>NC_050482.2:66840432-68090432 GCF_012460135.2 Molothrus ater
TTCATTTCCATTCATAATAAATGGAGTATGACTCCATAATAATGGAGAAAATAATAAATGGACAGTTGGGAACACCTGCATGAGCTGAAAAGCTGGATAGCTGTTAGGAACTCGAGCAAAAGAGGAGGAAGGCTGTGTAAGTGTCAGCTTTGTGTGTCTCTGGAGTGCTTCTTGCTTTGTCTCATATAAAAGTCACAGGAGGGAACTGATAATTTCAAGCTCAAGCCCTCTCAGTGACAACAAATAGAGTCAAAGTATGAATCTGCTTTGCACCCTCAGGAGAGAAGTCCCTTTCTCACAGAGTGGAGGTTGAAGAGTTCCAGATGTCCTCCAGGTTATAGGCAGAGGTACTGAATGTAAATCCTGCCTTTCTTTTCCACCCCTGTGGGTTTGGCTGGGGATGCAAATGTCCTTGCTGTTTTACACTTCAGATATTTAGCAATGCTTCTCACACTGGGAGAAGTTTTAAATCAGCAATTTAAAAACCTGAAAGAAGAAAGGCTAATACCCATGTTATTCTTAATTAGTAACCCAGAGCAATTGTGTATAACTAAATTAGAGCCTGGAGTGTGAATTTTGCAGGAGTTATGAAGTGATGATTAATCCCTGAATAAGGATTCCTCTCCTGTTCTTTAAAATCAGGGATTTTTCTCCCTCTTAAGAGAGGAAAAATCTTTGTTAAATTATGGTTGCCAAATCCTGCTGGCAAATATTCTAGCTGGTAAAGACAAAAACTGTTGGGCTATTAATGCATCAAAATTAATTATGCCAGTATAACTGGTTATCTTTGGCACCAGTACAGAGCTTGAGGGACCAGACATGGCACTGCCCTCTTTGTTGCCATGGTAGACAGTTATGAAAGGAGTACAGATCTGGACTTGCATAACTCAGAGCAGTTCTGACCAGACTGTAAATTTCCAGGTTAAGAGTAAAAGAAATATACCTTTCTCAAAAGCTGTTGTTTAGGACCCAGAAGGAACCTGACCCACTTGCAGGGGAAAAAAATTACAGATGAAAGAGATATGATCAATGTTGTACTACAAAGGGATTTCCACAAACCACTCTGAAAAATTCACTTGATGTGCACTTACCCTGGTACAAGGTGGTAAAATAACCTGGGTATGGCACAAGATTGGTATTTTCAGCTTGAACTTCTCTGGCCATATCTTCTATGTTTGGGGCTGAATATTCAAGCAAAATAGTGAGCTGCTTCTGTGACACTGCAGTAAACTCTCCAGCCTGGGTGGGCATGGGGTGGTCTGGGTAAGATGGTATTTGTTGCTTTTGACAGCTGCTTTTCTTGAAATAGAAGCTTGGTCAAATTGTGAGCACTTAGAGGTACAGTGAGGTAAACAAATAACATCTGGGATGTGGAAATACCTTTTTTACTTGCCAAGGATGAAAAGCACCTCTTTTGATAATCCCATGGGTGCAAGGCTGCAGAAACTTCATCAGGAAGTGGCAGGCAGCAGTGAGCCTGATCCATAAAGAATATCAGCAAAAGAGGCAGGTTTGGTGTCTCCTGATTACAAAGGAACTTCTCCAAAGTTATCTGCAGAGCAGCCTGCAGTCAGCAGCAGCAGCAGCACATGTGAAGCAAGCAGTGTGCTCTCTGCATGTGCCAGATGTAAGCAGGCTGTGATTTATGTGTGCAAATGCCTCCAGGAATACAGGCACATGAGCTCAGGGAATTCAGCACAAGAGCTTTGGAAACTTGAATTCTGAGTTGCTTCCCACGTTGTTTGTTCTTTTGCTTTAGAACAGGATCTGCTTCTGAAAAGATACAGAGTGGAACTTGACAAGAAGCTGAGGGGATAAAAGTTTTAGCTCAGTAACAAATGGAGGTGAATGCTGGTGAGTCATCTGCTGAGTTGTGAGGGCAGATAGCTGGACAAGAAATTCCAAAACATTCTTTTAACACCACAGAAATCTCTCTAATGTCTGACCATAACTATAGGGCTGCTCAAAAGCAGAATCTGGGAAGATGGGAGCGGTTCACTTTCTCAGAATTGAGCTGCTAAGACCAGTTTGTAAACTTTTAACCTGTCTCTAACAGCAGCAGTGGCACATCTGTCACCTCTGTAGGGGAACTGAGTGCTGAAAGAAACAGCTGCATGTGCATTTGTAGGGAGGCAAAACCACTCCAGTAATGCTGGTACTGAAGGTCCTTTAAGGATTCTGACCAGGTGCCCTCCAGATGTAGGGCAAGCAAAACTGGACAGAGAAAATGGACTTGAATGCTGCAGTGACTCTTGGGGAGCTTCTCTGTATTTGAGCTCAGTGCTAGATGCAGTTTCAAGCCACAGGGAAGCCATGTGGGTCTATCTGATAGTGAGTAAAGCATTTCACAGCTCCTGCAGGCTGTGATACCTTGCCATCATGCTATGTTCAACCCATAAAAGATAAGCCAGTCATGTGTCCTCAATTCCAATTTCCCCTCTTCATTCTTTTGTGCTATTGTATAATGGCTCTAAGAGGCCAGAATCATTCTCTCTTCTTCATTTGTAGCTGAATACAACTTCTGAATTACACCAATTATTCTGCTGACCTGCTTCCTGACTTGGCTGAATTATCTCAGAAAGTAGCTATGGTTAGCAATAAGAAAAAAGTGAAACTAGCACCCACAGAGTATCTTCTGTTCAACTCTGAGGGTCACACCTTGTAGCTGTGATGATCTTAAAGTCCACAGCAAATGCTCCTGCTATGAGTCTTGTGCTCTCTTGCACTTTTGCTTTCCTAAGACTCTGTTCTGAGCTCAATAAGCTAAACTAAATTAAAATAAAGCAACAAAAATTTTTTAAAAGTTTAAAAGAGACCATTTTCTCCAGCTTTAGTGAACTGAATTGTCTGTGAAAAGGGTTTGGCAAATTCCACCACTAGGGCAAGGTGGGATGAGTCTGGGAGCAGGAGATGAGGAGGGAGCAAAGGGTCAGAGGCTGAAGTGGAGCAGGGCTTCCCCCTTTTGGGAGCAGCAGGCTGTTAGATCATCCCAATATCTGATCTTTCTGCCTGTTAGTCACTGCTGAAACTGGGGCTGCCTTGACAGAACCTTCGTTGCTGTTGTTGTTACCCTTATGACACAGAGGAAACATGACTTGTTTCTCACCGTTTCCTTCGTGTAAGCAGTGAGTAGGAAGTCCAGGGTCTCTGTACTCCAGGCACAAACAATGAGTACTCAACTGCTTTTGCTGTCTGAGGAGAGTGCTGTGCTGGGAAATAAGAGTGATGTTGACTCAAAGTGGCTACAAAGAGCAAGATGTAATCCTCATGTGAAAATATGAGCTGAGAAACCCTGAGGGAAGGAAGCATTTAAAACAATATATGTTGTGCTCTTAAGGTCACTTAGGTAAGGTCAGGGCAGCAACATTTGATGATATGTTTGTGCCAAAAAGTCATATGCAATCCAATCCAGCCATAAAAACTGTTCTTGGTGCTGTAGAAGCCATATTTCACTGCAGGTTTTGCCACTGTGACACCACAAGCAACATCTTCACAGTGTGGCATATGAAATATAGGCTGAGATTGTTGTGTGGCCCAGAGTGATGCAGAATTTCAGGCTTTGTGAAAGGTAGCCACACTGTGGAATGGTTCACAGTGCAAAGTTTTGGGTCCAAAACTTCTGGCAGTTCACATGCAGCCTACACCAATCTCTCACTTCTGGTCCGTAATTTTTCATACACTTACACATGGTTATATACAGATTTCAAGTCCAGACTAGTCTCAGAAAACATACAAGACCATGCCAAGAAGGAATTGAAGCAGGGTACATAGAATTTCACATTAGAGTGAAGTAGCTGTGAATGAACTCAGCAAGTGCTCTGTGTATTTGCACAAAGTAATCATTGGTTGCTTGATTTGTGTACAGGT
Source organism: Molothrus ater (assembly GCF_012460135.2). NCBI lineage: Eukaryota > Metazoa > Chordata > Aves > Passeriformes > Icteridae > Molothrus > Molothrus ater. The sequence goes on from NC_050482.2 coordinate 66,844,300, forward strand.
GCTCAGGTTGTGTATGTGGAATGCCAGCAGTGGATTTACTGAAAACATTAAAAAATACAATACAGTATCCCTGTAAGTTCACCACAAAGAATGCTGCCAAGCTTGCCTTCACATGTTAACTCTTTCCTGGGTGCCCTCTAAAGTCTGCACACAATAACCTACTTTCCACATCACCAAGTCAGTGGCAATATCTGTGGAGCATCAGTTTTATTCACCTCTCCTCGAGAAGCTCATTCATCATTTGCAGTGAGCCTTAGATAAAAGACTCTTCATCTGTGTAAAATATTATTATTATTATTATTGTTGTTGTTAGGCTAGTGTTTTCAGAGGGTTTTATTGGGACCTGATGTCCTGCCAAAAGTAACACCCTGGGAATCTTTCAACAACTGTTCCTGGGTGTTCTGTAGATTACTGCTGTTTTCTCATACACTGTCCCTGGGAATTAAGTTCTCAGATTAGAAAAGTGTCCATCCTCTTCCCTCTGTGAGAGGAACTGCTGTTCTGGCTCTATATTAAAGGATTAGGGTAGTGTTGTTTTTTTCTGGTGACTTATTATTCAGGTTGTGTTCTGTTTTCTCATTAACCCCTTTGCAAAACAAGTTCAAAATGTAAAATAAGATTGATGTGTGAATGATCCTGTAGCATTATGCAAACACTTTGCATAGCTGAGAATGGCCAGTTAAAGGAGGACTGGTGGAAAATTGGACCCAGACATTCAGTCAGCAACTTTCAACCCTGAAGGGACAAAGAACCTTTAAGAGCTCCCTTTATAATGAGGAGCTATAGTGCAGCATGGCAGAATTTAAAGGGAGACCCAAATCCCCTTAGACAATTGTGTTTTTCAGGGATCTCCTGAGTAGATGTTGCTTTGAGAGGCCTTTGGAAAAGGGTGCAGCCAAGGAGGCCTTCCTCAGTGGGAGACTGGACTGGGGAAGCAAATACCTCAGAGCCAGAACAGGAATGGGAGGGGATTAAAGCAGAATAACCATTTCTATGACAATTGAATGCCCAGATTGTGCAAACACAGTTTTCTTCTGAAAAGACCATTCACATTCAGACACTGAACATGTTAAGTTTTCAGAGTGGGAAAACAAAACTTTGCAGGAACTGGAATTTCTTATGATTCCTTTCTCACTGTACCTGGAGTTTGTCCTGTAGTTTCTCCTTTCAAGATGGCCAAGGGACAGAAGAAGTGGGAACCACTGGTGCAGAACAAATGCTCTGGATTTCAAGTGGGGTTCACTCATTAAGCACTGTGTACTGAAGCTGGATTCCTGTGAGGGGATAGCCAAAAGCTGTGTCCAAATGAGCTCCTGCGTGTTGGAGGAGGGATAAAAGAGTTGGGGAGGAGGAAGAAAAATCCTGGACCATGTGGGACAGACTGGGCACAGGATGAGTGTGCTTGAAGGGCAGTTGTGGTGGTCCTTACTCGGCATGGGCTTAGACACAGGGCTCATATCAGTTCCCAGTTTTAGTTACACACTGAAACATTTGCAACACCTAGCATGAAATGACTGAGGAGTTTCTCCCTGTAGTTTATTCACTCCTGATCACACCCTTCCCTTCTGGGTTTCTGCCTCTCCCAGCAGAGCTCACCCCTGTTGGAGCAGCTCAGCTTTATTTGTCAATATGTTGTGCAGAAGTCCTGGGGTTTTGTGGTGCCTTTCTGTGCACTCACTACAGTCTTTTGACTTTTTTTTTTTTTTCCTAAAAAAACCTAAACTGAACCCAACAAAAAGAAATGCCAATTTGCCTCTTTTTTTCTTATTCACGACTTCTCATATTCTGTTTGGGCACCCTGATACTCTGTTTGGTCCTGCTGCTAGCATGACCAGAGAAAGTGGGCAAAACAAGCTTTTTTGCACTCATTAATATGATTACCATGACCAGTGACTTTTAATATATATTTATCCCCATGAGACAGGGGATTTTATTAATATTTAGTGATATCATTGTAATTTTTCTCTCCAGATTTTGACCCTGGCACCAAAAAGTTTTGTTTTCTCGGGCCTTTTGAAGACCTTTTACCTTATAATCCATCCTCTGCCCTCCCTGCATCACCTCAATGCCTCAGTTTGTGCAGCACTCAAGTACAGAATGTGAATTTCCCTCTGCTCACAGGTATCAACATGTCAGCATTGACTGTATGTAACGTGTGTGCCTTGGGCAACAGGCAGACTGAGTGCTGCTTTGTAACAGATACAATATACCCACGATTTTAGGTCCCCAAAATATCATTTACAGCCCCACCAGGAGGAGTCACAGAGCCCTATCTGTCCTTCACAACACACCAGGAGGAGAAGAGGGCCTTCAAAGCCCATAGATCTTTCCACGTAAAGATTGTGATCAGTAAATCACAGCCTTCTCTCAGCCTGTGTGTTTGGCTGCTCCTGACACAAGCTTCCCACAAGAATGGCTCTGATTTCTGCTGAATCAGCCTCACAATGACGCCCACTGAGCAGATGATAAGGAGAGAGAAGCACTTTGTCAGTGTGCAGGGTACAAATGTATCATGTGCATGGAATTGACTGATAGAGCCGGAGGAGTTGCTGCCCCTCAGCTCTCAGAGAGGTCAAGAGCAGGGCTAGAGACAGTGTCTTCTGATTTAGGGACAGCCACTGGGAACAGCACCTGCCAGCCTTCATATCTTCATCTCTCTATACCCACAATGCACCCCATAAGCTGATTTATCAATCCATGGACATGCCTCTTTCATGTACAGGGCTGGTGGTAAAGCTCAGGGCTACTTGCTCTTGCATAACTCCTTTGAGGTTTGGTTGGCTGAACTTTACTTTTCATAAGTCATTTGATAATATGTAAAACAAAAAAATGGGAGGAACGTAGAAATGATCTTAGGCACACCAATAACAGACTGACTGGGCTCCTAGCTGAGAAACAAGCTCTCATCAGATAGGAAAACACAGGGAGGGGAACAAAGGAAGAACAAAAAATTGCTTTTGGATCAGGATAAAGAGGAATATATTGTTGTCATTTGCAGCCATAGAGTGATGCATTTTTTTATTTTTTAGCCATTCTTGGCTGTTGGTCATGACAGGGACACCTTTCCCTTCATCTGGCCAAGTGTGTGAGTCAGCTGCTCCCTCAGGAGAGAAAATGTCCCTGTTTGTGCAGTGTGAGTGAGGCAAGAGGAAGCACTCTGGCATGGCCCTGCTGCACCCTGGCCCTAAACACCAGAGTGTTAAACACCCTCAACACCAAACTGGCCCACAGCTGAGTCCTGAGCCCATTCCCCTTCCAGAGAGGGACCTGCAAGGGAGCTGCCACTCTGGCATGGCCCAAAAAACTGAACACTGCCAGGCTGACCCTGCTCAGTACCTCAGCTGGAGGCTCATGGCTGAAGGCAGTGCAGAGGGCTTTGGAAATGAATCAGAGGAGTCCTCAAGCCCACATCACTAACCAAAAGCCAATCTAATTAGTAGCCACCAAGACCTGTTGCCATCTGCTCTTGAATTGCTTGTCTGAGCCTGGTCCTGAGTTCAAATCTCTGCACAAGGATGCAGATCTGCAGTGTGCCTGTTATCTCCTTTTTTTATGGTCTCAGCAGAATAATTGGGCATTGGATCAGCTCAGGGATCAAACACACCTCTTGCTATATGCAGCAGCTCAGACCAGGAGGACGTGGGGCGTTCCATCTTCTCTGGTTTCTGGGGACAGAGGCCTCTGGGACTTTGTTTTTTGTATCTGTCCCCCCCATTTGGCTTACTAGCATTCATAGGCTGTGATTTTATGGAACGCACCCTGCTGGAGCTCTCTTCTGGGACTGTGTTCCTCTTTTCTCTCCTTCTGCTTCATGATTTGCTCCCTATACTTACTCAGTGAGGTTTTGGTGTATTTGTTTTGGTGGGGGGGGTTTTCTTCTTCTTTTTTTTTTTTTCCTGCTTCTGGCATACTGAAGTGATTCCTTCCTCTGCAGATATTAGCTTTTCATATTTTGGTAGGCCCGTGTCTCTTCCACCTGCTATCTGTGTGGCTGCACCTGGATGTGAGTAGTTTTCTCCCTCAAACTCCATTGCACTCCTGGCTCCTCACAGGAGAAGGAGGTGAGAGGGGCTTTTATTGTACCAGAGGACTTTGCCCATCCCTCTGTGGGTCTGAACAGGCCAGCATTATTTCACAAGTGCTAAATCCACTCACAATGGTTTTAAATGGTTGAGCTGCTGAGCCAGCTGAACAGCAAACACCAGCAGGGAAACCACATTTTGTGAGCGCTTCAGATTCCTTCAGCCTGTACGTGGAGCCATTAGGAGCAGAGTAAAAGCCCTTTGACACAGCTCCCTTCGGCAACTTTTTCACAACCACGTGCCAAAAATGGGGGCTGGCTAAGGAATTGGGCCAGAGTCAACTCCCAAGAATCTAGCACGTGAGGATGGAGTTCAAATCTGGTTTGGTTAAAACAAAACAGCAGCATAGAAAATTTTCTTGTAGTGTATCAATCCTTTGCTGGGTGTCTCCCTGATCAGTGTGGATTGCCAGTCAAGGTGTCACCATGGGCAGAAGATGAGCAAAACCCCAGGTGCCAGTGTTATGTAGGAATAGTTTTTATTGTATTTGTATCTGTTAGCTGTTTGCCTTATTTTACACAACTAAGTGAAGAAGAACCCAGACTGTGTATCTGTTGTCTTCTGATAATCATAGAATAACTAGATCTTCAGCTAACATAACCAGAAATATATGAATATAATTATATTTCTTATAACAATAAGAAATATTCAAGAATTCAAGCAATTATCCCATTGCAGTAAGATAGATTAGGGCCTGTGTAAAGGAGCTGCTATTTCTGTCTGTGTCCAGACATATTCCTGAAACAAGATCTTTCACAATGATCTGGGTTAGCTTAGACACTCAGCAATGGAGGTTTCCTAGCCCAGACAGTCTTGGCAGAGTGATCACTTTGAGCATTGCATTGGGGCAGCAATAATTATTGATGGTGGTCATGAGGAAGGATGAACCTCCCTGCTCCAGCCCCAGTCAGCAAAAACCGTGTGGCCACAGCCTGAAATCACACAGGGACGTGCAGCAACATTTCAGCTTCAATCAGCCAAAAGGAGGTGCAAAGTTCAAGCTGAAAAGTTGCATCAAGAACTTGTATGGTCATTCTGAGTCAGAATTTCTGTTTAAGGTATTTCAGTTTGTTTCACTTTGGCTTTGGGGTTTCATCCTACACCAGTGTGGTTGAGTGACTCTAGTTCCAGCGAGAGAGGTGCAAACACAGCTGTGTGCCTGAACTTTTGAAAGTGTGTCAAAAATTTTTTTCCAATGGCTGTTGAAGTTAACATTCAGCAGGGGAAGGAGTTATGTGTGGTCTCTTATTGACAGCTTCAGTTAATGCTCTTCTTTACACTGTGTGAAGTAACAGAGTGTTCTCTGGTGACTGAAAAAATCTTCAATGATTCCTTCAAGAATTGATGGAGATTAAGAATTTAACCTGTGAGAACAGAGATGAAACCAAAGAATGCTGCTCTGTGGCAATTTGTCCATCTAGAGATGCTCAGTCTTTCCTGTCACCTTCCACTGGTGTGCCCTTGGGTACCTCAGTGTTCATTTAACCATCTCTGCCTTGACTTAATATCTGTAAAATAGGCAGGAGAACACCTCTTGCTCCGTGTGGAGATTGGGAAATTAAATTCATTGATATTCATAGCACTCTTGGAAAACTAGGGACAGAAGGACTTGGTTCTCACACAAGTCCTGGGAGAGTATTTCTGTGTTGTTATTTTCTGCAGAAATACTCCTTCAGCAAAACATAGGTTACAGAAGAATGGTTGGCCACCCTTTGGCTCTTCCTAGGTTGGTAGGAGCAGTTATTTTTGTCACTTCATCAAGGTCTGTGGTGAATTTGGGCCTTCCTTTAAATCTCACAAAATATTATTCTGCAAAAGAGAAAACTCCTGCAAATATGCATAAATATTAGGGGAAAAAAAAAAGAAAAAAACCAAGAGAGCATGAACAAGCCACAAACCAAAACATGATCTCATTTTCTTGTTCTTGTTTCTCTAAATCTGCCAACAGGATTCCCCCAGAATTTCCAGCACTCACTGAACCTTGACCCAAGCAGCTTAATGAGAAATTTCTTCCCCAAGGGTTATTTTGGATAGAAAGTTCTAAGATCCTGTGTATAATGGTTTTCACAGCTGTAATTACAGAGTCACATATCTGATTCATGTAATTTGACAAGGAATTATAGCTTGGCTAGTTCAAAGGAGTGTGTCAAGGTGTATGGTAACTGGTGATGTGGATCTTGCAGCCTCTGCACTTGGGCCCTTCCATCACTTTGGTGTCCAGTTCAAATGTTTCTGTTACGTGTTTACATACCTGAGGCAGTCTAGATTACAGTAGTAGAGCTCACTTCTTGTATTGCCTCTCCCCAGAGGCAGTTTTATAAACACTTGACTCACAAGCCAGGCATAGGGAAATGGCAGTGAGAATGCCCATTCACCCTTCTTGTACTTAGAGAAGCTCACACATCTGTGTGTGGCTATTGTGTGCCTGAAGTGCTGCCCATTTTTGGTTCTCAGCAGAGAAGCATAGCAAAATAATACAGATTTTACAGAAAGGGCTGAGAAAGGGTGACTTGGACTTCCTTTTCCTGTGGTAAATGAGGGAAAATGTTGTACCTGTGTGTCAGCTGGGGGCAAACAGAATGAAGCAGGTGCATGGACCAGCTCTCAGGCACAGGCTGGAAAGAAAGTGAGAAGGGCAACTGTTTGACAAAAGATAGAAAAATTCAGTTTAGCTGTGTTTTAACAGGTATTTCATGTTGTAGAGGATTCCCAGTCACAAAGATGTCTCAGTGGTTTACTGCTGGCCAGACAGGAGAGCTGGGCTGCCACCACCATAACCAGGATTATGGTTGCTCACTGCAACCAAAACTCCTTGTGCACTCGAATCTGCAAGGTGCACATGTCTTGTATTTGTGGGGTTCCCAGACAGAGAAAGGAATCATGCACCTGACTCCATGTTCTTAGAAGGCTAATTTATTATTTTATATTATTTTATGATACTTTTTTATTCTTTAATATTAATACTACATTATTTTATTTTTTAATTATGGTATGATATATGATATTCTAACTATATTCTAATTATATTCTAATTACATTCTATTTATATTATAATTATATTATAATTATATTATAATTATATTATAATTATATTATATTATACTAAAGAGTACAGAAAGGATACTTAGAGAAGGCTAAAAAGATAGTAATGAAAAGTTGTGACTCTTTCCAGAGTCTCGACACAGCTTGGCACTGATTGGTCATTCAGTCAAAACAATTCACATGAAACCAATGAAACGGTCTCCAAACACATTCCACACGTGAGCACAACACAGGAGAAGCAAATGAGATAAGAATTTGTTTTCCTTTTTCTTTGAGGCTCTGTCCCTCAGAAAGGCTCCTCCTTTCCTTTCACTGCCCCTCATAGGTGAAGGGTGAGGGTCCAGCTCAAGCACTGCTGTAAGGATGCTCCAAGGGTATGTTTAACTCCATGTGTGCCTCATTTTCCCCAGATACCTTAAAACCCAAGATGAAAAATGCTATTATCCCTGTGTTCGGTGAGGGCCTAAGCAAACATTCACCCCAAGAGGGAAATCTGGCCATGTCCAGGTAGAGCAGGCAGGAGGAGAGTAAAGGGAAGAGGGGAAATGTCACATCTGACAATAGAACCAAGAACCAATTAGTACTAATTGCAAGAATTAGTCTCCTTCTCCTCAGCAGGTTGAGACCACATTTTTCTGTGTTCTGGTGTGAGTGTTGCTGGTTTCTGGGACCAGCACAGGTAATGCTACACACTCTTTCAGGTCTGAGAGCAATCATTGTTACTGTTAGGGCCCTCCCTGCTTCTGCACTGGCTACACCAAGACCTGAATTTTCAGATTCCTGATCTGAAGTGAGAGGTAGCTGCCACTGAAAGGAGATATTCCATGCTCTGTACATGGCCATGCACTCCCAGTCATGGACAGGTGTGGGATCCTCCCAGGAGCCACTGCAGGACAGCAAAGCAGAACTTTATCCTAACAAAAAGTGGGTAGCTTTGAATTTATCTCTTGAACCAGCTTTTCCAGAGTTCAGAGAGATAAATTCAAAGGAATTGGTGTAGGTGATGGAGTGTAGCCCTGGGAGTGGGGTCCTGTTTGAAAGGCTGGAGTAACTGAGTTAGTTGAGTTACAAACACAGTGAGATGAGCTCCTCAGCCCCTTGATGACTGGATTGCACACAATGCACAAGGATGTCACAGAAGTGGATTTTTCTGCAGCACCTGGGCTTCTCTTTGAAAGGCTCTTTCTCAATGCAGATTTTCACTATCCAGCCCAAATTACAGAGCCCAGATGATGCTGCTGAAGTGCCCTGGGGCAGTTGTGCCATTGCTTTGATGGCAGCAGGGCACTGCTGCCATTCCAGGAATGGCCAAGGAGAGGTCCTGGAGCACTAGGGAGTGCAAACTGGCTGCTGCTGCAGAAGCAGGTGAACACATGCCCAAACCAGGAACTTGTAAACACATCACAGCCTTGAAGCACAAGTTAAAGCCACAAAATACCAAAAAACTGAAAGTCCAGCCCAGCTGTGAGCACACTCTCTGTGTGTTCAGGTTTAGACTGAAAGTAGGATGTGAGAGATGGGATTTGCTGTGGTAAGGGGGACTTTCCAATTATTTGGGGGCATTTTGGAAAAGTCCACACTGGTTATATCTGTAGCTGACTCTATTTATCTGCCTTTCTAAAGTCTGCCTGCTGTAGATCTGGTCAAAAAAATGAGCACTGGAAGTAAATTATGCAGTTACTTGAAATCTTTTTTTTCCTTGCAAGTTACTTGTAAACCTGTCTTTATTTCCACAGATGTGTTTTCCATTCAAGGTATTCATGAAGCAACTCCTGCCAAAAAATTTCAGTGTAGGGCCTGTTTTCCAGAATGATTATTTTAGCTGTTTACTCTTTTTACTTTTGAAGTATGAATGATTCCCTAAATGGTGAGGTATTACTTCTGCTTCTCATCCCAGAGGATTGTAATTTTTTTTTTATCCAAAGAGTAAGAAACTATAAAAAGAAAGACACAACATACAATATAGGACCTCTTTTGCAGTATGAACATGGATGACATTTCATCCAGCACACATCCCTTAAACACCCATTTGTACAGAAGGTAACTGCAAGAAAACATAAAAATGTAAATCTAATAAAAATATGGAGCCATTTAGTATCAGCTGCTGTGCTGGGAGTGGTGGAATGATGTTGTCTCAGTCACTCCCATTCAAAGTTTGGGATATTGGCTTAAATGACCAATGAAACAGGGCTGTGTTGAGATGTCAGATGGTGAGCTGAGGCACACAGCTGAACTGATTTAATGGGCCTTGTGCTGCTGGAAAGAACTGACCTGTATGGCTTCCTCCTCCCTTCTTCCCCCTGCAAATCTCTTGGAAGGGTTGGAGGGAGTCAGGGGGACAATAGCATAAACAAGTACGGGCAAATCAGCCAGAGTGTTTCTAGCAAAGCCATACTTTTAATTTATAAACCTGTGTTTCCTGAAGTAAAAGGAAATTGGTGGTGGGATCTTGTTGGATTGTTTTGTTTCCATCCCAAATGTGTTTTTCAGATCCCAGATATCTCAGGATGTACTCTGCTATACCTCACCAGGATACTGCTCTCTGCCTGGTTTCTTGTCAATGACAGGTGTTTAATAGAGGAAGGTGAAAGTTTCACTTGGAAGCCACAAATAGAGCCACAAAAATGCATTATTCAGATTAAATAATGTCAAACTTTTATCTTTTAATAGGTAAATTAATATTTTTAATAAAATATTTTCATTCCAGTTTTATTTATTTTCTTAGCACTTGACTGGCTGGCATAAATCAAGTAAGGCTGCACATCTTGTGCCTTTTTTCTATTTCAGCACCATTTCCTTTTTGCATCTCTCTCTACACCATTTGAGGTTTTGTTGGTCTTCCTAGAAGTCAGAATGGGAAAACAGACTCGTTGGAAACACACAGAACAAGGGAATTTTTGTAAAGGAGAAAGTGGATTGATGGGAGACACTTCTTGCTGTTAAAAAGCAGTCATAGGTGCCACTTACAGAGAGCTGGTGTCCAATTTCTCTACTGCAAGCTACCACTTGTAGTCTGGTCAGCAATTGTGCCAGGGCCTGTAGGGAACTGAAAAGTCCCAATATTTATTTTTATCCTGCTATTGGCTTATGGAATTTGAAGGTACCTTTTTTAGCTTGCATAACTGTAAATATTGTTACTGGACCTCCCGACCTCTTTTCTATGTTTGCACGCCCCAATATTTGACCTCCTAACCTGCCCCAGGAGATGGCAAATTCCACAGGCTGATGACATGCTGGATGTGGGAGTCCTGTTACAGGCACTTTCAATTTTGCTGATTGAGCTCTTGTTCATGCTTCAGAATGAGCAAAAAACGTTGGGGACTGATCAGTTCTCCTTAGAGCCTTCTTAAATCTTGATTGCCTCTTCCTGCTGTCTCTTACATGAGGACAAAGGTCCATTGTTTTCATTTCAGTTACCTGCCCAGGCTGTCCCTGTTGTGTAAGAAATGCTAGGAGGTACTGGCAACTGCTTCAGACACAGGAGCCTCAGTCTATAAGTACAAATTCCTATTTCTGTATTGTATCATAGTCAACTTCATGACTGTTCCTGCTACTCCATCCAGGAGCTCTTTGAGGAGGAGTGAGTCAGGAGTTACAGTGTGCAGTGCACATTCCCCAAGATCTTCCTAAACCCACAGCTGGAAACTTCCAAGGAGATAGCTGCTCTGCATTCACTGCTCAGAGCAGGGACTCAAAAGAGGATTTTAAATGTACTTTCCACTGAAAACCACTTTTTTTTTTTCTACTGACCACTGACCACTCCTCCCCTTGCCTCACACTTGTCAAGTCACATCATTTACAGGACTCTCTGCTTGTCTCAGCTATTGTCCTGAATCCTGATTCAGGACTCTGCCAACTACACCAATTTGTCATGAACAAATGATTTGGGACTTAGATCACTGCAAGAATCATCATCAAAGATCTTTGTGAAGGTGATTTTAATATAATGTTGTAAAAATGTTTGATGGCAAGCTGTCTGTTATTATACAGCACAATCATTTGAACAATGATTTGAAACTACCAAGGCACGAGTAAAAGTAACCAAGAAAAACCAACAGCTACTGAGATAAGATCAAAGGTACCAGGGCAGAAATCAAAGCTACCATAGCACAGGGTTCTGTGCAGTACCAATCACTTACCAGAGATCTGCTGCTGGTAAAAGGTCTCTGCTTTGAGAGGCAGCCTGGAGGGTTGTCACTGTGCAAGGGGAAATCGCTGCCATGCACTCAGGAGAGCTCAAAGAAGGCTCACTCAGGCCTTTATTTATAGAACAAAGTGGTTGGCTTGCCGTCAAATTACATGTGATAGTAAAGGTATGCATGAGACTCCTTGTACCCAAACTTACTTTGTTCCTTGATAAATGAGTCTTGGAAAAGGCGCTCACTATTCATGTGTTAATCGCATGATCGGTGTTCCAAGCTCATGCCTCGATGCTCACTGGGTCAACTCTGCTTCTTTGTGGGTTTTCAGAAAGCAGATTGAAACCAGAGGAGCTCTTGGTCCATCCCTTGGAGTCTGAACCAAATTAGATTCGTTTGGTTAAGGGGTTTTATTTATTAAACCAGTGGGTAACACTCCCTCTCCTGGAGCTCTGCATTTCCTGATCACGAGTATGCCAGAGTCTGTGTGCATTCACCTGTGTTTTGTGCTTCCCCATGAGGTGTCACAAGGGAAGCCTTAGCAGCACAGTTATTTTTGGGGCAGTTTGTAGTGGTGCACACTGTACACCTCCCTGCTCTGGAAACAGATGGGATGTTCTTCTCAGTCGTGCAACTCAAGGAACCTTTGGCCTTTTGGACTTATTTGAGTATTGTCAAGGCCAAGGATGCTGGTGTGATCACTTTTGGCTCTTCACTTAACCTCAAGGTGGGTTGAAAGAGAAAACTCTAAACCAAAAATTTTGCAGTAGTTTATAAGATTTTTGATCAGTGAAACTGATTTTTTTCATCTATTATACCTGGACTTTAAATTCATGATAGACCTGAAACTTTTCATTGAGTGGAGTGATTTAACATACAGGGAGTTCATTGGACTTTTAATTTAGTATAATTTTCTTGTCCTCTCTTTACCATCAGTTCCTGGCTTAATGATGTCTGTATTTTACCCCTTATTGTCTAGTTCTAGGAAAGACTAACATTTATCTCTCCCTTAATAAAGTCTTAACGAAGTACATTTTCACTGTCATAGCTACCTGTGCATCTTCCTCACTAATTGTGTCTCTTATTGAGCATAGCTACTCCCTGGTCTTCAAAAGCTGCTCTGCACCCAGTATCTCACTGGAGATACATTCTGCAGGTTTGGGGAGTCTCAGTCCTTCCTTCTAGTTAAGGAACATTGTCCTGATTATTTCCAAGGGCACAAATCTTGCCATTTTAGTTTCTTTGACATGGGCTGAAGGAACAAAAATTGTGACCCCAGAGTGACTTCCCCATTGCCAAGTCTAAGGATGATTAAGACCATTTCAGACAGAAAAATCAGCTGCAAAGTTTGGACTCTTATGCCACCTACTCAGGGCTGGAAGCTGTGCCCTAGGCAATGCTTCATATTCTTCCCTTCACAGCTTTCAGAAGTGCAGATCTGGACTTGAACTTCTGAGGTTTGATGGGTGTCTGTGATCTGGGCTTTTGATTCCATTTCCTCTCTTTTCCTCAACCCTTGGGTAGTTGCCCTTTCTGAGAAGGCACGCTGCACACAAGAAACACCCTTCTTAAAAAACACAAACACTCAGAGCAGGAACACAGAGAACTGAAAGAGCTTCACCAAGAAGTTTTGTTTCTCTGTAAGCCATACATAGGAAACCTTGGCCTCTTCACTCCCTCAGTGTTTGCTGTATTTATTTCTTTTTCTCCTCTCCAGATTGAGAGTACTTTCTGCCAAACAGAGAAAGGCTTTGTGAGATGAGGGACAGATCAGACTTATGCAGCTTGTAGAGTTTGTGCTGCCTCCTTCTGAGGGCTGAAGGCTAATCTCTTCCTCCTCTACCTTTCCTTCCCTAAAAAGCATCTCTTTTTAGTAATATCCCTCTTCTAACCCTTATATTTTTTGAGAAAGGCTCATAACTGCTCTTGGCAGAACGCAGCAGAACGCATCCTGCCACTGGTTTTTCTTCAAAGGGGAACAGAGGAAAAAAGCAGAACTGAGTTTTCGGAGGAAATTTGCCGCCAGAGCTGAGGAGCAAACGATAGAAGCGGTGGATGTTCCCCCCAAACCGGGGCTCTCCCCTCCCGTGGATATTTCCCCGAGCCAGACTCACGTGGGGATTGGCGCTGTCCCTGTCCGAGGCCATCCTTGCGAGTGTCCCCAGGTCTGTCCCCAGCAGCCGGAGGAGCGCAGCGCTCGGTGCTGCCGGAGCTCTGAGCGGGGCAGGGCGCAGCTGCTGGAACAGACCCGCTATTCATGTGCCGGCATCCCGCCCGCGCTGGCATGGCCCGGGGGGCGACACACGGCCTGGCAGCCCATTCTTCATTGTCCAGGCAGCCCTGGAACAAGTGGCCCTCTTAGACTTTCCATGACAGTCATGTTCGTGGTGCGTCTGTGCCACCTCTGCGAGCCCAGCTGAGCCCCATGAGCTCACTTGGGCAGGGAGCTGGGGATGCAGCCAGGGTACCAAGAGGTTCCTGGCATGGGCTGAGCAGCCACAGCAGCCATCCCAATCTCTTCCCTCCCTCCCTCCCTCCCCAGCACACAGCAGAACTTACAGATGAAAAACCAAAAGGTGAAGAAACAAAATCCACAAAGTTGTGCCTGCTAGTTGCTGCTGCTAAGATAGTGTTACATCTCAGAGAAAATTCACACTTTATGCTTTTAACAGTCCCTTCTTCTCCTTTTTCTCCCCGGCCAAAATGCCCTTCCTTTTCCCTCCCCAACATTTTTTTTAAGTTGAATTTGATATGTCTGGTTTTAGCTGAAATGAAAACTTGCTTCTCGCTGAAGTTAAAAACAACTGTGAATGACACTGGAATGGAAATGTGTGCAGCCAGAATCAAGTCACAGTGTGGAAAAACATGTTATTATTATTAGGTGGGTTCCTCAGGCAGAAATATCAGCAATAATTCTCTAGATTTTAAAGAAAGTGCTACTTTGTGCTACTTGCAAATCAGGTGGGCATGTTTGGCTTTTGAAGGAGAATTTCTGTAGTTACAGTAGCATAGAAAATTTATGGTAAGGAATATATTCTGTTTAAACAGTTCAGCCAAACACGTGTTCTAATGCTCCAGCCTGCCTAAAAGTGCTGACAAGTCTGTCAGTAGATGATCCTGTTGCATTGATGCTTCCCAGCAAAAGGCCTCATTTTGCAGTGAAAATACTAGTGCTTAGTACTGCAAGTTCATTTCAAAATGCTGATGAATGTAACCTCTCTGCATTCCTCTTGTACAGCTTTTTTTTTTTTTTTTAAATGTATGGATGTATGAGCTGAAGCAGTGGGATGTGTTTAGGGACTGGGCTAGTGTTACACAGGAAAACAGGGCTGGGATACAGCTCATTTCATCCTGAGGATTTGGCCTAAGGCTGAAAGCCCATCAGGAACCATTAGGCTGATTCTATAATCAAAAGCCACCACCAAGGTTCCTACTTTTGAATGAAAATTGAGGTCCCTGCTTCTTGTTATCACTGAAGTGATTGTTTGAGTTCTGCAGGGAAGTGCAGGTGAGAGGAAAGAGGTTACTCATTGCTGCTCTCCAGCACATGTTGGCTTTTGCCTTTTTTTTTTTCATAGTATAAAGAGCATTTAACCCCAAATGCAGCCATCTGCTGCTGTTGTTGACTTGCTGGCCTGCTAGAACCTATATGTTAACTAAAATTCTCTGTGAGTATACTATTGCACAGATGCTAATATAGATAATTACCTTCTTTAATTTACTTTTTTTTTTACTGTATTCTATAAAAAGATGTTATGGTTAATCAAGGTATAAATATATGTTGTTTATTAATAGATAATTTACCCTGGGTGGGTGCCAACAGTGTTCATTAAGGCATTCCTGGGAGTTAAAAGGGCTTCATCTTGTACAGGTCCTTTGTGAACAGGCTTCCAGCAAACAGCCCATGAAAGCTGGCCAAAGATTTTTTGAGTTTCTATATAGCATAAAACCAACTACAAAATACTTTCTAGTGGTCAGACAGGAATGAAGTATCTATGATTTCATTTAGTAGATGGACAAATATTACCAGTGCACAGATTTCAAGCAGGACTGCATGATATATAACAATGTGTCTTTTTGAAACTATTTTTTCTGAATATATCTAAATGCCATGCTAGGAGCTTTTTCTTTTAACACACTCTCCACAGAGGTATTGCAAAGAGTAGTAATCTTGTACTATGCCCTCAGAGTAACTGCAGAAATCAGTCAGAACTTATGGCAACCCCTGTGTCCTTGTAAGTCCTTCAATCAAACCAGGTCCTCACTGCCCTCTCCCAGGACAACATGAGAGAGGCTTTCTGCCTCCCTGGAAGTCTCGGGAACCAAACACATCAAAATGAGAAAACTCCAAATGATAAAATTACTCTTGGAAATGCTTTGTCTGTGTCATTAACAGCAAAGCTCAGAGCCGAAAAATGGGAGAAGAGAGGGGAGTTTATTTTAAATTGGGTTATAATAGCTGCCCAAGAAAGGAGTGCCTCAATGAGCACAGTTATTTAGATATACTTGTTTCTAAATGTGATTACAAAGAGCCACATTTTCCAAAATATCTTTCCAGTAACTGTTAATTATGATGCAAGAATGCACAATTGTAATGGTCCAAAAACTCAGGCACAGAACATGCAGCCCAGCTTCCAGAAGGGATTGTGTGACAGGAGGAGTAGCACTCACCAGTTTTAGATTAAGCAGCCCCTGAACTCCCTTCTTTTGCATAACATAAGTGGGACACCTTTGAAACCAGGCTGTTCTAATGGGTGTTAATTGATTGATTGGAGAGTCTTTCTGGTACAGCATGCTGGAGCAGAAATGGATGGCATGGGGGAAGAGCAGCGTTCCCTGAAAGGAGGGTGGGGAATATCTGGGGCATGACGGAAAACAAGTCCGTGATTTTCCTTGTGAGATCAGCCAAGAGCAGAGGGGAGGCTCAGTGGATCAGCCCCACTCACTTGGGAGCAGCACACAGGGCAGAGCTGCTCATTTCCATCCCCATCCTCTCCCCTCCCTTGTGCCAGCCCAAGTGCTTGTGCAGCCACCCAAGCAACCAGACAGAACTTCTTCCAGCTGGAAGCAAAAATCAAGTTGCAGGCTATTTTTCTGGCTGGGATCAGCTCCCTGACCTGGTTCTGCACACAAGTGAGCAAACGCTTCCACTGGCAGCAGGGAGGGCGTCCGGTGGGAAATGGAAAAAGCAGCTGGGAGTGGAGGAGGGTGGGGACGCTGGATGTGAGAGCACAGCCCTGCATGCTGGTGCCCCTGCTGGGGCTGCCTCTCACAGGCAACGTGGGGAGAAGAGCAGAAATCTGTGGGCTGCAGCTCTATCCAGCAGAGACACCCAGCAGCAGAAAGCAGCCATGCTCATGAAGGCTGAGTTCTCTGCAGAAATGCTCTCCTCTCCACTCTCAGATTTGTTGCAGCACTTCAGAGAGTATCCAAGATGGAACAGTTTCAGTAGGACAACTGCACTTCTAACAGGGAGGCTTCACTTCTAACTCTTGACAGGCCCTCGTCTTGTATTGCAAAAGTGGGTTGGGTTTGGTTTTGGGACACTCTTTCTCCACCCTGTAATTCTGGGTGACCTCTGCCCTGTCTCAGGCAACAAGAGTGCTGTGGGTGCATTCACCTGACTGCCTGGGAAGATAAGAATACAGCCTGACCTGTTCAGCCTTACAGAATGAAAACCAAGAGGGATCCTGATGCCAGTTACTGAACTGGAAAACTCCGGAGAGGTGGAAATGCAGCAATAGCACAGGAACTAATTAATAAACCTGGCCAAGAAAAAATGCTGGGTTAGAAAGTACAGGAAGGTTCTTGGCTGCCTAAGTGCTCATGTTCTGAAGAAACCAGCCAGTGAGAGCAGCAAGGACAAACAAGTGAACCAGGCTGGGGATGGAGTTTGCAGAATTTGCCACAGGGATCACCTGTGACAGCCAGGGACTGCCCCTGCCAACCCTTCTTGTCCCAGCTCCTCTTTTCTGTGTTTCAGAACACAGAAAAGAAGCAAAAGCTTGAAAAGGTGGAAAAGCAAAGCTCAGCAGAACTGCAGTGCATGCTACTGTAGTGAAGGCAAGTGCCTAGGTAGGCAAAGGCCCATTTTCTGTGGTTTCTTTAGGAATATTAGTCCTTTTAATTGTTGGTAGGATTCCAGCTCCTGGTTGGCCAGACTGGCTTCACCTGTTAGAGGAGAGAGCCACAGAGAAGAGCCCAGTGTTTGGAAGAGTAATTAATAATCTCAAGGAAGGCTCTGAAAGCAAGGAGCACACACGTGCAAGCAGTACTTCTAAAATTCTCCCAGAGGGTGAAAAATGAACATGTATGTCTCCAATGAATCATTAAATTTTATGAAAGCAAGGCTAGAAAGGATATTAAAGAGTCACCCATTCCTTCTCCAGCTCCAAGAGCACAGCAGGTCAGGGGTATCTGCCCTGTTAACACAGATGTTGATCCAGCCTGCTTTGAAAGTGCTCCAGACATGTTGATTTCCAAGGCAACCTGTCCCAGTGCTTCAGTAACACCATCTCAACAGTTACAAGTGGTTTTGGTAATACTTAATAAAAGAAAAAAATGTCCCTGCTGCAATTTTAGCCTGTTATTCTTATCCTCTCCACGTGGGAGAGAAGAGATTATTTCCTTCCTCTTTGCTACAGTTGTTTACATTTTTGAGGACTGTTATCATGTCTCTGTTCAGTCTTCTCTGTGTTTAAGAAAACAAAAATTCTTTTGCTGTCTCCTCATAGGTTATATTTCATAGGTCTCTGAGTGCTGTTGCTGCTATCTGAACTCTTTCCTGTTAAATTATCAGAGAGTTTTGGGCTGTTGGGAGTCTGCATTAACACAGGTGAAAGTGGTCATGGGGGTGCAAGTGGGAGAAATAATAGAGGAATAATCCTGTGTGTATTTGGATTGATAATGGGAGTCAGGGGCAGAGACTGTAATTTTTGTGGGGTCTGACTGAGTAGTAGTTTTCTGTTTGTCCTTGAGAGAAAATCACTAGTTTTTCTCCAGAAGGCCAGGACAGATTCTAGACAAGAAAAATTCTTTTAGCACTCTTCCACTTTTTGAAATGTTGTGGCAAACCACAGTGAGAGTGAGAAAAAAGGTGGATCAGGTTGTAAGGAGCCCAAGGTCACCTCCTGAAGCTCAGGTAACTGACTATTGATGATTCCCAGAAATCCTAGCAGCCCAGACTTGCTTTGTCTGACAAAAGAAGGATGTGTCCTGTTTGGAGAAGAGTTTTTAAGGCCTCAGTGTTCTTTAGTGGTTGCTAGACTATTAGATTTTTTTCTGCCTTAGTCAAAAACCTGCACCTGGAATGTAGATTAAGAATATTAATTAACCCTGGCAGAAGATATCACTCCAGAAAGAGGGAGTTTGGTTTGACTACAGCCCTGACTGGCAGTTTCTTGAGCTCTTTGAGAGCTTGAGTGGACAAATAACTCCCATGTCAACCCTTATCTCCAACAGGGGAAGGTGTGAGAGGTTAGAAAAGGGTTATGTGCATTCCAGCACACACCCCCTCTTTTTAGCAGCTCAGCCACAGCCTACAGAAATTACAGGTTGTTTCATGCTCTCTTTTTGTCTCCTTAGCTTGAGACAGACTGATACTTGAAATTTTTTCAGCACCAGTGGGTCAGGAGGCACACAGGTGTGCCCCCCTCCACACAGCCCCAGTTTCATGATCAGTGTTAACATTGCCTGATTTTTTAGTGAGCCATACTACAGACTTCTCATTTCTCAACTGATTACCAAATCATTTTCCATTTTACTTCTACACCTAAAACTTGCTGACACCTAAACTTCCTTGTGGATATTTCTACTGACTGCAGTGCTTACGGCCTTGGTCCCTATCTGAGTTTGGCCTCAGCAGTGTTTCCCAGCCTTGCAAGCCATTTTCCAGGGTAAATCTTGGAAAACTCATCTAATCAGGAGTCTCTCTTATAACCTCCTTCAACTTTTTTTTTCTGAAAGTCCCTGAATCTGGCCCTTGGGAACAGGGCAAAGTAAAACTTCCTCTCTTCCCCCTTTTTGCTTGAATAAAGTCTTCCCTGACTCTGACCCTGGCAGGAGATCTCCTCAGGAGCACATTTTGCATGCTGTGAGCAAATGCTGCCTGGCTCCCTGTGTGGCATTTCACCTGTATGGCATTTAACCAAGGACCTAGAATCTGAAGCTGGAACAGAGCTGGGGTGTTCACAAAGACTAATTCCCATTATTCAGATCACTCTGGTGTGCTTCAGCTGGAGCTGAAAGCATTTTGAAAGCAGGAAGGGAATAAAACCTCTACAGTGGTTTTATTATTATTTTTATTATTTTTATTTATTATTTACAACTCCCAGATTCCTTCTCCTGCACCCTCCTTCCTTCCAGGGCTCACCCCCATCTCTCCAGAGAGAAGTGACCCAGCAGTCAACCAAAATCTGGAAATGGTGTTTTAATGGCATTCCCTTCTGCCACCTTTGTTTATTCCCATCCTGATGCCGCACATTAAATATAAAAGAAACCCTCAGCCTTGCTTAGTCTCTCCCTTCCCCCATCTCTGCCCTCCTGACAAAGTTTCCAAATAAACCTTGAAAGCCACTATCAGTTGTAAAAGGTCTAATCAATGAAAGACACCGGAGTCAGTAACATGAAACCCTTCGCCTCAAGATCGCAGAGCTCCTGACTGAACTGCAGCCTTTAAGGTCAGGCATTCTTGCTGCTGTTTGGCTCCATGTTCATTGAATGCAACGTCAAACAAGGGGCAGCCCTGAGTAGGTTATTCCTCTGTTTACAAAGCAAGCAGCTCGCTGAATTCTGGCAAAGCAGAGTTTAAAAGGCCATCCTCACCTAAAGGGACAAGGAGAAAAATAGGGAGAGGTTTTTGTACAGCAGGACCTGGAGCATCATTTTCAGAGGGCTGCCTTGTCCCCAGGTATTGAGCTGCAGACAACAGAAGCAGCAGTGACTGCAAGGCACTGGAAAGGTAATTTGCAAATAAGTGTTTTAAAAGAAAAGCATGTGGAGGATAAATAAAGTCAGTACATCCTACAAAGCCCCTTTAAATCCACAAAAAGTCCCCTTGACTACAGTTAGCTTTACAGCAGCCTTGAAGGGAGACAGGGGGAGATTCCATCAGTGTTTGAAAGAGCAGGGAGGAGGGAAGCTATTTAACAAGGTACAAGGCTAGGTACAGTGGGTGAAATAAAACCAGCAGCACCTGACAGTGACAAACATAAAATTTACTGATGTTTTGGCATCGTGTCTCAGGAAGAGGAAGACCCATGTTTTTACAATGGTTCTAATTTGATGTGATTTAGCTCTGAGAAGTGTACAGCAATCGGGCAAAATAGGTGGTGAAAGGTGGCATTAGGAAATTCAATGCAGTTACTGGATTTGTGTCTTGAATGTTCTTTTGGGTTTTTCCTGTGGGGTTCTGAGAGCAAACAGAATTTTTCAGGCTCAAAAGTGGTTTCTGTACAGACATTTATGCACACATTTTTCCTCCCTGCTAGGATCTCCTAGAACAAACGGGGACTGTGAGGTTTTGAAGTCTGATGTCTTCAAACAATTTTGTCAACAAGCAGCTGGGATTTGTTTACATTTTAAAGACAGTCTGTTTAGTTAAATTGCCAAGTGTTACAAGTGTTGTGGTTATGGCAAGTCCTCAGGTCAGGATCAGAAATACAAAGTGCAATAATGTATATTATTCAGCAGGTTATGTTACTGAGGAGAACCCACCCTGCAGCCAGTGGAAAGACTTTCTGTCTTTCAAGAGTTTAAGGGGAAACACATACTGATCCAATAACTACATGCAAAATATATATTTATTTGCAGTCAAACTTCATTTTTTGTGCTGCAAATTGCAAATCAAATGCTTGTGCTTTATCTGGTTTGATGGGTATTTTACATTACTTGCTGCAGACACAAGTGCTACTAAAGCCTTTCTGCTGTACTTTTGTCACTTCCTCAGCATTTGTGATATTTGTGAGAAGCTCTTTTAAAGATATTTTGCAGCAAATTTTCCCAGTGGAATGGAAGAATTTCAGGCCCGACAGTGAAAATCACTGGTCTGTACAGTTTTGATCCAGAATCAGACACAAGTATTTCACTGGGGTGGTTCCAAAGGCTTTGCTGGAATCCCTCTGATTTACACCCATATGAGATCAGCATTAGGCCCCAGTGTTTTCATTTTTCATTTGTTATTCTTGGCCCTAGTGTCCTTTACCACTGTTGAATACAATGTTCCTAAAACACCAGATGTGCTTGTGAGATGAGGGAATGAGGCAAAAAAAAAAAAAAAAGATTGCAGCGATTCACTAAACAACACATGATCTTCTTTTGCCCTGTGGTCTGAATTCTGGGCTTTTTCATGAGTATAACTGCATTTATTTCTACAAGACTGTTTCTGATTACCATTGGGAAATGAAGTTGTAAAATCCTTCCTGGCCTAAGCACTTAACAGGATCATTGCATCATGCTCAGTATTAGCTTGTACAATGACTGATGCTTAGTATTATTTTGTAAAAATTCTGGATTTCAAATCACTCTGATAATATTTCAATCACTGTATTACTGACTGCTTTGAAAGCTTTATAGGGTTTAGTGCTCTTTCATTACTTGCTTAGGGCTCATATTAGGTGCTTGGAGATCTTAAGTAATATAGTTACTACACACAGCTCAGTTACCAGTTATCACATAGTTTATACCAGTTAAAACTGGTGGGAGATCCAAATCTGGCCCAGTACCCAGACTCCTTTGATGTGGTAGGAAGAACAGGTTCAAATCTGCAGCGTGCTGGCCACTCCAGCCTTAGACAGCAGAGCATTAACCAAAGTGCTGAGCTTCAGCTGAATGAGTAATGTGACCAAACAACCCATCTGCTCCTCAGCCTGCACAGCCAAGCCCTGGGAGCTCAGGGAAGCTGGGGCTGCCTGGGATCACCTGCATTATTCTGTGCTTGAGTATGAGACTTGGCTGCTGCAGCCAACTGCTCACAAAGCCGTGTGCTTCCAAGGTCTGAGGCATCCTCGCTGATTATGGAAGTTACAGAGAATTGTTTTCTCATGCAGGCAGCAACAGTAGATTTTGTACTTTAGAGTAATGTTTTGTTCTCAGTTTTACTGCAATATATTTGGAGCAGGGCACTTGGGAGTCAGAAATTCACCTCAAATTAATGCTGGTACAAAGGATGGCAGCATCTTCTCCAGTGAGTCTCCTTCTGCTGCACCCACTAAATCACACTGAAACCCAGCAATGGGAGCAAGGTCAAACCTTTCCCTGTGTGTGCAGGAATAAAAGTATTGGTGTGTCTGAGTGTGTCCATCCTAGCTGAGCCATCAAGCACAGGCTGCCAAGACAGAAGAGAGGAGGAAAAGGTGCTGTGCTTGATACCAGCCTTGATTGCCAGGGCTCCATAATTGACTCATCCTCTGGCAGAAAGCAGAGCCCTTGTGGTAGACACCAACTGGTGGGATTACATCTGCACAGTCATCCATTATGTCTGTTTCTATAGCCACAAATTCTTCTTACAAGGTACTCAAAATGCAGACAGGGTCAGTCCTTTTTCTCCTAAAAAATATTAGAAAATAGTGTTGGCAGCATTTTCCCCTGAGCCAACCTCCAACATGTTATTTAGTAGGCAATGTTTTATATGGTGGTGCTTTAAGCCCAGAAGTAAATCAGGGATTTAGCTAATTGTGTCAGTTAAAATTTTGCATCACTTTCTTCGTAAATCTCTTTGTTTACCTCTGTCCAAAACTTATTAAGAACATGATATTCGGTATTTTATGCTTAGATCCCTCGTGCAATACTTGCTCCCTGCCTAAATCACTGTCTCTCATCCCAGGGGTGGCTGAATTGCAATGATGAGCAAAGTGCTCTCTGTGGCTGCAGTAAATAATCAGGTGGTGAACAGCATTAGGTGCTTGGAGGTCTTTGACCAGAGGATACAGCATAAAGTCAGCTGCTCCTTGGCAGGAGTATGTGGGGGCACTGGATGATGGGGAAAGTGAGAAGGCCAGGTGTGCTGACAATCTAACAGCATAAGCTGAAGATTTACAGTGATTCACTTTTTCTCCTCTTTTCATATTCAGTTTTGTAGGGTCACAAAAGAAATTACATTACTTAATTTTTTTAATGACTTTGACACCTTTAACTTATGTAAGGGTATGTAGTCATCTCTGTGGACTGAAAAATACCTCCTATTTTCACTGTCTTACCCAGTGCATTTCACCTGTGATCTGAGGGGTTAGTTCAAGGAATAAGACACCACATCATATTTATGTTCATGTTTAAAAAATCCTACTACTGTGATGGTTTTGTGACACAGATTTTCTTGACGGATGACCAAATACCTCTCCTCCAAAAGTGCTAAGGGCTTGATCAAAACACACTGAAAGTAATGGAAACAATTACTATAAGATAGCCCCTGAACTTTGCTTGTGCTGTTTCAAATGTCTGCTCTTTATGCTGTAAATCCTCCATTCCAGCAGGTTAATTATGTATCAGTATTCAGAATTCCTTCATGAAGTGATTGGGATGCTCCTCAAAGTAGTAAGCAAAGGCAAAATAAATATATGTTATTTTTCAGTCCACCATCCCATGCTTAGTTCTAAGTGAATTTCATGCCTGGAAAAGTGTCAGGTTGATGGCCCAGGCTCCTTTCATCTGCAAACACTTACTCCAGCAGCAGAACAAAAGCCTTCTCCACACTGATCCCTGACAGCACATCTTCAAAACTGCAGAGACTTCAAATGGCAGGCCCTTTAAGTCCTTGATCTGTCTGGCAGCCTCTGCAACAAAGGGGCAAATCTGTGATGGGGCTTTTTATGGCACACATCTCCAGCAGAAACTCAACTGGGAGTCTCAAATTGTCTCAGAGATCAGTGCTGCCTAATATTATTATGCACTGCTGTTCTAAAAATAGTTCTGATTAGATTATGATAGATAAAACCCCACAGAAATGGCTTAGAATGCTAACAGTTTATTTTGGAATAAACAGAATTTTTTCCTAGTGAAATCTATCATTATGCTAGAAAAAAAAAAATTCCTCCCACAGGATTTTTTTTTTCTGTGCTCGTTAACTAATATGAAGAGTGGTTTAGTTTGTATAATTTTTACCCAAAAAAACCCATGCAGTGGCAGCCAAGAAATATGATAACAAAAGCATTTCTCACAAACTTCTCCAGTCTTGTGTACATGCTGACCAGGCTACCCAATTACACCAGGCATCTGTGGCTGCCCATCACGTTGGAGTTACAAGCTTACCTTGATCTAAGGCAGAAGAGCCTCACAGTCTTTCCCAGTATATAATCCATAGCAAATTGAAAGCATACTGGGGATCATGAGTTAGCATGAAAATGCAACCATCTTGCTTTTGGATGCCTGAAACAGGATTCCAAAATCAACAATTTATGAGTAACTAACTTCATCCTGACTCACTTGGGTTTTTTTTTTTTTCTTCTCATCATAGTAGAATTACTGTTTGAAGAATGGTTCTTCTAAAAGTGGTTGAGAAAGGAATTTTTCCTGTCAGACAGCACCTGGCCATCTGAATGAAAACAGCATCTTTGGAAATTGGTATTTTACCCAGGTCACCTGCAGACAGAGGCTCTGAGCCTTCACTGCCTCTTCCCTGGTTTGGAACATCACCACCAGATGTTTTCCCTCAGCACTCAGGGCTGCTGGCAGTGTGCATCCCTCAGTCAGGAAGGTGAAAATGGGGGAAGAAAGCAGAATAGCTTTACAAGCAGCTTGGATGGAAAGATGCTGATAGAGGAAAGTTCCTGTTCTTGACCATCACAGGACAATCTTGCCTCCTGCCAGCTTATGATAATGAACACCAAGGGCACTTGCCTGACAGCATCTCAGTTGAAGACTTTTTCCCCCATAATGAATCAAGGGCAAGGACCAATTCAACCCACCAAATAGGAAAAATCCCTGTCGTGCTTCTTCCCAGACAGAGCCAGCCTGTTGGATACCCTAGAGGATGGGCTGCCTTTGTGCTGGGCTGTCTCTGTGTGCATCCCCCTCTGAAGCGCTGCATCTCCTCTCCCCGATTTGCATCTCTCATCTGGGACCCGTGCCCTTGGGCAAATTCCCAACACCTGTGCACTTGTCATTACAGAGCTGGGCCAGCTGCTTCTGCCAGCCTCTGAGAGGGCCAGCCCTGCCTGCTTCCAGCAGGGAAAAGGACAGCCTGTCCTTCTGCCAGCCCCACCTAAACCTTCCCCTTTCAACAGCCCCAGAGCAGACAGGGCTGGCGACTTGGCCCCATGGTGCCACCAGCAGCGCTGGGACATGGAGCATCTTCATCACTATGAGCAGCCTGCTGCGTGCTGCCTCACATAGTGTGGACTAGGGTGTGACAGCAATTAGCTTTTCTTTGGAAGCAATGGGGAGAAAAAGAGAAATTCCACTCACATCACAAGGTTTTATTTTCAGGGTTTTTTTGGCCACGCTTTACTGTATCTGTCCGAGGTGTGTTCTAGCAAAACAGAGATCCAAAGGATAATAAAAACAATGAGAAAATGGAACCACAGAAATGTAAGGAAACAATATAGAGCACAACTGAAAAAACAAATAATGTTTTTACACTTACAAATTCCGTCTCAGACTAACAGCTACCCAGGAGTACTTTCAAGGAATAGGCAGAAAGCAATTAAATTAATTGCTATGACCCACAAATACACATCATGTTGTAATTGATAGGTGACTAAAAACTGGCAAACAGCAAGAGGACAGCCCAATTTTCCAAGGAAACGATATAATAGTCAGACTTTTGATTTTGAAAATGCTTTTTATGAGTTCTCTACCCAGTGAGCTGCATGGATTTACTTCAGAGGGTTACACAAGCCTGAAAGCCTTTGAGCTTTGAACTGTCTGTACCAGAGTTCTGAAAACTTCTGATTGTTTCAAAGATCCATTTTGTTTGAAATGTTTTGTATATTTTAACTGGTTCATACCTCTATAAAATTTCTACTCTTTCCTCAGTTCTTTCAGTGCAATTTAGGAGCAACTCCACAGAAGTCAGCGGTGCTTGTTGTAAAACCTGCCTCGCTGAAACACTGTTTTTTTTTAAAAAAAAAAGTTGTTTTTCCAGCAGCATTGGTATTTCCTCCTCCTCCCCAAACCACCTCACCTTTTTCCAGTCATCTATTCTTTGGACTATTATTTTAAGTACACCAGTAACAATATTGATGTAAGTTCAGTCCAAAGCGCTTAAAATCATAGAAAACCACAGGCAAAGGCTCTGGCTCCTTCTTTGTGCTCCATGAGGAACTGTTAGCACAAAAGCTGATAGCTGATAATGAGCAACCCTATGGAGAGGGATGCTGGAACACTGAGCTGTTTTTGCAGGCTGATCCAAAGTATAAGGAAGTTAATGAATGGCTTTATACTTCAGGCTCCAAGATGATGGGCTGGTATCAGGTTTTAAGAGGATGGATAATAAGCTAATTGTTCTGAACAGATAACAGCAATTTGCAGCTGGAAGGGTATAATGGGGCATTCATTCTAGAATGTTTTTTACGTGCAGTAAAGCTTTTTTTTTTCCCCTCTATGTAAAGCTACTTACTAAGTAATTTAATACAATAGAAAATTAATAATTTTGAAAGAGCTGAATTTCTTAACTGCACACCTGACAGTAAATTCATCAGTTGATTGAAAGAGTAGCTATACTCCAAATGGTTTCAGGATGTACTGTGGAGCATTGTGTGCTGCAGAACTATCTAATTATCTACAAAGATAAACACAAATTTAATCAGAATGAGGAAAGACCCCTATTTTAATGAGAAGGATCTATGGCCATTGTATTTGTAAAATATAGAATAACTGAAAAAGAAGGTAATTTGATAGCCTTGTGGAAATGAGAGGCTCAGATATTTAGGTAATTTCTGAAGCCAAAATGGCAAGCCTGTGCCCTGGCACTGGCTGCAGCCTGCAGGCAGCCAAAAGGGGATCTCCAGCTGCAAGCCCAAGAGTCCAAGATAACAATCTCTTGCAAATGTTTGTGCCAAGAAGTGTGGCTCCATTACTGCTCTCCCACTAATGCAAAGGATAATAGAATCAGAAAGAAGCAGGTCTGGAAGGGGCCTCAGTAAGTCCTTTAATTGGTTTCCTGCCCAAAGGCAGAATGAACTGTACTTATGCTATTTCTGGTAAATGTGAGTCTAACCTGTTCTCAAAGGTCTCCTCTGATGGAGGCTTTGCAGGCTCAGAGCAGAGGGCAGGTGGTGATGATACCCAAGGTGGGAAGGCAGGATGGAAAGGCAGACAGGGGTGAAGAACCAGTTAACCAGGAGGAGCTGGGTGCCAGAGCAAGGGAATGTGATAAAAAGAAGCACAAAAAAGGGGAAAATCTCAGCTATAACATCTATAAGAAAAATTTAAAGAATGTGGAGTGTAGGACACAAAAGCCAGAGCAGGGCTGTTTGTCAGGAAATAATTGAGGAAACCTGGATTTCATACAAGAGGGAGTTAGGTAAGAGGAGGAGGGCTTGTGCAGCAGGACAAGTGGACTAGTGCTGGAATCCTCACACATTTTATTATTTTATTTTTTAAATAATGTTATTCTTCTTGTTGCTTAACCAGTGCTCCTATGAACATTCATGGAATTGTTACCTTGAATTCTCTGCAGACACCCAGAGCACACTTCCTGAACTGCTGTGATCTAGAGGTGATTGCAGTGTCTGCCATATCCATGAATAAGGGTCTCATTGTCAGCACTGAAGTGTTTCCATATAAAGGTGAGAGCACATTATAGTCAAGTGTGAAAGCCTAGATAGAGACATAAAGTTCTTTTCTGAATATCTGTCAAACAATGCTGCCACTGAGAAGCTGCTAGACCATTAGGGAGAACTTCTTTCTAAGATAAAATATTTGATATATACATTTGCACAAGCAATTTGCATCTGAAAGCAGTAGACCAAAACCAGATGAGGAGAGGAATGTAGAGAAAGGAGGAGATTTTGGAGGCTGAGCATTTCATTTGATATAAATTAGCTTGCTGTCTGTACTAGATGACATGACATTCTCCATGAGAGGCTGGGGGCAAGTTGCAGAGGGCCATCCTCAGGACCTTGTTGAGGTGCTGAACACCTCTACAGTTCTAATGTGGTTCAGCCAGCGCATTTAGGAGGGGAGAACAGAGTCATTCTAGAGCAGAGGTTAAACAGGTCAGGCTGTGGTGAAGATCCCTTGTGGTCTTTAGGGCTGTGTATCCCAGGAGTGTCCACAATGGGTGACCCCATTCTCAGCCTGTACCTGAAATGGAAATTTCCTCAGAAGAGCAAGTGCTGCTTCAGACACTTGCATCCCACCTAAGCAGAGCATAGGTGGCTCTGAGGAGCCATATGGCCTTTGTTAGCACAGGAGGCAGATGGAATAGGGAAGAGATTAAAGCTCCAGAAAAAGAATTGGAGTTACAGTGCACAGTATGTGGCTATTCATTATCACCAGACATACTGTCTTGACACTAATTGCATACAGGGGTGAAAATCTCTACCAGGTAGGATAAATTAAACAGGTTTTACATAGTAATATGCTTTTCAAGTCAGCAGAAATGGAAGCTACATTAACACTTTAGAGAAACCTCTCTAAATCCCTTGTCTTAAAGGGACTGCAGCATTAACTGTGCAGACCTGAGATGCATTAGAGCTGCCCCAGGTGTCAGCAATGACAGAAGCTTGATAACAATGCTTATCTCACTTCCAAGTAAAGAACAAGTACCATGCTACATCATCAGTTGTAGACCAAATCCCAGATTCCTTCATGGTGTAATGCTCGAGCCTGGAACGACACTGAGGAGCCCTGAGTAAGAAAGGAGGTTCTGTAATATCCCTGTGAGGGACTGGCTGTCTCACATGTAAGGGGCTCCCTACAATAGAGCTGTGCTCTGCACAGACAGGATAATACTGGTGCCTTTGTGCAGGTGGGTTGTGCTATGGAAAGTCAACATCTGGCTCAGGTGTCAGGTGTTGAATACATTAAATGAGTGCAGCAGAATGACATGATTACTCAGGAGAATATTGCTGAAATAATAAAAAGCTTCAGCCATGAGGCAGGAACTCTAATAACTCTGATGCAAGTATTGCTTTCCTGCCCCTTCTCTGTGCAACACTGAAATGTCACAGCATGTTGGCCAGCAGGCAGGTACAACCACCACAGCTCAAGACCTTCTGTCCCCGCCTTTCCTAGAAAGTTTTAAATTAAATAGCTGAAAAGTATAATTCTGGATTCTCCTGGCACGAAAACAGAGCAAGTGGTCATTCTGGCTACCACAAACAAGGGGGTACCTGTTTGCAGAGCAGCCAGGGCAAACCTTCAGGCCCTGCTGGTGAAACCCTGCCTGGATTCCACCCACATGACTTCACTTGTGAGACAACTCATGGTTGCATGTGTTGCTCCGAGGCCAAGTTTGAGGCAAGAGATTCCTTCTGTGTCTCCAGTGTTATTTTGGTATATTTTATTTGGCCCAGGATTTGGGAAAACAAAGGGAAGGTTTTCCGTGGGGAGTGGAATGAGGAGGCAGGAAGGGCTACCATATTTCTCCAGACGGAAACTCCTACAGTGCTCGAGTCCAGCACTGCTGCAAGTGTCAACAGATCAAATGTGATACAGAAGGCCCTCTGCCAACTCCTTGCTACTGCAGCAGCAAAGTGGGAAGAAAGCAGGAACTAATAACTAATATCCAGTACCACTGAGCGAGGTTCAGTCTCTGCTGCACAAGGATGGAGCAGGAAGAAATTAGTGACCACCTTCTCCTTTCTGCAGTGCGACATTGGCTTGCCCAGGGCCCCAGCAGGACAGGGCTGACCCAGAGAGACTCACAGCCAGGCTGCTCAGGCCATCTGCTGAGTCAGGCATGCTGGCAGTGGTAGCATCTTAACATGTGCAGTTCTTCTCCCAGTTGCTGCCTCCCAAGGAAGAGCCCAAAAATTAAGGTGCCTCCAGAGCAGCGCACAGAAACTGTGCCCCCTCGGTGCCAGTGGGTGTGATTCAGACCAATAGCTGCTGAGGGCAACAGATTGAGCAGTAATTAGCTGCTGTTAGTCATCCTCTTCCCAAGCACGAGTGGGATAGCATTTGATTATTTCAACACAGTTGGATGTGGGAGGGAAGGTAGGCCTGGAAACATTTTCCTGACAGCATACTTCTCAGCTCTTTTAAAACACCTCTCATGTTGACACTCAGCACAGCATTTCAAATAAAATGCTATTTCCTCTTGTACAGCAGCAAGGAAAAAATGCTGTCACAGGTTTTATAACAAACATTAGGTAAGCAGTAATCATCCCCATTGTGCAATCTGGGATTCAGGTAGGAAAACAATCCATAGATGGCTAAGAGAGAAGTACTGTGTGTCTCAATAATCTGAATAAGGAGTGAACTACTTGAGAACCACAGAGAAGGGACAGGGTTGAATGGGTTAGTGGGACAATTTCACACAGCTAAGTGTGAAGAACAAAAAGGCGTAGTTTTGAGACTGGAAGTGAAAACTGACTGAAGGAAATGTGTGTTATTTGTGTTCAGCTGACTTCTTGTTTCTCTCTCATGACGTCACAAAAATGTGCTGTGGTCTGCCTACAGAAATTGCCTGTTCTTCTGACAGGTCTGATCCAGCATGTAGTGTCACAAGAAATGTCTATTTGTACTATAAAAAACCAAAACCCTTATGAATGAGCTTGTAACCTTTTTTTTTTTTTCCCTACCTTCTGCCTCAGTACTTCATTTTCCTCCTAAATTCACAATGCCCCAGAAATCTGAGAGCTGCCTTTCTCCTGCTTTGCTCTTGGGCAGACATATCAGAACTTCCTACTCAATTGTACCTCTCTCTGAAGGGCTTTGTGTCGGTCCTCTCAAAATCCTGCATGTACAGAACTCCCTTTGGAGGGAAGCATTTAGTGATCCTGAGCAAGTGTAAGGTTCTCAAAATCCACAGAGTAAATCTCTGAGTGGTAACAGAAGATTTGACAAGGAAATTATACATATACAATTTCTGGCTTACTTTGGCAGAGATTAATGGGATTCAAACAAAAAGTAGTTAGGATTGTGTTAGGATCATGATATTTCTAGAATTTCTAATATCATGTGTCCAGACTAAGAGTGTTGCCTGCAAAAGTAGAGCCTGTATTGTGTACGACAGGTAAATAAATACAGGCAAATTCTGTCTGTCTATGATCAGCTTTTTAAGGCAAGAATATTTCTTTCCTACCAAGCAAACTTGAAAGAAAAAGGAATCAAGACAGTAAGCTAAACATGCACTCTGAAATTGCTTAGCCCAACATTTAGAGCATGTTGTTGTCAGCTTGCATTTTTAAAACTCTGAACCAGCCAGCTGAGTTGGCTGAGCTGCTAACAAGCAGGTCAGAAACCACACCACAGTGGTGGTTACTATTCTCCCCTGCACAGAGTTCTCAACAGCATTGATAAAATGATATGAACAGCTTAATATCCTGGTGTAGTGTACAGGTGCTACCAGTTTTACAGGCACTGAAGAGGGTGGATGTCTTGGTTTTGAAACAGGAGGGGTGGATGACCAAGAAAATTTCTTTATTCAGGGTGGGTATTTTTTTCTCAACCAAGTGTTTCCAATGATGCATTTTACTGACAATGATGAACTCAATACTCTTCAAATCAGGGTGGTGAGTTCTGTTTATAACAGTTTGCATAAGTAATCAGTTTCATGTTCTAATGCATCCCTCATTTTGCATGTTCTAACACAGTAGATTTTGAATGCTCTTCAGGGATTGTCACTGAAACAATGTCAAGTAATACAGTATCAGCTTTGTCTTGCTGGGACATTATTCCACATTCAAATATATTCAGTCTTGTTCATTTTTCCATTCAACAATTCACCCAAGTAGTTCTAATGTTACTTTCCTGTGTTGCATTAACCTTCTCTGGGGTTTAATGCTTTAAATATTTATAGACTGTTTTAATGCCCAAATAACCACATTTCTAGTCTTCAATACCTCCTGCATGGTAATAACACCTACATTTTAACACAAATTAGGCCTTTTAAATTAATGTAATGAAATTAACAGCAATTAGTCCCTTAAAGGAGATAAATCACAGCACTGTGATAAGCCTTCTTTTTCTTGGTTTTTGTTGGTTTTAGTTGACTTTCAGTACATGATCAGTCACATGGAGTGTTACATAGCTGGTTGAGGGAGGGGATACAAAAGATACAGATCCGAGGAACAATCATAATTTTTCTGATGTGTCTAATAACATCATTGATGTTTGAATTTTGGACAAAGAAACAATTTTTTTACAGTTAGGAAGAAAGCTCGTGCAGATGTTGAGCACAGAATTTACATGAACTCAGACATTTGTGTGATTTGTGCAATTTGTGCCTCATGCTATCTTGGGCTGCTGCCAAAAGTGTAAGCTGCTCAGAGACTGTTTGTTTCCCCTGAGACTGAATATTCCCTGTAATGCAAGATGTTTTTAAAAAGTAATTTACTCACTGTGATATTAGAAGTCCTAATGAGTGGATCTATATTTCCTTCTGGGTCTTTTCTGCTGGAAAATCCTGGCAAACCTTGTAATGAATGTTGTGTAATCTCTGCCACTTGTTTGTGGATCTAATTTTAGGCTATGGTGTTTGATTTGGGGGATTTTACTACTTTGAGAGACCAGAATTATTTGCCTTTCTATGACCAGCATTGTTTTGAACCTGAAGTGATGTACCTGTAAATCACATAATCACCAAGAGCCTGATCCTCCAGACACTTACTGCTGTGTGCAGTGTAAAATGTCAATGGATTGTTCATAGGGCTTAAGTGCTGCTTCCCAGCTGTAGTGTTTGCAGATTTGGGTCCCAACAATCCCATCTCCAGCACCGTGGAGAGGCCACTGATGGGCAGGGAGAAGGTGCTGGGATTAAACAGCTTGTGGTTCAGGTTCCAGGAACCCAGGGAGGTTAAGCACTGCATCCCAAAGTGGATGGAGTGAAGTACAGAGAATTACTCTGACTCACCCAAAAGTTTTAATAATTTGTCCTTTATACTGGTAGCTCTGTAGAAAATCTGTCTATCTTATCTTAGTGTAGCTGCAAGTTTTGCAGCCATGACTGCATCTAAGCATACCTGTTTCCTGGGGCTCTGTCCTACCTGCCAGGGCAGTCAAGGAGTTGTCTGAGCAGAAAGACATTGCTCCTACTGTACCTCATAGTCTGGTTTTCCTGTGACCTAAACCACATTTTCTTGTGTCCCCAGCAGGCAATGTCTTTGCTTTCCAGCTATCAGTGGCAGTTAATAGTTCATGGATGAGAAGGGGAAGTTGTTCTCAGAAAATGAGAATATGAAACAGAAACATCTTAAAAGACTGACATTTCAGGATTGAAACAGCAGAACCACTGTGCTGGTATCAGAGGCAGATAAATTTAGCAAGCTGTTTCTCAGAGAAAGACATTAAAATAGAGGTGTCTTATACACACACACATGTAATTGAAATACTTTTGAAAACATTTTGTCATACCTTAAAGGCACTATTGATTTCCATTCTGCTGTATTTGAGGCTACTTGATGTTGTCTTGAGTGTCTGAATTAGCTTGGAGAGGCTGATGTTTTTGGATGGAGTCAGTCATTAGCTGCTAGTGACATTAACTATTTGGATATGGTTGTCCACATTTAGGTAGTACCACAGGCATGAAAAGGAAACAAAGAGCTTTTCCAGTTATCATATACACTCAGATCACCTCTCCCTTCTCACCTGGAACCTTAGGACAATCAGCCTCCCAAGATCTCTGAGAAGCATTAAGTAGATTCCTTGGAGCGTTTCACTTAAGATCAAGCACAGCAGAAGATCTAGTGCTATCTGCAAGGCAGCTGCAGCTCCCTGATTCTGTTCCCAGTCTTGGACACAGATTTGAGCAACATGAGAGCTGCTGTGACCTGTGTCGTCTGGCAGTGGCCCCCAAGAGCTTGTTTACCCTGGATATTTTTTCATTGGATTATAATTACACCACTGAAACGACATGAGTGGGGAAACTCTGCACGTGTGGAGCAGGGGTCACTCAGGTACAGAGCCCTGACACTTTTAATACCAGTGTGCTTATGTTGTCAGTAAAGCCTTTCACTCCTGACAAACCACTACAGCAGGCCATGCCTCAGCTGTGGGTTGCCAGCATGTGTGAAGTTCCAGCTTTGTGCCTCTGCTCCTGCTCCTGGCAGGCTGCAAGAGGAGCCCAAGGCTGGAAGTGACCAGCTCTGTAACGTGCACAACTTGCCAATCACTCCTCACACTGACTGTCTAGCAAGGAGGGAAGTGGTCTGAGGAGGTTACTCCGGGTTTTTATTGCTCCCTTCAGCCAAATGATCACAGATTCCTTTTTCCCTTCAGGAATCCTGCCTCGTCAGGGGCTCCATTCTGCAAGGTGAGGGGTGAGTGCTCTCTCTCTCCCTAGTGTCAGTGGCCATGGAGAACACTCAGCATCTTTTGGGAATGTCCAACATATTTCAGAAACATACCTTCCAGTAGTGGATCTGGCAGAAATGGCACCAGAGCAGACTAATGTTTTGCATTTGGACCAGACTGTGCTTTTGAAGGACACGAGGAAGTTCATTATGCTGGATATGAGCCTGCTCCCGCTTTGACTGAAGTGAGTAGTATTTTATTTTTGTGCTTTGATGTAAAGAGGAGCAGGACTGGACCTGCTGTGAGAGTGATTGATTTTCATCAGCCTGTGAGTGGTGAGCAGAAAGCAGGGCAGGTTGACTGCTGCACAGCATCAGTCAGTTACAAACCCAGCATCACCATCTTCTTCACACTTCCCTCCACCCACCTCCATCAAACAGCTCCTCTTCATTAAAGCAGTGCCCCTGCCTCTGTGCTTGCTTTAGAAGTGTTATGACACTGCTGTGAAGCACAGAATTCCCTAAAGCCTCAGAGAGAGAAAAGATAAATGAGGCATCCTGAGCAATTGACTAAAGACACAAAAAAAGGAAGAGCACGATGCTGATTTCAGCAAATATCTCTGCTTCCACAACACTCACTCGCTGTTTGACTACTCCATAAACTCGTTATATAAGGAAACATTGCAAGAATAGCCAGGAAGATGATGAAGAAAGGGGTGAGCCATGTTTTTTCTCTGCTTCCAGTAGCACCAACGTTGAATTTGGCCACAGTATCTGCCATTATGGCTTGACACAGTTTGAAATATACATGAGTATGAACAATAACTGAATCTCATCTCTGATAAAATTCAGCATTTGGGTTATTTTAAATGTTCTTCTATCATGTTCTTGTTCAAATTTATCTGAATGGATTATGTTTGGAGAATGTGCATAGATACAAATGCTAATAATAAATACAATGATTGATTAGCTGCAATCAACAGGGAGCCAGCAGCACAGCCTACAATGAACTCTAGACTAAAAGTGGTTACTAATACAGTGCAAAGTTGTGCTTTGTTCCTTTAAAAGCACAGGTATCAAACCAGTGATACATTCCTCTGCTGGTTCTCTCACTGGTTTGGTTTCACACCCTTGGAATCCATTTGTTAATGTAGCTCAAGAGAATAGTGAAAAAAAAAAAAAAGGAAAGAAAAAGAGTTGTGCTTTCTATTCTAGTAGCTGGAATGGGGGTGGATGGGTGGGTGAAAGGGAAATGAATGTTTCAATCTGATGAAGAAGCACATGCTCTGCTCCAGTTTTATGGTGCAGGGTTGTTGACATTTTCTCAAGCAATAAATAAGAAATGTCACATAATTCATCATTCCTGGATTTAGTCCTTCCTATACAGTCTGGGTGGCTGTTCCACCAGTCCTTCAGCTCCAGCTCAGACTCTGCTCAGGTGTTTGGGCTGTGGGGTGGACCTGATTTCCTGCAGAACTTGCAGACTCTGTAAGCCAGGACAGCATGAAGGGGGATGCTTGGTTTTAAGCCCTGTAAGGCTTGTAGCTCTTCCTCTTTCCAATTCCCATGGGTGCTGCTTGTGGAGAGAGCACCCAGGTTCAGAGGTTTGGGCAGGACTCACCATCCAATGCCATCTGATAGACAACCTACTACAGAGCCTGAGGACTTAAACTGCCTACAGTTCCCAGAGGTGGTTACAATGATTTCATAACCAACCCAACTTCCAGAGCTACTTGCAAGTACAAAACCTCACCTAAAATAAATGAAACTGACTTGCTAGGGGATAAAACAAAGCAAAACAGAATATCTGGCAAGTTAAACTGTCTCATTTCTCAAGCATGAGGTCTTGAAATATTTTATTTCATTTACTTTCAGCTTTAAGAAACAAGAGTGAACAATGTGGCAGAGGCCTGGGTTTAAGAAATGCCAAGGAAAATGAAGAAACTGCTACAGAAAAACTTGTACTGTCACTGTTGTAATATGGCACTGTAGCTGCAATCTGGTAATGGGCAATAAAACTGAGATGAGGAGTTTGCTTTGCAGAGCACTTAGGTTATGGAATAAAATCACATGCATCAAAATTATGGCATAGCCTCCTATATTGCATAATGTATTGCATAAGTGAAAATAGAGAATAGCTGCTTCCCATTAAGACTTTGTCACATGGACAGGTCATGGATGCCAACAGGGGATGACATTTCATGGAGAAAGCAAAACTGAAAAAAAAAAATTGATTCAGTCAACTTCAAAATCACACTTCATTCAAAGTCATTTTTTAAACTATTATTGTTCCAACCAGGATAATTGTAACTATAAAAGGCTTGACAGAAGGATATTTTTATGATGTCAAGTGTAAGCCCTTTGGATTCTATCAAAAGATCATTTAAATCTCCTTGCCTGTAATTTCTCAAGTGCAGTCAGGCTCCTTCTTTCTGTGGATTTTTCTTACAGCAAAAGGCAAAAGAAATATTTTTAATTGGTTGAGGAGCTCTGGCACCAAAACTATTCTAATTAATTGTTTCTAAACATAGAATACATATAGAATTTAGTTTAGGCTTATTAAATCTTGCTGCAATACTGAAATTTTCCATTTAGCCTAAACAGAGTTTTACAGATTAAAAGAAATAAAACTGAAGGGAAAGCAAGCCCACACTCTTTATTACATTCATCTTTTTTTAGAATGACAAAATTAAATCAACACCCACATAAAATATAATTGCCAATATCATACCATCTCTTTTTTCAGAGCCAAAGAAGACAAAAATCCATCATTCCCACCTCCAGGTCAGCTGCTCAGCTCTTTTTTCCTGCCAAGACGATTGCTCTGCCTACCTCTGCCCAGAAGAGGAGCCAGTGAGAGGAGCCGGGTGTTAGGGACCTCTCATGAGGACCAGCCTCCCTGAATTTCAAGAGTGCTCAGGAATGTGCTGGATCAGACACCGGGGAGGTGCCTTTTTACATAATTACCACCATTTTTTAGTCAAAAAACGCCTCGGGCCCCTGTGGCTATGCTGCAGTCTCTTTTGCAAAGCTTTTGCTCACTTAACAGAGGGAAAATATAATGAAGAAGAATGGGTGAGAGGCACTTGAGTGAGAAGGGGCTACAAGCGAGGTTCCCTGTGAGCCACATGTGGTTCCCAGCTGCAGCCCGCCCAGCCGAGTGGGAGATCTCAGGGATGGGGCTGGGCACACACCTGGCACTGCCTGCCAAACCCACTGGTGGTGATGCAAGTGGAATTCACCGAGCAGCTCCGTGGCCTGGCAGCACACAGAGTGATTTATCAGGGCATTACTTCAGGTACGTGCCACAGGAGTGACATCAGGCACCCAATGGGGCAAGGCTTGCTCTCCACTTCTGCTGGTTCCATCCAAAAGGGTGCTGAAAATCCACTGGGCAGGGGAGGAAGGCAGATCTCTGAAGGCAGCCACAGCAGCAGAGGGGAGGGAATGGGGCCTGCATTGTCAGCCCTGCTACTGTGTCCTGCTGCTCTTCACAGTATAAAGCCAGCATGGATACACCTGCTGCTGCTGCTACAGAGGAATTGTCTTTCTGCTGCCCAGAGACACCCACAGATATCCACAGTCCCACCAGAGGAGCTGCTGGTGCTGGCAGTGCAGCAGGGATGAGGCAGATTGAATTATGAGTTAATCAGTTTCGATCCAGCCACTCTGCTGCTAATCAAATTACCCTGTTCAGCTCAGCACTGGTTGGGAGCGTGTCTGCTCCTGGTGCCAATGCAGCTCAAGTGGCATCCTGATGAATACACAAACTAAATCCACATTTTTAGTGAAGGCAAGCCCTAGAAGGCTTAAGCCATGCAGAAATCTTTGCTGTAGAGCTGTACAGTGAAACGCTTCTTGTCCTCTTTGCGAAGACTGTAGCATTATTTTTTTTGATGTTACCAAGGCTGAAAAGGACGTACAGAAAGGATGCACAGAAGGATGTACAGAAACCAGCAGTATGCTGATTACTATGTCAAATTTTATTTGTGAGGAGCACAAGCACGTGAGAATTGCCCAGGTTGATGATTTGTGGCTGTGGACCTCTGAAAAGGCCACTTGTGCTACTTTTTGCAGAAGGAGTTAAGGCCTCGCATCAGCAACACACAGCTTCCTCTAAACTGCTGGTTTAAAAGTAACTTTAAAAAAAGTATTTAAAACAACAGCGCGTTTGCTGGGAACATATTACTTACTCAGGGAATTTTCTTAGTTTTCTTTTTCTTCCTCAATGTAACTTTTGCTTTGTAGCTGCCTGACAGTCACGGTACAAAATCATTTGCTCCTTCTTCAGTACATTCCAGTTGACTTCAAAAGATTGCTGCCGTAAGAAGGAAAGTGCTTGGTTTTGGTTTATTCATACAAAAAAGAGGAACATGATATAAATAATTTAGATGACTTGTCTTTGCCAAAGCCTTGTTAACCTGAAAGTTCCCAATTCATGTCAGGGTTCATGTGGGCTCTGGCTGCTGTACAGCCCAGGTTCAGCTGCAGTAGCCACAGGCATGACTGAAGTGGCCACAGGATAACTCTTGTGCTAAGGGCAGAGACTGCAAATTCTCTTTCTTTTGAATAATGACATTTACAGAGCAGTTAATTGCATTTCAGGTTGCTTGGCCACTTAGTGCCTCTTCAGATGGCCTAAATGGAGG
This sequence comes from Molothrus ater, assembly GCF_012460135.2. NCBI lineage: Eukaryota > Metazoa > Chordata > Aves > Passeriformes > Icteridae > Molothrus > Molothrus ater. The sequence goes on from NC_050482.2 coordinate 66,883,545, forward strand.
AAAAACCCACCCTTCTACTTGTTTGTACAGTGCTCACTACACACAGTCGTTGTCCATGATTTTAAAGAATTTTAGAGGCTGTTTGAAAACATGACCTGTGAAAAATGCATATTTTATGATTGGCTTTTTGCATATAATAAAGTTAATATTATATGCGTTATGTTAGAAAGTTATGCTGTATTAATTTTCTTAAGTAGGGTGTTAAATATAGTTTTAGGTTATAATATAATGTTAAAATAGAAACTGCTATGTAAGATACTTTTTTTAAAGAGAGGAATGAGGTACTTGCACCGAGCTAGCAGCCACAGGACACCTAAATCTTTCAGAGAAAAAGAATTTATTACTCACTCATCAGAAGAAACGAAATTCATCCTGCCTCACTCAGCCCTGAAGATGCTGTCAGGATTCAGAGGAAGAAGCTGACACTGCCCAGACAGAATCCTGTGTTCGAATGGAATTTATGCATCATGTATGAGTGTATGAATATGCAACAGGCTATTGCTTTTAAGGGTTAATCCTCTGCTAACGTGTGTCCTTTTTCAGGCTTATTTTGCCCAGAAAGAGGTACCTGGAAGTCTGTAACTCTTTGTTTTTACTGTCTCCTATTGTCCTAAATCCTAATTGTCTGAATTTTTATTACTCTAATTATATTACTAATTTTATAACTTTTAAAATTTTAAAAACAAGTGATTGGCGTTTTTCACACGACCTTATTGCTGTCTTCAGCTTCACAGGGGGAAGTGGAGCGGCAGGCACTGATCTCCTCTATCTGGTGCCCTGTGACGTGACCTGAGGGAATGGCCTGAAGTTGGTGGAGTTTAGGTTGGATTTGATAAAAAGGTTTTTCCCCAGGGGGTGGTTGGGCACTGAACAGTTCCCCAGGGCAGTGGGCACAGCACAGCCTGCCAGAGCCCAAGGAGAATTTGGACAATGGTCTCAGGGACGTGGTGTGACACTTGGGGTGTCCTGTGCAGGGCCAGCAGTCGGACTCTGTGGTACTTGTGGGTCCCTTGCAGCTCGGGATATTCTCTGAGATATATTTATCTACTATAGACAACATCTGAATAAATACATACATCCGAAATGTTTAACCTGTGGGTGTAACACAAGACTTGAAGAAAAGAGCAGCGCAAGCAGAGCCGGTGCCTTTTGACCTGCCGGGAGTGTGGAGGAAGGGGCGGCCGCACACGACGAGCTTCCCCACAGCACATCGGACCCCTGGCTCTCGGCGCACACCGGGGTCCTCCTTCATCGTTCCCTTCCTTTCCCTTTCCTCCTCCCTTCCTCTCTCCTTCCCTTCCTCCCATCCCGGGAGAATCCGCTGGCGGCTCCTCCGGTGCGGATCGGCCGCTGCAAACTACATCTCCCATGGAGCCCCGCGCGCGGCGGGAGCGGCCACCTCCCCCGGCGATGGGGGAGGGGACGATGCGCGGCCCGGGCTCGGGCGGGGCGTGGCCGGCGGCGCGGCCCCTCCTCCCCCGCGGACCGTGTGTCGGTTCGGGCTCCCGCCGTCGCCATTTAGCGCCGAGGCGTCGCCGGGCGGCCGCGGCGGCTGCGCTCGGTCCTGCCCGCCGGGCGCCACCCGGACTCGGCTCGGCGGCGGCCCCGGGGAGCGGCAGCCCCGGGCAGCGGCGGCTGTGGGCCGCGGGCAGCAGGAGCAGTAGCAGGAGAAGAAGAAGAAGAAGAGGAGGGAGGAGGAGGGTTTCCGGCTCCGCGCGAGGCGGCCGCGGCTGTTGGAGGGAGCGCGGCCCGGCCGCGCGGGCGGTGGCTGCGCCTGCCGGGCGGTGGAGAGGCCGCGGCCGCCATGGGCGCCCCGGTGAGGCGGGGCTGAGCCCCCCGGACCCCTTTCCCTGCCCTGGGCCTGCCTGGGCCTCTGCTGCTCGGAAGCGAGTGACTGAGCGCGGCGGCTTTCTTGGCGTGCGGGCCTGCGCCCCGCTCCCTCCTCGCGTCCCGGCCCCTTTCCCTCCCCTTCCCGCAGCCGGGCCGGCTCCGCGTTCTCTCCATCGCCGGGAGTAACTGCGGCCGGCGCGGTACCGGCGTCTCCCCGCTCGAGGGCCTCCTCGGTGCTCGGGCTTTCCTTTCTCCCGCCGTCCCCCGCTCCAAGCCGGCGCCCCGTGTCTGCTCTCGGTGCTCCATGTCGGCCCCGCTGCCCGGCTCCCCGCTGCAGGATGGATGCATACGCTGACCGGAGATCCACCCCGCCGGCCCAGCCTCCCAGCTCCGCCGAGAGGAGCCCTTGGGACCCTCCTCTGTTGCAGCTGCAACGGCAGCCGCGGCCGGGCGCGCTCCCCGCTCAGTGACCGGCCCTTCCCTCGCCTCCCTCCGCCGCCTCGCCACAGCCGCGCTCCCCCGGGGCACCATGTCGGGGGACGCCGCCGGCAGCAGCGGCCCCCCGAGCCCGCGCTTCCTGGTGCCGCCGCCGCCGCCGCCCAAGAACGGTTCCAGCTCGGACAGCTCCGTCGGAGACAAGCTGGGAGCCGCCGAGCACGGAGCCTCCGGCGCCGGCGGAGCGGGCGGCGGGCCGGGGAGCGGAGGCCGCAGTGAGGAGTACCGGCGCCGCCGCCACACCATGGACAAGGACAGCCGAGGGGCGGCAGCCACCGAGCACCGCTTCTTCCGCCGGAGCGTGATCTGCGACTCCAACGCCACGGCCTTGGAGCTGCCCAGCCTGCAGCCCGCAGCGCCCTCGGCCCCTGTGTCGGGAGGCAGCGCGGCTCCCTCGGTGTTCCCTGCCTCGGCTGCCGGCCGGACCCCTTACGCCCCTGTCACCGTCGCCGAGGCCGATTCGCGGCCGCCGCCGCCCGCCCCGCTCCCCCTGGAAGGACAGGCTGCTGAGGAGCCCCCGGCCGCCAAGGATGCCGCCCCGCTGCTGCCCAAGGAGGAGGAGGAGGGGGATGAGGCAACTGCGCTACCCCCTAGCAGTGTCGCTGGCAGCCTGTCAGCTGCCAGCCGGGAATTCGAGGAGCGGAGAGCACAGCAGGAAGACATCGAAGAGCTTGAGACCAAGGCAGTGGGCATCTCCCCGGATGGCCGCTTCCTGAAGTTTGACATCGAGATTGGAAGAGGCTCTTTCAAAACTGTGTATAAAGGACTGGATACTGAAACCACTGTGGAAGTTGCCTGGTGCGAGCTACAGGTAAAATAAATAAATAAAAAAATGGGAATTAGCACGGCACAGTCACTCTCCCAGGTGCTAGTCATTGTGCTTGAAGGGGATAAAACCCATCAGCTCCAGGTCTGCTTAATTCGAAAGGAGCTGCAAACCTTACCTGAGGCAGTCCTTTGGAAAAAAGGTGCATCCTTTCCATAGAGGCAGTTTGCCTTTTAATTATTTTAAATACTGTGCTCTCTGAAGAGTCTTTTAGCTTTATCATCACAAAACGTGCTGCAGTTCTGTTTTGTATAGTGTCTTGCATTTTATACCTCCAAAAGGTAGCTAGGAGGATTGTAAAATCACTTGTGTGCAGCTTCAGGGAGGCTGAGGGAGGATCCGTAAGTGAATGTCGACTTGAGCTATCCTAAACGCTTCAGAATTTGTTGAGGTGTTTTTCTTAAGAAAAAAAGTGAAAACATTAACTTCAGAGCCATTTCATAGGTAGTGGCAGTGGATTCTTGAGGGATAGATAACTCTAGAATGTACACAAGTCATGCAGTGTATCACACCATTTAGTTCTGCAAAGCTGCGTTTTTCCTTCTAACTTGCAGAGTTTGTATTTGTTAATAGGGGCAGGGAAAGAAATTATCTTTCCAAAGCTTTAGAAAGCACGCTAAAGTTTAGCCTTTCTGGATGGCTGTTGGGTTAAACTGGACTAAGACACTGCTCTTTTATCAAGTTTCTAGACTGAGCAGAGCCAGAGTTCTGTAGGAGCCCAGTCTGAGGATGGCAAGAACACCCTTAGTTCCCTGCGAGTCACAGCTTGTGTGACAGACACAGGTTGCTGTGCAACAACCTGGAAAGAAGTGGGAAGAGCTTGGAGTACCAGGAACCAATACCTGGTGTGCTGGTTTGTTTTCAAAGCCTCAGAGTAAAGTGAAAAGGTTTAGTGTTTGTTTTTTGGTATTGGGTTTTGGTGCAATTCATAGAAGGGCTCATGTAGTACGTCTTTATTGTTGTTTGTGTTCCCATCCAATTTAGGGCAGACAAAAGAGCATTGGATGAGAGTCCCAAAACTCTTTGTAGGGTTTTTAAGCAGTCAGTGGCTCACAAATGACGGGTTGCAGTAACTGCACCAGAACTTTCTCAAAAGCACTTGTATATCTGTTCAAGTCAAGCTGAGGGAGTTTATTAAAAGATTTCTTAATTTGAATTCATATTTGCTTTTGGATGGTTGCTCAAGCATTCTACCAGTATCTTGGTTCATTATGTTATTGCCATTATTCTGTGCTTACTAACTGTGGAGGAAAGCTTCCAGTTTTCTTTGTGAGCCTGCTCCTCCAAGCTAGCTGCATACTTGCTGTGGTGGTCTGTTTCAGCATTGATTTTTAAATTAAAAGTAAAATGATCAATTGTTGGGCTCTGCTGAAGCTTTACTTGTCCACTTGGAACTGTGAGGAGATTAATAACCCATCAAAATTGTATGGCTTTTATTTGAAAGTTTAATCTTTTCAATTTTTGAGTTCTGTGACTTTAATCTCTGGAGACTGTTTTGATCTTCACACTTACTGATCAGAAACTAACATCAGCTTGGTATCAGTTGCCTTTCACTAATGTTGCCTCTTGAAGTGTCTTAATCATCATCAGTACCATGTGGACAAACTGTCTGAAGAAGCACCACCTTTGAAGGAATTTATTGAAGAAGCTCATTTTTAAAGGGCACGTGAATTTCATGGATAGTATTGAGATGGACAAATTGCAAAAAGCATGAATGAAAATATTTGCAAGGGGGAAATAGTTGATGTATTGCTCAGAGGGGAAGTGCATTGCAGGAGTGCCTTGTGGGTTAAGTTAAGCCAGATTCCAAAGACTGTGTTTTTCCTCTCAGGAGTCACTACCAAGTGACAAGTTTAAGACAGGAATGTACATTTTATAGCTGTTAAAAGTATTTGCTGAAGGAGGTAGACTCTACAGCTTGTAGAATATTTTAAGATTAAATCCTATTTTATTGCTTGTGACTAGAAAGAAAAGGAGGAACTTGGTATTTATTGGGATGGTGGGTATATCCTCTTATATAGGACAATGTGGATGTTGATGGGTTGATATTTGTTATGCATTATTTGTATCAAAATGAAATCTGCATTCACAAAGATGGACTGAAACTTAGATGTTATTGGTTTTCCAGGATGCCATGATTTGAGAATTGGTGAACCTTCAAAGCATAATTATTTTAATAGGGAAATGTGAATGATTTTTTTCCATGCTGTGTTACAGTAACCATAACTAACTGCTGGTTTTACTTTTAATTATCTTGAAATAATGTTCCTCAGCAATAGCAGTTTTTCTCAGGCATCTGAGGTGTCCCACCTCCCCAGTCTTCTAAACAGCACTACTGAAGATTTTTCCAGAATGAGTTTTTAATTCTGAATAATATAACTATGCTTAATTTTTTGTATGTGCTCTGTAGTAATGAAGATCAAAACCTGAGACTATGACTATGCTTCCTCTCAAAGGAAGTTTAGATGCTGTTTATGAAATGCAGCTTGTGTTTCCAAGTTAGTGAAACTGTGGAGGATATTGCTCATGTCCTCAAGGCTCTTGAATTGCCTTGTAATTGAATTGCCCCTTCTGCTTGATAAATTGAACTGTGGAGGAAGTAGAAGGGGGAAGAGCTGAAATTCACTGGGTGACCTACTGGTGATCTTAGTATCTCCAGGAAGCCAAGGTCCTGGCTCTTCATTTCTTCTGGATCTGTGAGTCAATTTTGTTGAATCTAACAAAAACCTAACACACGGTGTGACTGATGGACTGTCCTGGTTTATTTTGTGACCTGTCCCTATGAAGCAAATTGTTACTGAACCTCCTTTAAAATATTGTGTGCAGGTGTTCAAAAGTGAAATACCTGCTGTGCTGTGAATGTAGTGGAGCTGTGAAGAGCTCAGCAGCTACTGCTTCTGCCAGTGCTCAGCTTCAGTTGCTGCAAGGCAATTGTTAGGGTAGTGTTGGCCTTCAGATACTTTTATTCCCCTTGTATGTATTCATCTCAGCTCTAGTTATTCTGAGTCAAGTGTGCCTCCTACTGTTGTCATTAGCACATCTCCTAAATTGACTAAAATAGTAGTTAGGGTTACTAATTAAAGGGGTTTTAAGCAGGTAGACATTGACAAAAGTCATCTTTGTAAATGATGCTTGAGCAGTGAGTTTGTCTCCTCTGTACAGCTCAGGTAATGTTGTGGCTAAAATGTGATGCCTTCCCCTGATGCTTTAAGTTTGCAAAGTAATACTCACATGCCAGAAGCAGCAAGTCACATTGCTGTCTGCAAAAGCCAAAAATCTTAGTGCTGTTGTGTCATCCCTCTGAGTCCTGTGTGAGTGGTTTTAAATCAAGACTGTAATTTAACTGCTGATTTACAGAACAGTACAGATTAGTGCAGTCACTTGCTGGACTGCAAAATCTTCTCCTAGAATTATTGCTCTGGGTTATTCAAATTAGTAACTTTTAACATTGGGATGTGCTTGATGATGTGGAGGTAAGGTGGGCTCTTTTGAACTGTGTATTTGTGAGGCATTTGAAGACTTACCTTTCATTTGGGCAGGCATTCTCAATGAACTGTCCTTGTGGAGGTGTTTGCATGCTTGGTAATGGCTCCTGGTGAATGGTGAGCGCTGCAGAGCAGCACTGTGTGTCTGCTGGGAGCTGCATTGCTCCTGTCCCTTGTGTTCCCTGACACAGAGGGGGCTGGGCAGTCAGCACCCACAGTTCACGAGTGCCCCTTCCTGCCCTGGATATGTTGCTTGGCCATTCTTGCTCTGGATTCAGTGCCAGGTCAGGTTATTCTGCTTAACACGTGAGCTGCTGAAGGATTAGGAAGGAACTGGAGGGCTCTCTCTAACCAGCAGTCTCCAGGGGTAAGAAATGAGTTGTACAGGTGATAATGGTGCACAGAGTTTGTTGTACTCATTACTGCTTTGAGGGAAAGCTGACTGTGAATTTATTACATCTGAGTAATAAATTGGTGTAGGTTACCTGTGTGCACTTCTCTAGCAGATGTCTAACTACAAACCAAGTGTAGTGTACAGACACTCCAGCTTGCAAATGGATTTTTCTTACATAGGAAATAGCAATGAAAAACTAGCTGGGACAAGCATAATGCCAGAACTGGATGTGAACCATGAGATTCTCCAGTGCACTCTGGTAAAAATGATAATTCAAGTGACACTTTGTAGCAGGAAACAGCGAGGTACTAAATAATATTTCCATCTGTCAGAGTTTTTCTGAGTCTAACAATGTTAACTTAAAACTCACAGTGCAGGAAGTAGATTGAATGTGATGTGTAGCTTCATTTTTACTGACGCTTCAGATTTAATGATGCCTATCTTTATCTTGTAGTCTTAAAGCTATATTTAATGGTGATTTTTAGGTCAGCAGACAGCGATGGAATGCAGTTTCTGTACTCTGGAGTACAGACTCCACTGCAGACTTACCATGACAAATATCAGCTTGTTGAAGTCAATGTATAATTCTTAAAATTCTCTATTCTTTCTGGACTGGCAGAACTGAGAATGTTTCAGAAGTTGCACATTTGAGTCTGACAACCAAAAAAGGTCTTGTATCACATAACTGTGGCATCCTGTAGTTTTTTGGTTTTTTTTTTCCTTTTTAAACAGCTGGTTGCGTATTGCTCACTAGGAGTCCTGACTGCAAAGATGCTGGCTCTGATGCACAATCATGTAGTTACATCAAAGCAGAATGGAAAACCAGATCTAGACCTTTCTGCAGTGAGAGGAAGCTGAGAAGTGTGGAGCTGGAATTCATCTGTCAAGCACTGTTGGAAAACAATTACATTCTGTTAGTTCTGGAGAAATAGTCAATATCCCTAAGCAAATACTCATTCTTTGAAAGCTCTGACTGTGATTTAATTCTGATTATTTAAAAAGACATTTTCTGGAACTTTTACTGGAAGACCAAGTCTAATGCAGTATGCTGGCTCCTGTGCCTACCCTGTACCTCACATCAGTGTTGATAACTCTGTTCACAAACGAGTAAAGCAGTATGTGGCTGCAGCAGCAGTGTGCCTCCTGTTTGGGACTGCTTCTGGGCCAGCTGTGTCATTGTCACAAATGTAGATTAATCAAGGTACGTGACAATCTGTCAACATCATGCTGTCCTTATTATCCCTGCTGTTTTCAGCTTTACAAATTGTGAAATACTGAAAGTAAAATCTGTACAGCTGTAAGTATACAGTGGGCTTATGGCATTTTCAGGATGCTGGATTTACATGTGTGCATATGCAGGGAACTTGAAATTTTGTGCAGCAAAGTCTAAATTTTTGCTGGTTTTCTGTGTCACAGGGCAGAACAAATTACTGGTACTTACTGTCTTCAAATCTCTGATGTGAAATCTCCTTTAGCTAAAGATGACAACCCGGCCATATTCTTGAGTGTTTGCGCTGTAATTGATACAATTGACAGCTTGATAAATGACATGGGAAAGGGGCCAGACTAATTACCTGCAGAAGTATAAACAGTGGTCAGGCTCCCTCAGACTTGACAAAGGTGACCCTGAAAGAGAGAAGGCAGCTTTTGAAGTACATTCTGGTGCTGCAGCTGTTAGGGGACCTCTACTTAAGAAAATAATCTTACCTCAAAGGGATATCGCTTTTGGAGATGGCTGTGGGTCAATTTGTAACTGTCTGGTTGTGAGGCAATGAATATAATCGGATAAGTACATTCTGAAAATGCAGCATTTCTTATGGAAATAAACAGGCTTTTATTTGTCAGTTTGTGTGGGTTTGAGAGGTGCAGAATTAAATCTTTTAAATGAGATTTGTTTTGGGCTGTTGTGGTTTAAAACACTTAGCTTCATAACAAAACTTTTGAGGGCTGAGGAAAAGTACCAGGTCTATTATCTTTCTTTGTAAGGGAAAAAAACCCCACCTGATAAAAGGTCCCTGGAGATATCCTGTATAGAGTCCTTTGAGAGCAGAGTAATAAATAAAACAAGCAGTAATAGATCTGTGGTAGTCTCCATGGATGCAGTGCACAGTACAGTGCAGTTTTCAATACCTTTTGGTTAGCAACATCCCTCTAGGCCACATGTTCCTTTTCTTATTTTGTCTTTGGTTTTGTTTCATGCAGCAGCTTGTTAAACATCACAGCTCTGACTGACACCCAGGTTCTCCATGCTGCATGTGACAAAGCTGGTGCTAAGCAGTGGCAATCTTGATGCTTCCTGTCATGCATTTCCTGTAAAGATTACCAACCTTTTTTTGAGACTACAAATAGGTTCTTTCAAATTGTGGTTGAGTTGAAATTCAAGTGGAGTGGTTTTCTGTTTAGCTTGTCAGTGTACATAATGGATGTAACATTTAAGTTAAAAGAAAGATAATAAATATCATGTAAATTTGCAGTGCTCCTGCAGCTGGGCATAGAACTTTGTCTTGACTTAGTATGTTCTTGTGGATTTTGTTGGTGGTGGTGTTAATTTTTAATAGCAGATGGTAGGAAGTTACTGGTTTTGACTCTTGAAACTTCAGATAATGATACTGTGGTTCTAACTAGGTCATGATGTGTGTACGCCACACTTGGAAAAACGCTCTTCCAGGACACTTGGAACAGTTTCTATTCTAAATAGCAGGATTTGTCATGCTGAAAATTGATTTCTTGGAGTAGTTAAAGGCTTTTATCTAATATGAACCATCTGCATATCTCTTAAAATCTGTTATTTAAATTCTTGTCCAAATGAACAAGACTCAGTTTTTATGGCTTCATAAGTATTTTTATGGAAGCTGCTTCCATTCCCTAGGACTGTCTTGTAGGTCATTTTGAGAATCATTTAGGGTGTGTGTTGGACCTTAAACAGTGTTAGAATGTTTTTGGTCAAGATACTATGGCTGTCCTTTCTACTCTATTTCCACTTTCCTCAGTAGATTTACAAATTGTCACACCAACACTTCTCAATGTGCGGTTTTAGTTCCCCTCATTCCCTTTGGGAGAGCTGGGGGAAGTAGAGGGGTGATGAGGATTGAATCTGTACCTCAACTGAGGTCATGTGAAGGAGCTTTCTCATGTCTTGTCTTGTGGGCACAGCCTGCAGCATACCCCTTAACTCCATGCTGCTGAGGATAAACTTTGTATTAATCATGTTTTGTGCTATGCTGTCCTCTAACCCAAAAGGAGATCTGTGCAGCAAGTTCATCACAGGTGTTGGCAAATCTTTATAGAAAGAAAGTTAGAATAAAGTAATGGGTGGAATGCAGTGACCAAAATTCAGATTCAGTTCTTAGACATACTTCTGAATTTCATCCCACTTGTCATTTTCACCTGGTGATGGCAGGTACATTGCACATATCCAGATTATTCTGAAGCGCTTCAAGATTTGCTTGGGGAATTCCAAGCAGCACTGGGTTCCTTTGCCTGGCTCAGGAATAATTTAACATGTTCTCAGGTGATTTTTTTGGCAAAGGAAATGGCAGCCTGATAAAAATTGGACTGGTAGTGTTATGTTGTTATATCATAGCCTTCCAGAGGCTATGTGAGTATTAATATGTGTCTAAAGCAGTAAGCAGTTTTTACAAGGGTAGCTCATTCTGAATCACACTGAGGCAAACTGCTGTGTTTGAATTTGTCATGTTACATCTAAGCACAATCTTTGGGAATGCTGCCTATACACTTAGACTCTAGAAATCCTTTAGAAAGGATGTTGTATGCTTGATGGCCTTGTAACTAAAATACCTATGAGCTTTCCAAGTGATGTGTCAATGACACCAGAATAAATGTGTTTAAATGTAGGTGATGCCATTTTTTGTTCCATGATCTGTGTGCCCCAGAGCGTGGTTCTGAAGTCACCTGGTTCATCTATTGGGAATCTAGGGGCAGCAGTTTTCTGGAGTCTCTGTTCTCAGGACAGGATCACTGTGGTGCATTTCAAGTCTAAGTTTGCAAGTAGCTAGTAGGACTCTTCACATGTTACCAGTAAGACTAAAACAAAGAGGAAGCTTTGGATATTCCAGTAGCATCCACATCACAAGTTGTGTTTGGAGCCATGGTCCAGAGTGGTTCTGGTCCTGTTGCCTTTGTTAGACAAGCAGTCACTGATAGAACCTTTCAGTAGGTCCCCGTTGAGCTGCTCTCCTCCTGCTTTAGGAAGACAGCAGACAGTGTGGGACATGGTCTTTGTCAGACCTCTTACATGATGTAGGAGTTAGATTGTTTCGATTTAGCTGTTCTGGATCATCCCTTTCATCTGCATGTTTCAGCCATTTCTAGTTTCATTGCCTGAGAAATTGAAGATAGTGGGTTCTGATAGCAGGTTTGGGGCTGGTGGCAGAAAGCAGAAAGGTCAAGATGGAAAAACCCAATTGTGCAATTGTGAGTTGAATGGCACTGTTTGGTAGAATGTGAAAATCATAGGAATGGCAGTCTCTTTGTATGTAGCTGGGGAAAATCTGAAACCGCTTTGCTGAGGTAAGTGAAAGATAGTACAAAGCTGATGCCAACAGCCATGTGCATTTTGTCTGGTTTTGGCCAGTTAATGTAGCCTTGTGATAGTTTAAAATACCCAGTTGATAGGGTTACCCTGCTTTCCTGGGACATTTTCTTCTCTTAGGAGGACCTGTGACTTGCTTCTCCTGTGCTGATTGATGGTGGCAAGTTTGTGACCCCAGTCTGAGTGGATTTTGACTGCTTCTGTCCTCGGATAGACTGATGACACACAGACAATAACCCCCAAATATTACTATTAAAAGCTTCAGCAATCCAGGCTGATTATCTTAAGGATCTGAAATCTATGTGAGCTTATGTAATATGCATCTGTTAATGGCAATTTCTGAACCGTTAACAGGTTTTGCTTAAATGTTGCAAAATGTTACCATGTCTGTTTTCAAATCTGCCTCTTTTTAAATGAGACTTCTATTCTAACAAATATTTTCCAACATAGAACTATTTTTGGTTTGTCTTGATCTTTATTCAGCTGCTTATGGTATGCTTTCATTTGGGAAATGTAGGTTATCCATGTAAAAATGCAAGATGTTCAATTAATGTGCTTTGTTATAGCTAATTTGAACTCGGTCTACGAGTTCTCCTTAAATTGAAAATGTCATTATGAGGCTAAACTTGACGTAGAGAGTTTTTGAAGCAGTCCAGTCAGATAAATATCCTACTGTAAGAAATACTGTCTGAGAAGTGATTGATTTTTTTTTTTTTTTTTTTAAATATTGCCCCCTCTAGATGTAGACAAGTAGAGATTGACAGTATGTAGAATGGCTTTTGAGGGCAGGCTTTTTATTTGCATTTATCATGATTTGGGGCTTAGTCTGTCGTTTGGTTTGCCAGGAAGAGTATGCTGAAAAGGGAGAAACAACAGAAGTGTCTGATACAAAAATAAGACTTGAAGTTGAGTTTTAGAATGATTCTTTTTCTTCCTGTGGCTTTCTGCACTTCCTTTATGTGCAGCTTGAGCTTCTTTCTGCAGACTCAAAAGCAGAAATGAATTTTAGGTTGTGCCAGGAGGGGTGGTGGTGAATTACATAGGGTGTTTGAATTTGAAATGTTTTGCCTCTTGATGGCAACTGTGAGCCAGTTAAGGTGATGGTATGATTTCTTCTGCTGATCTCTTTATACAAGCCTGAACATATCTCAGAGGTTCAGTATTTACCCTCAGGAATAAAAGAGGAAAAAATAAGTGAAGAGCCTCAAGGTTGCTGCTGAAGACTTAAATGCTGTAGCACCCCAGTGTATGGTGTGTTCTATACTTGAAAATTGGTCACAAATTGTCTTTCTAACTCAGGTTTCCTTCCAGCATTTCAGTGCAACTGAACGTGACTAACTGTGTATGATAACACTTCAGATGGGAAAAATAACCAGTTGCCTTGATTTTTATCTTGGGATTATGGTTCAAAGAAAGTGGAGTTCTTCCTCCCATCCAGTATGGAATCTTATTTCTGAAAGTTGGGCCAATCACACAAAACCTAGCAGAACTGAAGTTTGATTTATTTGTATTGGAGAGTCTGAAATCTGTTTTTATTGTTACTTAAGTGGTTTTTTTTTTTCCCAACAAACTTTAGGAATTAAATAGCATTTACAAGACAAAGGTAAGGAACAGCAAAAAACCTTGTTTCTTAGGATGTACATGACATTTCAAAGTTTTAGGACCAGGCAAGTTTAAAACTATGAATTGATTCTGAGAGTTCCTATTGCTATGAATGGCTAGTTCATGAAAGTATTATTTTAATACTTGTACTGAAGCTTGTGGATTTCTTGCCTGCTTTTTGCCAAAATGCTTCCTTTTATAGTAATCTTATTGAGTAAGCTACCTACTGTGGATATACATCAGCTGGTGTTTTCTTTACAGATTAAATATTTGTGTAACTTTCATGAACAGGTAAAGCCATTTCATGGGTGCATTCAGGCTGTGAGCTCCATAAGCCCAGCAGCCTTTAAAGCTGAGCATTTTGTTGCTATTTGTTGTGGGTTTTTTAGTATTTTGTAGCAGATTGTGAATGTGCACGTTTTGTCTTTGAAAAGCTTTGTGACCATAATTTAAGTGTTTGAAGGAATTTTTTTCTGAAACTGGAGAGACAGCTATCCCAAACCAGCATCTGTGGCCTAGTTGGTGGGTAGATGACTAACTGCTCTGGAAGGTCTTCTGGGTCAGTTTTCTGAGATACACAGTTGAATTGGTCTGAAGTGTGGAATTGAACAAGCATGAGAAACTTTATAGTCTTACTCCTCCAAATATACAGATTTTGTGAAAATTCCCAATGTGCCCAAGCTATAAATGGTTTCTGCTTGATAAACCTGTACCATAAAAATCTGTTATTTGTTGGCCTCTGGGAGAAGGCATCCTTAGATTCCAAACCATATGAGTGATTGGGTTATGAGTTGGAAATGGGTGATAAACTGATTTACAATACAGGAAAACTAACACTAGTGTGAACAGTGATTATGTCAAATGGGAAGGAAAGAAATGGTTCAAATGGTTCAGTTTTGTGAAGAAAGCTAAGTAGCTTTAGATTAGGTTGGGCTAACCAAAGGAAGTAAGCCAGGATCAGCTGTGCTAAAGCAGTTGGCTGTACTTTCAACATCAGCAAAATAATTCCCCAAATTCTTTTGTGGAAGGCTCTGTTATTTACTATTACTGCAAATTGCTGGTTTTTGTTCTGAATTGTTCAGCTGAAGTTTTGCAGTGGTTTGACCTCTGTCAGAAACCAGTTACGGCTTCTAATGTGGCAGCTTATAAGATAATACCAAATTTCTGAAGTATGCTTGTGATGTGTGATTGTGCTGTTGTAGCATGTCCAAAACTGTGTATTGCTCAACTTCTGGTCTTGATAACTTTTTGCAACAAACCACATGGTTTGGGTAACTGTGAAATTTGAAGGAGTGCAGCTATTTTAAATAAAGAGCTGATAACTAGCAGGTAATGACGCAACTGATAAGTGTTAACTAAGTCGGTGTGGATGACTGCAGTTACAAAGCAGCAGGCTGTGAATGTAGCCATGTTTTAAGTATAATTTGTCACTTAAGAGGGGTATGAAATCTGAGGAAGTTGGCATTGGAATTTCGAATGGAAAGAATGAGTTGGTTGATGATGCAGAGAGCTATTTTCCACTTTCCCTTTGACTTCTGTCCTTATCTTCTCTGGCAATAATATTCAGGGAAATGGTATCTTTTGTTTCTCTTGTTCCTGTGTGGGAATGGTAATTGTTCTTGCTTTTTACCTGTTCAGGAAATATCCTCATTTCTCCCCCTTCCAACAAAACAGTGTATCAGTCATTGCCAATGTGATTTTTTGCTTTATTTTCTAACCTTGGCCTTCCTGAATCCTCCTATTGTCCCAGTATAAGCCATCTGGCAAAACAAGGATTTTATTTTCTCCCCCCCTCCCTCCTGCACTCTGGAATGAAGCAGATTTTGTTATCTGTGTTCAGCTACCCTATGTAAAAGAAGAATGAGCATGTTTAAAACCTGCATCTAAGCTTTGACTCCTGGAACTGCCTCATCCAAACTTAGATTTTCCAGCTGGTAAGTCAATCTTATCCATGGAAATGTGCTTACTGTTCTCTTGGGAATTTGCTTTATGCTCTTGCCTTCTCCCTTCCCCCTTCTCAAGCCAAATTTCTTTCCTGGAAGGGAAAAAAATCCATGGACTAGATTGAGCTTCAGCTGAATAGGGTGTCTCATTTCAGATATACTTTCTGCAGCTACTCAAATGAGCAAAACATAAGTGACAGCTGAGTTGTCTGTTTGTCATGGGTCAAGGGCAGTCCAGCTCAGCAGTTTCCCTTTCCTCTTCCCCAAGTTTTGTTTGGAAGCAGTAGTGATTTGCCATTTCATGTAGTCATCCTCTTGTCATAAAGACCAGATGGAAATACATCAGTTGTTTCATGTATAAATATTCAATCCAACAGCTGTGAGTTTATCAGGAGTCACTGGGATCACAAGTTGGTGACCAAATTGTTTGTTTAGAGGGCTGTGAGCATTACTCTCACTTGAAATAAACTTGTCCCATGAAAATGTTAGAAATAGCCCAAGGCTCAATTAAAGAAGAAAGAATGAAGGTGAACCATTTGAATGCTAAATCCCTTTTTTCAGATGAAGTTACTTTTTCTAGAGTATTACTGGTATCTTCCTAGGCTGATGAAAATGTTTCATACAGTGATCCTGCATTCTACTGACACTGTTTCCAAAGTAGCTAAAGGATTGCTCTGAATTCTAAGTCTCCTTTCCTTCTGTAGTTTTACTAGGTAAGAACATTTATCCAGAATATCAGCCCCTGTCTTTTGGCCGGTTGATAATCCTCAGTCTGTGCTTCAATGCGGATTTCTGGCAAAAAAAGCTGAGGTACCGGTGTGATTCTGGCTAGCAATGAATTGAGTGTAATGAAAGTTGTAATAAATCTACTTGACACAGATTATTAAGGGGGTTAACTTGATTTTGCAGGTTGCAGAGGGTTTTTGTGCAAATAAGGCTATTTGTTCCAATAATATTGAGAAAGGGAGGGGTGGGGAAGTTTGCCAATGGCCATTGGCTATTTGGTTACAAAATGTCATGTGTTCCATGGGCTGCTGAGCATAATGTGAAGCAAAGTGCCATAAAAAAAATGTTGAGTGCTAAGTCCATGGCTGAAAAAGCACTTTAATGGGAGAATAGGCATGGTCATTAACTTAAAATAGCTTCTCTGCAGAAAACTATTGTAAAGGAAGATTGTAGTTCTTGACTAATGAAGACTGCATAGGACTGAAACTGAATTAGAAAGGAAACAAAAATTTGCAGTAACTACAGACTGTTGAAAACCATAAACAAACGGAGAAATTGACCATGATTTAGTGAAACCACCTGTTTCTCAAACCTTGAGAGGAATTGTGCCTGTTGCTCTGAAAGCCTTCTTGTTCAGGGGGGTAGCTAAGACATTTTTCATGTCTATGCTTTTACACAACAGAACAATAAATACAATTGACCACACTGCTAGCTCCTAGTCTCTGCAGGGCTTCAAGAAATAACCCCTTGAAACAACCCACCAAAAAAAAAAAAAAGAAAATAAAAGAAAATAAAATGCTAAAACACCGTCTGGTTGAGTTGCTGCATAGATGTCACTTTTGCTTCCCAGTACATTGTGTTTCAGAAATGGTTTCCAGCTTGAATTCATTAATCCAGAAGCCCCTGCAGCCACTCTAAAACAAGTGATTGCAGCTCTACAGATTTGGGGAGTCTAGTGGGAATTAGGGGGGCTGAAGCTGTGCTGGAGTCTTTTAATGTGGATTTTGTGGCCTTTGAAGTGGAACACTCCTCTTGTGTTTGAATCCATACAATTGGCCCGGATTCCAGGAACAGAAAGCATGCACCTTGTAAAAAGTGTGGGCTTTTTCTTCAAAATCATGAGGGACTTCAGTTTTCCCTGTTCTCTGACTCTCTATTAAATAACTTGTATGGGATAGTTCATATTCTGATAAATGTTGGTGTTTTTTCAGCTGTCTATTGGCATGTGATCTCTTGCTTTGGTGGCAGCAAGCTAGGAAGTCTTTTATCTGGGCCTCATGTGAGTGGTTATTTTGTAGTTTCGTGTCAGGTTTAGAGTTTGAGAATCTGGGAGTCATCAGTGTGTGCTCTCAAAAGCAGCAAGTACAGCAGTTGGCCTGGCTGTGTTCTGTGGGGTTTGAGCAGTCTGTCACACACACTGGGATAGCAAAATATCTTGAGCCTTGAATGATGACTTGTGTCAAGCAGAGATCAAGGGTCGCGGTGCTGTGCACTTTGGCACATCCTGGGACACATTCATCAAAGATAAGAGGGGTTGAGTGTCTTATTGGGGAAACAGAGCTGAATTAATTTCCCTTTTTATCAGTTTAGTTTCACTTTATGGTAGGCATCTGTGGCTGTTGCATTGTTAGGGTTTTAGTTCTTCCTGAATGGTGGTAGTACAGAGATTGCGCGTGTCCAGCCACATGCCCCACATCAGCCCAGAGTATTCAATGGGACCATGACTGGTGATGGTGTAACTTGGAGACTCCAAATAATCAAACTTTGGTGTTGGTGGTGGGTTTTTGTTTGGTTGGTTTTTTTAATCCTTTTCCTATTGAAAGCCTTGTAATGAATTTTGTTTTCTTCTGTGATCCTAGTGATTCCTGCTGTAAGCATCTATGGGAAAAAAAGTTTGATTGGATGAGGAATCTTGGTTTATCTGCTTTGTAACTCTGTTTCTAATTCAGTGTCTGACTAAGGATATTGTGTAAGTTAACTATAGGGAACTGTCTGATTATTCCATGACAAGTATGCCAGTTTCCCTGAAAAAAAGGGATGCAGAGTAAACTTAAGAAGGCTTCCCAGTAGAGAGGCACTGCAGCCACTTTCCATAGTTATTACAGATTTGGGACAACATTAGGCTGTTATCCCTTATAGGTTGTGGACATAAAGTGTGGTTTTCTATGATTCTGAGGCTTGAGGAGATGATATGTGTTGTCAAGTTTCCCACCTTGCTGTTTCCTCATGTTCTCCTGAGCAGCCTGAGCAGTGAACTTATCTTTCTGGATCACTTGTGGATCCAGTTTTGATGTTGCAGTTGTGGAGCTTTGGATAGAAAACACCTTCTGGAGGTCCTAAAGTGTACTTCAAACGCAGCATGTGAAGTTCTGTGCTTTCGAGTGTTGGGCTTTAGAAAAGACAAACTAAGTGCATCAATAGTTTGCTGTTTTCACTTAGAAAAGGATCTGCAAGTGAAGCAATATTTGCTGTTAGGTCTTTTCAGTGAAAGCATTAGAGGGATGTGCTCTCATTCTCAGTGACTGGAAATCCAAGCATTGGATGCAGTGAGATGAAGCTGCCAAAAGGAAGTTTTCTGGGGACTTCCTTGGGTGAAGTCATATGAGGAGACACCTTGCTTACTTTTGCAGCCCCTCTGTATGTTGCTGTCAGAAATCCTGCTACAACAATTTAATATTTGAATGCTCAGTCTGAGACTTTGTGATGGTGTCTAAAATGTTGGTTAAAATTATTGATAAGCTCCATGTGACTGAATTTCTTTGCATTACCACCCATCAGTTGGCATAATGTGTCAGTTGGTACTCACTTTACTTCTTCTGAAAGTATGGAAATTACCATTTGTCTCTCATGTTCATTCTGCAGTTTAGCTCTGTAATGGTCTGTAACTTTACAAGCTGTCTTTGGGAGAAATGTGTTGGTAATGCTCTATATTTACACAGTGGTCATCTGCTTTTAAATTCTTTATTGGTACACATGGGACTTATGCATTAGGCAGCACCACTTCAGATTGAGTCCTGTCACAAGAGCCTGTTCTCAGTTGCCAGCTGGTGTGTGCCTTCACTACCTGGGCTGCAAATTTTCAGGCCAAGTGTCTGTCTTGAGCTTAATTGTTTAAGAAGCTTCAGCCAAGCTATTACAGGTGCTTCAGTGAAAAATGCTTGTTTTATTGCACCCACTGGCATCTTAGCTTTTTATATTTGAGAGCTGTGAAGCAGGTATCTAAAAGCAGTGTTGAGACAGGTGTGTTGTCTCTATGTTGAGGAAGTACTTCCAAGTAGAGCTTTCAGATCAAAAAACTTTGGAAGAAGTGACATTTTCTAGATTAGACTTACTTTATAAAAAAAAACAAACTATCTTTTTTACACTCTGAAGACTTGATCCATGTTCTAACCTGTGAATAATCTGTGTCACCATCTGTATGATGCTGTATGAAGCAGTTTGTTGAACTTACTCAATGTGTTGGCTTTGTTTCACAAATATATAATTACCTTTTGTACAGGATGTGGCAGTCAACCCCTCAGGATGGGAAATGCAGGGCACAAAGCTGTACAATGTAATTCAGTTTACTTCTTTGTGTTGCAACTGTTTAAGCTAGGACATTTTAATATCTCAGAAATGGCTTGCTTCATCATGTTGTAAGTTTCTCTGGAGAAATAGGAATTGAAGTTTTCAAGCAGAAAGTCTTTTGTGGAACAGCAGCCTCTTTATTTGTACAAGCAGCAGACTGTGCAGCTGTTAATCTCAGTAGTCAGATATGGAGAAGCAGCTTTGGTACCAATATGTTGTAATTTCTCTTAAGGAAGCATCTGTAAAAATACACTGCTCAAATTACTTTAGCTGTAGTCAATTCAGCTTGACTTGAAAGATGAATTTTGTATTGATTTAAAAGCAAATGCCCTAATCAAAATGTCTGCTTTCCCATGAGCTGTGAGGGGAAAAATGGTATAGAAAGAATGGAATATATAACCTAGATTTTTACCAGATTTTGTAAAAATCCTTTTTTATTCTTTTTTTGTCTAATGTATTCTAAAATGTAGATGTTTCTTTATTTATAGTTTGTTCTTTTAAATACCTTTTGGATTTTTCACATCAAACTGGACTCTTGATGTTCAGGGTTTAAGTAAAACAGCTACCAGCAAACAGTGTTGTTACACAGATGGCTGAGTTAGAGAATTGTTTGTGGTGTGGTTTTTTCCCTTTTTTTATGCTAGAAGTCATGATTGTACAGAAGGAGAGGAGGATAAAGTCCAAAGAAATGTATATAAATGAAACAACTGCAAAAAATCTATTAATAATCTGAACATAGCTATAATCAGAGTAGTACTTGACTGCTTTTAGTTCTGTTTTAGTGTTTAGTGTCTAAAACATTGGATGGGAATTCCTTTTTAATTAGCTCAGAGCCTGGTCTGTGCTTTGTCTAATGTTGTTTGCCTTTCCTGGGAAGTGAAAACTTGAAATTGTGTTCTGGAAGGAAGGAGTGGCAGGAGAGCATAATAGGAAAAGGCAGTTATCCCCTGGGTTGCTTGAATATTGTTATCTTGAATTTTAAAAATTAAATCCTGGGTATAACTGATAATTTTGGTATGAAGCTACAATCTCTTCTGTGGTCTTAAGATTTCACTGAGTTCTTACAAAACCATTCCATTCCACTGCCTGTCATGGAAAAGCATCCTGTTTCCACAAGCCTGATGATTGCCAGTGGATCTCTTGTGAAATCCTTATTTAGGCACAAGCATACTGAAGTCGTTGAGATAAGAAGAGTTCATAGTGGCATGTATTTCAGTTTCCACCTCACATACTCACATGTGTGACTAATTCTGAAATGCAGTCATTTGCACTGAGTCAGCAGTTCAGGATGGTGAATGTGCTCAAGCTATCTCAGTTTGGTCTGTATTGAGCATTCATTTGCTCTGCAGACAGAGCCAAACCAAATGGCTGTGGGAAACTTCAGCAAAAGGTGCCTGGAGTATGGACCAGGTCTCTCTGAGAGTGTGTGCTTTGAAATAGGAAATTCCAAGATCTGTGTGATCCAGTGTGTGTTGGAGGCAGAGGAGAGATTAAAATAGCATCAAAACCCTGTCAGCCTCTGTAGCCAGAGTGCTCAGGGCAAGAGCAGGCAAGGGTGGGGGGGAACTGCAGTTCTTAGCAGTGCAGTCTGGATTTTATTACTTGCAAAGTGAAATCACAAGGGGGAATGTCTGCTTCTGATGGACAGATATGTTGCAACTCATTCTGAAGATGCCTGTTCATAAATTTTTCAGCCTGCTAACAGCTTTGAAGATAGGACTGTAACTCTGAGACTGTGATTCATCTATCCAGCTCCTGCTTGTTGGTTTTGTCCTTCTTTCACAATTCTATTGAAGATGGTGCTGTTAATTATAAATTTTGAGTTTTAACACTTGCTGCTCTGTACTGCAGTATTATTTGCTGGCTACTGAAGCCTCTTTCCAGTAATTCTGAGGTGCTGCAACTACAGGTTCTTCCATTTGGCCCTCATTTTTACTAAACAATTGGCCAACAAGGATTAGAAAGTCCTTGTCTTCCCTCTGTTTCCTTTGAAATAATTCACTTTCAGGGGCCCAGACTAAGAAACAAGATATAAACAAAACCCCCTGTGGTAATAGCAAGAACATTATCTTAGAAATGTTCTTAAGTTTTGAGGATTTTAAAACTGCTTAATGACACTTGCATCTTTCAAGCCCCTATGAGAAGAGGTTTTAGAATTGAGCTCTCAAGAGATTTTCACACAGCTGTCCCTCCAAAGTACTGAGATCTGTGTTTGGATCACAGCTATTCTGTGGAAGAATCTTTTTATATTGGTAGGGTCTTCAGGAGGAAACAATTACAAAGCTACCTGATAGTCTTTAAAAGGAATTGGTGAGGTTTTCATCAATATCTCTAATAATAAGCATTCAAGCATTGGAATTTTTTTTGGAAAGTTTGTTTTGGCACTAGGATTGGTTTTGAGTTAGTTGGAGAAAATGCTGGAGTAGTAACAGAACTGCAAAAGAATTATTTCTCAGGTGCTTCCAGTCTGCTGCTTATGTGGACTTGTCCTGCCTCTGTTCACATCCTGTTTGTTGGTAGTTGGACAGGAGGCTCTTATTCTGAAAATGAATATGGCTGCTCTGTGAGACATCTGTTCAGAGATCTGTGTCCTGTCTCTGCTGTGAAAAAGGGGGCTTGTGTGGCCTTTGTTATCTCCAGACCGGGGGCTGACTCTTTCTAGCAAGAGCAGGCCTGTGTACTTGTTAAAGTACTATTTAGTGGATTTCAGGCTAAAACCAGATCCAAGTGTCTATTATCTTTATGATACTGTCTTTAGCTTAATTAAAATGGTTTTACTGGGATGTTGTGTGGCAGGGCAAGGAATTTAAATTAAACAGAAGTACGGAATATCTTCAATCCACTTACCCACTCTTATCCCCACAGAAATGTAGTTGTTGCCAGTGAAAGAAGGGATGCAGTACCAGAACAGTTCTTCTCACAAACTGCTTTCCTTTAATTCCAGCTTCCATAGCTTTTTGTGTGTGCATACTGGCTGAACACATTAAGTGTGTCTCAGACAGAGCCATTTTACTAAAAACATTTTCAGATACCTTTTTGGCTAAGGGAACTTGTTCAATGTTAAACATGATCACTAGTTGGTAGTTTTTGTATATGATGTACAGAATATTAGATATTTCACTGTATGGATACATTGTTTGAATATTTTGAATGTTTTTCGGTGTTTTTTTGGATAAAGCACTTTAGTTCACAATTAAACTGAATTTTGAACTGCGTGTAGAATTCTTCAGTAGGACAAAGTAGGAGGTAAATTGAAAAGAAGCCTGTTTACAGGTTGAGATGACCCATTTAAGGCAGGCCCCTTGAACCATGGCATGCACAGGCATTATAGTTTGTCTTCAAGAAATTCCTTCCAGTGTTTCTGTTCAAACAATTGAAATGAGGTGGCACCAGACCAAGGACAGACAGTATGTGACTAAAGCACAATGTAATGAGAAACAGACTTTTTGGATAAGCTGTAGCATTTTGAATAGCTGATTCATAGATAACGTGTTGAGTATCTGAGGCCTTCTAGGTCATGGTTGGTCTTCTGGCAGTGTGGGATATTCCCAGTAGTATTCTTTGGAAAAAATGCTTGGATTAATAGAGGATAGCCTTGCAAGTGGGAGTATTGTGTATGTAGTTCCCAAATTCAAAGGGAAAAGAAGTCTTCAACTTCATCTAGTTCATCTTAAACTTCATCTAGTGCTTTTTCCTAGCTGTGTGTTTTATTTCCCTTTTGGGATTACTCTCCTGTACTTTGATCTCACCTGTTTGACAGCACTGAATTTTAGTTGCCAGCGGCCTTTCTTGCTGGTCAATCCAACACTTCAAGGGTTTGTGTGGATTTGGGTTTTTCCCTTTCATCCTGTGTAAAAAGAGTACTTCTGTGTCCAAGTTGTGCATGTTATTACTTTGATTTAGAATACAGCAGAACCCTGGCTGTTTTTATGTATTGTATCCTGTATTTCATTAGATAATAGGAGCTGAGTAGTCCCTTCAACTGCATTTCAATTACACCTTGTGTTCTCTTATATTTCAATGTGTTTTAAAATCATTCAGGATTGAATTGCAAAGCCAGTTAAGCTTCTGGATGCAGAGTATGCTTCATCATGCCAGTTTTCTTAGTTGTTCATCCTACCACTGTTCACTGTTAAAAATTTGAGTGTTGTCTCTCTCCTGACTCAACTCTACCCAAATTCCTTGCTCTGTGAAAGATAATATGCATATTTTTAAATTTACATATTTAGTAAATTAAAATATTAGTGGTTCATTTGGTACTGTCTGAAATATTTGTGACTCTATGAGTAACTTTTTAGATGCAGATCACGTGTGGTGTTAGCCAAGAAAGATGTACACAGTTTGCTGGTGGAACAAGTGTCTCTGATGTATATGGCATTATTGTGGAAGTCTATAGTAAACATGCAAGTGATGCAAGAAACTGATTTCATAAGTCAGCTTTTTGGGTAAGCACGGAAGAATTATTAATGCTTCCCTTTATGAGAACCCTGAGGTGAAGATGGGCATTCTGTAGATCACAGGAAACTTAACACCAGGTATGCTTAAAAATTTTTGAAAGTGCTTCCCCAGTGTGTTTTAGGACTTTGATGTTTGTGAAATGCTAGTGCTAATACTGGTATTTATGGGAAGTATTTCTGAGTTCTCATCTAGAACACAAATTTTGGTCACCCCTTAAAACTCATTGTTTCTGGATCTCTTTAGTCTTTCCCTACAGGAGATCCCTTTTTGATTTCTTATGTTTTGCAAGAACATGCAGAACACCTGGCAATTATCTGTGGTTTTTCATGGATCCCTGAAGGATCTTTGAATGAGAGATCTGTCTCTGAATGAGAGATGTCTGGCATGGAGTTCTCTGGTGATTGTTGTAAGGATTTTCTCTTGGCTGCCAGTACTTGGCCTACACTTCATATGTCATCCTGTCATAACTGATAGTAATCCACAGTTTTGAAAATTAAATGAAGTACTTTTTTTGGATGTGTTTGCAGGAAAAGGAGGGAAGCTGGGAAGAGTAACTGTTGTAGGGTAACCAGGCTGCAAACACTGTGTGTATACCAGTGTTAAAGCCAATGTGTACTGTAGGCTGATGTGAGTTTGTTTTACAGCTGGAGGAGTGTGGGGGCAGGGAAGGCTGATCTGATACTTTTCTCTAGGCTTTGCTGAGATTTTTGCAAGGGAGCTGCTCAGAGGCACAAGAACATTCCTAGTTCTTCTGAACCCTTAGGCTCATTATTAGGGAATCCTTGCAGTCATCTTGAGACTCCTGTGTGTTTTCCAGCCAGCATATTGATGCAACTTTCCAGCGTGCTAAAAAGTGGCTATAGCTACCTTCTCCTGTTGGCCATTAGCTTTGTGAAGAATATGAGATGAAGAATTGTAATATGTGTTTGATTTTTCTAAATTGAAGCAGTTCAAGGTTTACCCTAATGTTCTAGACATGCAGCTGCTCATAAAAGGACTCTGAGCCATGCAGAAATACATAAAACAAAAAACTGCAATTGCATTTCTAATGCGTTGAATTAATAAATCTGTGAGGTCACCAGAATGAGCTGTGGAGAAGGCTTTTTTACTGAAGTATTGCCACCCCTAAGTGGAAAACTGGATTTTCATAGTAAAATAAAACTGAGGTGATTGGATGTACTTTACTTCTCACGGATAAAACCATCAGTTCAGTGCAAAATGTGAACTGACATGCACTTTGAAACTTCTAATGAGGCATCTGAGCCAAGTGACATGATGGTCCAGCTGGTTAATAGCTCATCAAGGATTCAGTTCAGCCAACACTTCAATTCTCTAATAAGCTGTATGTAATAAACATAAGCCTTGTTGAGAGCTGCTATCAGAAAGCAAACTTATCCATTTATCTTCCATGGATCAAATAACAATTTAAAATTGAAAATAAACAGATGAGCTCTCTGTTCTTTTACTGATTATTTTTGTATAGCCCAGCGTTTTGATTACTGTCCCTTAATGTTCAGCCTCTCAGGATGGATTAATTCAATAAATCTTTTAACCATTTTTTTTTCCCCCCTCAAGACTTCTACGTAAGGAAACACAAATGCTGCCTAGAGCAACCCTAGAATAGAAATGACTGAAGCCTAAACAGTTGCTTGCCATTCTTAGTCCAGATTCTTGAGGACCTGGAACATTCCAGAAGAGGTCATGTCTAAGCTTTAGGTTTCATATCTACTGTTCAAATTTTTTTGCTTTCTGATTTTGTGGAGAGCAAAGGAAAATATGTAATTGATTTGGTAAAGTAAGAGTATGGTATTTAATGTACTCTGATTAGATGATGTGCAGCTCAGTCACTGTTTTCTTTGGAAGGGGTCTTTGGCTCAGGTTTGAGTTCAGCCAACTTGTTTTGCTTAAGGATGATGCTGCTGATGTGAGAGACTGGAGAGAGGAGCAGTACAGATGTGTTTGATGTGTATATTCACACATAACACAGCTCTGGAAAGCAAGCATCCAAAAGAGACTTCGTTTCTACAAATTATGAATGCTTCTTAAAATTTTAGGAGTAACCTAAAAATGTACACTGGCTGAATTTTTGGAAACTGTGTGTTTGCACCTCTGTGTCTCTGGTGAGCACTGGCCATGACCCTTCTATCTAGTACTGCAAATGGTATCCAAGTGCAATATCCCAGCAGTGTGGTCACCTTTGGCATTGCTGAAAATAAAAATTCCCACACTGCTACTGTAACAAAAGATAAACTTTGTTATTGGGAACTGTACTCTCAAGACTCTTGTGACCTTACATAAAGAAGAAACATTCTCATCTACTGTTAGTGTTTTTCTGCTGTTGTGGTTGTGATGGAGATTGTATTTGCAACGATGCCAGAACTTGGTGCAAGCAAGCAGAGACATGGGTTCTGATACCTTTTCTCTTCCCAAGAGACTCTTGCTGAGGATGTCTCTTCAAGCATAGGTTAAAAGTCCATGACATTACTGCCACCAGGTGTCTTAGATGCTGCTACTGCTACTGGTGGCACAGGGACTACTGCAAATGTAAAAGCAGGAAAGTGAGCACAGAGGATCAGAATTCTTGGTGGTTCTGCCCCCTTGGCCTGTGGTGGTGAGTCACAGCTTCATCAAAACGGAGACAATCACAGGATAAAATGGGGAGTGGTGCTGGAATCTTTTGGTCACATATGTGGGCTGTAGTTTGCAGAGATTTCCCCTTCAGTGTTGAGACAAAGATGAAGTACAAATTCCTTCAGGATATGTGTAATTGACTTAGACTGAATGGTGACTGATGAAGACTTCTGTCCTCCTTTTGTTTGATCATTTAGAGTTTCATTTCCCTCCTCCTACCATCAGTTATCTGTCAGGTTATGTATGATTTGTTTCTTAATTTCTAACATTTGAGCAGCATAAGTAAAGTTAGGTACATTTGCTGTATCATTTAACAGCAACAATTCTAAAGGAAAGGACAAGAAGTACTTGTAATTTTTGTGTTTTTTAACAAATTACTTCATCTTCCAATGAATTTTCTATTTAGTTACTGTTCCAGTGCATTGAAATGCCAGAAATTAAAACACAGAAGAGAATTATCAAATCAATTACTCATTTTCCTTTGCCTTCCACATAACCAGGGATGAAAAATTTAGAAGGCAGGTGCTTTTCACCAAGAAACTGACAAGCAATGGGAATAATCCCTCAGTGTCTCACTTAGGTTGACTACTTGTGTACTTTGCTGAAACTTAATGCATTTTTATACCTTGTATAAGAGGAAACCTACAGCAAATATTTACCCTTCATCAGGAACCTTAAAATGTTAACTGTTGCAAGCCTATTCTTTTCTGTTGTGCTAGATACATATTTTATACTTCAGTGTTGTCTTTCTTCAGGTTATTTGCATGCTCCATGAAGATTGTCTGTAGCTTATATAAAATTGATTCTTCTTGTGGAGACTTGCCAAGGAGCAAGGTGAAATCATTCTTTCAATAAGCATTAACTTGGCCTTGCATAGTATTTTACTACCTGTCAGAAGCTTTGTCTTCTATCTTTAAACTGAGGGGAGCAGGAAAGTGACTGGGAAGTTCTGTGCCTCTCACCAGGAGAAGAGCAGTGAGGTGCTGGAGCATGTCATGAAGAGCAGCAAAGCTGGCAGTGGGTTCAGAGCACAAGCCTTATGAGGAGTGGCTGGGGTGTTTCTTAGCCTGGATATGTACTTTTGGAACAGCAGCTCCTCAGCTCTGTTTAACCATTTTTTTGTGTTCAGTGGTTTGTAGGCAGTAGAGTGATGGAAGGATCTGTGCAGATCTTTGATCAATTTTTTTTTTTTCTGTTGCTGTGCAGGGATGTATTTTGAACAGTCTCTTTCCCTTCCCTTTTATCTCTCTACCTAGTCTTTAATGCTGGAAAGTATTAAGTGGTTTATGTGTTGATGCAGAAAAGTAGATGCAGTGCTTGTGCACTGAGACTTCCATTCCTAGGCACCAACTGTGTAATGCTGGGTGATTTTTAAGCTCAGTGGACTCTTTGTTGATATTTTGTTAATCTAGCTCAATGGTTACTGTGCTCTTTTTTCCTCTTAACTGCTAGATTTTTTCAGGATGAGAACACTGCAGCCCACAAAGCCTCAGTTCCATTAACAGTGCTGAATATCAGAACACAGTCTTGCTAGCTTCTCCTCTGATGACCCCTCATTAACCTTGCTTAAAGGCTTGCAAAGCCTTTCTCATATGCTGCAGAAATGCACACAGAAGAACATTTGTCTGTTCTGTATGCTACTTCTTCCTCCAAATAATAGGCTGGGAGCTGCAGTGTCTTCACTCAGATTTTCAGACATTTGAATGCCTGACAAAATGCTGCTCAGTGTAACCCCAGCAGAGATAGCTAATTCACCTTGCTTGTGATTCAGACTATCTATAATTCAACAGCACTTTGAAGTCTCTCGTGGCTGTACATTTACAGATCACATCACTTGAAGACAGTTCATTGCTACTAATTTTTCTACTGCATGTCTGGATGAAAACTGCATACTGTTGCTGTAGTCTAGTTAACCCTCCCTGCAAATCAACCCACTAACTGTCCCTGCACCATAGCTGTGTATCATTTCTGGATCTAGAGGTATGATATGCAGAAAACTAGTAAAACCTGTCTATAGTATATGAAGTGTCCAGTCTTTCTCTGTTTCCTCTTTACTGCTTATCTTCCTAATATTGTGGAAGATGGAAGAGCTCTAAATTGTGTAGCAGCTCATTCACTGAATTTTTGTTTGTGTTTTTTGTTTTTAAACCAAAACCCAAACAGTTTAAAGTTGACCTATATTGCTTATGAGTCTGCTTATTTGTAGATGGAGATCATGGGAAGTTTTCTGAGTCTGGTTTATTCTGCTGTGCATGAAGGTTCCCCAGCTCTTCAGCAATGTGAATTGTCCTTGATGTTAAGGAGGTGAAAATCACCTTGGAGCATGTATAGCAGGAGTTGGCAGGTGTAGTTCCTTTCATGTTGAGTATTTCTCTTGGTGGCCACTTGCTTGGTATCCTGTAGTGTGTGTTTGAGGGTGAGGTGCACTGTGCCACCAGTGCAAAGCTGTGTCTGTTTGATGCCACCTGAATTGTCCCGGACTTCAGCTCAGGCCTTTTGGTGTCAGTCAGTAAAAATTCAGTAAAAATAGTGGGAGTCTTGCTTGAGCTTGGGCTGGCTGAAGAGACTCAAGGGATGTGAGCAGAGTGCAGTGCCTTGATGAGGAGGCTCCTGGCTGCCTCTGCTGTCTGGACTGGGCCCTGTGAGTGCTCTGGGCACTGGGATGTGTTCTGCAGATGTGGGATTTCTTGTCCTGATGTGAACAGGACAGAACTCAGAAGGACTGTGGACATATAGAAAGGAAAACACATGGGAAATTACTTCATAGGCTCAGTGACTGTGTGAATCTCCCAGTTGAAATTTAAGATTAATTTAGGTGCCAGAAATGTTTTTTTTTTCCATACTGAGGATGCTGAGTAGATAGTAAGTCTTGGCTGAAACAAACCACCACAGGACTATAGGCATTTTTTGCTTATGAGCTTTGTTTGTTGTGGCTTGGTACAATAGCTAATTTTAGGGGGGGAAAGGAGTTGTTTTGGGTTGGTTTGTTTTTTATTTATATAAGGCATGTAGGTACAGGGGTAGAAAGAGGGTAGTAACAACGCTGCATGTAATTCATGGTGCTGTACATTAAGGAAATTAGTGGAAGAGTAAGCCTGTACCTGCTTTATCACGAATGCCCAAGATCCCTGTTTTACATTGAAAAATGTAAACACCTCTGATAGCTCTTTCCTGACCAAAACAAATCTGATGGGAAGGACATGGATAAGTGGAAACAGCCAAGAAAAGCTTGTTGAATTCTCTGAGCTGAACAATCGTTTCATTTGCTGCTTGTCTCCTTTCAGGCCCCTGGCACTGCAGAACCACAAATCACGTGCTGGGACGCCTTGCTGTGTGTCCTGGCTTGTCAAAACAATTTAATGTAGGTGGAAAGGAATGAATGAAATGAACAGAGTAGGCTTGATGCATCTGTTTCAGTTTGTTCAAAGGGCAGCCCAGTGATTAGGATGTGACACTTAGGTCCTCCAGGGAAGCTATCAGTTTAGGAAGAACAATGCTGTCTATTTTATAAGGTAGTTAAATCCATTTTAGAAAGCAAGCTCTGCTATAGTTTGACAGCTTTGTATATTTTTAAAAATATTTGGGCTATATCTGCTCAGCGTGTGCCAGCTGAGCTACTACAAGAATGTGATTTGCTAACTTCTAGATTTAGGACTTTGTCTTGTCTGCCTAAGGTTGCTTATGGTAACAAAAGACTGAGAAAGGAGAGACTATATCCATTTTTAAATTTTATTAGTGGGAATTCCAAAATGACTTGGTCCTTGAAGGATAGGATATCAAGCTGTATATTACTAACTGTTCTTAAAGTGCTGGCCTCTTTATAAAATTGTTTAAGTTTCCTAGACTTATGGAAAACTACTTGTGAGTCTTTCTACTTTGTTTAGTTTTTGGCTGTTTGATTAAAAAAAAAATTAAATCAACAAAAACATTAAAATTGTCTAACTGATCTTGTACTTGGTGAAACTGGAATGTTAATCAGTGAAACCTATATTTCTGCTTTCAAATGAAAACAACATATATGTGTGGAAGTGGTCCATCTATGTACATATTAAGACCATGCATTATAGGAAAAAGGCTGCAGGGGATAAATCTGCTTGTCTGATTCACACTTACAATAATTTAGGCAAAAGGAGGGCATATTTTGGGTGATAGGCCACAGATTTCATTACATCTTTAGAAGTGGAGATAGAGCTGAGGGTCCTTCAGTTCTGCAGCCTCCTGCTCAGAGGCCACGATGGATTCTGAGTACTGCCCCCAGGAGCTGCCTTGCTGGGAAAACACATCTGGGCTTGAGTCTTTTGCAGGATGCAGTTATAACTGAGGATGGTGGAAACTGTTCCCTTCCCAAAAAAAAGTGCTAAACGCTCTTTTTAATTCTCACTAAGTCATGATGGTTCTTTCTCTCTGCCACAGCTATGCTCTACAGCTACTTTCTGGATTCCATGTGATGCCAAGATACTCTCATTCCCCTGCTTTTCCTGAGCTATTTATACCTAGCATGGCTGGTAACAGCTCAGTCTCCCAAATTACATACAGTGCTCTATTTTACTTGCTTATTTCAATATTTTAGTAGCTGCAGCTGCTTAAGTTGCATTTTTTGTACAAGAACAAGCATGAGGTGAAGTTGTCACTTTTGCCCATACTAATGGCTCAAAGGATGCCAACATGCATTTGGGATAGGCTCTATTTTAGTCTGTGTCTATGCAGCCTGGGAGATCTCGTTGTCTAATATTTTTAATTACTCAGGTTTTGAAAATGGACTTGTCATTTTAAATTGTATGTTGGCCTGCAGGACAACCGTTTGCAAGTTGCATTAGAATGTAATTTGTACAGCTAAAACCAGTCATTGTGTATACAGGCTTTGTTGGCATAATTGTACAGGAGACTCAGTGTTTTCCTGAATGTTTGGGTTGTGGGTTCTTTTAAAGTATATTGGCAGTCTTCTGTAACCTAGCATTAGTGTTCCTTTAGGAGAAGAATATAAAAACCTGTTACAGATGAGGGTGTGGGTTGTGTGTCCAAGGAAATGAGGGTAGTAAAAGGTAGTATGCACTGCTGGGCTTAGGGAACAAGTGGCCTCTCTGTCTCTTTCTTCCAGCTCTGTTTAATGTTCCCTTTTGCTGCTGCAGTTATGTACTGAAGGGTGCAGGGTTTCCTTGGTTGCAAAAACATAGCTGTGTTCCTGGGTGAAAGTTTTTGGCCTGTGCTTTGTCCAAACTTGTCCCAGATCACTGGGGCACTGTGACTTTGAAAGCAGTGTTGTTTTACTTAGTCTATTGCATGGTCTTGGTGAGTTTTTAATGCCAGCGCTGAAGTGTTGAGTGTCTGTGCTGAACGTCACAGCTGTGTTTGCAGGAACATGATGCTGCCATGGATGTGACCAGAGAGAGAAGTGAGTCCAAATGTGAGTGAGTGCCTCTTAGGAGTCGGTTCAGTGATAAGGGTGATTAGCACTTGTTAGTTTCTATTTGGGGACAGTAGTACAGGGGCAGGGAAAACTGAATAAAGCCCTGAAGGGAGATTGGGTTACGTGGGTTAAAATGAGACTGAAATGAAATAGCCTTGACTTGATGTCAGTGTAGGTCTAAAACTGGTTAACAGTTTGTGGTAGATAACTTGTTAGTATGCACACAATAAAGGAAATGTAATCCGAATGTGTATCAAAAATCTTGGGTTTGGACAAAAATGAATGCAGGTTTTCATATTGACTATTTAAAAGTGATAGAAAAATAATTATTGCAGCCTTTTTTGTATAATGACTTTATATAGTAGCTGAATTTACAGCCAAGTACAGTGGCTTAAAAAAGGGTTATGAGGGTCAAGAGCAGAGGCTGAGAATACTGCTTTATTTTCCTGTAAGAAAGATGATATTGTGATTGTGTTGTTTGAAGCACTGCTGCATGTGTGTATGGTCAGCTGTACCTCTTGGAGCTCACTGCTTTTCTGTCTCAGCAGTTTGAAGCAGTTTAAGATTGAGGTTTGGAACAGAACTTGTGCTGCCTTGTTCATTATACTGAAAGGGAGGCTATTAGCTCAAATTAGAGTACTAATTACATATAAAAACTCCAGCAACACCTAAGCAGACATGAATGCTCAGTTACTAGGGGAGTGTTTCTTCAAATGCTATATCAAAACTTGTGCAAATACGAATATGAAAGAATGGGGAGAGGTAGTAATGCTGATTTCTGCAGAGTTAAGTAGTTGTAGGACTGAATGGTTTTTGATGTCTGTAGATTAAATTAGTCATACATAAGGATTTTTCATTTTCGTAAGAATTGTAAAGGTGAGTGACATTCTAGACACCAGTAGGAAACTGATCCCTGAGGTGATTTCAAACCTGTTTTCAGACTTTTACCCAGGGAAATTGTATACTTGTGAAAATTGGAGCTTCATCTGAAAAAGAAGTTTGTCCATGCCTGAAGATACTCTGTGAACCTTTTAGAAAATGTTGATGGTCTTAGTGAATGTAGGATGGTTTAGATATTACATGGCTGAATTATATTGAGAAAACACATGACCTGTAAACAAAGGAAGAGGAATTACAGTCTGGAGCACAATGGGAGTATAAGTAAATCCTGTGTGTTTTTACTGCCTCCTTTTAATGGAAAAGACAATATGAAATCAAGGACTTAAAATTTTTACTCAGATCTGACAAATAGGCCTTCAGTTATTGCTAAATAACTTAGAAATAATGCTTCTGAAATTCTTGGCTATAAGTATATCCTGAAATATTTTGGTTTTTTTAATGCAAACTGCATATGGACCCGGTTTGTGCCAGTCAGTCAGTCTGACTGGTGTGAGCAGTGCAATGGTCATGCCTTGGCAGACTGAGAACACTGCATGGCATAAAGAGATGTCATTCTGAGATGTGCTGCTCATTCAGGTAATAGCTGCTCCAAGTCTTGGTGATAGCTGACGGCCAGCTGCAACACAACAGTCCAGGAATGCTGTTTTGTGTTCTGCCTCTGGCCAAAAGATTGCTTTCTGTCTCTACTGGGAGTTACAAGAGTAACTTTTTGGTTTTGTTGACATGAGATTTCAGGAAACTTGCTCAATCGTGAGGTTCTGCATTTAATCAAAGAAAATCCAATTCATTCACTTGATGGTCTGCAGCTACAGGAGCATACTGTCTGTTAACAGAGGTTTGATGCTTAACCCCCTCTATGGGTGGCTAATCCCATCTCTTAACCTGTGGTCTGAACAGATATCTAGGAATAATGAAAAGTTATTGTAATGTACAACATGAGAGGGACATGCTTTAAATGATCTGATTTCATTCTCAAACACTGAAGTGTTCAAGACATTATATCCCCTTTCCACCCCAAGTCAGGCAACAGCTAAATTTATTAAGAGTAGTAAAGCAGGAGAAAGCAGAAAGAGGAGTTAGTCTGCAGACATGCAGTTCTTAACCTTGAGAGCAATAGAATTATACAGAGCAACATATTATAAAAAGACTAATAGAATGTGTTCAAAACAGAATATTTAAAGGTAATTGCAGACCAGATGGCATTTAAAACATGTGATTCTCGTGTGTACCTAACTGTGTTCAAGTTGCTGCCTCTCAATAAGAAAATGAAGCAAAACTTTCTGATGCACCTTTTCTTTTTCATTAGGATCGGAAGCTGTCCAAGTCAGAGCGACAGAGATTTAAAGAGGAAGCTGGGATGCTGAAAGGGCTTCAGCATCCCAATATTGTCAGGTTCTATGATTCCTGGGAGTCTACAGTCAAAGGAAAAAAGTGTATTGTTCTTGTGACGGAACTCATGACATCTGGAACATTAAAAACGTAAGTACATTAAGACAAGTCACAGAGTTTCATTAGCACAGCACTAGAGCACTAGAAGTAGGTGATATTTAGATGAAAACTGAGCCCTGCTGCTGAGGGATAACCTACCATAGGAACATTCTTGTGTAAGAGGAGCATTACTAGCATTGCAGGGTGTCCTAGAACATCTTTTGAGTTAGCAAGCTTGTCACTTCTTACTTGTGATGTCCCAGTAAGCACATTCACAAGACTTTTGGATTTTAACAGCTCAGGAAGGCAATACTTAGTTTTCACTTCTCAGAATTTGGGTTTTTTTTCCTCCAGCTGCTTTCCATTAAGGATGAGCTAGTTCATAAAGTTCAAAGCTCAAATTAATTCACCTCTTTGGGGAGGTTTTGGCTGTTACCACAATACAAATAACATGTAAAAAGAAAAAAATTCACCACCTATTCTTTTATCTGAAACTTGCTGAAGCTTCAGATAAAAATCCTGCAGTTTGGACCTGTGAGACAGCCGAGTGCACCTCGTGGTGTGCTGAAGGCTGAGTTAAAAGCAGAGTGCTGGGGCTGCAGCTGCTGCGAGGGCCTCTAGTGGTGCGTGGGGCTCTCGGGGCTCTGCTCTCTGCCCCGCTGGGAGCATGTCCTGAGCTCCAGCCACCATCCCTCTGCTGGGAGTGAAGCTGCCAGCTCTGCAATAAAGGGATTCTGCTCCTCTATGGGAGCATGTCCCGAGCTCCAGCCACCATCCCTCTGCTGGGAGTGAAGCTGCCAGTTCTGGAATAAAGGGGCTCTGCATCCCTCACTTTGTTCAGTGCCCATTTTACTCTTGGAGAGGCATTCACGCCCTACATATGTAAGCAGGCTGCAGGAGCTGGAAACAGTTTGCCTTTGGCTGAAATAGCCTGTGAATGTCTTGTGTTTTTTACCATGCTTATTGATAGCTACAAATGGACGTTCTTAAGAAGAAAAATGGCTCTCTGGGAGTCTGGGCTGCAGTTACAGGGAAGTGTTTGTCTCTTGAAATAGTACTGGATGGCTAAGGATACGACAACATTATTTAGGTGTGTGTTCAGTGGAGACATTTCTCAGGTTGCTGAAGGTATTTCAGGTAAAATAACAGATCTGCTGCTTAATGTGCTGTTTTCAGACAAGTAATAAGTTAATGGTTTTGCACCTCTGTACTGATGCCTTTAAATAAAATTTACTTACTTTTCTGCTAAATGTGTAGTGCTAAATTTTTTTTTTCTTCCCTTTTTTTACTCCTTTAGCCCTCTTACAGATTTTAATATTTGGATTGGCTTACATGGTGTCATAAGCAAGATGATGAAGTAATAATAGACAATTATAATGTAGGGTGTTGGTAGGAAGAAATACCCCAAATTTTCTGGCTGTGGGATTATTTTGTATCTTGAATTAAGAAAATATTTTTATTTGAGCCAGAGAAAAGTAATAGGCTCTTTAATTGAAAATCCTTTAAACTTTAGAGGTCTGGCTAGGGTTTTTCTCTACTCTTGTATAGCTGGTGTTATAACTGGGATTTAGTTTATTCTAGTCCACTTTGCTTGAGACTTGATAGGTGAGCTGTATGGGAGATTTCAGCTGTGCCTTAATTAAGTACTTCATGTGCTTGTGGCATTTTCCTAGATTTACACTGTACACTTGTGTTTGCATATATTTGACTATTACTTCCATATCTTTTTTCAGTATGTTTACCTTACCTGCATTTGATAAAAGTGATGCCTTTCTTCTTTTGGTACTTGGGATATAGACATTCTTGTCACTTGATGTAAAAAAGTGAATGGAATACAAGTGTGATGGTATCTAGAAGGAAGTTTTCTCATGTTTTGTTTTAGTAAGGATTCCCATGGCTCCTTGAGCTCTGTGTAATTGTAATTACAGAAACTTAGACTGGAAACCTCCCGAGGTCTCTTCAAGCCCAAGTTCTTCTATGATAGTAGGAAAAGTGAAAACATACTGGCTAGTAGGCTTGTCTATTTCTGTTTATTTGTATGTGCTTCCATTTTTAAAGTGTTTTCTGCATGAAGTGACATGTGACTTAATTCAGGTTAATCTTATGGAACAGTGGCAGCCACACTGCACAGTGTTGGGTGATGGTTGGATCCAGGTCCTTTAACAGTGAAAAGCTGGCAGTGGACTAGCATATTTGTAACCAAGAATGTAATTAGGGATTCCAGATGCTGAACTGAAGTGCCCCTACCATGTGATCTTTGGAACAGGCTCAAGAGCGATGAATGAGGGTTGTGTCAATAGCAGGATTTCAAGTGGTAGCTGATGCGATTCAGAACCTCCTTCAGTTTGTCTCCTTCCTTGGCTTGGCTTTTTCCCTGCCTTCCTTTACATTCTGACACCTGATTTCCTCTGGAACTGACCCAGTTGCTTTTACAGATTTATTTTCACAGCAGGATCGTTGCTAGCAACTTGATTTTCCAGATCTTGTTTTGAATTGGAGAAATAAAGTAAAAGGGATGAATACACTGCATTTCTGTGTTGGAGCTGATTGAAGTGATTTTCTCAGGACTGTATCTCCTAGTTAAGTGAATCTGCAGAAGAGACTGACCACTACCATGGAATAATTGAACACAACTTGTTTTTGGTTTTAAGATTGCAGTGGCTAGACTCCATGCTGGTCACAGAATTTACTGGCAGTCTTAGTGTAGTGTGAAACTGATCTTTATCTGAGACTCTGACTGAACAAGAATATAAAGTCCTTGCTCTACAGAGCATGCTAGGTCCTTTCTCTACATGCAGTCTGGCCTGTACTTTTTCAGAAGGAGCAAAACAGCTCTTCACCCAAATAGAGGTTGAGAGGAAACCTTGCTGGAAAGCACTTGAAAACTGTCAGAGGTTATTCACCTTGTGGCATCTCTAATCTGCTGAAGTTAAGTAACAGAATAAGATGTTAATCTTAGGTCATGCTCATTGAAAAATATTTTTGGTATGAAATTTGACTCTTCCTACGTGGGGTTTCAAGGAGTGGCAAAGATAGAACAGTTAAGGTCGGATTGCATTCTACCTGCAAAAGGAATACAGACTTATGTATGAACTCTTTCACCTCAGTTATTTGACAGAGCCTTTTTCAAGATTTTTCTACCCTGTCTCCATCTGTCCATAGTAGCAGTTGGATTCAGGTAATCAAACCCTGTCCTGCACCAGGGAGGGGATCTCTAAGAATTTCTAATTATCTTGCTAACTCCTCAGGTAAATTTGAAGCAGATGTAAAATGTAATGTGGAAACCTTGAACAGAGTGCTTGACTACTCTTGTAAACGAGGGACTAATGATTTCAGAGCTCTTGCAGGTTTCCACAGCTCTGTACTTTGTTGGTTATTAACATTTTGGATCTAGTGACCCGCCTTCCCACCCAGTTATAATTAATCAAGATAGAGGTTGTAAGTGTTTGAGAAGTTAAATAGGTAAAGAACTGTAATTAATGAGCCTTGAATTATTTGTCATTGAATTAGGGCCTTGAAATTCATTAATCCAGCTGTCTAATTACTGTAGAATGATTTTCTATGCAGAGGTGTTATCAGCTACGTACACCAAGCTTTCACATCTTTGTTTCATCGTTATAGTCTGCTGGCTAGAAGAAAGGGGATAGGTTTTGTAGAGGGGAATCATCTTTAGCTCCTCAGAAGGAATTAAATGCTCAGGTAGATTCTAAAATAGAAGTTTAAGTTGATACCTGTCTTTAATTACTGCTTCTTTGCTTCCAAACAGCAAATGGTATAGTTTAATCTACTGTTTGTTAGCAGAATCTGTTTAACCTCTTGTTACTTTTTTCATTAGGTATTTGAAAAGATTTAAAGTGATGAAAATAAAAGTACTACGAAGCTGGTGCCGTCAGATACTGAAAGGCTTACAATTTCTGCACACACGTACTCCTCCCATCATTCATAGAGACTTAAAATGTGACAACATCTTCATTACTGGCCCCACTGGATCAGTCAAGATTGGAGACCTTGGTCTGGCAACCCTGAAACGAGCTTCTTTTGCCAAAAGTGTGATAGGTAAGCCTCTCCTGTTTTGGAGGCTGCCGAGCCAGTCTACCTCTATGGAGACTTGAGTGTTTTAAGAACTTTGCTAAAAAACATGCTTACAAAGGTACATGGTCAAAGCCTGAAAATATGTAGGCTTTGTCTCTTGCTTGCTGAGGTCATTCTGTGTTCCTAATGCCAAGACATGTTGAAATTTTGGTTGTGCTTTTGTTATTTATATATTTATAACATTAGCTAATTCAGAATATAGACTTCTTGTCCTGCCCAACAATCTAGTGCAACATTGTTGATAAAACCACTCTTCACTACATTAAAATCTTACCTTTGATGTGATGCTGCTTCAAGAAATGTACAAATGCATTTTGGTGACCAAACAACATTTTGATATTTAGTGTAGCATTAGTTCATACAGCCAAATTTTTTTCCTTGTCACCAGGGGTTTATGTATCAGAAACTGAGGAATACCAAAGAAAGCTATTATTATATTTAAATAATAACACAGACTGTGGTATAACACCTTACTCAGGGAGTCTGTAGAATGTGGATTTGTGTGAGTTAGGAGGGTGCATTGGGAAATAGTGCTTTATTCTGGCTCTGTCCCTGTGTATCCATTCATA
Source organism: Molothrus ater (assembly GCF_012460135.2). NCBI lineage: Eukaryota > Metazoa > Chordata > Aves > Passeriformes > Icteridae > Molothrus > Molothrus ater. Next base: position 66,922,450 of record NC_050482.2, read on the forward strand.
ACTCTTTCAGAAATTGGTTTGGTGGAACTAGTATAATCTTTCTTGTGAATTCTTGAAAGAATTGGTTTTATCAGCTTTGTTTTTATAGTTGGGTCAGTAGACTGCAGGGAATAAAGTTTCTTTCACTCTCAGTATTTAGAGCTTGCTAAAATTCAGCATTACTCAACAGTCCTCTGCCAGATTCCTAGCTGGGATCAATGGCATATACCTGTAAATTTTCTTGCAAGCTGTCACTGAAATATTTCCTGCTTCTTAACCAGGTCAAAATATTAATAGGCAAGAAAAGAATGGTGTTAAAAACCATAGTTTCTTAAGCATGTTTGTGATATCTTCAAATTTATCACTGGAAAATTACCATCTGTTACATAGTTATTTGTTAATGATTAGCCTTTGGATAAATGACTGCAATTACATTTTTTTTTGGTTTAGCCTGGTGAAAACAAGCAATGGGCTTGAGAATGATCTGTAAATTGTCTGGAATCTGGTGTCTGCAGGAAATAATTCTGTGTTTAAATTTACAAAAAGCAAACTTGCATCTCTGGCTTGAAGTAAATCTGATCATACAATGCAGTCCCTTTGTTTGCAGAGGGGATCTGTGATGCTTCACTGGGCAATAATTTTCTGCACACTATTTAAATGGGACTTGTTGAATCTCACGCTCTATGCCTGTAACTCAATCTCTCTGTATTTCTGAGTATTTTTGACTGTAGGATGTCCCTCACTAATGCCTGTATCTGCAGTAGGCCTATAAATATACTGCAGGTGGGAAGGTAAGTATATGAAGAAAAGGGCTCTGGTGAGTGGCCTTTGCAGAAAATTACCTCTTATCCTCTTTTCACGGAGATTTTTATTTGTAACAGCAGAGCTTTTCATTGCAAGGCCTTACCTGAACCATTCTACTTGAGCAAGTAGATGGAGAGCACCAGGTCAGAGACTAGCTATGGGCTCTTACCAGTACTACTTCCTTTGCAGCAGAGGGCAGTCAGGTAATTTATGAAACAAGGTTTAATGTGCCTCTTTTCTTACAGGGAGAAAAGGTAAGTGCCTTAACTCTCCTTAGTATTTGGTTTGCAGCCTATGGCTAGTCTACAGTTTTTCCCTCTTCTTATCCCCTCCCCTCCTGTTTGATTTCAGGCTAATCCAGTCTGTTCTGATATTTGTATCAACTAACATACCTAAACAGGGAATTGCATCATTCTCACGTGCCATTGTTATTCCATAAAGGCCTTGCAATGGAAGACTCACAAAGTACATTGGTGCAACAGAGTCACTAAGGGTTTCCTCCCTCTTCTTTTTGCCTCCACTTTCTCTTGTCTCACAGGTTTGCCCAGCTTGTCCCTGCGGTGAGTAACGCCAGCAGCCTCTGCTCGCTTTGAGACATTTAGAGTCTGAATCGTTCTTTTAATTTAAGGTACCCCAGAGTTCATGGCCCCCGAGATGTATGAGGAGAAATATGATGAGTCCGTTGATGTTTATGCTTTTGGGATGTGTATGCTAGAGATGGCCACGTCTGAATATCCTTATTCCGAGTGCCAAAATGCCGCGCAGATCTACCGGCGAGTGACCAGTGTAAGTCCCTCCTCACTGCTGAGCCTAAAGCTGCTGCTGTTAGCAGCAAAGAACTACAGCTGGGTAGCACCAGTGCTGTGTGGGGAAAAGAAGCCTGAAAAGAGATTATTTTGGGATGAGTGCGAAGTTACAGGGTGGTTGAACTTCTGAATATCTGTCAGAAGCTTGGGCAATATGTGAATGGAAATAAAGTCTTGTTTCTACCAGGGTAACACCATCCTGGGCCTTGAAAAAAGAGGCATGGCACCCCTGAGAGGATTGAGTCAGACAATGGGACTCATTTCAGGAACAGCCTTATCAACACCTGGGCTAGGGAACATGGCATTGAGTTGGGTGTGCCATATCCCCTACCATGCACCAGCTGCAGGCAAAGTGGAGAGGTACAATGGACTATTAAAAAACACCTTGAAAGCCTCGGGTGGGGGATCTTTCAAAAACTGGGAGCAGCATTTAGCAAAAGCCACCTGGTTAGTTAACACCTGAGGCTCTACTAACTGAGTGGGCCCTGCCCAGTCTGAGCCTTTGTGTACAGTAGGCAATGTGGATCAATTCTGCCTTGAGTTCATGCTCTTCTGTCAGTATATAAGAAAAAAATATGAAGAAACCACCCCCCCAAACCAAACTAGAGAAAATGAATGCACTAGAATAATAACAGATTATTTTCTAAGCCACTTGGGGGATGGTAGAAGTAGCTCTGTCTTGAAGAGGAGCTGGTAACCTTGTTCTCTGCAATAAAGCTGGATAACAGATTTGAGCACTGGCTTAGCTGCCTGCCAATTGCCTGGAGTGATTTTAATAGTTTATTGAATTCTGAATGGCCCTTAGCTCCTGTGTTTTGGGGGCACTTCTTATGATGATGAAGTGGAAACACTTGATAAATAGCAGGAAGCTATTCCACCTTGGTAAGTACTGGGCAAGTGTAGTGGTGGAGGCATTGTGGGAGAAAACAAATAAGGCTGAGAAGGCAATCAAGAGATTAGAGCTGGCCCATCTGACCAGACTGAGGGGAACATGCAGGCCCTGAGTGTAGGAAGCAGAACTGCAGTGCTAGAAATGTGCAGCATGGTGTGGCTAGATTTAACCTGTGATATCTGTTGTGAAGAGTGTACCAGTACAGTGAAACAAACATGGTCAACCTTGTGACCTAAGCATTTGGAAAGAATAGTGAGGTGGCTGCTTGGGGAAGTGAAAACTTGTATTGGATTTCTCAGAATACCTGTGCATATGTGCAAAGGAGGGGAAAAAAAAACCCACCCAGACTTACCTCTTTGTCCATAAACAAATGAGTTCCTGTTAATTTTTTTTTGAGCATGTTACCTCAGAGAAGTTGCAGATTTAATAAACAACTTGCCTAGCTTTGGAAAAATAAAGCACTCTCTTATTCCTGATGTCTCACACTGCAAAAGGCAGATATAGCTCCTGCCTTAGAGTTGGAGAAGAGTCTTCATGTCAGTAGCAATGAATTCTGAAGAGAGACTTGGTGAAATAAGACTATCCCCTTTTTTCAGGGAAATATTGGAGGGGCACAGAAGAAGGGGAAAAAAAGGCACAAGTGATCACTTCAGTGTTTTGCACAGATGCTAGAATAACTTTTTATATACATTTATATACATACAGAGTTGGGTTTTTTGGTTTAATTTTTTTTTGTGTGTTGGCAAACTTATCTCTAATTTTCTAAACAGAGTTCAAGAGCAAGGCTGAAGTCTAGTCCTTGCTCTGTGTACAGCATAATCAGTCCTGGAAGCAGTTGGGATCAATGGAAGAAAGCTATGTATCTTACTAGAACAGTCTCAGTGGTGCCTTTTACTGTGCTTATGGATGTGTCTTGCATAGAGCCAAAGCAGCAAAATTTGCATGGACATTGCCTAATGTAAGTGTCCTGCCTGTTCCTTAAGGACCCTGCTAGGAACTGGGATGTTGGTGAGAATCAGCTGTTGAGACAACCTCAGGCTTGTAAATTCCCTGGTCTTTGAAGTACATAACTGGAAAGCTGTGTAGGGACTTGCAGCAGTAAAAGGTACCTAGAGACTTACCAGGGTTCCACTTACCACTTGTTTATTGTGTGGGGTACTCCTTTCTCCCCATTGCTATTGGCTGATAGTGGAAATTCTAAATGAATGAGAAACACTGGCAATTTTTTGGTCTGTCCAACACCACCTTCTCTTCTACTCTGCTGATCGTTCACAAATCAAGTTTATTGGTTGATTTTTTTTTTCCCAACTACCAACTGTTTAATTTACTACTTGAGAGCTCTTAAGATACACTTTGATATGAAATCCAGCAAATCTTGTTTTATTTCAGAAGTAGCAAAGGACAGGAAGGTAAAGAAAATGACATGTACATTTGTCTGCTTTGAAAGTCTGTGTGCTTTGGTGTTTTTGGGGTTGTTCGTTTCAGTGCAGTTGCAAAGCACTTTGTTCAAAACAAAACCAACCAGAAACAAAATGTGAAGAATTTTTAAGGAAAGCTTTCAATGAAGGCAAGACAACATTACCTGGAAATAAAGCACAATCCTGTCTTAGCTGATAATGGAGGATTTGGTGCTCTATAATGTGGAAAGAGATCTGTGTTATGAAAGTGAAATTAAATACTCCTGGCATTCTTTTTACCACTCGGTGAAAGCTCTGTGAACCAATGTGAAAAAGAGCCAGGTAGTTTCAGATTTAGAAGATTTTAGAGATTTTAGAAGTTTAGACCACGTGTGCAGTTGTGGGTGAGGGGTGAACCATTTGCCAAATTCAGTACTTGAAAGGACAGTGGAGGCAGAAAACCCCCTCCTGCCCAAGTGACTTGAGCAGTACTTACCAACACATCTCTTCTAATGTATGTTGGAAGGTGGTGTGCTTTGTGGAAGATGTTTAGCATCTCTATTTCAACCCCTGCATTGCTACCTTCCTGGATATGTTTAGGGGTGTTTTGAGGTAGCAGCTACAGTCCTGCTGTGCCTTAAACTGAAAGGATTATTTTATCTAGGTGCATGCAGAGAGCAGAGTGAAGGACAATAGGAATGGTCTGCTGTGAAAGTCATGAAAGGTCATACCATGTTGGAGCTTAAAAACCACTGAAACTCCAGAGGCAATAGGATCAAAATGTGCAGCCACCCACTGCAGGCCATGTGTATTTAAATTAATTAATTTCCCTCACCCTCTTTGCAGGAACTATTAGGCTTAGTAAAAAGCAAAGTTGCTCCATTATCTCAAATCCTTGCTATTGCTTAGGACAGAATCCTGTAAAAGGTCTCTTAATGCCCAGGGTGTCCTCTCAGAACCTCTTGGTAATACCAGCTTATGTTCTTTTCTCCCATTTTGCTGTGCATTGGTCTCTTTTTTAGGGGGCCTTCAGCTGTGTTGAGTTTTGACCTGACACCTTTTGTGATAAGGATGGCTCTAGCTGATGCCCAGATACTGCAGCTTTGCAGTACTGCTCAGAGTACTCAGTCCTGTCTTTCCTCATGGTTGGAAGCAATTTTTTGTTAAATAATACACCTTGGCAACCACAGATCTAGAATTTGGATCTAAAGGCTGAAGTTCCTCTCACAGATGAGATATTTTTTGGCCCAGGCAGAAATTGTTGCTTCACATCTTGGACAATAGCATTGCTGCATAAGCCTGCTGTTCCTAAGATGCTCATTTATACTGTCTACATTCTCTCACTGGGAAGTTCTTGTAATTCCTTAAAACAGTCCTAGGATAAAGTTCTTGAAGTTTCTCTGGCCTAAGAAACAGAAGTGCAATTAAATTGTTGACTGAATTATTTTATCTAGAAGAATTCTTTTAACAGAGTAACCTGGCTATATACCTTGCTTAAAAAACACAACTGTGCAGAATCTGTAGTGCTCAAGGTGTTATGCCAAACTGTTTCACTATTCTGATAAGGAAATCAGCAGTTTAACACAGAATATTGATCTCTGTTTGTACTTGCACCCTTTAGCGTATTCAGTCCAGATCCTTTCACTAGCAGTTTCTTTAGAAAGGAAAGACATCTGCATGGCTTGTCACTCGAGCATAAAGGAATCTAGCCTTTATCTTTGTTTTCATTAAATCATAGTGTTGCAATTTTGTCTCAAAACCCTGGTTTCTTTATTGAAGCCATCCTCTGCTGTTCTTTGGAAATGGCTCCAAATAAATTAATAGTCAGTGCTTAAAAAATTGCAGCTCTTTGGAATTTTACCTTGCTGTGGGATGGGGAAATCTCTGAGGTTTAAGCAGTGTTTCTCCTCAGCTGGGACTGAATGCATCCAGTGAGCACTTACTGATGCCTGCTTGGCCTCAGAAAAGAAATACTCTAAATCTGCAATGAATTGATAGCAAGCTGTACTATAGTTAAAGTACTGATTTCCTCTCCTTTGTCATTTTTTCTCCTCTGCCCTCTTGTGCAAGCACAGCTGTCTGTGTGGAATGCTACTAGATTAGGGAATGGCTCCTCTTTTTTTTGTGGTTTTGCTTTTCTGTTTGTTTTTTTTTTTCCTTATGTTTTTTTGCAATTCTGCTTCTGTATCCAACAATGCAAAATGAAATCAAGATATATAATTCTTTTACGTACTTGCTTGCATAAAAAAAACAAAAGAAGGGGTGTAAGAGCTTGGTAAAATTCAGGAGGGTTTCCCTGTCTGACTTTGTTCCTCTCAGGAGACTGGTATATTTTCTTTGACCTGTTCCATGCATATTGCAATTAAACACTTTGTCACAGGAGATACTTAAAATGGACTACACGTGCATTTAAATGGAAAAAGAGATATTTATAGAACAGACATCTTAAGTATGATTTCTTAATTTAGTCTGTTTGGGTATCAGTGTGGTGAAGGCATAACTAACTGCAGTAACTGCAGCTGCTTTGCCTCAGCCTCTGGTGGGACCGTGGAAACCCAAGCTGTTGCCTCAAAATCTAGATCTCTAATACTTTGATGTCCCAAGGCTTAAATTTGCTAGGTGATTGACTATTCCCAGGACTAGTAAGAAGACAATTAATATGTTTATTATGCAGATTTTCCTTCTTCTTGCATATATACCACTAACGTAAAAATCCAAATATGTTCATTGCTAAAAAGTTAATAAAACCATCCTCAGTTTCAAATCCACTAATCATCTCTGAGTATGAGCAGAAAACCCCCTTGTTTTTTCTCCCCCCTTCCCATCATATAAACTTACCTTCTAAATTTTCCTGATGGACTTGTGCTCTGTACTTGATTTTCTCCATGCTTACTTTGACATAGTGAAGTTTTGTATTTGTCCTTTCTTTTGCCAGAAGTCCAGTCTGTTCTCTCTAAACAAATGTCTGTTGTCTGAACTGGCCTTAAGATGAGAAGGGGAGGAAAAAAAAGCATTTTGCATTTTTTGAGTTTCAAAAAAAAGGTTGTTCAGTGCTAAAATGTTCCACAGCAGGCATAACATTTTTCTTCTGTGTTCTCCAGAGCTTAAAAAAGGGCCTAAGGGAACAAGGCACGTAATGAGTAACCTGACCAGGCAGTGTCTAACTGGTTTAAAACTCCTTAATTTCCCTAACTGGTGGGAACTGGAATTCACTGGTTAGGGTGAAGGTCATTCTCTTTGCTGGAAACAAGGCAGCTACCAAGTGCTCTAGTCTGGTCAGTTGGGGTAAAATGAATCTTTAGTGTCTTAAAAGTTAGGTGTCATAACTGTCTAGACCAGTCAACTGCTTCATTTTCACTAGAGGTGCAGTGGACAAAGTATTCCAGCTCTTATTTTCTTCTTCTTCTTCCTGAGGGATCTTAAGTAGCAAATAAAAAATACTAAACCTTTAGACATATGATTAATTTTACTTGCAGTGCTTAATGAGTGATGATTAAGTTCTTCTTCTACTTCCTGGAAGCAATATCTAGCATTTTTTAGGCATGAATAAAGCTGTTTTCTTTACTTTGCATGACTTGGCTTCTTGACCTGGTTTAAATAGGTATGGAGATATCTTTCCTATCAACCTTTCTAGTGAAAAAAGCATTGCAAAAAAGTCAGTGCAAGAGCAGGGGGGGAAACCCTCCAACAGAGAAGGTGATCTTTTGTGAAAGCAGGTATTGAAAGGCTACAAATCTTCAACCAAGCACAGGAAAGATTAATTGGAAGAAAGGGTAAACTCTTGTATTCTTTCAAAGAAGAAACTTTTTTATATTTGACGCTTTACTCTGGCCGTAAAGTGTGAAATGTAAAGAAAAAGTATTGCACATCATGTTCAGCCTTTTGAGAAGACTGAGAGGACCTTACCAATGTCTGAGTATCTGAAGGGAGGGTGTCAGAGGATGGGGCCTGGTTTTTGGTGGTGCCAGGCAATAGGACAAGAGGCCCTGGGCAGAAACTGATGCCCAGAAGTTCCATCTGAACATGAGGAAGAACTTCTTTCCTGTGCAGTGATCATGTACTGGAACAGATTGTCCAGAGAGGGTGTGGAGTCTCCCTCACTGGGGATATTCCAGAACCCTCTGGAGGCAATCCTGTGCCATGTGCTCTGGGAAAAGGCTTATTCAACTGAATTATTTTCTAAAAGTAGCTCACTGTTCAGCATCAAGTATCTTGTTAAGGATCAGATCTCTTAAACCTATGATCCTCGTATTTAGTATTCTATCCTGTACTGACATCCATTTAGTTCTTACATTAACTGAGATTAATTTAACAAGAGATGGGAAGGTGGCTCTTAGGAACAAGGAGGTGATAAGTGTTTTTAAAATGCCTGCAGTGTGATGAGAACCATTGTAATTCTGTGATTGGTGAATCACTGAAACATTCCTGTGGGGAGACTGATGGTTCAATGTTATTTGTCATAGAGTGCCACTGGTTAAAAATACTGACACTAAGAATGCAGAGGCTGCTATTTCTTGTCCTGCCAGCTGTACTGCTATAGTTGCAAGGGATAGGAATGGGATAACTCCAGGAAAGTCTTCACTCCTATTAGAATAAGTCTGAAAATAAAAGGCATGGTGACTTTTGGTGCATTGTTGGAATTGTGCACTATTTTTAGTGTTTGCAACATTACCTTACGCCTTTTAAGTAGATAATCCTTTCTAAAGGCTAGTTCTGGTACCAGATGGGTTTTGTGGCCCATGTCACATCATTATTTAAATTCAGTTTGAAGTCCAGTGGAACTAATCTCTGGCTTTTGAGTTACTGTACATGAACTTAAAAATGAATGCAGAACAATGATTTCCTACCAGAGTGGGAGCAGATTAAAACAGAGGGTGCAACTAATACAATTTTATTTTTCAAAAACATGTTTTCCATACTGAAAATAGAAGACAGACAGTTCTAGTATTGTGTCACTGTGGCATTTCTAAATTTATAAAACTGAAATGTGTGTCTAGGCATGTCTGGTTTTGGTTTTTTTGAAAGCCATTTTCAAGCTGAAGTCCCAGTAAAGCAAAGGGTCATTGAGCTAGCTCAAGGTGTTCATATTAGAAGCAGCACCTCTGCTTCTAAGGGTTAGGTTAAAGAACTGTGTGTGATAGGTGCAACTGATCTTACCTTTTTGCTTTTGTGCAAGAGTGAAAGAGTTAATACCTGATCTACTTGTCCAATCAGACTTTGTTTCAGAAGAACCTCTGTCCTCACACTCTGTGTTTCTAAACAAGCCCCTTTCCACTGTTCCATGCACCAATATGCTAATTGTTAGCCAGATGTGCACTGAGAAACTCTGTCCTGGTGACAAAATTTCCTGTTCTGGAGCTTGACTGATGTATTCTATACATGCTGCAATTACTGTTGTGATTAATTAATAAGTTTTTTAAAACTGAAACAATATTCTTAGCTTCAGATTCTTCGGACTTCTAAAATAAGCAGATACCTGCTTTACCTGGTGGTTCTGAAGAGCAGTGGACTTCCATGTCTTGAGTAAAAACTTAGTTTTTTTGCTGGGCTGGATCACTTGTCAGGAGTGTAGCTTTGAGCTGTGGTATATATTCTGCAATAGTAATATATATATATTATGAGTAGTATATATTCTGCAGTAGTCCATAGCATTTTATTATCATCACAAATACAGTGGGTTTTCACTTCAGTTAACTTCAGTTACTGCCTTTGTCTTGAGAGTGCTGGGAAGGCTTGCAGCCAGGAATTTCTAAGGAGAGTTATGACTAGTTCCTGTTCAAACTTAAACATGTGGGAGTCAAGTAGCAGAACTGTACCCTACTAGAGCAGTCTTGTAAGGCTTTGAATGCTGTGAAGTCTCTGGCTTTAGTAGATAAAAGTACAGTATTGAGACACTGACAGAGAAGTTGGTTGAGTAGGCAATGTCAGTGTTCTCCAGTTCTAAGGCTTGCTGATCACCTATAGGATATGTTTGTGAAGGTGATAGTGAGCAAAGATTGCTCATGGAATGAGGAGTCTGTTTTATCCTTTTCACCAAACTTCTCTCATACAGATTTAACTTCAGGAAGAAGCAATTAGTTTGAGTGTGTAAATCAAGATATATCTTGTATGTTTAACAACTTTAATTCTGTACATCTGTCAATTTGTTGTTGTGATTGACCTCTAATTTTTTTGTTAATTCCTCGAAATGTTTTTTAAGTTAGGTGGTAAATTAAAGAGGAAGGGTATCTAAATTGCAGCAAGCAGGCCTGTATAAATTCTACAGCATTGCCATTGTAGTGTGATTCTGAACTCAGGGCACACATACTTACCCGTTGGTTTGGAAAAAGGTAAGGATCATGAGACTTAAATAACTTACACACCTGCACTGCAGAGGGTGAAGGCCAGTTGCTTAAGGTGTTTCAGTGGCATAGAGCTCTCAAATAGATGAGATGGGAAATTTTGATGTAGATGATGGTAGATCTGTCAAGTTCAAGAGGTGTTGGGTTCAAAATATGCAGTTGTTGTTTTTGATCAGAAGGGAAGGCAGCAAGGCCTGTCCTGGCCTGAACAGTGCCTCATGAGCTGGCTCTGGCTCGCTAAATCTTTCATCTGCTCCCACTGCTTGCATTGCAGTAATGCTGTTTACTCTGCTAGGATACTGATCTGGTACAGAGTTTATTCTGCAGGATTTACCAATTTAATTCTTGGCAGAATTATCAATTGAGCAGAATTAATTGCTATGAAAATACTGACATCAGTGAAACGAAATTTTTACTTCTGTTTAGTATGTTGCATTTCTATTTCTTTAAAAAAATTACTCTAGTTTGCTTTTTAACCAGAACAAGAAAATCCATCCTTTGTAGGCAAACCATGTGTCTCTTGAGCTGAGTAAATGTTAAGCTGAAGTCTTTCTTTTCATACTGTGTATTGAGTTCAGCTGGGGTGAGAATTATCAAACAGTTTCAGGTACATTCTGTGTGAAATAAGTAAAGAACTAAATCTGAAAGATTGTTCCTAGAATAGGCAGCAGGATTAAGATGAATGTTTAGAGGTGGTGAAATGGTTAAGCATGCAGGTTTTGAGGGCTGGGTAAGTAACTAATTGCAGGTAGTGAAATTTAGGAGATCACGGGGTAAACCAATTTAAATGCTATATATACCATAGCCTGAGGGCTTCTTTGGGACTGGGGGAAAGAGGTTGGATCTTTTTTTTCCACTGCAATCATAACTCTCTCTAAATTCCTGAATTAATGGTTTGTGGCAGCCTGGGACTGGCTCAAACTAGAATGGTAACAGCTTAGCAGAAAGGAAATATTGACATTTTAATTACTTTGTTTGTGTGATTTGACTTTGCTGCTGGTGCTATTAGCTTCTGGACTGCAGTGTTAGAACATTTTGTTTGAGAAGATCAATCAGTTACTGTAGAATTCTTTCCACGCTCTTAGAATTACGGCATCTTTGAAAAGAGCCAAGCAAGAGTTAGGGTTCTGCTGGGACAGGTAGACTTGACTTGTCAAAAGCTGAAATGTTGAATGTTCTTTGCAGGTCATGCTGTGTACCCCAGAAAAGTGTAGCCTTGATTAAGTGTGTGGAATGTTGCTTTTGCAACACTGATGGTGTATACTATAAAAGCACCACTGGTATAATTAGGGGGGTATACTTGAGGAACTGAAAATGGTATTTTAGGGTGAAGAGTGATCTTGATAATTCTAAATTGCATTTTATAACAGTTCATCACCATTAGTTTGACAAAATTAATTTGCTAACTTCATCTTTAAAATGGTGTATGTGATCTTTCTTAGCATTGCTCCTTATGTCCTTACCATAAAAAACCCAAACCCTGAAGCTATGGCCAGCTCATTTGATTAATAAACAGGTTTTACAATGGTTGCTTGGAACTAGGTATCAAAAGAAGAAAACAACTGAACTTCCAAGTTGAGTTCTGAAGTCTAGTGAGAGATACTAGAAACTACAATTCTGGATTGTTTGTGAGCATGTGGTGTAAACCAAGCAACAATGCAGCTTTCTAATGTTGTCCAGCAGTTTAAAAATCACCTTCAAATCTCTGTGCCCTTACATTAAGGAAAAAGGAAAAGAAATTAGATGGTGTTGCCACTGGTAGCAAAATGCATGGTACTGTTGTAGTGCTGACTTGTGTTTAGTTAGACTGAATGGCAGTCAGCTGTGTGTGTGCTGCTTGTAGCTCCATGGAAGGGAGAGGAGAAGCAGCAGCTGCCTTCATTCCCCTGCACAACACACTGACCAACTTACTTGCCCTGGTCAAAGAGGAACTTGTGCAGCAGCAGGAGGGAACTGCATGATGATCACACTCCCAGCCTTACCCTCTTGCAGAAAACCTGGGTGGAGAGTAGGCAGAGCAGCCAAGTGGGTGGGTGGGGACATGCAGGAAGTAAAGGATCCCTCTGCTGTCCCTTCTTCCTCCTCTCGCAGCTGGCTGGGCAGGCAGAAAGGCACCTGCTTACCTCTTGCTTATATTGATTCTTTCTAATCAGCATTAGAGTGACAAAAGCAGATATTGAGCTCAAACCTCTGCAGCCTCATGTACTGGACTTGGAAAATAGCAAGAGATGTCAAAGAGAAAACAATGCTCCCTTCTAACCTTGCTGTCTGCTTTCCTTCTGCTGTGCGTTAAGTCCACAGCCCAGTGGAGTCCCATCGGAAAATAGCACCTTGCTAACTCTGGTGTGTGTGGCTCTCTTTTCCTGATGGATTTCACAAAAAGAGAGATCTGTCCCATTTTTGTAATTGTTAATTCCCACTGTTGCTGCTCTCACAAGGATTGTGCTAAAGAGGTGAGTAAGAATTTCAGCTCTGTCAAGTGCATGTAGCTGCAGGAAAGTGTTTTGGAGGTGAATCAGAGTTCTCTATGAATCTTTTGAGCTGTTTTACATTTGTCTAGCTTGGTTCTTTAGCTTTTAAACTTGACTTGACTTTTTCCCCTGTAATTTTTTAAAATGTAAATTAAAATCCTGACCATAAGGTTGGAACATTAATTGATTCTGCTATTTTCTACCTATGGTTTTGTTCCAAATCTAAGCATTTTTTATTAAATTTAAAATGTCTGAGGGTATGTTAACACTTCATCTGCCTTCATTTTGATTTGTTGTAGAAGTTATACAGCATTGATTGTACCTTCTCTACGGAAGTAAATGATTTTTTCAGCATCTCTTGCATTAGAACAAGATGTTAAACTACTGACTCAGTAATCTGGTGATCTAATTAATGCAAAATATTACGTATTTCTAGGCAAAAAATTGTGGAAGAGTTCTATATAGCTTATAGTCAGGTGATGCCTGAATATAAGCTATAGATATACTTTGGGGTTTCAAAGTTTCCTGGAAATTTAGTGTTTTTAAGAATACATAACTTGCTTGTAGTTCATCAAATAACTGTGTATGTTGAATTTTTGACATGTTTTTTCACCTGGTTAAAATCTGATAAAATCACAAACTTTATCACATCTAAGATAAGTGAAATATGAAATCTTTCTTATTCTTAATATGCAAACTGTGAGTTTTTAGTTTTGTATCTGTAGCTACCTGCATAAACATCCATATTTTAGAGGTATTCTCAAAATCTAAGTGTTCAGTGATTTTTATTTTAAATCGATGCTTCTTTCAAAATAAGAAGTTCTGTCCTGACTGTCCTTCTGTAAGCCTGAGAGCTCAAGCAGCAGTGTAGGAAACTTCAGCTCACTGGAAGCTGCTGCTACCTTTTTTGGTTGGATTTGTTTCAAGTCTGATACATGCTGTGATTTGGTTCATTATGCAACTGTATTAATGTGCTTGCTGGCAAAATAAAGGAAATTACACTGGTGTGGGACTGGGAAATGGAGAAAAGGACACTGTTACTTTCAGCAGCACTGTCAGTTTGTGCAATTTAGAGCAGTAGCTTGAGAAAATGCTGATTTTTCATGTGTGCCTGTTATACCTGTCTACTCTTTTTCCTTTTGCAAGAGCTCTTCCTGCTCTTTGTTTAGCAAACTTGGAAATCAGGCTAGTGGATTTGGCTGTCTAGTTCTTAATGAACTGCCACTGGGAAACAGGACTTGTAGATTAGGATTTGAGTTGTCCTGTGCTTGTTCTAAGGGGACCAGGAGCAGCACATAGGAATGTGACCATTTTTAGTGTGGTGAAAGCAGGAAACACTGTATTTCCTTGAGTGCCTTTGGGTTCAGAAACTGCTGAAGGTATGCTTGGCTGCCCAGCTCGTGCAGTCTTAAGAACACATCAAGGTTATGTGAATGCCAGGGCCTGGCCTCCCTTGGATTTCTGTGTGATGGCAGATTAAGCTGTAGTGTAGGCAGCTCTTGGTTAGAAAAGATTTCACTGATTTATTGAGTTTTAATCATTTATAGAACCCCTGTCTTGTGGTATAAAATAGTTGGACACTTCCATTGGTGCTTGCAGAAGGGAAAAAAAGGGTTTAAAAAGCTGATGAACTTGAGTATCTGGGGAGTGCTTGTCCAGAGCTGCAGAGGTGGCTTAGGCAGCCCTTCTCATGGACTGTGGAGCAAAGTGAGAAATAGGGAGCTGCCTGAACACAGAATCCCAGGCCCTTGTGTGGTATTCTCCCAGATTTTCTGAGGAGCATTTGGAACATGGAAGCTCTGCTAAAGGAGGCTGACAGGAGCTTCACTTTTTAACTGCCCTCTTGGTTTGGAATTCCTAGAATGGAGTATTGTAAAATGGTCCTCATGGAAGGGCCTGATGATTTTGGACAAGTGCTTAATTTCTTTCAGCAGTGAGAAATGCAGGGTAGCAGACAATTTCTGATTTTAAAATCTATCCTTAGCTTTAACTTTTCAGGCTCTGTGCAAGAACAGAGCATGTGGTACAATAATTAACAAGAAAAATCAAATCCTGGCTTTGTTATGCTGATATTTTTCTGTACCAGTTGTCTTCCTCATGTTAGCTTTTAGTTTTCTGAAATGAGATTGTCAGAGATCTGACATCATCCTTCTGCTGCCACAGTGTAAATGAATGTCAGTGCAGACTGCTATGTCTGAGACTTGAGCTATTTAAAAGACTTGCATGTGTTAAACTTGGGCAAATTTAGATGGGAATATATGCAGTAAGGAGTTGAATAATTATTGCATGGGTTATATATGTTATACAGGAGAGCATTTAATTATATATAGAAATATCTACATTCCATGTAGAAACCTGAACTTCTGGGACTGTTTTAAGTGTGGTCATAATGAAAGGTGGAACCTTTGACAAGTCAACTCTATGAGCAGATTTATAAATCCCTTTAGAGTGGAGAGCTCTGTGTCCTGCTTGGAAGCTGGAGGTTTATATAAGGCCTGGTTACAGTCTGAAACCTACCCATCCTTACTTGGATCTGATGTTTTATCACCTGGGGCATTGATTTTCTTAAGGCTTAATAGTCAGCAAAGCTTCTAAAAGTATTCAGCTAATTCATTGGCAGGCTGTGTTTCAGTGCTTATTCTAGTCACAGTATAGTCTGCAGTGCTGTGAATTTCAATTGCTAGAGTTTCACAAGGGCAAATTTTAGACCAAAGAAATAGATAACTTCCTGTTATAAGAGCATACTGGTTTTTATCAAATAAATTGTTTTCTTTCTACAGTGTAGGGTTTTTGTGTTGGCTTTTTTTTTTTTCCTTTTAAGAGCTCTGCCTACAGGGTCGGTAGGTGCAAAGACTGGGGTTTAGACTCAAACTTTTCTGTTTCAAGGCTTGTTTCCTGCTCACAATAGAGGAATGGGGAAGGATCATGTCTGGATGTCACCAGTTTTTGTAGGATATTGGGAGAAGTTTCTGTTTAGGGTACGAATCACAGTGCTTGTACTGCTACTTCATTTATTTCTGTACGTCAGAGATGTGGTTTTCACTTTGTGTTCAGTTGTCATTCAGCAGTGACACAGGGTCAGATGTATCAGGTGTATAATTTCAGGATTGTTTAGCTTGAAAACACCAACTCTGTTCAAACATTTGAACAGCATGTCTTCATCCTCTCTCTCATTCTGCTGTTTTAAATACAGAGTTTGAAACTAAAGGCTGAATCAAATAAAATGGGGTGCCAGATTTTGTTGTGGACCATTGGCCCCAAAATACCACTTTTGGCTGTGATTAAGTGATGAAGCTTGGCTCTCTGCCTGAAATGTTTTTCAGAATTCCCAGATGGTCACATCTCATGGCATGTTTTACAGCTTTGGGTGGTTAATCTTATTTAGGTTTTGTTTTCTTTTTCCCCTGTAGTTTAGAGTGTATTGGAAAAAGGCTTGCTGTGTATCGTGGAAGGGCTTTTGTACAGCCTGTACTGTAAGCTCATTTCCCTGAACTCACAACAGCAGTGATGCAGGAGTGTGGTTTGGGTATAGTAGGGCTTTGGGGGAGAGCTAAGATGCTGGAAGGTTTTTGTTGTTTTGGGTTTTTTTTTTAACATTGGACAAGTTATTTAATGATCTAGTCAGATTATTAAATAAAAAACCTAGGCCAAGATTTTTCCTGTAAAAAAATTACTTCATATAATGGCAGGTTGGAAACATTTTGGGAAGCAACAGGATGCTTTGAAGACTGGTAAATTAATCCTGTGGTTTCTGGCATTAGTGTTACATAGGAACCATTTCCTTCCATTCTCAGTCCAGTCTGTGTACTTCCCTCTAACCTGCACAACTTCCATGGAAACTAAAAAGTTCTCCTGTCATAACTTGAGCACCCAAGTGCCAATGCCTTCTGTTGCAGAAATGTAGCTGGGAAATGCAAAGGGGTGTGTGTGGAACGTTTGCAAAGTGACTAACAAACAAATGAGCAGTAGTGCTGGGGTCAGACTTTGCCTTAATTTGCACTAGTTACTTAGGTCAGTTATCTAGAGAGTAAAAATACATGGTTTGTCAACACAATCAAAACTTAAATCAAATGGTCCTTGCAGTTTCTCAGTTGTTACTTGTGTGTTTCAGGGTGTCAAGCCAGCCAGCTTTGATAAAGTAGCAATCCCTGAAGTGAAGGAGATTATTGAGGGATGCATTCGGCAAAACAAAGGTGAAAGGTAAGTACTTGCTTTGCAGAGGTACCAGCTGCTGTCTGAGGCCTTTCTGTCCTCTTGATGATACCAAATCCAGTTGGTTCCTGAGGTCCTTGTTGTTCTGGTGAAAGTTGGGAAGCCGGTATTACTTCTGCAGCTTCTGATCTTTGGTAGATTCCTATTCAGTGGTTGTTTAAGAGGATTAACGGTGGCAGGCAAAGTGCAAATGCCATAGTAACCATCCATGTCAGTTTGTTCAGAAATTTTATTGCTTTTAATAAAACTTAGACCTAATCAGCAGAGTAGTGGAGGGACAGTCCTTCTGGGTTTCCAGGTGTTTGCATTGGTTGGTTGTTCTGTAATCCTTTGGGATTTTGTGTCCCTTTGATTCTGTTGATACGATTGATCATTTTGAGGACTCCAAGTTTTAAATTTTTGCTGCTCATTTTAATCCATATTTTCTGCAAGATGACTTCTACCTCAGGTGGTTAACTTACACCATTATAGGAAATCTCTAACTGTGCTGATGGCTTATTTGTGGGATTTGTTTTGTTTTCTGCTTTTCCATGATTGTTGCTTACTGAATGTCAATTTCAGACTGTTTCAGCTACCCTTTAGTTGCCCTCTGTTCTGTTCAGAACTGGTTTTGTTCATGGATGTTTATTCATCCCATTCTATTAACTCTAGAAGTTTTACATCTGATGGTGTTGCTCTCTATTTTTAGTTTCAGTTCTTTTTCTTGTTTTTAAACAATTTAGTATTTTTTTCTCCTTTGAAGTTAATTTTGTTGTTGTACCTCACTTATTTTTGACATTTCATTTAAGCTGTTAGCTACAATTGTTAATGATGTGTTTGTAAATCTCTTTTGTACCTTCAGGACAAATCTTCTAATTATGCCAACAGAATGCACATAAGGTGGTTCAAAACAGCATAAAATGTAGAGAATAAATCAGGGGAGCATCTGGCAAGGTTATTCCTTAATATTTTATGAAATCCTGATAGCTGAATGTGCTTTCTACATTCTTTCCCAATATCCAGATATGCTATTAAGGACCTTTTGAATCATGCTTTCTTCCAAGAAGAGACTGGAGTACGGGTAGAACTTGCAGAGGAAGATGATGGAGAAAAAATTGCCATTAAACTCTGGCTCCGAATTGAAGACATCAAAAAACTCAAGGGCAAATATAAAGATAACGAGGCAATAGAGTTTTCATTTGATTTGGAAAGAGATGTCCCAGAGGATGTGGCGCAGGAAATGGTAAGTGCTGGTGGTCTGACAAAGCTCTGGAAGTAGTGCTGTTCTGTGCCAGTGGGATGTGGTCTGTCAGCCCCTGCTTTTGCTGTTCCTGTCTAGAAATAAAGGAGTTCACAAGTGTGTAGATGAGTAGTGCCAGAAAGAGCTTTGTTGTAGCACTGGGAGGGGGCAGTCTGTGGCAGTGTGAATTCTGTGCATGTGTCCTCCCTCAGGTGGAGTCTGGCTATGTCTGTGAAGGGGATCACAAGACAATGGCGAAGGCTATCAAGGACAGGGTATCTTTGATTAAGCGCAAGCGAGAGCAGCGCCAGTCGGTGCAAGAAGAACAGGAGAACGTCCTTCAGGAAGAAGGGAGTCAGAAGCAGCAGCTGGAGCAGCAGCAGCCATCAAGTGCTTCCCATGCAGGGTCAAAGCATCCCCAGTCTGTCACTGGTACTACTCCTGTCCCTACTGCTTCAGCGTCAGTTTCTACACAAGTGGAGCCTGAAGAGCCGGAAGCCGATCAACACCAACAGCTGCAGTTCCAGCAACCCAGTATATCTGTTCTTTGTAAGTGCCTCAGTCAGTTGCTTTAGGAGCTCTTGCACTTACACAGTTCCTCCCATTAGTTTTACATTTTTGTTGGATATAGCAGTAAATGCCCTAAGATGATGCTGTCTGCCATTGCTGCTGCTGAAGAACAGTAGGCCACTAGAAAGCACAGCAACATAAGATGCATTCCTGTGGCTTAGCTGAGCCAAGCCTTGGCACAATTCACAGCCCGGTGTCTTAGCGCAAAATGGTTTCTCTTTGTTTCAAGGCAATATACTGAATGAACTGTGAACATACTAAAGCATGAACACCTGCCCTTGGTTTGGCTGCCCTCCTACAGAGACAGTGTATTCTGGCCCTGCAGAAGGCTGTATGCTCCTGCACCAGTGCAGATCTGGCTATTACAACCTCTTATTTGAATCCTTGTTAATTTACTTTTAAAGTAGAAATGAGATTAATCTACAAGTAGTTCAGCTCATAATTTCCTTTCTGAAAAATCTTGATTTTCTGTTTTGCATAGTGTACGTGAAAAGATGAATTTATAATCCTATCTTTTCTTCTGCCATCCCAGCATTTGAATCAGTGTTTGAATCATGATGGAAGGTGACAGCTTCTGTATTAGAATGATGAAGTTAAAAAGCAAATTACTGTCTGCACATTAGCCAATTTAAAATCTTGGTTATCTATTGTGCCTAGTTCACTACTCTGCCTACACGGTGCATCTGCCAGCCAGCACAACACAACTGTTTAAATGTCTGCATAAAGTTAAATAAAAATAATGATTAATAAATCTTGAAAGAGCATTCATAACAATGTGGAATTTAGGTTTCTATTTCTAGTCTAGACTTTTGTAGGAAATATAGTTTGTTCTTAAATATGTTCCCAAAGAACTCAAGAAATTAGTAATTTTTTCAGGGTTTTAGGGGAAGGCATAAGGGAAGAAAAAAGATTTTGAAATCAGCTTAAATATTACAAGTGGTGAAATGCTAATAAAGGTCTGTGTGACATGGCACAAAAATAAATTTAATCTTTGATCAATTATAGAATATTTAAATTTTTAATCCAGACCACAGTTCTTGACAATGCATATTTTTATCCTTAACTTTTGCAGCTGACGGAACAGTTGACAGTGGCCAGGGGTCATCTGTGTACACTGAATCTGTGGGCAGTCAGCAGGCTGTGTCCTTTGGTTCCCAGCATGAGCAGTCAGTCTCAAGCACTGGAGTCCAGGGATACCCAGCTCCAGTTGGCCAAGTGCAGTCCCAGCAGCATGGAGGTTATCAGCCACCTGCAGCGGTAAGCCACACCTCACAGCGCTGCAAATGCATGGGGTTACTTGGTTTTGTGTGTCTGCTGAAAGGTGAGAGGAAATCTGCCAGGCCATCTTCCATGTATGTTTTGTTTTGCCTAGGATGCAGATGCTGCATGGGAGGAGTTCAGGGGCTTTTTTTTTTTTTGTAAGATGACTGATTTTAGAGGAGGAGGGGAAAGTGCAAGAGCGTTTTTGCCTTTAAAGCTTTTATTTAAACTTGGCTGCAGTTAAGCAGAGGAATGGGTTAGTCATTTTTGTGAATAGAAGTAACACCCTCAGAACAAGACTACCTCTTGAAAATAAGCATTTAATCTTGCTTGGGAAGGTGGTGTGTGTATGTGTATATGAAGTTACCAGGGATCAAGCTGCTGGTTTAGTTTGAAGAAGGGATTAGAGTAATTGAAGCCACTGCATGAAATTGCTTTGTGTGTTCTGTGAGGCTTTGATTACAGATTGTGCAGGTAAGACTTTTTTAACTGTTACAGAATGTTGCATGTGAGAGCTCCAGACTGAAAAGACCCCACATCCTTGTTCCCAGTTTTATTTCTAGCTTGTGTTGATTTGCTCATCATGTGTATTCCTTTTCCCTGGAAAGTCTGCACTGGGCACAAATACTTTTCCTACTATGTTCATTTGTGTTGCCCTTTTATTTTGGTATGTTTTTTCCTTAGTATGTTTTTAGATCTGAGTAAGAGAGTATGCAGAAATCTATTCTAATTCTGGAGTAGAACTTCTGCTACTTTTATATTGTCTTCAGTGGTTCCCTTGTCGCTTGTTTTTTACACAAATAAAAATCCAAGATTGAGGCAGACATTATGGTATAATGTAGTAACACCATAAAGGAGAAGATGTGACACTTAACATTGAGGGTCCTCACTTCTGGTACCTGTGGTTGTAGGCTTTATTACAGAGTCACTGGTGTATCTAGGATTTTGGCAAACAGGCTGCTATCACCCACAATCAAAGCATCTCCATCTTTTTCAAAGACACTTAACCTGAGGTGCGTGGTACTGTTAGTCCTTGATGATGAGTTCTTAATCCCTCTAAATAAGCTGCTCTTCTGGGTAGGCCATATTTTGGAGTGTGGGCACATACTGGGCCAGAAGCCATGTCACTCTCTTAGGATGGCTGGCTTCCAGGTTGAAAGACCAGAATCTTTTGGGAGGAGGAGGGAGAGCAACAAGCACATGATAAAGGAATAGTTAAGCTGTGTAGTTTGCTGCAAAAACGTGCTCAATGCTGTGTGGTGACAACAGTGGTACCAGGAGGCTGGCAGACTACAGGGACTACTGGCCCTTTGTTGGGAAGGGGCTGACAGATCAAAATTATTTTGACAACTGAAGAAATGGCCTTAAAAAGAAGCACAGAATTCAATTTGATCAGGACAAGAACAAGGTTGGTGCTTAAACTGAAATAATCAGCTACACAAGTACATAATGAGTAACCACGGGCTAGGCAGCCATTTTGCAAAATAAATTTTGAAAAGGTCAGGGATTACACTGGACCCACAAGCTGGACATGGTCAAAAACATCATGCTGTCATGAAAAAGGCAAACATCCCATTATATGAAATAGTAGTTCTGCTCTTGGCTATTGGTAAGTCTATCCTGGACACCTTGGTTGAGTGAATTGGAGGGTGGCTTGGGAGAAAATTCAGAGGAGAGTTTTAAAAAAAAACCCAGGGGAAATACAAAAAATGTGGTTTATATGGGAAGACTGAAATAATTGAGTCTATACAAGATAAGCTTGAGCAAAGAGAAAGCTCTAGAAGGCTGCTATGAAATAAGGAGAGGCTGATCAGATCACAACATTGTTCTTAGATAGAATAAGGAATGATAAGCCTAAATTGCAGCATGGAATTGTTGTTTGGGAAGGGGTTAATACTCAACAAAGATAGATAAGTATTGTGATTTCCATCAGTGCAGATGCTTCTGAGCTATTTGGATGAATTAGAGTCAGGAATGATGTATAACTACTCCTGCCTTGGAATAGATGATGTATTTAGTTCACTAATTGAGTTCTTTTCTACCTCTCTCCCAAAATTTAATCAGTTTAGCAAGATTTCTCACAATGCAAATCTTGAAAGTCAGATCTCCACTGAATATCTTGCTGTTTTATCTCTGGAGGTCTGTATTTTATTTTATTTAGTTTGAGATGTTGTGGATTACCTCCATAAGAAACATACACTGCCTCTCTAAAAATATATTTTCATTCACTTAAAAAATCCACAGCAAAACACAATACAGCCCCTCCCCCCGAAAAAAAAAAAGCAATAACGGAAGCCCCTGAACCAAAAAATGCAAATCCCACCTCAAAACTTTATTCTGTTTCTTCCAATTTGATTGGATTTTGACCTTTTGGATTATGGCAAAATTTAAAAATCCAGATGTTTTTATTGGCCCAGCATCTGGAAGATGGTTGTCTAAGTCTAATTTTACAGAATTTTCCACGGATTAAACTTGAGTTTTTTCCGCAACTCATGTTGTAGAAAGTGTAAGGTTTAAATTTTTATGGTAAAGTTTCAGTTAATAAAGAGCCAGCTGCATTCATTAATTCATAATTTGGGCAGAGGCACTGCTCCAGTAGAACTGGGTGACACCTGTAAACACACATTCACTCTAATAACTAATCAGTGCTTGAAAGCTCATTTAGTATCTAAGTTTTTACTTGTCAGACTACCAGGTGCTTTGAGTACACACACTAGGGCTGTGTCTTGTAGTCCAAGGGAGAATATTCTCTGTCTGATGTGCCTTCCATGTGTTTCTCACGAGGGTTCTAGGGAGCTTTCCACACTGCTCAGTAACCTAAGGCAAACTGGGCTCCTCAGAGGTGCACACAGCCTGTTCCCAGTGCGTCCTGGCATTCATTCAGCATTCTCATATCTTGTGGTACCACATATTAGTCAATATTGGGCCTTCCATTGTATGTCTTCATTTCTTTTCTACCTCATTATAGTTTTTGCTGGTTTTGTTATTACTTTTTTTTTTTAAGTGTTCAATTCTTAACTTTTGTTTTCCTCCTTTAGCCTCAACGTGGTCGTAGCATGTCAGTTTGTGTCCCCCACCTTCCTGCTCTTCCCTGTATGTCCTGCATCCCTCTCAGTGCTCCTTGCACCCCACCACCAGCGCTGTCTGCACCTCTTTCTCCTTTCTACCTTCGGACTGTCCCTGAAGAAACCTTTGCAGAAAAGCTTTCTAAAGCCCTGGAAAGTGTCCTGCCCATGCACTCTGCCTCTCCACGCAAGCATCGACGCTCCAGCCTGCCCTCCCTCTCTGTCAGTCCTGTATGTGTTACCATTTGCCTCCTGGCACAGTAAGATAAGTTATCATTAAATACATCCTGGGCTCTGGGCATTTTTAAAGGGAGAAATTGAAAAGTCAATGCCTTATACTGTGCTGCTGGAATGTTGATTTTGTTATTTTTATTTATTTCTATGAAGCAGTACTGGTAAATATTATCAAACAGTGGCTGACTGCTTGTATCTTGTCTTTTAGGACAATATACATGTAAATTACCCAGTTGTACCATAGAAGGTAAAGGGAAGACTAGTTCTTAATACCCAAAGTCAGAAGACTTTTATTTTTCAACTTCTTAATAAACACTGAATGTTAATTAAGCCCTTCACAAAACAACAAGCTTTTAAAGCCTGATTGTTGTGGCTGCTTATTCTCAAAGCTTTGGCTAGCTATGATAGTGATATTAGATATTTAAAGTATGAATAGTTTTGAGGTATTTTTTCTAAATTCTTATCAGAAATGCCACTTCAACTTCTTAATGGGAAGGAGCAGTAGTTTCACATTTCTTACAAAGTCAGGTGGAAAGATAATGTACAATAGAGGAGGAAGATTCCTTTCCATTTTGAGCTTCGGTTTACACAAGATAAATTTTGAGAAGCATTTTTGTGTAAATGAAGTAATTGGAACCAGGTTTAGAACATAGGCCAAGTACTTAATCTGTAGGACCTTCTCATTAGCATCAGTCAATATGGAAATTTGCTGCTGCTTTTCTGGACAAAAGAGGCTGGGGAGAAAGTAAACAATGTGAAAAAGCAACTTGAAAAGCTCATAAATGCCATATGTCTTGAACGTTACACTTACTACTGGCTCCTGAAATTTTTTTTTCCATTAGGGAAGAGCATATATTGTCTCTGGGCATACTGCAGGCAGAGATAAAAAGATGCAAAATTACTAAATTATTTGATGTTCTTACATAGAACTCTCTTTAGTGAAATATTCCCTACAACTCTCAAATAAGATGAGCCTCCTCTGAAGCAGCACCTCAGATGAAGTGGAATTGCCTGAGGACTCTGCTGTTATTAAACCTATGGATGTTTTATTGTCCAGGGAATAGTTAAGTTTGTTTCAGTGAATGCTAATTTCTTATATGAAAAAGTATGATCATAAGCGATTAAATGATGGTTTTTGTCTTACAAAATATGATATTAAATGATATTTTAAGATGATAAATTATTATAAATTTAATCAACTTATTTTTAATTGAATAAAGTTTATTGCGATTTTGTCTTACAAAAAATTTCCTTTTAGCTTTTTGGATAGCGTACAGGACACTAGCACTGTGGCTTTTGTATTGGAAAGTACTAAGATCTAATGTCATCATCTGAGTGCAAATTAGAGGCTTTGCATTGTTGCTGTTCTCAAGTTCTGAATTTCTTATTCCACATATGGCAGTGACCTCAGGGGTTTGATTGGATTTCAAGCACTGATCACAATGGATAGGCCATGACAGCAAGTCTCGTTCCATTGTCAGGAGCAAAATGGGTTTCTTTCTGTGAACTATTGGAATTGAACTGGAAAAGCAGCTCTAACACCAGCAAATGTTCCCAATTGTAGCTATGCCTGCCATGGATGTATTTAATGGATATTTACAACTCACCTAAATTTCCTAAGTACTGTATGTTTTTGACCATGAATTGAGTATAAATTCTATAAAGTTACTTCACAGAACTGCCTAGTGAACTGTGCATGTTGATGTGCTTTCACTTTTAATGTATGAATTACCTGTCTTGTTCATGTCAATACAGCCTCAGCATCCTCGTGGGGGAACACCACCGTTCCCAGATTCACAGATATTTTTCCCAACCGTTCATGAACGGCCGGTGTCTTTCTCACCACCACCTGTCTGCCCGCCGAAGGTGGCAATTGCTCAGCGGCGCAAGAGCACTTCATTTTTGGAAGCCCAAACTTGCCACTTCCAGCCATTGCTGAAGACTGGCCAGAGTTTAGTTCCACCTGGTGGTAGTCCCACCAATTGGACTCCAGAGGCATTTGTTATGCTGGGCACAGCAGCTCAGAGAGTCGCTGGAGAGCCTCTGCATGTGCAAGTTAATCCTGTGTTTGAGCAAGCTCCTGTCCACAGTGACTATAGATCTGGACCAACACCTCCAGAGGATGCTCACTACAGGATGCATCCAGAAGCTGTATATTTGGTGGGCATGCACTATCCATCACAGGTATCGGAGCAGTATGATCAAGTAGCTTATAACTCTCACGTGACTGAACAGCATTTGAAGCAGGTCTCTGAGTCAAACCATGGGCAAGGTGGTCCTCCACAAAGCTCTGTGTTCGACTTTCAATCGGGGCAAACATATCTGGCACGACACGTTCAGAGCCTGAGGCTGGATTCTGGGCTGGGTCCCCTTTCTCCATTATCCAGTGTTTCAGCTCCCCTGAGCACAGAGGCAGCTCAGATGACGTTCCACCAGGTGTTTGTTCCGCACTCAGCCCCGGCTGTGCTCTCCCACAGTGCCGATGGCAGAGCGAGCTGTGTCTTTGAGTTCCATGTGCACACGCAGAGCTCTGCTCCGGCAGAAGGGGCGGCTTTGCCCCCGCGGGCCTACAGGAGTCGCCGGGGCTCTATGGAGACCAGCCATGAGGAGTCCAGCCAAGGCGTAGGGTCGCATGGTCGGCTTCAGCCTGTGACAGAAGAGCAGTGTCACTATCTTGGTGCTGGGGTAGTGGGTCCCAGAGGGGGCTCTGCCAGGCGCAGCTGGCCAGAAGGAAGCCCAGAATACTCCAGTGATTCCTCACAGCTGACTTCCTCTGACACTGGTGATTTCCAGTCTCCTCCCCCTACAGGGGGATCATCTTCTGCTTTTGGTTCAGACTTCTCATTGCCCATTGTTCAGCTGCCTCAGAAGGTGTTGCAGGAGTCGCAGCTCTTCATCTGCTTCCCCCAGGGAGCCTCAACTCAGCAGGCCTTGTCCACCTCGCTTTCATCAGGACCACCTGCATCCTATCCTCAGGTTACAGGAGCAAACCCTTCCACAATTTCACTGCTTTTTATAAGTCATACTAAAAGGGAAACCTTGCTTTTAGACCTGCTCCACGTGGTTCTAAGAATTAGCATTCATGGGGGTGTCTTTCCACCAAGTCTATACTAGGATCTCTTTAACTTAACCAGGTTGCTATGAAGTAATGAGGCATTAGCAACCATCTGGTCTGTGTTCAGATTTGTCTGAAATATTGGTAGGGCTTTTGTGTTAAAAGTAAAAAATGGTCAGTGTTCCTCCTGGGACTAGCTGTTCTTTTGGTGAGAGATTGCTGGAGTACCAAATTGGCTTTTAAACAGTGGTTTTAATGAAATGTATCTTCTCCACACTTAGAATCAGCAGTGGTGGTACAACTTGCTTTGTGTTTCTCTTGATGCTCTTTTGCCATTTGAATGTGTTGCTTGAGGTTGAGCTTTGATACAAATAATGTTTCATTGGACAACAAGGTTATTTTGGTGACTGTCCAAAATGCAAGAGCTTTTTCTGGGCTTGGGGAAAGAAAGTGGGAAGAGAGGAATGGAAGGACCTGTGTTATGTACGTCTACCTGGATTTGGGAATGTATTTGTTGAAGAGGTATTTGAAGAAGCTAAACAGGCTAAGTAGTTAATTAATGGCACGAACAACTGTTGCTAGTTGGTATTGCCACCCTATAAGCCTTATATGGTGTCCTTTTAAATAGCAAAATTTGAGACCCGAAGCTTAGTTTGGAGATGTGTGTTTTATCAGCATCTGTGGTTTCTGCATTTGCAATGGTCACTTTTCTGTACACTGTGAGGTGTGTGTCTATATACATTGTGTCTGCGCTCCTAGTCTGAAGTCTCATAACTTTCTGTGAAAAGAGAGGATTTACTTTAAGTAGACTTCTCTCTTACCTCTTTTGTCCTTGGAATTAGGGGCTTTGATGTTTTAGTTCCTGGAGTATTAGTAACTTTGAGATTTGTGTGAAGGGGAATCATTTTGCTCTGTGTGTTAAGTTCAAGAGTTAAGTATTTAAGGCTTTCTCTAAGGGATATTAAAGGTGTTTTAGTAAAGCTGGAACAGCTTTCATCACTAGTCTAATAGGTAGTAATTGCTGTGCTGTAGAATTTGTAGAATGAATCTCCTACTCAAGAACTTTGAAAACTTTTTTATCTATAAACCTTTGTTAAACTCAGGAGGTAAATTCAGATGGATATAAAATACATTTGGAAAACAAAAGAGGCCACTTCTTTTGCAGAATATAAGTTCTGGGATCTTTTACTTAATTGATTAGAAGATTAGAATTTGAAACCAAATGGAGTCAGTGTGAACACATGTTACAGCAGTGAGGTGTAGTACATGTGTAGATCCCAGCCTGAAGCTCCTAAAACAGCAAAGAAAAAAATGGTTCTTTTCATTGGTAGTCTGCTTTCTCCGAAGTTTCCATAATTAGAAAAGTATGGAATTTTAACAGACATGTTCCTAATGAGCTTCTGCAAGCTGAATGATCACAGCATTAAGGAATTTTCATAGATATTTCTGATATGATACATATGCACCAGATGTGCTTCTTACAAAGGCAGTTCACCGGAGTGGTGCATGCTCAGGCAACTCATCTGGAGGTCTTTGTCTAGTTCTCTCCCAGGAGCTGATAAAGAAATACACTTGTCACAAAAACAATAATGCAGATCCTGGGATCTGATAAAAAATTTTCAGCCACAGAAACAGTAATGAAAGTCCATTCCATTTTCCTTTGCATCTTCCACATTCATTTGTATGCCACTCATCCATTTTTTTCGTTGCTTGCTCAAAAATTCTGTCTTAGCTAGAATGTTAACCCTCACATTCCTCTATATCCAATTCTTGGTAGCCTTTGAATGGTAGTGACTCTGGAAATTATTATTAGCCTGTGTATTGATATGCCTCTCAAAGGAAATTAATGACATTTATGTATACTGGGTTCTTTGTAATTGGTCTAGAATTCTTTATATCTTCTTGCTTGGTTTTTTTATGATAGTTTTATTTCCATGTAGCCTCCTTTTATTGCCCCACCTGTCTGTGTTTGGAACACATGTAAAGGTAAAACTTAATGCATCTATTTCCAGTTACCATACCAAGGCATCCTGCTCTTAAAGCATCACCAGTGGAAGAAGAAGCTGGTAGGCTGATCTGTCTCATGTTGAGGGGCATGTGGGTTGCAGAGTTCTTCTGTATTAGTTATTTTGGAAGACTTAAAATGAGGTTCAGAACTCCTCCAGATTGCTCTGCTTTCTTCTGGTTGTCATAATGGAATTTGGCCAGAAGGTCTGCTTGCCCAAAAGGACAAGCTAGAAACCTATTCCAACCAGATAATTCCAGGCAGAAATTATTTTAACTGCCTGCAGCAGAAACCATAGAGTTTTTCTCAGCTGATTCTCTTTTTTTTTCCCTCCAGACACAGGTGCAAGGCCAGCCAGCCTCAAGCAATGCTGCGGTGCCATCCCAGCCTACTCAACACACTCAGCAGGTAGGATCACACTTCCTAAACTCAGGACTAAAGTACTCATAGTGTAGAATTTTGATGGCACTTCTAAGAGCAATTGTCTACCTCTGTCACCATTTGACCCATAGTTTTGCAGCAAAAGGAATCCTTTAGTTCTCACCCAGTCTAACATGCTATGAGATACACATTGTATTTCTGAGATTTATTTTAAAAATCATGTTAATGCTTGTTTTCCCATGGCTGTCTTCCCCAACCTCCACCTAAGCTAGCAGTGGTGGTCCTGTTCAAGGGGAGACATGTCAGGACTTGCAGATTGAAGTTTGCCTGTCTAGACAGTCTATTCTCATGATTTCTTCTAACTGGAAATCTGATCTGCAGTATTCTCTTCTCTCAACTACCTTGTCTTCCTTTATAGAATCTTTATTCTTGGTTTCACAGGAAAGAGTTCTCTTGCAAGATTTGGTGTCACTAATGGAATTGTATTAGTAATGCTAATAAGTAACTGTTAAAGCTTCATTGACTTGGCATATTCTGAGGAACTACTGATATCACTTAGGAGAGAGTAAAAAGCAGAATTTAAGTAGGATATGCTTTTAAGAACCCCCTCTGTTGGGGTGTAATACAGCTTCTCCCTCTTTTTCCTGCTACAGAGTGCACAGCAGCCAGCCTCTTCCCAGCAGCCTGGACAATACCAGCTGCAGCAGCCCTCAGTTTCTGCCGGCACCACTCCTGCACCAACTGTCTCTCAAAGTCAGACTTCACAGATCATGCCAATGCCTCAGGCAGCAGCTGGGACACAGGTAAACAAAATTCTTTCTAGCAGAAGATTTTTTTTTCTTCTTCATAGCTGGTAGATTCAATATGCTGCTGCTTTCACTTTTGTCATCTTTTCTAATGGTTTCAAAACATTCATACAAACAAGAGTATTTTTATTGAAAACTGTCAGTTTTGTGGAAAATGTGTTGGAAACCCTTTTACACATGGCAGTCGTGAGTAATTCGAGGGAAGGAGAGCACTTCCATGCACCAAGATCTTTCAATTGTCAAAAATATCAGGAAGCATATTGATGAATGGTGAATTGTGAACGGATTTTCAGGAACTTGTCATTTCTCTGTTTCCCATCCACTGTCTATCTTCTGCACCATTACATGTGTAAAACTTACTCACTTATTTAGGTAGTGAGCTATAGGACTCCTTTCTTCATTCTGTCATCCTTCTTACTCAGCTCTTCTCCTTTACTTCCTGATCAAGAAGCTTCTGTTACTGAATATTGCTTCATTTTGGCTCATATCTCTGTTGAATGTGTGAGCCGCAGTTTTGTTTTTAAAATTATTGTTTTGTTGCTTGTTCATCTAAACTGCCTTTCCAGTTGCATCGTTTGCTGGCTTTAATTGACATATGCCCTGCCATTCTCTCAATGCTGGCACAGTGGATTTTAATTCTCCTTTGCTTTAGTCCCCATACTCAAAGCTGACAGATTTGTTGTAGGGTTTGCACTTCTTTGCTGTAAGAAGGCAGGCTTGGGTCTGGGGACGGAGTTGAGGAGAATTTGATTCTGTTTATGCACAAATCAGTGCTTCAGGGTATTCAAATGTTGCTCTTTCACCCTCTGTGGGTGTCTGTTTCAAGAGCCTGTTGAGCTCTTCAAGGGAAGTGTTGCAAAGTGAGGACTGTTTGGAACTCCAGCCAGCTTCCCAGCCGCTCTGCCAACTGTGCTCCCCAGCCACTTTAACAGAGTGCTGTAACTTGAATAATGCTTTCTTTGACTAATGTGTAAAACTCTGCTTTCCGCAACCCTGCTTTAAAAAAAAAAAAATCTATCTCTATTTTCTTTACCTCCCCAGCTTCCTGTTTCCCAACCAGTGTCGATCATCCAAGGCGAGCCTCAATTACCTGTTGCAGCATCTTCTCTCCCTCAGCCTTCAGTTGCCCCATCAGTCCCCATTGGCTCTCATTTCCTACCCATGGGACAGGCCTTGCCAACTTCCGTGGTTCCCCAGTTCCCAGTGTCTCAGTTGCCTGTAGCAGCTCCTCACGTGACAGTGGCTCAGCCAGGTTTCCAGTCGCTGCCCATTTCAATGGCAGCTGGCATGAATCAGCCACTGCTCACGCTGGCCACGTCCGCTGCAGCAGCTGCTGTTCCTGTAGGACCCAGCGTTGTCCCTAGCCAGCTCCCCACACTGATGCAGCCTTTGGCTCAGCTGCCCAGCCAGGTTCTCCCGCAGCTCCTGCAGCCACCTGTCCAGGCCGTGGGATTGCCAGTCAGCATTGGACAAACTGCTGAAGCTTCACTTCCTGCTGGAGATGCTCTTTACCAGGTATTGTTGCAAGCCAGCAGACCTCCTCTCCACATTTTTTTGCCTGTTCCTCTAAGGTACCGGATCTGAGCTGTGTGCCCTGGCCAGCTCACTTCTCACATGAGAGCCATTAAGCCACTAGGATCAATTTTGTTGTGTGGTGAATAACCATTTTAAGGGGGAGAGAAGAAAAAAAGTCCTTGGACAACCATGGGTTTTGAATTTTTCATATTTGGCATTGGAGTTTGTCTAAAATGACAGAATCATAGTGCAGGGCTTTGTTCAACCACAGTCTGAGAGAGGACAGCTATATATTCATGAGATCTGTCAGCTTGGGGAAACAAAATAAGAAATTGTAACTTGAAAAATAGGAGATGTGTGTTGGAAAGAAAATCAATGGCAGCGTATTCAACAATGTCAGTATTTCATTCCAAGTCTGGGAAGGGGTGGGACAGGGAATTCATAGAAATCAGTCAGGCAGCCATGGATCTTGGATGTGACGTAAGTACCTGGTGCTGGTTGTGAACTGCTGGACTGGTGGGCAGACTGCTTCAGCCAATTGAGGTGATCATTCACTGTAAAAGTGGCAACCTGAATAATGATTGAAGTGTTCCTTGTTTCTGGGTCAGCTCATTATGAGAGGACAGGAAAAACACGAGAGTGTTTTTGCTATTTAATCTCAAGAATCAGCAGCAGTTGTATAACATCTGAGCAGTAGTTGTTCAGCCTGAAGATTCTTCAAGCTCATTTCTAATCTCAGGCTTTAAAGTCTTAAGCTATATAGGCAGCTGCAAGAGTTGGGAAATAAAGATTGTTTTGCCTAAGATTTGGGACTGTGAGTGGGAATTTGCTTGTTTGGGCATGGTGACTTACATGCTGGCTGCATGAACAGTTTGCTCCACTTCGTTGGGAAGATTCTGGGAGTGCTTGAACAAGTACAGAAGGCTGGAATGTGTCCCTGGAACTGATATTTTTTTATTACTGTCTTGTTTCCTAATTAGCTCTCCATTCACTGACTTGGTTCCCTCATTTCTGTTACAGAGCTTCCCATCCCGGCTGACACCGCAATACCCAGGGGACTCGAACGTTGCACCTTCCTCAGCTGTGGCCTCTGCCAGTATTCCTTCTGCTGTGCTGTCCCCTCCCTTGCCCACAGATGCAATGGCCCAGTCAGGGTACCTTGCTCCTGTTGTGCAGCCCTACGGGGAACAGAATGTTTTAGTTTCCATGGGCAACCTGGGAGGACAGGCTCAGGTTCCCCAGCCTCCTGTGAGTTTAGCGCAACAGGCCTCATCTGCCTCCTCACAGCAGGCAGTTGTGGAGGTAAATATATGGAATATAATGTAACAATAGATTTTGGATGTTTGACTCCTGCAACAGTGTATCTCTGCGGGGAACTAATCCCTTCTGTGCTTGTCTTCAGTTGAAGTTAATATTTCAAATTACCTTTTTCTTACAGCAGAATGTCATGCCAATGTGGGGACCTTGTTGCCACTGGTTGTTCTGTTGGGAAGTGAGTGTGCATCCTGCAGGCAAAAAGCAGTAAAACACTTCACTTCTTGCTAGTATTGTAGAACATTTTTGCCATATCAAAGACAAGCTGCAGTCAATAGCCTTTGAGAATCTGTCATTGTGCCTATTCCCTGCAGCGTGGTTCTTGCAGGGAGAATTGGAACTGTCTCTGTTCTGCATTGGCTTGCCTTTTGCACATTCTGTTAGTAAAACTGTGACTGCATGGCCAGCTGTAGTGACGTGTGGCAGTAGAAAGGATGTGTGGCTGGTTTCTTCTCCTCACCCTTCCTCAGATGACATTTTGCTTCACTGCAGTTTGCTCTAGAATATTTTGTAAACTAAAGCTGTCCTAGATGCCAGCTGTTTAAACTTCTAAAAAGGCAGAGCTTTCAGCTTTACAACTGGTTTGGGAGGAAACACTGAAGACTACTGGGTTGCTTGAAGAGAAACTGTACTCTTTGGGGGGGATTCTTGATTGTAGGTTTCTATCCATAGGGTACTCAGGGAGTCTCACAGACTGCAGCTTCAGAGACTCTTCCAGCAACACAGCCTGCTCAGTCTACCCCTCTGGCTTCTTCTATGGATAGGTGAGCACTGCTTCTTTTCACCAAACTGAGCTTCAATGTCATGTGTTAGATTATACTTCATGGATAACCTTTAGATACATTTTTTCATCAGGAGGATTTTTTTTCCACTGGGAGTGTTCTTGAGGATGAGAATAACTAAAGTTCCTAGAGGGAAACCAGGGTCATGAAGAGTAGAGTATTTTATGGAGGGAGTAAGTAAGGTTGTGTAAAGTGATTAATTTTTTTATTTGTCATGTCAGATGGATCATAAGTGACAGGTTTTTTGTCCTTTTGGCACTTAAGCAGAATTCAAACTCCAAATAGCTTGAAAACATAAGATAGATTTGTACAACTCAGCTTTCAAGAGGTGTAGCAAAATAATTACAGTTAGAATTTCTATTTAAGCAACCTGAAGTGTTGACAGGACACTTCTTCTACTCGATGATTAACACACATCTGCCACTTCCCAGAACAGAATATCATGTGGTCGGTTAGAGTATTGTTGCACTTATGGAATGCATGGAAGCTAACAGGAAGTTGCCTTTTGTTTCTAGTGCACATTCTGATGTTGCTTCTGGATTGAGTGATGGCAATGAGAATGTCCCAGCTTCGAGTGGAAGGCACGAGGGGAGGACAACGAAACGTCACATGCGGAGGTCTGTCCGCAGCCGCTCCCGCCATGAGAAGACTTCTAGGCCGAAACTGAGAATTCTAAATGTGAGTGTTTTTTATTTTAGGGACAGTTCAGTAGTAATGATGAATTTTTAAGCCTCTACAGGCATTCCAAACATCATCTATTAAGAGCTTTTTAGAGCACTAGATATGGTAATACTGACTTGCTAAGCTAACAATGGTTGCACAGACTATTCCAGAATATTCGATGTATCCTCAGACAAGAATCATGCTCTACATGGCACCATTTATTAGACTGGAAAGAGAACCTGTTTGTATTATACCAGTTAGTTTGTCTCAGTGAACTTAAGATTCTTGTGCTTTTGGTTTGAAGTGTTATTTTCTTTGCTTTAGGTTTCCAACAAAGGTGATCGGGTAGTGGAATGCCAGCTGGAGACACACAATCGGAAAATGGTTACTTTCAAATTTGATTTGGATGGCGATAACCCTGAGGAAATAGCTACAATTATGGTAAGATATATTTTAGAGATGGAGACTCCAGGCAGTTGTATTTTTTTGTTTATGGTGTGGAATTGGTCTCCCATGTAGCATGGTGTGTGTTCACCTTATTGGTACACAACCACAGCTAGAAATTTGGCACAGAATAGTTTAGCTGATTATTAATTCATCTTGCACACACCAATCACATGGAAATTTGTGTCAGTTTTTACCTTAGATTTGAGGTTTTTATCAAGTGACAAAACTGCTTCTGTTTTTTTGTTTGTTTGGGTTTTTTTTTTTCAATCTGACATTTTCAAAACTGCAAGCAACCTTCTGGAAGTGCCAGGTTAAAGCAATTCTTGCCTAAATGCCTTTGCTTCTCTAAGAGCAGGCATTGCTATATCTTCTTATTCTTCAAGCATTTTACCATCATTGTCCATTAAAATGGGAAGATTCTGCCTTTAAATTAAGAAAGGGGAATTGTATTTTGGTTTTTGAAAGTACATAGTGACTGATGCTGCTCTTGACTTTTATCAAAAGAAAAAACTTCTCCATTCAATGTATGATGGCCAGGCACAGGAAAGAATTTGTCCTATAGAGATACATTTAAATAAGAGTATTGACTAGCATAGAGTAGAATCCCCATTTATTTTTTTTTTAATATAAAGTCTTATCTTTGGTCTGGTACAGTCTAAACGAGTCTGAGATGGTTTTAATGTTCCTGACGCTGGTGGAGGGATGACAAAACACAGTAGCTTTTGACACCTTCTTGGGCACCTGTGCAGTGATTATCTTCTGCTTAGAGAGGTGGCAGAGTCTGCATTGGTGTGTGCTGGGTTTGTACTTGTCAAAAGGAACCAAACCAGTGATATGGGAGAAATTCTCTGCCACTAATGGCTTTCTGAGAAAGAGGAAGAAGTTGGTTCTTGCCTAAGTACAGATATTAGCACAGTCAATAACATGAGGTTGTGTGCCAGGAAATATGGAGAGTGCACAGATGTCTTTCTTCACCTTAAACCTAAAGTGATCCTATGAAGAAATAAGAGTATGTTTGATTTATGAAAACTAAACAAGCAAAATCAAAACTAAGACACACTCTCCAAGCAACAAAAACCACAAATATTTGAAGATGAGTAGAAGCAAAATAAGTGAACTTTGTATCCAGAATGCAGTCACATAGTTAAAAGTGTGCAACCTAATTTAAACGTCTGAATCTGGAACATTGTGCTTACTGGTTCCCTCTTGAATATTGAGCAAACTTTAGATTGCAAGACTTTGTTTCCTTTTAATCATGATACTGTTAGGCATACCCCATATAGTTGCCTGTTGGTCCTAAACTGAAAGTACTGAAGATTTCTTTAACTAGTATTCTGCATTGCAGAGGCTGATATAAGCATGCCTGACTTTCCTTTTCTTGAACCAGCATCCCAGGAATTTGATGTAAAGCTCAAGCTTTTCCTCTAAGGCACTTTATTTCTCTTTTCCAGCAGAGACTCTATGACTGACAGCTTTACTTCTGTTTTATGGACTGTCTCTGTGAGTTTTTCCGTGCATAATTTTAGGAGACAGAATACTCTCATGGGTTAGACCAAATCAAGAATATGATTTGGTCTTTCTAACTACCAAATATACTTGTTTAAACCAGTTTTATCCAACAGAAGCAAGAGAAGTTATTTTCATAAAGCAATACAATATATTGGAACTAGACAGGCTGAGCAACCTTTCTCTCCCTGTATTTGGAACATAATTCATACTGGCTTTTATGTACCACAGCCAGACTTTAAATCAGTGATGTGCAACCTGCATAGAGGAGAAGTTGTATATGGCATGGAAAGAGACAAACACAGGAGACATCTTGCAATACAGAATTTTCAATTTCTTTTATATTATAGTTCTCTTTAAATGTGTCTCATATTGCATTTATTAGACAGGAAGAATTGCAGTAAGGGAAGACTGCTAATTTTAAATTTCCCTGTGCTAAGCAAAGATTGAGGTGACAGTTGATGAAGAAGCGAGAGTTGAATGTTGCTCCATAGCAAAGATTAAACCAGGGCACACACTTCTGTGCTGGAGATAATTTGAGAAACAATTGTTTTTCTCTATGTTGTCACCACTTTCATCTTGTTCAGAAGAACAGCAAAGAGAAGACAAACATCAGCACCCAAGAGTAAATTCTGGGTATTCAGTATATTGCTTTGAAATTGTTTGTGGAAAATGAATGTTGCTTTGTTCTTTTGCAGGTGCAGAATGAGTTTATTTTAGCAACAGAACGAGACTCATTTGTAGAACAGGTACGAGAGATTATTGAGAAAGCAGATGAAATGCTGAGTGAGGATGCCAGCGTGGAGCCTGAAGGGGATCAGGGCTTGGAAAGCATGCGGACAAAAGACGACGGCTTCTTCCCGGGGTCACAGGTATGTGAAGGACAGACTGCCTCAGCTCTTGGTATCTTCCATTTTGGGTGGTGTGGCTTTGTGAGTAGAGCTAGCTAGAAGTAGAAGCTTCCTGTCATGAGAGATGGCAAAGATCAATAATTAAAAGGCAAAAAGAGAAAGCTTCATATCAGAGTGAGTGCCTAAAATGAAGTTAGAAAGCTAAATAACAGACCTCTTACTTTTTGGTGTGTTTGAAGACTTCCGAAGCTGCTGAATCTCCTAACAGTCCACTAAACAGACAGTCTTAAATGCTGATGCTTCTTGGATTTGAGATTATTGTGAGGTAGGACAGTGAAACCCCAACCCTGTGCTGCTCACTAAACACTGAGAGCCTGGTCTCACGCCCTCCACCCAGTGAAGTACTGAGAGATTAGATAGCTCGGTTAGGAAACACAGGTTTTGAAACTGTTTCCTGGGTACTGAAAGTAGAGACTTTGCCTGAATCTCTGCCTTAAATACACCCAGAACTAGTTTGGAACATCCATTTATTTGTTGGATGTTTAAGGAAATCAGTTGGATTTCCAAAAGAATTTTTAGATCAGTTTGTTAACATTGACAGTCACTAAGCTGAGAGTCTCTAAAAACACTCTAGCTGACATTTATCTGGGCAGAATTCCTCTAGATTGGTGATGGTGCTTGGGTCCCACATACTGCTTCCCTTAAATGCCCACATTTCAGTAAGCTAGCGTTTTAAGAACTATCTTGTGGGTTTCTGTTTCAGAATAGAAGTTTAAATTTTATCTTACTTTACAGAAATTAGAGTTCAAACAGCCAGATCCTACATCTTCCATGCCACAAAGAATAGGTAAGTCTTTTGTGATTTTTTTCAACAGTTACCTTTTTCTGTTTCAGCGGATGGGTGCAGCCAAGTTTTTTATTTTGTATGATGGAGTGCACATTCCATATTGCAGGTTATGTATTTAATTGCAACCCTGTGTTACTAAACATCCACCTTCTTTTTGTTTAGGGGTTCCCTCTAGCTCCTTTACCCAGGTTGTTCATTCTGCTGGAAGACGGTTCATTGTCAGCCCCGTCCCCGAGAACCGACTGAAAGAACAGGGCTTTTTCACATCTGCTGTTGTTGGAGGAAATGAAACTTCAGATATGGGTGAGTTCTCCAAAATCTTAAAAGCTGATGCCTAAGACATGTTCTTCAAAACTGTGAAGTTAGTTATCTAAACTGTTCCTGGAGACCTCTCAAAGTATGTTGGGAAGTAGGGAGCTGTCTGTGCTGATAAGAGGTGACCATAATTTGGGTCATACCATGCCGGATTCTTGGAGGAAAACTGCTGATGAGCTGTCTGCAAGACTCTGAAACCTTAATTCTCTATTTTAATATAAGCCTGGATTTGTGTGTGGGTTTTTTTGTTTAGTTTGTTGGGTTTTTTTAAATGCTAAAAAGTAAATGTAGTCTTAGTCTAGTCATAGACAATAATACTGTAATGAACTTCTTCAGGTGGACTGATAATTTTCTTTTCTTCCAGTTGCAGCATCTCCTGTACATGGTCCTGGAATGAATCTCTCCCACTCAGCATCATCACTGAGCTTGCAGCAAGCTTTCTCTGAGATGGGGCATGCTCAGATGGCAGAAGGACCTAGCACAGCTCCTCCAGTGTTCAATCAAACAATACCACCATTTCCACCTGCACTTTCTACCATGGCGGGCAGTGGTGCAACTCCTGCATCTGTGGCTACTTCTTCAGTATCTGTTTCCTCCAGCACTGGTGTTTCTCTTCCAGGATCTGTTACTTTGCCTTCAGAAAGTGCAGCTGCTGGAGTTGCACCAAGCACAAGTGTGCCAAGCTCTATTTCTCCACCTCCGGCCTCACAACCTGGACAGCAATCGACCGGTGTCACTTCCAGTGTGAGCGCCCCTGCTTCTTTCTCCTTATCTGCCACGTCCCAGCCTGCTCAGCCAGTGACTGCAGACATTGCTGCCAGTGCCAGCACACCATCCTCTTCAGCACTGCCATCTGCCCAGGTTCCTGGCGTCACTGCTCTTGGTGCTGCTGCACCAGCTGTGACATCTCAGTCTACTCCTCAGCCTGTGAGTAGTATGGCAGCAGCACAGACATCTGTTGCCCTGTCTGTGGCTCAGAACGTGGCTTTGCAGCTTCCCCAGCTCAGCAGCAGTGGCTCAGTGTCCAGTCTGGCAGAAACAACAGTTGTAAGTGCTCCACAGTCACTGCCTGAGAGTGGGCACTCTCTGGACAAATCGCATTCCTGCAGTGCAGCTGGCTTATCTCTGCCAATTGGTGCACCTTTGTCATCCTCAGTAGCATCAAGCATATGTGGTTCAGTCTCTCAGCCAGTGATCCATCCCTTACTTGTTCCATCGGGAATTACATCAACACCTGTCCTACCCCAGATTTCAGGTGCAACACCCATGTTGCCCCAGGTTCCCTTACCTGGTGTCTTGCCACAACCAGTCACTAACTTGCCTGCAGTACAGCAGACTTTGATCCACAGCCAGCCTCAACCAGCTCCGTTGCCCAACCAGCCTCATGTTCACTGTCTGGAGGCTGATGCTGATGCTCAGTCTAAAGCCCCTGGTATTGATGATATCAAGACCCTCGAAGAAAAGCTGCGATCTCTGTTCAGCGAGCACGGCAACGTGGGAACGGTGCATCCATCAGTGTCTCTGGAGACCTCTCTGGTAATGGAAACAACAGTTGTTCCTGGCATCCCAACCACTGCTGTTGCACCAAGCAAACCCCTGACATCCATTAGCACTTGTATACCTCCGAGCAGTTTGCCTCTTGGACCAACTGGCTTGCCAGTGCTGACTCCAGTTGCCACTCCTGGGCAAGTGATCACCCCGGTCAGCTACATCTCTGCCTCGAGCAGCGTGGCCACAGCAGCAGTGAAAGCAGGGACCTCTCCTTCCAAGCCCCCCCTCAGCAGGGTACCGGTAAGAAATGCAGCATCGGTGTCCATGTTCAGCTCTTGCTGAAACATCTTCCTCGGCAGGATCCTTTTTGTAAAGCAAAATATTTATTCAGGAAGAAGTTTCTTCATTTAATGTAGCATTGAAAGGTTTATGCTCTGGTTGTTTCTATGTGTCCCAAGAGGTGTTCTGTTTTGTCCCTAATGGGTAAAAAAAGTCCAATTCCATTTTATGCTTCTGAGAGATGTCTCTTGTGTCACTGTTAGTTTTTCTTCTTAAACTACAAAGAGTGAAGCAACTGTGGTTGGCTTTTTATGTTTGTTTGGGTTTTTTTTAAATACTCATTTTTTTCAAATAGAATTTGGATGTCTTGCTTTAAATAGCTTTTTATCTTGTGCTTGACCACTAGGCTGAGATGGTTGGTTGTATATTTCACCAAGTGGTGGATTCGAGATAGAGGAACTTTGCTTCCTGTTATGAACCTGTTCCTTGCAGTCAAGGGTGAACCTGACTGAAAGAGTTCGGGTTTTTTTAACTTCTCTGCTACTTATTTGATACCTGGATACTGTTTTCCTTTTAAATGTTAGATTTATGAGAGCAGGATTTTGAGAAATTTAGAAGATAACTGAAAAAAAAGGTTTTTTTTCATTTACTGACACATTCTACAAGCAAAACACTCTTTCACAAAGAAATAATGACTCACAGTTACAACTTGAGAGGTGCTGTGGATGTTGTTACATGCTCACCAACCAGATATACCAATATGTGACATTTTCTTTTAAATGTCTGCCTGTGTGGGGACACAGCACATTTCAGTATTTTAAACTATTTTGGTATTCCTTTCCTTAAATGGAAATGTAGCCCTTAAATTGAAATAAATTGAAGAAAGTTTCAGGTATTTAACAAACAAAAAACTTTAATACTTTCTGCTTTTTGTTTCTGTAATGTTTTTTTTTTTGTTCTCATCAACACTTTGTGTTGGCTGTCTTTAGCCAGCCTTGCTATTGACCACTTTCAGGCCAATTCAAACTGAGCCAATGCTCCCAGCATCTCCATTCATTGCTAGTCTTTCCATGTACTCCTTGTTGTCAAAGACAGTAGAAAATCTCTGCTATGGAAGAGTGGGAATATGTACCAGAAAAGTTGATAATGAAATCTAGACACAAAGACATCCATTAATATTTCAGTGAAATTGAAAACTGGAAAAGAAATATTGGGAAAAATGGAAACTGGTATTTTTTCAGGAACAGTCAGAGCAGTTAGAAAATTGCTAATTGCAAACCTGTAATTGCAAAGACTTGGGTTTAAATGGAATAAATGTTATAGGGTTTTTGATTGTCAGTTGTAGAAATCCCACCTCCTCTCTGAAGTTTTCCTTTATAAATTAGTTTTTTTTACAAGATTTAATTTTAGTTTCATTTTGTGTTGTTGCTAGCATTAAGGAGCTTATTGCTTTAGTCTTCTGGGGTTTGCTAGACTCTGTGTCTGTGTATTCATTTTGTTTATGGCCAGACAGTTAAATGTGTTTCAGCTTGTCTTACCAATGTATTTAAAGTATGTCTTGCCTCTTATTTATAAAACTAAATGATGAAGTTACCACAGCTTAAAAATTCATCATGCCTCAGAACAGGTAACATCCTCACATGTGTTCCTGCTGCACAGAAAAGTTGAGCTAATGCAACTCGGCCATTTCCTGCTGAAATGTTATTGGCAGGAGAGATAACTCTGGGGAGAGCATCTCCACAGGGCAGCCACTCCTGCAACTCAAAGCATTACTTTGAGCTGTGGTTGCACACTGCAGGCCAGAACTGGATCTGGGGCAGACTCTGGCCTGTCCCCCTGTCCTGCAGAACTCACAGCCTACAGGGGCAGCGTGCTGTAACTCACGAGGCTGTGTGTGTGCTCAGACTTCACGGGCACTGTCAAACCTCAAGATGACAGCTGAGAATAAGAATTGCTAATTGTGCAATGGGTTGCTTAATTCCTAGAACTTGCCACTTCCCTAACAATGGAAATGACTAACTGGAATGTCTGTCTGACCTGGTGAGGAGGCTTTGATGCCTCCTTCTAACTTCTCTCTAACCTCTCTGCATAACCTGGATACTTCCCCCTACCCAGTTGCATGGCCTAATCACCTTCTGTGGGTCATCAACACCTTTCAGGCTCAAAAAGAAGTGATGGATCAAAACATTGGTGTGAGAGCTCTACACATCTGTTTCTCAACAAGTGGAGACATCCTCAGGCACTGACAGTTCCTGTTCTCAAGTCATGTTGCTTGGAACAATTTGCTGGAAGCATGCAGTTTCTAATGGACAGTTAACATAGAGCTATTGTAAGGAGACTGAGTACATTCTTGCACCATTTTAGAAATTAAGCTTCTTGGATTAATTATTTTAGCATTTCTTCCAGACTTGAAAATAATATCCCCAAGATACTTTGTTCCTGGATACTACAGTTTGTTTAAACTGGAAATTGTGGCTGCTCAAGGATAATCTAGATTATAAAATAAAAATAAATGAAGCCTTCCCCAATTTGGTTGCAAAAGTCCCTAAAGACTCTATGCTAACTGTCCAGGAAGGAATTCTCTACCAAAAAAACAAGTTAAGGCTTCTGTGTATGACATGAGTGACTGTAGCTTGGTATCTGATCCTCCTGTTGTTCCATGTCTGACGGACGCGCGTTTCCTCTCCGTTATCCATAGGTGCTCCCAATAGGTTCTGACCTTCCGGCTGGCACTCCATCCAGTGAGCAGCTGCCTCCTTTTCCAGGACCTTCACTAACTCAGGTGCTACACAACTTGGCAGATTTTATCTGCTTCTTTTCCCTTCAGAGAGCATGTTTCAATTAAACCCTCCGTTGCATGTT
Source organism: Molothrus ater (assembly GCF_012460135.2). NCBI lineage: Eukaryota > Metazoa > Chordata > Aves > Passeriformes > Icteridae > Molothrus > Molothrus ater. The sequence continues at coordinate 66,964,819 of NC_050482.2, forward strand.
ATTAATGTTCTTGGTTTTCTTTTCTTTTGACTGAGTAACCCCTTTTGTGTAGCTGTAGCAGTAGCCTGAGCGGCTTCAGCACTGGGTGTGAGTGACCTGGTCTAATGGAGGGTGTCCCTGCCCATGGCAGGGCATTGGAACTGGGTGGTCTTTAAAGTCTCTTCCATCCCAAACCATTCTGTTGTTCTCGCCCTTTGGGGTGCTGTACCCAGTGCCTAATCAGGCTTAGGAGTTTTAGTGTATTAATCTGAACTTGAAATGTTTTTTTTTTTAAATATAATGCAGTGGAGTGTGTGCATAAAACTTGAACCTGTTTGCTTCTTGAAAAGGGTATAGTAGCAAAATAATATGAAAAACTATATATTGCCTTGAAATGTTCATAAAAATGTAAAATTGCCTTTGTGAATTCCTTAGGAAGTTTTGAGGTTTAGTTGTTTCTTTTGATGATTGCTGTTTTCTGTTGTTTTTGTTTTTTTAAGCTTTGTTTTGTTTATTTTGTGATTATTGTTGAATTCTGATTTCACTCGGCTTTAAGATTTTCAAAAGCTACTTGAAGTTCTTTATCATAAACATGACTTGAAATGCAGCAGCCGCTTCCCCTGCTGAGCTTCTGTCCTTGTATACAGTAGTTAGGTGGGATATCTTGTGTGTAAATGGTGGTGCCAGGCAATAGAACAAGAGGCCATGGGCAGAAACTGATGCACAAAAGCTCCACCTAAACATGAGAAAGAACTTCTGTCCTGTGCAGGTGACCAAGTACTGGAACAGTTTGTCCAGAGAGGGTGTGGACAAAAGGGTATCTCCTTTTTTGGAGATAGCCAGGAGCCAGCTGGATGTAATCCTGTGCCATGTGCTCTGGGCTGGCCCTGCTTGAGCAGGGAGGTGGGAGCAGGTGACCACTGTGATCCCTTCCAGCTTGACCCAGTCTGTGATTCTGAGTGGTTTGTACAACTAAGGCAGATGGCATCTGAAGTTGGAAGAAAAAAGCTTATTCAACTGAAATATTTTCTAAAAGTAGCTCCTTTTTACATCTTGATCTTGGAACCATAAGCCATATTCCTACCCTGTGAGTAGCAAGGAAATAGGCATCTTCTTTCTCCAAACTGAGCAAGAAAAAAACCCACTTTTTTCTCCCCCTGATTTCAGAGGCAGAAGCTGGTTTATCTCTTCTAGTCAGTTCTTTCTGAAGCGTGGCTTTACTGAAGAGAAGGTGACAACAATTTGGTGATGATTCTTACCTTCACTGTTCCATGGTCAGGTATCAGATATCAGATGGATCAGGAGACAGTTAGTTAAAATCAGTCCTATGGAGTTGATAGTCCTTTTCATTGCTGGAAACTCAGTATATTAGTAGTATTTTCCCCTAAGCTCAAAAGCATTTGTAAGCCACTTCTATGACTCAAGCCACAGTACCACTGCAAAAGGCTGCTTCCTGTTTGTCATAGGTATTTCTGGCAGGATTTGTAGCATGGAAGAGTCACAAATATAGATCCCTTGCAAACAACTTACTGGATTTCACTTCTCATTGGAACTCGGAAGGATTGTCTAGGAGTGAAACAAAATTGGAGAAAACCAACTGGATCAAATCTAATTGACTGTTAGGAGCATTTGCTGCTATCACATAATACTATCTGGAAAATTACTGGCTTGTCTGAAAGTAGACAGGCTTGCCTTCTGTGCTGCTTCTGTCACTAGTAGGTGATTGCACAACTTTGCCCCTCTCCTTAGTAGCACACTTGTAATTTGCAGACAGAATACATGTCATCTCAAGACCAGTTTTGAACAGTCTGTTCCATACTCTTAAATACCTGTTGTATTTATTTCTTGATTGCTTTTTAAAGCGTATTTAGATTAATCTCAAGTTTCATTTTGGTCTCCTTATTCCATAAGGAAATCTTTATTTCCTGATCATTCTGGTGGCCATTTGTTTACTTGAAGCAAATATCTTCTTGAGAGCATAAGTGATGAGTATTATTTAGTATTTCAGGTGACATGTCCCCTCTATTTTACTGTGTTGGATTAAATTACCTCACTTGTCACTAAGCAGTTGGATTTCTGAATGGAGTCATACATACAAAACCATCTTCTGCTTTTTTTTTTGTATGATGGAATTGATACAGGCTTTATTGTTCCTAGGGTTTTTGGTTTTGTTTTGAAATCCACATGTCAGGAAGAATGTTATCCTGGCAAGCTTTTGAAAGCATCTTTATGCTATTATGCACCTCTAACTTTCAGTGGAAAGTTGTATTTTTATGTTGTCATGATCCCTGCTTCAGTTTTAAAAACAGATACAGATTCTTTTTTTCTACTTGGAGAGATTAATAATGCTCAAGTTTGGATGAAAATTTCTGTTCTGTAGGGTCAGAATTGCAGCTTAATGGTATCTGACAACACATTCTTCTTTCAATGTATCTTATGGGCATGGCCCTAATTTAGTCATTTTGAGACTTTGGGACTTTTTTTATCTTCAAGGTATTTTTAGGTAAAATCTTCTTCTCTTCCTCTCCCCAATCCAACTGGCCAAGTTTGAAAAACATCTTGTATTCTAACTGAAACAGCTGAAATCTAAGTAATAAGCATACTTGAGAGATTCTGCCCCTCTCCATCATTTTCAAGTCAATCCATCTATGTAGCCTCTCTGAGGGAACCTGTGGGTTGGTGGTTTTTTCTTGATTGATTGGTTTTGAGTTGTATTATAGAGTTTTTTCTTTTTTTTTTTTAATTCCACCTAATTTTCACGTTCTGTTGTTTTTAAACAAGTGTGTTGCATGAGTTGTTCCCAGTCTTGCTGTGCTATACATGTTAAATCTAAATGTGTAGGAAGGAAGTTTGATAGAAATACGAAAGCTGTACCGAGTGCTTTAAATTTTAGTATTGAATATGTGTGTTTCTCAACAATGCTTTTGTTTTTCCTGAGCTGGGACATTGTTTTACTTTTTTCTTTCTCAGTCCCAACAGCCACTGGAAGATCTGGATGCTCAGCTGAGAAGAACCCTTAGTCCAGAGACCGTCCCAGTGACATCTGCTCCTGCCTGTGTATGTTTGCAATGTTGGCAGTTTAGTAGTCTTGAAAAACCTCAGTGTTTTTCCAAAGTCATACTCTTAGGTCACTGCCTTTAATATCACTACACCAGTATTTAGATTTTTAAAAATAAAAATTCAGAGTCATCTTCCAGTTTGTAGGACTGAGTCAACCAAAATCGGAAAAGTCTGTATATTGCAATAGATTATGTAATTTCCTGAGGCTGTTTTTTGGTATTAGTTGTTACTCCAACTTTTCTGGTGATGTCACCAAAGTAGGAATGGAAGTGGCTGTGGAATAAGGGGAAAGAGCATTAAAAAAAATCAGTATATGATATGTCAGTCTTAATTTGGGAGGGCTGTTTCAAGTGTGGATCTGAAATTTTTAAAGCCTCTGTTAAAGAGCTCTGGATACTGAATGAAGACAGTGACTGACAATACAAGTGGTTATTTATACATTTTATCTGCACAGGCCAAGGGGGTGATCTGCTCACAGCCTCAGGGTTATAAGGCCTGTAAAATCTCTTGTCTTGCATTTGTCTTTTCATGAGTCATACTTTGTCCCTGTTGGAAGCAAAAAAATTATGTAGTAAGCAGTATGTTGGATTTGTTGGCATTCAATGAAACTGCTAAGTATTTTAATTTATTTTGTTTTTCTCCTTGAACCTGCAGTCTGTGCCCTCAGTAGCATCAACAGTGGTTACTGAGCCGGTGTCCACAGCAACACAGAGTCTGAAGGATGGTAAGACAGCCATGATTCCTTTAGGTGATTTCCCAGCATGGAGACAGAAATCAAAATGGAACAGAGTAACCACTTGGAAGGTTATAGTCCTTTTCTGCTAAGTCATGGAATGGCAGCTCCTTCAGGGCATCTTATTAGTTTTTAGTAGCCAGACTGAAATGTTCCCCTGTAGGCCATGAGGAGGGGGGATGATAAATACTTACGTATTGTAGTGACTCATTTAGGATTTAAAGCTGTCCAAAATGCTAAATTAAGATTCACAAAGAATCTCCACTGTGCTGCTATGGTACAGCATCAGGACTTGAAGGAACTGTTTTCTGTCATGTGTTATGTTCCTGGCAACAGCAGTAGGACCCATTTTGTGTCATTACACTGTGATACCTCTCCCTTACCCTAAGGGTGTTGCGTTTCTGTTTGAACAGAGAAGCCAAACTTAAACTACTAAAAATTTAAGAAAGGTGGTAAGAAACCCAGACTTCCTTCTTTCTGCTTTAGAACAACTGAAGGTTGGCTGGATGATCACCACTTAAAGTCTGGATGATCAATGACTTTCAGATCTGTATGGATTGAGTTATTGGGGAGGAATTCAAACACTTGCAAAATTGAGTTTCCTATCAGTATCAATGGTTTAATTTTTGAAATCTTCTTTTTTTAAAAGAAGCTGTTAATATGGTGCTAAAATTTTTTCTTGAGCTGTCTAGTAAACACTATTTAACATGTGTGGGCCTCTGAAGTTGAATAACAAACCTTCAGAAGCCAATAAAACTGTGAAGGAAAATAAGTTATGTACTCTCATTTTGGGACATTGGTGAACTATAATGTAGAATGCATTAGTCTGCTATAGAATTAGTTGGGTTTTGTCTTTTAAATTTAGAAGGTAAAGGTAAACAAACTGGGAAGTTGCTTAATAAACAGTGCAAGCTGTCCAATAGAACTGATTTAAAAATAGAATGTTATTTCTCAGCTTTGTAACTTTATACTGCCAGTGCACAGAGCAACAAAATTAGGAGCTGACACCTAAGAGTCCAACTTGGAGAACTTCAGATAGACTGCTTGGAGTAAATGTGGTTTATAGCATTGCCTCAACTTGCCCCTTTTCTGGTGAATAAGTTGTCCCCAGCATTTGTGAAATTTAGGTAGTCACTCTGGGTATTGAATCAATTTCATAAAGCTTTATTTTTTATTATTTGTCTATTTCACATCTCTGTTTGAAATCAGTGTGCTTTTTTTACTTTTGCCTAAAAGTGTAGTTTTGGCAAATACACTGTGCAGGGAAGCTTTGTAGAAAAATGCTTCAACTTAACATTAATAATTAACATTTTAATATTAATATGGTGCCTTGAGTCTAGAAGCCTCCTTGGAGTTAACAGATAGTTGAATTCGAAGCACATAAAAATAATTGGTTGGAGTTCAAATAATTTGTTGCTCATTGTTGTCTTAATCCCATTTTCCTTTTCCTTAGCTTTGGCAGCAGGTGATGGAGAGAGTGGTGCTGCAGGAGGAGCCAGTGTGCTGAAGATGGGACGGTTTCAGGTACCAGCTGCTAAACTCACTTGGCTCTTGGTGCAGCCTCTTTGGGTGGTTCCTGCTAGTGCCAGATCAGTGTGCCATGTGCAGGACTTTGCTGTCCATGTGGAGCTTTTGAAAGCAGGTCTGCAGATGCTGTTTCCATTCAGGGCAGAGATTGCACAGTCTGTGCAGGCCTAGAGTTGTGAGCATGGGGTTTCATCATAGCAGGCCTTAGCTGTTGGCCTCAGTCTTTAATGTTGGGCTGCTCTTTGGCTAACAGTGCTGGGATGTTCACTCTAGTATGTCCTTTTGGTGAAGGAGGCCCCCTCTGAGGCTGCTGTTTCTTGGAGTTAATCCTCCAGATTACAACAAGTGCTGCTTTGTGTGGCAGTGTTTTGCCTGGAGGGAAGCAGTGGCTTGCTTTGTGGCATACCTAGGAAATGAGTTATTTTCCCCTCTCAGATGCATCTTACCATTAAGGGAAATAAAAGCATCACGTTAAGGAAAAACCAAGGAAGTCTGCATGATTGTATTTCTATTATAGGTATCGGTGGCAGTGGATGATGTGCTTAAAGAGGGTGACAAACCTGACACGAAGCCAGTGCAATTTGAAACCACCTCCAGTGATTCTTCAAGCCTTTCTGGCAGTAGCCCAGAGAGCACGCTGGTGAAGCAGGCTGGGAAGAGCGGGGCTGTGGCTGCCACCCCCTTGGATGTGGTGGATGGCATTCCTGGGGCAGCTCCCGCGCCGGCAGATGCTGCTCAGGCCACCAAGGTTGGGCGCTTCCAGGTGACCACGGCGACGGATCAAGTGGGGCGTTTCTCCGTGTCGAAGGCTCGGGATGAGGTCAGCTGTGCTGAGAAAGAGCCTGTGACTCTTCCTCTCTCAGTGGGCTTGGAACAAGTTGCTTCTTCAGCTGCAGCTCCGAAGAAAGAGTTGGAGTCGAGGCAGTCCCCACAAATGAATGGTCCGTCCTCTGATCCGGAGGTCGCTTTTCTCAGTGGCATGGCTAAGGATTTGGATGATGGCTCAGGGAGCCCAGACTCTGTCCAACACCTGGGATCAAAGATCAGCCTCCCTGTTCAGAGCCTTAGCAACTCCTTCAACTCTTCCTACATGAGCAGTGACAATGAGTCGGATATTGAAGATGAAGACTTGAAGTTGGAACTCCGTCGGTTGCGGGAGAAGTAAGGCTTTGTCTTTGGGTGGTTGTAATGGTTGGATGGAAGTAAGGCTTTTCCTTTGGGTGGCTGTGTATGGGATAGATGTAACAGCATTAATATGAATGTCACCTCTACTTCCCTTAGCCTTTTGCTAAGTGTCAGGAGCCATTGTCAGCGTTTATGTGGGAAACAAGGTTCTTTAGTGGGAAAGCGGTATACAGTTATAACAGAAGAGGAATATACATGTTTGGTGGGCTGAATTTTCATGCCTGTAACCTTGTTGTATGTAGATTGCCAACTGCACTATGGATAAGACTGTAGATCTAAGAAAGATTTGCATATCCCTGGAGTTAGTGGGAAAAACGTAGTGTTGTTTGAAAATGACACACAAGTCTCTGCATTTCTGATCTGCATTTCTGGCATTTCTAATGGTTCTTTTCCTGAAGAGACCTTGTTGGCTCAGGAAGGAATTTAGAAGTGAAGCAATGTAACCTACTAATTTATTTATACTGAAAGTTGAACTATTTTTTAGGGTAGCTGGCAGTTTTAAATCCTGTGTATGCAACTGCTCTGAAACAAATTGTAAGGCAATACCAGAGTAGAAGTCTCCAAGGCCATATGTCTGAGAAAATGAGTAATCTAGCTATTCCTGTAGCATCTGAATGCTTTTTTTGTACTTCTGTTTACTCCGGTTTTGTGATTGCAACGTTGGGAACTTAGGTTTGGAATTGTAGCCAGGGCTAGAGCACACTGGAAAATGGCAAGTGTTCTGCCATGTGTGTTCAGTGGTTATTATTTAGTGGAAAAGATTTATTTACTTCTTTCTTAAATGTTTGAGAGTTTGACCAAAGAAGCAGCTCTGGCTCGACTGGAGGGGAGGAATTGTTTGCATCTATGTGCATGCATAGAATTCTTGTAAATCCCACTGTTTTGTAACTTGCTAGGCACCTTAAAGAGATCCAGGAGCTGCAGAGCCGCCAGAAGCAGGAGATTGAGTCACTCTATGTGAAGCTGGGCAAGGCTCCACCTGCAGTAATTATTCCCCCAGCTGCACCCCTGTCAGGAAGAAGGAGACGACCTACGAAAGGAAAAGGCAGCAAGTCCAGTCGTAGCAGCTCCCAGGGACATAAAAGCCCTCAGCTATCAGGTGAGGCTTCCTGCAATGTTTTTAGCAGATAAAATAGACCAAGTACCATCTCTCATTCTTAGAGCTGTGTCTCTGTCTTTGTCTTTTCTTTTGAGGAGAGGTGTGTGTGTGTGTGTGTGTGTGTACCAGTTCCTCCCTGAATTTCTTTTATCATTTTTGAAATTACTTCTGCTGTTTGGTAGTCTTGCTTGGGACTTTTTCAGTCCACTGAAAGGTACTGTGACGTTGCTCTGTAAGAGCAGTTTTAAAGTTATGCTTTGTGGGTTTTTTAGATATTAGTCATTGGGCTCTGACTAGAAAGAAAAGTGTAAATTTACAGTATGGCAGAAAAGTTTGTTTTCTAAAGATAAACTGTGCTTGTTCCCTCCTGAAACTGATTTTGCAGAATGGGTCTGGTCTCTTTAGTCATCTCCAGAGACTTTTTTTTCCAATTTAGTACCACTGAAGCATGATATTACTGGTGTCCTTACACTGCAGAAACTCACAGTCGATGTAATTTAAAATAGTGGCTTTTTTTCATGGAATTGAAGATTTGTTGTACTTACAAATTGAGAATCAGTTTCAATTGTCAAGGCTTCCTTTCCTACTAAGACCATTTTTCTCAAAAACAGAACTCAGGAACTAGTTCTGTTTACTGATTGAGTGACGTGGGTCACAGATACTCTCTGGGTAATTGGAGATTCTCCAGTCCTGCGGCAGGAGCAGTGTTGGAGGGCCAGCAGTGCCAGCAGAAATATTTGATTCTGCTTCTTGCATATTCACTTTGTTAATTCCACGTCATGCTGAGATTTCTGTATCCACTCACCCTGGCTGCTCATTTCTGTTTTGCTGTGTGTTAGAGGAGCTCTGTGAGCACATAAACCACCACAGAGTTGTCTTAAAACTGAGGGATTTTTCTGGTCTTATTGCTTTCTCAGAAAGTGGAGTAGTTCTCTCCCCCTGCCTCTCCTTCTCTTGCCTGGATTGTCATGCTTGATCAGGTTCAAAAATATATGCAAAGCAAAACTTTTTGCCTTCCCTTTTCCTCTAGGCAACCTGTCAGCTCAAAGTGCACCGTCAGTCTTGCCCCCACAGCAGACCCTTCATCCTCCTGGCAGTGTGCCAGAGACTGGGCAGAACCATTTGTTACAGCCCCTCAAACCTTCACCTTCCAGTGAAAATCTCTACTCTGCCTTCACCAGTGATGGTGCCCTCTCGGTACCGAGCCTTTCGGCGCCAGGCCAAGGTAAGACTCCAAATGCAATTAGTGGAATTAGCAGTGGAAATTAATTGTAGACTTCATGACACTTGGTTTGTAATACCTGGTGTAAAGTAGCTCTGGGGTCCCCAGCTTGTGTGTGGAGGCTGATAAGGATGTTGTTTGCAAGTGGGTTTGTAGCTTCTCACTCAAGTGAAGTGTGAGGTGGTTGGAGGTCTGAAAGCCCAAGGACAGCGCAAGAGAGTGCAGTAGGGTGGTGGCAGCAGCGAAGTTCTGCTGACCTGGGAAAGGTGTTGGCTCAGAGGGAAAGAGACCAGTGAGACTGGGGGGTTGGAAATCAGACCAAGGAAGGGGCAGGACAAGTTTGATGTTAACAGATAACTGAAATGGTTGAAAGTTTCCAAAGACTTGGAGTCTTAGTCCTTTTAGACTTCCTAGCTGGTTTGGCTGTTCCTGTCAATGGAGTTTTTAACAGTAAAAGGTAAAAAAAGGCTCATGTTCTTTAATTGTGAATTATCCTGGAAGGAAGAGTCAGTGTAGGAGGATGAAATGGTGGGAGTAGTAAATTGGTCATGTAGTCAGGTTTCTCAGGTAGTGGGTAGCTTGTTATTAGTATGTTATCAAATAATTTCTCAGGCACAGATCTGATTTATTCAGTAAGGAGGGCTTTTTTTGCTTGTCATTAGGGGATGATTCCTTTACTTATCTGAACTTAGCTGTTGTAGGTTTTGTTCCCCCTTTGCACATCTTTTTGAAAAGCTTTGCCATAGACAGTTTGAATACATCAATTCCAATGTGTGTGAAACTGAAGAATTGCATACAGAAAATGGAAATAGATTTAAGGAAGAATTTTCTATAGGGGTTCTTATCAGGAAATGTTTCAGGCATTTTGGAGCTACTTGAATCATCTCCCTGCATCCAGAATTGTGCAGTACCATTTAAAAATTGGGTGCTTTTGCTAGGATTTGGCGTTCCTGTGGATTGCAACTTTATAGTTGGGTTATGTCCTGGAGAGTAGCAGTGCAAACCTGGCCTCACGTCTGGAGGTGCTGGAGGGAGTCTCTTCACTGCGTATATTGTCTCTGTACTCCTTGGTCTGCACTTCGAGACTTATTCTTGTGTGTCGTGATTGCATTTCATCCTTCCAACTTCAAGTTGCTAACATCTTGTAGTGGTGTTCTGTCTCCTCTCCTTTCTCTGTTCTCCCTGTTCTTGTTTTCTCACAGGCTGTGCGAAGTTTAACTGTGCATCTGAGAGAGTGACCTTCAAGCCTGGTGGCAGGAGGACCCGATTTCTGAGTACGCCCTGCTTGGCTCTTTGTGTGTAACACCTTTACTCCTTCCTTGTCTGGTTTTTGTTTTGTCTTTTTGGTTTTCTGTTTCTGCTGCTTGGATCTGTTTCATGCAGCCCATCCTCATCTGCCACCGTGTATTCCCTCCCATCCCATGGCTCAGCTCAGCTGCTCTTAGCACACCTTTAGAAGTTTGGGGTCTCATGTTAGGTGTTCTCTGCTGTTAAACTCACTCTAGCAAACACTGATTTTTCTCTAAACCTTGAGAGGAAATTTTCAGGACAGGTCAGTGAAATGACAAACTGGGGAGACTTAACAAGGCCCATTGGTAGTTCTGCTTCAGCATGTGTTAGACGACATGAGACTTGTAGCGGGGAAGAGTGAGGGAGATTTGTTTTCCAGGTTATCTCTTAGCTGGACACTTGAGCAGTGGTGGGGGGAGTGTTGCCCTCCCTGGCAGTGTGCTTGCACAGCACAGGTTGGATGTGTGTCCCCAAAGCTGGTGACAGTGCAGAGCTTTGATGCCACCTGTAGGCAGCTTGTAGTGACGACTTGTGTTCATGAACAGATGGCTAGCTAAAGATCCAAGTGTTAAAGGGGTTTTAAAATAATGAGAGAATAATTCCAGGCAAACTCAAAAGAACCTTACCTACTAATGGGCTCAAGTTTAGAAGTTTTTCCTGTGAGTTGGAGATAAATTAAATGTAAAACAAGTAGCAGTAAAAGTGGGTAAATAGACATTTTCAGACATCCTGTCAGCCCTCACAAGCTAGCTTGCAGCTCTTCTCAGAATCCTCTCATTTGTACTTACATTAGGCCAGACTTACAAGAGAGCCTCAAACTTCTGATGTGGCTGAAATAACAATATGCTTGAGCCAAGGCTGCTGCTGTGATGCTTTTTATTGGGAGTGCTGCAATATCTCCTATGCTGCTTCTGCAGGCTGGACCCTTTAAATGTCTGACATTTGTTTCCCACCCTCTGGAATGACTCGGTGTGAGGAAGTTTGGAGTGCTGTCAGGAGCCCTCTGGCTGCCCCACTGCATGGCAGTACCACACATCTGCATCATCTGTCTTGCTGTGCTTGGCAGGGCTCAGCTGAGCCAGGGCTGTGTGTGAGAGCTGGGCCTGCCCTTCTGCAGAGACAGCTGCAATGAACCAGCCCCATCCTCTGAGAAAGGAAGGGAGGGAAACGTCTTCCTGGCTGTTCAGTTTTGTACTGAATCTAACCCACTTCACTGGATTTGGGATCTAAGCACTAAAATTGTTTAATTTTTCAAATTTAGCAGCTTTAAGTATTTTTGCTGTGTATATTAATGTGCAGATCTGCACTGACATCTGCACTATCCAGATTTAATGTTTCTTTCTTGGAAGAAGTTAAATTCTTACCAAAGCTAACTCAAAATTGTTAGTCTGGCCTGTCCTTTTTAGGGGAAGGGAATATGAAGAACAGCCAGTCTGTTTGTAGAATTGACATTGAACTGAATATATGAGAGTATAATTTATTTCCAAGGCCTAGGCTTGCTGTAAATTGGCTGTCATCTGGCTATAAGAGTCCTTTGGCATGTGTATCTCTTGCTTCTGGGACTGATGCTAGGGGAAACAGATTCCTTTTGAAAAGAGTGTTGTAGCTGTCCTGTAAAAGCAGGTAGTACTTGGCATGGCTCAGCTTGGCCTGGCACCTGGCTTGCTGCAGGCTGCTTGCTTCCTGGAGCCCTGTCCTTGAAGTGCTGTTGCTGCTGTGGAGAGTGACAGCTGGAGAAGATACTGGCTTGGAATCAGTGGTGTTGAGGAAACAGTGCAGTGATTGATGCTTTTAACCGTGCAGCTGGAGAAACAGAGTGGTACAGCTTGGCAGGGAACGTCTGAACTGTTTTCACGCATCTGAGAAAAGAGGGTGACAAACTAAAAGCACTTGACCTATCAAATAAATCTGTTGCTGGTTGAAATTTGATAGTTGTAAAATGCTTCCTACGTCCTGGCAAAAATGGAAGATGTACTTGCTTTTCCTTCTGTGATAACAGCCACAGTTGTGACTGTTTGATAACAGTTGTGACCTCAGTGTCTCCTGACATTCTTCACAATGGTTTGGGAATTATGAAGAATACATGTGGGAGGCTGAGCCTCTTCTCTTTGTGATTAAACTGTCAGACGAGTCTTTGAGTTTGTCTAGAATGTTCAGTAGTGACTGTTCAAGCCCTGCTGTGCTGTGTCCTCTGTTTCTCACCAAGCTTTTTGTAATGTTTCCTGATACTAAACATTTCTCACTGTTTCTCTTATCTTTAACAAATTACTCTCTCTTTGTGCTTCAGGGAAGATGGTGAAAAAAGTCTGTCCTTGCAACCAGCTCTGTAGTAATTATCTTATTTCTGTTATCTCCAATTCCTGATTGTAAATCTATTCATCAGCTTTTCCTGGTCACTGAAGCCTTATGTCCCTGACTCTGTCTCCAGCACAGCATCTGTCTGTCTGTGTGATGCCCTCTAATGTGTGCTCTGTCCTTAGAAGATTGGCTAGTCTGGTGCTGCTCTTGCAGCCAGGGGGAGGCAGGCAGAGCCTCCCCTTCCCTGTGGAGCTCTGCTCTCACTAATGAGAGTGACATCAGGGCCAGTTGCTCATTGTAACCTGCTGGAGTTGTACTCAGAGCAGCTGCTTGGTTTGGGATTTGATGGGGCTTATCACGTTAGTGATGGATCCAATTGCAGACACTCCAATGTTTTAAAAGCCTAAGAGAAAGCCATCAGAGATCTCCAGTGTGTCTTCCAAAGCAAGAGATGTTCAGAAAAGCCTGTGTGTGCACATGTCATTTAAGACTGTTTTAAAGGTGTCATTTGACTGTGGTTTATGGGGGAAAAAAATCCAAGAGCAGAATTAAGGCATTATAGGTAGTGGGCTGGAGAGAGAGAGAGCCTGTTTCACTTGAGATGCCTCATGTCAGAGCAGAACTGGGGATGGCTGCTGTGACCGAGCAGGAATGTGGGGGTTGTTTCCATGAATGCCACAAGTTGAAGCACTTGCTTTTCAGCCTCTTCTGGATGGCAGTTTCTGCAGGCAGTGAGTGTGTCAGAGCTCAAATGTAAAATTCCTGAGAAGTCAGTTTTAAATGGACCTTAGGTGAGAGCTCAGCTCTCATGCTGTAGGCCACTATGTCTTTGACCTGAGATGGGAGCTCTCTGACAAAGCCACTCTGGCAGACAAAGCTCTGGCAGCCTTTGTCACCCTGAACCAATCTAGTTCTTTGCAAAACTCTTGAATTCCCCTAAGGGATCTTTCATCTCTTCAGCTGAATGTGCTGTAGTATATGCCTTGATTGACTCTCCTCCTTCTGTAAGCTGAGGAGGGTCTCTGGTGTAGGTCCAGGACCCAGAGTACTTAGTGATTCAAATGGAAATGTGAAATGGCACAAGTGGATGCTGGCTATCCTGAAGAGGATGAGAGCAAGTGTGTCAATTGCTGCATGCACCTCATGGTGGAATGTGGTTATTACTGGTTTTGGCAGTGTTCCCCCTCCCACAAGTAACCTCTTCCTTGCTTTTGCCTCATTTGTATTTAACTTTACCTTTCACATCATTGCTCTTATTAGATGATTGTATCCGGAGCCCTTCCCGCACGATGCGTGCCCAAGGTTCTCGTTATTTCACAGCACTTTCCTTGCCCCACCCAGTGTGTCCCTGCTCCTCTCCATCAGTGCTGCCCCTCACTCCCTGCCCAGGGAACCTTTCTCTTCCCTTGCCCTGTGTTCTTGCATGCCTGCCCCCACTAACAACTCCTGTGGGCACCCAGCCCAGGAGCCACTTCCATGCTTGAGCTGGAACTGGTGGGGCCAATCTGTGTCCTTCCCTCCTCAGCACTACTAGAGGCAGTAACACTTTATTTGTCCTGCATAGTAAGTATGTCACCTACCTAATCCACTCCTCAGTACGAAACATTCCTGCAGGGCTTTGGAACCAGTTCTTTCTTTGATACAGTGGTGGCAAGGAATGTGGCTGATGGCCAGGGAAAGTGGGACAGATGAAGGAACTGCCAGGCAAGAGGTAGGGATTCTGTCATTGGGCCTTTGCAATAGAGATGTGATGTTCATTGCTGGCATTTCTGTGATCCACCTCTCAATGGCTTCCCTTCAGAAATGCCTGCCATTAACTCAGGTGTTCATGGATTTCCCAGGAGCAGTCTCCTAAGGGAGCAAGTGGAAATATTTGAGGAATAGGTGAGGATGAGTGTTTGCAAGCAGTGCTGTCTTTAGCCCTGCTGATGCTGATTTTGTTGTTGAGTCTGCTCTAGTGATTAACTGGCACTTCCACAGCTGTAAATGAGGATACTTTGCAGTACTGCTGGGAATTCAGCATCCTAGGTAATACACGACTTCTTTGCTTCGTGTGGTGAGATCTGCCTTTTAAAAACCTAGACTGGAGTGCAGTTACTTGTTTATAAATGTGAGTGGCAGAGGAGGGCTGTCCAAAACAAGGCTTCTAGGTTGGTTTTCCCCCTCCCCACAGAATAATGTTCAGCAAGCTTTCTAGCAGAACTGAAACCTGGCATTTCCATGAAGGGGTTTTGTGCTCTTGCAGTGAAAAGAGAAACCTGTCAGCTTGTCTGAGGAATACCCTCACTTCTGCCTTCTTTAAGCTGTATTAGTTGTTTGGATCTCAAATGCTTATTCTTCTGACTTAGGAAATCTGAACATAATGGCAAAAAAATGCTTTTAGAGGCAAAAAGCAAAATTTAATGCAGTGCAGAACTTCCCTGCAGATCCTGGCCATTTGGTGGATGAAGACAGTCCCATTTGGTTATCCTCAAGAACATAAGTATGGCAGCTGTGGGAAACAACAGTTGCTGTTTCTGGCTGGGGCTATTTTTTTCCTTTTTTTTGGTCAACTGGGTGAGTTTTTCTCTTCATTTCACAAAGTGGAGATAATTTGCTACAGAGCAGCTGGTGATGCTGATTTTACTGCTTCTTGTTCAGCATCCAGCATTGTCCTCCAAGATGGAATTGACCTGTACCAGTAGTGGTTGCTGCTGGTTAAAAGGTGTAGATGAGAGAGCACCGTGCCTGTACTATCACTCAGTGCTGAAATCTAATGTCCTTTTTCTTCCACAAAGACCTGTAGGCTGCTACCACTCCCCTCTTAGGATGACCACTTGCAGCACTTCTTGCAAAGTAAACCCATCTGTGAAACATTTTGAGAAAATGCCTGTAGGAGTCCTTGCAGTTCCCACTTCAGTGTGTCCTGGAATTGAAGCTCAGAATTAATTTGCATGGCATTTTAACTCCTGGTGTGCCATTACCACAGTTGCTGAATGCACTAGCGGCAGGCCAGCGCTGAGGCAAGTTGTGATGGCTGTGTTTGTGTTTGTAGGGACCAGCAGCACCAACACAGTGGGGGCTGCAGTGAACAGCCAGGCTCCCCAGAGCCAGCCCACGGCCATCGCCTCCAGCCGCAAGGGCACCTTCACCGATGACCTGCACAAGCTGGTGGATAACTGGGCTCGGGACGCCATGAACCTCTCCGGCAAGAAAGTTGGCAAAGGCCACAGCAACTACGAGGTGAGCTGGGACCCCTGAGGGGTGTGCTGTGTCTCCCTGGGGTTTCAAACACACTGGGGTTTCTGTCTCCCTGGGATTTCAAAGAGCACTGCTGGCTGGCTCTTCACGTGGAGAGTGTACTGCCTGCTCTGGAAGGCAAGGGGAAATCTAAAGGGGAGGGTCATGGCCTGGCCCTGTAAATACCCATTGTACACCAAGGGGTGGACTGGTGGTTTTTAAAGTTCCACGGTTAAAGTTCTCTTGGTTGTTGGATTACCTTTCAGGGCCCTGGAATGGCAAGAAAATTCTCGGCACCAGGTCAGCTCTGTATCTCCATGACATCTTCCCTGGGTGCTACACCCATCCCTGCAGCATCAGCTACCTCTTTAGGTCCCTTCAGCAAGGCCATGTGCCCCCCGCAGCAGTACGGTTACCCAGCAGCGTCCTTCCCCCCGCCCTGGAGCGGGCCGGGGGCGCCAGCACCGCCGCAGCTCGGCCAGTTCCAGCCCGTGGGGGCCACGTCTTTGCAAAGCTTCAACATCAGCAACTTGCAAAAGTCTGTCAGCAACCCTCCAGGCTCCAACCTGCGGACCACTTAGCCCGTGCCCAGAGACCCTGCTGGCTACACCTCGGGACAGGACATGGGGAGGGAGATGGGGCCCTGTATCACTACTAGTGCTGCAATGAACTGGTAGCTTGCCAGACTGGGAATGAATTTCTCTTTTCCAACCATTGCTGTCGACTCTCTGTAGCGGGAGTTTGCCCACACACTTGGAAGGGGGAGGAGGATGATCGGCATCCTTGCGATGGGACAGTGCTTTCCACCGAGGGGGGCTGCTCTCGTGTGCCACGAGAGCTGTGAGCAGAAGCCAGGGGGTCGGTTCATACAGTCTTGCTGTTAAATATTTCTGGTTGGAGGCTGAGTCCACACGTGTGGAGGTGGGAGAGCTGAACCCTAGCATGAGGCTTTAGCATGCTTCTCGCCTCTTCCTGAAGAACCAAGATCCAGAAAAAGCTGTCCAAATTCCCCTCCTCTCCCTCTCCCCAGTCAATAGTATCTGGCTCTGAAATGATGGGGCACACGAATGGACTTGTGGTGCAGCCCGTGCTTGATAGGTCATTACTGCTTTAAGTAAGATATTAACAGCTTTGACTGCAGCATTAGAGCAATTTAAATTGTTAAAAAAAATTTTTAAAGTTCCCTGCGGACATGTACTTACCATCAGTTTTGATGTGGAAACACTGTGATTATATAAATGTTGTTGGACAACAGTAGTTTAAAAATGAGTGGATTATAGAGGGTTAAAAAAGTTAAAAAGAAAAAATGGGAAAAAAAGCTAGCTATATCCTTATACTTATTGGAGACACTTTAACTTTTTCCTTTGTATTTTCATTGTATTAGATAAATAAATGTGAATGTAAAATTGTATAAATTAATGTACTTGAATACTTGTCTGTTCTCCCAGTATGCTTGCTGGATATTTTAGTGCCTTGGACTTCTCTTGCTTCTGCAGTTTAGCGTCGTCTTCCCAGCAGAGCCCAGGTGGGCAGAGGGCAAGGTGAGGGCAGGATGTTTGTGCCCAGCGCCCGGGACGTTGGAGCAGGAGCGTGCAAGGAAGGGAGGTCACCGAGGCCGCGGGGCCGAGCCGTTCTGGGTGTGGGGAAACTTATCCAGGTGGGCAGAGCTGAAGGTGAGGGGTGACAGGGGCCAGGTGGGCTGGGACAGAGGGATGCAGGTGAGGCTACAACGAGACTTAACCAATATTGGCTCTGGAGGCAGGAGGGCTGGGTCAGGAACGGAGAGAGGATGGGGAGAACGTGTATCTTTGGGAAAGGCCCAACTTAAGATGCAGTTTGACTCCAGCTGTGAAGTGGCAAAGATGTTTGGTCAGGATGTGACTTGAAGGAGAGGTGCCATTGCTCGTTGGCTTGGGCTTGTCTGCTGGGATTGCTTTTCTTACCTTTTTTTTTGGTAAAATTCATTTGAGCCAGGAACAGACTGTCCTGGTGCAACGTCCATTGCCGGCAATGGATGTACTTGAAGCAGCCGGCATCAAGAAGTTTCCTCTGTCTCTCTTGGAGGATTTACAATTTTGTTCACTCTTAACAAATTTCAGGCTGGTACCAGGACTGTCACTGTCTGTCACTTGTCACCTCTTAGTACCTGTACTGTATCTTCTGCTTTGGTCATTCTCCCTTTTTGTGTTTAAGAAATACTGGTTTCCTCTTCAAAGTCAAAATAATACCAGCCAGTATTTATGTAGTGCTGCAAGAAGCTGTGATGGATGAGGGTGTGGCTTCCTGGCGCTTGGCAGGATGTCATCGGTGTCCTGGAGGCTGGTGCATCACAGGGCTGTGACTTGTCCATGTTTGTTTTAATCTCGGAGCTCTGTTCCTTGCTGGGGCTTTAATAGGGAGGTTTTGTGTCTGCAGCTGTTGTCACGCTTTCCTTTTCACAAAGAAACATGCGAGATGCTTTCTGTCCCTGTCCCCTGTTGAGCAGCAGCAGCAGCAGGGCGGGCACAGGAGAGGGGCGGTGCTGTGGGACACGGGAGGCTCCGGGGCAGCAGGAGAGCAGCGGGCCCCGGGCTGAGGCCAGGCGGGAACCTCTGACAGGAGGGATGCAGGGGGGAGGCTCTCGGGCACACCCAGGGAAACAGCGCCGGGACAGAGCTGAGGCAGTAATGAGACAAGGGCAATACTCGTGGCACAGGAACTGGTCAGCGGGATGCAGCACATGGTTATTTAAATTTGATCTAGTAAGTTTGAGGTCGTTTTTTCACTTAATGTTATGCAAGAACTGGTTTTATTTACCATTGATTTTTTTTTTTCTCCCTCCCTCTCCTCCTGTGGATGAATAACTGAAGTCTAGAGGAATAAACTAATGCTACTGAACTGTTAAATTATTTTGTTTAATATTACACTTTGAGTATCTTTTTCCACATAAAATCTGTTTCTGAATTACAAGCGTTTTCTTTACATTATTTAACAATGTACACTGTAAAAAAATAAAAATAAAAAAAATAAAATTAATTGAAACTTTGGGCTTCCCTGGCCGTAGTTAGTTGTGTTTTGCACTGAACCCTTCTCGTATGACTGTGCCCCATGCTGCACTTTGTTACCTTTGTAGAATATTGAACGAAGCCATTCAAATAAACCAAACCTGCTTTGGTTGAGCTGTGGGTTTTCTTGTGGAACATCAGGTTCCAGCCCCTCTGTCCTGGTCCTGCAGTGATGTTAACTGTTACCCAATTTACCAGTTTGTCACAGGAAATAGAAGAAACCCAGTTTAATGAGAACTTTGCTTGCTCAAAAGCAGTGACCAGTCTCTGACCAGCCTTTGGCCTTTAACAGGATTCTCTGAAACAAGGTACTGCAGAGAGTGATTCCTGAATGGATCTGGGAGGGAGTGGCCTGCGGGAGGAGAAGGGATCGGCTGTCACTGCTTTCATGGCTGAGAGTGTCACCAAGTTGCCGCTGCACACAACTGAGGCAGACAGGATGTGGTGGCTGTCCCCGTGGAAGCAGAGGCTCAGGGAGGGCAGGCCCTGTGCTTGCTGTTGGCACTGAGGGGTATGAGCAAGGTGTGTCCTGAGCGCCCTTCCCGGCTCTTCTGCTGCCCCCCTGCCTGCTCCTCTGGGCTGCAGGTGCTCCCATCCTGCAGGGCTGGGAGAAGGAACCTCACAGCTTCTCCTCAGAGAGGGAGCTGACTGGCAAAACTCTGGGAGGGGCTAACAGTATGAAAGGCAGAACACCCAGAACATCCATTTTGCAGAAGAGCACGTGGCTGCTGGTCACTGAGACTCCCAGCGCTGTAATTTTTCCTTTTTCAGTCCTTTGTTGTATTTTTGTTGGGGTTTAATAAACCTTTGAAATTTTAAGTGAGCGTCATTTCTCGCAAGGAGGAATTTGGTATTTCTAAACACTAATTGCTGCTGCATTTCTTTCCATTTTAAGAACAGCTTCTGTTATGAGTCATGCTGCGCAAGCCTCGAAGAGCAAAAAAAGCTCCCAGTGTAAGTTTTCCTGCCCTTTTCAAAGGGACCAATCCCGAGGGACTCATTGCAGTGACTCTGTCAGAGGAGGCACAGCCATATTTGCCCTGTTTCCAGAGCCAAGGAAGCTGAGGCCGTTGCATTCTTCTTACAGACTTTTGAATTTGTTTCATTGTAAAAGTTTGGAACAGCTTTGAATTCAGTGATTTGGAAGGTCTGTGTGCCTCTTTCCTAGCAGGTATATGGTTTCAACGGCGAGGGCATGACTCAAACATGTGGAATGTGCTGCTTTCCTGAGCTGTTCTGAAGGCAGCACATTTGAACTGGCCAGAAACAAGTAGGGTGAAATGTGGAACTGTTTTCTAGATGTAATCTATAACCTGTTAATTACAGCTTGTCCTGTCTTTCCACACCGAAGTCAATTCCTGTCCTTTGTCCTGTTCAGGAGGTAAGAGGATAGTAAAGGATCTTTTAAAGAAAAAGGACTAATTAAGTGATGAAGGCAGAGTAGGAGGAAGAGAATAAATGCTGACTATTCTAAATGTCTTTACAGTTAGAGCAGTGAGGCAAACCATGGGAGTAAGGTCCTGTTTGAAGCCTGAAATTGATTCTAGGGTTGGACTAATCCGAGAGTTTGTGTAAATTTTCCTGGTTCAGCTCTAACTTCCAGTCATGTGGCATCATTCTCCTTGCCTCCAGCCCTGCAGCACCAGGCTGCCCCCATGGACACCTGGGGACGGTGGCACCACTCCTGCCACGGGCCTGAGCCCTGTGGCGGCGGTGCCTGGAACTGCAGCTGCATCCACGGGAACAGAGCCGGCCAGCCCAGCAGAACTCCTGCCTCTCCTGCACGGAGCTGCTCGAAATGGGTAAGGGAGTGTCCTTCCAGCACTGCTTACTAATTCTTCCTTTGGCCTGCTAACTGGACAGACTAATCAGCGTTTGGCTTTGCTGTGACCTCTGAACCCCTGCGAGGTTTCTGTTTGCCCATCCTAAAGCAAAGGAGCTGTGCAGGTGCAGCACTGACAGCTCTAGGACACGGTGCCTCCTGTGAGGCCGTCAGCAGGGCACGAGGTGGAAGGGCTGGCAGGGCAGAGAGGCACCAACAGCTCCCAGCAGGGTTTGTTTTATAAATTCATGTTTATTTCTGTATTGAAAGGGGTTGAAAGCTTATTTAAAAACAGAGTGCAGCTCCCATTCACACTCCCAAGGCTCGGAGCAGGCCCAGGGGCTGCCCCGTGCAGGCTCCCAGCGCCCCTGCCCTGAGGCACAGCACGGCCGGAGGTGCTGCCGCTGCACGGACCGCAGGGAAGGGCTCGGGAACAACGGGGGCGAGGGGCTCTGGCCCGGCCGTGCAGCCACGGGGAAAGGGTGGGGCTGCACCTCAGACACGGCCAGTGCCACCCCCGGTGTGCTGCCACAGCTTGTACCTTCTGTCCCCTGGCCACAACCCCCTGCTCCCGCTTGCACTGAAAATCTCGGTGCTGGAATGCAGCACTGGGGGACAGACAAGCTGTGAACTGCATCTCATTTTTAACAATCCATTCTGTTACTGCTTAAGGCAATTTACAGGTAATAGCCAATGTAATATGGCCACAAGTCTCGTGCTGCAGAAGCACAAATAATGGCGTGGTTATAGAAAAAGGGCATCTGAAATACATAATAACCTGAGAGCACATGAAGTTCTTCTCTGTTGCTTCACTATAATGTGCAGCAGAGTCCATGTGACACAATTTGGAAAGCCAGCTGCAGCCTTGTGATGTAATCCATGACAGAGGCACAGATCCCACCGGGTGCCTCACGTAGGTTCCAGTCTCCTTTTCTTCAAGCTCTGACTTCTCCTGATGGGGCTGCACCCTGCCACACAGGGAGAAAGTGAGAAATTGACGTTTTTTCTGTCTCTAAGTAGGTTCCTCAAGTCTTTTTCTAACTCTTCCTTGATAGGACAGTAGGATGGAAAAAAAGCAGTTTTCCAAGACCACCGTCCCAGCTTCTGCAGCCAGGTCCAAAAGAAAGGAATGTTTTTCCCACTGGATTTTCCCAATCTCCCAAGAGCCCCAGTAAAGGCAGAGCTCGGTCCCGTGTGGCAGCACGTACCTGGGGTGTGCTGGGGGGCACAGCTGGTGCTGGGGGCTGCAGTAGGGGGCTGCAGCTGTGCCAGCCTGGCAGCAGCTCTGTGCTGGTTCCCCCTGTGGGGTGTCCTCTTCTGGTGGCCACGGGGTGTCTCAGGTGCCTGCTGTGCAGCTGCTGAGGGCTCTGACATTTTGGCACCCGTTACCTTCAGGTCAGTGCTCTCCAGGGAAATGTCCCAAAGTTCAGGATCATCTGGAAGGAATGAGAAAGGGATCCATGACACAGTAGTGTACTACAGAAATGGAAGTAGCTCCAAGACCAGCACATTCTTCTCCTACAAGCAGTGACCACTATAAAATTTAAACTGCAAAGCATCTCTCATGTCAGTGTGTTGCATTTGCAGGGACCCTTGTGGCAGGAAGGAATGATGAATCTGACTCCATGTTCTCAGAAGGCTAATTTAGATACTATATTATTAAGATACTATATTATATTAAAGAATACTATACTATACTAAAGAATACAGAAAGGATACTTACAGAAGGCTAAAAAGATAATAATGAAAAACTTGTGACTCTTTCCAGAGTCCTGACACAGCTTGGCCCTGATTGGCCAATGAGTCAAAACAACTCACCAAGCAGAAACAATCACCTGTGGGTAAACAATCTCCAAACCCATTCCAAAGCAGCCAAACACAGGAGAAGCAAATGAGATACAAGTTGTTTCCCTTTTCTCTGAGGCTTCTCAGCTCCCCAGGAGAAAAATCCCGGGTGAAGGGATTTTTTCAAAAATATGAATGTGACATCAGTGTGCAGCAGGGTCCTGCCCCTTGTGCCCTTCAGCAAAGTGCAGGCACCACAATGTGTGACCAAAATATCCATAGTTACATTGAGAAAAGACACACCCCCCAGGTTCTGTATTGTACAGTATCACCTCAGGAAAAGGATTTATCAAACAGGTGTACAACTCTACTGAAGAGCCTGAGTGAAACCCCCCATAAAGATGGACATCATCTCCCTGCCACTCAGGCAAAGTTTGTATTGTTAAGGTCAGAATCACACTCACACTTTTGTTATTCCAATTCTTCAGAGCTTTTTCCCTTACACTGTGTTCTGAATTAACCTGGTTTAAATGCCAATGATTTAACACTTTATTACTCATCACCCTCTTGCTGACCTGCAAAAAACTCCTCTTCTATGGCCAGATCCTGTTGCTCTTCTGCTGGAGTGCTGTGCTTCACAGGAGCATTGGAATTTGCTGCAAGGAGGCAACACAGAAAGAGATTAATACCAGAAATACAGACACACCCTTTGACTCCTTAACAGAGCATGAGTCTGAAATGACAGCCAGCACCACCACCAGGTACCCCCTCTTTTGTCCTAGAGCTAAGGCTTAGAATGCAGGAAGTAACATTCTGTACCTGATGGCATCTGATGAGCAACTGTGCTACTTACATGTGGTTCTTAGCCTGCCCATCACCATGTTCCTGCTTTAATGTGTAGCCTGTCCATCACCATGTTCCTGCTACTTTAATGTGTAGCCTGTCCATCACCATGTTCCTGCTACTTTAATGTGTAGCCTGTCCATGCCATGTTCCTGCCACCACATGGCCCCAGATTCCCCATGAGCCAAGGGCAGTGTATCAGTAGCTCGGGCAATATCTGTTTGCTTGCAGCTACCACAGCCAAGTGCTGCAGCCTCAGATGCAGCAGGTTAATGGTGCTGGCAGCAGCTGCTTGAGGGTGGCTGGGAAGTTGCAGATTTAATGATGCAGCTTTAGAGCTGACATTGCTGACACTTTTGGAGCACAGAGGGGGAATATATGAAAATGCTCCTGCCTTTGGCCTCAGAGGTGTGTTGATGGCACAGCACAACAGCACATGAAGCTGGCCAGGCTCCTGTGCTGTGGGTAACCTGTGCCTGCTCTCTCTCTAGCAGCTCTGATGCAAAGTGCCAGGCTTGAATGCCACTGCTCACCCTGTTTGCTGCTGGGAGTGACTCCTGGGACCTGCTGCTTTTTCTCCATCTGCTCCCGGAACTGCTGCTGCAGCCGCTTCTGGCGCAGTTTCCTCTGGTAAGTGGCATCACACTCCATGGCCAAGGAGTCTGTGCTCCTGTTCTCCCACCCACAAACACAAAGTTAAACAGGACCTCAGCAATTACATCTTGTGAAGAAAAAAGCCATTAAGAAATAACAGTCAAGAAAATCCACTGAACTAGTGCTTTATGGCATCTTTGGAATTGAGCTGTCTACATGTTTTAAAGGCCCAGTAATTTCTAATACAGCTTAAAAATTACATTTATAACAGCAGTCTCACCTGGGAGCACTGGGCTGTTTCTGATCTGCTGTCACCACAGCAGCCTCTGTCTGGCCAGGCTTACAGCCAGGTGTCACCTCACAGGGCTGTCTCCCTGCTGCATTCTGCCTTTCCACATAGCTGCTGTATCTTGCTTGCTCTATTTCAGGCTCATAGTCCTGCATTTTAGCTTTGACCAAGTCCAACTCAGGGGGTACCTGGTCAAGGAGAAAAAAGAAAAGGTTCAGAAATTTCTATCATCAACTTAATGAAATAAGCACTGGTTAAAAATCTATTTTGTTTGCTCTAAGCTGAACAATAAGTTAGAAACCTGAAATGCTCTTTCAGTACCCAGTAATTCAGTCAGTTAATAATTGAATTCCTGTGACTTTGTGTTGGTTTAATTGTTCAGTGCTGCAGGGCAGATGGTGAAGTCTCCCCACATGCTCTGCAAACGAGAACAGGATTTTACAGCTTCTCACAGCCCCACAAGGCTGTTCCTGAGTGAGTTTGTTTTACCAGTCCATTGTCCTGCTTGTGCTAAAGGGCAAGGCCAACCTTTACTGAGTTTTGAGGAAGGTACACAGTTCCTGTTTATTAAAGATGGGATGTTTTGGCTCTGTCACCTTACAAGTTTGTGGCAGTGCCTCTAACAGACGATGTCCCTGGCAAACCAGAGACCTGGGCCATCTTTACCTTGTGAGGTGTCACTTTGGATCTGCTCCTACAGTGTTTGACAGGACTGCCTTGCAGCTCTAGGCCTCTAGCAGAGTTTGGCAAGTCCTACTGTGATTGGAGGCAGCTTTGCTATGGAAGTCCATGGATCAGTAGCTGCAGGAGGCTTCCTTTTCCCTCCTTCCACAAGGCAGGTCACTGCCTAGAAGCCTCCTGCCCCCAGCTGGTGCACAGCAGGAGCAGGCAGGACCCATGGTGGCTCCTGAGGTGCTACTTGAGGAGCAGCCTGCTCTGTGTGTGTGAGCTGTTTGCTAGGAAGGCTGCTGGTCTCAGGAAGCCTCGGGAATGAGAGGCACTGCCAGCAGCACTGCCAGCAGCACTGCCAGCAGCACTGCCAGCCCTGTGCCTGCAGGAGCAGGGGCAGCCCCTGTACCGCACCTGCCGGGGAAGCTTGTTCACGGCTCGCAGGTAGTCCTTGTCCAGGATGCAGTTCCCAAGGGCATTGCCAAAGCACCTGAGAAACAAGAGAGCTCACTGAGACTGGAAACCTTTCATCCCACAGAACTTCTGAAAAGGGGCAAGTGCTCATCTTCACTTACTTGAGTGCTCTCTTCAGTCCATCTGTTACTGCCTCCTTCCTTGCCTTTTCTAAGGATAAGGCTTTAGATTTCAGGCCTTCACTGACTCCATACCCCACATCTTCATGGTATGACCCATCCTGCAGTACAATTTCAAATATAAGAGGATTTTGTACGTGCAGGTGCTGTGCTCTCCCAAGCCTGGGTACTTGCTCTGGGCTGTTTGTTCCACAGCAAGGTCAATGTTTAGGACACCAGCAGGTTCCCTAATGCAGGGCAGTACCCGAGGACTGTGCTCTGACCCATGCAAGGACTTTCATCCACAGCTTCAGGCAACTGCTCAGCTACAGTCAGAGCCAACAAAAAAACCCATTTACCTTAAGCTGAACTCTCACAAAAGCACAGACACCCACGTAGAACCTGCCATTGTTGAGGTCAACAAAGTCTGGAAGGAGATATTTGAAGTGTTAATGTATAAAATCAATAGTGGAAAAGCAACTGTTGTCTATGAAAGTAACTTCTTTCTTATCATCTAGTAGAAGTCTGCAGAAAGCCTGAATTTCTAAGGAATAACTAGCTATGGCATTATCTGAGAAAGGTAGAAGTTTGAAGGATGTCAGTCCTTTCTTGACTGAAAAGGGGGAAAGAAAATGGTGGTGCAGAATAGATGGAAAGCAATGAAGTAAGTTGTTCTATTTCTAGAATCTACCAGCCTGAGTTAAGAAAAGATTTCTGAAGGTGGGGGAGAAGGAAGAAGGTAATTTAAGCTGCTGCTTTGACCTACTTCAGCAACCAGTCTTCAGCATAAGCACAGCAGATCTGCAAACAAGGACAACACTCCTCTGGCAGGCACTATTTCAGCCATCAGCATGGAAGAGGCTGAAGCTTTAAGATCACCTGAACACATTATAGCTGAAAAATTTTCCCAAAGTTTTCTGTTGTAAAAACCTCAGTACTGGGTATTAGCTAGAAGAGAAATCTGCAGAAAAAAATGGGTCCCTAAAGATTAGGGGACTATTAACTGAAAATATCAACTGGTGAGAGTCTAAAAATTACAGGTGAGTATCAAAGTTGGCTTAGGACTGCTGAGTGTTAAATGTTTAATTGTAATTACTCTTGACTGAGTGTACCCATAGAGATCAGAGTCTTGATTAGAATAGCTCAAGAATAATCATAAACACACTCAGAATAATGACTAAGACAGAACTAAAATGAAAACAGCTCCATTATTATTCAATTTCTCTCATTTTTACTAACTGTTAAGACACCTGGAAGTTGCTCATGCCTGTGTCCAGGTGCTTTGAAGTGATGAAGTTTTAGCAGCTGAGGTCTCTTGGTCTGTTCAGCCTGGAGGAGGCTGAGGGAGACCTCAGTGCAGTTACAGCTTCCCTGAGAGAGGAAGAGGAGGGGCAGGCACTGATCTCCTCTCTGTGGTGACAGTGACAGGACTCAGGGAATGGCCTGAAGCTGTGCCAGGGCAGGTCTAGGTTGGGTATCAGGAAAAGGTTTTTCCTCCAGGGGTGGTTGGGCCCTGGAACAGCTCCCCAGGGCAGTGGCACAGCACAGCCTGCCAGAGCTCAAGGAGTGTTTGGACAACATGGAGTGACTCTTGGGGTGTCCTGTGCAGGGCCAGGAGCTGGACTTGGTGATCCCTGTGGGTCCCCGTGGACCCCTGTCCTTTCCAATCACGTTCTGTGATGGAAACTATGAAGCAAAGACTTCTTTGCCCCCAAGAGACCCTTACCAACATTCTGCTGAGTGACTGAGTGAGCCCAGCCATTGAAGCCAAACATTTCATTGGCCAGACTGATGACCTTGTGACCCTCAATGTAACAGACCTGAAAAGAAGAGCACATACACATAAATATATATATATATATAAATACATGGCCTTCTGCACACATCTCTGCACACATTTAACACATACCATCTTACACTGAGGAAACCCAGCTAAATTCAAGGTTCAGATAATGTGAATAAAAGGCTGATAGTGCAGCTTCAGGTGCATTCTCTTCCAGCAAATGTGGTGGGGATTAATATAACAACAAATATGACTTAATCAACAGAAGGCAGAATGGGCACTAAAGATGGTAAATGTAGCCACTATTATATAATGTTTCATATAATCCAATTGTGGGAAAAAGTAGGGATAACATCTCAGTGTTGCACAAGTAGACAAATATTCCTTTGTAAAAGATGAAGCACTGAAAAATTAAGTCTCTTTTTAAGTGTAAAAGGAAAATCTGTGGCTCAACAAAAGCCAGAACTCATGCCATGCTCACTTTGCATTCATATCTGTGTATTAAACTACAAGAGGGAAATTAAATTAAAAAAAAAAATAAGGACTATTGTAACAAGTTAAACCCTAGTTTTCCTGGGAAGAAGGGAGTTGAACACCATATTTGCTCCTACCTTTTGCCCTCCTCCTGCCTGCCGGCTGCTGATGTAGTCGGGGCCCAGCCTCTGGCGCAGCGCGTGCTGGATGGCTCGGTACTCGCTGGCCGTGTACTGATACTGGGCAAAAACAGCACAGCAACACCTCACTCACCTCCCTGTTTCAGCTCCCCCTCCTCTCCTGACAGCACTGCTTTATCCCACTCCTTCCCACATGGGCATGAGCCAGTGCTTGGATTGGGTGTGACAGGCAAGGAAACACCTCAGGGTGTGTACGTGCCTTAGATTGTTCTTTTCTCAGCTTACTGTTGATAGACACAGGCATTAATTACTGAGCTGCAGCAATTATTTTTCATTTATAATCCTAACCACAAACACACATAGAAATTTCTATATTACTGCTCAAAACCAAAACATAGTATCTCTGTGATCAACAAGAAACTTGCATTTAAAGACTCCAACAAAACTGAAGATGAACCATATTCCACTGCCACGTGTCACCAGGGCAGGGAGGACAGCAGCTCAGGAAAACTGAGCTAAATAGTTTAAATAGGAATTTCTTGAGTTATCCAATTTCTTTGGATAACTCCAACATCACTGCTATGATTGGAGAACACCAGCATCACGGGAAGCCTAAAGTGTTGGAAGTTTAGGTTTGTCTTAGATATCCAATTTACAAAATGTAGCAAAGCCTAAATGTATGTTTAAGGATTTGAGAGCTGAAAAGTTTGTGTTGTTATGGCCTGAAGTGGGACAGAATAGAGGTTTCACCACTTAAATCATAACAGTTGTGTATGCATGTACTGGCTGCCCTAACAATTCAGCAGAACACAGAATTTTATAGTGTTTGTCTGTGTGCCATATAAATCCCAACTCCTGCCATTTAGCTTTAGCTTTATTTAAACTTAACAGTAAAAATTTTATCTTTTTCCTGACTCTAGAATGCAAGCCTGTAACCAAAAAGCCTAAGGAAAAAGCAAAAATACACAAGCTTGTGCCACATTCAGGAACTATGGAGAAATGCCTAGCATGGAGAAGAGAATTCATCACCAAAAGCTCTGCTCAGTCCAGATAAAGTTTTCTTTTTTCAAATAATTTTACAACTTTTCAAAATGATTTTTTAATAGCTGAAGGCAGTTGGCTTTTCTGAACCTGTACTGAGAATATGTGTAAGCATGACTCAGGCCATGTGGGAATAAGAGAGAATAAAATGAGACCCACTTTTAAGGTACAAGAGGTAAAAACCCTTTTGAAAAGAATCCAGACCAATTCATTATAACTCGAGGCATGCCAAGACTATTGCAGAGAAAAAAATGTGAAGTTCAGTAGGGTGCAGCATGATTCCAGCCTTACTGTGCCCAAGTTGAAAAGGAATAAACATGCAGAGCAGATTTCCAGTAGTGTGAGCCTGCAACTTGCATTTCCCTGTTGGGCAAAAGGAACTGACCTGTCCAAAGGAAGCCACTGAGTCCCCAGTGTTGGAGCTGCTGCTGCTGCAGCTCTCACTGTCCTTCCCCTGGCTCTCAGGCATCCCTGGAGGTGAGAGAAAATATAATCACTGAAGAGCACAGAACTGACAGTCCATATGAAGACATGGCAAAAAGCTTATTCTAAATATCACACTTGTAAAAAACTATAAATGTGGGGTTTTTTCCCTTTTAGGTAAATGTGAAGGCACTGTACCATGCCAGGGAAGAAAAAAGAATTCCCTCTTTCAGATTCTTCAGCACTGTCTTCCTGGACCACTTTTAATATGCATTAATACTTTGATAAAAAGCAGGGACAACTTTACTCAGCCATACCCTGACTTGTCAGTTTTATTTTAGATTGCTGTTTTGACTGTAATCACTCAGCCTGGTGCCACATAAACCAACCATGCAGAGCTGAGAAGCACAGAACCTGCCAGAGCTGTAAGAAGTGGTGCCAGTAACTCAGTAGATGGCACCCTTTTCTAAGCCAGTATCCAACACTTCCCAGCACTGCACTCCCCCCTGCTCTGGAGCAGTGGGCCTGGGGAGATGGTGGATCCAGCTGTGCCAGGGGTTGTAGCAGCACATCCAAATAACCCACAGAGATAATCTTTTATTGTATTTGCACTAATGCTGAGCACAACTGATAGCCCAGCACTCACACTTTTGTAGGCAATACAAATACAAGACAAAATCAGACATACAAGAGAGCTGGAGATGTCAAAACAGTTTGAGAAAGTCTAAAATCCTCAGCAGATAGCATGATTTGCCAGTCAGTCAGCACTGGCTAGTACTCTGCTTTGTTAATGCATTCCAGGTGTGGCACTTTTTAAACTAAGTTGTTTATCCAGTCTCTAAACAAGATATCCAAAGGTCATTGAGGACTTGGCAAACAATTTTCAGAAAAAGGATACCGGTTGTTTCCTTGGCAAATGTGAGCACTGGCAATTTTGCCAAATGTAGCTAAAGTTCTCCTTAATTTTGGTTGGCTAGAATGATTCCTCTCTGGTCCCAAACTTGTATAATTGTACAGTGTTCATACACCTGAATGCATTTCCATCAGAAGTTAGCAGCAATTTGTAAATGCATTTGGCTTTGGAAAAGAGCAAATAGAAAGCAACATTACCAGGAGAAACACTTGTGATTTAAGCAGGCTGTTTCCTCTGCTCAGCAAAGAGAGTTCACTGCATGGGGAGGGAGACAATTAGAGAGACATAAATAGTGTGTGTGGCCAAGGGAACTGAAATTTGAACAATACTGTTGCCTCCACTCACACCCCCAAGCTGCCTCAATCAGATCTTAATCACTCTGAGCCCTTGGGAAGAAACAATGACCGAAATGTCACTTGCCTACAAACACTGTGACCAATTTATGCAAAGTAGGTGGGTGGCATTTTGATGCAAAATTGGTTAATACCAGTTTTAGTTAAAGTCCTTCAAGCTTTTACATGGTGTGCAACACTATCAGCCTAAATTCAGTTGTCAGTGGTTTGTATTCAAATGATGTGTGGATCCAGTTTGAGTGAAGGAGACACAAGATTCCAGTTTAGTTTAGTTTAACCAGTTTAGTTTAGGCTTTACCTGCAGGAGCAGCTTCAGCTGTGGGCCTTGTTTAAACCAAACCCTCCATCAGAGCAAAGTGGGGGGTTTTGCAGTTTTGCAAAGCCAAGCCTTGCGTCTCAAAGCAATTGTCTGAGCATTTCAGAGTGACAGAACTTCGATATAATGTGTGGGGACAGGATGGAAGAGAACAGAGGTGGTGCAGGAGGCAATCTCACCCCTGAGGAGTTGCAGCTGTACTGATCACCAAGGATTGGGAACAGGCCTGCCCTTAACAGGCCACAGCTGTGTCCCACAAGGATGAGTGCTATAAAAGAGTGGGTTAGCCAGTCAGAGGAGAGCTGGAGCTTGCTGGCTGTGAGGAGTTACCCATGAGACATCACCTAGAAGGTATGGAAGTTTTGCAATAAGATAATGACAATATAAGATATTATCAGAGTAGGAGCTGGGAAGAGAGAAAAGTTAATTCTGCACATGGAGCTATAAATCTATCTTGGTGCTAGAGCCAGGGAAGGTAAGGTGCTTCCATTCCTCATTGGAATATTGTTTCCTCACTGCCCTGCTCTCTCCCCACAACATTTTAACTCACATGAAACATTAATGCTGAAGTAGATAATAAACCATTCACTGGAGTGCCCAAGAGCCTTGGACACCCTCTGAGGCCAGGGCTGTGGTAGGAGGCTGCCTGACTCATTCATCAGTGTTAAAATATGTGCTGTTTTTAAAGCAGAAAGACTAAAAATTAAAGTTCAAGTATGTGTTTGAATATGCAGGATGATACAAGCAATTTATCAGTTTAAATGTGAGTAGGAATTATACTTTACTATCCTTGTGGCAATGGAACCATTGTTTATTATTTACAGGGAATTCTTTTGAGTTTAGCTGGTAATGGTCTCAGGAAGTTTTCTTGTCACTGAGAACGAGTCCACATAAGACTAGAGGTGCTGCACTGTGCTCCAAAATATTGCCTTGAACAGGTAAAGAAGCTTAGCAGCTTTTACTACTACCTATTTTAGTCTTGTCTTTCCAAATTTGAACACATTAGGTACATAATCAGAAAAAAACAATCTCTGTTTTGGGAAATTGGCTATGAAATACTAATTTTCAACAGCACTCTACAAGTAGGTGTATTTGCATGGTGGTGAAATTGAGCACTGCTGAGAAAAACGTGTGTGTACACAAATTCTTGGGCAGGAAATAAATCAATCTACCAGAATTGATGATCCTGAAGTTAATCTGTTCAAGTGTATCTACCACTGTGGGACTACAGCAGCAACACCTTCACCTGCTATGATTGTGTGAACATAACTTCTAATCTTCTAACTTCCTCACACACCTTTCTATCCCACTGTCTGTTACCTGCCACAAATTTATGTATTAAATAATGTCTTTTCCTATCAGTTCCATTCTGCCGTGACAGACTAGGTGTTGAACTGTGCTCTAATCCTGTGGTAGGAGTGCCAGCTCCCCTCACCTGTGAGGTGGAAGCAGCAGCTCTGCAGCACTTGAGAATAGTTTGCATACCAAGCATTGTGCAAGCACCACGGCTTGGGCAATGATCAGCTAGAACATGGATGTTCCAAGGAATTCATCCCAGCATCCCACAAGCTGAAACAGGGCTTCAGCACAGACTGTGAACATCCAGAGGGCTTTTCATTCATCCTTGCCCTCTCTGTCTGGTAAGCTTCCCTCACAGAGAGGCTGAGTAAAAATCTTCAGCATTCTTTCAATAAGTGCAATTCCACTGAGCCCAGCAAGAGCCAAGTTCCACAGGCAGCAAGTGGGAATCAGTAAGCACTAAAGATAATGCCACATACTCAACCTAAGGTAATACTCCAAGAAAACATCCAAAAAACTTTACAAGTTTTATATTTCTATGGAGTTTTCTTTCCTCTGAGAACCCCAAACTCTTTTATGAGCTGTTTTTGAGAGAACTGAGTTACCTCTTTCAAGTGTAATGGGGCAGATGTTCCTAATCAAGACAGGCCTGTGCCACTCCACAGTTTAAAAGGAGTGGAAAAGAGATGATGCAATTGCTTGTGGATAAGCTGCACACAATAGAGCTCCCCCGGTTTAATTTCTGATATCTCTAGGTAAACAACCTCGATGGCTTGAGAAAAGTCAAGTAATGTTCTGTTAACTTCAGCAGGAGGAAAAGATACTCACTGAGAGGTTAAACATGGAAATGTTTAACTCAGCTCAGGAGACTGAGTGTCTGCTGCACGCTACAGCTGGCCTCAGGTGCTGACAGTGCCTTTTTCATGCCCCTCACTCATTCAGGCCACATTCTGTAACAAGAGAAAAAAGGTAAAATCACACAGCATGGTTGAGCTCCCTGCAGTAGTTTAAATATATTTGTTTTCAAGGCATGCAAGCACCACTGTGACAGTTCCTGCTCAGTTCCAGCACAGGTGGACACCTCCATGCAGTCCCACTCACTCCACTGGAATCTGTGTGGTTCCAAATGCACAACTGAACTCTTTTATTTGTCAGGCACTGCTGGGTTTACTCTTGGCATGTGTAGGATCATGATCCTCCCTGCACTGAACAGAAAAATGCTATTTATGGTTCCACTTTTTTAACATTTTAATGAACAGAGGGGAAAAGTCTTTCTTCCTTACTTTTATACCCTTTTGGAAGGGTAACAGTGCATTTGTGGGGGTGTGTTTCTATTTAAGAATTTTTGGCTACACCTAACATCTGAAACAAAGCTTACCTGGTGAATTCCTGCATTCTTGGAACACAGGATGAGAAACTCACCTCACTGTGCTGTTTCCTGCCATGGCAGCCTTTACACAGCTGCCACAAGCTCACTGAACATCAGTAACTGCTGCAAGGGGCCTGCTTTCCCAATAATTACAAATCCAGCCCAAACTGCTTGGTTTAGCAGTGCTTGCTGTGTTTTAGCCTGCATATTTTTCAAATTTTTGCTGGTCATGCCTCCAAACATTTTCTTTAATAGCACTGGTGTATGTCAGTTACCTCTTTGCTGTTTCACTGCCTGCTGCAATTTTTGCCTTACTAAGGGTCCAAAAAAGTTTCATTAGTTAAAAATGCACCAACAGCATCCTAGGAAACAGGTCATCCCAAACAATTCTAAATTTGAAATACATTTGTTTGTCAAGAATATAAATCCTGTTTAACTTCTCACATTACTTAATTCCTTTGCATTTACTCACTATCTGTATAAAAATATTTCATTAAATGGATTGACTGGTACTCCTGCACAAATACTTTTTGGTATTATATAAAATAAAATTATATCAACAAACAGTGACCAAGGGGTAGAACTGAAAGAAAAGAGAAACAATTCTGTCATTCTAGGTTTTTTTTTCAGGTATGAAACAGTAACACCTCACAGTCACAAAACCCAAAGTGAACCATGTGCTCTTCAAGAGGTTTCACATCCATGCAGGCAGAGTAAAAGCTCTTGTTCTGGAGACCAGACCAGGCAGGAATATTACTCAAATATCATCAATTATTTACATGGGTACTTTTTTCTAAAAGCCTGTGAGGTTGATTTATCACCACATCATTTATGTACAAGTCCCTTCAGTCCTTGCAAGGCAAAGGCAGCAGGGTTTTTAACCCAGGAGTGATGGTTTGGGACTTGCAAGGAAAAGCAGCCTGTCCAGCTGTGAGCAGGAAGCCTGCAGCTCTCCCAGATGCAATTAGCAGGCAAGACATTAACCCAGCCTGGAAATGAAACCTCAGTGAGCACTGTGGGAGCTCTGTCAGAGTGTGCAGCACAAACCCACGCTGATCACAGGCACAGGTGACACTTCTGGCAGCAACACCCTATTAACATGACACACTAATTAAGCTGGGATGAAAAACCTAAAGCTCTTAGGCTCTGTTTTGCTCCAGGTTGACACTTGCTTATTGTTACATGGAAAATCATTTACACTTGAAATTGGCAGGATAACTGAGGCATGGGCAAGCCTGTTGTATCTATTTCCATTCTTCTGCCTTCTTAGCCAGCAAGATAAGTATAAATTATCTCTTTTTTGTAGGGATACCTTAGGCCTGACAGAAGGCCTTAGATACTGTAGCATGCGCTATGAGTCTACAGAAATTAATTTAAAACGGACTCTGCTTCCACAGTAGGAAGGGAAGTTCAGGTTATTGAGATCTCAGTGGATATCAGGCTGCCAGAGGTCTGAATTGTAATGTAAATGGCAATTAAATATAATAATATATCAAATATAAGCAATATATACTGTGATGAAATAATAGAAGATAATTACAATATAAGCTGTATTCATTGCAAGAAGACACTAATTTAAACACTGATAGTTTACATGTCAGTAAATGTCATTCCTTGTATAGTCTGACAGACCTAACCCATTTGCCAAAATCTCTCAATTTAGTGTCCCCTGGGAGTGAGGGCTAAGGAGGTCAGTGCTGTTGGCTCCTTACGCCCTGAAATCACAGCAAACCCAACCTGGGAGGATTCTGGATAGGGTCAGTTGCTGTCCGCCCGAGGCTCCTTCAGCAAACACCGGCCTCACGCAGGACCGGGGCCGCTCAGCAGCCGCTCGTAGGGGGTGTGGCCCGGTTCCCGGTCCGCAGCCCCCGCCGTACCTGGGCCCCGCCGCGGCCTGTTCGCACTTCCCGCCCGGAGCGGTCGCTACGGCGTCGGAGAGCGGCCAAACTTCCCCGCTGGGCGCGCGCGGGCGGTGACGCGCGCCGGGGGCGGGGCGGGGAGGGCCGGGCCGAGGGAAGCCCCGCGCGGCGAGCGCGCGCGCCGGGGGGGCGGGGCCTGCGCGTGTCTCGCGCCGGGGGCGCGGGAGGGAGCGGCGGAGCAGAAGCGGCGGGAGCGGAGCGGAGCCGAACCGAGCGGAGCCGAACCGAGCGGAGCCGAGCGCGGGCAGCTTCGCCCGTCCCCTGCCCTGCCCTGCCGTCCCCTCCCCGCGGGCTGACAGGCAGGTGAGGGGCCGCGCTCGGGGCGGGGGGAGGTCGGGTTAACGCGCCTTGCTGTCCGCTGGGGGGAGCCCGGGGCGGGGCGGGGCCTGCGGGCGCCGGTAGCTGCGGGAGCAGTCGCCGCGCTGGGCAGGGGCTGCGGCGGCGGCCGGGCAGGGTCCGGCGGGGGCTGTGGCCGCGGAGCTGCAGCGCAGGTGGGTCCGGGCCCGCGGGGATGCGCGGGCTGTGGCCGGGCGGAGGGAGGGGGTGGCCGGGGGGGTCGGGGCCTCTCCCCGCCGGGCCCCTCACGCTGTCACCGCCCGGGGCGGGGCGGCCCCGGTCCGGCCCCGGGAGCGCGGCCGCATCGCCCCGCGGGCCCGCGTCCTGCCGGGCACTGCCGGCGCCCGGGCGGGGTTCGGCCGTGCCTCGCACGGGCGGTCATTCCTGCTCTGCCCATTCGCATTCCCGGCCGGGCTTTTCCGCCCCTCTGCATTCAGCCTGTCCTTGGGAAGCGCACGCTTTTGTTATCTCAGTCACCTCAGCGAGGTAATGGGGAGCGGTGTCGTGCTGCCCAGACCTTGTGGCCGTGCTGGATTTTTGGTGTTTTCTCTGCGAGCGCTGCCTGGTCAGTTTAATGTATTTTATTGCATCTACTACGAGCCAGTGTCAGCTGACACGGTGCTTTGTTTCTGAGCGTGCTGCCATCCTGAAGCCTGTGTCAGGAATTGCTGCCCTTCCACATCTGTCTCGTTGGGAGTGTGAGCTCTGAAGGTTAGTTAGGATTTCTACACGATTTATTGAACCTGGAATGTTACATGCGCTCTGCAAGTTTCATGTTATGGTTGTGACACGGTGTGAAATGGTTTAAAGGGAAGCCCCGGTGGAAATGGGAGATGCAAAGATGTAAAGAAACACCTATGGAGCTGCTGGTGGTGGTGGGCAGCAGTGCACAAGCCGAGAGAATGAAAGCAAACGGATAAAAATAGAATTGTTCTGAAGAGCAATGTGTGTTTTATGTTTTGTCCCAGCACGGTTTGGGGGCCACGTTCAATCGTGCAGGGTGGTTGTAGCTGGGTAGCCTGTAGATCCAACAGGCTGTAACCACAGAAAGTTGTCTGCTTTGGTTGTGATTCTCAAACAATGGCCAGGGATGTCTGCAGCAGTCACCTCCACCAGCTGCCTGCCCTCCTTTGCTCCCTGAGATTATTGCGTCTGCAGCCGTAGGTGGCTGCACACACATCCCCTCCTGAGCCACAGCCTGACACGGTCCTGGAGTTTGTGTTGGAAGCTGCAGCAGCTCGGATGTGTGCCCCAATTCAGGGTCAGTTGTGAGTCAGCAGCCTTAGAGCCATTCCAAATGGAATAACAGGAGGGAAATCACCACCTTGGCCCATGCTGCTGTGGCTGGAGTTGGTAGTAAAATAGGGGATTTTTTTTCGGTAATGAAAGCAGTGATTATTTAGTTAACAGCTGTACTGAATGTAGTTCAGCTCTGGAGCCACAGTTCAGAACTTTTATCACAGAACAGCAGTTCCCAGAACAGTCAGGTCTATGCCTACTGTATCATCCAGAAATTTGGAATTGTCTGAATCCATCAGGCTGTAAGAGGGGCTGCAGCTAGAAAAAGGTTGGGATCTGCTGAATGAAATGTGAGTTTATCATAATCTTTGATATAATTTGAACTTCTTCCACCCTTCTGGGAAACCAATTTAAGTGTAATTAAATCGCTGTTGGGATGTTAGCAGAAGCCTGAACTGTAGAAAACCTGCTCTCTGGACTACATTAAAGCATCATGTTTTTAATAATTTTTAGCATTCTTTTTGATCCTGTCATGAGCTTTTTTTGAGATTCCATTCACGTAACTTTTCATCTGTAATATGTGGCTAATGGACTGATTAGCAAAAAAGGCAAGTTTGGTATTTATGTGGCCTGTTCCCTTTTACTGAATTGCAGATCTTGGTGATAAGAGAAATCGTGGCTATTTTTTGAGGGGGTCTTTGGTATTTAGTGGGTTCTTACTTTTTTTCTTTCCTTTCTTTTTTTTTTTTCTTCTTTTTTTTTTTTTTTCCTTTTTTTCTTTGAATCTGCCACTTTCTCAGTTCCTGGTAGCAGTTGTATGGTGAATAGAAGTATTTCACCATGCTATTGTCACCAGTGCTGGAGTTCCTTGCCCCTATTCCTTACTTTGTGAAGCAGGATACTCTCCCATTGTTATCTCTCATCCCCTCACCCCTCCCTCTCTGCAAGCCTGAAAACCTCTCTAGGGTGAGAATTTTGTTACAGCCCTTACCTGCCTAAGCCACTGGAGAATTGTGTTATATTTGGAGGGTCTGGCTTGTTTTAGCTGAATATGGTTTGGTCAGAAATACAAGTGTGGAGGGATGGATGTGGCTTTTTAAATAAAAGGACTAAACCCACAGTGTGGGTTCTTGCCCCTTGCTGCTGGCCACCCTGCTGCAAGAGGGTGGCCAGTGTGGTGAGGAGGGCTCTGGCCATTGCTCTTTAAGCCAAGAGTTTTAACTCTGGCATGCAGGAGTGGAGCAGGAGGTCCTAGGAAATCCCTGCTGATGGAGCAGTAGTGGTGTTTTGTAGCACGTGGGTTATGTCAATATGGTTGTTGTCAGGGTGAGATTATGATGGAATTTCTGCAGCTGGAGCATGCTTTGCCTTGCACTGCGATGTTGCCCATGGTGACTTTGGGCTGGCTGGCTGCATGGGTTCACTAGTGCTTCTAGGCACTTCTGAAATGTCTTTAGTGCTTTGAACATTTTGTTTCTGCTCCTGGGAAGTGGGTTGTTGGTTGCACGCCACCTGTGGGAAAGAGAGAAACAGCCATGGATAAAAACACAAAGTATTTACTGACTTTATACTCTGAAATGAGCCTATAAACTCTTCAGCCATACAGTGACAGAAAATTAACATTCACAAGTCTTCAATCTTCTACATAATTTGAAGAGTCAGGGTTAATTTAATCAGTTTATCCCTAGGAAGTGATATGTGTGATGAAAGAGATATGTTGGAGTTCTGATACCTGTTGCTTTTTGTGTTTTGCCTTTAAAAAGGGCACATGGTGATTTCTTTTTTTCTTCACATCTGCTTTAAATTTAGAGACTTATAATTATGTCCCAGTCATTGCACAAAAGAAATCCTGGTGCACCTAGCCAGACTCCCTACACATGAATAAATAAAGGTTCAGCTGAAATATATATATTTATTATAATAGTAACAAGCCTTTTTTTGTGGTCTTCTTTGTTTGGGAAAGGAGATGGAAGAAAGGGGACTGTGATGATGACAGCAGACCCTTTATGCTGCTATCCAGACTTATGGGTATTATAAGAAACAAAATTTTGTGTCAGTTAAAGCTGCTTTTGCAGAGAAAGTGCTGTGGAGCAGAACAGAGCATGTGCTGTGTTAGGTCCTCCTTGCTGAGTAAGTGGATCCCCCTGAAAGGAATTGTGTACGTGTGGGGAAGAAATAACTAGGAAACTGATGAATGAATGAATGGATGAATATTTCTGGCTCTCAATTGCAGGTGGTTTTTGCTGGATGGGATACCTTGTAGGAATGGGAAACAGAAAGGTGTCTAAAAAGGACAGGGAATGAAGATGTTTCCATGTTCTGTGGTGCCATTCCTGCTGACCTTTCAGATGTAAGAAGTGTTTAACAGGAATGTCACTTCCTGTTTAGAAATAAAATGCTCCCATGACAAATGAATGCTGGTTTTTTTTTCCCTGAAACTGTTAGGGTCAGGGTTGATGACCTGCCTTTTACAAAACATATTTTTTTAATATGTCAAAGTCACCTGAAGATTTTTGGGGGTTTCTGAGATGCTTTTCTGGGAAGGTTTCTCTGTCTATATGTGTGGGGGAGAGTGTATCAATTCACATCTTGTGTTGGGTGAGACAGAACAAAGGCTCTGTTACAGTCAGGGAACCTGGCAGATGTGGAAGTAGGTGAATTTAATATAAAAAATATAAAACAAGCACCACCACCACCACCACCATGCCCTCCAGCTTTTAAAAAGGATTGGATATAAACAGATGGCAGTGCTTCAGCATTTATTTATGTGCTCTTGAGGAATGAGAGACAGTTCTAATATGAACAGTTGCTTTTGTGTCTTATTTCTATCTTAATTTCATTAATCATTATTGCTTTCTTGCTCTCAAGGCCACAAGGAAATTTTGATAAACAACCCTGAATTCCATGGGTTCAATCCCTTGTGTCCTGCATTGGCTGGCTTGATGTTTCCAAAGTAAACTTGCTTCTGTCCTTTTTGTCTGAAGTAGTAATGAATTTAACATGAAAAGTAGTGAGCCTTCTTACCTTCCAAAACTAGGCAAACCTAAAATCTACAAAATAGCCCTAAAAGACAGGGGCTTCACACTTTTTGTGTAAAGCAATGTAGCAGACAGAGGTTTTGTAAGTGTGAGGTGGGCTAGGAAGTAACAGGAATTCATTTTTTCTCTTGGTCAGTAGACCTCTTTGTTGTTGTGAATCATGTCAATTCTCTCATTGCACCCACTGTTTGTACTCCTGGCAGGGTTTTACTGGAATGTAAGCTTTTCTTTGTTTGGAATGCCATCTTTTCTACCTGCCCTCCCCTCTGTTCTGTCTACTCTGCAGTGTCTGTCCTACCATCTAATCTAGACGTAGCTACTTGCCATTAACTATTTGGGTGTGAATGATGTAAATGGGAACAATTACTACCTCTGTTAATGAAGTCTAATGTGTCTGCTACAGTCCTTTATCAGATTATGATGCCTCTTGTGAAAGCTGACTTTGCTTTTATTATGAAACTGACATACAAAGCTTTCCTTGTGCGCTCAGGAATCAGTGTGGCAAGGAGATTCTGTGTTCTGGAAGCTGGATGTGTTCTGAAAGCTCTCACTCTGCTGCTCAGAGGCTCCAGAGGGGTCCCTGGGCTGTGAGGTGCACTTGGCTGCCTGCTTTGTGATCCCACTGCCCTGCTCCTGACCATCAGGCAGTGATGCTCTTAAGGAATTGTCTCCATAGATGTTGCAGTTTGTCAGCTGGTGTCAGTCCTGAACAGAATTTGCAGCAAAGAAATTCACAGGACTTGCTGAAGGTTGCAGGAGTTACTCTGAAATTCTTTTGTTTTAAAAATGTGGGCTGAATTTTCCCTGTATTTCTGCAGCATGTTTGTGTGTGTTTGGTTGCTTGCTTACCTGGAGGTAGCTAATAGGCTATTAGTGTTTGTCTTGGAGTAGTGAGAGACATGAAAGGCATTATTAATTTATGTGACAGAGAGATTTTCCAGAAGGTAACAGAACTTTTTTTTTTTTTTTCCAATGAATTTTCTGTGTTCTGTCAGCTGCAGACAGGAACACCTGCCCTCTGACCCACTGGTTCACATAAAATATTAGGTGTAGGGGCTGAGTGTGACAGCACTGCTGAACACATCTCATTTTATTGGATTCTTCATACTGAAGTTTGATATTCAAGAGATCCCTCCAGAATTACTTACATTTCTACTATGTCCCAATATAGCTTTTATTGAGACCACTAGAGCTTTTGACAAGACTCATGTTCCTGTTCCTGCCCTCTCTCATGCCACAACTGCCTTGCAAATAAATCTCCATGAATTTGCGCAGGTGGCTTTTTACTGTTCTTTTAGCATGCCAGGTTCTGCTCCTGGCATGCTCTGAGGGAAGCTGGGTTCTCCATTGCTTTTCACTGCCTGGGACTAAGCTGTTGTAGTGAAACAGGTGGATTTGAGTTGGCTACAGGTTGCACTGCAGTACATTTCAATGTCTGCTGCCAGATTATAAACATTTTCCATGGTTAATGTTGTCTGCCCCTGAGTGCTTTTGGACAGTCACCTGTGACCTGAGAAGACATTTTTCTTAGCTGGCACTTCAAGCAGGATGTGATGTTACCTGTTTTAAAATTTTAATACAGAAAATGTGTTCATAACTGTCCTTTTCTAAACCTTTTTCTGCAATATTGTGTAATTCTTGCCTGTTCTTTTTCTGATTGTATTTCTTACAAGTTTTTCCATAATCACTAGATAGCATTTTCAACTTATGTGAAAGCAGCTCAGGTCTTTGTGCCTGCAAAGGTGCTCTGCCAATTTAAATATATATAAATATACATAGAAAGTTTTTACTTGGGCTGATGTGATACTTTTAATTTTTTTTTAAATTGGTTTGCATATAGGATGCTCTTTGAAGTTTTTGTTCTATTAATGAACAGTGAACAAGAGAATTTTGTTTCATAATTGTATAGTTCTGCAAGCTATCTTGAGGAAAAATGGTTTAGCACTTGCTTCAGTGCTAATCCCAAAACAGTGCTAAACCTAGACAAAAACTGTTTTGTTTTTTTAAGCTCTTTATGTTTAGAGTGTCTTTTTTGTTTGTTTTTCTGTAATCCTGGGTAAGGGTTCTTATATTGGCAGAAAAAACAAAGGTTTTTGAAATCAACAGGAGAATTTTCCAGGGGAAGAGGGTTCATACATTTAATACATTCACAGTTGGACATTGTTCCTTGTGGTTATCACCATCTTGTACAGTTAAGGGATGATTTATTTGTGACTAAATTTAGTCTCAGTAGAAGAGGAAAATAGTAACAGTGCTGCATGTTGGTCCCATGGAAGATAAGAGACCATACTTGTGAGACTCCCAGTAAAATGCTAGTGTGAGTCAGAATATTGAAAAACTAACTTTTCTGGTTGTGGTGTTATCTGGAAGAGATCTTCCATGTACTTTTGCTGGGGCTTTGGGAGGGAAACTGGAATTCTTTCTTCTTCCTGATTAATTGGTACTGCAAAAAAGAATTTTTTTTTTTTTACTTCCCTCACTTTGCTGTTTTCACGGTGGAAGATTTTTTTTTCTTGGTGTTAACTGTAATTTCTATGAAGTGTAATATCTGCTTCTACAACAAAGTGATATGGTCAGTGATAATGCTACTAGGAAAAAAATAGGGGGAAAATAGAAGAGTTAAGATTTATCTTGTAATTTCTTTTTGATCTTGAACTGTGGTAAATCTGTGCCAGTAGAAATACTGAAACTGGCTGCGTGTGTGGAAAGATGTATTTAGTTAATACTGGAATCTTCACAATTTTAAGGTCTACCAGTGGTGTAAGTGAAAGTTGTCATTTCAAGGAGAATCCTGGAGGGTCATGTTTGCTTGTTTCCAAAGACAACTTTTCATCTCAATCTGCTGCTTTTGAGTGAAACCTGAGTGCAGTGTAATGCATGGCAGCAGTAACAGAGTTCTTCTCCCTGAGTTTCAGCTGTGCCAGCTCTGGGAATCCTTCCCATTACCCTGATCAACAGCTCATTCTAGCCCTTGGCTTTGATGGCTTGAGTTATTTGATGTTTCTGGAGTAGCAGAGGGGATGGTGCCTGCCTGTGGATCAAAGCTTAGAGCTGGGTGAGCACAGGACTGGTGTTTCCAGCTGAGGTGGTGAGGGCTCCCCTGCTTGCCCAGGATGGCTGGGGATGGTTCCTGCACAGCACCTGCAGAGGTATCAGCTCCTCTCTGCTGCCTGGGGGCTGCTTTTCTCCCAAGGATAGCAGCCACTCCCATTTGTTGGAAATATTCAGAGTTTAACAAAATGTTTGCTGATGCAAGGAGAAGGCAGTTCTCCATGGCACTTCTTCATGGCATTGTCCATGTTGAGGGTGAGGAGCTCTTTAGAAATTATCTAAAACCTTTTGATATCCTCTGGTGTCTTGCTAAGGACTTCACCAGGTGATTCTTCTGTGTGCAACAGTGATGTGCTTCTATCAGATTTTAAACTTAGTGGTTTTGGGGTGAAGTCCTTTAACTGAAACACTCATAATTCTCATCTTTTGGTTTGATTTAAACTCATCTGAAGCTGTTA
This sequence comes from Molothrus ater, assembly GCF_012460135.2. Classification (NCBI taxonomy): domain Eukaryota; kingdom Metazoa; phylum Chordata; class Aves; order Passeriformes; family Icteridae; genus Molothrus; species Molothrus ater. The sequence goes on from NC_050482.2 coordinate 67,008,201, forward strand.
ATGAGTGTTTGCCCTGATGTACTGCGGTGACTTTACAGCAAGTGGATTAAGTGCTGTGATTTGGATTCATTTTCAGGAGAATCCTAATGAATGCAAGCTCTCAGTGGAATGTACTTTATGCAGTGTCTAAGAAATCACATCTGACTTGTTTTGAGTGCTCAAGTGGTGTCACAGCAGCATTTTTAGCATTTTGATATCTCAAACAGTGAGGCTAGTCTGAAATAGCCTTTCTGTTTGGAAAAAGTGTTTTTCTTCTAGATCTGGGGCACAGTGTCTTGCTTATTGAAGCAACTTCAGTGTAACACTGTACACTTTGTTGCATAGTTTATATTTCTGTACTGTTTTGCATAAAGATATGTAGTAGAAATAGAAGAAATGTAACTTGTATTAAAAAATACATCTGTAGGTGTTGCTTTGGCAGATAATTTCAGTTAATGCTGGTGGCTGTTTTTCCTTGGCCAGTTCTTCTTTATTTATGTGCTCTAAAATATTCTGTAGCAATATTGTTGCTAGCTTTTCTTGTCATTTAAAAAAAAAAAACCACAGTGAGCACTTGAACATCTTGAGAACTGCTCACAAAGCGGTATCAATTTCCATAAGCTTTGTAAAATTCCTCATGCCATTGTATCATCTATGAAATTGTGTGAAATTGATGAAATGCTGGCTTACCCTGGCCTTCTTTTCCATTTAAAGTTTAAGATTAAGCTAAACATTTTGGAGCTATTTCTTGTTGCATCTTTTCCTATACTAACTTATTCAGAAAGGTAAAAAATGCTCTATGTTTTCTTCCTGGATTTTACTTTTTTTCTTTCTACCCTTTTCCAGTATTTTTTGCAATATTCTTTTTTAATCACTTCCTTCCACCCACTTGCACTGTTTCTACAATTTCTTTTGGAAGTGTATCCCTGTTTTAAACCCAATCTTTAACCTGTTTGCCCAGTTATCTCACAAACATGCTGATTTGGAGAAATTCATTCCTAATATCTGGCAAACCTGACTTCTGAGCAGAAGGGGCAGGTAGATGAGAGCTGGTGTGAAAGGCAAGATGTTGGGATACATGAGATGCTGCTGCTCCTTGGACACTGGCTGGTATTCTTTCATCTGATGGGATCTGGAATGTTTCAGTGTTCTAGTTCTGATTTCAGTTGGGCCCAGCAGTAACATGAAATAGTCTACACTGGAAAAAAACAGTGGAGGAAAAAAAGTGAGAACTGTATAGTGGGATAATTTTACAGTGCTGTAGTTTAGTTACGTTTTTTGCTTCTCTGCTAGATCTTGGCTATTGACATGATCCCAGCCCAGAGTCCCTGTGCTAAAGAGTTTCCTGCCAGTGCTTGTACTACTGCATCATATTGCACTGCAAAAATAAGGAATTCTCTTGCATATGCCACCAGAGTCTGTATTTAAAGAAAAAGCAGAGGGGAGAAGGAACAGCAACAGGATGATGTCAAACTGTTCTGTGTTTTAAGTGGTCCCTGCTGTTGAAATATTATTTGATGGAATTAATCTCAGCTGGTTAATAAGTATATTTCAATCAAAATATTTTCTTAACCTGAACAAAGATATAAGTTACATTTAGTTTGGGAGAAAATAAGAGTCTAGAACCACTTTTCAGTGGAGCTATGATTCTTTTGTTCCCCTTAACCTCGTTGGTCTCATTGCTGGGTCATTGCTCCTATTCAGATTTGCATCTGTGCTTGCTGAAGTTGTGTGGTCAGTAATGATTTCATGATTATTGTTGGTTTTGGTTCTGATTTCTGCATTTGAAGTGGGGCTGACAGCAGTGCTAAGGAACCTTCTGGTTGAGATCATGGTCAGTCGCATCAGTCTGTCCTGCCTTCCCATTTGCAGGATGATTTCACAACACAAGAGTTTCGAAACCGTGTCCTATGGAAGCTGGCAGTGCTTGAAGGAAAGATGAACTACTGAGTGGTTTTAGAATTTTGATTCTCTCTCACTCAGAAAGGTAACAGGTGAAGCATTAGGGCCAGTTAGAAGTAGGAAGAAAGATGAGATGGCATCCGAAGGGTTTTGCCATCGCCAACAAAATTATGGCTTGAAGATTGATGGATTCTCTTTTCCTTTCCTCTTTGCTGTGAGAATATAACAATAGAAAAGCAAGAATAGAAGTTTCTTTTTGAGTTTAAATATAAGGGTTTAAATAAAACATTGCTTTTTTTATTAGGAGGAACTGAAAAACACTGGAGAACTATAAATATAGGAGAATATATTCTAATGTAGGACAAATGTTTGGTGATAAACTAGGTATTTAATGTGTTATTTTTATTGATGTAGATTTTAATATGTTATTCTTATTGATACAGATATGGTCCTGAACACCGTGAGCACATGACTTCAGAGATGGACAACCAGATCTGTTACAAGTTGTGATTGGCCTTAAGTTGACTTATTACTATTGAAGAGCTTACCAGGAATTCTCTCATTCCTGATTTTTGCCTATCTGATTGCCTCACACCACCAGCTTGACCATGTATGGAAGTGCTCGTTCCGTGGGCAAGGTGGAGCCCAGCACGCAGAGCCCGGGGCGCTCGCCGCGGCTGCCGCGCTCGCCTCGCCTGGGCCACCGGCGAACCAACAGCACGGGGGGCAGCTCGGGGAGCAGTACTGGGGGTGGCAGTGGCAAAACCCTTTCTATGGAGAACATTCAGTCCTTAAATGCTGCCTACGCCACGTCCGGCCCCATGTACCTGAGCGACCACGAGAACGTGGGCGCGGACACCCCGAAGAGCACCATGACCCTGGGCCGGTCGGGAGGGCGGCTGCCTTACGGCGTTCGCATGACTGCCATGGGCAGCAGCCCTAACATTGCCACCAGCGGAGTTGCCAGCGATACCATTGCATTTGGAGAGCACCATCTGCCCCCAGTGAGCATGGCATCCACCGTGCCTCACTCGCTGCGCCAGGCCAGGGACAACACCATCATGGACCTGCAGACGCAGCTCAAGGAGGTGCTGAGGGAAAACGATCTGCTCCGCAAGGACGTGGAGGTGAAGGAAAGCAAGCTGAGTTCTTCCATGAACAGCATCAAGACCTTCTGGAGTCCTGAGCTCAAAAAGGAGAGAGCTCTGAGGAAGGATGAAGCTTCAAAAATCACCATTTGGAAGGAACAATATAGGGTTTTGCAAGAAGAAAACCAGGTATGTCATCTAATGTCACTGCTGTGTTAGTGTGGTAGCATGATTAAATGAATTTAAGCAGCTGAATTAGATTGGTGATTTTCTTGGGTAATTGATGTGGGTAAGATGTGTTTTCAGCTTGCAAGCCCGTTTTTAGATGTTTCTTGTCAGACTTGTGAATTACCTTGAGTGCTCATTTTTCCTTTTTGTGTTGTGTGTATTTTTCCCCTAGGATTGATGGTTACCACTTGGTTTCCTTTTGGAAGTATTTATTCTGTTGATAATTAATATTTTTGTGCTGTTTACCTCTTGAAGTGTTCTCTTAGATGCAGAATGTACTAACTGCTGACCCCCCAGTATAACTGCACTGTTGCTGAATGCTGACAGATTGCCATTAAAAACAAAGTTGAAGTTACACTCACTGGTATTTAGAGCTAAAATGTCCAGACCTGCAGTTTTCACAAACAGATATAAATTCTGTTCTTGGCTACATTTAAATAGCACTGTTAAATACATGCTTGCTATTCTTTTTGTTCATAAACTGTGCATATCTTGTTATGCAACTATCCTAAAGCACCCTACAGTTTTGGGTTTTTTGTAGTGGTCTGGCCAGTTACAGAATAGGCAGAAGAACACAGATTCTCAGGTGTCTAGGTCTTAGGTCTTGTGCATCTTAAAAGCATCTCCAAATTAAAATAAAACTCAGAAGCTGATTAAAATTGAGGTGTCTTTGTAGTCAGTTCTACTGATTAAAAGCTTTTTTAAAGTTCTTCCACCTAAAGCTCCTTAGTCCTGAAGTAAATATTTGTCTTTGAATGAGTGTCCTCCTGTTTAGTTGTTTCTGGCCAAATGTGGGTTCAGCACCTCTCTGGACTGTCAGGTAAAAAACCTCATTTTTCTTATGGAAAACAGACCCAGTGTCCAACTCCAGAAGTTCCCTGAAATGTAAGTCAGCTTTCATCATGACAAAATTACTTTCCCTATTGAGCTTTTTAAGTATCCAAGCACGTTTAATGAAAGTTTCCATAATTCAAATGTGACCATGTTCTTGTAGCTTTTAGGGTACAGTTGATATTTTAGGCAATGCTTTCTGTAAGATTGCTTTGGAAGGTGAAGGAGAGAGGGAAATGCTGAAGGAAAAGGGTACTGCTTGTTGTACTCTGCTTTCAGGTAGCCTGTCTTAAATAGTAAATTTCTTTTGGTTACTGATTCGTCTACTACACTGAACCTGTCTGCAGTTTTCTTTTCACTTTTTAAAGAGCTTGAAGAAAATAAGTTGCTTTCCCTGAGATAGTATGAAATCATTTAATGAACTTGTCATTTAGCTTTATAGCTGTATTCTTAACAATGGGACTTGTTAAGGTGTGTGACACTTTGTCTTCATTTACTTATGTCATCTTGGAATGTAGAAAACCTGAAGTAAAGTAATTTTTATTGCAAAGATAGGATTTGTTTAGAAGCAGTAACGTAATGAAAATTTTAGTTATAATGGTGCAGTACTAGGATAACAAATACCTGGAGTACCAATCACTCAACTTTTCTGGTGTTCTTTGTATTTCAGTTGCAGGTAAGTCTTTTAGTTCTTAAATTCTTCTCATTTTTGGCCCTGTTTTCATATTGAAGAGACTGTCTTGGAATACAATAATATTTTTTCTGAAATAAATTTTGACATTTGAGAATGCTTTGGAAATCTTGCAAGAAAAATGCCATGAATATATGGTTTAAAATTGATTAAGCAAGTACTAAATATGAATACAGTTGAGAATAGTGATTTCTCTTAGATTTTTTTTTCCCTTTGTCTTTCCTTTATCCCCTAATTAAACATTTACAGATATTTCTAGGCTGCTGTTCTCTAGGCAATCACTGTAATTACTACCACACTGGTAGAATTGTATAACTTTGGTCCAAAAGTAAGAAGGGTGCAATTTAAAAGTAAATGGGTATTATTGCATTGAGCTGTAAAAAAACTAAGAATGCTAATTAATAGATTATAGTTAGCTAACAGTGTGTTCTAATTAAATTCTGAATTTACTGTGTCTTTTATACCATTCTGGAGTTGGTCACTTCAGCCCTTCACGTGGAAGATCAGTTTAATAGGATTTTCTCTAATTAAACAGACGTCTCTGTTTAGACTCTGAACAAGGAATTTCCCAGATGTGTTGGGGGACCAAAAAATATCTTCATTACCTCTTCAGCCTCCTTCTAAAATGAGTTCCAGTATAATTGCAGGAACAGGAGTTTTAGACTTAGTTATGAGTATTTCAGCACGTCACATTTTAAAAAACAGTTCTTGCACGTGTAGTACTTGTGCTTTATATAAAGTTTATCTCAGACCAGTTGTATTGTTTAAAATCGACTCAACTCATGGAGCCAAGATGCTGGCTGACTCATACCATTATCTGATAGTCATCTCAATCTCTTTCCTGTGGTCGTGGCTCTTTATTCTGCTACACACACTTGATTGTCCCTGATTGTATTGCTGTTCTTGTCACCTCAGCTTGAGTGATTGAATTGCCCCTTGGGTTTGGGAGTTGTTAAAAGTACCTGAAAATGTGAGCCCTGGTTGGTTGCTACCTCAGCCTTCTATGAGTAAATGCATCTTTTTGAGTTTTCTTTCCTGTCTCAATAATTGTATTGCTTATTGATTTCCAGGACATTTTCCAGGTTCAGTAAAGCTCAGAGAAGGAGTGAGGGGATGAAAGAGCATGCTGCCTGTCCTGAGGCAGTCAGTCACAGCCTTTTGGTTGTCCTCTGGGGGCACTAGGCAGGAGGGTTATCTTGGATATAATCCTGAGAATGCCATGCACATGTTCTCTCTGTGGCTCTCACCTGGGTGGGCATGCTTGCCCAGTTGTGTTGCAGCACAGCTGGATTCATCAGATGCTCTGAGCAAATGCTGCAGCTGGGGAGTGGAGCTTTATTTCCATCCTTTGTTACTGATCCTGAAGAGACAGAAAATCCTTTCTTTACATAAATGGGGAATGTCACTGAGAGCTCACTTTGAAGAGCTCAAAAGCAAACATGGGAAGTATTCCTGTAGTTAACCTAGGTTCTTGGAAAAACACGGCAGTTTTCAGTGCAGTGTGGATGACTTACCCAGTCATTCTTCACAAGAAACCCAGAGGAAAGTGCAAATGATTGCTCAGTTATGCAAACCCATGCATATTCAAGGAGAAATTGATGAAACCAGTAAACAGGAGCTTGGTTTTGGCATGGTGACACTCTCTAAATGCTTTAGTGGGAGCTGTATTTTTCTGAGTTGAAAACTAATTTTTTTTAGTGTGTGTGGTTTAAAGGTTCCCTGGAAACCTCTTCATCAGAGGAAAGAAAAGACAGTGAGTGTGTTTTGCACCACAACAGAAATAATTTGCCTAGATACTGGGCAGTGATGGGGTGATGTGAAACTCAAGGACAGAGGAGTTCCTCTCAGTTGAAACTTGCTTATGACAAGGTGATTGTGCCTTAAAATAAGTAGTGCAATGCAAATTTGATGTCTAACGCCCTGCACTGAAATTTCCACATTTAACTGATCTACTTTTAAGATCAGATTTATGTTTCAGCTAAAATAGTGTGGTACTGCTGAAAACATCTTTTTACTTTGATGCATTTCTGTGGTCTTTTTGTGGTTAGAGACCTTGGATGTCTGAGTCAGAGAGTTTAACCAAGAAAATATTTCTGAAAGGAGTTTCACCTGGCTTGGGATAAGCACTTGAAGAAGATTGTACTTCATTGTGATGGATATATTCCAGCATTTCACCAGCATTCCCCAGAGTCAGAAGTATTTTCCATTTCTTAGTAGTGTGTAATGAGCATCTCATTTTCAAAAATGTGGCTGTCCATGTGTTAAGCTCTTAAATGCATTGGGTGCTACTGTTATGAGACTGAGCTTCTAATGAGTATACATTCTTTCTCTGAAAATCAGATTGATTCTCACTTCTTCATTGGTTTATTTTTTTTTTTAATTATGTATTAAAACTTTTGATATGTCTTAGTACTGTGTCATTCTATTACTAGCCCCATTCCTGAGCTGGTTCTTCATTGTTAGAAAATGAAGCTTTCTTCCATTCTGGGTGTTTAATTGTGCAATGTATGGTTCCATAGGCGTTGCTTAAAGGCATTCTCTGTATCCCAGAGCACTGCATTTAAATAATTCCTTCAGTGGCAGATGCCTGTTGGCTCTCTAGATTTCTGCCAGCTTTAAGGTTCCTTCTGTCACTCCCCAGCTGCAGCATGAAATTATAATTCAATTCTCTTTCAGAATAACTCAAAACTACCTCCTCAAGAGTGCTTGGTATCTGAAGCATTTATCAAGTTGCAGCACTTTATAATGACCTCAGAAGTTGTCTTGTGATCACCCAAGAGAACACCCTGTGTTCTGTCTTTTTTTCAATTCTGTAAGGAAATAAAACTAGACATTTTGTGGTTATCTATATTCCCCAAGGCTCCTTTTGTCCCATGTTTCCTCTAGAGGTGGGATCTAATACCTTGTGTTGCTTTGAGCTGTAGCATAGGCTGAACAGCTGCTCTCTGCTTGATCCATTAAACGTACAAGGGGAATACTACCAACTTAAAAGCAGCTTGGAATGAAACAGGTGACATCAGTGGTGCTGTTGAACTTAGTAATTTAACTGTGCTTTTCTTGCTGTTAAGCTGGAGCAGGGATTACTTCAAATTCTGCAGAACTTAGAGCAGTCTCTCTGCTATAATTCTTTCTCTAATATGTATTGAGTCTGTTCAGATACTAGACTCCTAACTAGGGTGGCAGTGTGTTATTGCACCATTTGGTGTTTATATTCCTGAAGAGTCTTGTCTGTAATGCTGTGTTTCTCTAGAAGCCTTTGTTCCTTTCAGCACTGTTCTATTTATGGGGTTTGAGTTAGTATTTTTTTCCTTTAAGTGTTCTTGCTTTCTAAAATATGAACTAGGTAGCTTGAAACTGTGTAAGGCTTCCTCTTTCTTAGTCACCCAGTGAACATTTAACAATGATAGATGATGGCAATAGTGCAGAGGTGCTCCTCCATTACAGGTAATTTCTGCTGATGTTACAGCTTTACCATGCCAAATCCAGCATTCTCGTGTGTCTCATACTCTACCTGGTATTGATTTAAGTAGAAAGGAGAGGAGCACTTTGGGTGGAACTGCCAGGCCATGGAAAAAAGGTTGTAGTTGTGCTGTCCATCTTTCGGGTGTGCCTCAGGACCAAAAACTGAAATAGAGCTTTTTAAAACTCTTGATACTAGAAAGCCTCAGAGATAGGAAGATGGTCAGCAGAGAGGGCCACCCTGACTCAACTGTTAGTTGGAAAGAATAGGGTTTTTTTTTCAGCAAAGTAGATTTCTAGGATACAGTTAACAGTCCATTTAATTCTTAAGACATTAGTAAGGCAGAGGAACTTTTGTATTTAGGATAATTATTTGTGTATATGTATGCTCTGAGATAAAAGCTAGAGACCAAAAGAGTTTAGAGGGGATATTTCTGTACTCTGAAAGTAGTCAGTGTGTTTGATAACTCATGAAGAGCAGTGATGTCAGCTGTCTGCACTAGTAATTGAAGAAAAGACATTGTGAAATGACACTTAGGCTCAGCTGGCAGGAGAGGAATAAGGGAATGCACTTGGTTGTGCTTGAGATGTTCCAGTATAGATCTCCTCTGAATATATTTTCTGTATACACTTGTGTTTAGGGGACACAATGAAACAGCACTGTGTTTTCACTAGTGATTTGTGGTGATTTGACATCTTGACAGAAATCAGATTACAGCTGCTTGCCAGCAGGTAGCATAGCTGTTGAGGATTACACTTTTTTCCCCTTGAATGGATAATGCTTTGTAGTTCTTCTGTATAATTTTTGACATAATCTGTTGAACACACGGAAAAATGGCCGCATCTGTTAAATGTAGTGGATCATAATTATATCTCCATTTTTTTGTCTGAGAATAACAAGCAGTAGACCTTGAAACGAAAGTCTTTTCAGCAAAACTTAGTTTTATAACCCACAAGGTCTACATAATTACATTTTTGCATAGTATTTTCAGATTGATATTGGTTCTCTTGGAAAGGTCAGAGTCACCATCTGTAGTGGAAAAAAAATACAAGGACAAAGTGTATTTAGCTTCCTTCTGTGGTGATACCAGTTTGTTCTGTCTAAGTGATTTGCTTAGTGCTTGCAGTAGCATCACCTTGGACTGTGAAGCAGGAGGGGGTGTTTGGTTATATTGCCAGCCTTGAGAGGCAGGTAGCAACTCAAGGTTTTGCAAAGTGAACTGAGAGATCTTTGTAAATCACCAAAAACCCCTCCTTTATGTAGTGATGATTTTGCTTCCAAAGGGTATTAAATATCCTAAGAGAGCTCTACTTCTTTTTCCTATTAATAACCTTGGATTAAACACTAAAAACTTCTGTGCTATTTGGGGGAGATTGAGGCATTCCAATATACATAATGTTTTGCAATTGCTAAGGCAGTATTGGCATTTAAACCATAAAGAAAAGCAAGAAAGGATCTTCTATCAATATCTAGATCAGTATTTGAAGAGATCTTGTGATAATCCAATTTTTTATCAGTTGGCCTCCACTAAGAAAGCCTTTTTAGGGATTCACCCTAGGAAGAGATTGTATTCTTTAAAGAAAAAACAATCCCAAACAAACTACCCCTCCCAAAAAAAAAAAATCCCAACTCAAACTCCAAAACCAACCAATCAAAAAAAGAATCCCCAGCCCCCCAAAAGCATGAAATAGTCGTGTTATGCATGTGTGCTCCCCAAAATGAGCATGATCAGGTGCCAAAATACTGGCACAGAACACCATTATGGCTTTTTCTAGTGATCATTGCTTTGGAAATCAGAGGAGTTAAACTTATGTAGAACAGTGACAGGAATAAATACCATGTGACTGCCTTCTTCAGTTTAATTTTAGCAGCTTGGTTTGTAAACTGGAATGCTAAGTAGTGTACAATCATCAGTAAACCTAAAGAGCTTGTTGCTTTTAAGCTGTTTGTTGAGCTGTGTACAAGATTTTAAAATTAATTTATGTATTACTTCTTAATCCTGTTGCTATTTAAATGATTAAAGTGTGTGAGCAGTGGGCTGCTTTGCTTGTCCCTGAGTGGGAGCTAGAGGTCCAGGATTCCCTTAAAACAGGGAAAAATGAAGTCCTTGCTGCTCTGTGCTGCATGCAATTCCTGTTAAGGACTGCTTTCAAAATCTAATGATTGTTATCACTGTTTTGGAAAATCAATAGTATAAGCCAACAAGGGTGAGCAGCTGGCTGGAGGCAGTTAGGTTCTTCCAGAATTTGATTTCACAACATCAAAATTAATTTGAAGGCAGTGTGTAGATTTTTAACCATCTCGGGCAGTTCATTGCAAGCAAGCAAAATAACATCAGGTTGTGGGGTGATGACTTTTTGAATTTCAGGTGTAACACAAAATACACTTTTATTGAGGGAGGAAGGAAGTGATGGAGATCAGCTGCCTGGGAAAAAGATATTTTTCAATACTTTGGGGATAAATTTTACTGTAGGTGCTTTGTTTAATACCTGTTCCTCTGTGATATCTGCACTGTAATCAGGTTCTGTAGTGTGTTGTTACACATTTTTGTTTCTGCACTGGTACCCCCTCCTATTTCTTCCAATCTCCTCCCCCTTCCCCTCCTTTAGTGGGCTGGAGAGAGGAGCAGGGTGACAGCAATCAAGTAATAAATGGTAATCCAAAATTAAGCCTCACTGGTATCTGTATCAAATGCATTTTTTCCTGGCCAGTACATACAGTGTCCTTGTTCTCATGAGCAGCACTGTGCAGGAGCAGGCACTTCACTGAAGAGGCTTCCACTGCCTAAAACATTTCACAGGTGCAGCCTTGCACACCAGACAGTAGACTTGGCATTGACTTTATGGATTTGTTTGATCCTCCTTATCAAATGATCAGGTACCAGCTACCTTGGGTCGTTAAACTTTGTGAACAGATGGGCTTCTAATTATATGTGGATGTGGATTCCAAAGAATGCAAGGCCATGCACTCCTTCTGATGCTTCTTGTCACTTGCTTCTGAGATTAAAACAAAGCAGCACATGAAGTGCTGTAATTCAGAAATTAAAATCATTTCTTCAGGTACTTCGTACGGGATCTGTTTCTTCCATAGTAGTTGATTGCTCCTTGTAGGGGGATAGAATATAAGAAAATAAAGATAGTGTAGAAAACAATCTTACCCCTAAGGAGTTGCAGCTGGGCCAATTATCAAAGATTAGGAACAGCCCTGACTTTAACAGGCCACAGCTGTAAACAGTGAGAAGAAGATGCTATAAAAGAGTGGGGTGGCTGGTTGGGAAGGGAACTGGAGTCAGTGGCTGCTTTGTGGAGACGAAAGAGTCAGTGCTCTGAGGAGCTGCCCACGAGAAACACCAAGGAGGTAGGAGACTTTTGTGATAAGGAGACAACAGCATGGAACCCCTGCCATAAGATGACAACAGCTCCTGGCATTAATATATGTTATTAATATGTGAAATATGTATTTATGTACACCCCCATACAAATCCTACCCTTTTTAATGCAGAGAGATGAGGTGTATGTACCTTTTTTCCTTACAGGAGTCATGAAATTGTCTGATTAGTGGTCTGATTTTTAGTGGAATTGTGTCTCAGATGACAAATACTTAGCTTTTCCCTCCCCCCCAGTCAGAACTTTCTGAACATCTGTGTTGTAGCATATTGTCTTTGAGCAACCTACAGCTTCTTGTCTCAGGCTTAACCTGTTGTTAGACTTGTTCTTTTAAATTTTTGTAATTTTACTATTGGCATAATTCATTAGACATGTTCTAAGTGGGTATTAGTTCTTGGATGAACAGAAATAAACCATGAGGCAACAAAAGTAACTTGAGATAAGTGGAGCTTGCTTTGTTAGAGCTACCCACGCAGCCCATTGCAGCATCTGATCTCACAGCCAGAAGCTTCCACGAGGCTGATCTTATGTCTCTCTTTGGAGACATGGGAACATTTAAAAGTAAACATTTGATTTGCTGAAGGATTCAGGGCATCACACCAAAGCTCTTAAAATGTTATAAATGTCAAAATCAACGCAGCTGAGAAACACCAACCTGTTTGGAAAATAAAATGTCCCTGTGGAAGATCCTACTTCTCCATAGTCAATTAATGCCTTGGATCTGATCTACAGAAGCAGTTGATTGATGAGGAAGACACATGCTCTTTAAGAGTGGTCAGCTTTTGTATTTGGCATTGACTAAAAATTTACATGAAGCGCTGAAAGTGTTTTTGGCTTCTGTGGCAAGAGGTTTCAATGCTTCTTTGTTGCTTGAGAGAAGGACATCCATGAAGAGGATGACAAAAGCTTTAGGCTGAGAATTAGTGCTGATAGGTGGAACCATGGATCTCAGAATTATCCAGGAAAAAGGAAATGGGGAGACAGAACAAGCAGAATAAAGGCTTATAAATAAGTTGTTAGGAAGTATTGTGCCCTGCACTGGAGACTTAAGAAATAATTGTCTTATTTCCTCAGTTGGGTAGATGTGGAGAATAAGATTCTTCAGCGATTCATTATTCATCTCTGTTCAGTTTGGGAGTGCATATGACAATGTTGTGATTACTAGGTACAGCTCAGTAACTGATGGGAAGGGAGAGAACAATTTTGGCAGAGGACAGAGGTAAAAATCTAGGTAATTTTTTGATCTCATCACTTGTGGCATATTTGTGTGGCTTCCATTAGCATAACACGTTTATGTACTTTTCTGAAATCTTCCTTTGGTTTGCACATAAGTTAATTTTAACAGATGTTGTTGCTTGTGAGGATTAATAATTTATCCAAAGTAGTTGTACAAAAGGCCTAAAAGGCCTACAACCATAGGTGTGCCTTTTTTTTTTTTTTTTGGGTAGAGGAATTTCCCAATCTCCATCAGCCTGTATATCTGTTGAGTAAAGTTGAATCATTTCGTTTGTGGAAGCTTTGATTTGGAGGATGGCATTTTAATCTTTTTTCCCCTCAGCTGGTGTCTGATGGGTCAGGTTTGGCCATGCAGTTGTGAGCCTGTTAATGTGTAACCATTTTAATAGATCTGAGAGCTTAGTTACTCAACAAGGGACTTCTCTAAGAAACCATAGGTATACTTTCATATGAGAAAGTAAATAGTGTGCTCTATATGTGCAGTCAACAGCACTTTTTATGGGTGAAGGGAAATTAACTCAGCCATTTTATGATCCTCTCTGCAGGGATGTGTTTAGACTTTCTCATCACTTCACTGTGACTGGAATGTTCCAAAATATGGAATTATCTGCAGTAACTTCTTTTGGAGGAGGGAAACTGAAAAATCACCTTGCAATAAAAGGAGTAATATAGATTTTTCTTACCATGGATTTAATTTTGGTGTGAATTAGCAGAAGGTTTTGAGAGAATGACCGAAAAGCTTTAAGAAGCATGCTTTGGCCAGGATTTGTGAGAAGGTCTGTGCACATGCTTGACCACAGAGTTGAAGTAGGTGTGAGTACTGCTGTGTGCACTCAGGTCATGATTTATAATACTTTTTGCTGTTGTGTAACATCCTAGTGAGATTCTTATACTAGCTCTTCTACTAATTAGTCCTTTGTAAGCCATTTTAGTTGGAAATTGTATACCTTCAAATTGCTTTTACAAAACCCATTTTATTTTGGTTGGTTCTTGGTTGTAAAGCCCTAAATATTTTTACAACTTACTTTAAAGTTGTGCTTTGCACTTAACATAGAACAGTTGAGCAAGTGGTTGTACTGCTGTTGCAGTCTCTCTCCTCCGTCTTCCACGAGTAAGATTCAAAATCCAATGTTTGTGACTTAAAGAGGGTTCCAAGTTACAGTTTCTATCCAGGAAAACCATTTTCTTTATTTTTCTGCTAAAGCTGGGAAGGCATTCAAGACTTGCCTTCTAAAACTGCATGCTGTGTTTTCTCAATGCAGAATCCATTTAGTGTGTAAATACTAAATTCTTCCTCTTCTCCTTTCCATTTGGTTGAATTAGCTCAGATCTTTGTTCCTTTGAGAGGCCTAAGGTCTGTCTCCTTTCTGACTGTGTGAGAATTGTCATTCACTTATATTTAGCATTGCTTTTTTGTTAATTAACTTTTTCTAGTGTTTCATGTTGAGCTCCTTGAATTTGAAAGTCTGGGAATTTGTGGACGAAATCATTAATTCACTTTCTTTTATACTTAATACAGTTGTTAATGTATCTTTGTGAATTGCTGAATGCTAGACGGTCTTTGAAGATTGATCTGGGAAAAGTGGATCTGTACTTCACAGGTTGAGCTTGTTAGCAGGTGATTTGGTGCAGAAAGACCTGATTATTAAAGACAGACAGTAGTTGATGCTGTGACACCTTCATATGCACTGCATATAATTGTGCTCATTAACACTTGAGTGAAGGCACTAATTTTAGTAGTGTACCAACTACAAGAGGGTGAGTAAGCTATACAGGCTTATACACAGCTGAAACTGAGTGTTTGCTGCTGAGCAGTTCGTTTTCTGAAATTCTACTCTGTCCAGTAGAACTTAATGAATAGCAGACTTCACTACAAAAAATGCAGAATAATTTTTTTTTCATAAAAATGTGTTATTTTAGCTCAATGTTTTTATACTGTCACTGCTTTTTCATTTGAAGGGGGAAGATGATATATTTTTCTTATATATTTTTTCTTTCATTCTCACTGGATAGGTATTTCTGCTCTTAATCTTCCATTCAGCCAGGCTTCTTTTGTTGTTCTTTAAGCTATGAAAATCAGTGGTGCCTACCTTTTTATTCATATTTATATATATATTGCAAACAGCAGTGGTATTTAACTTGCAAAACTTGTTACCATGTGAGTGATTTCATTTTAGTCTTCACGTTTTTGGAGTGATGGAAGGAAGGCCTGGTAAAAAGGCTATCCTTAATTTATGAAAGTCACTTTCTGGACTGGATTGGGCAGATTTGCACACAGCAGAGTGACTGTTAAGGTTTTTTGTAATTGAAAAGGCAGAACATGGCTACGTGAATTTGGTGATTTGTGATTTCAGTTCAAGAGTAACTGGCTGAGGTTCTGCCAGGTATAACTGATACTTTGCATCCTTTGTGCACTGCATGATAAACCTGAATTGCAAGTAATGAAGGACAGTGTGTTAGTGCTTCCAAGTTACAAAACTGCTGTAAAGGCCATAAAGAGATTTTGTTTCCATAGGAAACATCCTCCCCTTTAACCTGTGTTAACATGCTCTGCATTAACATCTCAGTTATTTTGAGAACTTTGTGTATCGCATCAGGATTTTTGTCATTAAGAGGTGCTGTTAACCAATACCTTTAATAACACTTTTAACAGGTGCTATTAAATCAAGATGATAGGAGCTTATCTATCTTGTACATAAAGTGTAAGGTATTAGAGAAGTATCTTTATTAGAAATAAATTATTGTACCATCATGTACAATATTTTTTGTAGCTAAAATGGATATTTTTTTCTTCCCAAGTAATTTGATCTCTTGTATTCTATTGGGCTGTTTTCCTCTTGCTTAAGCACATTTCCTTTCTTTTTGCCCTTCAGCACTGGGCTGGCTGTTGGGAGATGAGTAGCATAATTGTTTTTGTCATTTTTGATGTTGGAATCATTTAAATTGCACAAGTTCAGTTTTGTGCAACAGGTTATGCCCTAAGGCACAAGCTGATTATGTATCCAAGCTACTTGTTTGCATGGCTGACATGGAAAGAGAAGGGCCCTGTTTTTTGTGGAGTTCCTATAATACCTCATATTCAAAACACAGTTCTATCTAGACTTCATTGTAACAAATTATTGGTGCATCTTCTGAATGCCCAACAGGCAGATCAGCAACAAAAGAGTGTGGATATCATAAGCTGTAGGGAAATAAACCAAACTGACAATCATCACCTGACAGAAACTCTCTGGGGAAAAAACATTTGGCTGTTGTCTTAACTGTATTTCCTCATTAATCTCAGTTTTCTGCTCATTACTGATGTATCATTCTTTTCTGCAGTGAAATTCCAGATCCATTGAGAAGTATCAGTAACATATCCACAGGTTTTTTTCCCCTCTAGTACCCCTCAGTCTCTGCACCAAAGGAGTTGCAGTTGGTGTTGTAATAATGCAAGCACACAGTCAGCATATGGCAGAGTCAATTCAGTATGAGTCAACCCAAATATTAGGAAGTCCTGAACTGTACAAATCTTTTTTAATGTAGTTCTTGGATGGAATTTGTTTTAAAAATGCTGTATTTCCACTGTCATTAATCTCAGATAATTTGTCACTGTCCCCTTTTGCTGGTGCTGCTTTTAGAGGGTTGAGTGAAATCTTTGGGGGAGCTGAGTGTCAGGGCAGGGCTCTCACTGAGGAGCGACTTGGCAAGAGGTTGATTTTCACATGACGTGTTCCTTAAGCAGCAGGGCTGAGGGAAACAAGATTAAAATGTATACCCCTAGAACTGTAAATGTATTTTTATTATATAGAACATGTTTTGTAATGTACTCTTGAATGAAATCAATCTTGCTTATGCCAACACTTGTGAATCATTTACTCTTTGCTCACAATATCTGTCTTCAGAAGAGAGTTTGGCTGGAAGTAATAAATGAGTATTGAATTTCCTTTTGATTTTATAAACTCATCAAATTATGCTTTGGTTTCTGAAGGTTCCCATTCTTGGGCAGATATTAAGGAAATGCATAAAGAAGGCTGGTTTTTGGGGTTTTTTTTCCCCCCAACTCGTGCTTGTGGAACTTGAGAAATTTCACTGTGAAATATAGACTACTGTTGATCCCCCAGACAGATTACTCAGTTTCTCTATCCTTCCCACTTGGCTTCCCACAGTCTCCCACAGTATGCAAATAGAGAGAACACATTTGAACAAAATGTTGCATCTTTCTGTGCTATGCCCATCTGCTCAGGTACCAGAGAAGATTTCCCAGGCCTCTGTGATCAGAGATGAGGTTCAGGGAAAGCAACTATCAGCCACGAATTGAGTGAGGGTTGTCTCAGGGCTTCCTTGAGAAGACTTGATCCCTGCAAGACCACAGGATGGATGTGAGGGTGAGGAGATGGCTTATTTCTGCCATTCTTAAAAGACTAAAGAAACTGGGGAGGGGTCTTCTTTGTGGAAATATGAATGTTCCACAATCTTCAAATTCTTCCAAAGGACAAGCCATGGAGTTAGAGGATGGTGCTTCCTGCTTCAGTCCCTGTGGAATGAGTCCTTTTGGAACACATTTCTGAGCATGTCAATGACAGGATCATGGTTGGGCACAGTCAGGATGGATTTGTCAAGGATTAATCATGCCCGATCTCATTGCCTTCTGTGATAAAATGTCAGGATCTGTGGGTGAGGCAGGAGCAGTGGCTGTCCTTTACCGTACTTTTACTCAGGCTTTCATCGCAGTTTCCCACAGCACTCTTGTCATTCCTAGTTAGGGTGCCTTCCACAGTCTAGGTGGTGAGAAGCTGCTTGTAGGATCAGGCTTAGAGTGTCATTTAGGGTTTGATCACTCCCAGTTGCCTGTAAGAAGCTGAGTCGTGTTTGACATCTCTTGTATTTGCTGGGAATGCCTCAGTGAAGGCAGGAATGATCAATCTGACTCCATGTTCTCAGAGGCTTTATTACTGTATAATACTATATTATATTAAAGAATACTCTACTATACTAAAGAATACAGAAAGGATACTTAGAGAATGCTAAAACCTAATAACGAAACTCTTGACTCTTTCCAGAGTCTTGATACAGTTTGGCACTGATGGGCCAAAGAGTCAAAACAACTCACACCAGAACCCAACGAAACAATCTCCAAACACATTCCACATGAGCACAACACAGGAGAAGCAAATGAGATAAGAATTGTTTCCTGTTCTCTGAGGGTTCTCAGCTTCCCAGGAGAAAAATCCTGGGTGAAGGGATTTTTCAGAGAAGGTGAATGTCACAGACATCTTTCCCAGGGACCTGGATGGAGGTGGCAAGGTCCCATGCATTGACATGGCAGCACCCTGAGGGGACCAGGTGCTCTGCTGAAGGGCAGAGCTGCTGTGCACAGGGACTCATTCTGCAGGAATGAAGGAGCAGGAGGCTCATGAGGTTCAACAAGGATGGTGGGGATAAAAAGCTCTTAGGTATGAGCAGCTCTGGGGAAAAGGGTTTGGGGAGCTGGTGGGGCAGCAAGGTGAATGTGAGGCAGGGATGAAGCATTGGCAGCAGAGTAGTTTGTGCAGTGACTATTCCCTTCAGCTTCACACTTATTCAGCCACATGCAGAATACTCTGTCCAGCTTTTGTCTGCCCAGTGCAGATGTCGTCACTTGGTGGCTTCTTCTAGGAGGGATGCCAGAGTGACTGGTGGGCTGAAGCATGGGCCCTGTGAGAAGAGGCTGATGGAATGGGTTAACTTGGTGAAGGGAGGGCTTTGAGAGGATTAATAGCAGCCTTCCCATACAATAAGGTTGTTTTTGAGAAGAGGAACTAGACTGGATGCTGCATGGTGGGAGGATGAGAAATAATGGACATAAGTAGAAGATTTTCACGATGTGACTGAATAAATTGCTTGGCAAATTGATTTGATCTCATAGATGACTATGCCTTGAGTAAGAGGTTAAACTAGATGACCTTTTCAATCTGAATTATTGTATCATAAGTCTATTTTCATAGTTTGGCATAATGTATTAATGTATTATGTGTGCTTAGGTTTCCAGTCTAAATAATATGGCCTAGGTTTTCCAGTCTAAGCCTTGATAGCAACCCAAGATTTCTTTCTTCCATGGTCACTGGGCTTGCCCTGTATGTTCAGCTGCACAAAATGCAGTAATACAGAGTGGGCTTTGAGACAACCAAAGCATTGCCCCTCAGACTATACTGAGGACATTGGCAGTGCTAAAACTGGAACCCGTCTGTGTTTGTTTCCAGTGTTTCTGACATCTCCTTGCTTGAGGTGCTCCAGCGTGTCAGCAGCTGAGCTCTTCTCTCCTGCCTGACAGTCCAAGGCAGCAGAGCTCACCTTGTCTGCTAAAACTGAATGCAAGTGTCAGGGATGGCATTGCTCTTGTTCTCTTGCCAGCACTCTGTTCTTTTCTTCATGAAGCATTGCAGGCTTACAGTGCAGTTGCAGTCAATGCATGCATCAGAGACTTCCAGGCTTATGACTTCAAGGCTTATGTTTGACAGTATTCCCATAAATCCAAGCTTATTTATAAAATTCTGTTATTTTTCCAAATACTCTTGTTTAGGGCATAGATCTTTTTTATTTGCTTTGCCTCCCACCTTTTCTTTAGCTTTGATTCTATTGCAGATTTATTTTTAAATATTTGTTGGTTTCTTTACTAGATGCATTTTTCTTAAATTTTTCTGTAAGTTTAATGTAAATTTCTATGAACAGAGTTTTTCTGTTTCAAAGTAACTCAACTAATGGTCATGACTATCATTTATTTTTAAATATGTCTCTGAGGGTGGAAGTTACTATGTTACAGATGGTATTGGTGCATTTAAAATATTAATCAACATGTAGGCATATCTGTATGAGAGTTTTGTGGTGAGCCTTATGTTGTCACTTGATCTTTTTTTAACTTCAGAAGTGTTTAGTCTTTATGACAGTTCTGTAGCTGCTCTGCCTTTGGCTCACTGTTCTGTTTCAATTCAGGTCAGACCATGTTAGTTTTTTCAGTAATCTTGCCATCCTGGTCTCCTGAGGGTTTTCTCTAGCCTTACAGTTTAGTTTTTCAGAGTATAGTTAGCCATTTTATTCTGATCTATACTTTAATTCTTTTGTGCACTGTCTGTTTAACCAATTTATAAAATACATGCCTACAATCAGTTTTTAGAAGTTAAAGACATGTTTTTTAAAAAAAACTTTTTAATATCAGTTACAAATGTTACATGCAAAAAAAAAAAATCCATTGCATCTAGTTAAGCATCTAATTTTTAATTCAGGATTTGTATTTTTTCTTTTGCAGTAAATTGACTTAGTTGAGTTATCACTACCTGAAACTGAGTTATCACTACATTCTTCCTAGGTGTTAGGAATAAGTCTTTCTCAGTGCCCCTGAAAGTACCCAACGTGTCCAGGATTTTAGCTTGTCCAGAGGCACAAGCACTTCCTCACAACTCTTTTGAGGGCTGACCTTGGCCAGCTGGCAGATGCTCACCAAGCCCTCTTCTTCAAGAGAAGCAGGAGGAGAAAATAAATAAAACTTTCTGAGATAAAGACCGAGAGATCACTTATCAATTACTGCCACAGGCTTAACAGACTCACCTTGGAAAATTAATCTAATTTTTTTTCCAGTTAAAAACAGTAGGCTTATAAAACAAAGACAAAGCTAAAAAACACCTTCCTGTCCCCCATCTTCCCAGGCTTGCCTTCACTCCTTCCTTCCTGGCTCTTCTACCTGTCTGGCAGGGATGCAAGTGCTGATTTCTCCTCACAGAGGCCACCCTGCAGCTCTCACTGCCAAACCCTCACCTTGTACACACAGAACACCTCCACATACCTGGGAGTGAGTGCTGGCATTGACTTTGGAGGGTGCAAGTTCATTACAGAATATTTATCTAATGCCTCATTACAGATTTCAGCAGTCTCCTATTACTTTCCAGATTAAGCATTCATGTTATCATAAGCTCTTCCAAAGTTTGTGAAGTAAACATGCAGCAAGCAATCTGACTTCATCTTTCACCACTAATTTAGATTCCCCATTGGTTCATCTTCCTTATTGCACTCTTTTAAAGTGCTAGTTTGTGTAAGTACCTGGCAAATTTTATACCTTGCCTCATTTTAGGCTCTGAAGGATCTTTATTTGGTCACTTACTTTCATTTATTTACATGGATATCTATTTATTTACATGGATATCTTCAGCTTTTCAAGTCTAGCATTCACCTGGATCTGGAAATCCTGATGTTGGTCAGGAGCTGCTGTCCTGATAATTTTTCCCCCTTCTGTTTTATTTCTAGGCTTTTAAGGCATTTAATAGGACCTTTTTACTTCCCTTATAAGTCTGAGTCTCAGTTTTTTTCTTTGGGATGTGTCAGGACATTCCTTTCTGTTTATCTTGTATTAAATATGTTTATATGTGAGTTTGTATATGCCCATGTGTATATATAAAAACATACATTTATTTTAAATGCTTTGAATCTGTTCAGCCTGCTTCTGTTGAAAACACACAACTGATTTACCACTGTCTGGCTGGCTCATTTTGGATTTTCCCCTCTGTAGTTTCACTGTCTGCTGGTGAAATTGTTTTTTTTCTCACAAGTTTTGTTGTTCTTTCCTGCATGCCTGAATTGAGTGTTTGATTTGTTCAGGTGATCTCTCACACCTGTGCTGCTGATACTCATCAGCACTCAGGTGCAGAAACACTGTTGCAATCACACCCTGCACTCTGTGTATTATTGCCTGTGCCTGTCTGCACCTGCTGAAATAGTTACAGCTCTGAGTCCAGCTCAGTGAATCTCTTCAGAGAGCCTTCCTCCCCCCTCACTTCACTACTGAGATCGTACACACACAAACGTGGCCTGTTCCTGACCAGAATTTAATTTTTAATGCCAGGGATTCTTATGGTGGAAATGCTCGGTCTTTTAAGTTTTCTGTGTGAAAGCATTAATTATATATTTTTTCCCCTTTCCAAATTTGTTACCCCTGTTTGGGAAAGAGGCTTTTGTTTCAAGAAACTAGAACATATTTGTAGATAATTTGCTTAATAGAGAGAGTGTATTTGTAAGGATTTGACATTCCTGTGTAGTTTCAGGCCCTTCAGTTATCCACCTCCAGCGACCTTTCTCAAGAGATGAGATGGGATCTGAAAGTCTTCCTTCCTTAACCATTTCTTGAGAAATTAAAATTTGTTCTTTCACAACTGTTTCTAAGGGAAGTGTTATTTTTATAATTTCAAATACCACAAAGAGAATCAGTGGTGGATTTCCATTGCTGTTTTAAGAGGATTTAGTACATCTTGCTTGAATTTCAAGTTCTTAATGATAATATTGCCACTGATAGTACCTCCAATGCAAGAATTGATTCATCTCTCTCAGCTTGCAGGTAATTTATTCAAAGAATCAGAGAATGGTTTAGGTTGGAAGGGCCCTTAAAGGTGGTGTAGTTCCAAGCCCCTTGTCATGGCAGGGACACCTTCCAGCACACCAAGCTGCTCTAAAGCCCCATCCAGCCTGGCCTTGGACACTTCCACTGATGGGGCATCCACAGCTTCTCTGGGCAACCTGTGCCAGTGCCTTACCACCCTCACAGTGAAGAATTTCTTCCTAATATATAATCTAAATCTGCCCTCTTCCAGTTTAAATCTGTCCCCACTTGTCCCCTCACTACATGCCCTTGTAAAAATTCCCTCTGGTTTTCATGTAGCCCCTTTAGGTTCTGGAATATACTGCAAGGTCTCCCTGGAGCCTGAACTCCAGCATCATGGCCAAAGTTGTGCTAAGTATTGGCAATTGTTCAAGATTGCTACTTAGCAATTCAAAGTGTTTTCCTCCATCCACTCTGTAACAAGAAATATCTTTACTAGGATTGCTGAGTTGCCAACTTGTCTTTGTAGGGGATGATACCTGTAATTGTATGAATTGCAAAAAGGGAAACAGCTGATTTTATTCTGCTTTTTGTTGCTTTGCTGTTGTTTTATCTTCCAGGCCTCACAGTCAAAAGTCAGTGCCATAATAATATTTTGCATATAATTTATGCTTGATTACTGCTGTATGTAAACCTGTCTGATGTTAGACGTAAACACTGCTGCCACCCTGTTGTGTGTCAACAAGCGTAGAATCCCAGTCTCCTCTGTGGAGAGAGCATCTATATTGAAAATAGTGCTTCTGAAGTGTTTAAATTCAGATGTCTAGCTGCCAGGACTTCAGAGTATCTTGTATTACTCAACAAGAAATGGTCAGTGCCACATGAAAGACACTGGTGGATATTTTGACATTTGATATTTATTTTATCAGTGTGAATGTACGTGGTTTATCATCCAAAGCAGAAGAGACATTCACTCTGTAAGTAGATGATGTGTATGTAGCTATTAGCTTCCCTTTGATCTTGGTTTGCAACCTTAAAATTCTGAAATTTGGCTTTGAGGGCTATCTTGTACCTGATACCACTTTCTGAATAATTGTATTGTATTTGCATAGCTGTATTCTACCAACTGTATCCTGCCTTGCTATCCCCTTTTGTGCACTTTGAAAAGAATGAGTGGGACAACTGGGACAGTCTGGCAACTGTAGAAAGGCAAATGTGTGGCTGCACTGGCAGGTTCCAAGGGTGGGAAGCAGCACTAATTGTTATTTGAGGTTACTGGTGTTCCCAGTGTTTTTCATGGGCCATACATATGAGAACACATCCAGAGTACCATGCCCAGTCTCCAGCTCTGCAGTACTCTGATGCTCTGGCTTGGGTCTGTAGGTAAGGAAATTATATAGGGACTGGATATATGGCATATAAGGAGGGGCTGTAAGAGCTGTTTTGGCTTAGTCTGATGAAAATGAGGTTCAGGGCATCTTAGTGTGGTTCCCACCTGACTCATGGGAGGTGTGAAGAAGCTGCAGTTGGACTTCTCAGAGATGGGCAGTGGAGGAGATGTGGCAGTGATCACAAGTTGTAATGTGAGGAATTCATCCTTACCAGGCACAAGGAGTATCATTTTCATCATTAGAGTAATTAAAACTCTCCAAGGTTTATCAGCATCTCTGATCCTGGAGATCTTCAGAGCTTGGCTGTGGGAGCTGCTGAGCAAACAGATTCCACTGCCCCTGCTTTGAGCAGGACGCTATTAGAATAATTCCAGTTATCCCAGCCTATATTGTTCCATGGCTTCTCATATCTGTATTTCCAAAATATGCGTGTGTCCTTTCTGGATAAACTCTAGTAAATTCTGACTTTCAATTTCCATACCCACAGTGTGCCTGGACATAAAGACCATTTTTCTCAAGAGAAACTAGTGGTAAACAATATCTTTATATGACTCTGTGTTAAAGTTTAATTCATTCTTACATTCACAGTATTTCATGTAGGTGTTTAGCAGGTGACACTTAAGTTTGTTAGAATTTTCCTCTTTTGGCCTTTTTTTATAGCTTGTTATGTCAGATACCATAAAACTCTTGAAGGAAATGTAGAAACAAGATAGTTGTAGGTTTATGTCACTGGTTGAAGCCTGTGGCCAACTGGTGGAAATGTGGAGCTGCCCAGTGAGTGTTCATTATTTATACTAACTAGTCAGGTTAGACTGGTGGACAGATTTAATTCATTATGGATAAGTACCTTGTAGGATTTTTTAGAGATATTTGTCATAGGCACTTTTCCACATGCCTTTTCTGTGCTTCTGATACTCTGCACTTCCTGTGAAGAAATAAGTGTTTAAATGTTCAGGCCCTTGGAGATGTGGCTCAGGGAAATAAAGATTTCTTACTGAGTACAAGCATGCCTGGTTATCTGCTATTCAGCTTCCCTGCTGAAGAATATCTCATCTTTAATGACACTACTTTTGGTAATGAATTAACACGATTCTAAGGATAGTAAGTGGAAATTGGGTCAAATGTAATGTTGCTACTGTTACGTTTTACCATGATAATGCTGTTACATCCCTGTGGTGGGATGGCCCAGGCACCCATACAGCTGCTTCCTCATTCCCTGCTGCAGTGAGATGGGGAGAAAAAAAGGGGAGAACAAGGCTGAGAATGCCCCAGGGTTGAAATAAAGACAGGGAAATCACTACCCAATTGCTGTCATGGGTAAAGCAAACTCAACTTGGGGAATTCAACTTAATTTATTGCAGATTAACATAAATATTGAATTACTGGGTAACAAAAAAGATAAACATTAAAACACTTGGGGGAATTCATCCCTCCTCCTTTCTGAGCCTCAGCTTCACTCCAGACACTTCTCTTCCCTGCCTTGTAAGCACCACAGGGTGCGCTGGGTCCCTTCAGTGAGGCACGATGTGATTTAGGGGGTTGGAGGCAAGATGTATCAGTTTTCTGCTACTCTGGTTTTGTTTTCCTGTGGTGTGCGTCCTCCATGGGCTGCTGTCCCCTTGGCAGTCACCTGCTCCAGGGCAGAGCATCTTGCCTTCTCCTCCTCTTCTTTCCCTGACTTTGTTTTCTCATGCCCTCTGTTGGTTCCTGCCCTTCTGGTGTTCTTCAGTGCCCTTCCTCATATTTTCATTAAAGCACCCCACACATGGATGAGAGCTCCAGTTGTGCCCTGTGGTGGATCTGCTGTGAAGCTACTGGAGTAGAGACCCCCCCCTGCCAACACCTGAACAACACCTGCAGAAATACAGTTAGAACTAGAACTCCATGTGTTAGTTAAAAATGTTCTGGAAATGTGGAGAAGGAAGTGCTGGGCTAAATATTCCTACTAACTGCTGATGAGTACTTTATTATTAGATGCTCGTGTTGTCTTCTGCTTTGTTGCAATTCCATGTGAGACTGGATTGCTTCCTCAATTAAATATGGTTTTGGTGAGCTCCTTAGTGGCTGAACTTGTAAATGTTCTATTTCTAAAATACTTTTGGTGCTTTTTGTCTACCTGACTCAGAAACATAGGAGCAATTTCATTGCAGTCAATATTATTGTGGTAAAATAATGGAATAAGGTGATACAGCCAAGCAAATGTGAAAAGGCAAAATTTGGAGCTTTCTGTAAGCAGTTAATTGACCAGTCTGGACCTGAACAAGATTAAGGATTTTCTAAGGGGTGGCATAAGTGTACTGAGAAACTACTCTACAGTATCTTGGGGTCTAGATGTTATATTCTACGTAATAGTGACTTTTTTGTAGTTAATTTAATTTTTGACAGTTTATCAGTATAAATAAAATTAATTTTATGTTATATTTAACTAGGATGGGGAGGTTTTTCGTTTAAATTCAGAGATACTTTTGGAAATTTAAAGGAGAAAAATTTCCTTAGTAGTAATTGAGTATCCTTAAAAATAAACAGTATACTACAGAATATTGCTTTGAAATTGTACTTTAGAATAATAAAATTATACTCGAAGAAGAAAAACTTTTCTAGCAAATATTTTTCAGTCATTATTTTAATTCTCAGATATACAGATAACTTAGTTCATTGTTTAACCTCTTCAGAGGTATATATGATCTCTTAAAAGTAACAGTTGTATCTTACTCACTGAATGTTTTACAGAATTCAAGATACTTATTAAAAATTTGAAGCTAAAGGTATATTCACTCTCATATTTAGAATATTCAGGTATCTCTGTGGAGGTCCATCAGAGCATCTTTGTGAATACACATCTCCCTTTGTCTAGGTCCTGCTGACTTGCTAATTCTGTATTTCTTTAGCTTTAAGTTTGACTTCTGCTGTTCAAGTTCTTAAAAATTAAAGATCTATGTTAATTTATCAGAAATGAAGAATTCCTGATCTCTATTCTCAATTTATTGTATAAGGACATGAATCTTGAAGAGGTAGACTATTGTGCCAATTTATGCTCAAGTTGTCAGAAAAAATAAATGTGTGAGCTTCAAATGCCTCAAGTGTTTACCAGCTAATTTACAAAGCAACAATAAAATTCCAGTATTTATATAGTCAGAGCAGAGGCTTTTTGAAGGATATTTTTTCATTAGAGTCTAGGAAATAGATTGATCCATTAGCCTGATGCTGGTGCTTATTTGGGAAGGAGTGCTTCTTTCAGCAGTTGCCTCTGTAATTATGTTTCATTGCTGTCAAATAATGCTGCATGCTGAAAGTCAATTTGCATTTTTAGCAGACATCCTTCAACCTCTGTGAATGTCTTTCTGGGGGAGGAACTCATGGTGGTCAAGAGGTAGAATCTTAAGTTTTTGTAACACCTAAGTCAGAGTGTGTTCCAGAGATATGGCTGAGTCAGAGTCCTCTCCAGGTCTCAATAAATGCACCTAAAACCCAGTGAAAATTGACTGTCTTATTCATGTCAGGGGTCCATGTTATTTCCACTTCTTACTGTTCAGTACTTTGAACTGCTAAATATGTCTTACTGACTTAAAAGTTAATGTTTCTTTTATGTACCCCTTGGTCTGCCAGCTTAGTGGAAAAGGAGAGCAAGAAGAGATGGCAGTAATTACCACAAATCCATAAAAGATTAATGATTAATGGACAGGTAGGTAATTACAGGTGTTTATTTTGAAGATTTCAATGCTAGATACAGCTTTATGAATTATACAGATTTCAGAATATCCATGTGAATTTTAAATAAATATGTAATCCCATTAGTGGTGTGACACTGTGAACCCTATTGCAAAACTAAATGTTAAACAAAATGTACAGACTTTTCAGTTGTTACCTTCTGTCTCTGGCAAGATAAACTGAGCACATGTTAAAGTTTAGCTGCTGAGGGGCAAATGATCATAAGCTTCCTGTCCTCTTCTGACTTCTGTATGTCTAACCCAGTTAGACAACAGGAGAGAAACAGAGACCTGGGTTGAGTTGTGTGATTTTTGAATGAGGTCTTTAGGGCGTGTGTCTCCCCTGAGTTTGTGTGATTTGACTCCGAATGGCATTCATGAACAAATCAAATGTTGTTCTGCTTTTTGATGTACAGGCATTTTCCTAGCATGCCTCTAAGTGGTAGTCTGAGTGGTGGGCTTTTCAGCAGGCACCTGGGATCCCTGGCAGCCTTGGGAGCTAGATGTTCCAGAAGATCCATATGCAAAGAAATGGATTATGCCGTGCTTTGTGTTTGTAGGTTAGGAGTATGCAGCTGCTGCAATTCAGGCACTAGCTTGCTGGGGTTAGAATTGAAGCTATGAGGGCTTTTTTCCCCCCAAAACATGAAAAATAGCACTAAAAAAATCCTATCAGATGAGTACTTAATCTCACAGAATCAGCCTGACTCAAAAATACCACAGGCAGTAATTCTAAGTTAGTGCTTATAAGCAAATGAGCCCCAGCAAAGTCCTCTTGTCATATCTGTCGGTGGAAGAAATGAGATATTTCTGTAGCTACTATTCCTTTGCATAAGCTGTGGAAGAAAGAAAACTTCCTGCTTTATGGATAAGGTTAGAAGAAATTAAGGTTTTCAGTTTCTGTCTCTGCAGGAAATAAAAAGCATGTGAGATACTACTTGCCTAATGGCAGCACTATAAACTTAATGTGCTTTGCAAGATAATTTTCTTAGTAATAAAATTTCTCAAATTATATTGTTAGTGAGCATTCTTTAAATTTTTACTGTATATATATATATATATTTTTGTGAATTTTTATATAGACATATATATATGTCTGTGAAACGGGCAAAGAGATGAAGAACTCTTAGAAAGGATAACCAGGACAAGCAATAGATGGTGTGAAAAGACTAGGGAAGCAAGAACAAATGCCTTGCCTACATGGCACTACTCACAGCCATTACTGCTGGGCTGTGCATTCACTGGATAGATCAGCTTCCTTCAGTGCCATGTGTCTCAGAACAAATGTTCTGAATTTGGAAGAAACAGTTTTTCTTCAGGATCACAGTGGTAGTGAGAGTCAGACCCTTTTCAGGATGGAACAATGTTTTTTATGTGTTTTTAATTGCTTATTGCTTCCTAATCAGTTTCTCCCTGGTGGAATTTATGCAGTGGATATTCACCTTTGATAGGTAGGCAGCTGCTTTGAGATCAGTTTTATCCATTTGCACTCAGTGTGGGCTGAAGGATTTTTTTAGAGAAGTCAGTGCTATGAAATGTGTTGTCCTCAATAGCTGCTGGAAATAGCTGTGCATAGCCTGGCCTGCTAAATTTCAAGTCAGTCTGTCATGCCATAATACAAAGTCAGTTACTTGTAGGAAAACACTTCTTGAAAACCAGTTTGGGAGGAGAGAAAGGGAGCAGCAAAGTCTTAAACACATTATATTAATCTGTAACAAGAAGTCTAAAACATTAGTTGAAGGAAAGCAAAGGTCTCTTCTGATTTCTTTGCAAGTTATTTGATTTACCTGTATTGAGGCTTGTGTAATTTTCCTTTTGCACTGTCTGATTTATGGGCAGGTAGTCTCCTACAGATCCCAACACAGCTGATCATTATTCTGGTAAACTAATGATTTTTTTTCTTCCTTTCAGCTCCTCTTGCCTGTTAGGTTGGTTAAACCTGTCTTTTGCTAAGCTGGTTTCTGTTTTCCATTGCATAGAAGTTGGCTGTGTTCAGAACAGATAAAGAGAAAAGGAAATGCGGTTGCCTGAGGGAGTGCAGAGGCATTTGCAAAAGTAGGAGATGGTGCATTGAAAGATGTGGTACTATTGATCTTTGGTGAAAACTGCAGCATTGTTGTGGTCTAGAAAGCATAAATATTTATCAACTGATTTTTTACCTAGTTTTTTTTTTACTTGGAAACTGCTGTTGCGAGAACTTGAACATTTTTACATGCAGTGACTTTGCTCCTTTTGCATTGGTTTGGTTTTGGCCAAGGTAGATTGTGAAAAACACTGAGATAAAAAAGCAGCTGAATCTGAATACTCAGTATTCTTATGTTTGGCCACTTTCATACTCTATCATCTGTGAGAATTCTTGGGGTTTTTTTTAAGATGAAGGTACTTTTGCTATGTAATACAGGTCTGTAGGCTAAAACTCTAATTTATTACAATTAGCTTGAACAATTCTAGCCAAACGGAGATGTTCTCTGGTTAATATTATTACATGTATGCAGTACACACAGGCTTTGGAATTCTAGCTTGAATCACTGCGTGTGTGTATGAGTGAGACTGAAATTTTTGACTGTCTCTGCACAAATGTGTGCAGGCACTCCAACTTATTTCCAATTTAAACAAACTAAAAGGAAAGTTCTGCTAGTGTATGTTAGGCTTGAAATACATACGAAGTTGCTAATCCATGCATGATGGCACAAGGATAAATATTTGGGAGGAGCTGAGCTGATCTAGTGGTTCCACTAGCCCTGCTTAAAGTGAGAGGTTATACTAGGTTCCAACCAATTTTTTTTATGAATCTGTAAATTGTGAAAGAAACGTGTAGTGCATCTCTCAAGCGCACAGCTGGCATGGCACCTTCAGTGGCACAGGGCTGAGCAATAGCTTGCATTGCACAGACTTTGTTTTTGTGCTGTTTAGCTGGGTTTAAGTCATTCTTTCTCTTTGCTTTCATGTGTCTGTCTCATTTCCTGAAGCTGACTTATTTTAAATGGCAGCCATTATGCCCTCACCCAGCAGGAGTGCCAAATACTCATGTTTTCTTGGAGGACCAGATCCTGAGGAAATATTTGGTTTACAAAGACTTCCAGTCTAATGCCTTTCACGTAAGGGAAGGGAGACTACTTAATTATTTTCTGGACACATCCATCAGCTTTGGCCTTGAATCAGAGTAATCTTTAATGTTTGAGGTTGTGTAAACATTCAACTCGTGATTCCTCCTCCAGCTTGTAGGCAGTGAGTCTAGCATGAAGCGTAGTCTCTCCATATGGTCCTGTATCCAAGACTTGCTTCAGGGCATGGGGGAAGATCCTTCCATCTTGAAAGTCTTCAGCTCCATCCTGTACGTGAGCAAGCCCAAGAGGTGGGTCAGAGAACAATGATCTGTGGCTATGCATCAGCTTTCCTACCTGGTTTGACTGAGACCATTTTTCTTCTGTCCTAGACTTGGGAGATGCCTGTGTCACTGATAGAAGATTAGACTACTTGATGGGTCTGTCATAACAAGTGGATTCTCGTTACAGCAGAGCCTGTGCAGAACCCTTCCTTCTGCTCCCTCCATTGTGCTCTGGCCTGTTCCACAGGTTTTCTTTAAATTGGCCGCTTTAGCGGATGATGTTGGATGGAGCTGGCTTTTTTTTTTTCCTGTGGGATATTGTTGCTTCCATACAACCTTGAGTCGGATCAGTGTGTTTAAATCTTGACACGGAAGCAAAATTCCTTTTTTTTCACATCTG
Source organism: Molothrus ater (assembly GCF_012460135.2). Lineage (NCBI taxonomy): Eukaryota > Metazoa > Chordata > Aves > Passeriformes > Icteridae > Molothrus > Molothrus ater. The sequence continues at coordinate 67,039,150 of NC_050482.2, forward strand.
CCCTTGAATTACTTTGTTGCAGCGCTGAGATTAGAGGGAGCTCACCAGCTTTTACAAGTCTTATTAGTGTGACCTGATGGATGGATGGAGAAGCCTCTTTTCTAGGAGTAATCCATACAGGACTGTAAGACATATGAAACTCTTCAGACCTGTTTATATTTACTTCCAACTGCATCAACTCAAAGCACTCCTGGATGATTCCTCTGCCCAGAAAGCTCCTCATAAATAAGCCCAAGCTGAAGGCTTGCTCTCATGAAGGGTTTTGATGAGCTTAGTGCATAGAGGAGTCCACCATATCTCATACTTTAGCCTCTTAAATATTGGGCAGACATCATGGTTTACCTGAATATCATCTGTTGATGATCTTTATGTGCAAGCTGCCAGTTACACACAGTCACTTGCTCAGTTTGTGTTCTCTTACTGGTATATTTTGAGTGTTCTTTGGGAAGCATATGACTCATTTTGCCTCAGTCTCTTTCCCCTTCAGCTGTCACTTTTGGTTAGTCATGTTTCTGGCTGAAATGCCTTTATCTTGGATTTCTGTCTGCAGGATACCAAGAGTCATTAATGTAACATCCTGCTTCTTGCTCACCCTCCTTTTTAGTGACCCCCTCGTGTCAGTCTGTAGGAGTACCAGACAGGCAGACTCACACTGTACATCTGGTAAAAGGATTCCACGTTTTACTGGTGTCCAAGGTCAGGGTTTAGGTCATGCTACTTGGGACTCTTGGTCTGCTCAAGATGCCTGTCTTGCATAAATGATCTCAAGGCACAGGGTGGATAAGATATGATGGATTTCTCTTACTGTAAGATATCAATTGCAGGTGGTAACATGACCAAAGCAGTTTCAGTAAATAAAGAGACTGTAAAATTTCCCTTCTTGTAACACTTGGAGCTTCACTAGTTCCTGACTTACCTGTCATTGGAACTAGTGTCCTGCACTCAGCTTGCAGGGGACGCTGGTGATCCTTGTTGTGCAAGACATTTTAGTTGCTGTATCATGACTGAAGCCTCAAGGATGCAGGGTACTGGCTTTTTGCCTTTTGTTTGTTTTTGTTATTGGGATTTATTTTTTTTTGTTTGGCATTTAGGAAGGACCTGAGATCAGCCTCTTTAAAATCCAGGATGATGTTGCTCTGTTCCACATCAAGTCTCTTTTCAGGGCTGCCTGGAGTTTCTGTTCTGTTTGCTGCCCAGCTGATGTGTCTGTCTTCTGCACACAGGGTTTTGCAGAAGGTAATGCAGGGTGTGCCTGACATGGTTTCAGCTTTATTGGCATGACTGAGATACTCATGGATTTGGAACCTTCATCTCTTCATGCATGTGTCTTGGTAATAGCTTTAATGAAGAGCTTTCCTTTTCAGGAGCTTGGAGTGCAGGAAATACATCCAAAGGTAGAACATCTGTATCTGGTAGTGTGTTTACTTGAGATTATAGTAGGACTGTGTCAGAATCCCAGAGAGCCTCCTTCTTTCTTTATGAACTAGAGGAAAGCTTACATGGGTGTAACATGAAGTGGGAAGGTTTTTTCTAAGTTTCTAGGCAGGTCTGTTGCTCTTCAGAAAATCCCTCTCTGTATGATTTTAAAGTTAGTTGCAAGAGCATTTGCCTGTTAGCTTCATCCAGGTTATTTTAACAACCATTTTAGGACTTCAGTTTTCTTTCATTCTTGTGTCAAATGTTCTTTCACAGTGTTTCTGACCAGTGCTTAGGAAATTTCAGTGGCTATTAGTTAGGTTTTGCTGTGCTGTGCCTTGTGCTGAAGAGCCCTCATTGTTCCCACTGCTGGTTGGAAGACTTTCCTTGCAGCCCTTTACCTTGTGTGTGCATGCTCTGTGAGAGTGGTTGTCATCTGGATGCTCAGAGCAGTGTGCTAAGGACTGAGCATACTTCAGTTTCCTCACAAAATAGTGTTTTGTTCATCAGTTTGTTACAGCCTTGTTACAGTGGGAATGATCTGTAACTAAGCTACCTCTGAGACTCACTTCACAAATCCTTTGTTAAAAGTAAATAAACGCTGTGACTAAACATGAAATAACACCATTATAAATGGCTTATGAGAGAGCAGTGCACAGAATTAGAAGAGAAACCTCCTTAATCCATTCATGCCCAAACTGAATCTCAGAGCATTTCTACCCCACATCTCCTTGGCAGGAGATGCAGCTGGTACACTGAAGAGCTGCCTCTAGGTGAGATGTGCTGCTTGGGGTGGTTTGTGTCTGCATCCCCCATGCCTCAGTTTGTGTGCACCAAGGAGAAATTCATCCTGGTGTAGCACTAGTATTTATAATTGAGAGTCTTGTTGAAGTCTTCTGTGTTGTCCAGACAAATTGAAATTTTCCTGTTGCTGATTCTTTCATTCAGAAATTTAATTAGAATGTCTAAAGAAGTTCTGCTGCTCTAACTAAAATAAGCACCTTCCTGGGGATGTAAGGGCTGCATTTTCAGACCAGATGTTGTCTCTTGTTCTTGGTTGGTTGATCAACTGATTGACTCAGTAGGAGTCCTACGTGTATTTTTGAGATTTAGCATCTGGTAAATGTCTCCATGCCCTGAACTTTTGAAAATTTTAATCTATTCATTAGCAAATGTATTTGCTACAAATATCTAAATTGTGCTAAATGAATGTAGCTGATTACTAACTCTTAATTACTATCTGGATGGAATGCAGTTATGAAATACCAGCAGGCTTGGAGTAAATAAATAACTTTTGATATTTGTCTTCTTCAGAATTTATGGTCATAAGCTAAAACACAAGAATTTTCACCTCAGTGTGAGGAAGAACTTAATTGCATTTGAGGGTGGCAGAGCAGTGGGAGAGTTGTGGAGTCTCCCTGTCTGGAGACATTCCAAACCCCTGGATGCATTCCTGTGTCAACTGCTCTTGGTGACCCTGCCTTGGCAGGGGTGCTGGAATGGATAATCTCCCTTCCAGCCCTGGCTGTCCTGTGGTTCTGTCTTGTGCTGTGAGTTGGTGGGTGCCAGAAGTCAGTGATGGAAACCCACAGAGGCTCATGAGACAAGTATTGAGGGTAGACTGACCATTTGAGCTCAAGGCATCCTCTTTTATCTGTCCACAGGAGGGGTATGTTAATAGCTGTAATCTCAGCAGTCTGCACTGCAGAAATTAAGACACCTGAGGCCAGATCCTCTTCTGCCCTCTGCCTTGTTCCTTCAGTGTGCAGTTGAACTTTGTGTGTACCTGAAGCCTGAAACCCAGCTAGTTTGAGTTGTACTTTTTGTGAAGGATTTTTCTTTACTGGTATCAAAATATCCTGTTTATCCCTACCAGACACAGCATTGCATGAGCTACCTTCTAACAAGTTTCATCATCATGTTTATATAAAACTTGGTCTTTTTAAAAACATACCCCCCTTTTTTAAAAATTATTATTATTGGTTTTTTTCCCCAGTTGGAACACTCTGGGTTAGACAATTCCTCCTCAGAGTGTGTTCTTCTGGGTCACTGGGGCATGTTGTAATAGAGCAGAGAGAGAAATTTGTGGTGTGGGGACAAACACTATCTGTAGCATTTCAGAAAATGCTACCCTTTGGGAGACCTGCAGAGCTGGAAGTACACTTTTCATGCATACATTTGTTAAGCATGACACTGAAGGAAGTGTCCACAATCTTAGGACTTTCTGGAAATCCATGCAATATACAGGTACTGCATGCAGCCACCTCTAGTGTGGTGATGCACGTGGACAATCATTTAAAGAAAATGAGAACTGTGAATGGAGAGCCCCTGAAATGTTCATTCTGTATTTGTGTTCACCTCCTGTATATGCTACCTACTTTTATGGAGCTCTTGTTCTTACAGTATCCCTTTGGAACGGGGATATCCACATTATTGAGGGGGAAGTGGTGACTGGGAGGAGTGTGAAAGCTTTTCATGAACAAGTGGTGGAAGCTGAGCATTTGGGGGGGTATTTGGGATGTTCCTCTGGGGTTAGCAGTGTCTGCCTTGAGTGCTTCAGACAAAAATTGCTAATAGGGATTAGTCATCTCTTTAACTTCCCATGCAGAGCTGTGTTGGCAAGGAGAATAAGAAAGTTCCTGCTGCTAGAAAGAAGGTGTAGCTATTAAATAAAAATTGTAGTGTTGATACAGTTTCCTGGCAGAGGAGTGGCACAGATTTTAGCCTTTGCCTCTTCCGTGACAAAGCAGAATCAGGCAGGGAAGTACTGAACTCTGTGTCTTTGCACTCCTGGGATACTCCACGGGAGTTCGGCTTTGAGAACTGAGCTGTTTCTTCTCTTACGCTGCCTGTGGGCAGTTTTCTTGCATCATTCTCCTGTGAATAGATGCAAACACGTGGTCTGGGCTGGCTCTGCTCTTACTGAGCATGCTGTGCAGTTACTAAACTCACTGTGAGTAAAAGAGGGGCGACTGGAATCTCCCATGCAAGAGCAGGAGGTGAATTTTTTCGGGAAGGCCAGCCAGAAAGCCAAAGTCCAGTGTGAGGCTGATGTTTCTTGTTGGTTTTCCAATATAATCAGGATCTGTGAAAAAAGAGCTAACTGGGAAATTGTTTTCATACCTTTTGACCTATGTAGGAACTCTTCTCATTATTTCCCATAAGAGAATCCTGTTCTTTCAGGAGCTTTACTTGAGATTTCTAGAGTTGGTTTTAATACTGAAATCAAAAAATTGACTCCTCAACACATTGGTATTTTTTCTAGTTTTTTGTTCCTTTCAGTTATAGCCAGTCTTGCCAGTGAGGAGTAGTGCTTATACATGGGCAATGTGCTTTAGAAGTATTACAAATACTTCTGAAATATATGGTGAGATTCAAACACATTTCTTAAGATTTGGTACGTAAGCAGGGACTGAGGATATTGAGATACCTTTTTCCATGTAAGACAGCTGCTTCCAAAGTTTCGCATTTTTGCAGCACATCTATTTTTTTTTAATAAGTCATGTTTTGACAAGGTATTTTTACAGTAACTTGTGTAGTTTGATTTAATTTTACTGTCATTCGTAATTCAATTTATTTTTAAGTTATTTCTAGTTTAATTATTTCTGTCTTGGGAAAGGAAATGCTTTATTCACAAATTTTAGTGTTCACTATTGTAGCAATGTTCAGAAGGTAATAAATGGATTGAATGGATCAGTGCAGTCATTGGTTCAGGTTTGGATTCGTTACTCAGCTGTTATCTATTTATATTATATATTTAAGTTGACCTGTTTGTTTTGAAGGGGTCAAGGTTCTTGTGTTACTTTTTTCAAAGTAATAGGAGGAATTTTTCTGTTAGACTAATTTAACAGAACTGGTTTTTTTTTATTAAAATAGCTTATGAAGAATACTTGATTTTTCATTTAAGACAGTGTGTCAGCACAGTTGTTTATTTTTAGTGACTTACTGTTTGTGCTATGTTCCTTCACTGAAAATGTTTTTAGAGCAGACATGCCGATGAAAAATTGAGAGTCTTTGAAACTTTTCATTAGGAACCTTAAACGTGGTTGGTTAAGACAAGTGTTTTATCTTGTGAACTAGGGTCCCTAATACAGATTCTGCTGTGCAGAGGGAGAGAAATAAGAGGATCCTTATATAAATATCTTTGTTGTAAGATTTAATCCCATGTTGTGTTTATTTTAGTAGTGCCAGAATGTACCCAGGGCTTTGGTTTGGGTTGAGTGCAGTCACTTTTATGGCAGAGAGGCAGGATGTGGGGTACCATGGCTGTTCCCTGGGGATGCTGAATGTGTGAAGCTGAGAGAGCTGCTCTCTGCTGGGCACAGAAGCTGCATCCCAGGAATTCTTGGCCTGAGTGGAGCCTCTGGTGAGTCACTGCCAGTGCCAGCAGCAGGGAGGCACAGGAAGGTTATTGTGTGACAATTGGTGACAGCAGTGACTCGCTGCTCCTAGGAGAGTGGTGCACAGAGATTTGGAGGGTTAAATTCTTCCTCCAAATAAATTATCAAGTTTTCCAGTAAGGCTATCAGTCTGTCTCCTGGGAAAATTAAGGTATGTGGTGTCTAGGCACCATTGTGTCTGAGTGTTGTTCATTATTATATCAGTAATGCACAGATTTGTTTCAAGGAAATTATTTGTGTTCTGGAAGACAATTCAGATAGAAACCCATATTAGCAACAGGCTTGACCTGTTTTATTTTCTTTAAAATAGATACTAGAGGTTGTTACCAAGTTGTACCAGTCCTGTCCTACCTAGCACAGCTTTTTCAGGATACAGTTAAATATCCTGATTATCCATGTGGCAATACCTACCCCTTTTCTGGAGGGAAGAAACATCTCCAAGGAGAAGCTGGTGACCACAGCAGGGCTTCTAGAGAAGTAAAACATTAGAAAAAGGACATAAGCAGCAGCTTTCAAGTGAGAGCAGAATAAGGAATTTTGCTCTGAGTTGATGTTGCTCAGTTTCAGTAGGAAATAAACCTGGCTGGCAGCTGTAGGTAAGGGGAGGTATTATGAAGGGAGGTCATTCCAGTAGCTGGCTCCTGTGAGTCAGAGTTGTCTGTGGGGATACTGGGCCGAGCTGTGGATGTGGAAGGGGAAAAATATAATATGCAGTAAACCAGTACTGAATTCTAAAAATCATAGACTAGATAAAACAGTAATTTTAAAACACATAACCAGTATTAATGCTGCTTGATAGTTTATAATGCTGCTTGATAGTTTCAGAGATTAAATACCAAACCAGCAAAGCCTAATGAAGGACAAGTGTGCTCTGAGAGGTGTTTCCTGTTTATCAGTTGGTAGAATTACCACCTCTCCATACAAATCTTGTGCTCAGACCTTTTAGACCATGGGAATGGTTTCCTGAAAGCTTTTATTCATTCATTATTTATTGCTCTCAGTCCTTTTCTGCTGAAACAGTTGGATTCACTATTTATATTGTGGTTGTGTTTCAGGGTTGGTGGTGTATTATTCTGGTTATCCTAGCACATACATAAACATGACAGTTGCTGTCCAAAGGATTTGAGGGAAGCAATGGTTAGAAAGTGATAGGATGGTGATTTTTGACTCAAAGAAATGCAATTGCATTATTTGCTTGGCTGTTCTCCAGAGCTTTAAAAAAATTATTTTAATATTGACCAAGGAAAGATGCAATTTTTAATGTTTTTAGTCTCCATTATATTTTCTCCTCTGACAGTGGCTGAGGTCTGAGTTTATAAATCACTCTTTATTAGCTCAAGTAGTGATTTACTTTTTTAAGAATGCTTTTGTCCACCTGTTCTATGTTAGATTTTAAATAATTTAATAACTAGCTGTTTTTTCAACTGCTTTTACTTAAATTAAAACAGTTGAATTGCCGCTTCATTTTCTCAACTTCATTTCTTCATTTCTTGAACTGTTTGTGGTAGTTTAATCAAAAGGATTGGCTCTGTCCTTTTCTGGTAAAAATAACCAAATAATGGGGTTATATTTTTAGCAGAGTATATTATGATACCAGTTGTCCTTTATTGAACGTTGTATATTGCGATTTTAATGAGGCTTTCCACAGAAAAACAAAATCTGAATAAAAAAGTGAACAAATTACTGACGGTGACTACAAAACCCGTTACCCAGCACTGCCAAGCCCAGCTCTAAACCATGTCCCCAAATGTCACATCTACACATCTTTTAACTACTTCCAGGGATGGTGACCCAGCCCCTGGCTCGGGGCAGCCCACTCCAATGTGTGACAGCCTTTCCAGTCAAGAAATTTTTGTAACTTCCAACCTCCCTGGCACAACTTGAGGCTGTTTCCTCTTGTCCTATCACTTGTCAGAAGGTGAAGAGCCCGACCCCCACCTGGCTGCACCTTTCAGGTGGCCATGAGAGCCATGAGGTGTCCCCTGAGCCTCCTCCAGGCTCAGCTTCCCCAGCTGCTCCTCACAGGACTTTTTCTCAGACCCTTCATCATCTCCACTGCTCCTCTCTGGACAGCACCATCTCTGTTTCTCCTGTGTGACCATTCTCAGCTGCTTCATCATGTGGTTTCTAGCATCTTCAGAGCTGTGTGGATCTCCATCCCATGCCTGCACTGCCAGCAGACAGAACCTCACCAGTGCTGTCCCCAGGTCATCTCTAGTGAGCTGCTTTGTTTTCCCTTCCCCCTTCCAATGTGGTTTAGAGCTCTCAATGAGCCCTGCTGGCTCCTGTGCAGAGATCCTGTTTCCCCTTTGAGACAGGTGTACCCTGGCTCTTGCCAGCAGGCCTGCTGTCATGTAAACTGATCTATAATTAAAAAAGGCAAAATCCTGCCAGTGACAGCAGGCTCGCAGCCAGGTATTGATCTGCTGGCTCTTCCTGTTTCTTCCTCCTCATTCCCTGAAAATGAAAGGAGAAAGAAGAACACTTCATGTGCTCCTTATCCTTCAACCAGTCATGAATCTGTACAGCAAAAGTATCTCAAAAAAGTGTTGCCAAGAGAGTGTTTTAATGATGAGTAAAACATATGTTAATGTTAGGTGAAATCTAAAAGGAGTGCAGGGAGTATGAAATCCAGGATTGAAGAGTGGTTTCTTAGTAATGCATTCAGGGTTTCTGTGTTAATTGTATGAATCTTCTCTCTAGTAAACCTAATCTAGGCATCCATTTGAGTGATTAAAAAAAAGAGCCAGCCTCTGCTTTTAATTAACATATGAGTTTATTTCTCTGGGAAAGCACAGCAAAGTGCCTTAAGCTTAGCATTTAAGTAAGAACCACCATTGTTCCTTTGCCCTTGCATTGAGATGGATGAAGAAAAGAGAGTCCTTTCCCTAATTCTTTCTAGGTCCCAGAAAATACCCAAGAGTTGAGTAGAATTTGGGACTTCAGAGCCAGCTTGCTGTGTTGCCCTGAAATGAAATGTCTAACACTAGGCAAGTGAGCGTTCCAGATTTTCACTGCTACAAGCCCTTTTCAATTTTTTTATTTTTAGTTGTGAATTACCAGACTCTTAGAAAACATGTAGCTCTGAGATGACTATCTGTGTTCAGACAAGGGTAAGGTCTTGCTGCAGTTGGTGGATTGATGCCTTGAACTCAACACAAGGAATTCCATTCTCCTTTCTGTCTTGACAGTTGTTCATACAGATCTATCAGCAGATTTAGGTATTTCTCTGAACAGTGTTTAAATGCAGAGCACTTGGTTACAGGATGGCCTGCATAAAGAGCCAAAAAGACTTTATTGCCCAGCATTTCTATCCATTTTTGCAGATCTTGATTATCTGTTATCTCTTTCTGATAATTTCACTGTCTCTGTTATTGCAGATCTTGAGCATTTAGGTATCTTCCACCTGGTCTATAAAGAGGCAAGAGTTCAGTCATTGCTTTGCAAGAAGCCTGACAAACTGCTTGAACAGCCATGTAGTACTAATTCATGAGTAAGCAGCTTCTGAAAAGATTTATTAAGACCCAGTATTTGTTCAGTGAGAGATTTACCCTAAATGATTTTATCAACACTGTCTATACCAACTGTCCATTTTGATTCATGGGCAATGCAAGAATATTCAGTGCTGGATAGTTTTATGTTTATTGCCATGAAGTCAGATCTCCTTTATGTTCTTCTCTATTCCCTTGATTCCTAGAGTGATGTGCAAGGTTAGACAGGACAGTACTAAAGCTTTTCACTGACAAAAGTCTTTCTAGCTGTCAGTCCTGTTGTAGGTACTCATTTTAGCTTGTCTAGCTCACATTCTGAACAGATGGATTTCTGATGCCTGCTAGGAGTTCAGCTTACTGCACCTGATGTCTTCAGTGGTGGGTGACTGAGCACTGCTGCCAGAGGGAATTGCCTCCTGCTTTGAGAACCCTTGTACCTAGCAGGAAGATGTCTGGGGCAAAGAACCAATCTCCTGAAAGGAAAAACTTTTCTGTTTGGGTGTTTTCCATCACATTCTAGCATCTAGTAAAGGTCTCAGTATTGAAAATCCTTGAATTTGTGCTTGCAAAGCTGCATCCATCACCGCACCTACCAGAAGTCTGAATGCTTTCTGTTGAGGTGGGTTGTGCTAGGCCTTCCCATTTCCAGAGCTACTCAAGTTCTTAATGCTTTTCTGTTGCTTATCTCTTAAAGCTGCTTAGCCTCCTAAAAGTCAGACAAAGCTCCTTTAGAACTCAGTGTAATGTGCTGTGTTCTGCTTTGCTGTCAGGGGTGCTGCTGTCATTTCAACATGAGGGTAAGTGCCAGAACATTTTGATCAGAGGGTTTTTTATATGTTCTTTCACAGGGACAGTGATTACTGCAGCCATATTCTAAATTTATCCTGAAATTCTAGTAATTCATTTGAACTGCCTGTCTTCCCAGAATGGTACTTGGTGAGACTTGACATATCCAGAAAAGATGAGTTTCAAATCTGTTCCTTTGTGAGTGTAGCCAATATTTCATGGCGGAGGGCTAAAATACCATGTATCGTGTCAAAAGCCACAGGTTTAGTTGAGTTTTATCTGCGATTGTTGCTTCTGTAAATGTTGTTGAAGAGATTCCTATTTTCTTCTTCCTTACATTTCAAAGAAAATGAAAAGAAGTTGCAGAGATGGAAGGGATGCATATCTTCTGTCTGGCAAGAACTTGTCTTAATTGTGACAACTTCAAACTGTAATCTTGCAAAATAGTGTTAAAATAATTGCTGCCATTGTAGTTGCCTGTAGTGCATTGATAACTTTAAAAAGGCCCGTAGTTTTTATTTCAAGAAGGGACAATGAATGAATTGATTTTGCTTTTGTTTTGTTTGGTTTTTTTGTTTTCCTCTATGTAGCAGTGCACATACTGTAGTCCTCTACAGTAGCTGATGATATACCTGGCAACTGCTCTTGTTTCAGCAATCATTTTAGGACTTTTGGATTTTTGACTGAGTAGGAAGGTTTGCAGTTGTTCCTTATTGTGGCTTAAAACAAGAAAACCCTGTGCAAACACTTTTCTGGGAAGCTTGGTTTGCTGTCCATGAAGAATTGATGATAAAGCAAAAGTGAGAAGGTGCAACACCTAAAATTCTGAGTAGGATAGATTGCAGTTAGGGAAGGCACATTGGAGAGGCTGTGAACAAGCAGAACAAGTGGTATGATAATGACATAGTAAAATTGGTTCCACGTTGTACTGAAACAGGGGGGGATGAGATGTGGGACAATACAGGACCTCTGCACTGTAATCATCTCCCTAAGAACTTTTGCCTTGCAGTGTTGCCATCTAATAATCTCAAGGAAAATTGTAAGAAAGGTGGCAAAGCCTCATTGCACCCATGGGCAGTGCAGCTGAGAGGCTGTTTTGGCTGTTGGTTCTCTCTGTCTTTGTTGAACATTGGGCAAAGACTCCATTGGCAAGAACTTTCCACGTGTCTCAATACAGCCAAATGTTGTTTATGAGATTTTGAATATCAAGTGCTCTATTACGTCAAATCCTCTGTGCAGTATTCTCACATTTATGGCCATATCTGATCATCTGAACCCTTCCCTTTCCAAGAAAATGCATTAAAATAGCTAGCAAACAAACCATCAGTAAATTTTAGTATTTGCAGATCGCTGTCCAGGTTTGATAGTTCAGTCTGATGGGGCTTACAAATACTTTATTTCCGCTGAGAACTCAATTTCTGGAGGCACAGCGTGGAAAGAACGCTTCCTGCTGCAGTCACCACTCCACAGTCTCTGAGCATTGGGTGGCTCAGGCCTCCCCACTGTTGCTTGCAGGTGAAGGACACATTCCAAATTGACAGGAAGAACAAGATATTGTATTGCTGTGGGCAAGCAGAAGTTCAAAATTTGCTGTTTTACATTGAAACTAGTTATTTTAAATATTCAGTCCTAATTCAAACTATTGTTTGAAATATAGCAGGCACAATATGGAGCTGCTCAACAAGCTTTAAAGATTCAGCCTACTCCCAGCTTTATATTCTTAGATGAGAGATAGTTGACCTATGCATGCAAATGCAGTTATTCAAGGTACTTTGGTCAAAATATCTTTGTGTGACACATGGATATGTTCATTGAGATTTATACTGTCACCTCTCCAAACCAACTAGTGTAGGAGTTGTGATTTAAATCTGGGTGAGATGGGTGATGTGGTTAAAGTAATCAGCAGCTTTCTTGTGCATTGATTTTTCATATAGCGCTCTCTTACTAGAAATCAGCAGCTATTTTTCCTTTTAGAGCATGTTGTTGATGTATGCTGATATGTTGGAAAGCACTGAACACAAAATCAAAGGTTGTGTAGCAGAGGACCTTTTATCTTGGATTGATTCCTTGCATCAGCTAATGGAAAGATGGATTTGCTGACCTCCCTAATTGAGGTGACTAATAATACATTTGTGCAGAAAAGCTCCTAATCTATTAACAAATGAGTCATCTTTCATATAGATGCTATTAATTTGAAAATATTAGACTTTCATACATATGTAAATGTTAAAATTCTCTTTCCCATAAGTGCCATAATAATTATAATTACTTTCATGGGATGAGAGGTTCACAGAAGCTGAATTTGGCACTTTAGCACCTATTTCACGGATGCAATTTAGAAGTAATCTGCACTCTAGGTGAAATTGGGTGTGTTTTATACACATGCAAAATGGGATAAGATGAACTCCTTAAGTTCTATCATGGCTGGCCTGAATATAGATTAGTTTGATGTTTGAGTATTGGCTTTTAATTTTTTTAACAGAAACTTCATGCACAAAGATCAATTTTATCAACACAGTTTGTTACAAAAGAAACTTATGCTTGCCAGACCAGGGAGACAGAATCTGCAAAGAGTTATCTTATTGCAGTGTATGAAACTGCAAATATGCTGTTTCTTTAGCAGCATAAGAATAAAAATATCAAAGCTCATATTTGTAAATAAATAAAACATGGTGTTTAAGTAATGTAATACTAACCCAATTTGGACAGCCTGCTGGGAAACAGAGGTTAAAGTCAGTATGTAAATTGTCGATTCAGTGAGAAATTCCGGATATTTGCCCTAATCCCAAAATGCCTATTCTCAAGAAAGATGAGGCGCTTAAAAAGAATCCAGTTTCTTAGTTCCGGGATCATAGCATGCTGACATTCAAAGGGTGTGAAGTGTCGATTCTTGGAAGATTTGCATGAGCAAAAGCTTTTGAAGCACAGTAAACTACTGATGTAGAAGTACCTACCTTTGGAAATGTAAACACAGAGTAGCTGGGGCTTACAGATATGACTTCAAAAATAATTTTCCTTTGAGTTCTAGTTGCCTACTAGGCCATTTCTGGTGTCTGACAGCTCAAATTCCCTTAGGAAGTCAGAGAACTGTCAGAATTATATTCATAGCTAAAAAATTGATAAATGTGTGCTTTTTAGGATTTTACAGCTTTGCCTATGTGTAATCAGAATTTTTATTCTTACCACACAGGTGTGTGCACAAATTTCTTTAGAATATTTAGAACGTGCACAAAATTACTTTTAGAATAAATCTTGTTTTTACTGTGCATGAGTTATTCTATAGAAACTGCCCACATTTGACCATAGAAACAGCCTACCTTTATCATCCTTGGTAAGCTGCTTCATGTTTACCAAAGATAAAATCTTGCATGTGGACATTTAGTACTGAGAGCTGGTGTACTGCACTTAGTCTGTTTTACCTTGGAGCCTTTTCATGGATGTGCCTGTACACTGTGTGTGAGTTGGTTGCATTGCAGGCTGTTTCTGATTTGCTTCTTTTAGGACTCTAAATTCATTCCTGCAGGCTTGTTTGGGGTTTGTTGGGGGTTTTTTTGTACAAACAGGAGTAAAGGAATTAGGCTGCTGCACACTGCCTCCTTAAATGGGTCAATTTGTGAGAGTCTACTTCAGCTGACAGATGTATTACTGACAACTTAAACTCTTTATCTATAGCACTTTTTTACCATCTTGCCCTTCTGCTGTCTCAGAGATAATGCAACATAAGGTTGTCTTTAAAATGCAGGTCCCTTTCTTTGACTCTCACAAGTGAAATCCTCTTAAAATCATAGCAGTGTTTTGTACCTAAGCTTAACACTATAAAAATCACCCACTCATTTCCATTTAAATCAGGGTTTTGAAGCCCCTGATCCATCTTAGAGGAAATATGTAGCATTTCTGGAATCAGCAAGTTGTGTTCACAGCCCTGCTGGACACCTGACATTAGCCCTTTTCCCAATGTCTTTGCGTGGGCTGCAGCTGAATGTCAGCAGGGACTCCCTCAGACAGCCAGGCCTTTGCTTCTGCAGGGCATTCAGCAGAATCCATTTCCCAGAAATGCTGCCAAACCTTTAACTCTTTGAGCATGGGAGGCAGTGATTGCGCACAGTGACCAAATCCTCTCTTCTACCATTTTCCATGTGGTCTCTTTTGAGCTGAGTGTGATTTCATCCTCTTACAAATGTTTGAGATGCTTTCGTTGTAAAAAACGTGAAAGTTATTGCCATAATGCAAAAGTTTGTGCATGTGGGTTTGCTGGCAAGAGAAACACTATTTTTTAATTTACATTCTCATTTTTGGTGATGTACATTTGATGATTAGACCTTACAGAATTGTCCTTCTGAATTAAAATATATCATAATTATTGTATCTTTCCTTTCTAGAGAAATAGCATTTTACTCATGGTGAACTAAAAACAAAAGTAAGGCAATGTTTATAGGTACTACAAGTACATTTCAGACCTGCAATGCCTTTTGTAGCTAAAAGCTTGTGTACTTTGTCTTTCTTTGCCAGAAGTAAAAATAATTGACTTTAAGGACAGAGTAGCTGTAAACTGCTGTTTGCAAAACTTAGTTTTTGTTTGATTAACAAATTACATTTGTCTCTTTTTCAAAATTTTGTGGGTTTTTATTCCTGGGTTGGGTCCTGAAAAAGAAATACAGAACTATGTGATATATAATAAAAAAGGGAAACATGTTGTTGTGGTTTAACCACAGCCAGCAATTAACTACCACACAGACACTCATCTTTCCCTGGTGGGTAAAAGTGGGACAACTTGTGGGTTGAGATAAAGACAGTTTATTAGGTAAAGGGAAAGCATGAGGAATTAATTTCCTAATTCCCATCATCAGGCAGGTGTCCAGCCCTTTCCAGGAAAGCAGGGCTCCATCCTGAAGTGGTGGTGACTTGGGCTGTCGGGTGCCATAAATCCAGTATCCCATGCTCCTCTTCCTTCCCCCAGCTTGTACTGCCGAGCACAGCATCACCGACCTTTGGATAGGTGATGGTCTGGGGTATCCCTTGGGTGGGTTGGGATCAGCTGTCCTGGCTTTAATCCCCCCCAAATCCCTGTGCTCCCCCAGCCCACTCAGTGGCAGGGTGGGGTGAGAGGCAGGGAAGGCCTTGACTCTGTGCAAGCCCTGCTCAGCAATAACCAAAATATCCTGGAGTTATCAACAGTGTTTTCAGCACAAATCCAAAACACAGCCCCATACCAGCTACTAGCAAGAGAAATAACTCTACCCCAGCCAAAAGCAGCATACCTGTGCTGTGTGTCCAAGTACATAGTGTTTAATACACGGGGGACAGCCTGATGGCTGAGCAGATTGGCAGAAAACTGCCAAATACCTGTGCATCATAAGGTACAGGATGCACTGAATGTACTGGCTTTGTGGGTTAACAGTAGAAGTAACCAAGAAGTTTTCAATATCCTATGTTTCAGTAATATTTTTATAAGAAGCTTTTATTAAATCTGCTGATTTCAGCAAAACTCTTGTTAGGGTGTTGGTTTGTTTGTTTTTTCCTGTGGAGTGGAATTTCTGATTAAGAATTTGGTAAGAGTGAGATGAGATTACCCTAAGCAGGAAACAGACTTTGTTTGAGTGTGAGTGTTGCTAAGGGGTCTCTTGGCTAATTTGAACAAAGTCCCTGACACTTCCCTTTATGACACAGACATGTGAGGAATGCAAGCTTGAATTTTGAAGTCAGTCAATATTCAGATATTTGTACAAAGCAGAAACTCTCACAGTCCTTTCTGTAAGAATAACTTGTTAGAGATCCACCCAAGAACATCTTTATTGCTTCCTGACTGGAGCCTCCTTTGAGTCATATGAAGATGAGTAAGAGCTTGAACCTCTCTCTTCCAGGTGGAAGCTTTCACACCACTAAATATTTTAGTAGGACCCCTCTTTTTCTACCTGTCCTTATCATTACCCTACATTCATTTGCTCATGATTGAGTCTTCAGTGTTCTCCCAGTGTCAGAGAAATTTTTTTTAAGTGGTTGAGTTTTGCAGAATGTAACAATAGTTCCCCACCTCATTGTGACACATTTCTGTGACGCTGTCACATAATTGCATGTTATGTTTTTCCCTTGTTTCTGGGAAGAGTACATTCTGTTTCTTTTTGCTGATTTTTTCAGGCTTCTCTTGAATGTACTGTATTTTTTCTTGGTGTTCAAAAATGAAAGGAATTTTCTCGGTTTAACCTACTTAGAATTTGAATAGAGGAGATTAAGGGGAACTTAACTATGGAAGTGTTTGGTGACTAGGTGCCTTGCAAAGCCCAGAGGTCTAATTTAGGCATTTAGACTTCTTGAATAAATTATGGGATAAGTTGTATGTCTGATTACAGTAGTTACACAGACAGTATCTGCAGTATGAATAATCTAAATCAGGCATCCAAACCCAAATGAACAAATGCATATTGGAATATTAAACTGTAGCTTGGTAGGTAAAGCTTCATCTTGCAAAGATGAGTTTGGAAATCCTTTTTTTAAAAAGCGTATCACAATTTAATCCTTTCTTTCAAAATCATGGTAGTAGTAGTGGCTGCCTCCTTTTGATCTAAAATGTAGGGTTAGAATACAGGTCTTGGCTGTAGAATATCAATTAAATTTCGTTTTCTGACTGAAAAAGTTAAAATGCACATCCCCTACTTCCTTTGGAATGGTGAGATGATAAACATTTAAGGTAGTTGGAAGTATTGCTATTCAGGTCTCTCTGTTCTTATGTGTTCTACCAATTAGAATAAGAAGCTGTGCTCTCTTTAGTACTCTCTGTCAGGCCTACTGAATCTTTAAATATTTTATGCAAAAAAGAAAAGCTTCAACAGAGAGAGATGAAAGGAGCTGCCTGCAGCTCTCACCAGTACAGCTGTAGGTGTAGTCCTGAGACTGATTACCCTGAGACTGCAGGAGCAGGACAGCTTTGGGAACCGAGAACCAGGAACTTCTCCATCATGAGCAGTACCCACACTGTAGGCTGGAAGCTCACCAATCTGCCAAGGTGTGGGAAAGGTGAATTTGAGTCCTGGTAGCTGGAGGCAAAGATTGAATCGTGCTCTGCTACTTAGAGATGTAAATTTTGGGCTGCTGGATAAAAGTCAAACTCTGTCTCTATGCAGAGCCTGGTTGGTTAACTGACCCATGGAAGTAATACAGGCAGAGGAACAGCTGGTGTAAGAGGTTGTGTGTACACCATGTCCTTTTAGGACTTCTGTTTGAGGTGATCCTCAAGGTGCTTAGCTCTGTCAAGAGAAAAATTTGTTGGACATGGCCATAACTAGAGAAGTGCTCACAAAAATACCTCTGTGATTTTTACATGTAGTTATAATTTGTAGTGAGGCTTAAAGACTAGTTTTCATTACTTGAAAAAAACAGAGAATCCTCAAGGTTTGAGATAAGAGCAATACATTTCAAGCAAAGTACAGGTTCACAATAATTGCTTTAATTACATTGTCTGCATTAAACTGTTTCACAAAAGCATGATTGTTACTTAGTAGAGTATGGTATAATGAAGCTCAGTGGTATTAAAAGTATTGTTACATGTTTATTTCTAGATAAGACTATTTCAACAGTATTTTTCAATTTTCTTGAGATCTCTAGTCAGGTCTTAGAAATTAATTATCAGTGGCTAGTGTTGCATGAACTAGGAAAATATTTTGCCTTTCTAGGATAGTTGCTGATTTAAAAGTGAAGTCTAAAAACTGGATGAGATGCTTGTAAAGCTTGCCTGCACCTTCAGGGGGAAAATTATTTTTTCTTTGAAATTATATAGAAGACAAGAAATTTTAACTGAAGAAGCAGTTTAGCTATGATACCAGCTAGTATTGTTTTATTATTCTGAGAATCATAAAAAAATTTTGGAAAGCACAGAAAAGAACCCATTTTGCATACATTTTGCATGTTGGAAAAGAGTGGGTGTCAGAAGCACAGAATAATTTTTTGTGGCGTGTTTTCCAGTTACCTTTAACTGGAAAACAGTTTAACAGTTTTCCAGTTACCTTTAATAATCGAGTTTGTTCTCAACTGAGCAGCAGTTCAGAGAACAATGGGAGTTATTTCTAAGCTCAACTCTTAACTTTTCTGTTAACTCCACCTCTTCATTTTTCCTGGGAAACTGAATCCCAGGCAGTTGCTGACCAACTGTCAGGTATTCCAAACTGCCTTGTCTTTATTTCACAGACTGATGGACCAGGATGGGTCAGTAAATCCTGTTTGTCACTGGTATTAAATTTATTTTTCCACATCAGGTATTTGAATCATGTAATAGATTTTGGTTCAGTGACCCAGAAGTTCCAGGGAGGCATTTCCATGTTTAGGGGAAATAATTTCTGTGGGTCTGAGACACAGTTTTTGTCTATGTAACCTGAAATGACATTTCACAGCAGATCAGATGGTAGAAATGTAAGAATTTGGTTGGGTGATTTAGGCCATTGATGTTTATAAATAACCCAAGTTTGGTTCCGAGACAGCATTGAGTAGAGGAAATAATTTCATTGAATCGATGATGTGGTTGTTCAGAAGAAGCTCTTTTCTCGCCTGGGAGAAAGGAAATGCTGAAGTGGCAGAGTGTGGAGAGCCAGGTGGAAGCATGTGGGAATTTGTTTGTTAGCTGGAGGAACAACACACAGCTGGGCTGTGAATAAGTAGGGCTTCTCAAATACAAATGGAATTAACTCGTGTATGGAATTGTGAAGTTACATCTAGTGAGGTTACTGTTTAATTATAACAAAAATTGAGGACGTTTTCTCACTACTCTGTTCTAGTCCTACTGACTTTATTGGTGGGGCACAGGTACAGATGAGGCAAATATTTTAATGAGTGCAGCAGGTTTTCTCTTACAGCTCAACCAACATGCTTTAATTGAACAGATGTAGTGGTTTTGATTGCCTACCTGTAGTGCCTCAGTTTCAAGGCTTGGATGTGGTTCTGGCATTCCCATTTTGTCATTTCTCCAAACCACAGTCAATAACTGAAAGTTGAGATCTTTAATTAAAAAGAAAGTGATTTCTGAAAATGTTTTGGAGGTCCATGTTAATTCCCTTCAGATATTTTTTTCATCTCTTACTTGAAAATAAATCTGAGCAGCCACCAATATATAAACACAATGTACCTTTTAGAACAGAGTAATTACTTGTTCTCTCACCTAATATACCTGTGCTATGTTGTCACACAGATTCTATAACCTGAAGTGTAGTTTTAGATTAACCAAATTACTAACTTCCAGATATTGTCTTATTGAAGTAGAAGAAAAGGCAATTTACAGCATCTCAAACCAACCACAGATCTTTGCATTTAAGCTGATTTCAGTTTATGCTGATGCTGTAAAGGATGTTTCCATTTTCTTCTGTGCCAGCTCCTTGGCAGCATCTGCCACCCCTGCTTTGCACCAGAATCAGCACTGATGTAGCCACACTGTCAACTCAGTTGGAGATGTGGCTGCTAAGGCATTTTGTTTGGTGTTTGCTGGGGCTGATTTTTAGCCATCAGGTGAGGTTTTGATCCTGTTGTTAGTGCCAACCACCTAAGGAAGGACAAATAGCAAGACTGTTCCCTTTAGTGGCCTTAGGTGAGCTGACAATGTAACAGCAATTTTGGTTGTGAAAAGCTGTTCTTAAGCCAGAACACAAATAGAGGGAAAGCACTTGGTCTAAAATACTGACTTCTGCAAAGAAAATGAGTTTGGACTGCCTTTATGCACCATTCTGTTCAACCCAACTAACCCTTTGTGTTTCTAAAACAGATCAAAGGTAAGTAGCTCTGCTGTAAATGCTATCTGCTGTCTTTTCATGGAATCACAGTGTGCTTGAGGTTGGTGGGAGGTCAGCTGGTCCAACGCCTCTGCTCAGGCAAGGCCACTTAGAGCCTGTTGTCCAGACAGCTTTTTAGCATCTTCAGGGCATTTCACATAAGAATTGTGATAAACATATTCTTGGAGTAATGCTTAAACCCAAATCTTCTTAGTTTCTGCTTTTACAAATACTTGAGTAAAATGAAGTACTTGGACTTATAGAAAGCATTAATTTTGCACCATCTTTACATTTTAGACCTCACCAATGTGTGTCTGCATCAAGCTAGATCATAGAATATAACTTATTCTAGTACTTTAGCCTAGTGAATACTGGAAATAGCTGTATATGAGACACTGGTTTTTGTAATAGAAATGTACACCCCAGGGATCAGTGCATCCGACTTATTCACACTCAGACTAAATTGTAAGCATGTCTGCCTCACTTAAGAGAGATGTATCACTCAGTGTGCATCTCATTTCTGGTAATCAAATCTTTGTGCAGTGTTTGTACTTCTCTGTTATTGGCTTGATACTTCTGTCTTGCAGAAAAGAAAAAAATATATCTATCAAAATATAAACGAGGACATTTTTGTGGGCAAACTGTGCTTCTCCTGTATTGTCCATTACATTAACCCACTGTATTCAGACATTGAGACAGGATTTATTGTCTTTCACAACAACAAATTACTGCTGATCATTTGATTGACTTCATATTCCTATTTGTGAGGTGGTAACTTCTGTGCTAAAATCCTCGTGCATTACATTTTATTATATGGCCCTTTTCCCCATGTAGCATTTATCCAGTTTTCTATAGTTGTGTTTCTTCATTACAAGCTGAAGTTTCTTCTCTGAGTCAAATGGGAAATCTGTGCTAAGTGTAGAGTTACTGAGGAAGACCTTGGGAGCCTTCACAGGTGATTAGGTTTTGTGGGTGATATGTAAATTCTAATAGCACTGTGGCCCTCTGCTTCGCCAAGATGGTAATTCTATAGTAATTCTGGGTCTTCTTCTGCATAATTGTTCTATAGGGGAGGTGAACATTTGGAAGGGTACTGACACAAGTTGCTGGAAGCTGCTGACACTATCCTGTTTGAAACAGTCACTTTCTCAAGTTGATGCAAGTGGAAGAGTCACTCAAGCAAGAGTCTTCTAGGTCTTCTAAGAGTCTTCTAAATGTTAAGCAACCTCTACCAGACACAGAAGGAGGAACTTGAACTTTCTGTAGTATAACCCAGTTCCAATTTAATTCTGCTTTAAAAAACTCATTGTGGTGGTTTGGTGCTGGTTGGTTTGGCATTGTGGTTTCCACTTGGTTGGTGGTTCAGGAGGTCTGATGTGGCTCATACTGTTTTCTTTATTTCTCCAGTGGAGGGAATCCTCTGATTTCATTTGTTTGTTCTTTCAGCATATGCAGATGACTATCCAGGCTCTCCAAGATGAGCTGAGGATCCAGAGGGACCTGAACCAGTTGTTCCAGCAGGACAGCAGCAGCAGGACCAGCGAGCCCTTGGTGGCAGAGCTGACAGAGGAGAACTTCCAGCGGCTGCACGCGGAGCACGAGCGCCAGGCCAAGGAGCTGTTCCTGCTGCGGAAAACCTTGGAGGAGATGGAACTGCGTATTGAGACACAGAAACAGACCTTGAATGCACGTGATGAGTCCATCAAAAAGCTGCTGGAGATGCTGCAGAGTAAAGGTCTGTCAGCAAAAGCCACTGAGGAAGACCACGAGCGGACACGGCGGTTGGCTGAGGCGGAGATGCACGTGCACCACTTGGAAAGCCTTCTTGAACAGAAGGAAAAAGAAAACAACATGCTGAGAGAGGTGAGTGATCAAACTCATCTCCACTCTTAAACTCCTCTCTGTCTCCTATCCATTTCACAGTTGTAAGGAAAGAATCTTCCATCCTCTCTATAAGGTATATTTTACATCAGATACGATTTGTGCACATTTTAAAATTTCTTTATGGCTTCCTTGCATGTACCTTTTGGGGTTTTGTGCTGTGGGCCCCACTTTTCCTGTAGGCTCCATAGGCAACTCTGGAGATGAATTGTCCTAAAGCCTGGAAAATAAATTATGAATTCTTCTGCTCCATTGTTGTTCGAGAGAAAGTAGCTACCTGTGTTTAGGTGAGAGCAGAGAGAGAAATCTTTGCAAGAGTAATGGATGATTGCTCAACAGTTTCCATGGAAACAGTCATCTTGCTGTGCAGGGTATTTGATAAAACTGTTAGCTGTCCTGGATGCACAACCAAAAAAGAGATTTCTTAAAGAGACACATAGTAACACCTTCTCACCATCCTTCTGAAAAGAGAAAAACTATTGTTATGTTTGTAGTGTACCTTAAAAGAGTACAGTGGCAGACATTCTTCACTATTAATAATTTTAAACTAATTATAACGAAATATAGTCTATATAGAATACAAATATTTTAGTAAAACAAAGGAAAATAAATGAAAGAAAATGAGTTATTGTGTAGCCAGTGTCATTACATTTTTTGATATTATTATATGCATTTTCCTGTTGTCAACCAGCCTCCTAAAGTAATCGAATATCAACTTCTAAAAGGCTGGTAATTCAGCATGGATTGTGCAGATGCACAGATAAGTATGTGTATGCATGGATTCACTAGTGCTAAGATTCTGTGTAAAGATTATTTTACATCTGTTGACTGAAGGCATGAATTGATAGCTATCCATGTGTACCATGTGTATGAATCTAATGACCTGTTCTGCACATTGGTATCTACCTCATGGTTCAGCATTTTTTGGGAAGCTCTGTGAGTATACAAGATTTAAGGCCCCTCTCTAAGAAGTCAAGAAAGCAAGGCCTGGAAGAGTTTTTTGAGATGAGTGTATGCAGCACAAAAATACCTCTTAATACCTCTTATTCATATGTTTCCAGGGCCTGACCCATAGTGCTTGTGCTCTTGCAAGCATTTATATAAGAAAGCTGGAGCCCATTGCATTTCTGAGCCAGATTTAGGCCAGATTTATTTTTTTAGAGCAGTAATCTCTTGAGTGTCTGGAGTGAAGATAATATTATTCCAGAGTTTCTGCACTACAGTTTTTCCTTTATTTAGCAACCAATGATAATTCTGTTCCAATTCTTGTAACTATTTCAGGAAGAGCCTCAAATGGCTTCCATTTGTTTCTGCTCTAAGTCCAGCAACATAAATGAAAAGCTGGCAGGAGCTGTGCAATTTTTGAGGAATGCGGTTGCGTTCGTTCCTGCTGCAGATGAGTAGATGTTGCAGGATAAGAATTCTTGTTCCATTCATACATATTTGGAAATCATCAGTCATTTAAATGCTAGTCTTTATGGTAAAAGACTTCCTAGAGGAGATAGAGATGACCCGCTGACTTGGAAGGGCAAAGGTGATTTATCAAATGTTTTAAAATTAATTACTCCTTGCTCCTTACCCGGCCCCAATTCATTGAGAAGTGTAAGCTGGGTATAATGTAATTTGTAGCTCAAATCGTGGATGTGATGTGGGATCCAGCTGTGAAGCTGAGCACCCTTGTAGCCTCAAAAACATGCTGCCATATTATCTCCTTAGGGAACTGGGTGGCAGCAGGAATGGCTGTGTTTGTACCTGTGTGTCCCTGAGCTCTGAGCAAGGCTGAGCTAAGTGACCTCAGACTTACCTGCATCAAACTCAGGTGT
The DNA here is from genome assembly GCF_012460135.2 of Molothrus ater. Taxonomy (NCBI): domain Eukaryota; kingdom Metazoa; phylum Chordata; class Aves; order Passeriformes; family Icteridae; genus Molothrus; species Molothrus ater. The sequence goes on from NC_050482.2 coordinate 67,062,693, forward strand.
CATGCCTGGGGCTCTGGCAGGCTGGAGAAAATCAGAGGAGCTTGCAGCTGGCTGCATGTGACTGCCTGAGCGCCCAGGTGCTCTGCAGGATGTGGTTCACAGCTGCTGTCCATGTTTCACACGCGGACATTGTCTCTCTTAGGTGTGTCACCTGCTATGTGTGTCTGCATCACCCTCCTCAGCTGACCTTCTGTTATGTCCATCTGTATTTCCATAGTTGTAGGTTATTTTAGCTCTTTGCTGCCCCAGATACTAATGATGGAAATTTTGAGCTGCTTTGAAGAAATGAATCTACTTTCTTGATGGTTCTATATCTAGCATTCCAGTATCTGGAAAGGCATGCTAAACTCTTCTTTAAATACTGCTGGTAAAGGAAGCTTTAGTATCTCAAAGGGATTCTTAAGAGTGTGGAAGGTCAGTTTATATTTCATTTCCTAACAGAGCAGAAAATTTTAATAGCAGTCTTGACCATCTTAGCAAAAGAAGTTCTGAGATGTCAGAATCCACTAGTACTGACTCTGCAAGGGTGTTAGATTTCTGATAGAATGTTTGCTGGAAATAATATTAAAGATCTACATCTTGAAGTAAGAAGGTATCCCTCGTTTTCTGGTTTTGAAACCTACATGTAATTCCAAGTGTGATGTTGAGACTCAAGGTCATCAGACAGTTTTTCAGGCAGGCAGTGCAGTTACAGTGGCCAGCGCTATGACCTTGAAAATTAAACCTTGAGAATGAATTGATTTCTTCAGCTTTTGCTATTGCTGATATTGTACTAAAGATTGCATGAATTTCCCAAGGAAAATAAATTCTAAGAGAGGTCAGAGTTGTGGTTCTGATAAGATTATAACTGTGTGCCACTCACCATTTTAGGTTGTTATATCCATTCCAACTTACTCCTTTTTCTAGTCTGAAAAATCCAGTGCTGCTTAATTGTTCCTCATATAAAAGACATCAGATATTTTTGATCACCTCCCAGGGCACTGTCTCAGTCTCCCAAATCCAGATTATAAAATGGATTCTCCAGCAGCTGCTGAGAGGTATCTCCATAAGCAATTTGACTCTCTTGGGCTTTTCCCAATTGCCCTGACTTCTGAGGATCTCAAGGAATTATTCATCTAAGTCCATGGGAAAGTTACTATATCCAGCATAGGATGTATTCAGCAACTGATACAGAGGGCATTCTCTCATTAACACAAATAATTAAATATCTCATTGAACATCAGAATGCCCTGACTTCAGCAGATAGCAGTGTGGCTGCATCACATTCCTCTACCCTGGAAAACAAGCTTAAGCTTCATAGCTTATTAAAAGATAGCTGCTATTTTGAATACCCCTTCTTCAGTCTTTGTGACAATTATTGTTGTTGGTATTCTAGACATAACTTTCAAAAACAAAATTATTTTCATACCAGGAAGAAATACTTGATGAAATCCAGCAGCTGGACTACAGCTTCCAGAATAGCTCCCAAGCTGCCTCAATGCTCCAGACTTGCCTGTTGCAGAATTATCAGTGGTGGTCCATAGCTCCAAAGATAACCAAGCTTGCTGTGTTCTTGCTGTGACAGCCTCCCTGCTCCCCAGTCCCCAAAGTGCTAGATGCACTGGTTAGAAATGGATTTTTCTCAGTTACACAGATTAATAGCCCAGATATCAGAGCAAAAGATGATGTGATCCACACCTGGTGTTCCAAACACTTGGAGTACTGTGGGCAGACTCAGATTTGTAAGGACAGTCCAACAGGGACTGTAAGTATGGATGGCTCACTACAACCATTTATTTAGAAACAGAAAGAAGGCTGTTTATTCTGAAGGTTTTTTTCTTCAGAAGGCAGTTCTGGCATCAAGGCTTGCATGTTACACTAGTGTGGAATGAGGGAAGAACTGACAGGAGCTTTATACTTTGTTTCCAGAAACTGTTTAGTAGTAAATTACAGTTTTGACTTGAATTTTTTTTTTTTTTTTTTTTTTTTTTTTTAGTAATTGGACCCATTCAAACAAGATGGATTTTTATTCCAGCTTAGTACAAAACTGAATGAAGGAGTTAGGGATGAAGTGCTTAACAAATAAAGGAGGTTTTGTATGTAAAACAGGCACTGAAATGGGTGGTTCATGAGGGCACTTACCCACAATGAGCTTAAGGAAAGAGGCTGTGGCAGAAAAAGCTATTATTTCTTCCCTTTTTTGAGTGCTTGCTGAAATGGCAAGCCCACAAAGTGCTGTTTGTGAGCTGCATCACAGTTCCCTAGGATGGCTTTATTGCAAGGACTGACCCCTCTTTGTGGCAGTTTGGAGTGAGGCTGCCCACTCCATCCTAGGAATCAGCCCTCAGTGGCTGGGGGCACTCCCTGCTCTGTCTCCCATGGGCAGAGGTCTGGCAGAGCACACCTGCCTATCTCACAGGTGTATTTAGGCTTAGATCAGCCAAACTCCATCCTGTGGTGGCCAGAGAGCAGCAGCAGGGAGCTCAGTGAGAAAGGAGGGATGTGGCATCCACGTGTCCCATCAGAGCCCTGCTGAGCTGTGCCCAGCGCAGAGAGCTTGCTTCCCTTGTCTGACTGGATTTTAATGAGCTGTGACAAGTTTTGCAAACAAATTATTTTTCCATGGGTGTGTCAAAATTCTTACCCTTTTCTGCTCCAGGCTCAGAGGAGGATTTAGAAATTTTAATTGGAGCAATTAAGAGTTAACTCAAAGAACACTTTTGTCCTATGCCAAGATTTTGCAACATAAATAAGATACTTCAGGAGAGAAGTTTTGGTTTGCAGGAGAAGATAGATTCAGTAACTGGAACTCTTACTGCCATCATATCTTTCTGATGAGGTAAAAAAAGAAGTTTCTGCTTTTTCATTGCTGCTTCATGCTTTTGACCTTTTAGAAGCAAATAGCAAGGGGAGAAGTGATTTCAATCAAGATAATTTAAATAATTATGTCTTTATTAGAATTGCTTGTTTGGTCTGCAGGTAGTTTTAAAACATACAGAGGTTTTGTAGGTCAAAATTTGAGAAAATGGGCTATTGCGACTTGAATGCATGCATAATGTAATTTTTATGCATTTAAATTTTTTAAAATACCATTTTAGTTTGGAATACTCTGTATGTCACCTGAGGTGAGAATGACAATTAAAAATATTCATATATATGAAATTATTTTCAGATTTCCTCAGTGCAGAGGTTGGTAGCTTCATAATTCTTCAAAAGTTGAAAAATTAGATTGGAAAAGAATGTATTTGTGTTCTGTTTTTCCAGATGGCAAACAAATCTGAAACACCTTATTCTAGCGTGGCAAATTTCTGATTTTTGTACAGTAGTTAAATAATGTGTAGGTATTAAGTAAATGGAAAAAAAGCAGAACTCCAGTCATCTGTCAGGATGTTTTTTTTCTTTATTATAATATTGGTCTCATCAAAGTGAAATAATTAATAAAATTTCAGTAGGTTTCTTCATATGCTTTTTTAGCATGGGGGATAAATTATTTATTTATTGTACTTATTTCAAAACTTTTTTTTCTATATTAATGGGCTATTCTTCAACATACAGGAGAGGATTTCTTACTATTTCATTTCAGCACTTCTATACCTTTCAGATAGGATTTTAAAAACTATGTGAAACAATGCGTAAGTCTGTCTGGGGATTAAGGGTTTAAAATGCTTAAACTTCAATGTCTTTTGATGTTTTGTTATATTAGAAGCTGTTCTTTGTCAATACATGTTACATGCTTTGCTTTGTTTACAAATTACCTCTTAGGTATGCTTTCCTTGGAGATGGTCACATTATCCTGCACTTTTTTCCAGTAGAAGTGAGATTTGTGGAAGTTTGTTTCCACAAATGTCCAACTTTCTACTGGAAGGACAAAAACCTAAAAATACCATGAACAAGTTGGAAGCTAATTTAAGTAAAAAATGAGTGCTTTTGCACCTTAAATAAGAGAAAGAGAAAAAAAAATAATAATAGCAAACATGTAAATGAAATTTTACAAGATTAAGATTTTAATTTTTAATTGACTTTTCTTCAGCTTTTGAATTCACATTTCTTCAGTCAGATTTCTACACAATGCCTTGCTACTTATAGCTAATTGGATGGTTTGAATTAGTTCTCATCTTACCTTGCTTTTACTTTAATTCCAAAGTTTTGAGGGATTTTGCTTTTGTTTCCTGCTGATTGAAATACTGAGATGAGCAGGAAGCTATGCTTTAATTTTCACTTTAGGAGATGCCTTAGTTAACAAACTTAAGTGTCCTAATATCTGAGGTTTTAATTGGATTTAGAAATAATCTTCTCAATGGATTAATACAATTGCAAAAGAGAGATGAGTTTCTTTAGCCAGGGATAGCTGAGCTTCAAAGCAACTGGCACCCTCCATGATCAGTGTGTGTGCAATTGCCAGCACATCTTTCAAAGTTATGTTCTCTATGAATACAGTCACTTTGTTTTTTTCAGGGAATTATGTTGATTGGGTTTGTAAATGCAGGAAATGACAAGTGGAAAAATGCAGAAATAATTTCCGAAGGAACTGCCATGATTACTGCTTCCAGACTTGTGTAACTATATAATTTTAGTAGCAAAAACTCTAATAGCAATGAAATAAATTCTGCAGGACTCTTATATGGGTTTGTTTCAGTTCATTTTTACATCTTGCTGAAGTAGAAGTTAAAATTACTGGTATGGAGCACTTTTTGAAAAAAAAAAAAAAGCATAAAAAATCCTGAAACTAAACAATTGTGGTACTATCCAGTCACCTTCTGGCACCAGGTAGTAAAGATATTTATACAAATGAGTCATGCAGATTAAAGGGCTCTCCCACAGGTTATTTCATGCAACCTTCTGCTCAAACCAGCAATTTCAAGCGGCGGGGGATTCCACAGCCTCTCTGGGCACCTGCTTCAGCATTTGGTTGTTCTCCTGGTAAAATCTTTTTCATATTAGCAGGTCTAAATTTTCTGTGCTGGAAGTTCTTCCTGTTGCCTATCATCCTTTCACTTCTGAAAAGACTTTTCTTTCCATCATCTCTACAGCCTCTAGTTAGTTCTAGCAGGCATCAAGTTTCTCCCCAAGCCTTTTCTTTTCAGCTGAAGAAACACTTTATTCTCACTCTCTTCCCTTGCATCGTGTGTCTGTCAGACTCCGTTCAGATTTTCAGTGCCTTTCTTGTACTGGGGTGCCCAAAATTGGGCACAGTGCTCCAGCAGTGGTCTCACAAGGGCTGCACACATGGAGCTCCTGTTTCCCACCTCCTGCTTCTGCACTCTTGCTCACTCTCACTCAGCCCTGGGTGCAGTTGGGCTGCTCTGGGGGTTTGTCCACATCAAGGCCACGTAGCTTGATCCAATTCATGTCTTGCCCAGATTCCATAGGTCTGTAAGCTGCTGGGAGTGCTGTCTGTCCCTTCTTCAGATCATGAAGGCACTGAGGGTAGTCAGGGGGAAGCTGCTGCCCACTGGACCCCTCATCATCACCAGGCTTGGAGCCTGACAGCCCAGCTTGTTTGCCACCTGCTTTGTTAACTGCTTACCCAGCCTGTGGCTCACAGATTTGTCTCCAGGCATGTTTGGAGGCCCTGGGACATGGAACACCCATTGTCCCCCACTTAGTCACACAGACAGGTAGGAGAAAATCAGGTTAGTCGGGTGTGATTTGTCCTTCTACACAACTAAAGACCTATTTTATCTTCTATCGCTACTAAATAATTTTTAATTAACAATTATCATTCATACTGAGCTGATGGATGCTCCTAAAATTTTACTTTCGTTGTAACATTTGCGTTTTATTGTAATTAATTTGAACTAGGTTGCTAAAATCTAGGCAGGCAAAAAGCCATCTGAGAGACTAAACTTTAAGTACAAAAGATATAACATTCATTTACTGAGGTCTGCAGGACAAGGTTGGAGAATAAAAACAGCTTTTAGTCAAAGCTCTCCAGTCCAATGAAAGATGCAAAGATCCAGCACAGGACATCATAACTGATTACTCAGAGATATGGATAGTACAGTTGAGATTTAAAAAAAAACAGAATCATGACTGTGCTTTTAATTACATATAATGTTTTATAGCAATTTTAAAAAAATAATTATGAAACGGCATGTTTTTGTTACTCTCTGTGTGGAATGTGCTGCCTGATAATGCAAGTTTGGCAGGAGATGGAAGGCATGTCCTTTATGGTTTTGGAAACTGCTTGTCTTGTGGCTACTGATAGATAAGTTGCTGTATTTTTAAGCATATAGCCTCCCCCACTATAAAAACATGATTGTTTAAAAGTGCATCTTCACATTTGTCCTGAATCCTGTGCAAAATCAGACACTGGAGCAACTGAGGGAATAATAATGGCCAGGTTATGAAGGAGGAAAAGGTTTGGACTAAATTCAACCCTCATTTTTATGTGCTTGTGTACAATTTACAGTGATAATACTGCTCAGTATTGAGGACTCCTTCAATTCTAAACTATATTCTCTAATTTTGAACTATTTTCAAAAAAACCCCATGGACTTTGTAACTATTTATGGTGTGTTCAAATCACTTTATCACAGCTATCCTTTACATATTCAGTGTTCTCAGTGTGTTTCATTAGCTATTCTATGTAATTATGCTGACCAGAAAATTAGAGTATTGTTCCTCACAGGGGCACTGTGCTGCCTTGCAGGACTACTTGGCAGATGTAATTATGATACACACCTTTAGTTCCTATCTTTTCCTGTGCTAGATTTTCTTGGAAAGGGAGATAGATATTCTTAATTAAAAATTAAGATGAAATATAAACCCCAACTCTGGAAAAGGTGCCCACCTTGTTTAGAACTTCTGACTATTTCTAGCTATAAAAGCTATTTCAGTTTCTAGTTATTGAATCTTAAAGATTTTTTTGGACAGAACAATCCATTTTGGAATTTTGTTGCCTCTGAATGTACTTTATAGTTGCAATCAATTTGCACCATAATTTTGTTTTTCCTTTTTGCTATTACTTTTAAATGAAGGTGTTATTGAACATATGAAAGCAATAAAAACATAAAAGAGATTCATATGAGCCACCCCCTGTTATATTAATTTAATGTGCACTCAAAGGTGCAAAGATGCTAAATTTTACTAACCTGTTAGGAAATAATAGCAATTACAAAAAGAAAGTTCTTAATGTGTGGAAGTAAAGGAAAAATCCTGTTATTACTTTATCAGAATGGATAACTTGCAAGGAATCAAGGACTGAGTTTCTCTTTTTCTGATCCTGATATGTGGCCCTGTGTTTTTAACTATTGCACAAAATCCTGTTTCACAGGTTCAAATCTTAATTTTCATCCATCTATGGGGGGTGTGTCCACAACAGAATCTGAACACATCAGAGATATGATAGATTAGTATTTTTCCATTCTGCCACATGGATGCAGCCTGTATTTCCTAATTAAGAAGGGGATGTGTGCACTGCTTTCCTTCAGTCTGTGTTCCAGAGAGGCTCCGTCTGCCTGTAGCTTTTTTTTCCAGGCTCTTCAGGATCGCAGGCATGTTGCCAAAATTAAGCCCTTCCTGTGCAGTCAGGGGCTGGGAGGTGTTATTTTTCAGCAGGTTATGTCATCCAAATCACAGTGGAATTACTTAAGGCAATAGAAGTAGGACATTTCCTTTGCTGAAGTGCAGAGCATCACTTCACATAGAGGAGATACAGGCATTTCTCAAGAAGGAGCTTAGAAGAATTTTCTCTTTGGGAAAACACTGAGCAATGGTGGAAGCAGACACTGTTGTGTCAGCACCCCTTTACAGACATGCAGTTCTCCTGCTGTGTATTCCACCTATCCCATTTCCATAGCAGCAGCTGATTTTATATTCTCAGGTCAGAAATAGTGCCTCTGCACAAGTGGAAGTTACCTAACTACTAAAATAAAAGTAATACAGTGTCCAGAATAGATTTATGGCATGTTAATTTTCGACCTTCTTATCCTTTGTTTTCTTAGTTGCTATAAGCTCACAAGAGTTTCTTTTAATTTCTTTGAGTAAATCCATTTGGGGAATGCAGGTACAGGTAAGTAGAATAATAATAATAATATTGCTCCACTCTGGTCTATGTGGTGCCAGTAATAATTGTGCAGAGGCTCTCAAGTTTTCTATTGACTTTAGGAGAAACAAATATGTTTAGGGGGATTTTCAAGTTTATTTTTTCAGGAGGATTTTTTTTTATTTCAGAGAATACCAATGTAAACTGCAAACAGAGTTGTCAAAATATCTTCTCAGAAAATACACAAATATAATGTTGAAAACCAGAGAAACCTTCAATTGGAGTCTCTTGTTATTCCATTCATGGGCAACAACTTTTGCAAATGGTCTTATGCCAGACTTATGCAAGATTCTTGTGGCCCTTGGCATGTCACAACACATTTCAATCTTGCTTATTTCAGAGCTGTGTAGGAGCTTCACAATCTTACAAGCAGTGTTCTCAGTATTTTTTAAAAGCCCTGTGCAACTCTACCTTTTTCATTCAAACAATCTTCTGGACCTAGTTGGCATGGATGACAGCCATACAGAATTTTAACTCCTCACAATTTCTGTTGAAAATACCAATTTGGGAATGGCTCTTGGGATTTGTTTTTCAGGTGTTTGAGGGGAGTGGATGGATGAACTGTGTGTGTGGGCACATGACACAATTCATTGTTAGATTAGTTGGCATCACAGTTGGTGCTCTGTGGGCACCAAAGTATTTTTCTGGTGTGTATAAGATTAACATTCTAACAGAATTCACATTCCTGCAGTTAACATGAGAGTGTGCTGTAAGGACAGTACAGTTTGAAGGCAAAGGGTGAATGAGTGTTAATAGTTTCTGTATTGTTTCTCCTCTTTTTACCACGTGCTAGCTTGAAACCTCAGCTCTATATGATAGAACAAGTTGTTTCAGCTTTCTGTAATTTTATCCCTTAGCAAGCAGTTTGATGCATGATATTGCTGTGAATTTACATCAACAGAAATATCACATGGACTTTGTATCCTCCTGTCTGCATCCCCTGAGCCTCTAGAGTCATGTATTTTCAGCTGTGCTCAAGGCCAAGAGCCTTGAGAAATATTTTTCATCCCTCTATAGTTAAATGTTGCCACTCTGGGGTAAAAAATGCTGGAAAAAGAGAGTTAACAACAGCTGTGCCTTATAACTTGCTGAAATAGAAACCACAGTGTTGCTGTTTTCAGTAGGCCTCTAGTGAAGTGCGTTTTGTGTATGTCTTCCATGAGAAACTATCAGGAGTTCAGATTAGTTTAGCAGGCAGGTGATGGAGCTTTGTAGTAGACCCAGCTGTCATTTCAAGTTTATGTTGAGTAAGAGGGGGAGTTGAAGGTGCAGTTTGTGCTGGGCCTTTTTACCTGTGGCTGGGATTCTGTTGAATGAACTTTTGGCAATCCTTTCTGTGATAGGAGAAGTGGTAAGATGAGTGGACTGGCAACACCAGAAAGCAGCATTGAGTTATGCTGTGTATTAGAAAGAGAAGCTTCTAGTAATGATGTTTGTATTGGGGCCCTGCCATTAGTCTGACTCTTGCTTTCATTTCTGCTGGCACAGGAAATCCATCGTCGATTTGAGAACGCTCCCGACACGGCCAAGACAAAGGCTCTCCAAACTGTTATTGAGATGAAGGTAAATGGTTCTTGTGCATGGGCAGCAGTAGAATTTGTTCTCTGGAAAATGGGTTTTCATCTGAAAGGTGACTCTACCAAATACCACATGCTCCTGTCAGTCTTGTAATTTAAAATAAGTACATTTTTATACTATTTTATTATCTATTATTATTTTGTTACTATTGATCACCGAAGAGACAGACACAGTTGAAACTTGTCTTCTGTCTGCCTGCAGCAGCAGATACAGATTTCTTGCAGTTAAGCAGAAGTTCATTATATTACAAGAATAGGAATGATAGGTTAATATGAAAGATTTGTGGGATTTTATGATGTGGGTTCTTTTCTTTTTATGTTATCAACGTTTGAAGTACTGCTCTGCATTCTGTGTGTTAGCAAAGTTAGCAAACTCAACACCCACTTAAAGAATGGGTCATATAGCTAGAAATATGTCTGTATGCCATCATAAACCTAACTTTTCTAAATGAATTTGTGATTGAATTCTTAAGCCATTAGTGTAAGTATTTAATGGACTGATGGCAATTGGCCAAGAACTCAGGAGCCATAATCAAGTGTGTGGTTTACACAGCTTTATGCAATCATATTTCATATTGAATTGCTCATAAAGTACATCAGACAGCGTTTGGACAAATGGAGTTGAAAAACTGGAAACTGTCTTTGCAAGCTGTTCTTTTCCATTTTGTATCCCTCCTTTTTATTTTATTTTCCTTCCTTTTCTTCTCCTGCAGCTTTTTCCATTCTATATCAGTGTTTTCCTTATTTATATCCCATCTTTCATTTGCTATCACTCTTATTAGTCATCCTTGTGGTCCATAGTAATGGAAACTAGTTGACCATCTGGTAACGTTAGGTATCTTTGCTATCAAAAGAGAAACACAGGGACATTTCTGGGAAATCATGTGAGCACTGAAGATAAATACTGTTGTCAATTTCAACATATCATTTTACTTTACTACCTCTAATTTTTTGCTGCAAAAATTCACTTTATCAATTTTAACATAAGTATCAAACATTAATCAGGAAATCCAGTTAGATCTTCATAATGATGCTTTTAAAAATATCATCTCATTAATAAAAACCTATATTTAAAAAAATCAGCTTTTTGTTTAGCTGTGCTTTGTTTAGCAAAGAAAAAGTTAGGAAGGTTTTCTTCATGAAAGTCTGTAGTATTGTTTCAAATCAGATCTGTCTTCAGGAAAGACTAAATATTTTGGTGAAATGAAATAGGAAAAAAATAGTCTGCTTTAAGAGATAATAGTTGCTGAATACATATCCATGATCATGAGTATGCATGGAGCTCTGTGTGCTGTGTGAGTCTGTTCTTGCTGCTCCTAACACAAAAAACTTGTAAAGAAACACTAAACCAGGTACACAGAATGAATACCTCTGATCATCCTGTATGAGGATAATGATAGATTGACTTTCTTTTTCCACATGGCTATTTTTAACCCACTGAAATATTTTATGCATTGTACATATGAGCCAGAATCCTTTACTGCTTTATCCAATCAATAATGGATTGTTGCACATTTTCCTTGCTTATGGTGCTTTGCTGTTCCCCATTTGTGACCCCACTTAAATTAACTAGTGGCACAAACCCAATTACTTACCATTCTTACAGTCACATTTTGCTGTCCATTCAATTAAAATTACATTTCTTTCTGAAAAGGCAACATTTCCTCATGTTCCTTTATTTATTCATTTTATTTCTTTATTTCATCCTACATGATGTTTCTGCCCTGAACCATGTTTTATTTCAGTACTATACTCTTGCTTTCCTTGAAAGGTAAAAACTAAATTGAAAAATGAATATCTGAGCTGTCATCTGTAAAGAGTTGAACACTGATATCTCTAAGAACTTCCTAAGTAAATTTCAAGGGCAGGTAATTTATTGGACACAAATCTCCTTTTGTTTTGCTACAACAGTATGCTAACAAAAATCACCTGTGTGTCTTTACCCATCTCCTCTAATCACTTCCAGGATTCAAAAATCTCTTCCATGGAGCGTGGCCTCCGGGATTTGGAAGAGGAGATTCAGATGCTGAAGTCCAACGGAGCCCTGAGCACGGAGGAGCGGGAGGAGGAGATGAAGCAAATGGAGGTGTACCGGAGCCATTCCAAATTCATGAAAAACAAGGTACTGGGAAAACACCTCACAGCCCTGTGTTCAACTGGGCTGAGTGAACAGGGCAGAGAATGTGCATGCTTTAGTTGGGAATTATGGTCTGGGTTCCCAGTCAGATGCTGGGAAACAGAACTGATTTAGTACCTGGCCATGAAGCCACTAAAATAACTTAAAAATATGTAAGAAAATTTGAAATTGAAATTTCCTTTTTCCTTTCCTTTTTCCTTTCCTTTTTTCCTTTCCTTTTTTCCTTTCCTTTTTTCCTTTCCTTTTTTCCTTTCCTTTTTTCCTTTCCTTTTTTCCTTTCCTTTTTTCCTTTCCTTTTTTCCTTTCCTTTTTTCCTTTCCTTTTTTCCTTTCCTTTTTTCCTTTCCTTTTTTCCTTTCCTTTTTTCCTTTCCTTTTTTCCTTTCCTTTTTTCCTTTCCTTTTTTCCTTTCCTTTTTTCCTTTCCTTTTTTCCTTTCCTTTTTTCCTTTCCTTTTTTCCTTTCCTTTTTTCCTTTCCTTTTTTCCTTTCCTTTTTTTCCTTTCCTTTTTTCCTTTCCTTTTTTCCTTTCCTTTTTTCCTTTCCTTTTTTCCTTTCCTTTTTTCCTTTCCTTTTTTCCTTTCCTTTTTTCCTTTCCTTTTTTCCTTTCCTTTTTTCCTTTCCTTTTTTCCTTTCCTTTTTTCCTTTCCTTTTTTCCTTTCCTTTTTCCTTTCCTTTTTCCTTTCCTTTTTTCCTTTCCTTTTTCCTTTCCTTTTTCCTTTCCTTTTTCCTTTCCTTTTTCCTTTCCTTTTTCCTTTCCTTTTTTCCTTTCCTTTTTCCTTTCCTTTTTCCTTTCATCAATTATTGGTTCAGGTTTTATTTTGTCAGATGTCTTTCCAAAGATACTTCATTGAAAATAATATATTTATTTTTGCAGCTGTTGCTGTATAATATAACTGTTTGGCCTTTCCATTATGTAAAAGTTGAGAAGAGGGTGAGCTGTCACAATAATGGTTTTCCATTGCACTCTCCTTCCAGCATTGGAGTCAGCATGAGAGCAGTCTGCAACAGTGGTGGTGCTGACATTAATTCTGTTGTTTGGAATACAGGACAAATACAGCAGTGAGAGATGTTGGTCCTCATGTGTAAAGGTGGACACTGGCTATTGAATTGTCTGTAGGCAGCAGTCAACCCATTCTTTGTTTCTCAGTCTTTTAGTGGGTCCTAACATTCTTTAGTGAAGGTTCAGGCCTTCTTGTGCAGTAAATTTAAGTATATTGTGAACAGTCCTGCCTTTTTAAATTAACTTATGTGTACTCCCTGCAAGCAGTATACAAACCCTGGAACAGAGGTTGAAAATTACTCCACTAGGTCCTGAACAATTGTAACCCACTGCATTTGGCCTACTTGAAATTATTGGTCACATAAAGAATGCTGGGTGAAGCGTCTTGGAGGAAGCAGTGTTACTTGCCCTGAGGTAGATTTGAGTACTAAGGATGGGTTCCTTCCTCTTGCCTCACACCATTTCACTGAAACACCTCGAGATAACCACATCTGTTCTTACTTTTGCTCCTTATCCCACTGGGTTGCTTCTAGGAACTGAAAGGCACCTTGTTCAAATTAGGAATGGAGGAGGAGATTAGAGCACCGCTTCCTTCCATCTTTTCTTCTGTCTTTCCTTCTTTCATTGTTAGCAACTCTTCAATTTCCCCTTGTCCTGTCCCTCTGTGGATCTATAGATCTACTCAGCTACTTGATTTCTCTTCTGTCTCCTGGTCTGCTCACTTATTTTCCTGCAGAAAATTTCTTCCTTTTTGGTATCTGTTTGCTCATGACTCATGGCCATCTCCAATCCTCACATCTTGCTGTCCTACTTTGTTCTGTAATTGCACAGCTTTTTTTTTTCAGCATTGTATAAGTGATTTGTGGCTGTAGCTTGACAATTAACATTATTTCTCTTAAGCTGAAGTATGTCCTTTTTCCTGTTGTAATTTCCTCATGAACTGCAGTTTCAATACCCTTGGGATAAGTGCCACATACTTGACATATGTAAACATAACCATAATTGTATATCTTCTGTTTCATAATCAAATTCTTGTCAGGCAGCTTCTATGAAATTACACAGACATTAAACTTTTGAGAGGACTTACTGAAGAATGGAAGAGGAAATGAGTGACCATTGTTGATCCTTCTCTTTGGTTCTTTGTCACTTTCAGTCAGTTGGAGTGAAACAGGCTGACTAGAAGCTGACAAATAATAAATATTTAAAAGCATAACAATGTCGTGACAGGTAGAGCAACTGAAGGAAGAGCTAAGTGCCAAAGAGGCTCAAGGGGAGGACCTGAAAAAAAGAGTGGCTGGTCTCCAGACCGAGGTCTCTGCAGTAAGATCTCTCTTTTGTGTGCAGTGGCCATTCACTGGGGCTTGCTAGCTCTTCTGGCTTTCTTCTCTTACCTCCTTCATGGCTTGATATAACAAGTAGAACTAACAGCCTGCTCAGCCTTGTAGCTGCCTTTTTGTTCACATGGTTTTGGGGTCCATAAATAACATCACTCTCCAGCTGAACATCTGTATTTGTTTTATTGCTGTTTTTAATGGTTTGAGCAATAACCTACTCTTCTCTACTGAAGCAGATTTTCAAAAGCATTCAGCACCCATTTTGTGGACAGACTTTCAAAGAGATTTCCTGTTCCTAGTAAAAAAAATAAATTTGAAAACTTGTGTCAAACCCTCTTAACATTGTTTCACAAAAAATAATGAAATCTGGATGCTGAACGCTTTTAAAACTGATGCTGGATTTTAGCAGCATGAATTTAGGTTATTTGCTGTCAAGTTGGAGTTTCACTCAAAAGAGTGAATATGGTTTCATCAAGAAGAGAGATGTGAGCACTTGATGCTGTTTTTACTTCTCTTGCAAATGTGGATGGTGTGTGCTGCATTCTTACTGAAGAGCTCTGGCACATTGGCAGGGTGGGCTTGCAGCTCTGAAATGGGAGACAAGAATCTTGTCAAGAGACAAGAATCTCACAGGGCTGCTTGGGAAGCTTCACCTGATGAAATGTGGTAAACATCTCTTCTGAGATGTGCCCAAAAACAATCTGTCTTTTTGAGAAAGTTTTACTCTGATTCATCTACTTACTAATTGAAAAAGTTTGTGTCATCTGAGATTTTTTTAAGGAGGCTTTTTTGTTTAGATACTCTAGAAAAGATAACCAGTAAATAATTCAGCTCTTTGCAGCAGTTGTTCTGTGCCTGGCAGTACTGTGCAACTGGTGGCTGACAGCAGAAATAGTGCAGCTGACATAAATATCTCTGTGGTGAATTGAAATAGGTGGCAGAATCATCCTCTGGGCATATTTGCTTTTAGTAAAATATGAAAAAAACCCCAACTTAGCAGGTTTGAATTAGTGAACAACAAACTATTGAGTAGTTCTATAAATTCTTATATACCTTCTCAGTGTTCCATTTAATAAAATGAGTTTGGGAGGTTTTTTGAGGTGCATGTCCTCCTTCCCCATTCCCTCATGTAGAGTTTTCACACTGGAACACAGGAGTCCTGGGTTAACTATTTTGATACTATTTTAATACTTTTTGGTAAAGCGTTTTCTTCCTTTAATTGCCCATTATTGAAAAAATATTGTCAATATAAAACTGCTTTTACCCAAGCTTTTTTTTCTCAGTTATTCCTACAAGTATGTGCATTTATTCTAATCAAAAACTTTAAAAACAAATTATAACTATACTATTATTTTGTTCATGTTTCCAGATATGGGCAGTGACGTGGACAATTTTTTTATCTTGTGTTGTCCTTTAATTTATGTTTTTAAGCACTGGACAATGCACTTTTGAGGCTAAGGAATTTTTTTTAATGTCACATACAGAATTGTTCAGAGACTTTTAAGGTTTTAGAGATACATCCACCTGTGCTATATAATATGTAGCAGTAAAATATTGCTATTCTGTGAGACAGGAAGCAAACCAGAAAGTTGGTTACAAACTTGGACTTAAAACTACATTTAGACTTCTCTGTCATCTTTTATGAATATTTTTTCTCAGACTTAATAAAAGTTGTCCTGAGTGATTATTGCACTTAAATTAAGATTTTAGATAATATAATTGCCTTTTTTTTTGTGCTTATTAAAATTTTTTAAAATTTACTAGGGTTTTTTCTCTTAATAAAAATCCAACATACATTTGTTGAAATAAATTTGCATTTTTGTACTGATCTAATTCACTACATTAAATGTAGGAAATCGCTCTCAACAAAATGCAGTTCCACAAACAGTTTTCATGTTGTTTTGATGAATATTTGCATCTGCTTTTAGAAACTTCCACAAACTAAAGTGTGTTTCATAGAATAAAATGCTGATTTTGTAAATGATGAGAAAAGTAAAGATGTCTTCACATCCTCTGTAAGCATGAGGCTGGATTGATAGGTGGGGAGCTGGAGGGCAGCTTTGTGATTTGACATTTCAAAGCAAAGGTGGTGCTGCTGAGAGCCCTGCAGGTGTCTCATCTGCTCTGATATTACAGGCTAGGGGTGCTTTGTCATTACAGTTCTGCTTCATCTTCATTAAAACCTTATCCCTGTTACCTGTCTGGGTTTGGTCAGTCCTTTGGAAGATGAATAACAACAGACTGCCGCTATTAAAAAGAACCTCCCTTGAAAAATTGATGACATTGCTCCCCTCTCTTTTTCCTTGTATCCTTTGCTCATGACACAAATTTTTGCCAGCTTTTCACTCAAGATAACTGAAGGCTTCATAGTTCTGTGGGTTAATTTTAGAGTTGGTTGATAGTTGTGTATTTATGGTAAAGTTTGTAAGGAAGGCATAAATGATTTGTCCCTTTGCCCATCCTTTCTGTGTGTTGCAGATTGGCCAGGTGAAACAGGAGCTGTCACGCAAGGACACGGAGCTGCTGGCGCTGCAGACCAAGCTGGAGACCCTCACCAATCAGTTCTCTGACAGCAAGCAGCACATCGAGGTTCTCAAAGAGTCTCTTACAGCTAAAGAGCAAAGAGCTGCCATCCTGCAGACAGAGGTGAGGAGGGCAATTCTGTACTTGCTGAGTGTGCACAGAGAAAGAGAGAAAACTCATGATCTCTTCTGTTCCTAGGTTGTACAGTCCCACAGCCATCCAGTGATGCTTGTTCTGAGCACTTTGTATCTCTGATGATGTGTTTGGCTCTCTAGGCCAGGGGATTGATCTAAAGACAAATATGTGTGCATGAGTGCTTGGCTGAATTAGAAGTTGCAATGTCTGAGCTGGGAGGATTTATTTGCAGTGACCTTGTAGCTAGAGGAGAGAAGGGAAAGGAAAATGATACCAATAGCAAACACTCTGCAGAGTCTTCACCATTACTGTCAGAATGTCCAGGAACTCTTGCTTTGCTTACACCTAAAATATGGACTTTCATGGTTTATGATGCATATTCCAAGGTAAAGGAAAAATATTTTTTCTAAACTGTGTTTTGATGACAAATGCCTAATAAATTCCCATATTGCATAAGACCCAGGTGTGTATCTGGACATCAAACAGATAATGAATGCAGCATAAACGTGTTGCTTCTGGACATTCTTGAAGAGCAGGCATGAAATGTTGTGTGCAGACAGCAACCTCAGTCTCTGGCTTGGAAAACTGTAGTGTTAGTGGAAGTCCAAAAGATGGCAGTGATGCATTAAAAACTTTGTGTTGTTACAGCTAAGAGTCAAAGGTAAAAGAGCTGAGAAAAGGCATGCAGGAAATTTGTGGGGGACAGTGGTAGAAGGTTCCATATTACAAGAGCATAAGAGAATTGGCCTGAACTTTTTACCCTAATTTAGCTTTCCTTTAGCCAAAATTGATGAATCTGTGGGTACTCATGGCCTTGTTGACATGCAGTAATGAAGTTGCAGAGGAAATATTTTTGGATGTTCCAGGATGGCTTTTCTGATTATTCTCAGATTTATGTAGAGGTTGAGATTGCATTAGTGGGTATAACTGGGAAAGCGTTCAGTTTACAATCATACACCTCCTGTTAAATTTGTTCATTCCTTTTTGCTAGTTCATGAATGTACCCTAGATTAGTACATGTCTATTTAAAGAAATATTTAAATTTCAAAATATCATTAAAGCAGGTGTTAGGTAAATAAACATTTTCAAAGGTAAAATGCAGGCTTTGATCCATTGAAGCGATTGAAAAGAATATAGCTATGTTAAATGTGCAGTACTGTGACAAACCTACAAAAGTAGAAACACATTTCTCACTGCTAAGTAATAATTAGTAGTACTTTTGTACCTTGAGAGGTGAAGTTCTTGAAGAAATTTACTTTATTAACAAGCTAAAAGACTTCAGTAGAGGATCATGCTTTCAGCTGTTACAGTAGGTAAACATATTTATTCAATTAAAGTGTCCAGAATTGAAACAGAGTATTTAAAACCAAGAAGACTTGATTATATACCATAGATAGATACTTTTGGCAGTTATTCAGAACATCTTGATTTTATTTTACCTACAGACCAAAGTACTTTAATACAGAAAATGATTCTACTCTCTAACTTGTTATATTACTAAATAATTATTGACTATTTTTGTTCTTCACTGGCTGCTTCCATATGAAATTCTCATGTAGCACCACAAAACCAAACTGGCTTCCTTTTTCCAAGAAGATATTTATACTTTTTGGAAGATAATCTCATCTTTGTCACCCTTGTTGGGAGTTCTTGTCAGAAAGCTCAACAATTAAATTATCACGCAGTTGCCTTTTTTCTGTGTTCACAGGTGATCCTCTTAGGTATAGGATTGAAACATGCTGAGGACATACAGCTGAGATGTTTGTTATTGCATCCTGTGATCATTTGGTTTTTTTAAAGGAAAGGATATCTTTCCATACAAGGGTTTTCTTAGGGAATGAGGTAGGAATGTGAGATCCTGCTTGGCCTCACTTCTTGACAGCACTGGTCAATGTTAAAGCCCAATTAGCTTCTCTCAGGACACCTAGAGAGAGTGTGAGGAGGAAGAGAGCTTCAGTTTCTGACATAGATTGTCAGACATCTTCATAGGGGATCAGTTCTTTAAAGTCAGATTTAAATAAACATTTTAAAAGAAAAGACCTCTTATTTATTCTTCTGTTAAGGAACCTGCTCAGAGGTGGGGAAAAGTGTTGATAT
This sequence comes from Molothrus ater, assembly GCF_012460135.2. Classification (NCBI taxonomy): domain Eukaryota; kingdom Metazoa; phylum Chordata; class Aves; order Passeriformes; family Icteridae; genus Molothrus; species Molothrus ater. Next base: position 67,081,521 of record NC_050482.2, read on the forward strand.
AACATCTCAAAAATGGATGTGCCACCTGCCACGCTAGAACTACAAGCAGCAGTGAGCTGTTTGTGGGGTGTTTATCTTGAGGGCTATTGGGTGGAGAGGATATTGTGGTTAACTTTTCAATTGGTGTAGAAACCTTTAAAAATAGCTCTAAAATTGTAGAGTCACTTTGTAAACAAAACAAAAAATAAGTCAGTATTTATGTTGGAACTAAGGCTTTATCCATACAGAGTTTTCACCCAGTGAGCTCTTCAGCTTAGATCAGTGCCAGAAGTTTTGTGGCTTCAGTGGGAAGTTGCATTAACCAGTGGGAATGGTCTCCTTTATTTTTGTATACTGCTCAAGCTGGTTCTGTAATTGGTCTGCTCCTCTGGTAAATTCAGATTGATATTCAGTAGAAAAATGAATCTAATCGTGTGGAAGTTTTTATTTGCTTGGAATGTCTCATTAGAACATAAAATTTTCTGAGGATTTTTCTCTATTGGGGCTTATACTGACATTTTGAAACTGCAGTAGATTCTGCCAAATCAGAGACAGAGGAGTGGATTGTATTTAGTGAGGAATGTCCAGATGGGAGCTGGGTGTTTCTCACAACACTTTGCAGCAGCAGCAGCTACCTGAACACCCAGTGCTGGCACCTGCAAACACTGAGGTGAGCTCACAGAACTGACTTCACTGGGTTCAGGTGTTTAATGTCCTGTGCTAGAGCTTGTGGAAGAGCAGTTGAACTCTTCTAACTAACTTCTGACCCAGGCAGGCCTTGGGAGCAGCACATCTGTCCTGCACTGAGTTTGTAACCCTGGCAGGACCTGAACACCCTCTGCACAAAGGCACCTCTGCTCCCTGGCATCATTGTGTAATCTAAGTTGTCTGGAAAACTGGGAGCTAAATGTTCATGAAGAATTCACTCTTATCTACAGACCATCCTGGATATGATGCAATTGGTATGAGGAGGTGAACAGTCAACTCTAATCTAGTTAAAAAGAAAGATCAGTGTCAAAAATACAGAATTAAATTAAGTCTTGTGGTAGCACTGCATTCAAATTAGTCAATAAACATGGCTTTAAAGTGTTAATTACAGACTATGCTGTCAGTAAAAAGGCTTACCTCCTTCTTTGGATTGATAGATGTTTGCCAGTTTGTAATGAAATGTCACAAAACTGATCCTTTTAAAATCTACTCTACTTGGAGACTTCACCTAACAATAGCTACAGTAGGTAAAAAGCAACTCTCACCTCACATACCAATTTAAATTTCATGTCTCTGTGTATTTCTCAATGATCTTTAAATTCTGAATGCTAACACAGAATTACTTCAACATCTGCTTTAAAAAGTGGCTGGCTTCTGTTAGAAACCTTTGCAGGCTCTTGAATACACCTTTCAGGATTGGTATTCCACCTGTTCCTTCTGCTGCCTCTACTGTAGTCACACCTACAGAGAATTAAACTTGAGAATTTTGCTGTTACAGAGCGATTGGGGCTTGGATATAGCATAGGGGAGGTTGTACCTTCTGATACCACTGAGTGAAGTATGGTTTGGTTCACTGATCTAAATTATGGTTCTGCCATGGTTTCAACAGGTATCAGGTAGATGTGAAGAATCACTCAGGAAAAGTGAGTGTGCTGTATTTTCTATGCGTCACTGACATCTTCTTAAACCCAAGTGGGAATCACCAGGGTTGGAATAACCTGCTTGCCACTGTACAGTGGAGATGGTGATAAAATTGAGGAAAAAACCCCATGTTTTCAATCTCAGGTCCTATTAATGCAAGCTCCTGAAACTCAGGAGCACAGTGAGAAACACAGTGAGGTCTGAAACTCACTGTGGACTTCTGAAAATGTAAATGATTTCCCTGTAGTTTGGAAATATTCTGAAAGCTAAGACTGTCATTACAGAATTCAACATTCTAAAAAAGGCTTAAGATGAGATTTACATTAAATATGATATCACTTATTGTGCTTATTCTGGTAGTAATTGGAGCTACTAATAGATGAATTTTCCTTAGAAATTTGGACTTCTGCATGTTTAATGTATGGCTACACACATTAAGAATGGAGACACAGAATGTTATTTACAGCTACTGGAAAACTCTGTGAAGACAAATCAGTGGTCCTCAACACAGTTTTTCATATATCACCCTTAGAGTGAAGGAATTTAGGTCTTGTGTGTGGTATCCACCTGAAGACAGGTCCCCTGTACCTGGGAAGGGTTAGAGGTGTGCTTGTTTTGCTAAAGCTTGGTGAGCACTTGGGTGCTGCAGGCAGGGCAAGTGAGTGAGCCCCTGTGACAGGAAGGACTGGCCTGAGCTGCACTGTAGGGTTTTCCCTGCCATGCAGAATTAAAGACATGGCAGTCCACTACTGGGAAAGCAGTTGGGTTAACACAGGGTTAAGACAAAACCATCCAAGACACAGAATTCAGGAGAAGGGGTGTCAGCACCTCAGTGGTGTTTGCCCGATTGTTTCCGTGTACTGAGAAAATCCTGAGCTGACTCTGGTGGAGTTGGCATCATCTGTCTCCCACAGACCTCAATTCTTGTCACTGTGGGAGGATGCCATGCATAAACTGAGCTGACATGGATAAACAAGTGCAGTGTTCTGCCAGGAATAGTGCTAAGGTGATGATTGTGTGTCCTGCCAGCCTTTGAAAATACTTTTGAAAGTGTTTTCTATGGTTTCCTAGGCAAAGACCTCACACAAATAAAACCAGGAATGCAATTTACCCCAAACCATAAGCTAATATAGAGTTCAAAGAGAATAATCAATCAGAAAATGGAAAGCATTCTGTGGATAAATTTCTATTTGCAGATGTTCTCTGTTCACTTACTGCTGTGCTGTAGGCATTTGGACTGTCTCAAATATTTTGCAACACAACTGTTGAGAGTGTCTATTTTCTTGTGAGGGAGATTTTCTGTTTCCCTTGAAGAATTCATGAAAGTGACTCTTAGCTTTAATATCAAAGATTCCCAGGGAAGAACATACCTAATCTGTCTATAGAACTGTATGTTTTAAAAAAGAAGACAAAGCCTGATCCACCTGCTAAACCTTTCATTGCAAATACTATCCCATTCTATAAATCATATTTGGGTAAGACCTGGTACTCTTAATATCCCTGCAGATCACACTATATTCCCCATTTGCTGTGTGAGAAGTCAGGAATGTGATTTTAATAATGTATGTGTAAGTGAGAAGGCTCCAGACACAGAGGTGGCAGTGGGATTGCAGAGCTGATGGGGAGAGCAGGGCAGCTCTTTTCCCTGGAAAAGAGGGAAAGTGCTTTCTGCTCTGTATGAAAGGATTCAGACAAAAATACCAAAGAGTTTTGTGGGTGGAACACTGGAAATGCAGAGCCTCAGAGACAACTTTTCCATTAGCAATGCAAAGTAAAATGGAATTAGAATAATATGTTAAAACTAAATGTTGCACAAAATACCATAAACAGAGTAAATTCCTAAATTCTTACCATAGCTGGGGCTGTCCAGTGGTTGTCATCCTTTCACTTCATGTCTCTGCTAGTCTGTGCTGCGCAGAAAGACCAAGAAATTCATTGATCAGCCTGTTTACTCTGTGTGACTGATGTCCTGTAATGGATTCAGCTAACAGGAACCAAATCTGATACTGTCAAATGAGATTAGCAGCCAAGCTTGCAGATTTGAGCTCTGGCTGAGTGCTGAGTGGATAAGGGTCAGTGGGTTTCTTTTGGATCGTGAGCAGGTTGGTGGTGTTGGATTTCGTATTGCACAGTAGCCTTTGAGATTAGTCTGTGCTCTGTGGTGACCTTACTCTTCTCAGTGAATTTGTATTCAGGTAGCTCTGATTCCTTCTCCCATTTCCTTTGTCTCGTGAGCTCTGTTTCACATATGGAAGAGAAATGCAGAAGGAAAAGCAAAAGATGCTCAACATGCAGTTTTGAAGTTTGAGGTCACCACAGAGCTCCCAGAGTGTGTTTCTAAATTCACTCGGGCCCTTGGAGCTCTAAGTGTGTTTGTGTGTCCAAATTGCACCCACAATATCCTGTACTGTGTAGTTTGCTCTATTTTACCTTAATATAAAACTGCATGTTGTGAAAAACATGTTATATTTAAACAATTACTTTGCTTTTTAAGCCAAAATATTCTTAGCCATCCTAAGGTAACCTCTTTCCAGTTGTGATCTGCAGTGGCTGCAAAGAGCTCTGCTTTCATTACCTTCAGGCTCAGCTACTACTGTGATCAAAACCTAGAATATAAAATGACTGTCTGGTACAAGGAGTCTGTGTTTATTCTCTGATTATTAGTAATGTTTCAAATAAAGGGGTCAGTTTCCCTGCATGTGAGAGAACTCCACAACACATTATGTTGGCTTCTACTTGGAGGAAAAAAATTTTAGTATTGTGTGATACAAGCCTGAGTTATATGAGAAGTATGATTTGAGGTTTTCCAAGAAGGAGCATTATTCACATATTGTTGGGAATAACACGGTTGATTATTTTTAGTATTTAATCTCCTGTCACTTATGATAAATGTTTTATCTCAATCTTATATAAGTTGAATTCTTAAAGAAAGGGGTGTTTGAGTTCCAAATCTCTTTGTAATATTTCCCCTGTGGAAGTGTAGTTTAACTTCCCTGAAGTTTCTCTCCTTGTGCTAAGCAAAGCTTGTTCTGCGGCTCTGAACCCAGGTGGACGCGCTGCGGTTACGTCTGGAAGAGAAGGAGACCATGCTGAACAAGAAGACGAAGCAGATCCAGGAGATGGCAGAGGAGAAGGGGACTCAAGCAGGAGAGATCCATGACCTCAAGGACATGCTGGAGGTGAAGGAACGCAAGGTCAACGTTCTTCAGAAGAAGGTAAGGTTGGAGAGCCCCGAGTCAGATAAACACCTGATGCATCTCAGTTTCCAAGGCTGTCAGAGAGTCTGAACTAGAATGTACATTCTGGAGATTAATGTTCCAGTCCATTGACGTAATGGGAATATGATGAAGGGTGAATTTGTCGGAATTTTTGACAAAAAATTGGAATTCACAACAGAGGTTGTTGCCTTGCTGTGATTGCACGTTGGTGGTGTTGGATTTCGTATTCCAGCTGCTTCTGCTGCACCAGCTGCTTCTGCTTCCATATTAATATTACCAGTGGCTGAGGCATTTTTATAAGGGCACATATTCTGAAAAATCAATCCTTTCCCACCCAACACCTTACCAAAACCACACTGATTTGAGGCACAGGCTGATCATGACTTCAGTATGTGGCTGAATGAATGAGAGGTTGGATCAGTGGAAGCAATTAGGGTGATTTCTCTGTAACTGATCTCGTGAAGAATTTTGTATAACTTTTGTTAAAAATGCTGTATTATTACACTTAATATTTCTTGGGAAGTGCTAGGATAGGATAATCAGACTATCCTTCATATCTTTTTAGATAAGAAAACATAGACGTTATCAGTGAACTGGGTGAGGTCTGGGTAAAAAGACATGTAGACTGTGTCAGATAAATTAGAGAGGCATCCCAAAGGGCATTGAGCCCTAGGGCAAGAGATGTCATTATGGATGAGTGGTGGCAAATTGCACACGCAGTATATCCCAGTTTTCCTCTACACAGGGTAAGAAGAGAGAAATGCATGTACTGCAATAAATTTTAATTTGAAGAACATTTTTTTTTCTCTTTATCTTTAGAGAAGCTGTTCTTGGAGCTCTTATTCAGTGTATTAGCCTGAGGATGTGGGGGTTTAGTTCTGTTTTTTTTCCTGGACCTTTAAACAATTCTACGGAATTCTTGTTGTATTAATAGTTCAGAATATTGATTAATTTTTGATGCCTGGCCAATGCCTTTTCTTCTAGTCTGCAACCATAAATCATGAGGGTTTAGGTCATGTTCAGTTCTGTTACAGCAAATGTCATGCAGGAATGGAAGTTCAGGCATGGACTACAGCCATAAATAAGTAATTAATAATTCTGGAGCAGAGCCCTAATTCCCAGTCTTCACAGTCTCATTTTTTTGACTCTTCATTTTTTTAGAAACACAGGTTTCTGATTTTTGTGCTGTGTTTCTTTTTGTTTTACAAAATTGGTCATGCACCCTCCAGACACAGATTGAGATCCCAGCTGAATGTTTAACCAAGGGGTGGGGAGTCTGACATTTGTGTAAATGTTAAATGTCACTGAGGTTGTTTTATTTCCATTCACTCTTACGCTGCTTTTTCACACAGTTTCTTGCTCTACTTGACACTTGAGAATGATCTTTCATTAGATCATTTATAGGCAGCTCTAAAGGTTATTTTTTAATACTTGTTTTTTTGAGACCACTGAAATCCATATTGAGACAGTTCCATTTTGTGTCTTCATGCATCTGACCTGTTTTTTCAGGACTGTTCCCTGCTGCTTTCAAGTGAAAGTACCTGGTCTTTTCAGGCTGGAAAGAAAGGATCCTGGCTTTTAAGAGTGAAACCTTTGAGGGTCCTGTTCTCTTGGATAGCTCCACTGAGGATAACAGTGGTGTGGTGTTCTGTAAACCTCTCACGAAGCATCTTAAACAAGAACAAAACAAAACCCCACTGAAACAAAGCACTATAAAATGCTTTGGGCTGAAAGGAACTTCCTTTAAAGATCATCCAGGTCCAGTTCCCCCTGCCATGGGCAGGGATTCCTTCCACTAAAGCAGTGCTCCAAGCCCTGTCCAACCAGGCATTGAATGCTTCCAGGGATGGAGCATCCTCAGCTTCTCTGTATGAAATACATAAACCTGTCTGTAGAAAAATGTCTATTTCCTGCTGCTAACTAGGATCACATGCAGAGATTTGAATTGGCTTTAGCCTTGAAGTTGCTGGAGGCATTTTCTTTAACATCAACAGTTAAATTGTGAGAGTTGTAAACTTGGAGTGTAACTAGCTAACCTAGAATATTCTTGTGGAGAATCCAGGTGACAATTCTTTTATCTGAGATTTGTGGTGCAATATGGAATTCCTTTTTGGTTTTTGTATACCCTGGGGTAAAAAACTGGAAGTTCAGGTTTAAAGTTCAAGGACTGATGTCTTTAACTCAGACTTTTAATTTCTTGTCCAGACCTGGAATTGAAGACTAGGTGTGGGATTTTCTATAGAAAGGGATTTGCATTTTCTTGTTCTCTTTAACATTTTTCCACAGAAAAGCAGAGCTTGAGAAAATACCTAAGGAAGGACTTGTCTGATTTTTTAATATGTATTATTGTGGAAGTTATGAGAACTTGCATAAAATCTGTTTCAGGTGCTATGGAAAAATTATGAAGCCTTAAAAATTATGAAGCCTTATTTTATCTGGTATATATGGCTGTCCTTTTTTGACTGCACAGATAGCTATTTCTGCCCTCTGCCTGGAAACCCAGAAGCCTGTAGTGCCTCTCAGATAAATATTTTTCTCTTAATCCTTGTAAACTGTGATTTGGTTTTCTGGTTTTGCATTTCTAGAGTGCATCTTATTAAAGTGCACATCTTGTTTTCTGCTTTATCCAAGTGCTATCTTTCAGATCTGCCAGGACAGTTCAGAATTTTATTACCATTAAAAAAAAAAGGCAATCTTTAAACTTTTACCTCCATGCAGAATTGTATTTTTATTCCTCCCTCTGGTTATGAACTGGTATGTTCAGACAGATCAGGTTTTAGTCTTATATTCTAGTTGAAGATTTGAAGATCTAGTTTAATGTATCTTCATAGGTCATAGATATTATAGATAGTAGTTTGTCTGGGTTTTTCTCTTGCTGGTTTAGTTATCTGATAGTAAATGTTTGTTTTAAGTTTATTGACATGGTTTAAGTGGTACTCAGGCGTTTTAACTAAATAGAGTGGAAGATCATGAAAGGCACGTGGTACAAAAAGTGCTTTTCCTCTATAGTGTTAATTGCTATTTTTGTATGGAAATAATATGTATTTGGAAGCAGCAGTTATGAGAAGGAACAGGGTAAAGATGTAGCATATTGAAGGAATTTACCAAATCAAGAATTGGATTAGTAGGTACCATTCAATCACTTTTCACCAAGTACTGTTCCCTCAGTGTGTACTTAGACATTTTTGAAGTTGTATTCTAATCAACTAGATTTTGCACACTAATATTTTTTAATGCTAGGTACAAAGAAAATTTGCAGCAAAAAGCTCAAGTGATAAAGATCTGAAAATAACAGAATTTATTAAAAATTAGTTACTTACATAACTTGGCCATTTAAGAAGAGTTGCTTACTTCTTTTGAAATTTAGAGATTGTCTGTACTAGGATGTAGCCATAGTTGAATGGGTACTTGGACCTCATGATTTTTTCATTTTCTGTGACTGTTTTAAATGTCAATCACCTTTTCTGGTGACACTGACAAGAAATTGTTTGGTGTGGTGTACAGAACTCTGCTATCCTAAATTGTTGCTGTTGAAACAAAAAATTATTTAAAATGCGCCCTTTTTTTTGGGTCTCTGTTTGGATTCCTTGACACAGACCACCTCTTGCTTTGCTTTATGAACCATTATTTTTGTTGTATTGGTTAAAGCTGGTGAGCTATGAAGTGTACTTTTTAGTCATCCAAAAATTAAGGTGAAGAAAGTAATGGAAGTTTACTGGCTGATTAGAGATCAGTTAAATGACAGAAGAAGATTACAAACAGCAAAGATCTGAAAAATTAACATGACAATTGGCATCATCACTGATACCCAGTAGGCACCAAAATACATTTTCTGGGTTGCTGAGGAAACCAGATGCTTCACATTTTAAATCCTGGAGTTTTTCCAGTTCTAAGCTCATACAGTGATGCTGCTTGATAGTACCTTTATTTTAGACAAAAGAAGTAGGGCACACGCTAGAAATTTGGGAACTTTGGCTTTATGGCTGAAAACTTAATGCGAAAAACTCAGTTTTCTAGAGCTTTGGGATTATTTTTTTCCTCATTTCATTTAAAATGGATCTTGCATAAAATCTCACTTTAAGCTGTTAGAACTCAAGGCCGTGGGACAGCATCTTTGAAAATAAAATAGGGACCATGCTGAGCAAATTTGAAATCTGAACCTGAAAAACATTAGATGGTGCTTCATTACTCTTTTTGCTATATCTGTCTATCTGTGCTGGTAAACAAGGATGAAAAGAAATGAGAAAAAAAAAATCAATATTTTGCAATCAAAGCATTTTAGGGAAATGGCATTTGGGACAAAGAGAAGTAATAATACACTGAAAGAAAAAAAACCAGGGAATCAATCACCTCTTGCTTTGGGGGTAGGCCATGTTTTGTCTTGGAGAGGGGGGTTAACACTCTCTCCTTTGTGCAATGCAGCTGCAGGCAAATAAAATGCAAGTTTTAGTGTCTGAACATAGCAGTGTTTTTGGCAGCTTCCCCTGCTCTGTGTGATAATTGACCTGTGAGAAAGGAAGAACACAGATTTATTTTTTTCCTTTGGTGGCTGTGCTGACTTGTTTAGCTAGAATTTGGGAAGGTTTCAAATGTTCCTGCACTTTTGAATAAGAAGCATTTCCTTTCTCCACAGAAGATTAATGTCCTCTGCTTCCCAGAAATCTTAGAAATCAGAATAAATATCTTATGCTTAATGATTAGAAATACTGTGTGGCAGGAGAGAGGGGCAGCAAACAAAATGTGTAACTCGGTTGTTTAAAATCAGTGGTGCTCATAGTTGGTTTAGTATTCCTAACTTTGAAGTGCAGTGTTTGTACTTTAAAGTTTATTTTCTTTCTATTCCCTCATCTCTGAAGTAAGTTTACCTACTCAGATAGCTCCTCTCCCACAACCCCAAGGAGATGAGAGAGCTCAGAAAAGGAACTGCATTTTCAAAGATCTAATTCAGTTTATGCTAGTTTCACCCAAGGTGTGACCTTGAACTTGCCAACCAAGCTAATGAATATATGGTTTTCTAAGAATTCATAAAATCCAGGCAGGACTTTGAGGCATGCCTTTGAGCTCTCTCAACGATGGCATTTAGTGCTTTAAAGTGCCCCAGTGTCCACACTGTAGGCAATGGCTTGGTGATACCTGCAGTGTGTCTGACTCTCTATTTGTGTGAACTGTACAGGGAATAATTCAGCAGAAAGGGCAAAGACTGGCCCAGCAAAGATGGGCAGCACTTTCATTTGCCAAGTGGGTCTGCATGTGCCCTCTGGTTTCAGACTGGATGGTTTTTTGCCTCTGTAACACTCCTGTGGGCAAGCTTAGCTGTGGCTTTTGAGTTAGAAATGATACAAATTCACTTGAAGGCTGGTTTGTAGGAGAAGTGTGTTTAATGCAAAAAATTCTCTCTTTTATAGACAGATTTGATGCAATTCTACTTGATTCGTTAACTAACAAAAACATCTTTCTTACAGACAGTCTTTAAGAAGAACAGAAAAACAGAGTAAGACAACACTACTTGCAGGTTGCTTATACTAAAAAGTTATTATTGTTTCTACAACTCCTTAAAAAGTCTTAAAAGTCTACTGTGAGAAAATGAAACCTGTTTTTTCACTCTCTGCCCAGGCTGTTGTATCCACACTTACCCTCAGCTTTTAATGTGCTTGAATCATGGACATTTAAGGAGGAGTAGCATACAGGCTCAGCTCATCAGCCCAGATTCTGCAGGGAGGGCAAGGTAGATGTGCTGCACTTTGTGCTCAGCTAGAGTTGAAGAAAGAGTTCCTGTTTGTTCAGGAACTCGGGGCCTTACCCAGCCCAACTACAGGAGTATTTCTGGAAGTCTCTGTCAGAGCTGTACTTCTGCTCTTTTTACTCGACGTCTCAGGTCATGCTACTGAACTGGTTCTAAACCCAGTTCAGAGATTTCAAATGCCACAAAAAAGACCAAACATCCCCACAGGGTTTGTGTCAGCTTCTTTATTAAATGTGACAGACGTGACCTCAAAGACGTGTCCTGGAGGGCCATGAGGAACTTGTGTCTCTGTGTCCCTGAAGGGATATCAGACCTCTTCTGCTGCTGCTTTTTCTTTCATTCAGACCTTCCTGTCACAGGCTTGCTGATGACCACTGGACAAGACAAAATTGAAATTTGTGCCTTTTAGAGATTTCTAGAAACTATTCTGGTTTATTGGTTACCCTTTATGTCCAAGATGCTAGAGTAAGTTCTCTTTTCACCAGCGCACTTTTAGAATTGCTTTACCATGGGGGGGTGGGATTTTTATTGACATTCATAATGTCAATAGTATTATCTTCAGTTAGACGAATAATACGGAAAATTAGACAGGATTTTAATCCCTCATCTCTCTCAAAATACTACTTGTGGTAGCAATGAAAGTGCTAAAGAGACTGGAGACACTTCATTATGTAGGTTCAAGTTCAGCATAATTTTCCTGTGAGTGTTTTTTTCATTCCTGACATCCAGGTAGGTTAGTTGTTTATTTTCCAAATGGAAAATTAGGACACAACACAGAATTTACTTTCATTTTACGGTGAGCCATGACCACAGAGTAGGATTCTTACCCCTCCATTTTCACTTTCCAGTTCTCTGACATTCCATTAAGACCTTTCAGAGTAATTGCAGCCCAACTCAGGTGACATTGTGTGTTGTGGGTTTTATTTTTGTCTTCCATGAATGTGCAACTAATAAGAGGAAATATGGCAGGAGAATAGAACAGTTTCTTCATATCACTTTTAAGTTCCTTTCTAGTTCAGTTTTAAAGGTGGCTTATTGCCATACAGAGTTTGTTCCAGCAGCTTCAGGAACATCCCAAAGATTTGGTGTCTTTGATTCCTTTGAGCCATTTAATAACATACATTTTTCTGATTAGAATATGGATCCTAAAAGGTCCACAAGCTTAGCTTGAGACAGCATTTTCCATAGCAGATAGTCCTGCAAACAGATAGTTTGCAGGTGCTGGTAAAAGGGGGCAGTATGTTCTCCAGGGACTTACCCAAGGAATATACTATTTATGCTGTTAGAGTAATTTTCAGTGCTACTCCAGCATCTATGGCAGAAAAAAAACTATTGGATTCAAAATAAGGTTTTTTGCCTGCCTATATGATAACTAAGAGTTTTTAAATGGAGAATGTGCTTCTTCATTTTTATATTACTATTTTTTTGTTGAGCATTTTGTGGTGCCACAGTAAAAATGAAAGCATCTGTATTATATGTTCCTATATTCTCAGGTATATGCTAATATTCTTGTAAAAAAATCAAATGTTGCTCTGTGTGAAAGATAGCAAGTAATTTTCTTATTTTGAGAACTAATGTAAGGAATACTCTCTCCATTTATATGGATGTTATTAGAGAATCTTGCCTGTTGACTTTAGTAACCAAAGTGCTTGATTTTTTTATTTTTTTTTTTCTGAAGTAACCCTTGTAGATGAGCAGGCTCACACAAAGCAAGCAAGCAGGCTGTGAGGTTTGTTAATGAGGTAGCTCAGCTATTGCAGCCAGGTGAGGAAGGGTTTTAAACTGATGCACACTGCTCTAACAGTATCACACAAGATTGATAGCAACAGCTCAATTACAAGAAAACTCAGCTGCAGTTTCTGGTTTTATCTGAAACCACAACTCAGCAAATTTGGCAAATCTGTCATATATATGGAAGGAACTTTTCTAGTATCCCTCGAAGAGAAGAAGTCACTTTAATATTAAGTCCTTCTTGGGCCTAGAGATAACCTGTTGATTGGTGAGACAGGGCATTACTCATAGGTAATTCTGGTTTCTTGGAGGGATCTGGGAAGACAGCCAACTCTGGGGCCCCTTGCCTTCATTATGAATTAAAAGTGTAGTTTTTCTGGCAAGATAAAGCTAATAAGCTTTGTTGGTGCATTCACTGTTGTGCAAGACAAATACAAACTTCCCCATGATTGAAGAGGCAGGAAAAGCAAGGGCATGTGCCACTTTTGAGGTTGCTTACATCAGTCTTGCTCACATGGCTTTTCATTGCTCTCTGGGTTGTGAGGCTTCACAATTTCCAGCACTTTGGTCACCAGGCGTTTTCTGCCCCTAGGGAGTTTTGTCTGAGCTGTGTCTGGAACAGACATTAGTGATTGTATTAGTCAGCCTAGGGATCTGCACTAGAATAGGGAAGGAGTAATTTGTCAGTTTTAGTCAATAGTTTCCTGGATTCAGGAGTGAATTTTGAACCCACTATGCTAAAGAGTCTTCCAAGCTGGGTCTCTGCACAAATTTATACGTTCTTTAGGGTGGTGATAAAGCACAAGTATATTAATAGCTTTCAAGTCTGTGATTACACCCAAAGGGTAAGAAAACTGGTCAGCATGGAGTAGTGTCAGCAGAGAAACTAAGGTCCCTTTGTCTCAGGACAGCATGGATTTGCTGCTTAGGATGCTCCTCTGCATGGTGAAGAGGTTCCAGCAAATAATGGTACTAATTTAGTACATTAGGTTTTAAAATTTTTTAGGGGTTTATGAGTATGGAGCAGTAACTAATATGAGACTTTGATATTTAGTCAGCTATCATTGTGTTCTGAAGTAATTCTGTAAGAGCAGTGATAGCTAAATACTGAAAAATGCACACACACAAAACCACACACTCATATTTAGTATTTACAGTATGACTTCCTAATCCCTTGCTATTCATCAGTCCATATCCTTTCCAGGAGAATGAAGCTGGACAATCACAGCTGACTGGCCATGTTGTACACTGGGATTAGAAGCATCCCTCCTTTCCAGAGGTCTTCCCTCAGTTTTACCCTGCAGTGTATCTTTGATTATAATAAATCAGTGATTTGGGCAATGTAATTCAGTGGCTGAATTGTAATTTAATTTTAAGCCTTTGTTCAAGTTGTACAGCCTTCTGCTTGAGTGAGCCCAAATGATAATGTAAATGGAGTTTAGTTTGCTGTGAGGATTTCCTTTATAATCGGCATTAAATCCCATGTTCCCAACCTATCCATTGCTCTGCCTCAATGGCTGGTCTTTTCTGCTCCCTGATTTCCATTCTTGGCTCTCTCAGTGCTCTGAGGAGTTCAGCTTTTCCTCTCTTTGTGTCTTTTCTTGACCTTTTTTTCTGCTGTGAGTGTGATATGTAGCACTGTACTGTGTGTCTCTAACCAGGTGCTATCAGTGCTGCAGTATCCTTACTCTGTGTAGAACCAAAATCTCAAACAAGTCAGGAAAACATCATCAGTATTGCTGAGTAACAGAGAGATGAAGTTGCCACAGGGTGAGGACTGTTTGTTTCACAGTAATTATAAAAAACCCTGTGGAATATGGCACAGGGTTTATCCAAGTAAAGAAGTTTAATTGTTAGTGTAAAAATGTTTACACATTACACTTCTAAAATGTTACTTTATGCATAGACCTTGTGAACCTTGAGATGTTCTAAAAGTCATGTCACAACTTGTTAGTTTTATTCTGCTTCTCACAAAACACAGTATCAGATCTAAATTAATAATTACTAGGTTCAATTTTCCCCTTGTTTTATCAGCCTTGCACAATAAAATACTTTTGATTTTTCTTTTTTTGAACATTTGGGATCCATCAATATGAAATTATTCCAATTTGTAGTATTTATGTTTTCTCTGTAATGGGCTTTCCTAAGTCAAATCTGTGCACATTTTTGTCAAAGCCTATTCAGAGACTTGGAACAGGAGTAAGTAAATGTCCCCAGAATAGTTGGGTTTTTAATCCTTTTGTGTTTGATAGGTTGTAGGAGTAAAACTTTGGAAAACACAGCCTTAGAGATTGCTTCATAATGTCAGGACACAGCTGAAAGGAGAATTAACATGATGTGATTCTGTGTGATTAGGCCAGGATTTCAACAAAATTGATGTTGTTCTTAATTAGATTAAAAAATTAAAAATTAGATTGGGAAATGATTACCAGATTATTTCAATTATGGTTCTCAGTATAATGACATTTTAATAAATATGAAATAAATGAGTATTACCTAAATTTCATTGAAGAGGAGCAGCAGAGTTTAAACTATTTTGTTTTGATACTTAGGATAGCAGTGTTTTGTTTTGAATTACTTGTGGGAATGGAAGCATTCAGGCTCAAGCTGGACCCAGCAGATGGTCTTGATGGACAGCTGAGGTTGAAATCTTGGTGGATAATGGCTGCAGTCTCTTACCTGATGAATACCAAAAAAGGGGTCACTTAGAGGAGCTCTAAGATAAATGATAGAGAATTTTTAATGGATTAGGTAATTAACCCTACATAACCAACCAACTGGCTCACATACTGCCAAATCAAATCTCTTATGACCAGGTTTTATACTTCTGTTATTTGTTTGCATTTTACATAAAGTATTGACCATTCATATAATATCTGTATGCCCTGAGACTCAGGCAGTGTCAGTGGGCTGGAAAGATCTGCTTTGCTTTCCCTCTCGCCTCCAGCCCCTGCCTTGTACTGACCAGAGCCCATGGTAGGATTTTGATTCAAACACTCTGCTTTTAACTGGGTCAGGCTATTGATGTCATTGAACCTCCTCAGAATGATGCAATTCCACAACTAAATTTAACTGGTTTACAGCTGTCTGAGGATGTGAGTCATTGCTAATGCATAATATTTTCTAGGCAGTGCTTTGGAGCTGAGACAGTGCTGAAGAACAACATATACATTGGCTCCCCTGACAGTGTGAATTTCAGCACATTTACCAGCTCAAAAATCAGTTTTAACGCTTGGGGTCCTAATTTTTTTCCCCCTGGTTTGAATTGTGCTGGTGTATCTTTAGAAGCTTGTAAGAAAAACTCCTCTCAGTATCAGTTTTCAGAAAAAGCGAACTTCAGTGACAGGATTGTGTTAGGTTTGAAGGAAATTCAAGCTATTTATTAGCAGAAGAGAAGGTTTGCAAACATGGTAGTAACATTTTGACAATATGATTTGAAAGATCTGCTTTAAATACTGCTTGTTATAGGGAGAGTGACAGTAGAGAAAAAACCTTACTATTTAGAAGATAGTAGAATTACAATTCACTTGATGCTGACTGTTGTTCTTAGTTCTGCTTTGCAGTGATCTGTCAGCAAACTGGTGCTACCAGAGGTTGGCTGGGCATGCCAAAGAATGGAGGACAAAGGAAAACAAATAGAAATAGAGATTATTTACATAAACATAGATTAACTGTTTTTCTGGCTGGTATAAATGTACTTACAAAGCACCCTTGTGTGAAAAGGCAATGCAAAGAGTTGGATTTGAATCTGAATTTGACTCTGTTGGATCATTGCCCATTCTTTGTTGCTCTTTTGCTAGAGGTACAAAAAAATTAACTCTCTGTACAAGTTAATATTTCTTTAATCAGCACTTCTTTTCTCAAGTCAATCTGATTGCAAGCTTAGGTCAAGAATAAGGAATTAATCTTATCAAGTGTCCTTCCTAGTGAATTCCTAGATTTTATTTTTCTCTGCCGGCAAGTTGCTTCCTTTTGAAGCAGTGGCAAGGTGTCTGCTTGTGAACCATTTATTTATTTGACAATTAAGGTTTTACTTTTAAGTAGAAATCACAAAACTAAATTATTTGTCCTTTCTAAGCTGTATTGCAACAAAGCATTTGATTTGTAAAGCTAAACTCTGTAGAGTTTTATGCTAATTTCAAAGACTCTGAAATGTTACAAAATCCCACCATTTTGAAGTCAGCAACATCAGGACATGTCCAAAGTGCACAATATTCCAGTGTGATGCTGCAAAGGCAGTAATGTTCCAGGAAAGCATTGAAGTAGAGGAGCAGTAAAAAGAAAACTTTATTGGGAAGCAAAATAAAAATTAATCCAATGTTCCCTGAAATGGTTTTTAGTATGATAGTTCAAGAACAAGAATCTCTGAATATAAATTGACAACAATGTGATTATATTAATATAAATTGGTTGGATCTAAAAGTAAAAAAAACCGTACTGAGTGCAGCTGAACTTTGGAAGAAACTCTGATTTGCATTTGCCAAAATCTTTTTGAAAAAAAGGGAAATTGTTTGATCTGTCCTGAACTTCAAAACAACTTAAAAATCTCACCCTTGCAAGGAGACATGCTTTGCCTAAAGCTTCACATTGTTGCTAGTCTTGGGAATTTAACCTTTAAAATTAATAGCAGGAACATTACTTTCAGTGAAATGATTTAGTACAGTGCTGTGAGTGATATTCACTGATGTGACAGACCTTGCTTCTCACTCTCACAGAATTGCCAAATTAAATACATATTTTTGCAATTCATGCAGCACTGTTCTAATGGTACTTTTGCAGGATTTGCAATAGGAAGACAATTACAATGTGAGGTTTTCAGTGTGACATAGATCAAACTGGAGCTTAATCGTAGGAAGCTCCCCAGTACTATCTGTTTACATACTTCCATTATGTTCTCCAAAACATGACTTTTAGAAATACAGTAACAGTTCTAAATCCAGTAGTACAGCTTTCTTGAACAGTCTCTGAGTACTTAAGGTGATCTCTCACCAACCTCTTTCCTTTTTCTCCACAGCAGTATTACTTAAAATATTTTTATGCAATCATGTCTGTTTTAACTGTTATGTTGTCATTTTGATTTTGATGTGAGCCCATCTTTTTAAGCTTCTCAAATTCTGTGGGACTCCAGCAATTCAAGTATGACTGTAGGCTCTCAAATTTTTATTATTATATTAGTAATTTTACAGTAAAGGGAGTGGCTTGTCTTGACCTAGACAGAGCTGTAGCTGTTCTGTCCTCACATGCCTGCTTACTCACCCACTCTCCCTTCCAAAAATGCATCTTTCATCCCCATGTTAGTATTCCTGATGTGAAAGAAACATTTCTGCCTGTGGTTGGTGATAATCCATCATCTCCTTGTGGTCATTTACCCTCGAGCTGAGGAGACCAATAGTGCCTTTACAAAACCAAGGAAGAACTGTTTGGAGAAGTAACAGCTTATGTGAAGTTGTTGTTTATTTGGATGGCTGTGCCACAGGAATGGGAGCAGAAACCTTCTGAAACCCCTCTGATTATTGAGATCCTGTTTACATTGGTGCTCCCCTCAGGGGAAAGCTGGGATCAAAAAATTGGAAGGCTGAACATAGCTCTGAGATGCTCTTCTGCACATCTCCTCCTGTGCTACACTGCAGGAATACTATCAAGTGTTAAGTTGATTGTGGAAGGCATTTAATGACCAGTTCACAAACCCACTCCATTTATTCAGAAGTCACTGATAGAATAGAAATTGGTTTTGAAGTGTTCAATTTCCTCATGCCCCAGGACATGGTAGGAGGGTGGACACTGTCTCCATGGAAGAATTTCTTGGCTGAAGCATTATACACAGTATCTAGTAACCTCTAACTAGAGGAATCTGGGAATCTAGTGGCCTTGATGGATATTTAACTAGATGTGTTTCCTTTGAATCCCTGGGCTGTTTTTAATTTGCATCTGCAAACTAAATCTGAGTCTGTATTTGCAGGAAGTAAAATGCTTCCTTGCCTTTGGAGCAGAATGCCAGAGGAAGCTTCTCTTGCCTCTACTCTGTGCTTTAGGGCTCAAAGGCAAAATAATTAGTTCCACACAAATAAGAATAAATCACCCAAGCTGAAACATGATAGTGCCTGACAACTGGTAATGTTGGAAAAAATATTCCAGTAAATCATTATGGATGGGAAAATCAGTGTGCAGGGCAGATGATGCCAGTGTAGCCTTGTGTACCTTTACACTAAGGATAATGTTGCTAACATAGCCATAGATTGCTGGCTTTACCCTGCAAAATAAGTAAATATGGCAAGAAAAAAAGACTGTTAATAAGTAAAAATAGTATATACTTTTCATTTTTATTTTTGGGATTTTTTAGAAATATGATACCGTAATATATATATTACTATATATAAGGAGTATATATATTAAAAATACATATAAAAGGAATATATAAGGAATATATATCCTTAGGTTTTTGGAACATTGCTGAAGAGATTTATCAATCCTTGTGCCTCTCTGTGTTCCACAGGGCTTGGAGATTCCATTAACGTTTATTTCACCTTTTCTTGGGTAGCAAAAATAGTTACCTGTTTTATTTTCATTCAGTTATTTGAGAATTTGTTCAGAATTGCCTTTTTTGTTATTGTTTCTAGGAATGCATTGTCTATTCTTTTTTGGAAGGATTCTCAAACTACTTGCAAGGACATAAGAGCAAATTTCTTCATTAATTAACTATATGGATGGAGTGGAGACCATTTGCTTTCTTCTTCAGGTTATATCATTGTGGAGAGCCTATACTTATTATTTGTTACAGTATTGCAGATTTAGGAGAAAAATTGAATAAGAGCAATTTATTGTTGAGTGTGATTTCATAGGGAAATTTTGCATCTATTATTACAGAAATATTTCAGTTTTGATCCATAATGCCAGTTGCAGTTTTCTGTACTGTAAGGGCCAGGTCCTTCAGGTACCCTGTGCCTGCAAAAGGCACAGCTGGAGCTACAGTGGGATTTTTAGGTAGTGACTGGATATGACTGGGGATATTCTGGCATACCTGCTGTTCCCTCAGTGATAACAAACCCCACCATTCATTGCTCCAGATGGAAAAATTTGCATGTAGACTGAAGGAATAGACAGGTTCACACCTTTTGCACATCACATTTTTGGTTTGGGGGTTTAATACCAGAGGGTGCAGCTGCAGTGAGGAGGTGCAGCAGTCATACATAGTGCTGTTATCTTACTCTGGCCACAGCAAACAGTGTCATTGAAACATGAAATGCAATGCACACTGGGCTTGTGCAAGCAAATGCTTGTGCTACCTTGGTGAGCATCTTAATATGTGCTGAAGCAGAATTATTTGGCTGCCTCTGGTGTGTGGTTTGCTCCCAGCAGAAAGTCACTCTGCACTCTCCCCTCTTCGGCCAGCCAGAGCCTTTGGTGAGCGTTTCTCCTCCAGAAGTAAACAGGAGTCTAAGAATAACTCTGCCTCCTTTGTAGTGTATTTTCATGGTTAGCTGTCCAAACAGCCAGCCTGTCTAGACAGCTGATGGCCCTGGGAGCTGCTGAAGTCAAAAGCAGCCACTCTGGGCATGCTGCCTCCTGGGCAGCCCTGCCTGTGGGCACCAGAACCTTGCAGTCAGAGCCACTGGGGTTCTTTCTGAAGCTCCATGGGCTACAAGTGTGTGCTAACAAGGCATTGAACAGCTGATATGAGTGTATAAAAAAGGAATTTTCAATTCTTACAGTTATTTCTGACTGCCATGATATGTCTCTGGTTATGGTTTTTTGGTGGCCTTTAATTTTGTTTTGTAGTGTTGTGCCCAAATTCATTTTTGAACATAGCTTTGAGATCTAATACTTTTTTTCCAATAGAAGCAAATGTTAAAGATAAACCAATCCCCACGTTCTACTGTGTTCCAGATGTAGTTTCAATACAGATAGCAAAGATAGTGGTGCACGTGTCACAGAGCCATTTGCTCTGTAATCACAGAAACTCTTTTTCCAGGGTTGAAGAGTAAAACCTGATGTAGTTGCTGTATTTCTAGTAACCAAGCAGCTGCCAACTGCTGTCCAACAGGTGAAACAAAAGGCTAGTTAATGCTTTAGTTTATCATTATGAATATGGGACTAGATAGCCTTTGGGGTTCTATGGTTGCAATATTTCTTACAAATGTCTTTGAAAGTGTCTTGCTTACAAGTGTTTTGGAGTTGGGTACCTCACATGCCACGTGTCATTCATTAGTTTATAATGTGCATTTGCTGATGCAAGAACTTGTCAGAACACAAGAAAAAAGCAACTGCGAAATCTGTGTACACTTTAATCCTTTGTTGATAAATTTGTTTTTGACATGATTTCATCATGTTAATGTGTCTGTTTCTTTTGATGTGTATATATGCATGAAAGGGAGTTGGCATCAGGTCTTCTGAGTGTATCAAAATATATATTCAGAACTCCTAAACAGATGAAATTCTGTACCCACAGAAAACAAGGCTGATACATTTTCCACCCAGGGAATGGCGCTTTGTGATACTCCATCACAAAGCAAGCCACCATGTAAGATGAACAAGCAACTTGCCAGTGTAGCAAAAAATACAGTGATACCAAAGAAAATACCTAAAATAGTACCTCTTTGTCAGTTTTTAATTATCAAGTGCCTTTAAACTACTGCATAGTTTATGTATGTAGTAAGGTTTTTTGTCAATTTCTTTCCTTCCTTAATGTGTTTCTTGGTTAATGTGTTGATCATCCTTCTGTGACACAGTGCCCAACATCCTAAGAAATTTGGAATAATAGCTTTTCTTTATGCTGTTCTTGTGAATACTGTTCACACTTGCTTGCTCTGAATTTCTTCCTGACTCTTGGAAAGCTTACTGATTCCTTGTTATTATTTGATGGGTTTGATTACCTCATTTGATGTTTTGAGGTAGGATTATAAGAACTGGGCTTCATTTGCTTTACCAACAATTTTAATCATTTAATATAGCCTAAGATGATTTTGGATGGTTTCCCTTGCTGTTGTCTTAAAATTGACTTCTTTTGTTTAAGATCGAGAACCTTCAAGAGCAGTTGCGAGACAAGGAGAAGCAGATGAGCAGCTTAAAGGATCGGGTGAAATCCCTGCAGGCCGACACCACCAACACTGACACTGCCTTGACCACGCTGGAAGAAGCGCTGGCAGAAAAAGTGAGTGTGGGAAGCGCCGGAGGTTCCCGGGAGATGCGGCTGCTGCTGCGGCGTGCGAAGGCACGGTTCCCGACCCCCATCCAGTTACCGATCCTGTTCCAGTGCCCAATCCCAATTTCGTGCCTGCTCCCGATCCAGTTCCTGTGCCCCTTCTCGTGCCCGATCCCGTTCCTCATCCTGTGCCTGTTTCTCATCCCGCACCACTGCCCATTCTCGTGCCCGATCCCGATTCAGTTGCTGTTCCTGTGCCCGATCCCGATCCAGTTGCCGATCCCGTGCCCGTTCCTGTGCCCAATCCCGATCCAGTTGCCGATCCCGTGCCCGTTCCTGTGCCCAATCCCGATCCAGTTGCCAATCCCGTGCCCGTTCCTCTGCCCAATCCCGTGCGCGTTCCTGTGCCCAATCCCAATCCTGTGCCCAATCCCATGCCTGTTCCTCTGCCCAATCCCAATCCTGTGCCCAATCCCATTCCCTGTCCCATGCCCGATCCTTTTCCTCATCCCGTGCCTGTTCCTGATCCCGCGCCGCTGCCCCTTCCCAATCCCCTTCCCAATCCCGATCCCGTTCCCCATCCCATGCCTGATCCCAGTCCAGTTCCTGTGCCCGTGTCTGATCCCCATCCCGATCTCCATCCCGTTCCCATTCCCAATCCCGTTTCCAATCCCGATCCCGTTCCCCATCCCGTGCCTGATCCCAATCCAGTTCCTGTGCTCGTTCCCCATCCCGTGCCCGATCCCCATCCCGTTCCCATTCCCAATCCCGTTACCGATCCCGATCCCGATCCCGTGCCTGGTGCGCGTCCAGGGCGGAGCGGCCGCGGCGGGGCCGTCCCCGCTAGAGGGCGCTGCAGGACGCGCCGGTGGGGCGGGCGCGGCGGCGCTCCCGGCGTGGGACCGCAGTGATGATCCCGATAATCTGAGTTTTTAATGTTCGGTTTTCGGGAGATAACCGGCTCAGAGACAGACTGTCCCATTCTCTTTTGGTGGCACAACTTCTTGGGTGAATTATGTATGTTTTTTCATGATTCCCGGAGGAGCTCCTTTAGTCTATCAGATTCTATAGTTCATAGAATCTGGTTAAACGTTACCTGAGGTGGGGGAATTTGCTTGCATCCTTTTAGATTCCAAGATATACAAAGCTCTACTGATGTCTGATATACCAAAAAGTTATTTTGTTGCTTTTTCTTACTATATGTAAATCCTAGTCTCACATAGGCACTATGCCCCTTTTTCTCTGAAGAACCACTGATTTAACTGTATGTTTTAGAAAAATAAGATTTAAATAAAAATAAGATTTAAATAAGTTCACAGCACTGTGAACATTCACATATCCAGACGTTCACAGTTTTGAATCCAGTGTTCACAGTGCTGGTATTTCACAACAATGATTCCACAGATTTCTCAAGTTTTCTCTTTCTTGAGGATCTTTACAACTGTAAAGAAAAGAAAATGGCAACACACTCCTTCTCCTCATTTCAAGTGTAGCAGAAGTGTTGTGATAGGAAGCCTAAGAAGCTGAATTGACTAAGAGGGATTTCATTCACAGAGTGCTTTCTTTTGTCAGGAAAAGACCATTGAGCGTTTAAAGGAGCAGCGTGACAGAGATGAACGAGAAAAACAGGAAGAGATCGACAACTACAAGAAAGACATTAAGGACCTGAAAGAGAGAGTCAGCATTTTACAAGGAGATCTCACAGAGAAAGAGGTTGATCAGCAACACGAATCTATTGTGATGGAATTATTTGTTGTCTCTGTTTGTGTTACATTTGAGTCGAAGGAAACTGTTCCTTTATAGTAATTGTCTTTCAACAAAGCTGGTCTGGTAGATTACATCACTGGAGAATTTGCAAAGCATCAGTGTTTCAGAACCACCTTTTCAGGGATAGCAGCCATCCCCTTGTTTGCAGCAGTTAATCTTGTTAGCAGTGGCTGACTGCTGGTCAGTGTGGCATTGACTGAGCTGTGCTGATAGACAGGGCAGGCTGGGAACAAGCTTGTCCCTGTCTCAGTGTAGGCAGGAAGGAGCAGAGGCTGATCAAAGCTGTGGGTGCCAAAAGCACGAGGATAATGTTTTGTTCCTTTATGCAAACAACAGGCAGTTCTTTAGACTCTCGAGTATTTTTTTGATTAATTAGGTTGATTGTTGGTAATGAGCCAGTTGGCTAGACAAATTACCTTAATTATATTGGAGAAACATAAATGTTCTCTGTTCCTCTCTTGTGTATTTGCAATCTTTCTACAAAACTCAGTCAAAGTAAAACAACAGCAAAATATGTACCCAGAAAGTACTAAGATTTTGTCTACATGGAAATCAGCATTTGACAGGGGGAAAAAAAAGGCAAACACAAAAATAATATAGAAAGAAAGAAGTTGAGATATTTTTTGTAGTAAGGTGGCATGAATCAGTTTTACCCCATGGAAGCTGTATACAGAAATGCCTTCAACTCTCTCAGTGACTAAATCTTCTAACCACAAGTGATTTTAAATACAATTTTATTGAAAACCAGTTTTTCTTAAACATGACTGTCACTGGAGCACAAGTTCCAGTTTACAGAATTGTCCATCTTGAAAAACTATTTTGAAAGTAATTTAGGCAAGGTTTTATTTTGATCCTGAAAGCCTGAATTAATTCAAGCTGTCTTAAGTCAGTGATACAACCTGAAAAAAATGTTTTAAGTTAGATCCTGGACATAGTGTGAAGGGATAGGAGGAAGATAAAGACAGAAAAGAAACTTGATTGCACTTACTTGATAATTATTTCACATCTTTTAATTTAGACATCATTACTGGATCTTAAGGAGCATGCTTCATCATTAGCTTCATCAGGACTGAAGAAAGATTCAAGACTCAAGACACTGGAGATTGCATTAGAACAGAAAAAGGAAGAATGTTTGAAGATGGAAACACAATTGAAGAAGGTAATCTTAGTGCATGTTTATATATGTGTTGTAAGCATACAGTTCTAAACACATTGCCCATGTCTACAGAGAAAACTTGGGGTCTTAAGAGCAAATTCTTTGAATTTCTTTTCAGCAAGATCAGTGAAGCTGTGTCTATGCAAAACATATTACAAGCTAAGCCTATCAAGCTTTGCTTGATTACAAGCTAAGCTAAGCCTAAGTAACTTTCAGACACTTGTGCTAAATTTTGATTTCACTCACATGCAGTAACAGTGCTGTCAGCTTTTTTGGTTTTTGAGGCTTAGTCTGCTTCAGTACAGTTTGTAGCAGCAGTTGTGCCATTAAATTGATGTAACAGCTGAAAAAATAACAGCTAAACATTTCACATACCAATTATCACTGCTTATAGGAGTTAATGTGATAAATTCAGGTGCAGGGTTGGCCCTGCCTGGAGGAAAGCAAAAAAAAAGGAATGAAAAGAAGATGCTACCTGTGAAGTGTGTGATTTTGAGTCATCAGTTCAGACCTGTTTAGAATTCCTGTTGTGTTGGTGTTACTGCACCTGAGAACTGTGTAAATGAAACTCTGTGCATGCATATCTAGACCCATGTTTGTCCTGTTTCATTCTGTCACCCAAAATCAACTGTTCTCAGCATCAGCAGAGCTCAGTAGCAAGAAAAGGCAGCTATACACATGTAATTGGTCTCCCAGGCTGTTTTCAGTGGCTGTTTCTGAAGGAGCTTTCATTGAATTCTCTGCCATGAATTTCAGATTCACCCTGTGTTGCTGGTAATGAGTTGACAAATCTGTTGTAGCCAAGATTTGCCAGAGGTTGTTAGAGCATCTCACCCAAAGAATCTACCTAAGTCATGGTCAGGATGGTTTCAGTTCTACAACCAAAAAAATAATTGGTAGCCTACCATTATCTGTGTGGAATAACTTCCAGTTACTAGAGAAAATATAGTTAACATTCACTTGAATATGTTTTATACCTATAGTAAGTTTACATACTTCTTTAATAACCTTTTTTCCCAGCTGTTTTTAATTCTTTAGTGGGTTTTATTGTAGCTTGCACAGAAGCAAAAAAGTTATTTTTAAAGGCTTTCAGTTTTTAAATGTTTTGCAGGTATTTATTCAGGCAGTTTGACATTTTCAAGATGAAATAAGAAATAATTGACCGATAATCCAGCTCATTTTAAAGCTTCTAAAAACTCGTTTTTACACCTCTGTATTGTTAACAATTGCAAATAATTGTCATAATTAACCTTAAAACTAATGGCTACATAAGAGCATTCAGTATAAAACTGAATTAGAGGTTCATTCTCTTGAGGTTTATTACATTATCTTAGTGCAGATTTTCATGAGACACGTGCAGGAAGGAAGCTCTCGTGTACCTCCTTAGGAGTAAATGGCTAAAAGCTTTTTTTTGGGTTCTTCCCTCACAGTTTGAATGGAGATGTGTCTAACATCAGTTTTGCTTCCCTTGCTTCCTATTCCCAGTGAACAGTTTGAGTACTTCCAGTCAAATCTATTATCCCTAGAAGTTAAGAAGCTGGCAGGAGAGGCTGAGCTGGACTACTGTTAAGCCATTAAATAAACAAGACTTGGGAAGTCCTTGCAAAAAGCTCTTGCTTACCTGCAAGCAGTGAACCTCAGAGAAATCATGAACCATGCAAGCTTCCCTTTCTTCTGTAAAAGGGAATTAACTTTACACTAAACAAAAACATTAACCAAGTGGAGTGCAAGGGTGCTGAAAAGTTGCTGATATTGATTTTAGTTCCATGTTACTCTCCAGTGTCTCCCTTGAAGTATCCACTTCTTGTTGCTATTCCTCTTTTCACTAATAAGTGTTTTATATTGATCTTTAGTTTAGCAATTGGAACTGCAGTGTTTTTTCATGTTGGGCTCGTTTTTTTCAAATAATAATACCATGGTTATGCAAATCTGTGTGCTTAATGTTCCAATTATTCTATATTCACTGCCTCTGTGCTCAGTTGTCATCCTGCTGCCAGCAGGAGATGCAGTGGGAGATTCTGAAGGCTGAAAGCAGCTCATAAATCCCTGTTGAGTTTACATGGTGTCCTGTCTTCATTTTGGCTCCGATGGAATCATTAGAGGCAAATAACACACAGGAGGTTCTCTCCCTTTTTTTCTGTGAAGTGCTATTATGCTCTGTGGTGGTTTTTCTTTTCTTTAGGGAAATCTTTATCCAAACTACTATTTTAATGTATTATTTTATAGTAAAAAAGTTTTCCTTTAGTTGTTTTTCAGGATGCTCTTTTCCCAGCATTTTCTGTCTTGTCTTTCCCAGCCAGTATACTTTGTTTCATTTTGTTTTTCTGATCTGGGAGAGACCAACTACTATTAGAAATTTTTCCAGGAAAGATGAGTGGATATTTGTCCATCTTCATTTCCAGTGCATAGTTTTTCTCCCTATAGATATACTCCTTATTTTTAGGGAGGAAAAAGAGTCAAAACCATATGTTAATAAACTTCCCCTTGCTGCAGTTCTAGGAACTTTTCACCAGAAAAAGTTAGCAGCGATTCCCTGCCAGGAAAATACCTCTACCTTCAACAAGCATACTCAGAGGTTGTTTTTGCTTTTTTTTTTTTTTTTTCTTTTTTTCTGCTGTGGTATTCTTTCCTCAAATTCAGGAGGATAATATCTTTCAAAAAACAGGAAAACAAAAAAGACTTAATGAAGTGTTGATCCAAATTCTGTCTTTCCCAAGAAGTAGCCTGGCTAGTCTAATACAGACTCTGCTGCTTTTTATTTTGTGAACATGGATTTTCTCCCACAGCTGAAAATATTACTGATAATATTGGTAGATGAGGCTGGTTTTTGTTCTCAGCTGATAATTATTTTTTTTCAAAGGGACAATAAATGATATATACAACATAGAAGGAAAAAGGCTGCCAGGGAAATCAGGATTTCTTGTTATAATAAAAGCAAAAAGGAAAACTGTGTTCAGCATTCAGATAGTGTCAGTTACTGAATTAGTTTTCTAGACCATTCAGCTGTCTTGAAATTGATACAAAGGAAGCACTAGGAATTAAAGTCCTTCTCAATCTGTGAAGCTCATCTGTAAACCCAAACAAAGAGCTGCATTAAATATGTGGGGGCTGGACAAATCTGTTCAATTGAAAAATTCAAGGTAAAATTTGGAACTTGCATGAGAATAACTCTTCATGTTTCTCATGTTCCAGAAGCTGGTTAGTAATGCATGCTAAAACCACTAATTAAGATTCTGTTGTCTTAGTAAATTAATGTTGCAGTTATTATTTTAAATTCTTTGCTTGTTACATCTTTTCTTTTTCTCTCTCACACTGTTCCTATCCCAAATTTTCTCCATCTTTTCCTATCTTCTTTCTCCCTTTAGCACCCTGAAGTTTTATTGAGTCATCCATCCAAGCTAGTAAGTTCCTTGGCAATCTGAGAGGCTGTTGCCAGCGCATTTAATTTTTTGTGTTGCATGTGTATTCACCTGTGCTTTTATAGTTGGGCCAACACAGAGTGTATTGGTGAATTCCTTTGGTATAGTGGGTATGGACAGCATGGATACAAACAAA
Source organism: Molothrus ater (assembly GCF_012460135.2). Taxonomy (NCBI): domain Eukaryota; kingdom Metazoa; phylum Chordata; class Aves; order Passeriformes; family Icteridae; genus Molothrus; species Molothrus ater. The sequence continues at coordinate 67,109,438 of NC_050482.2, forward strand.
AAGCAGTGGGATGTCAGACCAGTCATGTTCCAAAAAGCTTTCTGAGATGTTTTCACTGTTTGACTGCCTTGGCCTAACTGCATTTTTGTTTGGACAGCTTAATATCGTCTCTTGTGTTTTGTTTCCCTTTGCTGCTGGTGCTTGAAATGTCCTGTAGCTTTTCTGTCATCTCCATTGTCTGTGCATTTTCAGAGCAAGAAGGTGGAATTTCCATGCAAATCAAGCTTCTTGTGCGAAAGCGTTCTGTAACACTGGGCACAGCAGCACATTAGAAATAACAACTGAGTTGCAGCAACTGAAAGATTGCTTAGAATCTTGTGTAATCATTCAGCTCACTGGTACTGTGTCAGTTTAATTTTGGATCCTGTTTCCAGCCTCCTGTTTGATGTCAAAGAGCACTCCTGTCAAGGAGTGTTTGTGTAATAATATCTTGACACTGTAAATTACGTAATCCAAGGTGGTTTTCATCAGAGATTTCTTTTGTGGCTCTGTGCATAAAAAATGGTGTTACAGAACTTTTTTGATACCTGTGTTACTCTTGGCAGTGTTCAGGGTAAATGGAGTTGTCTATCCTGACAATCATTGTCTGAGGGTCAGAAAATTTCTGGGGCTTGCAATTGTTCCATTTTTGTGGCATCCCATATCAGAAATTCTTTAAACCTGGCTAAAGAGTGTCAATAAGGAGTTGAGAAAATGAGATATAATATGGAAAGGTACAGTGCAAATAGGCAGAAGAATTTGTGTCAGGAGAGCATATTCTCTACAAAATCTTTAATAGCATGCAAACTTTTTGAGGCTCATTATTCTGAAATCAGAACACAGAAGATATTGGAGCAAACTGTGTGTTTTATTCTCCAGTATGATATAGCAAGCACACAGGGTGAGGTACAAGAGGCTTTGTGCAGGCCAGGTTGGATGGGGTTTTGAGCAGCCTGGTCTAGTGGAAGGTGTCCCTGCCCACAGTAGGGAGGTTGGAATGAGATGATTTTTAAGGACCCTTCCAACCCAAACCATTCTGTGATTCTGTGGTGGCTTTTAATGTTCTAGTCTGATGAGCTCAACATCATCTCATGTAGTGGAAAGTTGGAGAAGTTTTCTCCTTGATATTCTTATAGCTAAAAAAAAAAAATTACCTTACCTACTCTACCCCTCCCAGAAAAACTTGTGAATATAACACTCATTTTGAAAAACTAAATACTCAAAATTCAGGAAATGGCCAGTGTCACATTTTTTGTGGTCTTTCTCATTTTTCCTTGTGAGGTAATTTGTACAGCATTTCATAACTAAATTATTGTGTGCTAGAGTCATGCTGTTTTCAATATTGCATGACAAATGCTGCTAGTGTGAGCCAGATATGCATGAGAGATGATAATCATCCAGAGAAATAAGATGGTAAAATGCTTTTTCAATAGCAGGAAAGCATTGAGTGAAAAAGGCAGGATATATTTCCATTTTGCTTTTTCCCCTGCACAACAGGTTTAATAATGCATCCTCCTTTCCCACTGGTGGTGTTAAGAAGTGATTAGTTGTGATTAGCACGACAGAAAGTGTCATGGTGGGGGGAGACAGAGACACAACAGGACATCAGGGTTTCATGGAGCAGAGAGAGTTTATTGGTGTCCAGAGTTCTTTATATAGGCTATTCCAAAGACTCCACATCCAAATTTGGCTGGCTATGACTGGTTACCACCCAGCTCACCTGGCTAATAGATACCTGCTCATGTTCATGGTAGGGATTGGCTCTCTGTAGCCAAACCCTTCCTCCTCTTATGAGGCATACAGACCATCTGTGTGCTGTCATAAGAAAGAAAACTGGGTAATTATTTCTTTTAATGTCATGTTGCAGTTAAGAATAAGCAGCTTATAAAGCCATACATTGAATATCCAAAAACTGGTACTGAATGTCTGTTCTTTACTTGTGTCCTGATTTTGTAAAACAGTGGTCAGGTGAGTAAGGGCCAGATCAGAGGAGGCAGGTGAGGGGGTTAAAATGCATTTACAAAGAGAAATGTCCTGTGGGCATTTCCCTCCTGGCTTTGCCCAATCTGTGCTGGGGTGAATCCAAAGAGAGCAAATGGTTTATGTTTAATGGCATCTCTGGGAACTTGCATCTCTCTGAAGAAATCACTTTTTTAAGTAATGGAAATTGCCTCTCTTGAGGTGTCTTCCTGTCTTTATGATTCTTCATAAAGAAAATAATTTGTTTATTAATTGATTCCAACTAAACACTTGCTTATTCAGTGTCAGAAATTTGCAGATCCATTAACAAAGACTAACCATGAAGAGATGGTTAAAGGACAGCAAATAACACTCTGTGACAGACTCAGATTTACAGTACGTAGTATATCACAGAATTTCCTGAGCCTTTTACTTCCATTACTGCCTTTTCAAAAAGCTTTTTTACAGTTTGGGGTGTGTAGAGCCTTGGAACTAAAGGAGGAAAAAGCCTGATGGTTTTTTTAAATTTACAATTCTGTTAAAACTAATAAAGACACGGTAGAAGACAGCACAAATGTTTTATCAGTTCAATTTCTGCCTTTAGTACAGAAGATGGGTAAAGTGTATGTCTTTTGCAGTAAATAATCATAATAAATTTTTGTATTTGTTTGTGCATTTACTATTTTTAAGAGACCTGAGGCTCCCTTGGAGGTAGGAGGGTGGATTAAAATGGGATTTCAGGTTCTTGGGAACTTCTACTTCATGGCCAAAAGTTCTTGGCAACATTTGTATGTGAAATGTTAAACTGAATTTACTGTCTCAATTCATAGGTAAAAGTAGAAAGTGTTTGCTATGAGTTATTTGCTGTTTGATTTAGTTAATATTTTAGGAATATTGATTTGGAGTCTTGGTCATAATGTTTGGAATTTTTATTTACATTTTAGAACCTTTAAATTAGGTCTGTGCTATTGTTATGTTCCCTGTCTCTGGCACACTTTAAGCTGTGTAAGATTATCTTACCTCTTAAAAAAGAGGTTTTGGCATGAGAAATATCAACTTAGAAAATTCTTTTTAATGTGTTTTGTCTTCCACTCCACTCCATCTGTAAATATTGGTTATTTCTATGAAACATTGGTCATCTTTGTTTTAGCTGTAGAAGTTGGCTTTGTCAGCTGATTTTCTGTGGAAGCAGAAATTAGAGTACATTTATTTTGTTGAGGAACAATCACTCTCTCTTATGTTCTGTAGGTACCTTGAAGCAGTCACCCCATCACTTACCAGTTTCCAGATGGGAAATGAGAGCAGGAAAGCAGAAAGCTGTTAAATCACCTCTTCCTTTATAGTTCCTCTTAAAAACTGGGAGAACATATCCAGAGTAGTAAACTTAAACTATTCTCAGCCCTTGAACCACTTAGAATTTGGAACTGAATTCACACTGGCAAAGATTAATACTGATCAGATGAGCTTTACTAGTAAAAGCAGAGCTTAACAGGGTGCTGCTGCTTTCCAGCTGAAATGTGACTGTTTCTTATGCAGATCAGTGCAGAATGAAATGTGTGAGTTTGGCTGTGCTCTTTAATTCACCTGTTTGATACCACACAGGAGCACAGAGCTAATGCCAGAGTCAGGAGTAACAACTGAAGGGTTTAAATAGCCTCTGATCAGGTAAACTCAATGATCTGCAGGGATGAGAAAGTGCAGTGATCCCTTCACCCTCAGCGGGCTGCTTTCTACATTTATTTAATTTCTGTCATTCTTCTTTTATACGCTATCACATTTGTTTAACTATATTAAAATTACAGATTTACAAATCCTCTGTCAGGCAGAGATTGAAGTCAAACCTGTGAGGTAGACCTCTTATAGTCTCTTAATACAGGAGAAACTATTGGTGCATTTGTCACTTATGTTGATTGTGCTTCAAAAATGAAATTAGTACTTATTTTGGAATTTGTGTACACCTTTGATGGGCGGGGCAAGTTATATGTGTGGTTTTTTACTGTGACTGTAGGAATTCATTATTTGTGTTTTGCTTTTTGTTTAAAAGAAAAAAACCAAGATTAATTATTTTGCACAGGGAAGGTAGCCAATTTCATCTGTTCCAGATCTTGATGTGAGTTTGTGGGAAAGCTCTAAATGCATTGGTTTTCTCTCTTATACAATAAATGAATCCAGTAGGATTTTAGATACGGTCATGAAACACATATTTTGTACAAAACCCACAAAATGGACCAAAGTCACTCAGTCAGTAACTCACAGTGCAGGAAGTGGTCTCCAGTTTACAGCATATCACATAACATTCTCTTTGTGTTAGGTGAAAGTATCCATACTTATGTGCATTATATACAAATAACATGTGCTACGTGTCTTAACCAATAATTTATGTCCTGTAAATAGCCCTTTGGTTCTATAAAAACCAGGCACACTGACTTGTTGGCTAATTCTCTAGAAAGGAAAATTTATTTCCTCTTCTCAGTAGTGTCTCTTGGGTTGTTGTGGAGATGCTTTTATTAGCAGAGTGAAATAAATCAGGACTGTTCTGACAGTCAAATTGCATTAGGTCTTATAACTTCTTTTGAATTAGTGAGTTTAATAAGCCAGGCTAACAGCCTAACTTTGTTTTCTTTGAAAAGAAGTTTCTTGATTATCTGATCATGTATTTTGGATGACTTTAAAGAGCCTGGAGGAGTATTTGTTGAACAATTTGAGATGTTGGAAACATACCTAAATCCAGTACAGAAGAACTCAGGCTCTGTCTAGTGAAAACCAGACTTAACTCTAGACGCAGTGTCTCTTAGGAGAATACTGATGCCCTCAGTCGATGCATAGGTGACCCCAAAAACAGTATTCCCAATTCCCTGTGTTTGGGAAGGAAAGATTGGAGGGAGTTTTTGAAATTTAAGGTGTAGTTGAAAAGGAAATGAAATAAAATATTTCAAATTTCCTCAGGCTGGAAATCCCAAAAAAGCATTTCAGAAACACCCACCACTGCTGGTTCCAAAGCCAAGTGTGTCCCCTGGTGCTCACAGCTGCTCGTGGGGCTGACACACTTGTCAGTCTCACTGCTGCCACTTCCTCCTGGAGTCTGCATCCTCTTGGCAGGGCATTAATTACACTTGCACTTGCTGTGGAGAGCCCTTTCCAGGGTGTGTGATTTGGAGTGCTTATGGGGCAGTAAGGAATCTGGAAGCAGTGACAGCCCTAACTCCAAAAGGCTTTGCAAAGCCTCACAGGGATGCACTTGTGGCCAGGTCTCAGCCAGAAGCCCAGATGCAGGGTTTTCAGTGACACAGGAGTGTCAGGGTTTGACTAGAAAGTCACTCAAAAGTAGGGAGCCTTTTAAGTGTTCCTAAATACATTGCCTCAGGAAAGGGTTCTACTCTTCCATGATTTTTGGTTATTGGGCACTCTTGCTGACATCTGCCTGGGAGACCTGGAGCATTTTTTTTCTAGGATGAAATACTGTCCAGCCTAATCAGCTTTCTGGAATCTTGTTTTTAAACAAAAGAAAGCCACAACAGCTTATTATTGACCCTCAGACAAGAGCTGCAGGGCTAAGGCCCTGGAACATGAACCTTTCCTTTGTTTGGGAAACCCAGATCCATCCCAAGGTCAGTCCCATTAAAGACAGGCATCAAGACTTTCCACAGTCCCATAATATTCTGCTCCACAAGTCTCCTGGATTCTACTAGAATGTGGTCTTGGCTCTAAAGAAACTAATTAAAAACTACACACTTCAAGGCAAAAATGTTGGAGTCAATGAATGGATATTTTCCTCCAGTCTTGTTTTACTGAATAACTAAACAGATTTAGCCAAATATAATTTTGCTATTTGGTTCTTTGGAAGCAGCAGCTTTCTGCCCTGAGTTTTTTACTGCTGCAGTACTCTCCAATTACCCTTAAAAGCAACAGAGTCCTATACTATCAGATCTAGACTTAGTGTGCTTTGGAGCAGAACATTGGCAGCTTGTAAAACAACTTTCCAGAGCTGCACACAGAGGGGAGAAAAGTCTGTAGTCTTGTTTTTTGGTGTAGGTTTGTTTTGAGAAGAGCAAGGCCTGGGCTTTTGCAGGCAATCCTGATCAGCAGAATAGCTCCATCAAACTTGCTATTCACTGAAGCAATTTTGAGCAATTCTGAAATAGCTTTAATTGATATCAAATTGCAGTTTCGGATTCACGAACAGAGGAGCAGGGTGAGAGAAAAAGTATAGCCCTTAGTCTGCTGGTTTAACTTCTAGCATTAATACTGCATTCTTCCTGTCTCTTATATGCTTGGGAGTTACTGAATTAAGTTTACTAATAAATTAGTGATTTTTGTAACAAACCAAGCCATTAAAAAACCTGCCCAAACAATCTCTTCATTGGGATCATGTCATCCTCAGTCCAGAGGTACTTTTTGTCCCAATAGCCTGATTTTGAACAATGTATTTCCTAGATAACTGAGCAGTGATAATTTCAGTAGCCATGCTCATAACCTCTGATCTGTGTGGCTCACAGAACTGGCAAGGGCTTGAGCACATCAGCACCATTTGTGCAAAGGTCTGACACATTGCATAGTAATGTAGTTATTAACCTGTGATTTCTTTTTCTAGAAGAAATAGGTTAGAAATACCTTAAATAACTGTTTTATAAGTGTACTTTAGGAACTTTTACACTCACACGTGCTTTTATTTTTTTTTCTTTCGAAGAAGTTAACGCTTTTTTTCATATTTCTGTTTCTTTTTTGATTCTGTTTCAGATTAAAAGTCATGTATTTTTTAAAGCTGAATTTAAAAAGCTAAATTTGTTTTAAATTTTTATTTTCCTGCAGAGTATTTCCCCATACTTAAATATAGCATAGGCCTTTCATATAATTAATAATAATTAATTTATATAATTAATTATATAATTAATTATATAAATTAATATTTATATTAATTTATATTATATATTTATATATTAATTATATAATTAATAATAATTAATAATTAATAATTCCTGTGTAATAATTAATCCTGCCATTTTGAATTAGCTACCTAGATAGCACTTTGGAACTGTCACAGGTGACATTTTGGACTTGTCAGAGCTCCGTGTGAGTGAGGTGGTGTTTCTTGCACCTTTTTCTCACAGGCTCACGAGGCAGCCCTGGAGGCCAGGGCCAGTCCCGAGCTGGGCGAGCGCCTGCAGCAGCTGGAGCGGGAGGTGACGCGCTACCGCGAGGAGTCGGGCAAGGCTCAGGCCGAGGTGGATCGGCTCCTGGAGATCCTCAAAGAGATGGAGAACGAGAAGAATGACAAGGATAAGAAGATAGCAGAGCTGGAAAGGTGAGGATGGTGTAAAAGTTAAAAGAGGAGCAAAAAAACCTCACATTAGTATGTTAGAGATAAGTCGTTTTTCTTGTCTTAAAAACGTCTAAGTGTCTGTTTTGGAAAAGTCTTTTAGAAGCTTTTAGTCTATTTAGAATTTTTCTTTCTTGCTACATTGTTAGGAAAAGGGTGTCTTACCATCTGCTTTTTCTTACCTGGCTACTCAAAAATAGGGCTGATACAGGTAGAACTAGAAGGGTAGATAGAGATATGAGGGAATGGAGAGGGTTGTAAAAGCTGCTGGAATTTTGGTGTGTTTGTAAAAGAGTTGGTTGTTTTGATACAATAAATTCTTCAGGCATGGCTTTCACAGAAACAAATAAGAAAAATGCCTTTTCAGAGCTTTTGTTACTATTTACTCAGGTTCTTCTGACAAGTGGCCTAATAACTCAGTACTGGTAGGGATACAGGTAAACTTTGGCCCAAGTGAAGCCTGATGAGCAGATTTACTTTTGTCCAAGCAAAACTTGATTCAGCCCTTTTCAGCATTTTCCATCTTTCTCTTGGTGCCAGGAGGCTGAAGACTATAATGTCCCTAGAAAAAATTGAAATTTATTATGATTCCGTGACATTTGTATCACAAATACTAGTAATAGATCTTGTGAAAAACCTGAATTAGATTCTGTGTTCTGTCATTTTCTCATCTTACAGTAGGCCAAGAGCAGATTTCTGGGCAGTAATACCTGTTTGGGGCTTTTTGTTTACTTTACCACTCCCAACTTGGAGCAGCAAAATGGAAATTTGATTATTCCCATTTGCCTTGTACCAGAATAGTCTTTCTGTCTTTCCATTGCTTAACTATTCTACAATTTACTGTCAGGAAGATTAGGGCAACTATGTGGAGGACATTTCAGGTTCTGCCATCAGTGATTATTTTTCATGGCTTGCTAATTGTCAAATTATGGGCCCCTCTGAATGATTTGAAAAACTCTTTTCTAAGGAGTCCATTCTCTTTTCCTTGACATGTACAATTCAGCTTGCCAGCCGGGTTTCTTCTCTCTTTGTGGCTGTAAGCAACATCCTGTTAGTTTTCTTTAAGTTGTTTTAATTCTTCATATCTATGGCATAAACTCAAACACTCAGGAGTGAGGATATATTCTTTTTTAATGTCTTCCCTTTTTTCCTACGTGATGCATTGTTCAGCCCATTGGTACATGATGCAATCAGCAGAACATTCAGGCAATAGGTTGATACTGTTGAGTGAGTATAGACATGAAAAAGCTACAAGTCACTCATTTGTGTGATTTTTTTCAGTCTCCATCTCAGGTGTGACATTCCCCATGTCATCCTCTTTAGGGCAGGCAAGTTGACCTGGGAACAGGTACAAGCAGCAAACTTCTATCAGAACTAAGATAGGGGGAAGGGATATATTCATAGTGCCTTAATTGGTTTTTTTCCTTGTGGAGAAGTTACTACTGTTTAGGAAAAGAAAGTCAGAAATATGCATCATTCCTCAGCCTGATTCCTCGAGGAGATTAAAATGGCAGGAAGAGAATTCTCTTACATATGCTTTTAATGCAAGTTGACTTTTTTATTTTATTAGCATTCAGAAACTAATAATGATTTGAATTGCAGCATCAAAAATTGAATAGTCTCAAGTGTCCTATAGACAAAAAAAAATATAGTCTACAAAGGAAAAATAACAAAGAAAAAAAATTAGGATGGATCTCTTTTTATTGATAGAAGCAATTGCACCATCTTCAAAGAGTTAGACAGTTAGTTTAGTTAGTTTTTCTTGGAAAAGATGCACTTCTAGGCATCTGCAAAGCAGTTATTGTTTGTCCTGTTACATGGTAGTTTCTTGATGTTTCAGTCACAGACTAAAGTCCTACTATGAAAACATAGAACCCCCAAATGAGTAGATATCATTCTGTAACAATTGGGTAAATACTTTGACTATTCAGTTTTATCCATTCCTTCTTAGCACCTGATCATCAGTCTTACAAAAAATCGAGTGGTCCTCTTCTCTTTTTAACTTATCTTTTCTTCCAGTACTGAGATAAGATAGAATATGTTTTCTCTTATTTCTAGTAATTAGGATGGGTATTTTGACTATGGAAAAGAAAAGACATCTTTTTTTATTGTCTGACTCCCAGCAGCCAAATAAATCAAGGGGAGGAGAAAAATCTAAGAATATTCATTAAGTGGAAACAGAAAAAGTCTTCATGCTCTAGAGATCTAATCTGGATGCTGTTAGTGTGGTGAATTATCCAAGCATCAGCAGCTGAAATGATTTTTCAGGTGTAAATGTAATATAAACACAGCACTGGAGAAAGAGATAGAAACTTCCAGATACTTTATGGTGAGGTTTTGACTGGTAATTTCTCTTTTTCTGAATAATCGTTGGAATTTCTATTTGACCTTAGTTGTTTTCAACTGCTCCCCCAAACAACTATTCCCTGAAAGCTTGCTTTCCTCTTGTGAGTTTTTGCATAAAGCAGAGATTTTATCATGCCTATTTCATGTGTAGGTTGGTCCTGTTTTAATCTACAATACTTGATTATAAAATATTCTTTCATGTCTGAACCTATATATCAAAGCATGTTACATGCATGTTTTAGAGCTAGAAGAGCCCTGGTGTCCAGGAAAAAAAATATATATAATTTTGCCTTTTAAAAGCCTTTCCTAGACTGTGGTCCATGCAGAGTGAGCTAGGAATTATCTTGACTTTTAATGCTTGTACAGCTGATCAAGCTGTGTTGTGCAAAGAAGAGCCTTAGTGCCTGCAGAAGCAATTGTCAGCAAGCTAAACAGCAAATATTGCTGTTCCTATCAGGAACAGTCAGTGTTCCATGTGCAGCAAGATGAGAAGAAAAGAGTCACATACAGAGGAGAATTGTACTAAAAAAATGGGATTTTTCAAAAGAGAGTCTCTCTCTCTTCCTTGTAGTTTTCCCTTTTGCTAGTTCTGTGTGACAACTAGACCATATGCTGTCAGGGAGGGAGAAATGGTATCCCAGCTTCATCCACAGAAGAGATGTGTCACCTGTTAGGGAGGTGTGCTCAGGGGAACAGAGAGAAAGACAGTAGGGAGAGGAAGATGAAATTAAAAGCAGAAAACTATTCTTTTAACCTTTTCAATGCAAGCAAAGCTGCCTTGTGCTTAAGGTAACATAAAGAGGAAAATGCTTCCACAGCTGTTGCAATTACTGACTGGGAGACATTGCTTTTCAGATGAAAGATATGTAAAAAAATGTGTGAATTACAGTGCATGCTATGCAAAATTTGAAAAATATTCTAGAGTCAACACAAGGTGGAAAGCACGAGCTCATTGGTGTATATACTCTGTGGGGAGGATTTTGCTTTTTCTTATGGGAAGGTGGGCCCTAAGTCCACATTTCTTCTGTGGGTGAACAGCCCCATAAGTTTTATTTGTGCCCCCTATTGTGGTGGTGTAGAGGTTTTGTAGCTGTCTGGTTATTCACTTCCTTTGTAACTAACTGTTTGCTTTTTGTACTGCCATCCCATAACCTCCTGTCTCTCTGTAACTTTTCATTTTGTGTTCTGTTTCCTCCCTTGCTTTCTCCTCCCCCCTGCCCCACCCTGCTCCCCGAGTTGTGTTGTTTTGTTTTGCTGCCCCGGGGGTGTTTGTGACTGTGCCTTTCCTCAGAAAGCGCGGCTCCCGCACTCCGCACCCTCCCTGCCAGGTGTCGGTCCCCGCACCGCAACACCTGGGGGGGTTTGTGTGGGACTTCCTGGGAAAGTGAGTGCCCTCAAGGCTTCTGTTTCCTCCTCTGGGCTGCAATGTGGCCTCTGCTGCTGCTGTTTGGGGCTGCTGCGATGCTGCTTCTTTCTCTAGGTCAAACAGCACCTGCTTATGTCGAGTGCAAGCGCTGCTTGTGACCGCAGTCCAAAGGAAGTTGGCTGCTGTTCTCTCTGATGTAAACTTGACAGAAGCTGTTGCTTTTTAATTCTAATTCTCTTGCTGTGTTTTGCCTTTTGGTTCTGATCTCTGCTACCTACCTACCTGCCTGAACCAGCTACAAGTCAGTGTTCTTCAAGTATTCTAAAATGTGTAATTGATAGAGGTCAGTTTATCAGTTTCTCTGGGCCTGGATTGAAGGCACTTGAGACACTAATTCATGTTGGGACTCAGGTGTTTATTATTTCTTATCAGTAAAACAGTCTCACTGCTGTGAGTTCAGCAGCAAGGCACAAAATGGCCAACAGTCTCTCGTTCCAAGGTCTTTTAAGACTAAACTATGTAATTAAGAACTGGCACCTAGATTATTTTCCCTTTTAACCCAATAACTCATCCCAAAGAGCCCCCAATGCAGACTTTTCTGCCCAATCACAAAATGCCCCTCAAACCCATGGAGAAGAAGCATGAAGAAATTCAGGACAACACCCTGTGCCCCTCCATCTTGCTTCCATCCACAACACACTAAAAATCCCAAAACCTCAATTTCTCACCAAGTGATACACCTACACTGCTCTCTATAATCTATTTCACACTTTTGTGGATTCCAGTCTATCTTGAAGTCCAGGAAACTTTCTCCATGAATGAGGGTCAGAGTCAGTGCTGCCCTGGGGGTCAGGGCACCCCAGAGCAGACAGAGAAATATTCCCAGTGCCCTGGGTTTCTACAAGTATTGACTTATTATTGAGTTTTATTGTGAGGATTATCCTCTAACAAGAAAACAAACAAACAAAAGGTAATGCTCCTTATCTGGGACATGGCCATCAGAGCCTTCAGAGTAGTTTGTACACAGAATAGTTTATACACAGTCCATACAGTAGTTTATACACAGCTCTATTGGTGTGCACATATTATGCAAATAAGAAATTTGAACTTGAGAAGTGGCAGGAAGTATATCTCTGTATGTTTCTTCAGAAGTGAGCACTGAGTGAATATATATGCAAGTGCTAGTTGCAGTTGCAGGCTTAAAATTGATTTTCATTTGGCACGCTCACTATATAAGATCGGTTCTTGCAAGGACACAAGGCCTGGGGTTTTTTTTCCTGAAGGAAACTTTGATTTGAGAGCAAAGGAGGACAGCACTCAGCTGTGGAATACCAGCAGTCCTGTTAAGGACAGCTGGAATTAGTGGCTATTTTAAGAAAGAGAATTTGGAGAGTTTTCCTGAAAAGAATTTAAGGATGCCCTTTTGAAGAAGAAATGTTCCAACTTTTGATTTGTAGCAGCCAAAAGGTATACTCCTCATCTTAAATATTTCTTCCCAACAGTAAATAAAAGATTAAAAAACATTGGGGGATCTCAAAAGAGTGCTGAAAAATGTGGACAGTAGAATGCAGTATCTTACTTTGTCTCTCTTTAAGAAAGATATGTTTGTGTAGTGTTCTATGAAGGATAGATGGAGAGAGAAATTAGCTGTATTTTCCATCAACTTTACAGTTTCCTAGAATAGTCTAAAGGAAACTGTACTAGTAAATTATGCCCTAAGCTTAAGTCAACAGTTTGAAGCTGAAATACTTATTTTCAAACTGCTACTCATACCTTGGAATAATTGTCTTTGGTTTTCAAGTTTGTTGTTTCTGTGAATTTTTAAATAGTTTTTTAGAGCATTCCTAAGCAAGAACCACATCAAGGCATATAAGTAATTTCAAGTAGGAGATATGGTGTCAAATTAAAGAAAGATGTTAATAAAGTCATAATCATCACCATTAAAGTTAACCTTGAGAGATGGTATGGCTATAATTCTATATATGTCTTAACTGATTATAGTCCTCCAAAAGTAAATTGAACTCTGATTCAGGCATTAGCAAACCTGAAACAATTAAATATTATTTTAAAATGCTTCAATCTATTTTGTTGTCATAAAACATAAAAGCAAATGTATTTATCTTGCACTTGAATGGTATTATTACAAGGCAGAATCTGTTGCTGCTGTTGTTGTGTTTTTCATCCACTTCCCTCAAAAATCTGTAGCTTAAGTGAACATTAAAATTCTGAGGTAAATCATTCAAAACTTAGGATATTCTGAGCTTGCCTTATAATTTTAATTCACATTTTGTGTGAAATGATGCACTCTTTAACCATATATGAACAATTTTTTTCCATAAAAATGCTGCCTTTTGTGAAGGACACAGCTGAAATTTTCCACAAAAATCCCTGGTTAGGCTGAATCTGTCATGGGAAATAGCAGCACAACTTTTTCATATTTGGCAAGCAACTGAGAACTGGGTTTTGTAATGGAAAGAAGTGGTCAGGCCCATAGTTAGTGCAGCTCCACCTCTGAGCACACAGATCTGTTGAATATTAAGATTTTCATCATTTCCCAGCTAGGAAAGCAAGAAGTAATTTCTTTTTTCTCAGTCTTGCTCTATCTTCATACAAGATCAGCATTACACCTGAAGTCCTGTATCAAGTTTCACAGGAGGAAAACAAAAACATTCTTATCAACATAACTTCTTCAAACAGATGAGAATAAAAGATGCAGGCACATTTGCTTACAGGTGTTTGACTTAAGGCATTTGAAAGGATGCTGGTTTTCAGAAAGTGTCTGCCGTCTGGAAGTCAAGCTTTGTTCAAGTGCCTTAAGAGCAGCACTCAGACTCACTAATCACTCTTGAAACCTACATCTAAGCAAGGAAAAGAAAGGCACAGGGACACTGCCAGTAATTGCAAATCCATCTGTAGAGAGCAGCGGATAAAAACCCCATCACAGTGATTTTAGGGTGACTCCTCAATCCATCCTCACATTTTTCATATAGTGGGATATCCTTCTTCAATTTATTCTTTATTTAGCTGTCCTTTATTTCCCATTCTTTCCCCCTTCCTGTGTTTTGGGAGAAACTGAAACTTTGTGATATTGCAGAAACAGCTGTTCTAAAACACAAGGTCAGAGAACCCCAATTAGTCCAGCCCCTGACATGGTGAGAGGTCAGGGCTGGTGCAGACCCTGGCTAAATATCAGAGCTTGCTGTGTTATCCCCTCAGTGAACCATCCAAACTGGTATTAAATCCATGTTCCAGCAGGCAGCACTGACACTAAGCAGAGTGATTCATGTCCACAGAGCTGAGTATGGACCAGCTCCTTAGCTAAGCTCAGCAGTGAGCTGGCCTAAAGCATGGTTTGTCTGCTGATCTAAGAGTAAGGATCCGACCTTGGATCCTCCAGGATGGACCCTGCACTAGAGAAATACCAGTAATGAGAAGCACTGATTGTGAGCTTTTTTGGAAGGCTTCTTTTCCTGCCAAATTTTCGGTAGTGCTGAAGTCCTGCTTGTTTTTATCATTAAATCAAGGTGATTTTCAAGCACTCCCTCTCGTGCCTATTATCTGTAATGAGTATAGGAGTTGTCATCTGCCTTATATTGTGGCAATAATGAATTTTATTTAGCAGGTATCTCCTAATCCAGATGCTAGATCGGTAGAGTGTAAGAGCTGTGATATAATTAAAATGATTATAAACATGAGGAGGAAGAGCATCATGTAGACAATGAGCCAAGTCTACATATCAGTTTCATTGTTACCTGCCTTTACTACATCTCTTCAAAAGCTGTTTTGTAGCTTTGTTTCAGTCAATATCTTTGAGCAGTATGGGAGTATCCATACTCACAACTTGGAGCAAAGTGAAAGGAGCAAAAAAAACCCAAACCCACCAAAACCATCTTTTATAGAACTGATATAGTAAAAAATAAAAGTGTCAGAGCCTGGTGTTGTCTTGGAGTACAGAAAGAACAAGAGGAATATGCAGTAATTGCCAGCAATTCAGTGGAAAAGTAATTTTAGTGCTCCATTGTGGCCATCTGTGGCTGGGTTTGTGCTCTTAGATCCATGCATACAAACCTTCTGTCTCTGCCTCTCCATCTCTTCCCTATCCCTCTAAATACCAACCTAAGAAGAAGACCAGCCATCATTCTTTTTATCAAGAAAATCTGTCAAAAGGGGTAAACATAAATAGCCTCTCTGCTTTGACAGACACAAGGAAGATCAAGTGCCTATTGTTCCCTGTCAGACTGCTTTGAAGGGATGACAGAGTAATAAATATACACAATCACTCACTGTCAAACAAGGGGAATTCAAAGGTTGACTGAAAATCATTACATAAACTCCATCCTAAGTACATCTGAGACAAATGTTGCAGGCTCCTTCCACTCCCTATAATACACAAGCATGTGGAAGAAATTGTAGCTGGAATAACCAACAGCTTTTAAAATACAGATTTCTTAATTATAATGCGAAAGCGTTCGCATCTCAATTTTTTGATCTGCACCCAGTGATCAGATTAAAGTCAGCTCTACCTTTAAAATTCCCAGGGTGGTGTTTTAACAGAAAGTGGGTTTCTCTGAGGCTGGCAGCTGGCATTACGATTGTCTTGTCTCCCTGTGTGACTCTTGCATCGGAGCACACAGTTATTGGGGCTGGGCAGGAGCGCTGCTGCTGCTGCTGGATCTTGTAAGGAATGCTGCAAGTGTGTGTTCTTGCTTGAAGGGAAAGAGTGCAAACTGAAACTTGTGATCTTGCTCTGTAATGAGTCTGTCTCGGTATGTATCTGGTCCTGCTTGCTTGGGGCTGCTGCCTGGGGCAGATGCTTGCTGTGCTCCTCTGTTCAATTTCACTGATAGAGCCCGTGCACTGAGGCTTCAGCTCCACTCCATGGCAGATCTCCATTTACTTCCCAACAGCTGACAGATTCAGGTGTCTGCCTTGGTTTTAGTTGGAGTGACAGCACACTTACTGATTTTTTGGTTCTAATTTTAATGTGCTTTCAGACATAGTCCTTATTTTTGTTCAGCTAAATGTTATGATTATTCTAAAAATCCACACTTCTAAAAAATATTTTGTGCCTCCATAACAAAAACTTGGAAAAGGGGCTAGCAGTTACAGAAAATGTATTTTTCTTTGGAAGAAAGAATTATTCCATAACAAAATGGAGATGTAGCAATAATTATTTTCTATTTAAAACCCATGCAGCTGGTTAAATAATACTTCTGTAGCACACAGAAAATTGCAAGTGACCTCAGCATAGTGTTGTACATGCTGGTTTGCCTTCATCCTGTGCCAGCAAAAGATGCTACCTTTAATAGCAGTTGGAAGAGCTGTATGGTTCATTTAAATTCCACTGGGCTGTTCTGAGTTGTAGCCTGTATGTTTTTCACTGTTAAACTGAAGAAACAATATCACATAATTGCAACACAACCAATGGATCCCTGAAACACAAAATGAGAATCTTAAATTTTTCACCTTACTGTATTTATTCCCATATTTAACCAACTGTTTATTTTCACATTTTTGTTCCCTTTTGTTAAATTTGTTTGTAGTCTTGGATTTCACTCAGAATTGTTACTTACATGTTTTTCAGTATGAATTAACCATGGCTTTTGGAACATTGTAAGTTACTTCAAGATCAAAGACTGAGATATGTGGTATTTGGCACTTTACAAGTCTCATCTTTCCCCAAATCCCCAGATAATACAGCCTTTACAACAGCTGTCCTTGAAGAGCTTGATTTGAAGAATGTTGGTTGAGAAGCCAAGGAAAAGTACTTTTGCATTAGTTAATCTGTTACAGACCAATAACAGCTGCTTGTACAAATTCAATACCCAACACAGTTGAGAGTAAAATTTATGTCATAAATAAGGACTTCAAATTTTATTTACATGCCTCCATATACCAAGAGTAATAAAGAATATAGCAGTTAGCCAAAAATATAGAAAATGGAAAATATAGAAATATTTTTATCCAGCCCATATCCTGCCTTTTTAGAGTGAAATTTTGCCATGGGAGAAGTACAACAAATGATGCCAAAGCCAAATTGCTACTTTGGACAAAAGGACATTTCCTTTGCCTCTTTCCTATTGACTGAAAATCATCAAATTTAAAATCAGTTTGAAAATATCTATCTTTATGGTTCCTTGGACTTACCTTGCTGTTATCAGTGAAATTGACAGCAGATGCCTATGAAAGATACTGGAGACATTTGAAAAAAACAAAAAAAAGCAATAATGAACCTATGGGACCTCATGTTATACAAGGGACTCCAGCATTTTGTCTTGGTCAGTTCTGCTGTTTAACAATGTTGGAGGGAACTGTCAAAAAAATACCTGTTTGGTCATTATTGTTCTTAGATTGCACCTTATACAGGAGAATTATATGGCAGGAAGAAGAGGCAGCTGCTTTTTTTGTTTCTCTTTGGAAGGGGGGACTTCAATGTCAAAATTAAGAAAGATGAGCTTTTAGCTTTGACAAATCTTCAAGTTTCAAGGACTTTACTCAGTGGTTGGGGTTTTTTTCCTTTCTTTTTAGTCCCTTTATACAAGTTGGGGTCATCTGCAGGAAAAGTGAAAAAATTGCATGCCTTGCTCATGGAGAGAAAATAAGCCCTTAGAAGATGTCATAAAGGAAGCATTTAGGTTTCATCTCAGATAGTCAAACTCTGTATTTTCAAAATGTTCATTAGAATTCTGGAAGAAGGGTACTTGCTAATGATGTGATATAAATCCAGAGTTTTCTTGTAAGATGGCTTATTTTCTTTTTCCAAGAACTGTTACATATTGGAGACTATTTTCTCTACAGAAAGTTGCCTCTAATTGAAATGGTGTAATCTAATCTAAAGGTCCTTCTTTTTCTCTTATTTCTTTTTCTTGGTTTTTGGTTTGGTGTTTTTTTTTTTTTTTTTAATTAGATGTCTATAAAACATGCAGCTCTGTGTTTGTGAATGATTGTGTGTCTGTGTGTCATTACCTGATTTATATCTGCTTGTTTTGTCCTTTATTCTTGAACTGTTTTATCTCTGGACTCTGTTTTCACAAACTCTAACTCTTTCTCTTTCGCATCTCCTTCCTGGATTTGCTGCTTCCTTCAGCCTCACCTCAAGGTCAGTATCTTGCTTTTAAAAGGGTGTTTATGAGACTGTCTATTCAGCTAAAACTGAGATCTTACAGAAGATTGCACATCAAATTACATGATTGCAAAATAAAAGATCAGAGATTTGGTTAAGTCTGTGTGGGAGGATGGGTTGAATAGGGTGCATGTTTAGAAGGAAAGAATTTGTATCAAACCATTGTAAATCAATGTTGTTCTGCACTGGGGAGAAGGGGGAAGACTAACCAATGAAGGTTTTAAAGGGAAAAATCTCCAGGAACAGGAAGGTGAAGCAAGACAGTTTAAATGTTTCTGGTTTTATCTGTTACTTTAAGAAGAGATTGGCCATTAGCCATGATACATACACATGCTGTGGAGTGCAAAAGGGGTTCCTTTGAAATACTGGGGGTACAAACTTTAACTGCTGGATCTTTATCATTGCATCTGGGCCTGAAACCTTACAGGGATGTTGCAGAGCCAGTTTTGGTGCAGCTTGAATGCACTGTGCTGTCAGAAAGAACCAAGGGCTGACGATTAAAGAGAAGTGAATTAGCAGGAGATGAATTTGTTGAAAACACAGTGATAAACCACTGAAGAAAGCCTACTAAAAGACAATATGTTTAATTTGGAGTCTTTCAGCCATGGCTCATTTTTCTGGTTTTATATTTTAAAAGCAGTTGCTAACCTTAGATTTTGGGATTTCAGTAGAGTAGCTCAGAGCAAACATCTGTGGCCTAAATAACACAAGTAAGAGTACATTACCTAATGACCCTCATTTGCCTTTGAAAGCTCTGCAACCATGTTGGATTTTAGTCTTTGCTGATAAATTCTGTTGCTAGAAACCATCTGTGACTCCTGAAGAAGGAATGATCATAATTGTTTCAGGCAGTGTCTTTGCCCAGAAAGCCACTACTTAATGACTAAAATTCTGAGTTATCAACCAACATCCAGCTTTGCTGTTCATGGTTAGCACTGAAAAATGTGGTGGTGGCTGGAATCCCCCAGAGCTGTGATGCTGCTGACGCCTTTAAATTGTGTCAGTGCTGTGACCTTGGTTTGGCACAGGCTCTGCACTTGTGGCCTCGGCCGCGTGTTTTTCTTCCTTCCACAAACTGGAAAAAGATTGGAAGTTAATCATGTTGTTGTCATCCATCAATACCTTCCATGCTCAGTGTGTCATACTGGCATACTTGTAATTACTGGGGAGAGGAGGTCTGGCCTTGAATGACCCCCTTCGTGTCCCAAAAAATGTAACTGTCAGGAAGCTTTTCCTGCCCCCTGAACATTCTCCTCTGAAATAACCACTCTGCCTTTTGCTGCAGGAGCAGGACTCTGTGGGCCAGTCTCTATTTGCCTGCTACCACCAGCACATACTTGTTTGCTTGGTGTGCTTTGGCTGATGAAGTCCTAGGTGTTATGGAATTCAGCTGTCAGAGCTCTTTTGACTTCAGTCCATATGGCTATAGGGTTTTATCAATACCTGTACCTCTGCTGGGATTAATGATAAGAGGAGAAACAATTTAAGGGTGCTGTTTGGTTGTGGTCTTTCTAAGTCCTGGAGTGATTTCTCTTTTCACAAGCAATGTAACCATAACTTTCATTTCTCACATTTAGAGCATATTATAAAATATGGCTAGAGAAAATATGGCTGTGATTTGAGGTGACCAAGTGTTAGGATTAGGAACTTGGAGGAGTTTTCTAAGATGTTAAAGACATTGCCCATTCTGTCCTCACAGTTTCTTAGTTGTTTTATTGATTATTTTGGATTACTTTTTTTTCCATTTTTTAAATTATTGTGGTTAGTTGCTGAGTTTTTCATTTATTTGTTAAAATAAATCAAGAGTGTAAGGAAGTAGGTGGAATGACTGCTCTTGGAACTACAAAATCTCTGCTGGCCAGAAACAAAATATTCTTCTCAGGGCAAACAGGAAAATTGCAGTGGTTGAAGTACACTAGTTTCTTTCCTAAGCATTTCAGAGTTTGCCTAATTACCATTGACTGCAACATATGAAGAAATAGCTGTTCTGTGAGGTAACATTCTACCTTGGAAGCTACTATAGGAGACATAACTTTATTTTTCTCTGTATGATGTAAAGCAATTTTTTCAGACATCAAAGCAAATGTGTCTCCTGGAAAAGAACTCAATATGTGAAAAATGTGTTAGGTATGTCTATCTTCTAACAGGAAGAAATCCTCTTATTATTTCTGTTCTCACCTAGAACAGCTTTACTTACAGTAATGAATACCTCTGAATTTTCTGATCTGTCCATTAAACTTTTCATCACCTCACTCAGTGAATCAGAATAGAACCATGTAATCCACATCACTGTTGCTGTTGTGACATGTATTTACTGCTCAGAAGTCTTAAGGATCTGGAGTGGATGTCATGCTGATTCATAGTAAATAAAATTGCCTTGGAAAGCATGAGGATTAGAGCAGTTTTCTGTAAGAAGTTTTTTTGCTAAGCATCTCTGCTGATGACAGCTTCCCATAAAGAACTCCCCAATGCTGGCTGAGTTCAAGAGTAATAAACCAAATAACACTATACTGATGTCATTACCTGCAGCAGTGAAAAAAAAGTAGAAAAAATACCATAAATTCATATGCTCCAGTTCTTCTAAGCTGTTCTTTTGAATATGTGTTGTGAAAGTTGAGATAGATAAAGATGAAAAGACAATCAGGTGTTATAGTAAGCAACTGCAGGTTGAGGGAAGAATATTGATAATGCAGAAATCAGATTTCCAGCCTCAAACTAGGTAACAAGCAGCTTAACTGGACAGGAGATATCCCACAGAATGCTTGTCTTTTAGTGCTCTGCTTCCTACTGTCAGATTTTCTCCTAGTTTAGATCATGTAATTGATTGTACTGTCTGCCATGTTGTAAAGCAGCTAATCCACTTCTTAGAAGAAAATTTTCCAGATTTTTTTGCTGTACCAAAGAGAATTTGATGCTTTAGGAAGTAATAATGAAATACTGTAAACCTTATTTCCACAAGCAAGGTGGCTTGGTGATTAGGTGAGTACAGGCTGGTGGCATGAATCCAGGTAAAAGTCTACTGAGAGTGTATCCACGTAAAATTAAATGTCAGTGTAGCAACTCAAGTGTAGCCTTATAAAATCAAAGTAAAAACAAAATACTAAATCTGAGGGGATTATTTCAGTCCTTCTTCCAGAGTCCTAAACATATATTAAACAGAACATGTCTAACCACTGAAGAAATATTTAAAATGTCATCCTTCTATAAGAAAATAGCAGATAATACTGCATAAAATGTTCAGAGTGCAGGAAACTCAGGGTGCTATTCAATAATTCTTTTAGGAAGCCAAACCAAAACAGCAGAGTACTTAGTGGCAGGCATGTAGTCTGTGGTACCTCTGGGCTTCTCACTGTGCTGGAAATTCCTTTGCACACTGCTGGACCTCCAGGTAGCCGTGGATCTGAGCACTGACAGCATGCCAGGGCACTCAGGAGAAATTTTACTGCAAGTGTGGCTGGGTCTTTAGTTTTATACCTTCAGAAGACTCCAGGTCTTCACTCTGCCATAACGTTGGTCATTAACCACGTCAGGAAGTGATGAAAATTTGAAGTGTGTTGAGTTAGCAGTGGTTTTAGCTCAGCAGAGACAGAAACATTATCTTCAAAGAAGTTTCCATTTATATTTCCTTGGCTGTCTCCAAAAAACAGCAATCTGTAGTAGTTGTTTTCTATTCAATATGTGTTTCCTGTAGTTCTACTTAGAGCAAAAATGGCTTTGGAATTCTTTACACTAAGTAGTACTCTTTTTTTAAAGAGTTATCTGATCCTTTTAAGTGAGGAGAAATATGGCATCTTAGGGATGATATAAGTGGAGAAGAAAAAAATGAAGGCAGCGTAGGTCACAAAATAGAACCATGGTTTTCCTTAAAAGAAGTTGTTGGCATAGCCTTTCAAATTTGCTTTAGATATAGTGATTATCAGAGCTTTCCTCCTCTGTTGGAAGTGGAATCTCTACCTACTCTATGATTTAGAAGGTTGAACAATTGTTTTATTAAAACTATACTGTATTAATATTATATTAAAGAGATATTAAACTATACTACACAAAGAGACTAAAGAATATTAAAGAAAAACTCGTGACTGTTTGAGATAGTTAGGACGCAGTTTTGACTTAAATGGCTAAGGAATCAAACCAATCTCAGTAGAATCTAATTACTTAATCCCTTCAGGTAAACAATCTTCCTAACATATTCTACATGTGTAAAAAGAACAGAAGTAGCAAGTAGAGATAAGAATTGTTTTCTCTTCTTCTCTCTGTGCTTCTCTAGGAAAAATCCTGCTAGAGAGAGTTATGTCTCACTCTGTTCAGAGAATGTGAGTGCCACAGTTTGTTGAGGCAGCATTTTTCTGCTGTGAGATTTTCAGCTGCCTGGGAAGTCACTGGTTGCATGTTGAGTCTGTGCCAGTGCCTGAACTGGAACCTTTTGTTCTTGTGTTACTCGTGGAGTTCAAGTTGCATTGCTGACCTGCACACAAGGTGTGCCTCAGACAAGAGCCTTTGAGCCCTGGTGGTTCAGATGTGCCTTTCACTGCTTCACTTATCAATTGAGAGCATCACTTCACTGCTCACTGAGCTCATGTTTTCCATCCTCATTCCAGCTTCTCTAACAGGCCTATGCATCATCTCTGCAAATAATTCCTCATCTTTTGCATGAAAAATATGTTAGATAAGCAGAGATATTTATTGCAGTCATACAGCTTATAGATTCAGTGAATATTTCTGTTGCTATCAGTCAGTTAATTGGAAATCATTCTTAATCACTTCACTGCAAAATGAAAACAAAATTTCTTGTCCATGAAATCCCAAGTAGGCTATTAGAGATACTGCAAGATAAAAAAATGCTTAACATTCTTAGGCTAAAATTAAATTAGAAAGCTCTTTTTTCCCCCTTTTCCCTTTCTCGTCTATGGCTCTCTTCCATTTTATTGTTCTTGCAGGATGGTGTATTCAAGTATTCCCTCCTTCTGCATAATGTGTTCTTCATCTGCAAACAACAATAGAGGGCCCTTTCATACTGGAATATGTCAGCTTTTCTAGATAGTCTTCTTGAAGTACCCCAGGCAGTTCAGACAGATTTAATCAACCTCTCAGTAACTTACTTAATTTCCTGCTTATCCAGCAGATAGGCCATTCTTCTTAATTAAAAGAAATGGGGTTTTTCACTTCCTTAGAGAACAAAATATTTCCAGTTGTCACTTTCTGTTCATGGCTGAATAATTAACTCCCATCTCCAAGGGGTAAGGTGTCTCCTCTCCCTTTGGTGACCCAGCACACTCCTCCCAATGTAAAGTGCTTTTACCTGGAACATTCCTTTGTATCTGTTTACAATACTGAACAGATTTGATAGAAATTGGGATCAAGCATGTTGATAGTTTTGGAGTGGCAGTGGGGTTGGAATGATTCAGTTCCAGCTTCCTTCCTTCAAGCACTTTGGAATGAACTTTACCATTACAGGCAACTTAATTCTTTTTACACAAAACCAAAAGTGACCAAGAATTACAAACCTGAGTTCCAAAATGCTCTCTGTAAATGCAAAAAAGCATCATCTCATCCTAGAAATTACTGCCAGCAAGTGGCAGTTGCCAAGCTGGAGTGCTCAGGGCCAGCCTTGACAAAGAAAGCAAAAGGTGCCAGCCCAGCAGAAAAGTGAGGCTGCTTTCCTACTCTAGTTCCTCCTCTCCTGGGAACTGAAAGAGAGGTGACATAATGCAACTTTACCCCACAGGTATCTGTAAGGAGGAGAACTCTTATTATAGTGGGGATGCTGTACCTTTGAAAATGCATTCCTTTGGGAGCACCACTATTGTGTTCATCCCTGGATCTTTCCTTAAGCTTATCCTATTCTGTAATTGTCTGCATTGTATTTTCACTTTAGTTCCTTGAGTCTGCAGTGTTTTAAATAAAGCAAGTGTATTCCTAGTTTTCAGATGATAGGATTCTTGGTTTTGTAAGATTCCCCTGAATTCTCATGTAATTGTACCAAATTTATTAGTGTTGTTAACTTAAAATCAACTACTAGATACATTCATTTCACTTTTCAGTGTCTACTTTTTCACTTTCACAAATCAATCAGAATATGTTAGCAATTTCAGTTAGTAATAAATAGCCGAACACATTTTCAGTATTTCAGATATCAGCATCTTTTAAATGATTGATACCTCAAATCAGTGTGAATTGTCTTTTCTTTTAGCACTTGCTCCTCTTGCTCAATTTTTTTTTTTCATAATTTACTTTAAGGCCATCCTATATGGGAAAAAAAAACAGGAGAAAGCATTAAATGAAATTGATTGTCAAAACTTTAGTAGGATACTGCAAAATGACACTTTCTATTGCAAAAGTGGCCACTGACTTGGAATGTGAAAATAATGGATTTTCCTGTTGTATTTGGAGTAGAACACATCTATAATTGCAATATTTAAGGTCATTTCTTCTTAAAGGAAATATTTCATGACCATATGTCCCAATCAAAGGACTTGTTCCTCACAGCGCAAGCAACAGGCAGAGCTTTTGGAGGCACTATGCAATGGCATTATAAAAAAAATTAGCAGAGAGATGCAAATAACTGTGGTTTTTCTCTCCTTAGTTCATAATATGCCTACTTCCCTTTCTTGTATCTCCTGCTCCCAGCACAGATTTCGATTTTAATACAGAATATGGAGATGTGTGCTCAGAGAGCTGGGGCATGGCACAGTTTCTGACAGTTTGCTTCCTTTGACTGCTCATTTCCATGTGCAGTATGCTGGATCACGTGAACAAATGACAGCTGAAATACAGCTGAAGGAGGCTGCCTTCTATTTTTAAGAATTCTATTCAGACTTCAGATGTTATTGTAACTTGTGCAAAAACCCTATAGTATGAGCAAAAGACAAACATTTGGAAGAGTTTTCTAAAGCTAAACAGAAGGGATAAACACATTCTACTCCAAATTTCAGGAGCAGGTATGAATTCTGTTATGGGTGTAATCTTTCCCACATCCATTTTTATCTCTCTGTCATTTTTTTAATAGATACAAATTCCTCTAATTAGTTTGCCAATATCTGTGAGGAAATTCTACTTTTGAGCCATCGTGAGTTTGATTTAAAGCAGCATGGCTCTTAAATTTTTAAATGAGTTTAAAGGGTCTGTACAGTGTTAATTTCTTCCTTAGACCACTCTGCACAAGGAGAAAGCAGTCAATAACAAAAAAACCCAACACCACCTTCAAAGGGATTTCATTTCATTTCTTGAAAATTCCAGAGAGGAAGGGGTGTGTTGTGTGTTTTCTTCTGCATCTTGGAATAGCTGCTTTTTGAATTAGAGCTAGAGAAATTTTATTTCTAAGTAGAAGGGGACTGGAAAGCTCCTCCTGTCTTTCTGTATCCTATTTTGACCATAGCCTCATCAATATGAATTAGATTTTCATCACTGTTTGTCTTTCGACCTCCAATGTATGCCTTCATATAAAAAGATAGATGATTTATAGAAAATATATTGTATTTGTGTTTGTAATACTCTTCTTGACAACAAAGGCTGTTGTTTTCTGATATTTCCTAATGATTAGGAGTGTTCCCCAGTAGCTTGGAAAATTATCTCACTGAAGGGAGGCAGAAGATGTCTCAGTGACATCCTGCATTAAGGCAGTTGCTCTGATAGGGAGATCAGCTCAATTAAAATCTTAATTTTGCCTCACTTGTCTCAAGGTCACCAAATAAAAAGTACTTCACTGGAGTAGTTTAATTGCCTAGATAAAGAATGTAACTTTCTGAGTACACACTCCAAACTAGAGCTAATTGAATTAGCCAACCTTCTGATCTCTGAGGAGATCAGTGAGAGTATACTTCAGATATCTGACACATGGGGTATCTTTTTGCCTCAGGTTTCTTTTAATGTGCTCCTTCATCACATATTAAAAATTACAATATGTATTCAAAATACTCGTGGACATACTTGTTCTGTATCAGATCCATGTGTTGTGGAATGGTAGAAACCCCTCCTCAAATGTACAAGGCAGGAGCCTTGTCCATGGCTAACCAGGGCTGTTAAGGAGACCTCATACTCATCCACATTGCTTTACAGCACTCACTGAACTCTCCAGAAGCCCAGTGGTGTTCCCTTCACTTGCAGAATACTCCTGGCTGTGTTCTCCTGTGTGCCAGATTGAGAAGGCAGAGTTACAGCGTTGTCAGAGGAGGAGGAGGACTGAGCAATCTGCACTCTTCAGATGGGCTGTGCAGTCCTGTGGGGGAGATATTTATTACAAATAATGCTGCTGTCCCCCATTTGCCAGGCAGTCAAAAGTCTATAACAAATCATCTTAGCAGGCACTCTTCACACTAACCTGAAGTGGGCTGTCAAAGCCAGGGATCCAGAATGTATTTGAGGAGATACTTAAAAACTCTTTGCTGAGCACCCAGAAGCATCCCAGATGTGCATTCTGAGAGGCTCTCTGGTGTTTGCTGTCAGAAATTGGTCTCAGCAGTGGATCCCAAAACAGAGCTGTGTCCCTCCCATCTCACACTGAGGTGGCACATGGTGAGGGAGATGCTGTAGCAAGGTACAGTTTGATGAGTGTGAGAACATGGCTTTTCAACCAGCCCCATCCTTTTGTATACTTTTCCCAGTATAGTATCTGGCAATGGCCAGCTTTGGATCAGATTTTGTGTAACTTCTTTGTAGCTAACAGAGTAAACACTTGGCAGTTCATGTTTGTATAGGGAGTCTTTTAGAAAGATTCTTCTTGAAAACAATTTTTAAGTAGATAAGCTAAATTATATCAGATTTTTATTTGGGCATCTCAGTGACATAAAATCATCAGGTTTTTAGCCACGAAATGGACAGGTTTACATTATGTCAGAATGGTCCTGCTAGAATCACTTCCTTACATCTTTTCCTACAAGCAAGATTCTGAATGTTCTTGTGAATATATTTCTTTTTGTTTCAGAAATCCTTGTGCACTGAGTTACTGCATTCATCGTGCTTTTGGTTTTGTCCCTAGCAACTGCTTAGTTTAATACTTTTTGCTTGAAGACTGGATTTTCATTATCTGTCAGCTTAAATGTGTGAGACATATCTTGCTTTTTTAACATACAGCTATCAAGAGGATAGAATAATAATGTTCAACTGTTATCCCAAATTCCTGCAAATTTTTAGAAAGGACTTTTCTCTCTTCATAGCTTATTTACATACATATAGATGTTTAAGCTACTCTAGCATGGTTCTTAAATGCCTAGTTTTAAAGTTTTCTTATCCTTACATTATTTTTTTGTTTGGTTGCAATGGCTAACTTTTATGTTTGATTTTTATTTTTAATTGTTTGTATGGGTGTTGTTCTAGAAGGAATTAAAAATATTTGCCCATCTGAAAGAAAACAGCTGCTGTATGGGGATTTGTTTTGTCTTCTGGCTAGTGGGATTGCAGTTAAAAAAGACATGTATTATCTTAGATCACAAAATACCCTCTGAAACTTTAATAACATGCCAACATTCAACACTTTTTTCAGCCAAATGGGGCAGGTCTCTTGAGCAGAGAGTGGCTGGCTGTGTGTGATCTGTTCACAGGGCAGTTGGTTTTTTGAGCTGGAGTTGAAGGTAAAGAGAACAGCACCTGTAGGACTTCTTCCCACACTGTTAGGGCCAAATTCAACTAACCCAGCATGTTGCAGGGGGAAACAATCCACACCAAAACCTAAACAGCCATTTTATAAATGTCTTTTTTGGCTTTGCATCTGTTTGTTCAATTAACAAAAGCAGGGAAAAAAATACAACAGAACAAACTTATTTTTGAATGACTGAATGCTTTTATAAAGGTCCTTAAAATATTAGTATTTTTCTTAACAAAGGAACACCCATACCACAATGTTACAGGTTTATTTCAGAATTCACCTGAAGTTTGTTTTTAATGTTCCTAGCAACAATCAAAACTAAAAGTTGCAAGGTTTTAAGGTTAAAGGTTTCTTTTTTAGTTCAGTTGCTGTCAGCTTTCAAAAATAGCTATCAAACGTATGATTAATTTTATATTTAATCTCTGAAGTTTGAGTTAAAATTTTATACCAGTAATGAAATTATGGTAATGTATTCATTATTTTCATCACAGAATTTGCTTCCAGGAAATAGGTGCTGGGAATTTAAGTAGTTGGGAAGCTACATGTTCATTTATTAGTCTTTTTTTTAGCTGCACATTAGCTGGACAAATAGGTGCAAAGGATTCTATCTACCAAACTGTACTTAGAGATTAATGAGAACATGAGGTGCTATAGATGTTTACCAGAAATATTTAGTGTCTTATTGTATTTGGCCCTGTCTGAAAGCAAACCTTTGATTTGCTTGATTTGATATGGACTTGTTGCACTAAAACAAGGACATTTTGTTTAATCTCTGCTGATAATCCATCCATTTCAGCCAGTTTGTTAAAGCAATTTTTATTTTCTTACTTTTTTTTTGAGAATACTCAGACAGCAGCATTTGACTTTGCCACTGTATGTAGCTGGGCTTCTGTCTCGTGACTGGAGAGCACCCTGGTTAATTCTGCTTTTGTTTTTTTTAATTCCCTCATGAAATGTTCCATGTAGCATTAATAGTAACTTATGCCACCTTATTACTTGGTAAGCCTCATCTGTTGCTGATGAATCAGGTGATAGATTTCTTTTCCAAGGTGTTTCTAAATTATAGGGGGAGGTTGGGATAACATTTTTTTATTATATTGAGTTTCTAGATTCATATGGTGTGTGCTCCCCTATCTTGTATCTTCCCATCTGCTGTTTCTAGAAGAAAATCTTTGTGTTGTTTCAGCTACAGGGAGAGATGTGCTGACTGCATTAGGAAATGTGCATTATACCATGCAAATAATTCTTACCACTGAAGAAGGACAGTGGTCAGTGTAAAGTCAAAATTTGCTTGAGGGCTTGACTTAAACACCTCTTGATTCAGACACTCTTGGGCTCCTGTTCCTAAAATCTGGTGCAAGTGAGTTTCCCACAGCCTTGATCCCTTGCCTCCTCCAGTGCTGACCTGAACATACACTTTGTTTTCAGAAATCAAAGTTTCCTAGCCTCAGGAAATGAAGTCCACCCCTCATCTCTTAAAGCCACCATGGGACAATTTGACTCACATGCAGCAGCCCAGTCACACTTTCAGGATCTGCTAATATTTTCATTGGCACTCCTTACCTTGTCATGTAAGTGGTGCAGAACAGCAAGGACCAGCTGTAACAAAATGATGAGAGGTTTTGGGAGGAGTTCACAGGCAGGGGAGGTAGCTGAGTGCTGTTGAACAAGAACAGTTTAAGTGTGGTGATTGGTCTTTTAGCTTGGATGCAATGACCAACAGAAGTGGTGATATTAAACCAAGTTTCTGAAGCATAGTGAAATTATTGTTTCTTTTAGGTAATAATTTATTGCACCATTTTTGATCTTGTTTTAATGTTGAAGGGCAATGACAAACTAGTTGAGAGGCTGGAACTGCTGTGTACAGCCAAAGCCCAGGAAAGGCCCCAATGACACTTAAAAAACCCAACCCAGCCATACAAAATTCCACATAGATCTTCAGCAGCGTGTAATTCCCCTGATCCTAATTTTTTGAATGCGTTAGGTGAAGAACTTTGTTCAACCCTTGGCAGCTGTCAGTCACACACCCAGCTGAGGTGATGGGGCTGTGTGGTGTTGTCAGGCCTGTTTCCTTCATTGCTGATTTATCTTCCCTTTATCACTTGCTTTTTTGTGAGGTGAAGCAATTAGGCTTTCCAAACACTGCCATTATTCTCCATGATTTGGTGACTAACCCTAACTATGGTGCAGTGAGTTTTGAGCAACTAAAAGGCAAATCAAAACCTCTTGGAACAGTTTTTCTTCTTTATTTTCAAAATATTTTTGGGAAGAGTTTTTCCTTGGTTCCCTTCTGCTGTATGCCCCAGAATGTAAATATTTTTCTTTGTGTACCAAAACTACCAAAAAACCACAAAATAAAGCAAGAAAACACAAACAACTTACCTATATCACTGTATGAATGATTTTTTTAAACTCAGAAGTTATGGTTAAGGATATGGCCAGCTAAAATATTTTGTGGGGGCAGACCTTAAAAACAAAGAAGTGACAAAGGAAATTTTTGGGGTAAATACTGTAATTTGGACACTTGTCTGTGTCTCTTAGGACTACAAAGTGTTTGGAGATCTTAGGTAATGATAGCACCATCCTCAGGGAGGGCAGTGGAGAGGGGAGGGTGCTGATCTATCTCTGGGACCAGTGATGGGACACAAGGAAAAGGAATGAAGTTGCATCAGGAGAAGTTCAGGCTGGACATTAGGAGCAGACTCCTCACCACGAGGGCACTGGAGCAGAGAAGTGGCCACAGCTCCAAGCCTGGCAGAGTTCAAGCAGTGTCTGACAGTGCTCTCAGTGGTGTGGTTTAGGTAGTCATGCAACAAGCAGGGAGCTGGTCTGAATGATCCTTATGGGTCCCTGCCAACTTGAAATATTCAATAATTCTACTCTATGTATTGTAGAACCTAATATTTCATAACACAAGGTACTTTGGCAATTCAAAACTAAATAACATACCTGGGTCATTGCATCCAGTTTTCAGTGTAGGGTTTTTCAGTCATGTTGACTATTCTATCAATTTAAGTCATGGTGAGGAGCACAGTGTTCTTTAAAGCATCTGAAGTTCATCTGTCCATCAGGATTAGTAGCTGCAGCAGCAGTGGAGTGTCCTGTGGGTGGTGGTAATGCTACAGCAATGAAGGCTTGGGCTCAGCAATCCTTCTGACATGGCTGACAGACACACGGAAATATTTCTGAGTGCCTATGTCAGATGAGTAAAACAAGCTGTTTCTATAGCAGTGCACAAGATGTGCATGTTTGTTCCTGGTGCGTGAGTCATTGTGTGAAATTCAGCATGTATGTGTACACTTTATACTGCAGGGAAGCTTTTGTGGTGGTTAAAATCATTCTAAATGTTTGCTTAACCTGGATTGTTCTAAAAACACCCTTGTGTGTTAGCCATGTAAATGTAAAGTATTTTAAAATATAATATTAAAATTCAAATGAACGTATTCATATTTTCAGTTAACATTTGACCAACTTCTATTTTACAAGAATAACATCTGAAATTATGTCAGAAAAGATAACCAGATGCAGATAATAGCTTACATTACATTAATGCATAGCATGGAGATCCATGTGAGGAGAGATTTAGCAGCTGTATGTATGCTGACAGGCATTACAGTAAAAGATAATGAGATCACTGTCAAAATGAAAAAAATATTGACATTAATACAGAAAAAATAATTTCATAAAAGCCTTTAAAAAATGGCTTATGTAGCAATTGGTCTCTTAGTGAGGAAAGGTTTTCCCAGTGACTAATAGGTAACAGAACTTGCCACTTTTCAGGAATGCCTGATGCTCCACTGATCTTCTATTGTTTATA
Source organism: Molothrus ater (assembly GCF_012460135.2). NCBI lineage: Eukaryota > Metazoa > Chordata > Aves > Passeriformes > Icteridae > Molothrus > Molothrus ater. The sequence goes on from NC_050482.2 coordinate 67,140,925, forward strand.
TTTGTCTTCCTGTTTTGAAATAATTTTAAAATGTGAAATCTTCTCATTTGAAATTTTTTATTGCTTATTGTGATTGTTTGGCTTTATTCCCCATGGTGTTGGGCTATATTTCATCACTGGAAATGCAAGAATTTCATAGAGAAGTGGAAAGGTGTGGCTTTTTTAGAAAGGTTTACTCTTTCATTAAAGAAAGAGTAAAGCCATAGATATGAACTGTTGGTGTCAGTGTCCAGATTAAGAAATCCTTGGGGATTTTTTCATGAGGCATGTGGACTAAATTGGGCACCCAAAATCAAAGGATATGAAACGTTTTATTCAGAAAATCTTGGCCTGTCTTTAGTTGAAAGACTTTGGGGTTTGTATTTTCAAATCAGAAGCCTGAATTTGATTCTACTTCCTTTTATCTAATTCATTAGTCTGTAACAGTACTTGGTGTGACATACTATGAAATGGAGAAAAATTCAAAATAGTGGAAAAGTTTTCAGTTTTGAGGACAAAATGCTTTAGGAGATGGACTCTCAAAAAAGATATCTTAAAATTGCTATTAAAAGTGCAAAAGAAATTGTTATTTTCAAAATGAGTGGGATTCTTCACTGTAATTCAACATAAACATTCTCATTAGATTTTTCTTCTTTTATATATGATTATAATATTTTTGTTACTTGATTTGAGGTGACTCTGAGAATAAACATCTTCTGAGGTGAGGGACTTTTGCTTTTGTTAGTTTTGTTATTTCTGCTGGTTCCAGTTGGTATCTTCTTCAAAGCTTTATCTCAGTGAACGTGACCTGGCTCTCCAGCTTTAATTAGAACCACCAGAATTCTTTCTCTCTTTTGCAATCCTCCTTTGCAAAGATGTTTCTGTAGGAATGTGTATTTATGGTAATATTTAATGCACTGTATCTTTGAGAAGTTCATTAACTTTTTATTTTGTGATGAGAAGCCCACATGCACATTGCAAGTTGCTGTTCGCTGTTGCTGTACATGCAGACAGTGGTGCTTTCTAGAAAACGTTCTTAAACCTCTAAGGTCTTGCCATCATTGTATATATGTCATTCTCTTTTTCCTATCTTTAATTTCATGCACGTTTTTGCAGTTTTAATAAAAATACTCTTAGAGATTGAGGATTTTCTTTTCAAAACTTTGCTGTCCTTTTGATAGGATGTGTGCTCTGTATATGTGCGATTCATTCAAAAGAGTAAAAGAACATTAAGCTTACAAAATGAAGCTCTCAAACTGAGGCAGTTGCAGAGCTTTGTTTGTTTCTTTGTGTTTCTTTTTTCCTAATAAGCTTACTTGTGCACATATATTATAAAAAAATTTCCTCTTGACTGTCTCCTCATAAAATGTACCAGTTGCAGCATGCTCACTTAAGTCACGTACTTTCTGTATTTTATTTTATTGTTCCAGTTCAGTATGTGGTCCAATTCTGCACATTGTTCAGTGGTGGTGTGAAGATGAAATTGTTCTATAACAATCATCAGTAGTACTGCAGTGTTTAAAATAGCAACAGAACTGAGTTACTGAACAGTGAATGGGGTGATACCCTAATGAGCAAGCTTTTGAGGTCTGTTGATATTAAAAATATGAGTACGTATTTAAATATTTTAAAAGATTGTTTGCATATATAAAAAGATAATTCTCTGACTGGCTTTGATGACTGAAAGTTATTTGGCAGAGAAGGAAGAGCATTCTTTATAGAGCCACAGTGTGAAGTCTCCAGACCTTCACAGAAGTTTTATGGTGCAGCTGTCAAAGGGCTGTGGACTTGTAAATGCTGACCCTTTTACATGATTTTCTGCATGAGGTATTGCAAAAGTGAGAATTTTCATTTGGTACCATGGGCATTAAGATGAGATGAAATGTGTATTCATGTATCAAATGACTCCAAGCCTTTTTAGGTTTATGGATTTGGGCTTTCATGTAACCTTCCCAGATTTACACAATTAAACAGTTGGGGAAGTTCTAGTTACTGCCACAGATACCTGTATGGTTTGAAAAGTTCATAGCCCAACTTTGGTTCCTTTCTGACATCAGAGATTCAGAGGGATAGTTGTATCTTGCACATGACTCAAAGCCAGGTTAATGGAGCTTAAGCAACCTGGTCTAGTAGAAGATTTTATGAAGACTGACCTCAGTATTACAAGCACTAGGTAATTTCAAGACTTAACGTTAGTAAAGCTTGTTTTTGTCTCAAAACATCTACCTAATATATTAGCATGTCATTGATTTTGGTTCACACCAAAATTAATGTCAATAGTACGTATCCTTATAATTACCCATCTCTTTGAAATACATTTTGTTTGAAAACATTTTGGACCGTGTAGGAGATTATCTATTTCAGACATATTTTGAAGAGGGTTGGGGCTTTATTAATATTGTTGTCTCTTACCTAACTAGTTGGTTATAGTAATAAAGATCAGTTTCTCAATAGGTGAATCTAGCTTTGCAAATTGATAAAAAAATACTTAATTCCTCTAATTTTAATTTAAAAGTTGAGTAAAAATTCTCATATGGAATTGAATGTGTTGGGCTGACATATTTTCATTTTCTGTGCCGACTTAGCTGTACTTTTTGTGTTTATTTTATTGGACGGATAGAACTGTGTATTGTACAAGCTGAGTTGGTGCCAGCATAATATTTCCAATAAGTTGTTTAATCACTGAGCAAGTCTGCTTTCAAACTGGGCAATGAGCCCATTGCCAGTGTGCAGCACTGGGTTAGAATAACTCAACAATTACACTGGTGGTGTTTAAAAAGCATCCTGACTCAAATCAGCTGTAACTCTTGGACAGGGTAGTTAAGTATGCCAATAATTTTTTAACATCATCAGAAAAGAACTTTCATTTTTTATTGGTCTCCAGAGGCCATCAGCACTTTTTCACCCTAAGAGTTTGTTTTAGCACCAAGGAAAAGTTGCTGTTTTCACGATTTTCCCAGCCTCAGTTGGCTTACATTGGAAAAAAGCAGAGCTCAGAGTTGAACCTCAGAGCTCAGAGTGTTTTTGGAGGAACTCAAAACACTGACTGGTCATATGCCACGTAATTTGAACATAAATATATCACAAAGAGATACGTTCCTGATCATACCTTTGTTAGGAGTTCTGAAGAAAATATTAAAGTGTTGTTTGTGATCTGTTCTAAAAGTATTTCTGAAATACAGAAGAAACATTCTTCCCTGACTGTGTGGATAACATACCAGATCTGAAGCTGGTATATCATTCTGTTTTCTAAACAGTAAATTAAAGAGCTGTCTCTACTACTTGCATGATGTTTTGGGGAAATCTTGCAACCAAAGAATCTGTCTTTTATTCCAAAATCCAAACTCCAGATATAATTATGGACAAAAAGGCTGAGGAAGCAAAGTTAGCCTGTTTTGTTTTGATTGGACTAAAAGTTTAGACTTAAGTTCTCTGTGGTCAGGAGGCTGAGATTAAAGGGTCTGTAATTAGATTCAATACTCCATGTGTCTTAATGCCCTGAGAGGCCAAACCCTGTCTGCAGGCAGTGGTAGCTGCCAGGATCATCAAAAATAGTCCATAGATGCAAGTGAAAAGGAAATTATGCACACTTTCTCAAATAGTTTGTTCTTACTTGTTGTGTCTTTCTTATGTAAAATGAAAGGATAGGAAATTCCTCAAAATATCAAGAAAACAGGTAGATCTTGAGGTTGAAAAGAAAGTGTTTTACCTCTGGAAACAGATTCCCTAATTCTTGTAAGTAAGCCTCTATATTCAAGTCATGTTTCGGTAGTTTTCCTGTGTTGCTCACATTAGATACAGTGGTACCCAAAGCAAAATGGGTTATTAGATTTCTGTGGTTTTATATGTATATGTTTGTGTGTGTGAACAGAGAAGAGTTTTCTTCCCCAAAGTCAGAAGAGGACAGGTGCATCTTCTGGTTAACAGTTTATTAATCAACTTATAATTACCAAACAATAAATAATGCTTTTGTTCAGAAGTTTTCTAGGTTAGGTCAATAGTAATGACCGAAATGAAGCCTTCTTTTGGCTGAATTAATGGAGGGTAATGCTTGAGGATGAGTTTGGTGCTGGTGACCTTGTGCAAAGGAAGTGGTGGCACTTGATGGTGCCACTGTTCCCTGGCCCAGCTGCTCAGCACTGATGGAGACTGCTCTGGACCACGCTCTGAGTGCTCCTCTCTTTTGCAGGCAAGTTAAAGATCAAAATAAGAAAGTAGCAAATCTGAAGCACAAAGAACAAGTGGAGAAAAAGAAGAGTGCACAGATGCTGGAGGAGGCCAGAAGACGAGAGGATAACCTTAATGACAGCTCCCAACAGCTTCAGGTAACATGGGAATTGATTAATGCAGTTGGGATGATGAGCCAGGCTGAGCTGCCTGGCTCTCTGCTCTGCCTCCTGATCTGTTGTTTTCATAGCTGTTACCTAACAACTTTGTTCCTGATTGTTTAAAAAGACACATATATCCTACAGCATTTTAAACAAAGCAGCCTCTCTCAGTTGCCTTCATATCTTCCTCAATTTTCCTAAGAGGAAAATGTACTTTTAACTGTCAACTTGGTTATGAAGTGCATCGTTGAAATAATTATATGAATTCCATATTGAGATTGGGTGTGACATTTCTTTCTTCTCTGTTCTTCTAACAGCCTTTTTCTTTAGCTGTTTTGTCTATTTTCCCAGCTGGTTTTACCTTATACTGGTGTCCTTTCTTCAGTAAATGAAAGATAAGCAAGTAAGTATTCTTAGAGAAAGCTGGAGTTACTGTGAGGTGACTGGAGGACCACGTTTTCTATCGTAGTCATCCTTGTTTACTTCATGAATTCTTGATGTGCTTTCTGGTCAGTTGGCTTTATTTCTGAAATGATCATGCTGCTGCCCCACAGAGTTATCTGGTTACCTCAAATCTGCCCAGGCATAAGAAAGTCACTGGTATAAAAGCAAGTCAAATATTTCTCAGTGTGCTATGTGTTGAGATTAGCTGCAGGAGGTTTATCAAATGGTAAGTTTTCAATCGCCGTCATAAAAATATTAAACTACTGGCATGGAGTACAGCAAAGATACCATGATGCTAAGTGTGGAGATAATAGACATTTTGACTGTGTTTTCTTTAATTTACAAAAATAACTTTCTTTTTGGTGAGTGAAAATAAACATGGAAACTGCACCCTACCTTGTAGTCTTTCGTTCTGGTAATCTTTAAAGAGCAAGCCTTTCTTTGTTTTCCTTTATTATCCTAGGTTAAATCCTGTTTCTTTTTATCAGCCACATATCTTAATACATCTACAATGAAGACACAGAATACATCCTAAGGGTTCTCTAGTAAAGATAAGTTCTTTCCTTATTTCAGACATATTCCTTTACTTTGTTCTGTGGGATGCTGAGGGGATTTTTTAGCTAAAACTTTGAAAGAACCACAGCAGCACATGCCCATGGAATGCTCTCAGATGCACCGTTTTGTGATTTTGTCCATCAACTCCAGTCCTGTATGTGCTGGGCAATGAAATAGTTAAGTTCCAAGTGTATGAAAATGATTTCATAACTGCAGACCTTTATAAAAGGCGGGAATGTGGGATTTCTGCATCTGCTAATGGGTTTTGTGGCTGTAGTGCTATGGCAATTCACAAGGCTCTCGTTATGTGGCAGCTATGTTTGAATAACACAGTCCTCCTGGTATTAGTGAAATGTCTTTGAAAATTCCTAAAACTTCTACAATATTTGGTTAGATTCCTTATCTGCATTTGAGTAAATCTGTATATGAAGTCTGAAAAGACAGCTGGTGCTTCACATTTGCTTTGCAGTTACGTGAGTGGTGTGTTTATCAAATGACACCATTCCATCAGAACATCATTTTTGTTTTTATGTAGGACTTCAAGATTTTAAAAGGGATGGCTTCCTTTTCTGGCTCTCTGCCCCCAATTATTCTTTTCTTTCCCTTTTCATTTTTCTATCTTCTTCACATATGTAATACACTGAAAAAAGCCTGAAATTTGTTTTCTCTCAGCCTCTATTTGCATCCTGAAACCACTTTTTTTTTTCTTTTAAGAAACAATAATGGCAATGAACAGAGAGTGATATTACAGTTATTAAGAACTTTAAGTTCTGCTAAAACTAATTAACATCAGTTTCTGGTGCATCAGGGAGATGGTACAGCTTTGGTGGTAGCAGTGAGGCAGCTTTTGCTCAGAAAAAAACGGTGCTACTTTATATCAGAGTTCTTTAAGATTGTATAGCTTCCCTTGCAATTTCTTATCCAGTTCTTTACTTATAAAGTATTTTAAGCAGTTGAGAGATCATAGATATAAAAATATGAATAGCATGGATATCTTTACCTTTTCCCATTCAGGTTTTCCAACTAGAGATCTCTGTAGGGCAGTACATACTTTCTTGCAGTTTGCTTATGTTTTGTTTTATTCTGCACTGGTGTCTTTGTTTTCTATATAATTTTATGCAAGTTTTTTTGACACTAAAAATCGACATTATTAAATGTATTAATAAATAATGTAAGATTGAAGTGTAATGTGATAGTAAACATTGAAGTGTGCAAGTTATCATGGTATTAATGTTACTTGATTTTCCCTAGTGCTTTTCCTGCTTCTGAGAACATAATTGTCCTGTTTGGGTGGGCTCTATTTTAGAGAGCCTTTCCCCATATTCAGCACAAGGCTGAAGGGAATGCTTTTATTCACAGATGAAAAAGGTCTGTATGCTCTAATGAAAATATCAGGTTAAGGTAAAATATGGAGTGTTTAATGACAAGTGACAGGTTCAATAAAAGCTCCTTCCTTTAGAAGAGCCCTCTGCTTATAGCCTCCCTCTCTCAAGGACTGCAACATTTTGGTTTCCTGGAAGTAAAATTTACCCAGAACCACATTTCAGTTTGTTAGTTGTGGAGACCTGTCTTCTCTCTAGGCTCTTAAAGGGCACTGCCTTGTAATTGATTAAAAAAAAAATTAAACCTGAGAGGACTGTAGATATTTAACTTTTTTTTTTTTTTTTTATGCAACCATTGTTGGCTTTGGGGTCAGGACACACAAGCACCAATTTCAGATAATTTTGGTCTTGGTGGTTTTGGCTGGAATTAATAATAAGCCATTATGAAATGCTTAAAAATATATGATCTGCATGTTCTTGGGTTGACTGTCTGCAATCTAGTCAAATAAACAGGGTCCCAAGCACACAGTGCCCTGCTCTCCTCTCTGTCCCTACCAGGCCTGTGGTTTCTTTCTTCCTGAGGCCAGTAACAAAATGTTCGTTTATTCACAGAGCTCTGATGATGGAAATTTGGTATTTTTGGGAGTGGGAGAAGAATGAAAACCATAATGTCTCAATTCTAGTGAGATGGATAAATGGCTTTCCAAATTTGTCTTTTCCTCCTGGGTTCCCTTAAACCACAACTCTCCAGAGATCTGAGAGGCTGACGAGTGTCTGGTCTATAAGCAGGATAAAAAAACAAACAAACTGATGGGTTGGAGTAAAATTTTTGCTTGAAGTGACTAAAGCTTGGCTATTGTGAAAAATAATTGATCTGCTGTTTAGTCCTAGAAAGGTAACATTTACTGAAATTTCATTATATTTGAATAGATACTTCAAGCTGGCTTCTGAAAAAAAGTACGCATATTTTCTTGGTTTATCACTCTAGCATCTTCTGAAGTTTTTCCAGAACTTTCAGAATATCCATGCTGTGGGTTTGTGTGCTGTTGAATCTGCGTTGCAGCAGGTGTCCATCAGTCTCTAATTGCTGCTGACAAACTGTATGTCCCCATGATGTGTAAGATGTGTTAGAGTGATTTAATGAGCAACTATAGAAAGCAAGTAAACTTATTAGTTCTTTTTTTTCTTTTTCCACACCCAAGTTTAGATAATTGAATATATATTCTTAGTCCATGAACTGTAGATGCAAGTATTGCTGTTTGTTTGTTGTGATAGTGTATTTCTTTTATCATATTGGAAAAACCTATCCTTCCAGTGGAAAGAGCTCTACTTCTAATAGAAACAAAATGCAACTTTATGTTCAGCAATGTTTTTACTGTGATCCAGGTGAAGCTCAATGAAATGGACAGATAAGCAAATACCTTCTCATCAAATGAACTTCTAAATTCATTAAATATCAGCCACAATGCCCCAAGGCTGCCAAGTCTATCAGAGGCATTTGGACAATGCCCTCAACAACATGCTTTAACTTTTGCCAGCCCTGAGCTGGCCAGGAGGTTGGGCTGGGTGGTTGCTGGAGTAGCTTCCAGCTGAAGTAGTCTGTTGTGGTTAACTGTTTGTTATTGAGACACCCCTGCATGTGCACACAGTCACTGCCAACACTCAAAAACCTGAAAACCCAAGTGGAGCCCAGTACATCTGAGCTTAAATTACTGAAGAATTTCCTCTTGATGTGCTATGATTGGATCTTGAAGGTGGGGTGGATGAAGTTTTTTCATCTCATCTCTTGACTGAAATACTATGCCATAATGAAAGTTATGTTGTATTCTCTTTTGGCTGTTAGTAAAGCAAGATTATGCTATCCTAATTAATCTCTGAACTTGCTTTTGGACAGTGAGTACAAAATTTCTGAATAAATGCTTAGAGTAAACATTTTCAAGCTTAAAGTTCAAGATCTTCTTGAAAACTTGCATCTAATTTGAAGCAAAGTGGTTATGCCAGTTAAAAATGTTAGGTGTTTTCCTGGGATAAGTGACTTTCAAGTGTGGAGTTCCTGGCTAATTTCTCTTCCATATAAACCACTGCCATATCAGATTCCAGCCTTGCCTGCCAGATGAGTACAGCTCAACATGTTACAGCCCACAGAACACTCAGCTGCTCCATTTCAGCCTGGCAGAAATCTGTTCTTTAAAGCCATCTTACACGTGCAGGGTTTGTTCCAGAGAACAGTCTGACACATCAAACATGTATCTGCTCACTGAGCTCAGATGCACCTTTGGGAATTACTCAGATCTAAATGTTCTTTTCCTCTCACTTCCTCTCCCAGTGCTTTTTAGACATTAATTACATCATGGAGAGGTTTTGGCCTCCTTGTCCCTGGGTAATTCCCTGTGCTGCCCAGCCTTGGGGTGTCAGTGTTCCTTGGGCCTGACTGGGTGCCATCAGCACTTAGGCAAGTGGCTGTAATTTCACTTAAGGCTACATTCAGCTCTAGGTCATCCTCATCCTGTCCTCCAGGACAGAGCTCATGGCATCAATTTCTGAAAGGATACTAATTCACTTTGCAATTAATTTTAAAGAATTTTTTTTAGTATTTTTTGAAAGAATGAGTTTTTCTTCTCAGTTAAAAATAGGATGAAAGATAATATTGTTACATGTTCTCAGTAATTTAGCCAAATATGGTTCTGAGGTAATGTGAATCAGTGTTTTACCATTTGCTTCAGTGTTATGTGGGACTTTTGTTAGTGAAAATGCTGAACAAATACAGGCTCTAAAGATCACTTATACCTCATAAAATTGTACCTGAAATAATTGTATGCAAATTTTTCCTCCTATTTTATTTGGGCACTGGTAGCCAATAGGTAGTTTTGGGATCAACTTACCCTCCAGCTCTTTCTCTCAGAGATTCTGTGACAGCTGGCTTCTCATTACAAAACAGGATATACATATGCAGTAGAGACATCAGTATGCATGATGAGTCATTAGTGATGTAATATTCTAGTAGGAATTTTCATTTCCATCAGCTTTTACAACACATTACAGAAAATACAGTGTTCACAAACTTTTCATTCTGTATGTATTTGGAGGGTTGTGATTTTCAGCACAGTGTGTTGGTGTAGAAACAGGCACATATTTAACCCTGGCAGATGCTTTGAGAAAAGCTAGCTCTTGTTCTGATCATGTCATAGCCCTCTGTCAAGAGAACTTTTTCTTATCTTCCCTGGATGTCTGGGAGAAGTTCCAGAAATTATGAACTTTTAGCTACACATTTCATCGCTTTGAGTGAGGGGAGATTTCTTGAGGGGAGGTGAGGAAGAATTAATTGAATTGTAGCCCTTTTTTGGGAATTAAAAATCATAATTAAGCCCTTCTGGATACATCTATTTTTACAGCATACATAATGCATGAATGAAAAATAGACAGCCTCACTTCATTATATATGTGTGAAATAATACAGTAATTGTAGACAAGACTCAGTTATTCTTCATTTGTAATGCTCTTTAACTGAAGAAAGGCTTAGATATTTTCACAGAGTTCGTGCCTTAATCATTTTTATCATTCAGCCACACAGAAACAGGACTGAAAAGTTCATTGGACAGTGGAGGAGTCCTGCACAGCGCTAGAAATCAGTGCATAATATGAAATAGCACTATTGTGATGTTATATTTTCATGTAAAAGTTGCACTGTTTGATTTCCATCCCAGCAAGACAGTAGGGCACATAAAAATTAGTTTCTGTCTTACAAAAAAGGCTTCTCCTCTTTTCTGTATTGAAATGATAAAGTACAATGTGGATTTCAAAGGAGGGCATGAAGATTTACTGACAGATTGCCAGAACAAGGTAAGAAAAGTGTCTTGACAAACAAGAAGCCCCACATCACCTGCTCAGATGAGGTCCTGTTCCTGGAGAGATCAGTCCTTTTTATCTCTTATGCTTTCACATGTGGACTCTGCAAGACAGTAATTCTCCTTTTACTTAGAGGAAGCTCATCAAGACAAGCTTTCATACACATTAAAACTTCGGAATATTTACCTGGGTTTGTTTCTAGTACCAATTTCCAACTCCTTATAGAAATCTGATACCTATTTCTCCAAACAACTGCATACAAAGTATATGGTAGTAGGGGTGACTATTGAAAAAGTTTATATTTACCTCTCTCATTTCTTAGTTTTCTCGGATTTGTTAGGCTTTGGTGCATTAACATTCTTAAAATATGAGCTGTGATCCACGAGCAGACTGGGGACAGTCATGTCTCCAGTTTTATTGAAGCCATTTTTGTGATGATGATTTGCAAGGTCTAACTAACTTGATTTTTGCTTGTGTGTGACATATTGCATGCTGAAGCACCGACGAAAAAGATACACTTTTGAACATAGAAAACTATTTGTCTCAAAAATGAATTGTAGAAAGAAGGTGCAGCTTTTTTCTCTGTGTAAAATAGAGTATCAGAATAAATACGTGACCTTGTTCTTAATTTGATGTGGCAGTTCTTACAGAGTCTGTCATTCTACATAATTGATGTTTATGACATTAAATCTGTTGTTAAGAACTTTTCTTCTCTTGTGTCTGACCAGGAGAGAGTGCTCCATTCAGAATTTTTGTTACCATAACATTTACAGAAAGGAAGTTTGGAGGGCCCTGGCAATTGTAATAGAGAAGCATTTCCCTGGATAGACATTTAGCCATCTGCTCTATCAGTTTTCACTTTCTGGTTTGGTTTAGTTTACCATACATTTATTATATTCAGGTTAGATGAATTCATTGCTTTCACATCTTTAAAAAAGATGAACCATTTGACTTTGTCTTCCTTTGTAAAGTAAAAATTGGACAGCTCTACAGTCTTGAAGAGACAGCTGGAAAAATTTCGTGGAAGTCACTATTTGCAGCTAGCATTAGGCAGTCTCCCAGTTATCCCAGTATTTCCCTTAACTGCAAATTGAGATTTGTAGTGAGAGAAAGCCATTATACGGCCTGAGAGTTTTTAATAGAGGAAAGAAGACTCCCTGCATCCTAAGATTTTTTGGTGATCCATCAGGAATATTATTCCCCTGACACACTTTCACCCAGTCCTTTCTGGCGAAACATGATGTGTCAGTGGAAGATGAAACCTGCTATTTGTGCTCTTTCCTGTTTGGCAGAGGGAAGGCTTGGTACCCTTCATGATATGCCAGAAACTGAGTGCAGTGAGGGCTGCACAGCTGAATGTGTGCCAGCAGCCCTAACCACTGGATGTTTTTTGCATAGGCTTTTTTCCCCAAGATTAGTATCTGAGTTCAAACTGCTTTCCTAAAAGCTGTCAGGGAGATTAATGTATCTGTTGACAACATGGTGTGGTTCCTGTGAGGAGGTCTCTCCTGAGAGTAGGAAACATTGAGGGCCAGATTTAAGCAAAACAATAGGAGCACATTGGAGGGGAAGAACAGCTCTCTTTTCATTTTGGTGTCTTATTTCATGAGCCTGAGAAATGGTAATAAATTTGCATTTTTTCCTTCTTCTTGATTTTTTTTTTCTGTCTCTCTCGTTAGGTTTTTTATTTTTTTTACTTGCTGTGTTGAAAGTGGTTTCTAACTCATCTGTCCCCAAGAATAAGAATGCCCAATTGCCATGGCTCATTTCATAGTCTCATTGTTTAATAAAATTGCTATTCTGTTTTATTCTTCTTTTGCACAATAGAAAAAGAAATGGAGATGGGGCGATGATGGGGACCTCAGAAAGAATTCAGAATTTATTTTAAAAAATAATACATGTGGATTTTTTTTTTTTTTTTTGGTTCTATACTGTGGGAACAAATACTTGAGCATTCCCTTAAAAATATTTCCTCTAATTGATTTCAAATAGTGCTAAACCTAATTAAATTCATTCTAAATCAGTATTATTCTTAAATCTTGCTTACTGAAGTGCCCAAATTGGTGTCACCCTTACTTTTTTTCAATATATAAATCAATGTATTCTGTCTTAAATTTTTCTCTTTGTCTAAAATTTACACGTTCTTAGGAGGTATCAGAGCAACTGCTCTTACTGTGATGTGCAAATATTAACTGGAATTGAGACCTAGGCTGCAAATTGTGTTCAGAACTGACACAAGATTGTAACATACTAAAAGTTAGCAGCAGTCCTTTCATCTCCTTAGTTTGGTTTGATGTGCACTCACATCTCAATGCAGGCATGGGAAAAACTTAAATATATTGGCATTACTTAGTCTGTGACTGAGGATTAAAGGAGGATGATATTAACATTCTAGAAGATGTCTATAGTCAGTTAAAATTCATCAACAAATTCTCTTAGAACATTATGTTGCTTTCCTTGCTTGTGTTTGAATTCCTCCTAAAGTTTGATAATTTTGGGGTCAGCTGATTCTCCAAAGCAGGGCATGAAAAGCAAGGAAATAAAAGCTGAAGGAACACGGTGTCCCAACAGCAGTGGTGTCCCATGTCCTTCTAGAGCTCAGCTAAAAAATGGCAGATATAAGATTTTTCTGTAAATGAGACTGAATTTTTGTGCAATTTCAAATTATATTTACTAATTTATTCAGGATATTTAAATGAAAGATAACTTACATAGCTCCACAAGTGCCTGATAACTGGAACCCAGGGATAAAAGAGCAGGTGAAGTTCAGCATAAGTATATATTTATTTGTATATGTCAGGAGAAGCAATCTTAAATATATGTGCACAGTGATGGGTTCTGATTTGCTCTATTACCATAGGAGAGCAATCTCAGAATTAGAATAAGTAGTTTTTTGAAAATATTATTGGTTAAGAGGACTATTAAAAAGCCATTTGAGAAGTATCAAACAGCAAACCAGAGAATGCTGCTGCTGTGGCACTGTGTGCATGAGCAGTGCGTTCCCCCTCTGAATAATGTGCAGTGATGCCAACCATCCACCACAGAAAAGGATGTGGCAAACACAGGACAGGTAAAGGCAAGGAAGAAAATGGTAAACACAAGGACAGGCTTCTGTTCAAACAGATATTAAATAAAATTAAATTCTTGGAGATGGAAAAGAATGAGTGAAGACAGGAGCCAGGGAATACTTTTTCCTGCTTTGCAGACTGAGAATAATAGAGGATCATTTTGGAATATTTGGGGCTAAAAGGAAACAATAACTGGTTTTCCCATTCCTTTGGACTAGTTCAGGCTTTTATAGAAACAATTGGAATTTTCATACAAAGAAGTGAGAATCTCTCAGAATGTGAAATGTTTCCACTTTCTCATTCTTTTGGCTTTTAAGCCAGTTAATTTTAATGGTGACTTTTATGAATGTTATGTACTAAGTTGTTGCCTGTTTAAAGCTACTGTCAGTGTAATGCTGCAAATAAACAAATGAGTATCATTCACAAATGAGTCTCAAATCATCTTCAACCACCTTATTTCAGTATTTTTAAGCTCACTGTTTTCTGATTGTTCCTATTTAATTGTCAAATTTTTACATTTTCTGTACTGTATTCTAATCATCTTCAAATGTATCCTTATTCTATGGATACAGTGGAACAGCAGATCAGGCATTTACTAGTAAAGATATTGAGAGCAGCTTTTAATATTTTAAGCCAAGCATTTCCCTAAATTAATACGGTTTTTTTCTGGTTCATAGCTGAATCCATGTTGTACTAAGGCAGATCTTCTCCTTGAAATTATCTTCATTTGGTGCACCTGGCTGTCAGGGATTTGGGTTTGTGGGTGCATTGGGGTGTTCCTGGATAGCATGAAAGAACAGTGACAATTTATTTCTGATGGGAAATTGTTTTACTGATGTCTAGTTTGAAGATGGGGAGAAAGAGGAGTATCTTCATGGAGTGAAAGGGATTTTTTTGGGGGGGGGGTTAAAATGTTTTGTGGTTAGGAGTAGGATCTTGGTAGATGGCTGCTTTAAAGGAAGCAGTAAATAGCACAAATACAAAAGCTGCTCTACTTGATGATGCACATCAAGGAAGAGGCATCAGAGGCTAAAATCAAAAGTAGAGATGATGATTGCAGGAATTCCCTTTAAAATTGACGGACTGGATGAGATTCAGTGTGATAACTGCTCAGTAGGCATTTCCTCAGTTGTGTTTTTATCAGTAGCAATTTTTGTCCTATATTCATCTGTGAAAAAGAGGGAAAACAAGAGAAGTGTTCTTTTATGGCTGTCTATGTGTGGTGCTCTGATGGTTTTGTCTGCTGAAGGATTAAAAATGAGCAAAGAAAGGTAGGTCTTGTGACTGTGATATATTAGTGCAATGATGATGACAGGACTGACATTTACAGAGAGAGATCAGGCAAATAAGGCTGTATCAAGGGAATAACAGCTTTGTGTTAATGGTGCAGTTAGTTAGAACTGCTGTTGGCTTTTTCTCTAATCCCATATCAGTTTAGGAGCCTTGAGTCATTGTATTGATACATGAGAGAAGAACAAATCTTGTTACAGTAGCATTTTTCCAATTAGCCACTCCAAAAAACACGATACTGTCCCCCAAAAAAGAAAGACAAACCAAATAAACAAAAAAAAACCACAAAGCCCCATAACAATTAGAGATATCTATTGCTTTTGCTCACTTCAGATCATTTTCTCAGCTGTATTGTCAGCTTTGAGTCCCATTTCAATAGTCCATGCAGTGACCTGCTGTGGTTTGATAGAAACATTGTCCCTCTAGGTTTTAAAAACTACAAATGTGGTAATGTGCAACAGCCAGAGCAAAATGTTAAAACTGCTGGCACCCCGTGCAGCTGCTCAATGGTAAACCTGGTTGTTAGTGTTGGCAAGGTGCTTGAGCCTGTCTGGGCTGCTGCTAATGAAAAGTGTCTGTACAAGCCCCAGATTTATAACTGATTGCTGTGCTGGGAGCACCAAGCTTACAGAACAGGAAAAAGGCGTCAAAGAGATGGCAACTGTCAGGAAAGGACATTGCCTGTTTCCCACAGGAGTAACCACTGCTGCCTTTCCCTTTCTGGGCCTGTAATAGTGTCTAGAGCTGTCCTTTTTCTTCTCCTTTCTGTCCTCCTTCAACTAGTATTGATTAGGATCCTTTCTTACCGTTATCACAGGCTCTGTATTTCACTTTGCTCCTGAAGTTGAGCAAAAGTGATGCCTGTTCTGGAAATGCTTTTTGAAAGTAGCACACCTGGGTGGTAAGATGCAGTATCTTGGAAGGAAAAAGTGTGAATGGCTGGAGTTATTCACACATTTTTGTATACAATTTAGCAATTTTCAGGCAAAAATAGTAATATGCAGGACTTTTATTAAGGCTTTCATGTGTATCTAAGAAAAAGACAATGTGAAAGATTAAGCCTTTCTTTTCAATTAAGTTTTCACTACGGTATTTTTTCCCCTCCCATTTCACTTCCCTTTCATTTAAATTAGATCAGTTTGTAGTATTTGTATCTGTCTGGTTATTTTCTATTGCACTCTGTCACTAGAGTTCATACATATCTTTTCCAACTTTCATTGGTTTGGGTGGGTTTTTTCCCATGTAAATATTTTTTGTATGCATCCTTCCCATGTACAGAAAAGCGCATATTTTTGTTGGCAGCATCATTCATAGTCCTGCATCACTCCTGAGTATTTTCAAGGGACAGTGTAGTTGAAACATCACTGCATTTTCTATTTAAAAGAAAATTTCCCTGGCCATTTCTCATGAAGTGTTGTCTTCCATACAGTTTTTTTTCACCATGCTAATTTTAATGGAATGGTTATATTAAACCTATCATGTCTAGAAATAATATTTATCCATTTTTTCTTTTCACTGTAAATATATTTTTGTTCTTCCTGCAAGTGGTGATCCACAAGTGCACACAGACTCTGGTTGTACACATATCCTCTTTTTCCACTGTGGTATTCTCAGAAAAATGTACTCATCACCTTCTGCCATTGCTCATCTTTTCAGTACAGCATATTCAGTGCAGTGGCCAGCTTTGGTTGCACTTCCCTCTCAACTCCTACTGGAATTAAATTCTTCTACTGCAGTCTTTCTCCTTTTGTCTCTTGTAGTTATTTTTCTGGGTTTATGTAAGTTGTTGGGCTTGAATTGCAATCCATGTGTCTTATTTGGCAGATACAACCTTCCAGATGCTGACACATGTTGTTCTAATGACATAATCGTTGTGTATCTCAGGTCTGATCTCCAAAGATGAGGAAATGTTGATCAAGGAGCTCCTGCTTGGCAGTTTGTGCCTTGTAGCTCTCAGACTGCTCCTTTCATTCAGCAGCTCCTGATAATTACATCTGCTGTTGCTGTGCTTACAAAAATGCCTCTTCATCTTGCTCTGTGAGAAACAGGGACTTTATATAAACCTAATACTTGGATATACTCAATTTCTGCCCAAGAGCCAGAGATTTCCTCATCACAGATAACCTCCAGTACATAAGGTCTTTAATTTTACCAGTTGAGAGCACCAAGACAGCATTAGCATCCGTGGTTATTGTAACTCCACTGCTTGTTTGTGCCCAGCAATATATCTTGTAGCAGCTTTACATGGTAGCTTGTCTCTCTGTTACTTTATTTTCAGAGTCTTTAGTGTTGGATCTGTGTTTATTTGGCATTTTTGCTGCATCTTAGTACCAAGCTATACTCTATCCTAAAGGTATTTCCTTCTTCAGGAGTTTATAAACTCTTCTTTCATTCCACTTTTTAAGCAAATATGTTTGTAGAGGTTTGGGGTTTTTTTCTATTTCCACTTTCTTCAGGAAATGGTAATGAATTAAATTATTTTTTTGTGGACATCTGTTACTTTGGATGAGTTGCAGAAGGACCCCAAACGCTCCTTTTGAGCTAGGGTCTGTAGTAAATACCATTTGGGTTTTGTACCATGGGGTTCTGGCCTTCAGTATTTACCTCATGTATATTCTTGAAAACCCCAATTAGAGGTATTTCCCCATTTATGAGTGACAATTCTGTGTACTTTTCTTCTTCAAAGACTTTAAGTAGTTGATCAGCATGTGGAACTGAATGAGGGAGATCCACCACGCTCACCTGAGCTTTAAGGCTCTATGTTTGCTCCTGAAATCAAATGAAACTGTAATACCTCCTTTTGGTAGCACCACATATTCCCTTAGGACCTTCTTAGGAAAAGATGCAGATTTTTACAGATCTTTTTCAGAGAAAAGAAAACATTATTTAACTGATTTATTTTCACCAATTGTCCTCTTGTGAAGAGTAGGTATTTGGCATAGCATCTTTCCTTCTGGGTTCAGTAGTTCAACCAAAACTGCAGAAACTCACCTTCAATAATTTTGTGAATCTTCAGGCATCTTGTGGTAGATTCCTGAGACTGCAAACCAGAAGTCTTCAGTAATTGGCTGACTATAAGTAGAACCAATTTTTCTTCTTCATACTTGGTTCTGATTATGGCCAAAAAGAGGAAGCAAGGGAATTTTATGGAAGATTTTGTGAAGTCTTTGAAGAGATTTCAGTTTTTCATATTAATTAATAATCAGCATGCACTTTAGAGTTACGGTTACTCAGGTCATCATATTTTTGACTAGGAAAAAACCTTAACATTTGTGGATGGACTGTCTCCAACTGTTGTTGAAGAATTTGTTATCTCAAGATCTAAATGATTGCATCCATGAGGAAGCTTTAAGTAGTACTTGAGACAGCTTACAGTCCTGAGTTCCCACCTTCTGCTTGCCCAGTGGAAGGTCAGTTCACAAAGGAGGGGTTTTCTTTCTATGGAGGGTTTATTCCGTCTAGGATGGACTGAGGTCATTGAATTCTTTATCTGGGTCATGGCTTCTTGAGGAAATACATGATAAACAAAAGCAATAGTTCACAGGAGTAAGGGCTGGTAATGATGGAATGATTTCACTGTTTAAAAAGTAATTGATTCCTAGTGCAAAGCATTTCTAGTATTGCATTATTCTCATCTGATCTATGCAAGTACACAGGTAAAATATGCTATTGCATTGTTTACAGGGTTCTGTGATAAAATTCTTTCCCTACCTAGGTGATTCTCTACTCCTAGAAATACTTTCAGCAGTTGAAAGAATAATTTCATTGCTTTCTCAAACTGTTAACTAATCTTTCCCAAGAGCTTACTAGAGAATTCCACCCTAATTCCAAGAGTGAAATTAGGCCATAAAGATATTTGTGAGTGTAGTTCAAGACACAGTTATGAAGTTTGCCAGGATACCTCAGATTTAATTGAACCTAAATGCCTTGGTGAAAGCACGTATCCTATTTCATGCACTTGCATAAAACTTGACGGCAGATTACACATCACATGAATGCAGGATAGATTAAATTGATACATCATTTCAACATACATCACTTGGCCATCCCACCACTTCCTTCCTGAAGTGAAAGGAAAATCCCAGAAATGTGCATCAGTCACACCACCTTTTCCTTTCAGGCTCTCAGATAGGCATGGATGGAATTAGTTTTGCATGTGAATCAGCAACTGGATCACAGCATAGGTAGCAAAAATTTTTATTGTGCCTGAACTCTTGGCACTCCCACAGTGTCAAATGGGTTTTTCATTTTCTGTGTGCTGCCACCAGTGAGCATAAAGGCAGAGCTGTCTCCTGTATCCTAGTCTAATTCCATCTCTGCTGCACATGGGATGCAGGGGGGCAAGGGAAGGAGGAGGGTCATGGAGGCATTTGGGTAGGTAATACACCTTGCAGAATGCAGTTACTGCACAGGTAAGTAATTTTTTCTCTCTGAGTAGCCATCTGTATAAGATTCCCAAAAAGAGGCTGTCACTGTTTATCTTTCTGGTATTTTATCAAAATACAGGAATATTTGCCATTGGTGTGATGCTCAAAAGAGCATCAATGCCAAATTGGTGCTTCTACAGTGACTGTTCAGAGCAACAATCACTGTAGGAAACATGTTCAAATTGTAGTTAAAATTGATAGAAGATTTTTTCCAGAGTTTAAATCTTATCATAATAAAGGTAGAATACTTCATGTAATTAAATGGAGGAAAGCAGCAGCACAGGTCAGCATGAGCCTGTCATGTTTAAGAGTTCAGAGCCAAACAGTTGGAAGAACATGCTGATCTGTCAAAAAGTTCACTTCAATTTTATCTATTAATACAAGACAGCAGCTTTTTTTTTTTTTAAGTCATTCAAATACTAATCAGTCATGAATCAATGAGCTAGAAATGAAATCATTCTTTAAGAGTACTTTGAGACTGTGCTGCACTAATGGATGTGCTACCTGACTGATCTGCTGCTCCTGCCAGTCATTTGTGTGGTTTTGTCAGGTGGTTACACACATCATGACACTGTTAGAAGAGTAAAATTGCACATCTTTTAAATAGGTTTGACTGAGACAGAAAGGAAAAAGTTATACTCAGGCTTTTCTTACTGGTGGGTTATTTGTGTTAAAGGTTCACCATTTCTAGGCAATTCAGCCTGGATTTTTAACTTGTGACCCTCTATCATATAGGTAAAAGTTTCTGTGTTATTTCAGGAAAAGTAATTATGTATGAATATAGATTTTTCAAATGCAGGTAATGTGGCACTGTATTTTTGGTAACACCAGTTGTTCTTCCTCCTGTCCCTCAAGCATTGACCTGTCTGAATAGAGCACTATATAGTGTCATGTTTAATACTGTGTTGAGTTCACCTCTGAAATGTTTGCCTGGAAGGAAGAGTGGATATACCTGTGTGTTAGATGTTTTAGACTGCATTCTTATTTTAAAGGAGTTTCCATTTTGAATGCTGCTGTTCAAATGTACAATTCCCACTTCTGATAATTGACAGAGAAAACTACACATTCACCTGGATGCCCATGAGTGATATATCAAGGAGTAAAGTTCACAATTACTCTGTAATGCAGATAGGCAAATAAATATTTCCTATATCTGAAATGGTTACTATTCCTTGCACAACTTTTTGTAACCTTGTTATTAATCTTTTTGATGAGACTTCATTTATGCTTATCATAACCATAAAGTAGTTTTGGAAGATGTTATCAGTGTTCCTAAAAGATTCTGAAAATATGAAAACATGTAAAGCAACTCCTATTTTTGAAACAGATCTCTCCATTTGTTTCTTTAGAAAACAGCAATTACTTGCCCTGTGAATCCATGTTGCAATGTAACCATCAGCAGAAAGCTGCTCTGCTTGCAAACCTAACAGCTTTGCATCTCTGCTTGAACACTCTCATTGAAAGTGGCAGTTTTGAGACTGTCAGAAATGGTTTTCGCACAACTCTCTTTGAGGATATGGTCCTAGAAAGCAGGAATCAAGGAATAAGTCAGATTCATTCGTTAAACTCCAATGACTAATTTTTTCATTATGAAGGTTGCAAGGGCAATTTTTTTCCAAGTCAGTCTTCTTTTTCCTTATTCTTTACATGGTACAAAACTCTTCAGTGTAAGTGGAAAATTACTATCCTAAATACAAAAGGACAGAACGCAAAGGGGTACATCTGACAAAGAGGAAAATGCCAGCAAATAAAAGCATTTTTGATTCTTCCACTGCTACTGAGATGGCTAAAAAGCCATATATTAACTTTAGTGTGCATTAATATCTCATTGTGGAACCCTATGATCTAAACCAATCTGGAAGACAAGAAATGCAGAAATCTTCCATCCAGCTGCTCCCTTGTGGTGGATTTGTTAAGCAGCTGTGGTCTAGGGCACTCATGTATGCACAGCCTGCTTTGAAGCCTCCTGTAAAGCTGCTTCTGCAGAAGCAGGAGAGATACATTTATCTTCCTTGCAAGATTAAAGTTAGGAGAGTCTCCTTTAGAAATAACAATACCATTACTTTGTGTATATTTTTTTTTTAAGTTATGCTGCTTGTAGGAACCAATAAACATATTTTTTGAGGAGCAGTAAGTTTTCTTCAGTGGTCTCAACATATGAGGCACATCTGAAATCACAGCTGTGAAGATGCTCTTAAACAAAGAATAAGTTTTTAGGGAGTCTTAGTACTTGAATATCTGAGATTCAGACAGCCCAGATGAATCCTTCATATTTCCTAGCATGCCTTAGGTGTAAAACTTCCTTTAAGACTTAACTGAACAGTGGAAGACTCTGTTGGGTCAATGTTTGCTTTTCTCCCTCTTAACCTGGAAATGCAAATTCCAAAGTGCAGTGCTCTGTTTCCCTTCTCACCACTCCTGCTGCTGAATGTGCAAGCCAACGGGCAATTCTGAATGCCTGCTACTTTCCTGCCACTTCTGGCTTCTCTGCTTCTTCAGAGCTGCTTACTAGTCCTTCTTTTCCAACAATCCTTGCTTCTCTGTGCTGTGTAATCTGACAGGTCTGTGGTACAGCCACACCAGACAAGCCCTCTTGCTTTGAGGTCCTGCTTTGCTGGCTTTCTCCTTCTCTTTACTGCGATCTTCCTCTTACTCCTGCATCCCTTCATCATTCTTTCCTTTGTGTGAAGATTATTTGCCTGCAAATTGCACCTTGGGAGGGAGAAACACATTTTGGTTGGCTTAAAAACTTGGTTGGTTAAAAGGCTGTACTTCCAAACAAGTGGTCTTCACCTCGTCTCCCGTCATTTTCCAGGACAATCTGCGTAAAAAGGATGATCGGATTGAAGAGTTGGAAGAGGCACTCAGAGAAAGTGTTCAGATAACTGCAGAGCGAGAAATGGTGCTAGCACAAGAGGAGTCAGCCAGGATCAATGCTGAGAAACAGGTCTGCAATCTTGTAAAGTCACTGGTAGCCCTCCTAGGGAAGTAACCAGACAGTAAAGTACTAATTTCCCTGCTTTCCTGCCTGAAACACAGCTGGCTTTCTTTGATCCTCTATGTCTGTTCCACTGTTAGGCAACAGAACTCAAAAAATCTGCAAAACCTTCGTAGTAAGTTGTATTTCATAGATAAGATTTTCTACAAATTAAAATCAAAATATAAGGTATCCTGAGCTTTTGAAATACTGGTTTAAGTAGTAACTCTTCTGATCTCTCTTGCCTGTCAAAGCTGCCTTCCTGTGTGTAAGGTATACTTAGATTTACTGTCTTGTTCATTGAATTTATTTGAAAGACAATGGTTTTTATTAGCCTGGTTGTGTTTATGGACTACAGTCTCCTTGGACTTGCAAAACAACTGGTTAAAAAGACAAATTCCTTGGCTTAAGCCAGGCATGCACACAGAAAATACACACCTGTGTACTGAAGCCACAAGAAACTTTCATGAATTAATTGATTTTGTGCCACTGATAACTCTGAAGAATCATGGACATGCCTGATTTTAGCTCAAGTAAGTAATCATCAAGAAAGCATATCCTAAGTTATGAATGAATCCATGAGGTTTTGATAAAGCTTGTGAAACAGTAGCTGAAACTGGCACTCGTAATTTTGTGAGCACTCTTAACTTTTTGTGAGTTTTTCACTGTTCCTTAGGCCAGTGATTAGCAAACAGGAGCCTTTGGTCAGTTGCATTTCAATGGAGGAATCTCCTTGTCTTTGTTATTTACTTAACAACATTTCTGACCGAGTGCACTTTAAAACATTTTAAGAGATTTTTCTTATCATGTACTCCTGTATCACAGGTGTTAAAGAACACAGGTGTGAAAAAGAAGTAAAAATCCAAGTTTTCCTGAAGATAGCAATTGTTTCTCTATGAGCTAGAGTCCAGCTCAGCTGTTTGCTGATAGATGTATTGAGGATATTTCTGGTTGCTTTATTGTAGGATCATAGACGGTGGGATGGAACTCACTTTCAGTAATGCATTCTTTCCAAGCTTCTTGTAGCCTTTAAAAAATTGCATGAAATAGAAATGTTAACTGGGTAGTGAATGCCACTTTGAAGATCAGATCTCCTTGAAAGGAAAACATATCTGATAAAGCATTGGATTCTATGATGAGGCACAAAAGTAGTCAAACTGGTATGTGATTTGATGCCTAGGATGTTATAATGCTGTAATTAATTATAAAGACTTACAAGACAAAGTGACCATTTTTATATTCTTTGAGCATCTAGAAGCTGGTGCTCAAAGAATATAAAAATCTATAATTATAAAAATAGTATATTTATTATTACATATTATTATATTTATACATATAAATATAAAAAAATAGATTGTTGGAATTGGGTGTAACTTCTTAAAAATAAGGCAAGGCAGGGAAATGCACAGCCTTGCAGAAGACCCATAAACCATCAGGGGCAAGAGAGGGATTAAGAAGAGGGGAAGACAGCCAAGACAAGTAAGATTTGTGGATAACAGCATAAAAAAGGAATATGGTAGGTAACAGCATAAAAAAGAAATTGATTTGGATGTAGCAGTGCATGCAGAAGTGAGGAGAAAGGAGAATGGAATGAGAGCAGCAATATTGGAAGAAAAAGAAGTTGACACCTGTGACAGCAGTGGTTTATTGTAATAGAACTAAACTGCCACCTCATACCAATTATGGTTTTTAAAATATGAGCAACAAATCAGCACAGTGGAAAAGGATCTGCAGACTCTTGTTCTAGTCAGCCCTGGGAGACCTGACAAACACAGGTAATGTTAGAGTTTTAAAATGCAGGACTCCATGTTCCATATACTATCAATGGCAAGTCCATTGACTTTCACAAACCATATAATAGGTTATTAATATTCTTAAACCAAGTGTGAGTGCTATGTGTGATTTTTTAAATGTTGATATTGTTCAAACTGCCTGTAATTTGCTTTTAATTGCATGCTTTTTTCTTTCCTCTCTTGTTTATCTTGCTTTCTACCATTCTGCCACTTCACTGCCTGTCTGAAGCTTTTTAATGAATCAGTGCATGAGGTCAACCATTTTGGCTTTAGGTGGTTCAAGGTATGAGGACATCTCATCTGTGTGTGCCTCTGCCCCAGTATTTTGTGTGGTTACTGTAGACTTGTCTTGTGTAATCCTGCCCTCCATCATCTCATGATGTGTGGTGTTGTGCTATTTTATAGGCTTCACATTTGAATTACAGTGTCCACAAAGCCACCCTGGATTTCATGGTGCTCATATATCCTAAAATATTGCTCTTTTTAATCCAGTGTTTGAAAATATCCTGTCAGTGTGTATCAGCTGTGACAGTGGGTAACTGTGTTAATGCACAATCTGTGTATGCAAGACATCTCCTGCTGACTAAAAACTTTGTTTATTTCACAATTTTAGACCTGGTCTTTCTTTCATCTGTCTCAAAAACAAAATCAGGCATTTCCTGCTGGGAGCAGTGCCCCCAATGAATTTGGCATAGTTTTATTATCCCCACTGATCTGTATAGCAGAGACCCTGCCATACAGAGAGCAGATGAGGCAGTCTTGCATAGATGGTAAGGCTTGAAAGTTTGTCAAGCCTTTCTTTTTAATAATAGTCACCTGGTTTTGATGGTGCACCTGCTGAATCCTCTATGTAGATGCTGTTGTGAATTCCTCACAGCTGTGGGGTTATTTAGTACTGTGGCTGAGCCCACTAGTTCAGCCCTCTGTGTGGAAGGTCAGAAGGTGTATGCAGACTTCTTCCTCAGTACTCCCATAAGGCTGAAGGTAGGATTTCTCAGATAAACACTTCTATCATAAAGGGTTTTTTATTAGAGTCAGACACTATTGTAAATGTAGATTGACACTATTGTGAGTGTGGATTCAGACACTATTTCTGCATTAACCAAATCTGAGTTTATTTTAGAAAAGCTGTCATTATGTTCCTCAGGGGAGAAGAATAGAGTTGTGTAGAAGTTTTTCCCTCTCAGAAGTACAGCAGTAGTTTTGTTCCCTAAGAAAAACTGTTGGAGGCTTCCTTTGAAAAGAGACCCCATCTTGTTCACCAGCCCTTTCACTGTCCTGGTGCACCTTACCATCCCTTCTCCTGCAGCAGGAAGCAGTAGGTTATTCTTTGTAGGAATTGGATTCCCAGGACAGTGCTGGAAATGGGCTTTGATCTTCATGAAAGAGTGGGAACCTTTTTTGTGAAATAAGTGAAACACAAGTTTAAGTTCTGTGACTCAGTGTTGATCAGTAATAAGTGACAGGTTCTTGTCTCAAGCAGCACAGTAGTAGGATTACTGGCATTTTTAACCTTCCTTATTGGAGGGCATAGTTCACAAATATTTTCTGACCTAAAATACTTCATGCTCTCCTTTTATTTGCTCACTTTCATCCCCGTTCTTGAGTGCACATCACAGCTGTTTCCCCAGCTGAGGTTGTTCTGGGGCTGTGTTGTGAAATGGAGCAGTGACCTGGAGCAGTTCATGGTGACAACTGTCTTATTTTTTGAAGGGATTTTTTCATGTGAAGCACTTCACTGCCCTGGTTCATGAATCCCCATGCACAACTTGAGGTACATCTGAGGAAGTGTTGACCTGTGTGGGCAGGACTGAAAAGTGAAGGCAGGAGTTGCTTAGTATTATTACTAAAAATATTTTTACCGAAAATTTATTGCAGCCTTTACGATGGGCTCCTGTTTCTTTGAGTGAGATGGTACATTGCTTGACCACAATGTACATTTCTCTAGCTTATTTTATTTCCTTCAAATTTGAAAAGCAGAAGATTTTAGAAATTTAAATAACATTCCTGCTGATAGTAGTGCAGCTCTATTCTCTCATGAATATCAACTCCTGCTTAAATGCACTCTGTGTATAGTATCAGCAAACATTTAACTCCTTACCCTAAAATTTAATGGCAAATAAGCACATAAAATAATGGACATTACCTCATCATTCTTTCCTTCCTTAAGTAGCTATTTAAACTGAATTTTTTAAGTTGGCAGTCTGATCTTGACACCTTCCATCAAATTTTTTGAAGTTATGGTTCACAGTGGGGCATTTTAAATGAGGTTAAGTATGTTGACCTATAAATAGCTGTATCTTTATTCATACACTGTGTCTTTTTGTCCTACATAGGGCTGATTTTTCTATTTTCCTTTTCTTTTATGGAAAATACAAAAGATTGAATATTGTAAAAGTTATGAGTTGATTACATGTATATTCTTACACTCATTACTTTCTCCCACTGTCTCTACAAATTATTTCAGCAGGATTTAATATTATTTCAGGTACACATTATATGTACAATATGTTGATAACAGGGCTCCTGAAATTCTATATCACATATGCCTACTTCAAAATTGTTATCTGTTAAGGAAAAAATAAAGATGAAATAGGTTAATAACTCAACCAGAACCTCCTTCACAGTTGTCTCCCATTTCCCTACTGTAAATACAAGGTCTGCAAGGGTTTGAATGTAGAGTAGAGCCTCCAAGAGCCTTTTGTCTTATCTGTAAGTTACTGTACTCAAATTCTCACCAAGTTTTGAATTGTATCTGTCATTTGCACTTTTCTCAGAACACCATTCTAGTTTTAACTTTCTAGCAAATGCTATTTAGACTACAATTCAATGTAAGAATAGAATAGAAACTACATTTACAACAGATTTATCATACATTGGATGCTATCCTATCAAATACCTTCTAAAAATGCAAGATAAATTAAAACATATCTTTTTGCTGGGCATTTTGTTACTGACATTGATCTGAAATATTTTCTCACATATGTTGAGAAATAATTGGAATTATTTCACGGCACAAATTCTGACACACTAAGTTACTTTCTGCTGGCCCCTGTAAATGAAAAATATAAAGTGGAATTTCTCAGGAACCAATTATCTGTAGATGTTTTCTGAGCACTACAGAAATGTCAGAGTTCTGACTGCTCTGTAATACATGCTGGACAGCATGCTTCTAATGCTTTTTAGCTCTTCTGTATCTCCTAGTGAGAAATTTGGTAAACTTAGAGATAGGGGATCAAGGCAGTAATCCAGGGTATGGCTTGGGAGTGAAGGTGCTGGAGGTATTTTTTTAAAGATTTTTCTTGGGAGTTTACATTTCTTTGGCTGAACTTCCCTTGAATATCTGCTGAAAAGCTCTTTTCTGTAAAAGTCTGCCAAAATCATTTTGGCTTTTGAGTGTGTGTTTATATGTACACGTGCAAAGTAATTTGAGTACTTTGTTCATATTAAGTAAAATTCTGTGCTAAAAATTTATATTTTACTTTGTTTTACTGATAAAAAAATTCAAGAACTTTTTAAGTCAGTGTCACCCCAAAGTATAATCTTACCATTGTTTTCCAAGAGATTTACTTTATTCTTTTGTCTGATTGTTCTGCTTTGGTTGGAGAAAGCATTTTGGGTAACTGAAGTTCACTGGGCCCTGTCAGTGAAAATGTTTGCAGTAATCTTTAGGAGCACTGCATCTCCCTAATGTTACTTCTTTTCCCTGGATATTTAAATGGATGACATAACCTTTTCCTTTAAAAATATACAGATTTGTACTGAGTCACAGTCCTTGCAAGGGAGAGGTAATTTGGTGTGTAATTCCCTCTGCATTCAGTAATGTACCTTTTAAGAGGTGGAAGAGTGGAATTTTTTCTGTCTTAGTTGTGTTCAGCTGCACTGAGCTGGGGGCTTGGGAGGGTTTTTTTATCTCCAGATGGGAAAAATGAATAGAGAGAGAAATGAATAGGAAATCATGCCTAACAACTTTGAGGCAGAAATCTTTTTCTAACATTATAGACAAAAATCTTTAAAATCTTTTAGAATCATGGAAGTGTTTAGGTTTGAAAAGATCATTGAGTCCAACCATGAACCTGATACTGCCAAGCCCACCACTAAACCATGTCCCTAAGCACCACATCTACCTGTCTTTTAAATTCCTCCAGGGATGATGACTTTGTTTTTGTTTAATTTGTTGCTCTCATTTAAGGTTGCAAAGTAGTCAAAATTTGATGACTTTCAGGAGAACCAGGGACGCTGAAAGCATAATTAACCTCTGTGCAAAATATACATTGGGCATCTCCCCATGTAGCTCAACTTTTCATTTAATGAAATGAGAAATACTGATGGAAAATGTTATCTAGAAATTTGGTGCAAGTGCTGATTTTAAGATCATTTTGTCTGTATTTTTATCCCTTTTTATTGTTTAATAGATAAATACTGATTTCATATTATGCCTTTTACTAAGTCAGGTATCCCAGACAAAGCTCTCTCTTGGCATCTCTCTGCCTGTTATATTATTTTCTTGAGCACCTACTTCTAGACAGCATTTTATTTGTTGTGGCTCAAGAGAAAATCAAATTCTTGCAGACTTGGTTACATTAATGCTTGCCTGTGATTGTGAGGACCCACACAAATACTTGGTTAATATTTGTTTAAGCTAGTCCTGTGCTTTTTTCATTTTAAATTCCTTTTCCAGTTGCATTCTCTGTGATCTTAAATGCAAGTGTGATACAATATTATATAGGTTAAAGCATTAGAAAAACTCATTAGACTTGAACATAGGATTCATATATGTTCTTTTTCTGACATAATTGATTTTTCCTCCAAATCCATGAAGTGCAAGAAAATAAATTGTTTTCCTTTCCATAGCATTCTCCCATATAGAAAAACACAGAAGCCTGACAAGCTTGAGATGAATTAAATTGAGGATGCCTCTTCAGTTGAAGTATTTCCTACTCACACAAAAACTTTCTGACTTTCCTGTACTGCTGTTTCCCATTGGATTCCTTCAAACCCTTCACTGAATTTCAGCCTGAATGCAGTTGGCTCCAAATAGTGGAAGTTCATTTTATTTATTGTAGTTAGGTTCTGCTACTTGCTTTCTGTTAATTACAATGCTAAAGATCTGCTTCCACAAGTTTGTAGAGGTGGAAACTTTGCTGAGTTTGCCAGTGAGAGTGTGCTTCTTCAGTTGCCACATGTTCAGCCTTCACATGGCAGTGCATGTGCTTTCATTTATTTATGTTCATGATCCTTAATGTCTTTTGGGAAAAGAGTGTTAAAGTTGTATATGGAATCAGCATAACGTTTTTCACTGCTTGTGGTGAGTTAATACATCATACCAGAGTTTTTTTCTTTGGAAAATCAATCTGTGCTCTGTAAATTGACAGTCTTTAATGCTGTGCAGCACAGCATTAAATATTTACTTGGAATATTATTCAGTTAGGTCTAAACTGTCTGCTATAATGACATATTCTAGTTAACCTGAAACTGTCTAAAATGCAGCAAAATGGAAATCAGCATGGCCTGCAGAAAGCTGGTAAAAACCTGCTGAAATCCTTGGGCAATTAGTCTCACTTCTACCTTAGCAGCAGTAGATGTAACCTAAGAAAGGGCAATTTATTTTGAAGATGGCCGTGTTTAGAGTTGTGGCTGAAGTATCATGATTTAATCATAGATTTAGAGAATTTTGTTTGGATGTGATAAATTGTGCCAAATGAGCACAACATGTGCAGCACTGCTCAGGATGTGCTTCATGTGCTGCATTCTAGGGCCTCTGCCTCTGTGCAGATTTTTAAAAGGTGATCAAAATCCAAGTTTTTTCAAGGTAGATTCTTGCTCCTAGTGATTGCTGCTGTATTCCCAAGGGTTAGGAATTGCTAGTCCTGGAAGATGAACACAGGACAGTTTCCTGAGACTATAGATCCATGTAAAGTAGAATAGGACAGCTTCCTTTGGTATGTGGATTAAAAAACATGAAAATATTTTGTTGGATAATGGTTTTGCTCGAGGAAAATGTGGAAATAGAATTGTGACTTGTTATACTCTTCAGATACCAGTGACTATAACAGATTTGAGAATGTTTTGTTGGATAATGGTTTTGCTCGAGGAAAATGTGGAAATAGAATTGTGACTTGTTGTATTCTTCAGATACCAGTGACTAAAACAGATTTCTTTTCCTGAGTAGAAATCAGAATTCAGTTTTCACTTACTTTTATTCAAGGCCTGACTCAAATATTTTGTTTGTGTTGAGCAGAGGCAATTATTGTTTCCTTCTCAAGAGCTCTTGTCCCAGCAGTAAGCTGTTGCTTATTTGTGTAGGTTACAGCCCACATTTAGGAGATACAACTGTCAAAGCTACCTCCAAACATCTTAACAGGACACAGCTGTGACTTAGTGAGTCCTGAAGGCTTAGGAGTTTTCTCTTTTCCAAACATCTGTGAATCCTGATTCTTCATACAAAAACTCAGTGCTCTGAGAGTATGAGTGAAAAAAACTTGATGAACACTCAAGTAACAAAACCCTTGACAGAGAGTTCTTTGTTGATGTTTGTGTGGCTTCTGCAGGAGGAACATGGAAATGTCTGATGTCTGGTAAATCTCATTAGTGCTCTTCCTTGCCTAGAGCCATCAGTGGAGATAGCAAGGAGCAATACAGAGCATTAACTCCTTTTTATTATCAGATGCTCTTTTTATAATGAAGTTTTTGTTGGGAGACCAGCTCATGGAAATAAGAGACATCAGCTGTCTAAATATCTCAGTTTCACAATGATAAGAAAAATTGCATTCATCTGCAGTATCCTGCAGATTTTCAGACCATGGGCTTTTGTTCTCTTTATCTGCTCCTCTCCTTTTTCCCATTTAATAAGGTAAGAATGGAACAGTGGCACCAGTTCTGTTAAGCAACCAAGACACTCTATCTTATCAGGAATGCTGAATGTACAAAATCCAAACAACCAAAGAAACAAAGGCACAAAGACTTAAGAAAGCCACACAGTAATGTAAAGAAAGACAAAGCTCATCCCTAGAATTACTGCTGTATATTATAGATGATCAATAGGCCCTGCCTTTCTCTGGAGAGCTGATAATCCACCAGCCATTTTCACAGCTCCAATGCTCACTCCACTCTTCACTGCAAACAGAACTCCTTCTCCATGTCCAGTCTGCCACAGTCCTCTAATGCTGTACACAGCTGACTTTGGCAAAAGGTTGCTGCAAGTCTGGCACCCCCTTTGAGATGCAGGTAGAAGTGATAGAAACATCTTAATTACTGCATCCTGTGCACTGGTGCTGAATAAGAGGGGCGTGGATTGAAGCCAGAGCTCCAGCCTGAGTGGTGGGACAGAGCCATCCTGCTTTACACCCTTCTGCTGTCAGTGGGGCAGAGCTTTCTGCTGTTCTGTGGTTGAGGGCTGTCCTTACCTTACAAATCAGACATTACAGTATAGTTTTACTGAGGGACAGGAAGAGTTTTCTTGTTATTGTTTACTGATTTCTCTCCTTTTCCTGTGATACTTTTAGCTCTAAAGAAGCTTTACCTAACAGTTTTCCCAGTATCTATAGAATTTGAAGTTTGTTCCCTTGATTCAGAATAACCAAGAGTTTAGTTAAGTGTCTTGGATATAATCTTTAGGAGTACCTCAAAGCCACCCTACTGCTTTAACGAAAATGGGGCTATGATGAAACCATAACTCACTTCCCTTTTATTTTGTGTAAAGGTTTATTAGCTTGTGATTTAAGCAAACCATCTGGTCCTGCTGGCAATCCAGGTTATGTCAGACTCAGTCCTTTCTCCCTGTAATATGTTACTGGAGGCAGTTAAATTACATGCCTAAGTCCCAAGTCTGGCCTGTGCTTTTTCCATGTCTTAACATCTGTTCTAGGAATTTTTTCTGGGATCCAAACAAGTTTACACGGAGCCAGATCTCTTGTCTTTGTCTTTCTTTTCATGTCTCTTTCTTTTCCTTCTCTGCAGTCTAATCAGTGCAACTGAGTAAAAGATAATGCAGAAATTTGCAGGCTCTTTATCATTTCAGCAATGTACATAGTGAGATAAAAAATACCTTAAAAACTCAAGAGCTGTAGATAAATAGGAGACTGTCATCTGAGAGTGACACTTTGAGAAATGTTAATTACTTTTTCAGTCCTTCTGATATTCTTTCTACTGACTTTTAAGTGCAAGACTTTTTGTTTTGCTTGCCTAATTAATTTTGGGTAAAACTACATATTCTTACTTCATTTTGTCTTGCAATGCTAATTTCTTGCTTATACAAAACAGGTCTATGTTTAGAAAATAAATAATTTAAAATATACTTGTTAGCCTGCTGAGATGGTTTTGGAAAGTTCTCTAGTGATTGATTTATGCACAGATCATGGAAAATGACTTGTGTTGGTATTTGTACTTGTGTGCTCTGAAATGCCATCATTTTGTATTCTGCCTGGAACTTTTGAGACACAATAATGAATAGAAACAGCTGTCCCATGGCCTGCTGGGTCTGTATGTATATTGCAAGAGCTAGAATTTCTTTCCATCAGAATCATAAATCAGAGGCATAAAATCTGATTCTGAATCAGAAGCATAAAAACAACTCTGATTCCAGGTATGTAATTAAACATTGAACTGTGTTTCCTGTATTTGACCTAAAATACTGTATCTCCAGCTTAGAAGTAGGGATCTTATTGTAACAGTCAGGTACCTTTGTCATGCCCTTTGAGAATTTTAATTACAGACTGGTAAGGTTGAGGGAGGGGATTCTCCCCTCTCTTTAGCTCTGGAGAAACCCCACCTTGGAGCATCCAGCTCTGGGCCCCCAGCACAGGGAGGACACAAACCTGCTGGAGCAGGTCCAGAGGAAGCCAAGATGCTGAGAGGGCTGGAGCACCTCTCCTGTGTGGAAACCCTGGAAATTTGAATTGTTCAGTCTGGGGAAGGCTCTGGAGAGACTTCATTGCAACCTTGAGGTATAAAAATGGGACTTCAAAGAAGAGAGACTCTTCTCCAAGGTCTTTCGTTACAAGACAAGAGTTAATGGTTTTAAACTGAAAGAGAATAAGTTTGGACTGGAGATGGGGAAGAAGTTCTGTATAATAAGCATGGTGAGACACTGGAACAGACTGCCCTGAGAAGCTGTGGATGTCCCATCGCTGGAAGTGTTCAGGGCTGTGTTGGATGGGGCTTTGAGGGGCCTAATGTGGTTTAGGGCATGGCAGGAGGGTGATGCTTGAAGGTCCCTTCCAACCCAAACCATTCTGTGAAAAAAATGATAAACAAAAGAAGATATACAATCTTTCTGTAAAGATTGATAATCTACAGGTGAGAAAAAACCTTACCTAACATAAGATTTTTCTGTATAATGTACCAGTGATTTGCTGGTCTTAATGCCAGTCATATCCATGTGAATTTAGGTGCATTCATATCCTATCACTTGAGACTAGAACATTTTCCTTTGTGGTGTCTATGTAGGGCATTCTTTAGCCTTTTCCTCATTGTTGGTATGCACATAGCCTATAAACATGGGTTCTGTGGGTCACCATTTCAGAACAGAGCCTCTGCCCCTGCAGGTGTTTTCCTTCCTTTCCTAAGGAAGGAGATGCAATTCTATGCAAAGTACTTGTCCTGTCTTGACATTTCCCTTTTCTGCTGCTGTGAATCTCATCCTGATCTAATTGACATTCTTTGCCTTCTTTCACATAGTTTGTTCAATCTCTCAGGAAATCTCTCCTCTAATGGAAACTTATTTCAGCCTGATGTTCTTCCTTAAAGATAAGCTGTCACCTGGGCAGGTCACTTAAGGCCTAAGAACAATCAACAAATAAGTCTCCATTTAAGTTCTCTGCTCAGAATACATGAAGATTTTCTGGCCTGTCTACAGAGAACTGAATTGTGGCTATGTCCTAGACAGTCAAAGATGCATCTTGCTTTATATACTGTCATTGGAGCAAAGAGTAACAAGAGTTCACTCCTTGCATCTTCTGAAATGGGTGGAGACTTTCTAGCTACAACTCACAGGGCACGAGCTTACCCACAGCTAAATTGAAAATGTCAACAGCGTGTCTGAAAATGTCTCAATGTGCCAAGAACTCTGGTTTTGGCAAATATTTTTTCTTTATTATGTAATTAGCTTCTCTCAGGGGACAGAAATCAAGGGTAGATGTGCATGTTTTTGTATAGGCTAAATTAGATGTGCATTGCGAGTAGTTTGCTTCCAGTGAATATTCTATCATTTCTCATAGGACTGCTTACTGAGATAGGTCTGCACTAAGATGCAGAAGCTGCCAAATAAAATGTTTTGTTTTGTAGAAGTTTAATTGTAATAGACCATGGACTATCGACAACCTGATGAATCTGAACAACGAAGTCTTTACTGTGAATACAATCATCACTGTTTTGGTGAACTTTGTCTTTTAATTGTGTGACAAATGGCCTTTGCTGGGGAGCTTGAAAGGTAATGACAGTTCTGTAAACCAAGCTGTTGGCACAGTTTAAAAGCTACTCACATTCCAGCGGTTCCTAATACATTATTGGATCAATTTTCTCTTGGCCTGCAAAAATCCAGACTATAACCTTAGAATTAAAAGCGTTATCAAACAGAGCAATGAGAAAAAGATAAAGTACCTGCAGTAAGCACTAGTAAGAGATACTCTTGCAGAGTTAGCCCTTGCCACCTCTCCCTAGGAGAGGTATCAGGCTCCAATATCCTCATGTCTTCCAAAGAGCTCAGAGTTGTCACACTACAGATCTACACCAGGCAAACCAATCCCTCAGTGTCAGCATCACAGACCCTGATGGCTGGCAGTGGGAGGAAGCCTGTCAGAAATACTTCAAACCTGATTATGGAGAAGATGTTGCTTCAGAGCTTGTTTTATCTTGGCAGCTGACAAATTGACACGGGCCCTTTTGACTGTTGCAGTTGGCTGGGGGCTTGCTGATTCCAGGTGGTTTTCTGTTCAAGCCCAGGGGTTTATGGCTGGAGTGCCTCTTTTCAGTTTAAAGGAAAATGTGCATGTAGGTATTTTTGATCCACCCACAGGAAGCAGAGACTGATATCCTATAGCAGCTGATGCACAAGTGCACCTTCATTACTCCAATATTTTTCTAAGAATCAGTTTCCATCCTAGTACTATTATTTCTGCAGTTCTTTGCATTCTTTTCTGATATATTTTCTCTATTCCACTTTATGGAGTTTCCTCTTTGTTTTAAAAATTGACAGATTTTCTGATCTTATTTTGCATACTAAACACTAATAAAACAGGGGAAGTTTGGTTATTATATCCATGCTTTCCAGTTTGGACTACTTGTCACTGAGGTTCTCCTTTGGCTCTGTTGATTACTAGATTAATTCTTGGCTGTACATTTTGAATAGTTTATAATAATTGCATATTCTGATTTTTTTAATGTAGTTATCTTAGCATAAGAACCCCACATTTTGGCAGCTGCATTTGAATGGAAGTAGAAAGGCTTTCTGCAGTAAACACTGCAGAGTGTCTGTGCTAGGTTTTTATAAATCTCCTGATTCTCAATTGCAATGTTTCTTGCTCTGTCACTGATTGAGGATGAAAACCAGTCTTATTATCCATGTTTGTCCTGAATCATTAGCTCTGACTTTAGGAGTACAGGATTTATTAAAGCATGTTACATACTTCCCTCCTACAGCACCTATATAGCAAATGGCATACTCAGCTCTCCTCATAAAAACATGTAAGTAGAAATTGAGCTTGTTGTAAATTGAACAATTCTCTCCAGGATGGATCACAAGTTGACTGTTATGGAGGGATATAAAGGCAATGTAGTGCTGTGTTTGCATACTAAATTTATACAAATACTTGATTTTGTGCAGCAGTAGCATCTGAGTTTCTCCTTTTGAAAGCATATTATAAAATAATTTATGAACACTTGGTTTGTGATGGAAAGAGAAAGCCTGCAT
Source organism: Molothrus ater (assembly GCF_012460135.2). Taxonomy (NCBI): domain Eukaryota; kingdom Metazoa; phylum Chordata; class Aves; order Passeriformes; family Icteridae; genus Molothrus; species Molothrus ater. The sequence continues at coordinate 67,176,862 of NC_050482.2, forward strand.
GGAGGAAGTCAGTGAAAGCAGTGTGTGCTGTGGTGTTTTCTGAGACCCAGACAAAGGGAGGAAATGATGAATCTGACTTCATGTTCTTAGAAGGCTAATTTATTCTTTTAAGATACTATAATATATTAAAGAATGCTATACTAAAACTATACTAAACTATACTAAAAAATAAAAAAATATACTGACAGCTAAAAAATAATGATGAAAAACTCGTGACTCTCTCCAGAGTCCTGACACAGCCTGATGGTGATTGGTCATTAAGTAAAACAATTCACATAAAACAAATGATCAATCACCTGCTGGTAAACAATGTCTAAACACATTCCAAAGTAGCAAAACACAGAAGAAGCAATTCAAATCATTATTGTTTTCATTTTTCTCTTAAGGCTTCTCAGCTTCCCAGGAGAAAATCCTGGGCAAAGAGATTTTTCAGAAAATATAACAGTAACAGTGCACCATTGAGCTTTATTATAAAATTATTAAAGCACATCCAGAGGTTTTTGAATGCTCTATGTAGTTAGATTTAAGCATGTATTTTGATTTTGAATGTTAATTAGTGACAAATTTTACCTAAGACAGAACTTGTTCCAAGTGCAAAATAAAATTACTCTTCATCTGTGTAAAATATACGGCAGAATTTATAATCATGTTGTTTCTGAATCTTTCCAGTTTGCTGAAGATAAGAGCATTGTTCTGCTGTACTTCTCTGCCATCAGCAACTCTTTGAATGTCCTACATTGCTAAGTCCCAACACGTGCCTAAAAGCATTGTTCAAATGGTATTTTGAGGGAAGTAGCCTAACATCTTCATGGGAACCCATTCCTCTCCCTGCTTCAGAAATGTTACCTTTGTTCCTAAAGTGCACATGTAGTTTCTCTTTAGGCATCATTTACAGTGAAAGTGTTTTATCCTTTTGGTATATTATCAGTGGGTTTCCTTTAATACCTTGCATTTTTGTGGGCCAGTGTTAACATACGCAGGCCATCCTCTTGTACCTCTGGTACATTCTCTGAAACAGAAATGCAGAAGAGTTGAAGGTTTGTATTTTCATGATTATCTGACCAAACCAAGTGAACTCCCAAGCTGCAATGCTGCTTTGGTCAAGTGTAGACATCCTGTCCACGGCACAGGATGGTGCCTCCAGCCTGCAGAAGTGCTGAGTAGCTTCCATTCCCTGGTAACATTTGTACTCCAGTTCAGATGTGACACTTAGGAAGTTCCAGCTGGTCACACTGCATAATTTTTTTCTCCTCCTGTCTTCAAAAATGCTTTAGGTAGAGGAGCTGATGATGGCTATGGAGAAGGTCAAACAGGAGCTGGAGTCAATGAAAGCAAAATTGTCCTCTACACAACAGTCTTTGGCTGAGAAGGAAACCCATTTGACCAACCTACGAGCTGAAAGAAGGAAACATTTGGAGGAGGTCCTGGAAATGAAGTAAGTTTGAAGTTCTTGTATTATTTGTAGGCTTGTTTTATTGATGTCTGCATTCCTTTCTGATCCTTGTTGTTCTAAAGACAGCCCCTGCATGGATAGGTCTCTGCAGATAGCAGCTATCTGTAATGAGTCAAGCCTTCAGAGGTGACACCTGACCAGGGATTACTGACATCACTTTCACACTTCCTCTAGAGCTCAAAAGCATTTCTTCCTTTTGATTATTTACAGTAGACTTCTATTATTTGCACAATAGCTTCTTCAAAGATGCTAAGCAATCATTAGGACTCAATTGTTCTATGTCTAATAAATGTACCAAATCTTGCTTTGAGCAGCTTATAACTGCTTCAAGGTAAGGTGCAAGGCAGTGTAGCAAATGACCAAAAAAAAGAGGGAGAAGATAAACATAATATCAGGTGTTTGTAATGTTAAAGTCACACTGCAGATTTCTGGTCTGCTCAAGTATTTTTCAAACTCAATTCAGATGATTCATTAGCACTGCAGCAGTTTGAAGTTCTCTATCAGTCAAACTTTTCTAAACATCCTTACTCAAGGAAGCCTGGATAAAACCAAGCTTTGAGGAGGTGGGGAGAAGAGAGGGATTAGACTTTCCAGGCTTAAATACTTCCTAATTTCTGACTGTGCATTACAGATAAATAGTTATCCTTGGTTTAGGGAGACATGAATCCATTTAGTGCAATGATGGATAGTGCTGCCAGCAGTTCATTAGAAGCACTTTCAGTTGTTTAGCCAGCCCTGAAGAGAAGGAACATTTTTATTGGCAGGACTAGCAGTGGTTCCTCCCTGTGGTTTTGTGAGCCATTATTTATTTATTTAACTATTCTACACTGGTCTCTTTCCTTTCCTTTCTTTTTTTTTTTTAATGAAAGGATAGAAAAACAGCTGTTACAAAATGGAAAGAGGTGGCTTAGATCTTGAAACTTTTAACTTAGAACTGCTGTATAAAGTAGGCCAAGCCCTCCCCAGCTTCATATTCAGCTACAACAGTTTGATCTAGACCTGGCATAGGGATGTTGGAAGACTGCAGTACTTAAAAGCCACACTTTTTAATAAAAAAATTTATTGAGCTATAAATTTGACTGCCTTGAGAGTTGCTGTATGGGGGGATGGGAAGAATAGCTCTTTAGGTGATGTGGGAATCCAAAGCAACTGGAGATGTATCCCATTTCCAATCACTTGAGAGTACTTTCTTCTGCCAAACTGCTCTGCCAAACCTTCTCATTAAAATCTACACTCAGTGTAGTGTATATCCTGAAATGTATTTGGAATTGTGCAGATCCTTTAATATAACTACTCACTTCTGAATGATGACCTCTCTTACCTGTGTAAGTTATTGTTGGAAGGTTTTTGCACTGAAATGTGGTATCAGGTACTGCATGAACTGGTAGATCCATTGTACCTCAGAAGGAAGAAGAACACTGGAGAGAATGGTAATGCTGTCAGCACATGGAGAGAAAGATGGAAAAAGCATTACATTTGTCTAGTTAACTAGCTGAGCATGTTTTAGTCATAGCTGGTCTGTCTTAAAGTTCTGTAAAGCTGCCAAAGGCATCCAAACTTCAAAAACTCACCCTCACCATGAGGCTCTGTTGCAAACAAGTCTCTACTGAGGACTCCCAGTCAATTACTATCTTATTTAATATACAGAAAGTATATTCTTTGTTGCCCTGCTTTCCCAGCCTGTGTCTTTTATGAAAAGCACTCATTTGTTTTCTAGTTTTGCAAAAGTTTCTCATGTTGTTAACTATTTGCTACTATTTGACTGAAAAATGTCAGTAATTGAATGAGTGGTCAGTTTTGTGAAGCAATTAGCTGCTTTTGGAGTTCTTATGGAGGAAAAATAGTTGTTGTACAGGTAGTGTTCCAAGGGATGCTGAAGCAATATTGTTTCCTATGCCCTAGGGCATGCTTCAGTGGGAGAAGTTTGAGGTGCTCAAAAGCAGCACTGATTAAATTTGAGATTTGTTAGGGGTGTAGATTTAACAACCTAGGCCCTGCAGTCAGCTCATGGGGCTGGGGAGCAGACAAGAAAAATAGCTTAGGAAATGCTGCTTTAGGAGATTCCAGATATGGAGTGAAAGTGAGTGTTAAAGCAACAAGGGGACTCCAGAAAATTACCTCTGGGTTTTAATAGGGAGTTGTTAGATATAATGCTAGTGAAAATACATGTTTAAAATACTGGTTTTTAGAGTAGAACTTGTGTTTACTACTGACTCTGTAACCCTGAGAAGATCATTTCACACTCCTTAGGGAATAGTGTGGCACTAGAATAGCTCAAGTGTGAAATATTCCAAGCAAGAAATTTCACTCCTTGAAGAAATACTATGTATTTTGAAGCTCTCTTCCTTTAAGTCTTAATATTTTCATTTTCTTTAAAAAAACTTTATTGCGAATAATTATGAGAGAGGCAGATAATGGTCTCTATTTATATCACCAAACCTGATCTACTGTAGAGAAATACTGGTGAACTGCTAGGATTTTTGTTTTGTTATGTTTTCTTTAAGAAGTTCTAATGTTTCCATCATTCACAGCAAATCTTTTAAATTAGGCAGGAATAAAGTGCTGTCTACAGAGAAATCTCTGTTCTTTGTCCCATAAAAACCTGCTTAGGCTGAGCTGAGTTATAAACTGTTGAAAATCACCAGTTTTACTTTCTTTTTTTTTTTCCCCTGGTGTTGTCAGCAAATTTTGGCAGTGTGTGAAAATAACCAAGCACAAACAGTCTAATCTGAGGCCGAGCTCTTGCAGTTGCCAAATCTGCAGCAGTGGACACTGCACTCACAGGGAAGGGGAACAGACACTGTGTCTGCATGTTTGTTTTGTTTTTTTTTTTTTTTTACTAGACAGGCCCTTTGTTATGGTCAGAAGGACCAGAAGGGTCTTCCTAGTCATGTGCTTCAGGGTTGAAAAGTCCCAGTTGGGGCATTTCTCAAGGTGTTCTTTCAGACCTGGAGAATGAGCCAATAGCCCTTTACTGAATTATGCCTTCTCCTGCTAATTGCAATTGCTGCTAGCCCTATAATTCAAGGTATGCAGACTTACATAACATAGTTGGCCCTTCAGAGTTGAATCTTTCATCCTGCTGGCTCACAACACAGAAGGATTATTACTTCTCTGAGAATAATTTACTGTCCTCTTGTTTCTTGAAAAATAATCAAAGATCTTGCAGATGAATTGTTAGCACAGAAAATAATTTATGTTTCAAAATCAAGCTGTCAGAAAGCATATTTTGATTTCTTGTCTGACTGTACATGAGTAGTAATGTACAAAAGCAATACTTTTGAGTATTTATCACAGTAGTTTTTAATGTCATAAATTCATCCCACAGATAGTGTTTCTTTGATACAGATGGAGGCAGTGATCAGAAATGAGCCAGGTCTGTGTAGCTCAACGAGGCTGTTTGTTGTGTGCTTTCCTTTATTCATCTCAGAGCTGAAAGGCTTCTGAGAGCTTCAGAGGGTCACTCATAAAAATGAGATGCCAGCCTAGGCAGGGCTATGCAGGAAGACTGTTCACCCCTATCTCTGCTACAGTTTTCCTGCATGGTATCACTTAGAAATACTTGGTAGATGAAGAAGTCCACATCTTCATTTTCTGGCTCTCAGATAAGAAAAAATACAAAGGCATTCACATGACCACTCACAACTAAAAATGAAGTCAGTTGGAAGATGAGGTTGTTTATCTTGTGAAAAGTTCATCTTCCCAGCAATAAAGCAGCATTGTCTGGAGGTATGAGTATGAAGCTGAAGTTGAAAGTAATCCAAAAGAAACTGATTCATTGACACAGTTTATTTGCCAGAAAAGTAAAATCAGTTGATCCACAATGAGGTGTGAGGTAATTTCAAGCCCTGCAAACAGTTTAACCAAACAAAAATACTTCAGGTTGTGTACACCCATGGTGAACATAACTAAAAAAAAAGAAAATATCCATGTCCACCCAGCAATAACCTGTTGGCTCATCCACACCTGTCTTCTTGGAAATTAAGAAATTTCCTGGTCTTAGAAGGAGTTATGGTTTGTGTATATGGAATAACAACATCCTCCAGAGCAGATGAACAGATGTCTCTGTAGTTTGAGATCCCTTTGGGTTTGTTGCCAGTGCCACAAAGCAGCAGCACGTGACTGTCACATCAGCAAGGTGTGGCTTTCTAGGCCACATCACACTGAGCTGGGCTTACAGGCTTGGGGTCATTGGTGTGTCAGATACCACCTGATGACAGCAGTGGTACCTGAACTTGTCCTGTGATTGCTTCGTGTGCATTTAAATAAGCTGCAGTCCCACAGGGGGCACTCTGTGTCTGTAGGATTCACTGTCTGGGGCAAAGCTGAACAAGCGCATCCTTGTCAGTGCCTTTTTCCTTCTCTTAGCTTTGGAAGTTTCTTTTTAATTTTAATTTTCAGGGCACACAGGTAAAATTAACATGCTGGCATCCTGTTGCCGTTGTTCTGTCCTTTTCAATTTTGTTTTGTCCTTTTCAAGCATAAAATATTTGATCATATATGTGTTTATTTTAATTCTATATTGTCACCCCATTAAATTGTAGCTACTTCAGTTGAAAGAGTCTGAAATATGAAAAATAATCCATTTATAATTACTAAACAATACAGGCCTCATGTTTAAATAATTCAAAGTAGACTGACCTTGGAACTGCTGTTAATCTCCAAGTGGATGGTACAGAATCCAATGGGAAAGCTGAAATACGTCATGCAGATCTATTGTGTGTCCTTTGAGGCTCAAGTTTATTGAAAGATCTTGGTTACCTGCAAATTTGGTGTCTATTGCTGCTATTTTTTTTAAATTCAGGTGAAAACTTGAGAGAAAACATAATATCCTGCACGCTTTTTTTTCTCTTGGCAATTAAGGAATGAGTCCTTTTATCCTTCCTGTCCTCCTGTGTTGTCCATGAGCCTTCTGAGCACTCTGAGACTGGAATGGCCTGCCTGGGGAGGTGGTGGAGTCACCATCCCTGGGTGTGTTTAACAAAGGACTGGAGGTGGCACTGGGTGCCAGGGTTCAGTTGAGGTGTCAGGGAACAGGTTGGACTCGATGATCTTGAAGGTCTCTTCCAGCCCAGTGATTCTGTGATTCTGAGACCAGAGTTCTGGCAGCACTAGAGACAGCCTGCCACACTGTTTCCTGTTCCCAGTGCAACTCACACTAGCTGGCCTGAACCATGGAAGCAAGCAGAAGAGATAAACCCTTTTTTGGGCAGCACTACTAAACTGGTCAATCAAATGTTTCACATAAGTGAATCTTGAATCTCAAAGTGTTACCAAGTGATAAAATTGCAAAGTAAAGACATGAACCTTTAGCAAAGCCTGTGTAGATAAAATGCTCCATATGAGTACACACAGAATTAGATTGTTGTGGTCTACTCTGTTTCTTTAAGTATTCAGAAGTTATATTTACCTTTTCTAACTGGTTTGTTGTTACTCTTCACCTGCCTTGGAAATCTTTTCCTTCTGTAGCTTTTCAGATACTAAAACCTTGGCATGATATGTCACAGTCGTGTTCTGTCTTGTGATAAAACCTCCTGTATCTCATTTTATCTTGAATTCTGTGGTCCCTGAGAACAATCTTGCAGACAGAAAGTATTGTACTATCTTAATGAGCCTTGACAGGCCTGGAAGCAAAACCAACTGCTGAAAACTACACCAGGTGGTGTTAAAGCATTTTGCTCCACTCAGTAATTTCTAAGACTGTTGATCTTGTAGGGAGGAGTTGGGAAAAGAGGTCCAATCATTAATTTTTGGAGAATTTAGCTACACTATGCTCTTGTTCCTATGCCTTGCCATGGGAGATTTTTTTTCTGGATATATTTCTTCAGGGACTGGGTTTAGTGTAAGTGATCCCTTCAGTGTCATAGTTTTCAAGATGGTGAAAGAAAACAAAACCTCTTTCAAATGACAATGTGAAAAATTCAGAATAAAGGCACAGTGTTAAAAATGTAGAGGTTTTGTCATGCTTTCATTTTCTATTAAGATATTGCAACATTCCTACAGAAACTGCTCTGAAAGATCTCATCAATAGAGATCTTGACATATACATACACAGAGTACTAAAATGTATGGCTTTTTTAGGCTTACACAATCCTGACTCCAGAGGATGAATACCCTTCTTGTCTTTTATCAGTTTTGCTAGTCGTGATTGCAAACCATCCTTGGGAACAGGTGCAGCACAAGAAAATTTCATGTTCTTTACTGCCCAGAGGGCATTGCTTTGGTAAAAGTCTGTTTTTATCATAACCTGTATGCAGATCAGGTTATCTAAGAGAAAAAGAATTATTTTTTTTCTAGATAACCGAATGTTAAATTGGTAGAGGAATAGGGAGAGTGATGGTTTTATGTTGACTAATATATAGAACAGATTGTTTGTAAGATAGCTCTAGGGGCACCAACATACTGCCTTCTGCTAACTAATTCTGTGCCCTTTATTTTGTAATAATTAAATACACTCAGGAGTTCTGTCACAAGTAAAAGTTTATCTGTGTAATTTTCCCTTGGAAGTATGAATCCTCCACATCACTTAGTTCTAGAACAACACTTAACAAGAGTACATTTCCAAGTTTTCTGCATGCAAAGACATTGTTTGTGTGTAATTCTATACAGAAGAAGCATAAATATGACTGTGATTTTTGTTTTAAAATATGCAGGAGTGTTTTGGCTCAGGGTTGATAGCAAAAGTAGATTTCCTATGCTGGCTGTTTCAGCTGCATCAGTGATTCCTGTCTCCAACCCTAATCCAGTATAAGATTCTGGGGCTTCCAGGGGTGTTACTGAGCTAAACTAAATCAAGCACTTTTTGCTCTCTGTTAAAGTCAAAAGAACCATGAGTTCCTTAGGGTGCTTTTTCCTCTTTTATAAATGTGAATTGTAAATAGTAATGCATATAAATCAACTCTGTGAGCACTACATATTTCATTAAATACAGTCAAGCTGCGGGTTAATAGAAGTTCCAAGTGAAAATATTATGGTATCTCATTGCATATATTGTAGATTTAATGTAGTGTGAACAATAGCAGCTTTGAGCAATTGTAAATCCCATCCGGACACCGTCAGCATAGCTCAAAACACAAGGAGGGAACTCTCCAAGGGTGGATGTGCTTCCATGGTCACTGTGCATGTGCAAGTCACTCTTTTATTGGGTTTAAAATAACACTGGAGCTTTGCAGGGTGTAGGTAAGGCAAAGTCTAATTCCAGTCTGTTTTCTGAAGTGGAACAGAAATTCCTTTTTTTAAAAAAAGTGAGGTCAATTTGCCTTAATTACAGAAATAACCTCTGAAGCAAGTAATTGCTTCCCTGCAATCCTAGAGGACAACAAGTAGGAATTGAGTAAGAAAAATTGGAGAACTGAGTTAAGTTGTTGGCAGTACATACAATCTTTGTCTTTATACTGTATAGGAATATCCATGATGTGTGTTTTGTTTTCTTCCTTTCCCAAACAATACTTTTGATTTCTTTTAGGCAAAATAAAAAGCATCATCTGCAGGTCTGTGGAATTTCTAAGAAAGCTCCACAGTGATAGGATTTGAGAATTCTTGTTTTGGGTTTGTCTGACAATACCTTGTGTGCAGTGAAAGTGGTTCCATGTAACTGCAGTCTAAAACATGAAAATTGACCAGAACTGTTCATTTAGAAATCCTAAAAGGTGACAGTAATCACTATGAAAGTGTCTTTCTTTGAGGTGTGATGCTGCCACTGCTATTAAGTCAGTTCTCCCCAGTTGAGTAGTTTTATAATAGTTTTCTGCAGATGGCAGGATGAAGAGAACTCTTCCTGTACTAGGAGCTAGTGCATATAGGCACATAGGGCATTCTGAAAAATCATTTGACACAATGTCATATTTGGTGTTGCCTAACTCCCTTTTTCAGGCCTGCCTCAAGCACTAAATAGATATGGCTGTAGCTTTCTCTACACCTGTAGCTCCTTTTCAGTCTGCTGGCATTCTACAGCTTTAAAATCCATGTTGACTTGAAAACTACAGGGTCACATTAGTGTATTTCCACTATGTAATCTAGGAATCAAGCTTTTCATGTGAGGCTAAACTAAATTATGTAGTTTGTATTTGCTATACAATCAACTAGTTTGATCATTTAGTTTAATTTCATGAATAAAGATTTTAGTCCACCTGAGATTGTCGTGAAAAGATGATAACTGCAAGTTGCTTTGAGCAGGGGGGGATTTCATCAGAAAATGATTGGAGTAAATGGTCAAAGATAGATGTAAATGTTCAGAAAATACTCAAGTGTTGAATAGCAGAGAAATTAACTTGTTGAGACAAAATCATGACAAATCAACCAGATGTCTCCATATTCCAAGTCATCGTTTTGGTAATATAGCAGTTTTGGTCTCAGGAGGATTTGTGTCATTGTCTTGTAGAATTGTCTCATCAAGTAGGGATTGTATTCCTTATTAAACCTCTATGAAGTGAATAAGTAGGTAGCTGGAAAAGAATAAACAGTAGTTAACTGTTGAAATGGAAACCTCTGTGATGTGATGTCTTTGGAGGTCTCTCTCAAGCCTGCTGCTGTTCAGATTGTCCATAATGAAGTGGCTGACAAGCCAAAGCAAAGGGTGTGTATTGCCAACATGCCCTGGTTGGGTGTTCAGGTGATTTGGGGAACAAGATGAGAATTCGAGCAGATCTCAGTAAAGTGAAGAGGGGTTCTAGGAAGGTTTTTACATCAGCATATCACAAATAGCTTAAATACAACTGAATGTGCTTTGAGGGTACTTTAGGTGAAGATGCAGACTGTATTATCTTGCAGTTTTTGTGATTCTTCAGCACAAGTCATACACTCTCCTTACTGAATGTCTGTAAGAATGAAAAATGTGTCCTGTAAAAACGCATTATGTGCCTGAGCTTGTTCCTCATGTGATGTAGGCTCAGTTCTGTCTGTTAATATTATCTTTGGCTTGCAGGTTCAATTTCTAAAGAGAAACTTCACATTTGTAGGTAGTTCATATTGAGTATTCTCCATGCAAAGCGAACTCTTATTTGTTGGAAGGAATGGAAATAATTCAATTTGTTGGTTCAAGGTAGCTGGAAAATTTTTGCTGTCTTTCAAGCCCTCATTAGGCAGGAAACCTGAAAGGGTTAGGACTCGCTAGGTTATAAAGAATGCCAGGGATATCTTCTTATATTTGGAAAAGCCTTTATCTCATCTAGTCACACTTTCATCAAAAATATTAACAATGCAACTATAAATTATAGTATTATTCAGTTTAGTTATTTTCACTAAATGATTTTACATTTCAAAGTAATTTTTTTAAATAAAAACAGAGACATGCCATGGTTGTTCCTCAAAGGAGTAAACTGAAAAGCAAAAGATGAAGTGACTTGTTCAGCCATGGCCACAGAACTTCAATGATGTCAGGAATCAAAATCTGAAGATACTGGGTTTGTAGATTTTTTTGATGTCTTAACAGTTGGAGACACAATTGTTTCATGGGAAATGTTGTGCATGTGAGATACACAGTTCTTCATGTGTTTCTCTTTTCTAGCATGTTTTCATACAGATCCTTTGTACATCCTCATTTTTTATTTTATTTGTCTGTACCTTAAGTTGAGTATGCATTTCTTGCCACTTCAGTGCTGTAATTGGAGAGAAGCAATCTGTTCTGTTGTGCTGAGCTGATCTTTGGATTTATCTTGCTTACTAGAGTCTCATTGTTCGTGAGGGCTCTGGTTTTGAGTTTGAAAAACTAGGTTAATTTAGCCAGGAGATGTTAATTTAGAAGAAAAACAAATACATTTTTGCCTTGCCTTTAAAAATATGAGCTGGCTTTGGACTGCAGTTTCATAGATTTTGTGACAAATGAGGCAAGAAATAAATTGGCAAAGTCCCTATGTCCAAAATATAGTGGTACAGTGTGCTCTCTAATTCTCAGCCCCAAAGATGTCAGCAAAGGCCTCAAATTAAACAAAGTCAAAACTAATCAACTTTACAATCAAAATACAATTATTAAGGCTTTCATTTACTACAAAGAAGCAGTTGTGAAAGAGGCACTGGAGCAAGTTCTTTTGTGCAGTAAGGGAAAATCAACAGCAAGGTGTCAAACAGAAAAATGAAACCCTGCAGGTGAGGTGTTTGGAGCCAAAAGAAACCAGCACTTACGCAGAAATGCAAGTAAACTGTTGGAGAAGGGACAAGGTGTTTGGTGCTGGGCTGCAGAGGGTGTCAGAGTGCACTTGGCCCAGGCAGAAGAAGCCTGTGGACTAAAGCAATGCTCTGAGGTCAGGCACAGCCCTTGGAATGACATCCCTGTGAGGCTGCTCTGCAGGACACACCATGGCTGACAAGACCTCCCTCTATACATTTTCTGCCCTTATTTTGGGGACACAGGCTGCTCCACGTTGCTTCATGACATGCATGGATGCATCCTCATTGTCTGTATTGATACAGATACTGAATTTCTTGTTCTGTTTGATGGGCAAATACAATCTCAGTGCAACTTAAATGCAGCTAAGTGTAAGAAGTTCATCTTTAGATGCCTGTTCCTGAAAGAGAACTTGTAGGCTTCTAATGAAAATACTTTTAGAGGGACACAAATTGCTTTGGGCAGCTAAATGGTTTTCATGTCAGTGCTACAAATAGCATAAAAACTTTATTCCCATACATGGGAGATGCACTGTCTTTTAATAGATCTCTATTCTACTTTCATTTTACTAACTCTCAAAGTGGTATTAATATGTAAGTAGTGTACCAAGTTATGTCTAATATTTTGTAGAGTACACTCCCATGGCTGCAGTGTGCATGCATCACTTGTGTTTTGTTTGACTTGCCTAGTGTATGGGCCATTTTTATTTTATAAATAAGTATATTTAATTTTCTGTAGACTCTGATATGCTCTGTAAGTTTCTTAGCAGATTAATGATTTAATGAAAATATAATGTATTTTCAAGGTAGGAATACTTTTTAAGAGCTGTCAAGTTGTAGTCTGATGCATGGAATTAAACCCTCAGCCCTTCAGAGTTGCTTTACCCCCTGTTCCCTGTGCCAGGCCAGTTTGGAAGCAATTGTACATCAATCAGCAGACCATCATAATGAAATTCCTGCTTGGTAAAGATGGAAAATTTAACTCCTTATGACCAACAGTCTCAGATTTTCGTTAAACTTTCATTCCCATTCTGTATACTGATATGGCTGGTCTGGAGCATGCATAGTAAAGGACAGAATCTACCCTTCAGCTGCTCTATTCCCAAGGAAATCCTACAAGTCTTAGAAAAACCTTTTAAAAATATTAACTGTAGGAATGCACACACAAAAAAAAAGCTCTCATTCCTCTTTGGAATTCATGCACTGCCCATTTTTCTAGTTTATGTCTTAACTATGTATTTTGATTTGAGGTAAGAGTTAGGACAGCCTAGAGGAAGTATTTCATTACCAAACTTCCCAGCACCTTAGCTGAGGTTGGTGACAGTCTGCTGGGGCTTGGAAATACACACCTACACTTTTAATGAACAAGAGGAGTTTGCTGTTAAAAATGGGTTACAATGACTTGTCTCCACATTCTAGGAATAGACTTTTTTTTTTTTTTAATTGTGCAGCCTTCTATAATTTCAATTTATGCTGTGGCCCCCAGTTCTCATTATGATACTTGACAAGATATAGCAATTTCCCTCTGAAAATGCTAAAGCAGTTGCAAAGTCCATGTTAACTCCTGAAATAAGCCTTTGGGGGGAAAAACGTGTTTATCTTATTTAGGAATAAGGGAAACTCTACACAGAAAAATTCAAATGGCATGAATAAATTGTCTAAGTTGTTCAGACAATTTATTGTCTAGTTGCACTCAGGTAATTTAACTGTATCTTGCACTCCCAAAATAAGATTTCATTTGCTGTTGCAAATTAACAGGGCGCTGTTTTTCAAGTGTTGTTTAAAGGGCAGTATTAAAATTAATTTTCTTTTTCATTATATAAAATTATTTTGAATAGGACAGAGACCAGGAGATACACAGTGAGGTTCTTTCCTGTCTTCTCTGTTTCTCAAGTTTCCACTTCCTTTTCTTTGGTTGGTCTTCAGAACCTTGTTCTCTGCCTACCAGTGATGCTCTCTGATTTACATTGGACTCTAAAAAATGTTTTAAAGACTTCCCCCATTCTACACACAAGAAGTGTGTTGGATAAGAAAGGAACTAATTTCCAGTTTTGAGGTGCCTGTTGATCCCTGTTTTGTTGGTTCTGAGGAGAGCAGCCCTGTGCTGTCCAAACTTAGCAGCCTACTGCCATTTCTGGTGCACTAGATTACCCCACTGGACTTCCAGAAGGTGTGCCCCTTCCAGAAGGTTCCTCTTCAGAAAGGCATGGGTGTTTCTTATCTTTTGTTGGCCTCCTGTCTTTCTTACCCTGGGGCAGCTCATGTGAAACTGGACACCATTAATTGGGCAGTGCAATCCCAAGGGCAGGCACCTAGAAAAACTGAATCGTCACGGTTCCCATCAGCATCGCTTAGAGAGACAAGGCTGCAGTCTGCCCTGGCAGCTTCTCAGCACTGACAGGACACTCACCATCACTTCAAGATGACTTCTGACATCCCAGAATTTGACACTGTGAGCACGCTCTGTGCTGCAAGAACTCACAGCTTCCACAGAGGTTCTGTCATCTCCTTGAGCCCCACTGAAAGGTCACATTCGGGACCACAGGGCTTCCCAGCATCACTGGGATTAGGAGTCATTGTTTTCATGACTTTGAAACATGGACTTGTCTAGGAACTTTGGAATGATCAGTCCCAAAACACAGTCTAGCTACTTCTACACTATAGGGTAGTCACCTCACCGAGGCTGAAAGGGTCTTTTAATGTTTCTTCTTCATATTCTGGACGAGTATTTTACTCCTAAAACACTGCTAGTAGCTGATTCTTTCACTGTCTCCTTTGAGGATGCTACAGTGTATTTGATAGCTCATTGAATGGCTGAACTATGTACTTTAAAAAAAAAAAACACCAAATTTACATCAGTATTTTTTACTTGTGTAATTTTAGCACATTATTATTTAACAAAGAACAATAGATTCTCAGTGTCATTCTAACATTTTTTTCTGGTTTTGCCAGATAATTTTTCTATCCTCAACTGTCTTTTCACTGAAAATTCACAGAATTGTGACAGCCACATGCACAAATATTTCCCCAGTCTGTTTCACAGTTGCACCAAACTCAGCTATGGTTTTGTCTTTTTGATTGTTACAGTAATCATCCTTAAGGAAAAACAAGCTTTGAATGTGTTTTTCTATAGTTACTAAGCTTTTCAGTGGTCCTTCAAATTTGTGGGACTTCTGCTTTCATTGGCCAGTTGCCAGAACAGTCTTTCTCTTGCACATGGCTGGCTGTTCTATTCTATACCACTGTGTAATCCTGAAAATATTGGGTCTGTGTTAGCTAAAGAACAAAATTATAAATTTTAACAAAATGATACATGGAAAGCCAAATGTGTGAATGGAGATGTGCAGTAAGTGCATTGTGTTAGTTAATAATTGGGATGTTATGTATTCCTCATCCATAACTTTTAAAGTTGTCAGTTATAAAAGTTAATACAAAACCTTGCAGAGATTTAGATTAAAATCTGTGTGTATGGCTTATACTTGAAAAAATGCTAAGAGAAGGACACACTTTTCTTGTGAAAGATGCAAGAGCAGCATGGTTTAATCAAGCATATTTGTAAAAGTGATAAAACAAATCTATTTTTTTAAAAAAGCTTTATTTTTCATATTGTGCCTGTCAACCTCTCCTGGTTTCAGGAAACTGGTTTCACTTAGGCCCTGGGGTAAACAGGAGTCCTTGTTTACATGGTACAGGGCAAGAGGCTAATTGACTCTTTCATTTCTCTTCTTGTGTTTCATATACATTTAGGGAAGGTAAAACAGAGAGAAGCTGCAATCACACAACTTCTGAAGTTCAAATAGCCTGATTGGGAGAAGGACAATTAAGCTGCATTTATGCTCCTAATAACTCATGCCATGTGCTGATCTAAATTCAGATTTTTTCCAGACCTAGACTTTGGGTTTGCAGATATGTTATCATTTTGTTACTATGCTTTGAATCTGTTCCTATGTGTCTTTCCTTCTTTATATATATACATAAGGTGCTACAGAATGGCAAGACTGAAGGTGGTTGTTCTAAATGGCATGCATAACTTCTTCTAGGTTGTACTTTTACCTTAGCCAAGACCCTTTTAAGGCTTTCAAGCTCTAAAATGAATATACAACTACCTTTTCTTGCTTTTTTTTCATAACTTAGTGCAGGTTTTCTTGAAGCCTCTAAGTGTATAAAACTATTTGAGATGCCAAAGCACTGTAATGCTGTTTTTTTCATTTGTGTCTTCTGTAGCTGGCCAGGGAATAGAAAATCATACATAAAATCTTTAAAAAAAATAATTCATTCTTTCTGAATATTATACTTAACCGTGTTCTCCACAGTCGTTTAGGTCTTCTTGAAATATGTGAGTATGAAAATAAGCAGAAGAGTTCTTCTTGTTGTTATGATGCAGTAAAATCCCTTTTAAGAAGCATTTTAAACTTCACATGTAATTTCTGGTTCTGCCATACTGCGTGAATGAAGCCGTGCTCTGCAGGCCAAGAAAATACATTTTTGGGAGCATGAGGATCTGTGGTCTGACTGCAGGGCAGGCTGAGCTACAGACCCATCTGCTCCTGCTCCCCTCTTCCAGGTCCTCCTTTGGGCTGTGTCTGCAACTCGCAAAACTCCACTGCACTAATTTAGGACACTAACATAGCAATAAAACGTCCACATTTTTCTGATGTTAGTTTTCTGCTGGCTTAGTGCACTGAAATGGCAATCCATAAGTCTCAGACAACACAAGGCAAGGTTTGAAACTTGTGTTGTGGGAAGGAGATGACTGACAGCAAGCTGCTAGAGTGGCCTGAGCTGCAACTTCAGTTGCAAAACCAAAAGCCACCCCTTGCCTTCTGGTCTTCGTTCATAGCTTGGGTAATGGGCTGAGATCTCTATGTGTAATCAACTTCTGCCCTGCTTTATTATCCATTCCTTTTTAGCTTTTCCTCTTGATAGAAGGCTTGTCCTGCTCCTGACCTGGGAGGCCTCCTGCCTTTGGCCAGCTGCCTCCTTATCAGCAGAGTTTCCAAGATGCAGGCTGGTGTTTTCTGTTAAGGATCTGAGCTGCAGCAGTTCCGTCCCACCACCCTGCATCTGTCACTCATTCCTCCTTCTGAGTGGGGTGGGTTGATTAGACTGATTAAAGTAAGTGTCTGGATTGAGAGGGTTAAAGCACATCCATCTGTTCTGGATTTACTGCTGCTTCAGTGGAGGCAGGAGGGCCAGGAATTAGTGAGTGGCTTAGTCCAGTTCTCACTGCTGGCAACTGACAGGAGCACTGATGAGGTGATAATGAACTAAAAAGTCTGCCCTGTTGGCTGGGTGGGAAAGGGACCCAGACAGTGGGCAAGTCTCACCCCAGTCCTTGCCAAGATTTTCACGTTTTAATAGAATCCATCTAAAGCAAAATTAACAAGTATACATTCCTGGACAAGCTTCAGTATCGTAACTTATCACTGGTGGATGCGAAAGAAATCCCTGTGGTGGCGTTGGCAGCTCTGTGGGGCTCAGGCACCAGGCAGCCCAGCCCAGCAGGGGTAGTGGCACCAACAAGAGTGTTCATCAAATGCACAATAAGATGCACAATAACTCCTTTTAAAATGCCATCTGAGGTTGTGCAGAACACACCCCTTCCATTTTAGTTCTGACCTTTGGTGGCACTTACTAACATTTTTGACCGTAACAATTGATCCTTGAAATATTCCAATCAGGACTTGAGATACATCCTGAAGGCGTTGCTTTGTGTTTTCCCTTCATTGCTTTAAATGCTGCAAAGCATTTGTTTTTCTTACTTTTTCTTTAAACCTCTGTCTTTCATTAGAACATATTCCAGATTGCCTGTAACCTCACAGTATTTTACTTTTGACATGAGTCCAGCTAATGCCAAGCATGAGTGTTCATTATATGTCTGTGCTAACACAGTGTGGATATACTGCCATGTCAAGGTGTAAGGAGCACTTCAAGCTGGTTGGGTAGCTGAGGAATACAGTGTAGGCACTCACCAGGCTTCTTACACTGACTTTAGGTGTTCTTCTCAACTTACTTGTTGCTGACAGACTTAATAAAGGTTTAAGATTTTACAGGCCTTCAATTTGTAGAGTCTGCAGAGAGTACAAGCATGAAATATCTTAGCAAGAGTTTGTCTTTTTTATAGACAACAATGCTGAGTTTTTCAAGCTGGGTTAGAAGCTGTTTATTCCATAGCTGAAATTTTGAAGTTTATTCCAGAGCTGAAGCTTTGGAAGGCAACTTCATTCATAGAGGGAAAACCTCTCTGACCTTTGTGCAGAACACTGAGGGGGAAGATCGTGACCCCAGAGTCTCCGGTGGCTGTTGATTGAAACCTTGTGTTTCAAGAAATAAATGTTTAAAAACACTTCCTTATAAGGCCCAGGCTGCATAGACAGACTTTTTTTATAGCATTTTAACTATTTTGGTAAAAGGTGTTTCTTCCCCTACCCCGCTTCTGATCCTACCAGAAAGGGCTAACTCAGCGCAATCGTTACCGTGACCCTTAGACTGAATGCAATTTTGTCATTATAAATATGATTTAAATTGATACAGCTTCTTTTCCCAAGCCCATGGGCCCAAGCTGTCTCTGCATAAGTGTGTCTATATGACTGTAACAATGTCTGCATTCATGGGCTTGCCCATGCCAATTGCAGGGATATATTTTGTAGATACAAACCAATCCGAAAAGGAAAAAAATAGTAAGTTGAGCCTTGAGAGAAGACAACAAGTCTAATGGGTGGGATTGGATGTGAGGGATGTTGGGAACCATGTCAAATCCTTATAAAAACTTAATTTGTGTGTTTAATTGTTAGCAGTCAGAAAGACTGAAGTAAATATTTTCATACAAGTTATTTGATGTCTTCATATGCCCTTATATTCCGAGGCAGAAATTCAGGAATTTCAGAATTTCTTACTTCTTCTGCCTTCTTCACATAGACTTCTAGCAGTATTTGAAAACATGGGAATGCAAATAGTCCTGCTTATACAGTCAAAGTACCTAACCACTTTCAGATTAGATGTGTCCCTTGTTAATTGGCAAACTGCTTTGTTAGCCATACCAGTGCCCATCATCTGGTCTGGTCAGGGCTCCAACAACTTTCTTGGCTACTGGAGGAATTGGTCCTTACATGGTGCCTCATCTGTACCATGAATGTTGTGATTCATGAGAGGAGGGAGTTATTTTTAACCTGATGTATGTGGAAGAGGGACCAAGGAGTTGGGACCATGGACTGTTATTTATGACTAGCAAAAAGCAATCTCTTTTATGTGCATTATGGTTGTAGTTTGTTGTTTTCAAATTCAAATTAGATTTGATGCATGTTTTCTCATTGTTTTACTTTGAGGGGAAAGGGTATTTGTTCAAAATCAAAATTTTAGGATAAAATGACATGTGGTTGTTAAATGCCCACTAAGCTCAAAAAGTAATCTGTCCCATGAACTCCTTTCTCAAGAGGCTTCCTCAAATAAGGCCAGCAGTGACATTGAGCAGAGCTGCTAAGAATCTTGTAGCCATTCTATCTTAAAATGTTCCTTTTCTTCTAATAGAAAGGGTGGAAGGTTACCAAATGGCATTCTTGAATCTGACTCAGGAAGGGGCTTTTTTTTTTTGTTTTGATCAGATCAGCATTGTCAGAATTTCTCCTAAAATATCTTAGAGCAACAGATTCAAACATTCTTGTCTGAACAGATGAAAATTCAGTCATCTGTTCTGTAATTATATAGTAAGGACATCCTACTGCTGATTTATTTGGTATTACATTAACTTGTTGGTGGTATGTGTCTACTATTCATGTCTAAAATAGAAACCATTTTGATACAGAGAACACAAAATAAATTTTGTTATAGAAAAACAACTATTGTATGCATTTCAGAATGATACTGATGTCATCCTGATCACATTATCTTTATGAGTCTTGTCTTCTTCCTCTTCTTGCTTTGTTTGTGGAGGAGCAGACTCTGGAAATTGAAGCCACTACATAAAAAAATCAAAAGTCATCTCCAAATTTCTTCTATGCAAGACTTGGGCGCAAAGGCAATCAGTTTTATCTTCTATCTAAAGTCTCTTGGGTTTCAGTATTTTGTGGTAGTCTCCAGGTAAGGTCTTCTAATTCTTGGGATAATTAGGACGCCTGTATAATATAACAAAAAATCAAGCAGAAAAACAGCTGTATGTTGATTAGAAGTACCTCTTAGCAACTTATATTGATGAATATAGGTAGCTTATTGCTTAGGCAGCAACTTATATTGATGAATACCATCAAACTTCTACATTCAGATTTAGCTTCCCATATTTTTACTCTCAAGGTAACCAGGATGCACTGTTTTTAAACTTGATTGTGGGTTAGAAATTGCCAAGTAATTTTCTACCCATAAATCATTTTTTCTTCAGTCCTTTTTTCCACCCTTCTCTTTTTTGTTGACTATACTCACAAGTCAGGGTGTGTCAGAGTTGCTGATCCTGCATGGTGACCATTCCAATCTCCTTTAGTTTCTTACTGATGTTTAGTGGTCTTCCAGTCCTGGAAGATCATCCTCCGAAACCCAAGTGGCTGCTTCCCACAGGAAGTTTTGGGAATGGAGTGAGAGCATGTTTGATGCCATCCTCTAGAGCACTTCAGCCTAGGAAACATTTCCTTTTGAATAAGGTTGTACAGAATCTTTAGTTTCTTCCAGGTCTTTATTGACACTGCTGCCATTGTGATTAAGTTTCTTGGTATTGCTGATTATTGTGATGGCCTAGAGCCAAAATCACTGTTGCTTTTGGCTGAGTAGGAAAAAAGACAGCATGAAAATGTTTTCAGCAGGAAAAAAAAGGAGTACTTGTTAAAACTGAAGAACTGAAGAGTTGGTTGTTGTATCCTTGTATCGTACAAGAATTGAAGCTGATTTTTTTCACACCACAATATTCAGTATAGTTCATGGCAGATGTGCTGGGTGAGGCAGCATTAAGAAATAGCATTTCCTTGCTGAATACATAGAACAGGTAAAAAGTAAACTGTTTGAGTGCACTTCCCTGCTGTGGTTCATTGCTTTTTGGGAATTTCATTTTGAAGAGCAAGTGCCCCTGATCTTCCCTACTGGCTCAGCTGCATCTTCCTTCATTCAGCACAGTTTCCCTTCTGTGCAGGGTGCATGGTGACAGTTCTTTCCTTTCTTCACATTCCATGATGCCCGTGACTGCAATCAGTCTCTATAAAAGCTGATCTTTTCCTCCTCCAGCCTGAAGAGTTAAGGAAGTGCACTTCTGAGCCCCAGATCATACCTAGAACTTTACCAACAGCTTTAAAAGCCACCTCTGGCATGCGAATGTACAGACTTAATTCCAATGAGACTTTTCCTTCTCATGTTACAAGTAAGCTGGTCTTGGAAAATAAAAATATGTCTGTGGTGGGTTAACTTTGGCTAAGGGCCAAACTCCCACCCAGCCTGTCACTCACTCACCCTCCTCAACACAAGTAGAAAACAGGATGAGAAGGCTCGTGCATCATGGTAAAGACAGGGAGATGCTGATTGCTGTCATGGGCAAAACAAAGTCACCTGGGAGAAAATGAATGTATTGCCAGTTAAAGGTTAGGTGAGAAAACCTTTGAGTGAGAAACCAAGGCAAACAATAGAACAACAACTTTCCAGTCCTATTTCCTACACTCCCCTTCAGTCCAGCACTCCAGACACCTCTGCTCTCTCAGTGCAGGGAGGGGTGGGGTGGGTATGGTCAGTACACAGTTTCTCTGAGGATTTGTAGATTGGTTTGGAAGGGACCTTCAAGGTCATCGAGTTCCAAGCCCCCTGCCACGAGCAAGGACATCTTCCACTAGACCAGCCACGAGCCACATCCAGCCTGGCCTTGAGCAGTTCCAGGGATTGGGCATCCACAGCTTTTCTGAGAAACCTGTTCCAGTGTCTGACCAAATCCTGGCTTTTCCCCCAAATCTAGCAGGGCAAGCAAAGTAGCCTCACAGTATTTCATCCATTGTCCCTAAAGAGCCTTCTCCAGCCACACAGCTCTTTGTTTGCATCAGTGTGGGCTCTCCCCATGGGGCTGCAGTCCTTCAGGGAGAGATCTGCTCTAAGGTCTCTAAGAGGGCAGCAGTGACTATCTGCTCCACCATGGGCTGTCCATGGGCATCAGGAGTTCTGTACTTTGTACCTGGAGCACCTCTTTCCCCTCCTCCTTCTCTGATCTTGTTCTTCCCAGTGCTGTTTCTCACCCTTTTCCCCCCACGTCCTTCCTTTGCCTGTGTGGTAGATTTTGCTCTTTGTAAAATGTGTTTTCTTAGAGATGGCACCAGCTGGGCTGAGGGGCGGAGCAGTGTCCTGCAGCAGAGCCATCAGGAGCTGGCTGTGTCCAGCACACAGCAGCCCTGGACTCTTCTCCCAGAGGCTCCTGCAATCCCTCTGCTGCCAACACCTCGTCATGGACACCCCATAGAGCATCAAATGTTATTTAAAATTTTCGTTACAGGGAAATTATGGGAGTGTAACAATGCTTACTGATGCAGTACCATGCCACTTGCTGAGTGACAAAGACTATTTTCTTCATGGGAAGAAGGAATTTATTTTCCTTCTTCTGTTAAAGAAGGAATTTATTTTCCTTCTTCTGTTAAACCTGTTGGGTTTTAACTCTTGCACAGATGTAGACAAGGCTGCTGGCACAGGAGGTCAGAGCTACACAGGGAGGCTCTGCTCTTCTGCCAAGTGTCAAACATGCTTAAAACATGGGAAAACGCTTCTTTATGCAGCAGGTCCTGAGGCTTTGTGGCCACAGAAAAGTCTGCACTGGGGAGACAGTGTCTGCAGGATCAAATGTGGCTTAGACAGATTCCTAAACAACAGGTCCATAAGTGGATATTGGAATGAGCTTAGATAGGGATGTGCTGCATTATATCCTTAATGCTGTAATTCTCAATGATGGCAAAATATGAGTGACTGGGACAATAGGACTGAAGAAATGCAACCAAGAGAAAAGCATGGCAGTGAGGTCTGAAAGGCTGAAATTACAAAATGTATTCTGTAGAACACAGAGTACTGAAATTAAGGCGACAGCATTGAGCCCAAATGACTTCGGGATCGTTCAAGGAACACGCTAAGAAAATCATGGACTTTTGCCTAAAAAGACAAGCAGCAGAATTCTGTTTGTTGCATAGGTGGATGTGGTACAACACTAAGAATCTACAGATATTTTTGTCATATGGCTTTAATCCTGTTTCTCTTAAGAATGCCTCTTTCTGCAGTGTTTCTGTATATTATCAAGTGTTGAAGTGGGTCAGATCTAAGTGGTTAGTTGGAGTTGTGGTCACCTCAATTACCCTGATTGCTGGTGAAAACAGCAAGACTTGATTGGAGGAAGCAGATTTGGAGTTCTTTCAGAAGTGCCTACAAACAGTTTTTAAGAAGTTTGATCACACAGGGATTCTTTGCAACCTAAGAATTAAGTTTGCTTTAGGTTTCCCTATAATGGAAATATCTATCTGATTGCCTTTTGCTACAATTGCAATCACGTTTTTATTCCTCTTTATTGTAACTTTATCTTCCTTTACCTCAGATTTTTCCATTAATTTCAGGAAATAAGAGCCTGACGCAGTAATGCTTGTGAGTGAAGCCTGGTCCTTGGCATCCTGATGTTTGAACTTTATGGATTAGAATTGTTGACTCACAGCAATCAGGTTCACTCTTGTTGTGTCTGACAGGGAACAGAAGGGACTAAGCCAAAACCAGAGTCCCCAGAGTAAGGGCATTAGACCTGTCTTTTCCAAAGTGAATGGTTTCCCTTCTAAATAGTCTCTGGAAAGAAGCTTAGTAATTCCTTAGGGAGGCAAGTTATAAAACTTGAGATGCAGATATTTAAATCCTATGAGCCAGCCAGCAGTAGTGGAATTGGCTGTCAGAACTTGTAAAAATCTCAACCAATCTCTTTTATTGTCTTGTGGCTGCAGCAGTGAGGCATCTCAGCTTGTGCAGGGTGAACTTTCCCCACCATATCCTGTTTGCTACTGTTTGTGTGAATAAAATGGCAATGCAAGTTATATCCAGAGGAAGCATCTTTAGGGTGTGAAAGGCTATCACAGAGATCCTTTCATCTGCTATGAGATGTAACAACATGAGAATTTATATCCATCATACCAGAGGGGCTACAGAAATGACTGGAGCCCAATCTTGCATCTGTTTGATTTTATTAAGTGATGCTGCCTGCAGTATTTCAGATTCTTGTGTACAATATTTTGAGCTGTGTCATTTTCACTGGAAGTTGTTGAACATATGGAGGAATTTCCATTTGCATGCCAGTTAAAGAGTTCTAGGGTATTTGGGAGGTTATTACCTCTCCACTGCAAGGGAATCCAGATTATTCAAGGAAATTCATAAGAAAAGTTCTCCTACCTGCTGTTCCCCATGTTATACATGATACTACCACAACTTGCAGCATAATGTGACTCTAACTGGAAATCCAAACTACAAATTCAAACCTGGTGGAGTAGTTCTGAATCCCTGTCTTGTGCATCAAGCCTCAGAAAATCTTTTTACATTCAAGCTCTGGGCCCCAATCTGGTTCTGGTTAGAATTCTGCTGTCTTAGATAGCAGACCAGTGTAATTTATGGAAATCTTCTGGTAGCTGGTGGTTAAAGAGGAAACTGTACTGCACTTGAAAGTGGTTA
Organism: Molothrus ater; assembly: GCF_012460135.2. Taxonomy (NCBI): domain Eukaryota; kingdom Metazoa; phylum Chordata; class Aves; order Passeriformes; family Icteridae; genus Molothrus; species Molothrus ater. The sequence continues at coordinate 67,201,049 of NC_050482.2, forward strand.
TATGGTATGGTTGTCTTTTTTTACAGGGGAATGAACTTGGTGACCCAACTAAAACAGGATTAGGCAGAAAGATCAATGTGGGTGGCAGCCATTTAGATGATAAGACATTAATTCAATAATTCATGCTGTCCACCTTTTTATGCCCTAAGCTATGATTAAAAGGATATCTGTAAAGAGCCACATGAAGTCTGTTATTTGTCTCTTTTGAGTGACACAAAAATCCTGAATACTGTAGCTTCTAAGCAGGTAGCACAAAGTCTTGATCTAACAGTGTGTCTGTGTTCTAGAAATGTGTTTGATTGTGGAACACTGCTGTGTTAAATCTGGAGCCCTCAGGTCCTGTGCCTGTTTAGGAGTCAGCTGTAGGCTCAATTTCAGACATGTTGGTATTATCATGGAATGTGAAACCCTGGTAACCTTGGTTGATTTGGGAACTTCATATAAAAGGCAACAGAATGATAATTTTTAGTAGTGTCGTTGCCCCTTGATTCAAAAAGCTGAATGTCTGCATGCAACTTAGCTGGAGGAAAAACAAATTCTAGCACAGAAATCAACAAGTTAGACTATTGTTCTTCAGCATGGGCTAGAAACTATCTAATAAAATTCTGTATTTATAATTGGTTCCAGTTTTTCCATCAAGTTGCATTTGCATTGCATAATCTCCTACCCCGTTGAAAAATTCCCTTTGGCCCTTACAAAGCCCACTGTAGTGACTTGACTGCTCTTCAGGTTTTCCATCTTTAGAGTGGTGTTAGCTCCAAATTTTGGCAGTGCTTGGTTTTGGTCACCACAGCAGTCCAGGCTCAGCTATGTGGTATTTCAGAGACCATCCCTGATCCTTCTGGAGCAGGAACAGCTGGATCCTTCTGGGTGGAACAGCTGCTGTTATGCAGTTGTGGTCACTATGGTTTGAAGCAAAATGGGGAAGTTGAAGGCTTAATCCTTAAGAATCAATCAATAAGCCAATGGTTATTCTGGAAAATAACCCTGAAGAACAGAATATTTCCTGTGGCAATTCCTGATATCTGATGTATTTGTTTTCAGAGTGCAGAGGACTAACTTTAAACACCACCTTTGGTTGGGTGTGCAAAGGAGATTTTGCAGAGTCCACCTGTTCTTCTTTTTTTGAATGCAAAACTGTCTTCTGTGCTTTCTTAAAGTGGAAAGCATTTTGTGGACATGGTATGAGCTTATTTAATGACATAACGATTATAGGTACAACATCAAGACAATAAAAAAAGAAAATACTTAAAATTGCTTAATATGAAGTGAGGACCCTGGTGAGTACTGTCTGTACAGAGCCCCAGTTTTGTATTTCCTCTGCATAGGAAATGAAAAGTTGCCCTAAAATACATGATACAACCTGGTTACTCCAGTGGCACCCTACAGTGTGGGTTTGAAGTTGTGAGACAAAATCTCCCAGCTCCCAGATAATGTTCTAGAACAAGCTGCCAATAAGCAGCTGTCCATAAGGGGATCTGCACCCTGTCCCCACTCTGTCATCATGCAGTTTTCACTTACAGTGTACAGCCTGGGACTGCCACTGGTATGCCATTGCCTTGGTTAGATGTGTATTCTCTGAGCTCTTGTGGCCTGTGGATCCCACTTTTACAGGTAGATCCTCTCACAGCAGCAGTTTTGATTCCCAGAACTGGGGACAAAACAGGTATTCTCTTGTTCTCCTGTTGATTCATGTGTTCTTCATTTCGTTGCCCAGCTCTGGTTCCACTGTGAGGTGTGTGGTCAGAACCTGTGCAGGTCATCCTGGGTGGTGAATTCTACTTGTGCAGCCAGTGCCTGGTTTGAGGCAATGCTGAGAGTGATAACATATATAAATGCCTTTCAAGTGGGCCAGAGAGCTTGCTGAAGGCCTTTTGGCATGATGTCTGCTTCACAGGTACATTCCCAGACTGCTCTATAATGACCAGTAGTTTGAAAAAAAATAGAGTAGTATTAGGTTTGTATTCCTCAGGGTGTTGTTAAAAATCATTAAATTAGTTAATCAGTATTAAATCTCAGAAATTGTTCTATCAGTCCATTGCATCATTAGAATTTCAAATTACTGCAATGCTTAAGCCTTGTTATCAATTCAACATTTTTTCCTAAATGATCATGAAATGTTACTACTTTTTGGTTTTACTATTTGAGCTACCCCTGTAACTACCCATTGCCATGCCCTCTGTAGTTTTAAGATATGTCAGCTAATACTAAAATAGAGGTGCACTCTAGTAGGAACTTGTGCTGCACTAAATTTAACGAAGTGTTGCATTTTAGTTGTATCATTTAATATACATTTTGAGACTTCACAATTAACCCTTGTCAAATATAATAACAGTAGTAATAATCAAAGGCGTTTCTAGTTTGAGAAAAACAAAAACATCTTAAATGCTTGCAGAGGGATTTTTGTAAAAATCCTTATGTGAAGGTGCCTGGGAAATGAGGGCAGGCAGAGCCCCACTTTGCCATGCCTGAAGGGAAGTTTGATGGCAAAATTCCAAAGCCCTGAAACTCTAGGACTTGGAGTGAGTGTTGACACTGATGTAACCTGAGCAGTACAAATGATGTTGCTTTAATACTGTGGATGTTCAGGAGCAGTGATTACTAATGGAAAACACAGAAGTGCAGATAAATGTACAGGAAGAGCCATTATGAGCTTGCTGCACCAAGCCCTTCCTGAAGGGGTCTGTAAGGGGCTGCTGTGGCTGTGGATGAGTTCCATCTGTGCTGCCTTCTCAACCAGGCTGGTGAGGTAGGAAGCTGTAAGTCACGGCCTGAGCACACCCCTAATGCCTTCTGCCACTTTAAGGGTCTGTGAAGAGTTTCTTTAATTGCAGAAGATGGCTGAAGCCTTTCTGTGCTATATGCCCCTCATTTCCTTCCTTTTTCCATCGTGCCAACTCCTCCTGCTGTCCCCCTCTTCCAGCCCTGAGGTCCCCATGCACAGCTTGGTGCCAGAAGTGTTTTTTCTGGAGTTCACAGGCTCAGGTGTCCAAGCCCTGCACAGGCTCAGCCTGTCCAGATACACCAGATGAGCTCATGTGGTGCTTCCCATGGACTCTGTGTGGTCAGTGCTGCTGAAAGCTGAGGGAGCCGGGTCTGTCTCTCCCCATGACCAGCCCAGAGCGGTCTGGATGTGGAGTCAGCTCACTCTGAAGGTGGAGGTGCCCCTCAAAGCTCCTGTGTTCCAGAGAAGCCTCAGAAGCTGGCTGGGTGTACTGAAAGGGAGACATCTCTGGCATGGGAATGGTATCTGTGTAGGAACAGCCATGCTCAAGGGCCAGCTGAGCCAGATTCTGAACTGATAACACCCCTCTGTTTGGTTCTTGAACTGATTAATGTTCCTTGCAGTGGAAATTAGACATTATTGGTAATAACTCCTTCCTAGTACCTGCTTCCCTTTCAATGGCAGGAATTCTCTTTGAGAAATTAAACGCTCTCTGGTGTGTTTTAATGAAATCCAAGTTTTGTCTCGAGTCATCAATTTCGCTCTGTCTCTCAGCCATCATCCTTATATTCCTCCCCAGAAACCCACTAACTAATCAACTTAGCACTGGGCATTCTGAAATGTTTGCTGAGAAAACAGCTCTGTTTTGACAGACAGCAATTATAGCACCTGGGCTATAGGCAGACTTTACAGCCCTTCTGGGGATCTCTTATGAATAGGCACCATGAGGCCAGCACAGCCCTGTGCAAACAAGCTTTGTAACCAAATTGCAGTGAAAACCCCCTTCTCTTCCACCCACACCCTCCCCTCCCAAAATTACTGACTAGCATGGATGTACCTCCTGTACTTACTCTGAACCTGAAAAAGTTCTCACATTTTGTAAGAAAATGCCATTTAGGTCTAGGGAGAGTTACTGTCTCGTTCAGATATGCTGGGTGTGTGTCATACACACTCATTTGAAGTTGTTGGATTTTAATTTGTTTTTTCATAATTGGAGACCTTCAGAACATTTGAGGGCTTGGAGTGATTCAAGTATGTGGGAAATTAAGGAGAGTATGTTAATCTAAACACAGCTTTTGTCTGTGTCCTTTGAGGAGGCATATTGTCTGATACTGGTTGCATTGCTCATCAGTCTTAGATCACATTTTTTTGAGGAAGCCAGGGTGCTGTCTGAGGTCACACAGTCATCTTTTGCTGCCCATTTGAGACTGTCTTGGAGGGTCTGGGATCTCTTCTCAGCTGCCATTTTATTTCTTCAAACTGCTTTGGTCTATGCCGACATCACTTCTTGCTCTGAAAGGGTTTAATAGAAACTAAAAATTCTTCTGTAGGTAGCGTTCTTTCACTCTTTTCAGCAGTCTCAACTAGAGGAAAAGGAAAAGAAAATGTCTACAGCTAGGCAGCTAATTCAGGACATCAAAAATATGTGAAATGCTAATTTAAACAAAATAATATTGACCAGCCATATTAATGAAAAACAGCCATTGACTTGAAAGCTGTAAAGCTGTTACGGTGTGATAGCCTCCTTGTTCTAAAACATTCTTTTTCCCAGACAGTCTTTTTGGCCATTACTCTCAGAAGTACTTTCTGTAGGCTGAAATAGGTTACATTTAGTGTGTGTACTTTATTTCTCCTTCTAGAGCTGACCATCCTGCTCTATTTTGAAATTAATTACTTCAAAATCTTTCGCAGTGAGGTGTGCGAGACCGAAAACATAAATGAGTGGCTTTTCCCTGAAGAAGGTGTCTGTTCCAGCCAGGTTGTTATTGCTTTCCTCCCCTCGGAGTGACCTCTGCTGGGAGCATGATCCCCTCCTGCTGGGACGAGGGGCTCTCACAGCTGCCTGGACACGCAGTTCCCTCCCAGCCACATGAAAGGCAGAGGTGTTAATCCCCCTGCCAGGCTTGTGCTGGGCTGTGCTTGCCACAGGTAAGGCTTTCCTAGGATGGGATTGTCTGCAGGGCAGGAAAACAGGCTTCCCTGGGTGTTAGCTGTAGCCAAAGAACATCACCTGGAGCAGCCAGAGTTTGACACTTCACTCAGCTTTTCATGGCATCCCTGGCACGTTGCATAAATGAGCTCTCAGGTTGAGGGACTGCAAAGGGATGTCTTGATGGACACAGTTGTGATTAGGTTACCTTTAAATAGAAGATTATAAATGGTACTGCCTTCAAGGGGAGATGTTTCTCATTTTTACATTTATTCCACTTAGTCACCTTTACCTTTCCCCTGTTCCTATTGTACCAGTAAGTAAAAAAGCAAGATGTGTGAGGAGGAAAAAAATCTCACATTTCCTATTGCTTCCTTACTTTGTTTTGCAGAGAAATCATGTTAATAATAGAATATTTTGTTATTTTATAATAGAAGATCAGATTTTTTGAAATGAGATTGGGGATGACACGTTCAAGACAAAACTTAAAAATCAAAACTTGGTTTTTCACTCCACCCTTGAAGCCACTCTCTGTCACAGTTAAGCACTTTGCTGCAAATGATTAGCCAAAAAATTCCTAGGGATCTGCCAGTGTTAATCTCTGTTCTGCCTGATGATGATTTTGCTAAGCAACTTAAGGTGTTTTCCTCCCATAGTCCCTGAATGTGTTACTATCTTATGTAAATAAGGTCTTGAAGATGAAATGAAAGACAGATCCTTTGGCCAAACCTGTATCCATTCATTTAACAGATGACTGAGACAGCATAAAGCATCCCCACAAGTATGAAGAGCTAAAGTTACGTTTCTCAATGTCTGCAGATTTCACTTTGCAACATTAAAATGTTTGGAGCTTTTTATTAACTATGATTTTATGTGTGTTTTTAAGTAGATAGATGAAATGCTGAAAGTTTTTTGGGAACTTGTATTGAAAATCTGAAGCCATTTGGAAGGAAGTTAGAGTCTGGTCCCTTAAAACAGCTCTTACTATATGAAGTCAGTGGTAATTCTGTCTTTGGTTTCAGAGAGGAAACCATTTGTATTTGCTATAGTGATGAAAGACTTCTTTTTTTTTCTTAATGCCAGCATTCAAAAAACCCTGTTCAATTATTAAAAACTGCTGTTTTCTATTGATGGTAAATACCCAGCATAATCAGAATTACTGAAGAAAACAAAATCAAGAAAGATTTTTTTTTCAGTTTATTAGGCCACTTGAGGTATTTGTAGTATGCCTAAAATGTTACTTTACTGGTTTGTAACATTCTTAATTGTTAATTTGGATCACATAGGACTTGAACAGAAATGTTTTTGCCTCTTCTTAGAAAGGCACTGTGGCATTCCACGTTTCTCTTTCCAGCATAAGAAACTGCTGAAGAAGTTACACATATGTTGGGGGTAGCATACTACTGGTTTTAGAATCTAAGAACACTGGAGAAGTTGGTGAAAGGGAATTTTGGCTCCTTGAAAGTTTAATAAATACTGGAATTCTGGTGAAATTCTAGAAGTTACGGAAATGCTGAAGTCCTGGAAGTGTTGCAGAGTAGCAGGCAGAGGGTGGCTAACGTGCTATGAATTGATTAACTGTTACAATTCATGAGCAGAGTGATGAATAAGCTGATAAAATATTCTGATAATATAAAGAATAGGCCTTTAATTAATACCAGTCAAATTACTTTGTCTAAGATGCGTAATGCCAAAAAAATGTGATATGGTTCCTTGATTATCTCTAAAGTTTGGTTAAAAAAAACCAAACCTTGTTTAGTACAGGTAACTTTTTGCATTAAGCATAATTAATCTTCTGTAGAAGACCAATTCCCAATATTATCACACAATTAAGGAACAGTTTGGTTTGGAAGGGACCTTAAAGATCATCCAGCTCCAAACCTTCCACTGGACCAGGCCCCGTCCCTGGTCCCATCCAGCCTGGCTTTTGACATTTCCAGTGATGGGGCATCCACAGCTTCTCTGGGCAACCTGTGCCAGTGCCTCAGCACCCTCACAGTGAAGAATTTCTTCCTAATATCTAATTTAACTCCAGCCTCTGTCAGATTGAAGGCATCGCCCCTTGTGATGGGTGAAGGCTATCACTGCATGCCCTTGAAAGAGTCCCTTGATGTTATCTGTTAGTGCTGTATAGACAGTGTGCTGAAAGTGAGCATTAACTGTCAGCATTTTCCCATTACAGTTAAAACTGAACAGTGAACTTCATTTTTTAGATTTTTCTGCTGGGCTGGATGCTGATAATCATTTGATCAGTGAGCTGGAAGCAAGTCTAAAATGACAGTGCAGGTGATACAGGAAATACTGTAGTGTTCCCTAATGGTGACAGCAGACATGTGGGGCCATTTAAATTGCTTCTTAATGCAAGCTCATTTACACAAAGTGCATCTGAACATGAAGCATTTAAATCAGAACAATATGAAGTCTACTGTGCATTATTTGGAAAGGAGTGACTTGGAAAAGATTTGGCCATGTTATAGAAAAAAGTGTGGTCTTGGCAGCAGGAAGGACTTTGGCTGCATAAAAATAGGATTAATGAGTATGAACAGAATGAAGATTTTAGTTCTGTTTTATAGGATAGTTGATACAGTTGTCACAAGACTCTGTATAGTCCTAATATCTAGAAAATCAAATAATAGTAATATTAAAACACTTTATTCAAGCAGAGACAGTCAAAACAAGGATCATTATCCAGAAACTGAGAACAGAAGGGTTGGAAATAGAATGACATAAGACTATGACAGTGAAAATTATTAACCACTGGGACAAACTCACAAGGGCAGCAGCCTTGGCTTCCTCATGGCTTTCAGTCCCAAGTACATGTCCTTTTCTTAAACCCCCCCAGAATAAATGATTGGGAGCAACTGGGTATGATGTAAATATTTATTCTCTACAGGAAAGCAGACTGGATAAAATCAGTAAGCCTTAATTCTGCCTACTGAAACTTAATTCTGCTCTGAAACAATCCACTGAAGCCAAGGAGATCCTTTAAGTAGCATAAAACAAAATAAAATAAGCTGGTGGAAGAAGTTATTTTCCACACAACTGTTTTCACTTGTAGGAAAAGTAATTGTGAAACAAATAGCTTCAGGAGGTTCAGTCTTGGATAAATCAGATGAGTTTATTGCTGCTTACATCTGTTTTATCAATCCTTTCCTTCTCCTCTTTCCTTACCTAGATTTTTTTTTTGTTTGACCAGTTCAATAGCTTAACTTACAGTATTTGATGAATTCTCATCTACATATTCCCAAAACTTCCTTTGCTCTATCACTTTCTCTTATGTTTTTGTCCTCTGAACATCTTTCAGGTGTGTCTGTTTTCCATGAAGCAGCTTCCCAGGGACAAGTTACCTTGTAATGGCTGTAGTTTTAAGATCCAAAAGAACTTTGAAGAGTAAAAATTATCAGGATTTTTTCCACTGTTTGTAGTGATTGCACGGAATGATTTACTACCATCAAAGCTGCAGGAAATCTTGCCTTTAAATGCTCAAAGGGAAGCTTCCCTTCCCATTTCTTAATTGTGAATTATGCATACTGAAAAAATATAGACCCTAGTTTAGCTCTGGTTTTGGTGATCTGTTATGATCTGAAGGAGGCAAAGCAAGTTTTTCCTCTGTCCTGTTTTGTGTGAACATGGGAAGCTCCCATTTGAAGTGTCCTGTTGCTTCCAAGGAGAGCAGCAGAAGTGCAGCCAGCACATGGCTCACCCTTACCTGAGGGACAGCTGGAGTACAAGCCAGCCATGGCAGGTTGCTCCTCTGTATGGCTGAAATATTTAGAGAAATAAGGCTCCACAGCATATTGAGAGTGGAAAATATCCACTGCTTTGTTTCGTGGCTTAAAATGAGTTCTCTTTCCTTTCTCCTGGAAATGTAACCTGTGGTGTAAGAGCAACGTTCCTCTTAGCTGGGAGGGAGATTTCTCAGGAGTCCAACAATACCATCATCTCTGTCACCACCTCAGTTTCTTTCCAGATGCCAAACCCAAAACTCAGATCACAGCCCTTGATCACAGTGAGAACATCCATATTACAGCCTAAATTGCATGTCAGATTCTTCAGCTTGCAAAGAAGAAAAAAACATTTCCAGAGCAGGGTCTGCCTGCAAACAGAGAAACCAATGATTTCCCTTTCAGTTCCTCTGTTGCCTTAACGTTTTGAATCCAATTTTTACAGTGCAGAAGAGACCTAAAAGCTGAAATGGAGTGAAAAAACAGCATATGGAGAGTATTTATTTCTTGGGTGGGGAGCTGTGTCTGAAGAATAGGATTATATCAGAGTGTTGCCTGCATGGTGTTGTCACCACAGTAACATGCAGCAGCAGGAGGAGGATGAGGAGGCTCTCTGAAGGTGGTGTTGGGTGAAGGCAGCAGGGCCAGCAGGAGAGGCAGGAGGAGGAGGAGGAGGCTCTCTGAAGGTGGTGTTGGTGAAGGCAGAAGCAGGAGGAGGCTCTGGAGGTGGTGTTGGGTGAAGGCAGCAGGGCCAGCAGGAGAGGCGGCGGTGGGGCTTAGCCCCATTGTTCTGCAAGCGGCTGCGGGGCTGCCCAGGTGTCCTGATTTAAAGGCTGCTCCTTGAGACAGGAAATTGTATCTTGTTCTGAGGTTTACTGTAATAAAGTACATAGTCCTGGGGGAATGTGCTGCTGGGCCCATGAATCACTTTATGGGCTGGCTGTTCTGACCTCAGCCCTGTGATTTATTCACGCCATACCGCAGCAGGAATGGCAAAAATGTGAGCGGTGCATGGTCCTCCCAGCCTCCCCCTTCCCAGCCAGATGGGCCTTGAACTGGGAGCCTGCCATAAATCCATAAAGGCAGGTTTGCTCCTGGCTGCCAGTTCCACTTGTCCTGCCCACTCTGCCATGTGTCTGCTGGGGAATCCTATTGCTGCTCAGGTGTTTCCTTCGTAGTTCTGTGGCCTTGTAGTTTCTCGTGTGAAAAGATGAAAAATCTCAGTGCAATCATGGTGCTCCTAGCAGAAATAAGTGTGCAAGTTTTTGGTAATCCCCTTTTTCCTTTCAGTTAGCAATAAGCAACAAAAAGAAAGAGACCAGACTATTTTCAGCTCAGAATGTCACTGTTTTACAGATGTTACCAGATGTGCCCTCTAGTAAATAGTAGCATTTGCATTTACAGAGGTAGTTAAATGATGCGCTTTTGGTTGAATCACAAATGACAGGAGTGAAGAGTAGCTCCTGTCTCTCAGCTTCACTAAGCCATGTTTCTGCTCCAATTGACACTGTTTGTTTACATGTTTTGCATTTAGCAGTTGTTAGTTTTAAAATCTAGCACCTTACTTTGGTGCTGGTCTCAGTATTTGAAAGATTTCTTCTGCATGAAGCATCCTGATATTTTCTTGTAAATTCATTAGTCTGTACTCTTCAGAAAATGCTCAGAATTTTTATTGATGTCCAAAACACCTATTTCTTAAGGATAGCTAAAGGATTAAAAGTTGTCCATGTCACACATGTTCACCCTGCCTTGCAGTTATTTTCTGTCCCTTTATTTTTTTATTTACTTTCTTTTTTTATATAAAGTAGATAGAATAGAAACATTTTCAAATTCAGCAAGATTTTTCTTGCAAGAAATTAACCTTGCCACATATCTTAACTAAGTAGATACCAACTGATAATTCCTAACAATTGTAGAACCAATTAAATGTCAATTTTACCAAAATAAGCTAGATGATACTTAGAAGAAGATAGGGGAACTTTGATGTATCTGTAGCATAGGCAGGTTTTCATGAGAGCCAGTTTCTTGTGTGATAGAGGCTGGTTTAATTCTGTTTTTCTCTATTTCATAGTCTTGAAATTTGGAGGTTTACTACTTTTTTAAGACGTAAGAGCTACATGTGTAAATTTATCTGTGGTCGTGTTTCTTCAATAAGGCAGTTTGGGAGGGATTTTTGTTCATACTACAGCATAAACACAGCTTCAGATTTGTTCACTTGGAAAGGTGTTGGTTGCTAGAATGTGCTAAATTGAGGTTTTTCCAATGTCCTCACATATTAATTACTTGCTCTCTCACTTTGTGTGTGTTGCTTAAGGTTCACATGCTTTGTGTCTCATTACAAAACAGGCAGCAACAGCTTACTTTGAGATGCTTGAGCTTCTCTTTATTTCAATAAAACTCTTCAGATCTGTACATGAAAAAAGGCTTTGAATTGGAGTGTATCATTACTGTGCTTAGCAGGGATCTGATAAAGAATTGTCAAAGGCCTGTTTGCATAGCTTAGGTCAGGCTTAACAGTGCTTTTTCTGGAGCAGAGTACACATGCTCAGTCTCCTAAACTTTTTACTGCATGCAGCTCTGGTTTCATCTCGTGAAGAACAGGCACTGGATAGAGGTAAAAACAGAAGGGAAGGTGGTGGGATGCTCCCTAGTTACTGTAGAATGCCAGTTGCTTCAAGCATCTGGGAATTTATCTTCAAAACTCATCAGAAAATGCTGTAGTGCCCATTCAAAGAAATCTGCACTCAGGGACTGCAAGTAGCTACACCTGCTTTCAGACCCGGATCTGAAAAAGGAAATTAAATGAAACCTCTCAGGCCCCTTCTGCTGCAATTACAGAACTAAATATATCCAAATTTTATCCATAGCCCCTGACACCTGCTCCATTTCTGTCCTCAACCCTTTCAACAACTCCTGCTTGCTTAGAAACACTTTTTTTTGGCACTACTTAAGGAGCAGCCATTGGAGCTACCCGGAGCAGGAGGCAAAGTGATGCCTCAGTGTTTAATGAAACTGCTTCCAGCCTCTTTTTCCCCTGATGCTGCTATTCCTGTCCTTACCCAGACACTTGGCATTTCTTGTGCTCCTTTTTTGATCCCTCTCCTGGGCAGCAGCAGCAACCAGAAAAAACTGAAATACAGGTATAGTTAGGGTTAGGAGGGAAAAGAGATCAGCATTAGTGCTGCTGTTGTTACTACCACCAAAGCCCAAATTCATCATTTGCAGAATTGATACAAAAAGGTCTGACCTTGAAGAAAATATTTCCTTTTACAAATCAGACAGAGTGGTTCTGGAAGAGAAGCTTGAACCAAATGTTCAAAAGAACCCTCAGAGAAGAAGGAGTAGGAAGTTAGGCAAGGCACATCCTGATTGGTGCTCAGATAGACAATAAATAATGAAAACAATCCATAGCTCTGACAGGAAAATTTGTTGAAATGCTACATGTGGAATAATATTTAGATGTTTGTAAAAGAACAACAAAATGATGTAGCTGTACACATCTGGTATGTAGCATGAAACTGGATGTCACAGGGATAACAGGAATTAGTGAGAAATAGACTAACATTCAGAGCTGAAATGTGGGTACAGGTTGTTCAGGAAAGCTAAAAATGAAAGTAATGTTGTTGTATATTAATTATAATGGAGGTTTTGAGGAAATAAAAAAGAGTATAAATTATTGCATTACTTAGAGTCAAAATAATGTAAGGATCATAAAAGTTACATAAATAGATTAGATGGTATCCTGCTATGGATTTTAGGTATAATGTTGTGTTAAATGTAACTAATAATGGAGAAATGTGTTTTTGTCAGATGTATCCATTTATTGGATACAAATCAGAGAAACTGCCAGGCTTGTTAACTTAATAATGACTAGATCACCAAGATGTAATGGTGTGAGACTTCAGGATTGTAATAAGTAGTGATGACACTAGCAAAGAAATCATCACCAAAACTGACTTCAGCTGTAGTGATCACAAATTGATAAAACCTGTATTCAAAGAATAAAACTTTGCTAGAAAAGTGAAGTATTCAATTTCAAATTAATAGACTGAAAAATGGAGACTACTACATAGCAAGTAAATTGGTCAGAAGAACACAGGAGGTTCATGCAGAGGAAGCAGAGCATTTATTTAAATCAAAAGTCCAAAACTATAAGGTCTTTGCATCACAAACAAAAGGAGAAAAGTTTAAGAAAGTTACAAAGCTTTGTATCTGTATCCAAAAAAGGAATTGGCAGCAGCCTTAAATTGGTCAAGAGAAAGAGACATTTAGGGAAAGCAGAAATTGTAGGAATGAAGTGAGAATTGTGGAAACTCATGCTGAATGAGACTTCCCAAAAGAAATAAAAATAAATAATAAATATTCTTTAGCCACTGCTACAAAAGGATCAGGAAAAAAAGTGGAACCACAATGCACTGAGAATAAGTGTAGTATGAATATGGTTCCAAAACTAAGTTAATGCCTTTGCCTTGATTTCCAGTGAGCTGATAAAATATAGAGGAAGGCAGGTATGATCACCTGTCAGGATGTCAGCCGTGGAAATGAGACAGATGCAGAAGTGAGATAAATTATACTCACCAGAAATGACACAGTAGTCATTTAGCAAGGAGGTAGATGCTCTGTCTGTTTGATTTGAGTATAAAGACTGGATCATTTTCTTAAAACAACTGTGTTATAAATCATGACTAGAGTTTTTCACTAAAATGAACTAAATAGTGAATGAAATTAAGTGAAATAAATAGTGAATATTTCACTAAATGAAATAATAAATCATGACTAGTGTTTCTTACTTCTGTGATCAGAAGCCACAGTAAGATTGCAGTATTGCTGTCAAAGTTTGACTGATAAAGCTGAAATTTCTTTCTACCGTCTTTCAACTTGGGCCAGAGTCACAAAGACATCAAGACAATTGTTTTCACTGTAGTAATTGTGGTTATTTGATATGTTATAATCAGTGTGAATTCCATGATTCATTTTCCATTCTTACGTTTTGGCAGTGCTGGCTGTGGCAGTGCAGGGTTTGTCACTGTCACAGTGTCAGGAGGAGCTGCAGCTGGGCAGTTCCTGCAGGGATGAGGAACCTGCGGTCGGATCTGGGTTCCTCATGTTTATTCAGGGTTTTAACTGGCTCCTCAGGCTGCAGGGATACACAGCCAGTGGAGGGGCAGGAGCCTGGAAATGGGAGGGCAGAACCATCTCTTGCCACAAGAGCCTGTCTTGTGTCAGCCTAAGCCGATTGTGAAACCACATGCTAAGCTAGAGCTCAACCTGAACTTGACCATGTCCCAGGAAAAGAAATGGGAGCTGCCTTTCTTATAAGGTCACTTGTCAAAAGCTGGTGGATGTATTCTGGTGGCCTCTGTTGCCTGGATGAAAAATATGCCTTGAGTTTGTGCTCTGTCTGCACTGCTGTTAAACGGCGGATGAAGAAAGAACACCAATTTCACGAGTTCCTTCTCAGAAAAGCCAAATCTGGGGAGCTCAAGAGCCTTGTAAGTACTGCTGTCTCTCATCCACATCTGCACTGAAAGCTGCTAAAGCAAGGAAGGCTGTCTTCAGAAAAATTCTACCCTTTGTAGGGGACAAATCTCCCATAACATCAGGTGCCAGGGTTGGAAGTTCCTTCTGCAATGTGCCATCTTGGGGAACTTCCACTCTTCACAGGCACCCAGGGAAGGCTGATGGGCTCTCAGTTTAGCACCTGTGACATGCAGCAGTCAGCTTTTCACTGAGGTATTCATAAATAAAAATAGTTCAGGAAATTAGTAGTGGGTTTGAAACTTCTCTGTGAAAGTGTTAGTTTTTTTTCTAGGTAATGCTGGCAGACAGTCTAAGGCTGAGCTGCAGTTCTGAGTGCTCAGAGCTGAGACATGAGCAGGACTATGAATTGCAAACTTTTACCTCTGGTGCCAGAGTGATAAAATTAAGATGGAAAGCTTAAGTGCAAGAAGGGCTAAAACATTGATGGAAAAGGTAATACAAAATATTTATAGGACTACTTTATCAAACATGCTGAGGGAAAGGACTTTTAAAAGCACTGCTTATCAATCCTACTAAGGAGTTCTGTGATTCTAGACAATTGGGATGTTAGAGAAAAGATGTGTAGGAAAGTCTAAATATATTATCAGTATCTTTTTTTTAAACAAGGACAGTGCAAGTGGTAATGCTTCCTGTGTCATGGAATTCACATTGATTATTATCATGCCATTCTTATAATGGAAAATTAAAGGGACATCACTTCTGTGACCACACAACTGTATTCACCAAGAGTTTGTATTTTTCTCTTGTTTACCAGTTGTGGTCACATGCATGCAATGACATTGAAGAGACCAGTGGAAAGGTGTTCATTCAGAAAGCTTCAATTTGGTGATAACAAAAACCTCTTTTTTTCATCTAATTCAGTTTGCTTGAATTCTCAATTTCTATTATGGTAGCTGTAAGAGCATAGACCAGAGATTAGAAAGGTTGCTGATGTGCCAGCCAGGCCAGGCAAAGGTGATGTGCTGATTCAGGAAACAAGGACTGGAATGGAAGGAGTGTAGTATTATCCCTTTTAACTGAAGATTTAAAGGCTGTGCTCTGGAAATTAATTTGCAGTCTGAGGTTTGATTATTCCCAGCTGTAATTAAAAAAAGCAGGTAGTACCTTTTGCCAAGTTAAATTTTTTTCCCACTCTCTTGCAGTAAGAGGTAGCTACTGTTTCTTTTGGACAAAAGTTTGCTCACTTTGGGATACTTCGAGCTGCATCTTAAATGCTGCAGAAATCACAGCCAGTGCAGAATTTGGCAGCTTGCATATTAAGTGAGTGAGTTATTCATCTGTTAGCATCATGAAATGTCATTCACTGGTATAATTGCCTTTTTCAAGGTTTCTTTTAAGACCTAAATATTGATACCCAGAGCTTTGCAAAGACTCTCTCCTCCCTGTAAGGTACTGGAAGTCAGAGTTTCTTAATTTTCTGAAGATGTTCTATAACCAGAAAAACAAAAAAAAAAGTGGGAAAGAATGTGGAGTTCAGAAGTACTGCTGCAGTGGTAGACACAGTTTATGATGGAGAGGACGATGGAGCCAGGGCTTCTGGCCCATTGAATCTGCAGTTTGGTGTGTTGTACTCCTAATTACTTTTTAAGAGTTTATTGAGTGTCACCCACCCAAACCCTGCCATTCTGCTAAACTCATGAAATTACTGAAGGCCATATCCCAATGCTTTTATGTTCTTAGCTGCTGCCTGTCTGTCTAGCTCTCATAACACTGCAGTGCTTTATCTGAATCTCTCTGCCTGCAAGTTCTTTCTGTTGTTGTCACATCATGGAAGGGTTTTTAATTCAAATACAAATAATACAGTTCTTATTGTGATGGTGAATTCACCAGGGTAAGTCTTACAAATGTCTCTGACAGGAAAGCATTAAAAGCTTTTAGCAGAATTTTTTGTAGGCTTGGAGTAAATGCAGTGGACAAAATCAGACAACCGAAACAAGTCCTGTACGAGAGGCACCTCTGTCATTCTTTGGTGAGTGATGCCCTTACCATGGGCAAACAGCTCATGGAACAGGAGGATCTTTCCTTGTGTACTAAAAGCACAACAGCCATAATTACAGTTCATCTTAATATGCAAGGATGAAAACGCTGGCAGCTTAATCATTGTTCATGGAAGTGCAACACTCTCTGTTGAAGGAACTGATTAGATTGCTATGAGCTTGTAGCTACCTGAGTCTTCAAATTTGTGTCACTCTTTTAAATGCTTTAGTTTAATGCCAGTCAGAAGGAGAACAGATTTGATCCTATAATGCAACTAGAGCTGATGGAATAATCCCAGTTCTTCCATGACATTAAAATCAAAGCTGCTGCTGATATCAATATTGCTTTCATATTATCTCATACACACGTTCAGAAATACTCCAGATAGGAGGAAATTTCATAATTTGAAATAAACTTTATAGAACAATATATTTATAACATCTCTATATGGAATAAGTGTTCTCCCTGACATATGTAAGCATATTCTTTTAATGAGTATGTATAGTTTTCATGTTTTGAAGCATCATTAATTCAGCACTGTTTGCAGCCTGTTATACTTTCTAATTATACAACTGATAAATATTCCAGTGCTATGACCCTGGGAACAGTACTGCAAAGTACAAAACTGCTTTTTAAAGTTCACCTCCTCTTGTGTTTTACCAAAAGGATTCTTCTCCTTTATTGGGAAAGGGCTGTGAAGGAATTATGTAGTCTTCTGAAACCAAGTGCCATAGAAACCCATTTGAAGACAGCTTAATTCTATTAATATTAGTAATTAGTAGCAGTGTAATAGTACACTGTTGCCCAGTTATCTTCCCCAAATCAGACATTTCTATTCAAGAGTTGAAGGAGACATGCATTTGCACACTATTCTTTGTGTTTGTTGTCAAATCTCTCTGCTCTACTGGCCTGTAACTATGCTGTAGTCATCTATTTTAAAAAGGCAAGCCCATCTTTCTTTGCATTATTTTTGAAGACTGCAAACAGACCAAATAATGTTGATATTGATCTTGAGATTATATCTACCATTAAGAATTAAACCTATTGGTCTTGATACCACTCCAGTCTATACTGATCATGATCTACATGCGGTGAAAAACTTCAGTGTAAATAGAAGGAAAAATTAATCTCCTTTTTTTGTCCAATTTGGAGTAAAACTTGAACCTGTTTTCAGTAGATTTTTCTACACTGTTGCCATTTCAGGTTTCCTTTGGTAGCATTCAGTCTGTCACAGGCTCTGCTCACCTCTTGTGAGCCGTGTACAGCTCAGTTCAGGCTGCAGACCCTGCTGCAGTGCAGAGATAAATGGGCAGTTTGCCCCTGCTGAGTTGATGTTGGCACAGCTACACCAGTACCAGCATCTGAAATACCTGCATTAACTTAAGTGAACTGTGTCTGCTCAGTGACTCTGGCCCTAGCCAGCTTTCAGCATCCTTGGGTTGTGCAGCATGTTTTGCCTCCTTATGAGAGCTTTGCAGGCCCTCCAAAGTTGTGAACTGAGGAGGAGCATTTTGCTGAAGAAGCCAAGCCTGTGTCAGTGCCTGAGCCTCCAGGACTGACTGCAGCACTCCTGATGGATAGGTTTGTTCATGTGCTGCAACCACCATGCACACAGCAGCCCATATTCTCCTTCTTGCCACATCCCCTGTCTCACAGCAAGTTCCTCTGGCCTCCTAAAGCTCTCAAGAAGGGCAATAAATCACTTTTGTAATGCTCTTCAATCAGAAACCTTGTCTTTTGCCTGGTAGTATGCCCTTTTTATTGTCTTGGAATTACTTGGCACTTGCAAGCTCTGCTGAGAGCAATAGCTTGCTACTACAGACTTGTCCCTTCCAGCAGAGCTGACAGTGACACCTGCACTTCTCCCACATGGAGCAGTTTTTGTTTGCCTTGCTAAAGTAAAAAATGCAGCTACAATGCACTTCTCACAGGGTATTTTTCTTACTTTTGTTCAACCTTCACTTTGTTTCAGCTCAAGAAAACAGTCAGAAAGCCACGGTGGCTTTTACCCCCCTTCTTGACCAGCGCCCTCATCTCACAGCACAGCACTGAAGTTTTGGCCAGTAGGAAGTTCTTTTCTACCACTGGTTGTGATATTTTTCAGGGTCCTCCATGGCAGGAAGGAAATGATGAATCTGACTCTATGTTCTTAGAAGGCTAATTTATTATTTTATTATATTATATTAAAGAATGCTATACCAAAACTAGACTTAAGAATAGAGAAAGGATATTTACAGAAGGCTTAAGAAGATATTAATAAAAAACTCATGACTGCTTCTACAGTCCTGACACAGCTGGACAGTGATTGGTTATTAAGTTAAAACAATTCACATGAAACCAATGAAACAACCACCTGTTGGATAAACAATCTCCAAACTACATTCCAAAGCAGCAAAACACAGGAGAAGCAAAATGAGATAATTATTGCTTTAGTTTTTCTCTGAGGCTTCTCAGCTACCCAGGAGAAGAAACCCTGGCGAAGGGATTTTTCAGAAAATATGACGGTGACACATGGTGGCAAAGATTTTTCAGGAAAAAAACAACAATAAAAAATTGACTGCTATCCATATCTCATTTTCATGGCCTTGGGGTTTTCACTTAAGAAGCAGAGATGGGCAGCAAAGGATTTGATTGCAGAAGGTGTATGGCTTACATGCTATTTGAGGCACCTCCAATTTCCATACCAGAGTAATGGCTCCACAGATACAGTTACGGAGATATTCTTGGCCCTGGTCCTGAATCATCAGCGAGGATTGTGGGCTTACTATTAAAAGAATAAGTGTTTCTTTATAATCAAAACAGATTACTCTAAAGAAAGTGAAAATGACCAGAGCTCCAAGCCAGCCTGTCTTTCCCAGGATACCGATAGCTGGAGAAAAGCAGAGGTCATGGATCATGTTCTGTCACTTCACCCTATTGGTATTTTTCATGTTTCAGGCAGACATCCAAAACTGGATACTTTTCCATAGAGCAAAAGCAGCAGAAACAAAATGGCAATAATAACATGCCCATTATCCATTGTTCCCACACCTACAGTATTGACACTACATCTGGGAATCTGATGTGCACCTTTTCCTTTCTTTTACTCTTTGCCTCCATTAAATCACCAGAATATTTGTATTTCTTCATAGCACAAATGTATTTAGAATACTTTATGATTATCTTAATGTATCTTAAAAAATTTGCTTTACTTTATGGTATTACATTTTGAAAGGGAAGCAATAATGTTTTTCTTGATATGATCTAGGCAGGACCCAAGTACTCTCTACACTGGATCTGTGAGATTTTTGATATGCTGGTATTTCATTTAAAGCAAGCTAACTCTCTTGGACTGTACAAGAAACACCTGTGTAAACCCAGAGAGAAATTTCACCCACAGAAAGTCCATTGTGTAGTCCACTGTCCTGTCAGATGGTGAACAATTTTGTCTGTTGAAACGCGCCTTTTCCTCTTGAAATACGTGATTTTTTTCCACATTTTTGAGACAGGGGCTTAAATTGGGATTCTGATAATAAACTTCTTGATATTGAGTGCTGCACCAAAACTTGAAGTGCATTTGCAACTGTATTGTTAGATGAAATGTAGATAAGAAATGTGTTGTATTTGATTTGTCTTTCATCATCACTCCTGCATGATGCCGTCTTTCACACCACCACACATTCAGGACCTCATTTTATGCCTTCTTTGCAAGGTGATGAGAGGTGAGACAAGCCAACACTTCTGGGCAAGAAGGCCTAGGTTTTCTTTGAAATCCTGTTGCACATCATCAGCTAAAGATGAGAATTAAGGTGGAAGGACAGAAAAGGTTGCTTTCCCTAACATAATCAATCTTTGGCTTCCTTTGAGAACTGCTGTTTAACTGTTAAGGTGGTTATCTTTGTCTCCTTTCCCAGTGTGTATAAAATATTTCTGAATTCTATTTGTAAGAGTTTTCTGCTACAGGGAAGGAGTATGGGAAAATGTTCAGCCAAAGTAATAATAAATGGTAGTTATTAAAAACTGAGAAGGTGAGTGCAGAGGAAGAACAGAATGTGTTGTTCTTACCCTGTAAGCTGCAGTTTGGTACCAGCACAGTTGTTTACAGGGAGGTGTGTGTGTCTTGACTTGCTGTTCCACCAACAGACATGTAGCCCAGACAGAAATATTTATTACTGCTTTTCAGAGCTGCACACTGGTACAGCATTTATGGTATGCTCAAATCTTTGTAGAGGAAGGAGTCTTCTAAGTTTTGCAGGATAATAATGTGATTCATTTGGGTTTTTTCAGACAAGAAGCCCTTCTTGCTGCCATTAGTGAAAAAGATGCCAATATTGCTCTGCTAGAGCTTTCATCCTCTAAGAAGAAGACTCAGGATGAAGTGGCTGCACTGAAACGGGAGAAGGACCGTCTTGTGCAACAGCTCAAGCAGCAGGTGGGTACAGGAGGGCTAGGAAAAATCCACTAATAATCTGGTGTGGGACTATTATCTTGATTTATGGAACTAATAATGTATACTCCTGTCATATGTTAGGATGGAAATTGCATAAATAACAATTTCAAACTAGCTACTGGACTCAGCATTGAGGGAAGTTTCTTTGTGTCAGTGCCTGAGTAGTAAATGTGTGATAGGATGTATAGGAAGTTGTGAATGAAGAGGACATTGGTTATTATCCTCTACAGGCACAAATAGTCACAGATGCAGGGAATAGTAGTGATATCTCTCCTGGGGGTTTGTATTTGCCTTTTTGGGGAAGAAGCCTGTTTGGAAGAATAGGCTGTAGAGCTCAAATATGGACGTTACACCACGCAGTCTCTCCTGTGATTTCTGATTGCAACTGGAGCAGCATGTGTCAGCTTCTAGAATGGACTCTGGGAGGTCTTGTGCTTGTGAGGAGATTGGTCCCTTCCTATTTCTGGCCTCTCCCATTCCTAAGATCTTTCTGTGTTGGCATAACAATTAGAAAAAGTGTGTTTCTGTTAAAGCATTTAACATTATGTTCCAGTACTGAATGTAATGTGAAAAGTACATTGCCAGTAAAACACAGAGGAAGCAAAAGGCATCCCTGGCAATAAGAGATTTAGGATCTGAAAAAAATCTGTGTAGATTTTTCACTTCAGCACTTCTAGGTAGGTTTTCCTGAGTTATTCCCTTGCCACATTCCTCTTAATAGCACATATGCTGCTGCCAATCCAGTATCAACTTCTTCAGTGCCACCATTTCCATCTTCATAAAGTTTTATGTGCAACATTTCATCTGTCAACCAGATGATTTCTGTTGCTGTCAGAGAATGTAAGACAAAACCAGGTCAGCATTGTGATAAGGGATTTCTGTGCTTCTTCCTTAGCAAACACAAGTATGTTATTGGCCATGGTTTTTTAAGATAGTTATTTATGGTTTCATTTAAGAACAGTACTTTTGGGGGGGTTTATGTACCAGCTTCAGAATGAGCAAGAAGTATATATTTCAGTCTTGTATTATTTACTTTTGAGCAACAGCTGTAATTACTGTCACTGGTCAGCTAGATCATCTGCTAAAACAGGAACCAGAACTGGTCACAGCAATGATAAGTACTTGTTTTGTTCATGTAATTGTTGATACAGCAGCTGTAATTTATGGTACTACTCATTCCAAGAGAAATTAACACCACTTCTTGGTTCTTGTTGTCCTAAGCTTAAATTAGGTGCTTTCATGTCCCTTGCCCTTCCCAGTTTCCTCCTGGTTATCTTTTGTGAGTAGCTGGAACAACCTGTAATATTTTGTGGTGAGTTTTTTTTCTGCTGAAAATCTGTGAATACTTAATTAACATATTAACATTGGGCCTATCTGTAATGACTTAGGTTTCAGGTAAATAATTATTAAAACATTGTAGTTCCTATTGTTATCTTTCAGTGCTGGTAAGTCTTACAGTATCATAAACTCTTCCTAAAAAGACATTTCCCTTAAAGATACCGGTTCTACACTGCTTTTCTGTGTATTTGTGGGATACTTAATTTCCCAAATAAATGAAAATTAAAAGAGATTAATTTGAAATTGTTCTTGGTATGTAGTGAGACGCATTATGATTTGAGGTTGGAGCAATAGTCCTTTTTCAAACAATTCATTGGACTGTTGAAATGCCAGGAAGATTCTGGTTCCAAAACTGCAGTCAGCTATAAAGACTTGTCACTGTTTAAGGTTGTTTAAGATTTTAATCTTAAAAATAATGAAGAAAGCAGAAAGTAATCTCCTCAACACATCTGTGCTATGGATAGTATAAATAAAAGGTTTATGTGTAGTATAAAATCACAGGTATTCTCCAGTACATCCACAATCCCCAAGGCAGAATGAATGTTTACATATAAACAATCTAAACTACATTTAAAATATACCTGAGAAATATTTATGTGACCACACAGAGATTTGACACATCCTCCCTAAATTCTATCCCGTGTTTTAAGGATGTGTCATCTTATATCCATTTTTTTTTATGTGCAGCTTTCAACACATTGATAGAAAAACTCCTCATTGCTTATTATAGGAGAGTATTACTCACCACCTCTATGAGCTGCAGAGAATCTAAAATTCCTTTTTTTTTTTCAGTGCCAGTAGTTTTGGTGTGTACTTTTTCTGAATAAATTCAAATCACACCAACTTTGACAGCTCCAGAAATAGGAGATGGGTCAGAAGAGATGGCTGTGAGATTTTACAAGATCTTCATTACTGATGTAGTCAAGGGAAATCTCATTTTTCCACATGCTTTGCAAATATTCTGTATACTTGGCCCTTGCACTCCTCTTCAGTTGTTCCAGGTCACCAGCCTCATATTTTCCAACAAAACAACTATGCTGCTTCCTCAGTTTAAACCTTCTCCACATGGACCCTTTTCTGCAGAACAAGGGTCCATCTGTGTTTGCCAGCTCCACAGAACCATGTCACCTTTCAGGAACTTCCTAGAAGTTCAGCTGTAATTCTTAAATTCACAGTAGAAATTGTAAATGAAAAGTCTTTCAGACTTGCAGATGTGTTGAACACAGCTGTTCAAGGAAGGCAAATGATGCCACAAATCAAGATATTCTGGGAGATTTTGAACAGCAAAAAACCCAGAAAGTTTATTCAACCCTTCAGATTCAGAGCTGGGATCCTGACCTCAGTCATTCGTGTTTCAGAGCTGTTGAGGTCCCTGATAAGTATTTGGTATTTCAGTCCTAGGAAATGCTTCGGCTTTGTGGTGGGAAAGCAGCTCTTTCAGTTGGTGGTCAGACAGAGCTGAGTAAAAGATTCCCATTTCCACGTGCGTGGGATGCTCACAGAAATGCTGAGCAATGAGGGAAGGGCTGGTTTGTGGGAAGAGCTGTGCAAGCTGTGCTACCAGCATGGCTGAGTCTCTGCAGGCTGGGAAGGGCTTCTGACAGGGTGCTTTAGGAAAGCAGTGCCCTGGCCATGCTGCAGTAGTGAGTGTCAATGGATCCAAGTGTGTAGGATGGGATTTGGATCAGGATTTTCATTGCTTCTGCTGGTTACCATTGCCTGACTTGCTGTTAATTGACCTTTCTTAGAGTGTAGAAAGGTGCAACACTCACAAAACAAAAACTTGTTCCAACAATTGCCTGTGATTTTTATTTATTTAAAAGTATCAGTGAAGACACATAGGTTGATCAAGGGAATGGTATCAGAATCTGGAGGGCTCTGCTGTCATTCCTTGTGCTCTGTCCTTTCCCAGCACTGGTCACTCACACAAGAATGGTGCTGCTGCACAAGAGAGGCGAGGAGTCCTGCCAAAGACATTTTGCTTCTTTAATTTTGCTAAGTATGTGCATTAAAGTTAGGATGAAGAGAAGCATTTTGGAAAGAGGATATGGCATCAATGTTGTTTTAATTTAGAGTTTCTAGGCTCTGAATTGCAGGAATGTGCCTCAGTACAGAGCCCATTTCCTAATGAGGCGCTCAGCATTGCCCAGGCTCTCCAGTAAATGCAGCTGCCTGTTTCATATTGCTTGTCAGTTTGGATGAGGGATTTCCTCTGTCATCAGACAGGCAGGGCCATTGCAGGGCGAGGGTCACCAGCTAATGTGGTCCCAATTTATTCCTCCTAGGGCACTGTGTCTCTGTGGGTAGCTGAGGCAGAGGCAGTGCCTGGGAGGCTGCTCTGGAGGGGCTGGGCTGATGCAAGAGCTAGAGTTGTGTAACCAGATCCAGATGTGGTGTGGAGAGGGCCCTGCTGGGTGTCACACGGGGCTGACAGGGACCCAGGGAGCTGTGGCCTGCTTGGTGGAGCACAGACACTGCTCAGCTGCTAAGATACAGCCTGCTTGCCGGTTATCCCTTTCCTCGTCAAGCTGAGTTTTAATATCAGCCTCTATTGATCAGAACAGAGCAAAGCACCACCCCACAGTTTCAGTGGTAAAGGGAAGGGATATCTGAAGGGGCTGAGGTTTTCCTGTCTGTGGGCTTTGAGTCTTAAACAGCTGGGATTTTCTGCTAGGAGCTGTTTGTAGCAAAGACTGCCATGTTCTGTATTTGTACAGTGTGTAGCAGAGTGGGTGCTTGACTTGAACAGCATCTCTGTCACTGCCATGCCATAAATGTGAAGTAATGAGTGTTAAAATTTTTAGGATGCTCTGAACAGTGTTAGTATTTTCTGACAGCTTGGAGTATTATTCAGATTAATTGTTTGTAAATAGCCATATTCACTTGTATTATTATATAATGTTTCATAATTATTATTATCATAGCAGAAGTTAGATGACAGGAACTCAGCATTTTCATTTGAAATCATATGACTTCAGGTTAGATTAATATTACTAATGTTTTATTATGCTGCCCATGCCTAAATCGAAGTTATTTTCAGATCAGCTCCTCAGTCTTTTAAGAATATGTTGAGTTTTCCTTCTATACTTCAGCATGCTCAGAGAACCACCCAGCTTAAGCTTTCTCCATGTGTTTCATAAATACGCATTTTCTTCTGTCATGCAAACTGTTAATGAAAAATAGTGAATAATATGGGATCAGGAGTGAGCTCTCTGCAACTGAGTTGATTCATCCAGTTACACCTGAAATCTGTTCCTAAAGACTTTAAGTGAGGGAAACCTTCAATCCTGGGAAGTCTTTTTTATACTTTATCTGTTTTTCTTATTATATGTAATGTCCCTTACTGCAATTTAAGCTGATGACTATTTTTTTCTGTTAGGGAGATAGAAAAAAAATATTTACTCCCTGTAATGTTCTTGCCATAGACACACATAAGAAGCTCCTTTCTATTTTAATAAAGGGAGATGAGAAGCCCCATGCTATTGTAAGTGTGGGTTTTGTAGTCAGCCTTGCCATTCAGAGGAATCTTTGTTGTTTCCTTCTGCTTCCATATCCTCATCAATGTTGTGCCTTCCTCTGTGGGCCAGCATGAATTTGAGGGGCTGTTACTTGACATTCCCACTAATGGAGAGGAATTACTTGGCAATGGTCAAATAGCTAATAATTGACTAGTAATAATGGTATTTATGCAATATTAAATGTACATTTAATCTACACAAGCAAGTGCCAGAGCTGTTTTTTCTGTGCTGCTTTGTGCCTCTTCCCTGTAAGATTTTGACTGGTTTTCTTTATGAGGCCAAGTTACTGCAAAGACTGGTTTCCCAAGTAAATGTGGTTCATGGGATCATGAGGAACTGTAGATTCCAGAGTAGCTTCTCACACCAAAAATCATGTTTTTCCACTGTTACTTGTTTCCCTGGAAACCCTGCACACTGACACCTGACACTCCTCTGCTGTGAACTTTTCCAAACTCAAGTTCCACTGGCTGGAGTCATTTCTGTTTATAACAAGAGAATGTAAAACAGGTCAAAGGAGACTGACAGGCAGATGTTTTCCTCTTGCTGCTGTGGAGCTGTATCAGCATGACCACACTTCTGGCAGCTTTAGTTACCACCCTGCCCAATGAAATAATACAGATTGTGAGGGTTTGCAGTCAGTCTTTGCTTTACCTTAGCTGCCCTGGTTTGAAACCATGTCTGATGAGAGTGATTACCCTGTTAGCAAGGGAATTTCTCCTTCAGGTGACATGGATACAATCACTGCAGATAATTGCTAAATGTGGTGCTGTGTTGTGACAGAACTCCTGTTGTTCTCTGAAAGGTTCCAGCAATCTGGAGTTCCCTGAGGGGAGGCATCTCTCAAACCAAACTTCCTTCTAAACTGTTGGAAGGGAGCTTAGGAAGTCTAAGAATATGTATCTAAGTTGTCTGAGTGTGGTGGTGGTGGCTTCTTTATAGCTGAGGAAGAAAAATTAATATTTTAAATGAGTGATGAGATTCAGGGCACTTGGATCCATCTGTGTTTATTGATCTCCTTACCAGTACCCATGTACTTGCACTGGCAAGAGTGCAAATAGATCGAAAAGTGGGGACAGAAAATTTTTGTGATAAGAGAGTTAAGAACAGGCAGAGGAGTTTGAATGTGCTGTGCCAGAGGTTTCTTTATGAACTGGGCAGAACAGAAGGTACTCTGAGTTCTGGCTCTCTCTGAATGCCAGGTTAACCAATTTGAAGCAGGAACAAACAGATCAATGTACTTTGACCAGAAATTTTTCAAGGACTAGTGAAGCATTTCAATAACTATGGTCACCTGCAGTGGACTTGTTACATATGCAGTGCACTCTCAGGCTCATGGTCTGTAGAGTCAAAGTAAAGTCACCTTTCTTCAGGTTCTTGTACCACCAGTGTCTGGATGGTCACTTGAAGCTTTTCAGTTACTGGTTTTAATGTACAAAGGTGCCAAAATATGTAGTTTTTATAGTATATTCTTAGCTGTGCTGCCAGTGTAGCTGGCATGTGAGCAGGCAGAAGTGAGCAAAATCACTCTGTACACTTCCTATTCAGGAAGCTGTTGGACTAGAAACAGAAGAAACTTCTGGCTAAGTGAATATATATCCACTAATTGGCTCTCATCAGGCATTGCCAGCTGTCAAATTTAAGCATCGTGGCTTTTGTTGAAGGCCTGTAATGCACCCAGATTATCAATCACAGCTCTGCTTGTTCTGCCAGGCTTTGCTCCTCAGTAATTGTTTCTGTCAAGGGGGGAGTCTCTGCCAGGAGCAGACCCCAGCACCCTGACAGAGGCTTTGTCATGCCCTTGAGCACAGCACTTGGGGCCCTCACAGATTAAAAGAAAGCACCTTCTCCCTGCCATGTGTTCCAGACTTTTTTCCCATCATTTTTAATCATCTATTAGCACAGTAACAGCACTCAGTGCAGCATCAGCAGTCTTTTCTGGGGCAGCATTTAATCTCTCCCTGCTATTTCTTAACTTCTTTCTCCTCTCCCTCCTTTACCTTCACCCTTTGCCTCCTGCATGACTAAATAAAAATGTATGTTCAGGGGAGCCCTGGCTGGGGCTGGCTCTGTAGTGCCAGGGAAGGGAGCTGCCTGCTGGGTCCATGGGAGTGCCTCTTCTTGTGCCTGTTGGAACTGCTGCAAGCAGCCCTGGCTGCTTTCTGCTTGTGCCTTCAGCCTTGCCACAGCCTGGAGGTTTTAGGGTGTAGCTGTGTAGGGTTGCTGGAAGAGGAAGCTGCTTTGCCTCACTGAGAGGGCTTTAAGATTTATAGAGGTATTGAGGAACCCAGATGACAGTACAGTACTTGGTTCCTTTTCTTTCTAGACATTTGTAATATTTTTTAAATACTGTAAGGACTAATATTTCCTAAGTTTGAACTCAGATTTCAAAAACTTGTTTCAATCCATTAGAAATATTCCTCCATTTATTGAATATATGAAGATTTTCATAGTCTAGTTTTAGAACTTTTTAACTGACTAAACATTCACACAAATAAATTTAAATTAATTGGATAATTGCCAACAGCATTTAGTGCCACATATACACCAGTTCTCATTCAGGGCTTATGAACTCCTATAGGAAGTTATTTAAGCAATGTGGCCTCTCTCTAGAAAATCAGGATTGCTAGACAAGTCTAGGTTAGCAGTTGAGAGACTCTGTATCCCATTCCTGTGACCAACTTGATGGTGTTGGATATGAAGAAAGATTGTTAGGGCTCCCCTGGGAGAACCAGGCTTGTTAGCGCTATTAAAGAGGTGAGAATGCTCACTGAGCTTGGGCTTGCTCAGAAGACTGCACTGGAAGATCTAATTTGGCCTTGAAAAATAATCATTCCCTGGTCTGTGAATAGTACTGCTGGACCTTGGTGCAGTGTAAAAACAGTCTCTGTCATTTGACATCACAGTTGTACCACACAGTGGTTTCCTGTGGTTATTGTGGCCCAAACCACTGGTCTGATACACAATGGTTTTCAGTTAAATAAAGAGAATATATTAGAACAGCTCTCTATGATACATACATTCAACAGAGTATTTTTGGAATTCATTCTGGTCTCTTTGCTACAAATATTATGTTGGACATAGTTAGTTCCTGACAATATTTGTCTTAGCTGAAGAGTCGTGAGATAGATGCAAAATCTCAGAAAGTCATTTAGAGCAGCTCAGGGTTGCCCATGGTTGTTCATTCAAGGAATACAATTATGGGTACATCTTCTTTTGCTTAACTCCCATGGTTTGTGGGGTAGCTGGGAAGGACCCATGCATGACTGCTCCTGATTGTCTTGCAGTGGCAGGATGTGCCTCAGGGGTAAAATATTTGAGACTTTCCAACCATTGGTCCTTGTGGCGGGGCTGGTTTGGCATCAGTCTTGGTATTTGAATTGATCATGTCTGAAGGATGACCAGAAAATAGAGTGAGTTTATGATTACATTTAAATTGTATCTTTTAGACCCATTGTTTAGGGAACTCTGAAGTGTTGGTGACAGGAGAATTCCACTTAAACATATAAAAAGTCTTGACGAGATAAATCCACAAATAGATTTTCTTTTGTGAAGAAACAAGTTTCACACTGAAATTTCAGATTCAGGAAGATTTTGAATTACTTGCTTGAAGATTTTGAATCTTGGTGAAGATGGGTGTGTATGCATCCTTACAGTTATTTCATTGATTGGATGCAGATTTTTCTGTACTAAATTATTCCTGTTCATCTGGGCTGTTTTACCTGACAGTGACAATTGTCTAGGAGACACATGTGTCCCTTTACCAAAAATCCATTCAAAATGTGCTAACTTGGTACATTATGCTTATCTCTTGCTGTATATAAAGATATTATTCCTCAGGGAACACACAACACATGGAACAGTTTCATATTAAACCTGTGTAGTAAAACTTAATCTGTGGCTACTTATCTTTGGATGAAAAGCCTAACAAAGCTGTGACATTACCAACTATCATATATAAAAACCAATTCACACGTTGATAGTCAGTTAAAAAGTAGTGGCAGAAAGCTGAAAGGCATTTTTCCAGCTTTAGTATTGGTTTTAATTTGTGTAAGACCTGTAACTGGTGAGGTGATAGATGATTCAAGGTGTTTTCCAAAAACATGTAAGGAGAAGGTGAAGTCAGAGATATGAGGTGACTGATTGGGTTCACACACTAAATATGTAGAAGGTTTCAAGTAGATTACAGATTAGCAGTTGTATGACTTAATGTGTTAGTGATGTGTTCTTTACTTGAAGGAGGAATGAATGATGGAAAGAATTGTACACCCAGAATATGTAATGAAAATTAATGATCTATAAGATAGAATATATTGCATATTTGTGATTTTGCTGTGTTATTTTGGGAGTAACATAATAAATCACTGCTTTTTTTTTGCTTGAAAAGAGAGAAATGCATAGTCTGCAAAAGAGAATTTTAATCACCATCACCTTAAAAATTGATAATGGAAACAATTTAGTCTTAACTGCATGGAATGAACTCAGTAACTGTTGATGAACAGTGATATCAGGTATTTTTGAGCTTATGCACTGAAATATCTCTCAGTCTACAGATTTTTTTTCTCATCTGCTGTATTAAGCTCATTAAATTTTGAAAATAATTTCCTTTTTTGAAACTGTCTGATTGCACCTAGTCCAGTACACCATATCTCAGGCAAATTAATAGGTAAGGCAGGGGAGAATAGAGGTTTCATCTTGCAGTTGGAAATCTTAGATGCTGTCAGTTAGGAGTAGTTTCTTGACAATAAACCTTCATTAATTTACATACCATGTTGTGGAAATTGCAGGTTTGTCAAAATGAGACACAGATTTATGAAATCGGGCATCAGTTACTTGTGATAGCTTCTGCAAATGGACAGGTGCTGGTAGCTGCAGATTCCCCTCAGTTCTGTTAAATTCATGGTGCTATATTCTGAAGAATCCAAGCCTTAAAAAATTACTATTCATGTTTAGGTGCAGAACAAGGTGATGCATTTACTCCTTCATAAGTACATGCTGTTTTCTACAGCCCCTTTTTAAGATGAAGAAATACAACCAAAGAAAAGGTGCACAGATTTAACCTAGAGGTCACGTGTTTGCCACTTGGGATTTGTGAATGCAGGGAGGGGATGGAGATTTTTCTGCTGTCTCCTAACTCTGAGGAGTCTGGAAACAGCTGCCAGGAGGTACAAGATGAGAAAGTTGATACTGATGGAGATTGTGCTTCCAGCCCCTCCCTGAATGGCAGTCTGGAGACAATGCTGTCAAACATGAGTTAGTGATTTTGGCAGATCCTCTTTAGGGCTGTTGTGTTCAGCTGTCCCTGAACAGACCTGTATGGAACACAAAATAAAGGCACAGTTTCTGTGTGCCTTATTTTGCCTCGAATATGTTGCCAAAGGTTTTTGAGTCTTTGCAGTAGCAAGAAGTGCTTTTAGGGATTAGTCCAAGATTTTGCATGAAGACAAAATAAGTCTGAAACTCAGCTATCAAAAGATTGCTGTCTGATTTTACTTGGCATAACCAAACATTTATCATGTGGATATAAGAAAAATTTGCTGATTACGTACCCTCAATTTCAAATACAAGTCATTTACCTTTGCAATTACATGTTGTAGAATTTTAGATTATCAATAGTATAGGTGAATGTTATTCTCTCAACTTTTGTAAAGCTTTACTTCCCAAATACATGTGACTATATATGTATATAAACTCTCATCCCAGGACTGGTGCCTGGAGGAAGCAGTGGTCTTTTATGTTGAATACAGCCCTGGTTAAGGGGTAATCATTTTATTAGAGCTTTTGTTCTCTTTATTTGAGTACCATTTTACAGTCACAGAACCCATTCCTTTGTTCTCTTTCTGTTTGTTTACCACCACTGCCTCTCTGTCTTAGTGTGAATACAAATATTTCCTGTAGTTGAGTAAACAAAAAATAAATGGAGGTCTCACAGCTAACTCCAGGCAAGATTTGAACAACCTAGGTATCTCTTGTTTTTACAGTGGAGTTTTGTTTGGAGTGGGAAACTTAACATTTTTAAACATTCTGTTTCACCACTGTACCACTCTTAATCCTTTTAATAGTCCAGAAGTTGTTCTTCTCACTGTTGTCATCTTAACATGAAAGATGGCCATAATTTATGACACCAAGGCAGTGTGATCTCCATCTCCTAAACACCAGTAGATGCAGCCTTGGCTTTGCCTCCTTTATTTCAGCTAGCAACCCAAACCTTTGCCAACTGCTGACAGTAATGGTGCTGAAAAAAGAATAAAAGCAATATAGTGATCCTTAAGAACACACACACTCACAGGTTGTTTAAAACTTGGAAGCCTGCAGGAGTTTATTTGTTCTCTGTAAGTATTAAGGACTGTACCTTCTCATTTTAGTTTTTCCCTGATTTTTTTTTCCTAAAGGGAAACGTATTTACTTATATACACAGATCTTCAATCATCTTTCAAGTGTCTTTTCTATCTCATATAGAGGCATGCAAGATGTGTGTTCTTCTGCACTAAAAAATGAGAAGTTCACAGATTTGGTGGGAAGGATCCACCTTCCTAGACTAGGAAGTGCAGACTAAGACTAATTCCTTATTTTCATCACTATCAGATCGCAAAAAGATTTTTCTCTTCCCCCCCTTTCCTGACTACCAAAACCACCTAATCCTTTGCCACTGTCTGCCAGAAAGCTGGTTTGTGATATAAAAAGGCTTTAAAAATATGAAGGCTTCCTTGTTTCCTCCTAGGTCTTCTAATTGCAAATCAATCAGTCAAGGTTGCTCTTGTCCTTCTATTCATCCTTTTCTATTTCTTCCTCTGCTTTGTCAGGGCTCTTTAACAAGTGGAATCACCTATCTAAAGTTTAATGACTTAGCAGTAAAAGGATTGTTAAGAAAAACTCACCAGAGGTAGGACTGGCTTTTTTCTCATCTTGTCCCCACAGATCTTTTTCTTTTAGTGGTCCTGCAGCAGAGAGAATTCTCTGAGATTTTTTTTCTAAGCTTTACAGAGTGCTTTATGGTGCCCATTGGGTGGGCCTTTACTCATATGTAATGGCATCATATAATGTAAATCACAGAAAGGCAACAGATTAGGAATAGAGCAGGCAAAGACAGGAATACTGGAATGAAAACACCTTAGAGAAATTCATCTGGCCAAACTGGCACATCTCTACACATAGTGTGCCATGAATTTTGTAGAGAATTAAGAGAATTTCTTTCCTTGGTGAGAATAATTTTGGCACAAATACAGCAGAGAAACTGAATGTTTTTTCAGTCTCTCCAGCTTAGTACCTAAGCTTTGATGCAGATTTAATAGGAAAAATCAACCTCTACTGGAACAGTAAGCAAAAAAAAAAAAGAAAAGTGTTGGTTTATTGTGGTTCTCCTTGACGGTGTGCTGTGTGCAAGAGCAGAGGAAGGGACAGGAATCATCTGCCCAGCTCTGCAGTGCACATGTGCTGCTGTGTGCTGGGGCAGGAATCCTTTCTCTGTGCTCCAGACAGAGGGACAGTGAGGATGGACAGGAATCCTGGGTGTGCAGACCACACGCACGCATAGTGTGGACAGACAGGAATGTGATGTCTGTGTGTTTGTGGGGCTCTTGAGGCAGGACACTTCTAGGTGGATGTCAAAGCTAATAACTGGCCATACAGAAAAAATTCTTAACTTTCATTTAGTTTGGGGTAGCAAAGCTCTGGTGGTTGTCAAAGGAAATGCCCTTTCAACTCTTCCCTCAAGCAGTTACCATGCAGGATTTTGATGGATTCAAAGATGAAAGCAAGGCACAAAAAGAATAATACTGGGTTTCTTTTTCTTTTATATGCAACAGCTTTTAAAATTAATTTCAGAACAAGCACAAATAGTCTTGAGGTTTCTTTGTGTGTGTTTTTTTAAAGTTGCTATCAACACTGTTTATATCATGTAGACACAGATCCATTCATGTATACACCCAGAGCTGGGTTCTGGGCAGTCACAGACAGTCTGTGCTGAGATGATACTGAGCAGCTCACATCACTTTAGCATCTAGGAATTTGTATCTGTACATAACTCCTTTTTTTGCCAAGAGCAGCATGTATAGAGGGGAGGGGGGTTTGCTATTAACAACTCTTTGAAGCTGCAGGCAAATGCAGTCGAAGTGGTGAGTCACAGAACAATAGAAATATGGAGCAATAAAAGGTCTGTGGTCAAAACACTGGCATATACTTTCCAAAATTAAAACTTGCTGGATAAAAGAATGCTTTTACTATATTTATTGTAACAACACAGTCACAACACACAAAGATTGGAAGACTTCCAGATCACTTCAGCTAGGAAAGGTGTATGTAGACACACATGAGCAGGTGGCCTACAAGGTATTTTGTTGAGCCAGGGGATCATGGCTAGTTTTTAAGATTTTGCAGTAGGATGCATCTTGTATGGAAATTCCTATAATGAGATTTTGCCAGTCAGGGTTCATAGATACCACTGGACTGAGAAACTTTCTTGTTTCAGAGCAGGAGAAAGACTGAGACAAAAGCAGAGTAACTGAAGTGGTTGTCTTATTCAGCTTTGTGAAGCTGAGCATATGCAAGTGGATTTATTTTGGAAAGGAGAATCAAATAGAATAACAAAGGAAAGGGGGACAGAGGAAGGTAGTTGAGGGTAAGATGAGCAGGGTGTGGAGTGAAGCAGAAGTGAAAAGGGAAGGAGAAATTTCAGGCAAATAGTCATAACAAAACAGGAGTCCCATCAATGATGTCAAGCAAAGCTTGTTCTGTATTTGATAGCAATATTTGCCTGTTCTAAAGGATATAACATAGGTAATTTAGGGGGTTTGCCTTCAGATTTCATACAGATTTTGTAAGGCTAACCTTACCTGTAGTGCTTTATGTCGATGCTTAAATTGCATAAGTTTAAAGTAACCACAAGATCAATGAAATGCTGATATCTATTTCAACCTTAAGATAAGCTGAGATACCTTTTAGATTTTGCTTTGTAAAAGATGTTACCAGCCTATCAAAGTTTTTAGGAAGAGTTTATGCTCCAAAATACATTTCAACTTGTTTCTCTCATCCTTTTTTGTCTTTGCTTTTCTATTATTCTGTAAAACATAAAATTGATTTTTTAGTTTGGACCCACAAATACACAGTGAGAGGGGAAAAACGAACAAGGGGGAAAGTACAATGAGAAGTTTTCAACAGTTTGATTAATGAGGACTGTGGCAAAGACTGGTATTTCCTTTTGTGTTGTTATAGAAGTGGATTCCACTTTTTTCTTGAAATGAGTTGTCTTTGGTAGTAAATATCAAAGTAGATTAAACAGACAACAAACTGCATCTATTAAACATTCAGCAGACACATGAGCTGATCATGAGGGGCTTGCTTGCTGCTGATCACTTGAGAATTTGTAGCAGGTCAGTCTCCCAGAATGCAAAAGAAAGGCATGTACCAACAAAATTCCACTTCTGTGTAGGATTTAGTGCAAGGATATCTTGAGAGTCTACATCCAGACTCTTACAATTCCAACAAAATGTGTTCATTTGGACTCCAAAGAAGAAAAGCTTGAATGACAGTGCCATCCATCTGCTTAGCTGAGCTGTAGTTCCTACCCAATAACTTCTCAATTTATTGACCATATTCAACCCAATTTGACAGAGGAAAAGAAGTCTCAAAGATTTTGTAGATTTATAGGAACTTAATTAACATGCACAGCTGGGTAGAGGCAAAAAGAGCCCAAAGTGGAGCTCCCACACAGGGGAAGGCGAGGAGAATTGAGCTGTGCTGTGTTTTGTTTGGCTCTAGCACACACATATGGCTGGCCATTCAGGCTTTCACTCTGGTCCCAGCTGAATCTTGCCTGGAGACACCATGGGGGAGGCAGGCTGCAGAAGGAGATTGTTACAAGGGTTGAAGGCCATGCTTAGAAGATGGAGAATACGAATCCAAAGCACTCAGATCTCATCAGTCAATATAGAAGGGTAGTAAAGTGGACTCACATGCTCTTCAAGGGTAGCCGTGCTGTCTGCAAAATAAATTACTTCTTTACTCCTTAAAGAAGCAGTGAAGACCTCACAATAGTCTGAGAGGGGATGTAGCAGCACACTTTAACCAAAAAAGCCCAGTTGTTAAGCTAATTTAAATCAATTAGTCTTTTCTGTTTTAAGGGTGTGTGGCAGCAAAAGATATTGATCTTATATTCTCTTCTGCAGCAAGACCTTTCTCTTCCATGGTGTCGAATCAGGATGAAATTTGCCCTAACAAACTGTACCACAGGGCAGGCTCATAACCCAAAAATACCTGTTTCTTTTAAACCTAGAGGTTTATCTGCTCAAAACTGTCATGTGAACATAACCAGTTCTCATACTTTACCTTAGGAATTAAAATAACAGCTCATTTTGTTTGGGTGAGAGATCCAGGATTCTTTGGGGATGTTGTTGTGGGTTACCATTTGTCCTGCTGATGCTGCCTGAATGTAGTTTCTTGATGCACAGCCCACCCATTCTCTAAAAATTAGTTTTACTCTATGGTTGTAAATGCAGCACTCCCTCAGACATCTTTGAGATACAGGAAGACACACCTTAATGATATTTCTGCCTAAGACCCTTACATGCAGTGGAGAGATGCCAAAGAAGTAACATATTTGGCTTGCTCCTGAGTAGTTAACCATGAGAGGAGGTATTTTTTATTTTTAGTTCCCTTTCAAACCTGTGGCTGGGCAGGTTCCAGCTTTTATGGAACAAGTAATTGAGAAAGGCAGTTCTATTACCACTGATCTTAAACATATCTTGAGATATCTCTAAAAAGAGTAAAAGAGAGCTAAAGAAACATACATTATAATGATTGTATGGTATAGCACAAAAAGGAATCCCAAATACAGATCTGATTTGGATTTTTTTATGTGTCACTGGTTTTCTTCATACAGGAATCAGAGCAATAGATTTCAGTAAACTTTGTCACTGAGTAATTCCATGGTTTCATAGTTTGTCCATCTCCTAAGGTGCTAAGTTCCAAGAGACACATTCCTGTACAGGGAAAATTTCAGTTCCAGGTTTATTTTTAATCCCATCCACATATGTCTGCAGATGTCAAGTCTCACAGAGCATGCCCTATCTAGATGATCTGCCTCCTTTAGTTTAGTTCAAAGGCTTGTAGAGTATGAATTCTTCTGGATGAAGCTTCTCAGTAATTATCACATGTGGGGAGATGAAGAGGAAAATGACATCTTTAGACACAGAAATTAGCTGGGCTGATAAAGTCACTTTATAAAGTAATATTGTTGGAACATTGCCAGCAGCCAGTGCAGAAGGCAGCATCTCAGGTAGAGCTGTGTTAAATCCTCAGGCTTTGACAAACCCCAGCAGCTGCACAGGCTCTTTGCTGTGCAAAACACAGGCTCCAGCACGTGCAGAAATGTAGTAACAGGAATGGGTTTCCTGTATATGCAGTTGAAATTTGTGCTGGTTTGCTACTAATAGTGAAATCTCAGTTGCTAATCTTAAACATAGCCAAAAGGAAAGGCCAAACCTAACTAATAATGTGTCTTTTAAACTTTACAAAGAAAGATGGTAACTCAGTGTGTGCCATCTCTTTACAAATTTGAGACATTTTCATAAAATATCATGAGTGGGAAGGGGGCACAGAGTTAAATACTTAAACAATCTTTCAGAGTCCTAATGCTCTAGGTAAGTATAGACTCAAGGCAGTATATTTAGGGTAGGTATGGACTTAAGGCAGTATACTTAGAGCAGGTATAGACTTGAGGCAGTACATTTAAGGTAGGTGTAGATAAACTCAAGGCAGACCATCATATTCAAATAACAGGCAATAACAGGGATTATTCTTTCTCTGTTTTTCACAGCCAGATTCCAGCAGGGAGCTGGTTGGACATTAACAGGGATTAAGGCTCACTGCAGGTTTTTAACAAGTAGAAAGGAACTATCTGAAAGCCTTCACCAGTGCATAATTCTCAGAGATAGTGAATTCAGCCCACACTTTGTAAGAACAATCACCTGAGTTTTTCCATTCTATTTCTAGGTTATTAGTGGCAAAAATGTTCCTGAACTGTTGCTTTTGCATGTGCTTCCAGTGCAACATTCTGTTCAGATTAAAATGGGATAACTCCTTTAATGCACTAACACGCTGCCTCCACCACATGCTCATTTGTCACAAAATACAGTCATTAGATTAATATTAACTTAATGTGGGGTTTTTTAAACTCTACATTAAAGGACTAATAAAGCTTGTTTAGACTGGTTAGCAAAACCAAAATTACCCCACGCAAATATTCTACAAAAAATGAGAAAGGAGCCACTGATGTCATCGTTTGTGCTGTGTTCGTGGTGGAGGAGCAGACTTGATGCAAACTCTTTGAGTAAGTTACTGCAATGAGCACATGAAGCAGCAGACTCAACTAACAGAGAGAATGCCCAGCTCATGAGCTGTTTCTCAGAGAGCTTCTCTAGAGATACAGAAATGTGTGATCCCCATGAATAAAACGTGGTTCCAAAAGCTTTCCAGGCTAATGGTTACCAGAGCACTAGCTGTCCTGCAGAAATGCTTAAGAAAGGTATGTACTCTCATTAGAACACACAACTTCGTGCAGGCTTTCAAATGAAAACATTCTGTAAAATATATTATAAACAATGTCTGCAGTTATATCTGTGGCTTTCAAATTTATGTGTGGGATTCCACAATAAAGAGTTTGTCAGATCTGGGCAGCACTCCTCTAGGCTTTACCAGCTGGAGTGCAGAGTATGTCTCTGACTTTCCCCTAAACTTTGTGGATCAGCATCAGTTCTGGTTTTTCTCATGTAATAATTTAACTGTGATAAAATCTATTAATTTGGTCTTCAGTGTTGAGGGGCACAAGCAAGCTACCAGTGTGGCCTGCAGTGAACATCAGTGGACATAAAATAATGTACTTTTAGGAACCTACAGGTGAGGGAGTGCTTTGAAGCAGTACTTCCATGAATGAGGAACTGAGTGATTCCTTAAAAATTCACTATGGCTACAGTTTTGGCAAGTAAAATAGTGTACACGTGCAGTTTGCAATGAAAGTTTTCAGGTGTTGGTTATGTTAGTTTAACTGTGGTAATTTCCTTCTTTACCCAAACATTTAGTGATTATAGAATACAGGCAGAAGTGAACTATATGGTACCCAGGGAAAAAAAAAAACTAATGAAAATACAGTGAAATCATGGCAGGGCCATGAAACAACCAAAGAGAGCACGTTTAAAGAAGTTCTGATGCTGATCATTCACATTCATGATTAAACCAAATTTATCTCATGTTTTCTCCTGGTGCTTTTTTCTTTTAACATAACTGCGTGCTGCAGCAAGGGATAGGGAAGAAGAAAAACTAATAATGACAGGACCTTAAAAAGGCATTAACAGTAACTGTATCAAAGAGGCAAAAGGAAAATTGCAGAAATTCTGGAGTGCAAAAAGGGGAGGGGTGGGTGAGATCTGATTACTTTTAGAGTAAAGTCTAGTATATAACATGGGGAAGTTGAGGTTTTTTAGATGCAGTAGCCTTGCAAATGTTGTGCTTTAGACCTGCAGTTAATGGACTCTGGTCTGTAGAGCCAAGGCCTCCACAGTCACTCCTGGCTTTCAGCTAGGAGCTGGAGAGTGTGTGCTGGCTCTTGAGTAATTTTGAGAATTTACACCAGTGTGAAGGGTTTGGGACTGTTCTTTGCATGGTGACTATTGGAAGAAAAGAAGAGCATTGTTAAGGGCTGAGGGGGCTTTGGGGAAGGTATAATTGGAGGGCCAGGAGTAATTTTATGAAATCTGTCCAAAAAAAAGTGAAATGAAGGTACCTTCTGGAAAAAAGTCATGAAACCTATTGGGTTGTGGTGTTTTATCCAGTTTTCTTCATTCCAGCATTTTTTCTGCACATGCCTGAAGAACATACCTGTCAGGGCACATGGTATTTTTTATAAGCAAAATTTGAACCTGACATCCAGTTCCTATCACTGTTAGCTCTGCTTGCAGCTCTGGAGGTTTTAGACAAAAGCACTCCTGACACAACTGATTTGTCTGCACTGCTCATTTATTTTCTCACAGGACCCTGTGGTTAAACCACTTTGTTGTTCATACTTTTTACAGTGATGTAGAAATGCTTGCCCTAGGATCTGAGCCATAACCTCATGAGGTGGGAGAGGATTGTATAATAGCACCATGACAAACCAGCTCAGGACTGCAGGATGTTGGAGTGGTTCCCCACAGAAAAGTAAACGGTTTGTTTTTAAATCATTACAACAGCCATTTGGTCTAGAAATTTCCATCCTTTTGGACATTTTTTTTCCTGTGGAGGAGCAATAGGAGAGAAACTCAGTTCATGCATTTACAGTTTTTTTAAAAATTTTAAAGTAAAAGTTTGTCATTAGTAGTCCAGTCTTAAGCAGAGGCTTTTAATTTCTATGTTTTATGTAAAAATAATTGTAAAAATATTATAATATTATATATTTTATTTGCAACACTGCTTGGGCTTTAAATTTTGGAAAATAAGC
Source organism: Molothrus ater (assembly GCF_012460135.2). Taxonomy (NCBI): domain Eukaryota; kingdom Metazoa; phylum Chordata; class Aves; order Passeriformes; family Icteridae; genus Molothrus; species Molothrus ater. The sequence goes on from NC_050482.2 coordinate 67,240,915, forward strand.
TACTTTTCTTCCATCTTTTGATTTTTGCCTAATTCCAATCCAATATATATGCATAAATCAGTTCCTTTAATGGAATCACAATACTAATTTGGGCATTTTCTTGCCAAGACTTGCCACAAACACTCACACTTAAATGAACAGCAGCTGCAGTGGGAGGTCAGGTTGAATTAAGGGGGGAACATAGAAAATGTCCTTCTGGGTGAACTGATCCCTTGTCACCATCAGGATACTGCAGAGATTGTTCTGGGTTTAAATGTTCAAATGGCTCTAATGGAGCTAAGCAACTAAACCAGATTTGGCAAGTAGGAGGAATTTTGGAACTTATCTCCCTGTTCTTCTGAAAAGTTGAGCTTTGAAACTCTGAAATGATCTGAGGTGATGAAAATTCCAAATAGTAAGAATTGCAGCATATTTTAGGTTGGAGTAGACTTGTCTGGCCATCTGCTGAGAGCATCCCTAATTAGCTGCTCAAGGGCTTGTCCAGCTGCATTTTCAGTATCTTGAAGGATGGAGATGCCACTGTCTCATGGCAGCCTGTTCTGGCATTTGATGCACCTCATTATGACAAGAATTTTCCTGATCTCTAATCAGAATTTCCTGTGTTCTACTTTACATCTGTCCTTTCCTGACCTATCCCCTCCAATCATTTCATGTCCTCTATTTCCTCCTATCAAGTAATGTAAAAAAGCCTCCTCTTTTTCAGGCTAAACCAGCCCAATTCCATCAGCCACTCTCTCAATACCCGCTGCCAAGTATTAATAGTAGGTTCTACTTAAATTTAAGTGACAGAAGCACACAGCCTCTTCAATTTGACTTCAGAATTTTCTGTGAGGGACTCTCTGCTTTTTGCTGACCAGACCCAGCCCAGAGGGAGGTGTGTGGCTTCCCTGAGGCCTGGGTAAGGGACATCACCAGGAATCTTCCCAGCCTGGTGCAGCCCACTCATTGTTACCCTCTTACAGTTTTCTGTGTGGGCAGCAACAAGGTCCCAGCAAAAAGGAAAAGGACAATAAGGAAGGGCCTCAGAACCTTGGGAAAATTAGCCAAGGGATCTGGAACACACATTTAGTTCTCTTCTGTGCTGCCATTGCAGGGAATGATGGAGCAAGAAACAGGAAAGTCATGCAGATGCACACCTGGCTTTGAGACTGCTGTAAACAGCAGCATTTTGTGGTTTTTGATCCTGGGTGAATTTATACAACTCTGAGCTTGCTGGCAGCAAATGGGGTCCACCTGTATCAGAAGGGAAAAGGGATCTTAGCTCAGAACTCAGCAGGGCTCATTGAGAGGGCTTTAAAATAGATTTGAAGTGGGATGGAGGCATAGCCAGGCTCGACAGAGATAAGGTGTGGGGCCAGTCTGATGGAAAGCAGCTCTGAAGAGAAAGCCCTGGGGGTCCTAGTGGACAACAAGCTGTGCATGGGCCAGCAGTGTGTCCTGGAAGCCAGGAAGGCCAGTGGTATCCTGGGGTACATTAGGAAGAGCACTGCCAGCATGGGGGTGATCCTGCTCCTCTAGTGGGGCCACACCTGGAGTGCTGGGTCCTGTTCTGGGCTCCTCAGGACAAGAGGGGGACACAGAGCTCCTGGAGTGGGTCCAGTGGAGAGTGGCAAAGATAATGAAAGGACTGGAGCATCTCCCTTGCAAGGAAAGGCTGAGGGAGCTGGGGCCTGTTCAGCCTCAAGAGATAAATGAGAGGGGACCTGAACAATGTCTGTCAGTGCCTGCAGGGAGGGGTCAGGGCATGGACCAAGCTCTTCTGGTGGTGCTGGGCAATAGGACAAGAGGCCCTGGGCAGAAACTGATGCACAGAAGCTCCACCTGAACATGAGGAAGAACTTCTTCCTGTGCAGTGATCATGCACTGGAACAGATTGTCCAGAGAGGGTGTGGAGTCTCCTTCACTGGGAATATTCCAGAACCCTTTGGGGTCAGTCCTGTGCCATGTGCTCTGCTTGAGCAGGGAGGTGGGAGCAGATGACCCAATGCATCCCTTCCAGCCCAGTCTATGATTCTCTGCAATGTTTATCTTCTTCTCTACCTGTACCAGCCAACATTGTTTGGTTTGTTTTGGTTTTTTTTTCCCCTAATATAAAACATGCTGCCTCTCTCTGAGAAGAGCTACGTTTTCTCTCAGGACAGTTCATGTGCTGTACTAGCATTCTGCTAAACATCTGGGTTTCAATAGCTTTTCTTCACACACACACACTCTGAAAGTCATGTAAGAATTTATTATTTATTATCAAAACAGTAAATTTCCCAGGAAATGTGAAATTGTTTAGAATCAATTGTTTTTGTTGCAAAGAAGAAACTGTTGAAGAGACAACCTTAAATATAATAAAATAATAAATATTAAGAAAGTGCCTTTACAATAAACTGGTTGTTTAAGGATTAATGTAGCGTGTTTCAAGTAGTGATTTATGAATGATGAGTCAGACTTGGAATTCAGAATTTGCTTGACAAAGCAGAGCAAACAATATGAAAATTTTACATGATGAAATTGCTTATTGCTTAAGCTCAATTTACTATTAGCTTTTGTTAAATTATTCCAAAATAAAATCAAATCCAGATTCAAACCCTGGACCTTCTCTCTCCTGATCTGAATAGAGGCAAGTAGAATCTGCATTCTCCAGCTTTGAGATGCTCATTAAACTTAGAGTTTTCAGTGAGAAACCATGGAGTTATGAAGGGATTGAATCCACAGCTGTCATTTCTATCAGCTTTGAGCTTTCATTTAAGACATTTCATTTTAGTGCATGTCTGATGATTTAATATGTCTAGCTGTAGATAATTTGCTCTGTATCATATCCAGTGTAGGTCAGGGCAGCCTTTTGATTTCCTTAGAATACAAAATTTCCCAAAGCTCAAAGTGGGGCTCTTTGTGCCTTCTGAGCTGGGAGCAGAAATGCCATCAGTCAGTTCTGGGGCTGCTCCATGAGTGAGTTCCCAACGACCCTGGCACCCAGATAATGCCAAGGGAGGCAGCACTTGGTTGTGCAGGACCCTTTTGGCTGCCCACAGGGTATCACTGCTGCCTGGATGGCCTTTGGGAGCCCTGCTGGGGAGCTGGGACACTCTGCCAGGTGCATTTCTTTCCTTATTTGTTGGTGTTTGTAGGTCTTTGGGGGCCTCATTTCAGGGTAGTCTGTTAAAAGGGCTTTGTCTAACTAACGTTCTCCTTTGCAGACACAGCCAGGTAATGTATTTCAATGTTCTTTGCAATTGCCCACCTAGAACAGTATTGTTAAGTTCCATTTATTCTTACACAATTTATTTTCTACTGTGTGTTTTTCAAAATCCTATCTCTTCTGGAACTGGAAATTTCCTGAGAAGTTGAAGAAAAACAAAAAAAACTTGTTTCATACTTTGCTAATTCTTTACTGTGTCGAGGTTTTAATTTTATAAGCCTTCATTATGACATTTTTTCTTCCCCAATATCTATTTATTAACTTTTTCATTTCCTCACAGGATGGCTTTTGTATAATTAACATTTTTCTGACCAGTCTCAGAACTTTTCTGTTCTTGGATATATCAGTTGAAAACTGATTTGCATATTGAAACTGGATGCACTTCTTAAGTAATAACCTATTTTCAGCTTGTGCACTTTTTGGTTTTTTAAAACTGACTGCTTTCTGAGAGCTTCATTGGGGGTTTTTAATTGACTTAGGGACACTTAAATCATGTTTTCATTGAATTATTCTCCGAGTTGGTGTCTGAACCGTAATCCCAAGAATCTCTAAAGAAATTAATTTCTTGTACAGCACAAGGTTTAGTAGGTACAAGTCAGATGATCCACCTAATTGCACAACTAATTTATCCTTAAAGGGAACAGGTTGGAATGTCTCCATCCACAGTTTTTACCAATTCTCTGTGCTAATTGACCAACTGATGTCTAGGCATGTGTCTTGTTTTTTCCCATGTATGGGATTTGGATATGCACTTGTATAAATTCCCTGTTCCCTTTAGTCCCCATGATAACATTAGAAAGTAGATTGAGATTCTTTTTTCTTGCTTTTTTGAACAGACTCAGAACCGTATGAAGCTGATGGCTGACAACTATGAGGATGACCACCTCAAATCCTCATCCCATTCCAACCAAACCAACCACAAGCCCTCCCCTGACCAGGTAATGTCTCTCTCTTTTTTGGTTTTAAAGTAATTTTTACTGTGAGGGCTGATGATTTTGTGTCATAAGCAGTTTTCCCTGACATGCTTGCAGTACTTTGGAACAAAAGTAGCATTCCAGAATGCAGTTATAAACCAGAACTGGGTGTTGCTCTTGTGTTGGCCCTGTGCAAACTCCTGAATGAACAATTCCTGGTACCAAGCTGTTGTTAGGTGGGTGGAGAGGAGGAGGTACAGTGAAAAGGAACAAAAATTGTACTCTCCCAAAATGTGATACTCGAGTCCTGTATGACATATTCAGATTTTAGTAGCTCAGGTTTACTGCCTGAGTGTGTGGAGTGTCCAGGACTGTTTCTTGTCTTCAGTAGCAGGAAATCATGCTCCAGGATCAGCTTTCTGATCTATGGATTGCATACAAGCAGTTCCCTCCATTTCCCACGAGGAAATCCCAGCCCTGGTGCCAAATGAGCACAGACTGCTCCCTCACAAACTCAATGGGCCATGAACTGAAGGAAAATCAATTTACCATCTCCAAAGCAGTGAGGAGCCTCCTGTGGCATTTACAAAGCACAGCCATGTGCTTGATAACTATTAGAGAGATTAACCATCCCTTGGGTAGCACAGAAAATGCCAACATAATTGCACATCCCATGTTGTAATCTCATCCACTGCAGTTTAATTAAAATATTAGCCATCATTAATCACTGCCTCGACGGAGGGAAGGAATGCTTCTCTTTGCCCTCTGACTCATGTAGAAATTGGTGAGATATGAAGGGAAGCATATCTCTCTGGACCTTTAAGTGCCAGCTTTGTGATACACTGAAATAATGAGTAAGATACAAGAGGAAAATGGCAAAAGCCAATTACTTATTCACCCTGCAAAAATAGATCTTGAAAAATCTTCTTTCATGTCTGCATCAGAAAACAAGAAGGGGTATATACAATCAAACAAAAACTATGATTTCCAAGGGAACTTCCCTTTGCATCTTAATTTAATACCTTCCTCCACTGCATGTTGACTGGTTTGAATTTTCTGCAGTGTTTTTGGAAGATGTTGATGTTTCACTTTCCTTTTTCAGGAGAGTGAAATTGTTAATACTAATAATTAAATGGATTTCCTAATCTTAATTTGGTGCAAATGTTAGAATATCTGTTGTTTCTACTCTGAAGTCTACAGAGAGCTGAAACCATTTCCAGCATGAAACTTTAATACGTGCTTGTACATAAAGGCAGCGTAGCATTCACAGATGAAATAAAATTTAGACATTTATAGAAATTCTTGCAAAGACCCCACAGGGAAAGGCAATAGGGAAGAAAGGAGGTGGGAGGAGGCTCTGATTGCACTTCCCCTTTGCAAAGGGGCGTTTTAAAGGCTGACAAAGCCTACAAGGGAGCAGAGAAAGCTGTACCTGAAGGAGGCTCAGAATACTGCATAAGGAATTGAAACGCTTTGTACTACCGTTTGTACTTTATGTGCTTTAAATACTAACCAACTCTTTATTTCATTCCCATGCTGCTCTGGGCTTTCCTGTGCACCTCTAGGATGAGGAGGAGGGTATTTGGGCATAACCAGTCAGATGCTCTTAGCTCAGCCATTTTGTTCAGAACGGTGAGAACCAACCTGTCCTGCCAATAGAAAAGTTTCCGACAGTCACTCCCACCCCTCGCTGCTGTGCTTTGTCAAACCTGGCTGTGCTCCCTCCCCTTGCTTCCATGTCCCTGCATGAGGGTGTTTCTCGTGTGTTCATGTGCAGTTTGTGATTTTCTTCTTCCAATCATCCTCTCCTTGTTTCACCATGTTGTGGGGAGAACTTCCCAGGGCATGTAATTGAGTTTCCGTGCAAGTACGAGAGAGCAGGAAATGTCTTTCATGTCATTTATCATTGACTTCACGGAGGAAATGTTTTCAGTGGGATTCTTTTTCAAAGCAGTTTGTGCCCTAGCCAAACCTATGTGTGCTCTTTCAATTCTGGTTTGTAAAGAATGTGCTCCAGGATAATGTTCCTCCTGAAGATAATGTTCCTTCTGAAGGTTTTGAGCATGTTGAGATCTGCTGCAGAGATTGCTGCCGTGCATGCTGACCTAACTAGTCACAGATATTTATCAACTCCCACAGTACAGGATTCACTAGATGGACTAGGAGTATGAATTGTCTATAAATGTGAAGGCAAAGAGGAATATCCCCTTAACCTTCCTCTCTCCCTTCCATCTCCCTCATTCTTTTAAAACAGTGTGAGAGAAATTAGGAGCTGTTTTTCATTAAAGTACGTTTTGTTTCTCTGTGTCCACGTCCACAATTTTTTCTTTTGTGCTGTCAAATTGTCCCCACAACAATGCCCATTTCCAAAAGGGAAGACAGTGCAGAGGACAGAGCCCGCTCCTCAAGCCTGTTCTTCAGCAAAAAAACCTCTTACTGGCCAGGAATCAAGTACTGATTATTAACACTACAGTACACAGGATTAATTTATGCCTTGGAGTATCAGTTTTAGAGCAGAATGTATTTCTCTGAAGTACTTGAAGTATTTTAGAGGCCTGATGACAGTATTTTAAAAACTTACATGAAACTTTTTCCTTCTTCACTTATCCTTTTACGAAAAAATATTTCATGTTAGTTTCTGTGCACTTTTTTCCTAAGAATTTGATTTTTTCATATCAGTTATTTGAAAGAAAACTGAAAATTTCTGTTGAAATCTTGGACCCTTGCATTTCTGAAAATTATAGCTTTGTATTAGATTTGTAAAACATTCATGAGAGAGTAAGGCACTCTCATCTCTTGCACTTGCTCAATTAACTACAGATTTACAGTCTGTCTGCATAGATCAACTCCCTCTTTTCAAGCCAACCATCTGAAAAATTTAATCCAACTGTGGCAGTGTCAAACTTGAATTTCATGCCTTGGGGTTTGAGCTGAGAAAATCTCTTTAGTGGACAAATTGATAAAGTGCTTCATTAATTTGCACTCGCTGTTGATTTCACATTCTTTTTGAATCACCGCTCCTGCAATGGTTGTGCGCTCGTGTGTGTTGTTAAAAGTTTTAGAGATAATGCTTGCAAAGATCAGCCGAAGCACAGAAATTAAACAGGGGGAGAGCAGGTAAGTAAATGATGAGAAGGAAGAGGACACTCACTATGAAGGTAGGAATAATTCTGATTTTCCTTCTGGAGCAAGCATGGAGTTGGTGTAGAAAACACTGAGAAAGATTTCTCTTTCCTCTCCCATGTGCTGGTGCATTTAAGAATGCAATGTGCTAAGAGTATGGTTTTTCATAGTTTTCTGAATTAATGGGTGGTTGACATTAAAAACAGCTCATGTCTCCAGTTTGAGGCACTTTCCTCAGGAAAGCTGTTACAGAGTATCCCAGTCAAAATAATGAGTCAGCCAGCAGCTTTGCCTTCCCCTCATCTCAGCAGAGAAACTTGTCAGCCTCGACATTGTCGTGCATACATCAGCAGGGAAGGTATAAAGGTGATGGATGCTTCCCAAGCCAGTTATTCCCAACAGAATACATGTTTTTACTGTGATATTCCATGTTCATTAAAAAAAAAAAGTCCTTATTCTCTTTGTAAAAGCTAAGATGATGTAAGTTACAGAGTCGCTAACCTCCATGTGTTGAATTAAATTTATGTATTACAATGATAAAGTGTAATTAATAGCATAGGACTTGGCAATAAGTTAGTTTTTTTAAGTTCTTTCAGGTCTGTGGATGCAATCACCTCTGGTCAATACTGAAGATTAAATGGAGACAAAAAACTATGTACAATAGTTAACTACATTCTTTTATTTTTATGCTTTAGGTCTTAAGGCTTTTCCCCTGCAGCATTCTGGAATTGACTGAAATTAATATTTAATTATGCCAAGTCTGTACATGACAGCATTATCAGATAGCGCTCCCCTGAAATGGATCACTGTTCATAAACATCTGCACCCTCCCTGTAATTTCTGAGGATGGTAGTTTACATTTCAGTTTATAGTTCAATGTAAATACCATCTTTCATCCTGAAATAGTTTTTCCTAGCATTTTTCACTCCGCTCGTTTCTTTGCTGTGTGAATTTCTCATGACTCCTTTTATTCCCCAGATGGAGCTCTATCCTCCTCTACATCCAAGTCAATTCCGGTGTAATTTCACACAAGGACACTCTTTGGTCTTTCTCAAATGCCAAACTGCTCTGGCCAATGGCTTCATTAGTTATCACTCACTTTTATCAAGAATAATATGAATTTACACCTTAGGAGATCTAATACATGCAAAAGGATAGGTGTGTATGTAGGTGTATCTTCTTGTAAATCTGTGCCAGGTGTGTGCCACGTGAGGGAAGTAAAGCCAAGCTTCCATACAGGGAATTCCCAAGCTGCTCAGTTCATCCAGGTGTCTTGTGAAGCACAGCTGTGCTACCTAAAATGGGAGAAAATGTGGGTGTGGTTCAGAAATCTGCTTCATCCACTCATTGATTCATTAATTGAAAATTATTATTATTATTATTATTATGCTTATTAGAGCAACAGTAGAATGGTCAAAGAGCTAGCATGGAACTGGAGTGCATAAAAATGAGGATATTTCAAGACTATGAAAATATTGGCAATTCCTATTACCCTAAAAATACTGCAAGACAAAAAGGCTCTTGGTGACATTTTTCTTCAGTACTTGAGTTTGACAGATTTTAACTCAGAAGCACTGAGTATTATGAGTTGAGTACTGAAGGAACTCACAAAATTTAACACTTCAGATTTAGAGGTGATGTCTGTGGTGGAAAGAGGGGGTAAGTCATTATAGGAAAATACTTGGCTCATCTCAAGGCCTAATGTAATCTTTGCCAGAGCAGACAAACTCTACAGGAAGTTTTCATTGGGATCACTACAACACTAAAAGTGTCTATACTTTGGGAAGTTTGCGGGGAATGTTGAATTTTTTTGTACATTATTTGATGCTGATTTCTTTTAGTGAAGTAAATAGTTTTTCATGGTGAGTTCCATATTTAAATTACACAGGGCATTAGTTCACTACATAAATGTGATCTTCTCTCCACAATCCACATTTTGTACAGAACTGCTTGTCCTGCTGTCACACTTTTGAGGTTCTCAGTATTGTCACTCACTACACTGTGACCTCATAAGCCTTTTGACTAGATTTATTTTCAATCTGGTCTTTTTAATTGTTAGATCATGCAAAATGGTCAAAACCACCAGGCCTTCATGCCTGACTCATATTACATTGTAATTTACTGGGCACAGTGCTAGACCACGATTCAGAAGATAAATTCTTTCCTGGCATCATCTCCAACCACTCACTTGTTCTCTTTCTCCCTGTCTCAAATTCTCTAATTGTAAAATGAGCTGAAGTTTTTGTAAAAGTGCAAGTTCTGCTTGGGAAAAGTGCTGTATAAGTGGTAGGTATTATTACTGTGTGATATTTGGAAATTGTCTTGTTAAAGTGATATGATGGTGATTCTAATACCTCATTTTGAAATTGTTCCTGAAATTGTGTTAGATTGGTAATTGACTCTTTTACTGCGTCTTGCTTTTTTCCAAGATCGTCTTCCTTCCCAAGAAAAGGGAAAATAACCCATATTTTCAAGGAGCTGCATTCCAGCATGCTGGACAAAGCTCTTTAGACCACTGTCTCTTGTTCTTTACCGTCCTCTTCTCTTCCGAAGAGCCATTTCTTCCCCTCTCTAAAAATCTACAGACTAATTGTGTAGTATAATAATGGTATTATTACAATTCTTCATCCAGGTCTCTAAAAGCATTGTGCAAGGGTCTTGTGCTTGCCTTGGAGACATACCCTGTGCAGAATTTGAAGGCAGCTCCACGAGATAATCTTGCATTGTTTAAACATGTCCTTACAGAGAGAGAGAGAGAGAGAGAGGCTGGATTTGTTTGTTTCTATTGGTGACAATCAGGGTTCTTCACTCCCCCTTTTTGGATGGGCAGCCTTTTAGTAAGAGCCCTAATGTGATGCACTCAAATAAGATGATGTAACTAATTTATCCTTAGGAGGGTTAGAGAAGAATGCTTTCCTTGAGACAAAGTCAGCTTCCACTCCTGGTCCTTTTCTTCTTTTGGAGAACAGTTCTTCTGCTAGCTTTTTTTTTTTCCTAAACCAATTATTTTGCTGTTAATAACTAATTTCTGTTAGAAGAATGTATTCTCTGTCCAAGAATGTTATATCTATGAGCAAAAAAGAACTGATCTTGATACACTGTTCATCTTCTTTCTGATCCCAGAATGATAACACTAAGATTTCCAGATGGAATTTTGTAATCTGCAGCTCTGGGATGAATTAAACACTCACAACAGAGGTGCAACTGGACTGTATCACTGTCTTCCTATTATTCTTACAGATCAAAGAAGAACACAAGTAGATACTTGCAGTCTAAAACATTCAAAACAGATGGCTGGCTTCTTTTTGTAGAGATTTGTGCTTTTCAGCAAAACAATTGCAAAAAGGCCATCATTCATTTCTGCCAGATGAGATTATGCCAGGTCTGTGTCTTATTTTCTCTTTTGATTTGCAGCTGAACATAATCTTCTCCTAGTGGCTTGGTCTTTGTAGCAAGTAGGAATTCTGCACTCAGACATTGTTTCTGGCCACTTCAGGAGAGCTGTTCCTTGCAGTTTGTGTGATAGTCTCTACTATCTCCCAGTGATTCTGAGCTCTGGCACTCCTAGACAGGACACTCAGAGACACAGGACCAGCAGCTGCAGCCAAACCCTTTTAGTTGTCATTTAGGAGGAAAGAAACTGAGGGAGAGGGGAGATGGACATTGTTGAAAAAAGAATCAAGCCCAAACCTGCTTTCCAGTATATTAACTATGAAAATAAGCTCCAGAGAACGGTAACTAAAATAAAAACTCTAAGGGCGTGTAGGCAATCTAGACACTGCATTTTCCTGGCTGGTGAAGTTCATAATGACTGATGGCCATGTCAGGATTTACAGTTCCATCTCACAGTAGGCTCACTATGGGCTCTCCAACTACATCTGACTGTTAAAGTAAGTTTTAGCTAAGAACTACTGTATATACATATCATATAGGTGTATTTATTCATTTTGTCTTTGAATGTAGAGCAAGCAACTCCAAAAACACTTCCTAAAGACAAATAAACCTTCACAAGTCTTTGCTTGGAAAGTGTCTTTCAGCAGCTGCAAGAGCAGAATGAAGAGCCAGAGTTAGAGAAGGACAAGACCAAGATTCCTGTCACCTGCAGACAGGGGGGTTACAGTTCATCTGAACAGGAAAAGCCCTGATTGTGTTCTCTGGTAGACTACTTAGGAAATGCCTTCTGGTTTGCATTAGCAGTGGGACAGAGAGCAGAGCACAGCCCTGACCCATCAGCATTGCCTTGGACACCCTCTCCCAGTGCCCTGCTGCCGTGCTCTGCTTTCAGAGGAGTGTGAGACACTGTTTCCCTTTATCCCTTGTAACAGGGAGAAGGAATAGACAAAATACAGCCCAGCAAGAAAGGTGGGTGCTTTCTGCTTCACTCTTGTGTGGACAACAAGTGTTGGAAAGCTTGAATGCATTAAAAACAGAAGCAGGTTGTTCTTACTTATTCTTAAGCTGCTGTATTTTTGTAAAGAAGTAATCAGCATAAAATCTGACTCTGTGAAAATAAATCAGATTGATTTCACAGAATCATAAAATCTGATTCTGTGAAATCAAAACTTGCCTAGTTACACCTACAAAACTCCTTTGGTCAGGAGAATGCTGTTTAAATCCACAGTGGCACGTACAAGATGCAAACAGTTGTCAAACTATTTTTGCTTCCTGTGGGATTACTTTTTTTTATCTTTTATTATAATTGTTAGTATCATCAGTCTGATGATAAGTCTGACTACCCAGTTTCACAGCTTTCTATAATTTAATTTATTATTCAAAAATTTACCTGGTAACTAATACAACTTACAGGGGTGAAGTGCTCAAATGAAGGAGATTTCAATAATAAAGAGGTGGGAGCTATGCACAGTGCAATGAGTTTATTTAGGGGTAAGAGATTGAGTGAACGCCCTTGCTTTTGAAAGGAAGGGAATGAGAAAACAGGTAAAATTCAAGCTGTGTGCAAACACTCCCTTCAGCTCTGCTGAGCTATCTCATTGCTGAAAGTTCATTTTCCCCTTGGTCCAGTTACAGGCCCCTCACATGAGGATTTCAGTTCTGATCTCCAGCAGTCCCTGCTGTTCCTCTCGTGGTTCCCTGCCAACTGTGCTCCACAGCCCACAGAAGTGAAAGTTGCCAGTGTCATGGAAAGCACTTCTGGATTTGTTATGTATAAAAATATTTTAGAACTACTTGCTCTTTTTGAGTGCTTTAGGGACCCTACCAACCCACTGCAATTCTCTGCCTCACCAACATGATGGGGGAAGGATTTTATTTAAACAGAGGGAGCTAATGACAAAACTCCTTTCCCTCGTTTGTTTTTTCTGTTATTTTTTTTTTCTGGTCTGTATTTTTCCCAAGGTGAAGAGGGTGAACTCTGGAAATCATTAATCCATGGGATTTGTTCATGGTGTATCAAAATTTCAAAAATCATTTGCTATATAAAAATGATTTCCTAATTGATTCTGTCAGAAAGGAACTGAGTAAGACAGCTCTGTCAAAATAGCCAGAATCTCTTTTAGCTCCTCACGTACATTGTTCTGGTTTATGAGGAGAAAATTATGAAGGTTAGAGTTAAACCTTTCTTTTTTTTTTTTTTTTTTTTTTTCTTTAAAACAAATCTAAAGAATACTGAGCCTGTCCTTGAGCTTTTGTGTGGGGGTCTTCTGAAGAAACCAAATATCTCTGTGTATCTGTGAACTGAGCTGAACTGAACTGAGGTCAAGATGTGTCTTTTTGAGAACTTTCTTCTGTTTCCATTTAAAATAATGAAGGGAAGACATCAGTGATAAATTGCTCTGAATTTGGGAAAGCTTTGCACATTCTGAGCCAAATTCATGCCTCATAAAACTCCATTGCATTCAGTGGTTACAATATTATTGTTGAACCCTTGTGTTTGTTGCCAAACAAACACAAATGGTCTGAGCAAGAAGGGATAATTGAATTTTCCATGCAAATACTTCCAGACTGTGTCACTCACTATCTTAGTTTATTTTCATATCTCCCAGTATAAGATACTTAGCTATAGAGGCAAAATATCCCTGTCTGGCAATATCTATAATAAAACCCAGATACAGGGAGGTATACAGAGATTTGTCAGGTCCTTTTGAAATGATTGCTTTTTAACAAACATATGTGCTTACACAATCCTTGGCCCCATCTTCTCCTGTGCAGTGGTAGCTTGGGAAGTAGGTTTTGTTGGGTAGCATAGTTGCAGCTGTGTGTAACAAAGTTTGAAAATAATTTTCCACACTCACATGGCAGATGTGGTTGATAGGAGATAAAGGACTACCTGCACTGTGTTTCCAAACATATTTATTATGTCCAATCTGAAGTTTTGAGGAGGTGTTTGGTGGTGCTTTGGGTTTCTGCTTGGATTTTTTTGAGAATTCCTTCTTTATTTGTGCTGTGCAGGATTTACAATGAACACTCATGGTGTGTAGACCAGGCTGGCAAGCTTGATCATTTCTCAAATTGCTTAATTCCTTGGAAGCTTTCAGATTTATTCCACCTACACTTTTAATACAAAAGCACTGTCATTTTTACCTCATGTTCTTTACTTTGACCCCTGAGATTACTTGTCAGTTCTATTTTATTTTCTTCTTGATGTAGCTGTACTTCCAGGGAGTTTTTTTTGGTTTTTTTCTCAGATATTTAGAGATTCAGGGGTAAGTTAAGAAAAATTACTGAATTATTTGATTGCAAAATGAAGATCACTTACCAGCATCACTCTGCCCTTTGGAGGTCTGTAGTGGAAATGTGCAAACAGGCACTCAGGCTAATAGGGGGGTATGACAGCAGTCCTGCCAGTGCCAAATGTATATATGGCACTTTATATTGCCCTTGCTGTATCAAAAAATGCTATTTTCTCCCTTTTTCTTAAAGATAACTGCTGTTGATCCATGATCAACCTCCACATTGATACATTATTCTTGATAAGTAAGGCAAGTTGTGTAAGGAGATAACTTTTACAAGGGTGACTGATGCAGTTGCAAAAACAGGCAGCTTTTAGGGGTGTCTGTAAGACTTTATTTCAAAATGGCAGCTGCAGGTTTTTAAAGTAGAGATTTAGAAGGTATGCTCTGAAATTAGTAAAGTATTTGGTTCTGAAAAAGAAAAGTGGTTGCTTCCTTCAGAGAAAAAGGGATTGTTAGCAGGGAGAAAGGTGACCAGGTCATTAACCCTTCTGCCTGGAGAAGGCATAATTTAAAGCTGGTGATTGTGGTGAATTGCACATTGATTAAACTCACTCTTTTATTTTGTAGATGTCTGTGGACATTGCTGGTTTTCTTTTCCAAATAACCACCTATGTATTTTTTACTTATTTCCAGTAGACACTGCTGTGTATATAGAGATATTTAAAAGCATATAAAACTTGAAATTCAGTTACCCATATTTCAGTTGACCATTGTCCAGCAACAGTAGGACCACCACTGAAGAAGCAGTATCATTTCATTCTAAAGCTTTTTTGCCCCACTGACTTGTACAGCTACAGTTAGATTCACATTTATCATAGTCAAAGATTTTTTTTAGATGTACGAAATCTCAAGCTGAATTTGGACTACGTTCACAAGTATCTTTATTAGTTGGTTGAGTTGGTTTGGGTTTGCATGACAGATTTGTCAGGCATTTCACATTTCTGCCACAGAGTTGTAGTGATTGCCTTTTTTAGTGAAAGGCTGTCAAACTTAGGTGGCCATTAGCAATATTCTGAAGTTGAGGGTACATTAAGCAGACTTCATTCCATGCATTGATGAGGATGGCCTAAACCTATCAGGGCAATTAATGAATGAGGGCTGCTTCAGAAGATATTCCTGGGTTTGCTCTGTTTACCCACTGTTTTCCTAGAAAGCTCTGCAGCTCTGAGCTGAGCATGAGAACACGGTGTGGGTTGTGAACCCAGCACTGCCATGCTTTTCCACTTAGCAAATGCTCTTACACCCTCTTGAGATAAGGCAGGGGCAGCTCTGCTGTGTGGGAAGCACAGTGCCTCTTGCTAAGTGGCCAGTTCAAATTAGATAGGGCAGGAACACAGATATAAGGGCACTTCCTACTTGACTGGCAGCTTTTAATGGATCCCAAGTGAGGGGAAGATTGCTCTGTGAACAGCTTTAGGGGGATGCTGGTTAAGAACTTTCACACGCCTCATTTGGCCTCTTTCCAGCTCGAGGTAAAAGGGGGAAGGGTGCAGGAGGAATGTGCTTGGAAAGGGGATTTATCTCTGAGAGTCAAATTCAACTGTTGGATGAAAATCTTCCATTCTGACTTGCTAGATAGCTCTGCTTTCTCTTCATCAAGGAGGGTTTCTGTTCACAAAGAACAGCCAGGAAAGTTATCCAGACAGATTCTTTTCAGACTGGAATCTGCACATCTGATGGATATTGAAGAGACTGTGGTATCTGAAAAGAATGCAAGGCAGCTACATTGATTGGACTAGTTATGGCAGTCCAATAACTACCATATTGACTATTACATTTTTATAGAACAGTATTTTCTTAAGATATGATAATCCATCATTTTACCCTCTGTGGGCAAACCAAATAGTAAGAAAGATAGAAAAAAACATCTGTTAAATTAGAAGCATCACTGGTTTTCACCTGCACAGGCAATACACTTTCAGATCATAATCTTGGTAACAGATGTTGTATGAAATTGGGGTACATAGTGCAAACTCAGTAAATAACCAAAGCTGATGGATATAATGGGCTAAAGACAGTTTTGCTTGGTGATGGAAGTGAAATGTAACTGTGTTGATTCTATTAAAATATCCCTTGCTATTGCCCTGTATATAGGACAGCAGAGTGACATCAGTTTGCAATCACAGAATCACTGGGTCAAGCTGGAAGGGACCCCAGTGGGTAATCAGGTCCAACCTCCCTGCTCAAGCAGGGCCATCCCAGAGCATGGGTGTCCAAACAGTGCCAGAATATCCCCAGTGAGGGAGACTCCACACCCTCTTTGGACAATCTGTTCCAGTACATGATCACTGCACAGGAAAGAAGTTCTTCCTCATGTTCAGATGGAGCTTCTGGGCATCAGATTCTGCCCAGGGCCTCTTGTTCTATTGCCTGGCACCACCAAAAACCAGGCTCCATCTTCTGACACCCTCCCTTCAGATACTCAGACATTGATAAAGTCCTCTCAGTCTTCTCAAAAGGCTGAACAGGTCCAGCTCCCTGAGCCTGTCCTTGTAAGAGAGATGCTCCAGTCCCCTCACCATTTTTGTTGCTCTTCACTGGCTCCTCTCCAGGAGCTCTGTGTCCCTTTTGTCCTGAGGAGCCCAGAGCTGGACACAGCACTCCAGACGTGGCCTCACCAGGGCAGAACAGAGCAGAGGGGCAGGATCACTTCCCTTGACCTGCTGTAAATGCTCTTCCTAATCCACCCCAGGATACTTTTGGCCACAAGGACACACTGCCAGCTCACGGACAGCTTGTTCCCAGCAGGTCAGCCCCAGCCTGTGATGGTACATGGGGTTGTTCCTCCCCAGGTGCAGTACCCTGCACTCGCCTTTGTGGAATTTCCAACACTTCTTCCCTGCCCATCTCTCCAACCTGTCAAGGTCCCTCTGAAGGGACACAGCTCTCTGGGGTATTGGCCACTCCTGCCAGCTTTGTGTCATCAGTGAACTTGCTGAGGAGGCATCTTCCCCTTCATCCAAGTCATTGGTGAATAAGTTAAACAACACTGGGCCCAGTACTGACGCTTGGAGAATACCACCAGTGACAAGCCTCCAGCTAGAGCCAGCACCACTAACTGGAGCCCTCTGGGATCTGCCCTTCAGCCAGTTGTCCATCCACCTCCTTGCCCACTCATCCCATCCTGATAGAACAAAGCATTATTTTCTCATGTGTGTTTATGTATGCAAACAGAGGTTGCCCCAAGGCTGCACAGGTTTTTACTGAAGCACATGAGCTCACTCTCTCTCTCGTGCAGGTTTCCTGCCTGACTCCTCTCCCGTGGCTGCCTCTGGGTGTGGCAGCACCCTGATGTGCTGGTGTGGGCTGCTGAGTTCAGCAGGACACAGAGCCTGACATTAGTTAGCTGCTTAGCCATGCCTCTCAGATCCTCACACTCTACAGCAACTAATCCATGTAAAACAGTGTTAGAAACAAAACAAGTGAGCCCTGACAGCCTTATTAAAAGGGGTCAAAGCCAGAGTCTTTGTTGAAAGTAATGCCAGCACCCTGTTTTGTCGACTCAGAGATTATCTCACTCCTTATTCATCAGCAGGGTCAGAGGTGTCCTGTTGAAAAGATATCCCCAGCCCACTAACAAACAGCAGGTGCAGCCTCTGCCTGGGAACATGAATAGAAGATGCTGGGACTTTGGCAAGGCTTCCCAGCTCTCCCTGCCCAGCACCTCATTTTATGGAAAGGAGGCCCTGAGCCCAGTTCTTCCCTAATTTTTCATCAGCTGCAAACCTCAGAGGTTTGCATTACTGCAGTTTTGAATATGTGCCCACAAACGTCGAGAAGAAATGAAGCAGTATTCTTGTGGAAGGTCACAGCAATGGGTGCCCAGTAGGCATTATGCACTTGAACTCTGTATCTTTATAAAAAAATGAGAAATGGTTCTTCAGATACATTTTATGGGATCTGGATAACTCTAGTTTGGATTGCATTGAGGAACAATTATTATATTCAGATTGGGTCAAGTATAATGGAATAAAATAGTACTTTATTAAAGGCCTTTGATTACAGTTTTTTAGTTTGTTATATAGAATCTGGCCTATTTAATAAAAGTCATTGCCATTTCAAAACTATGGAAGACTATACCTTAACTATCTAAAGCACTATAAAAAATTAAATCTTAACTTTCTGGTAAAGATATATCTCTATCCAATTTCTACAGTAGAGATGCAGTCATCTTAGAATTGTTGTGTTTTGGCATAATTTGAAACTATTCTCTTTAGAACATGTTTATTGCATACTTAATTTACAATGAAATGTTTGTGGGAAAAACAAGCTAAAAATCTATATTGACATTGCTTTTGGACAAGCTGTGGACAGACACCTTTTATCAGATTTTTTTTTAAGTAGCTAAACCAAAGTACTGTTGGATAATCAGTAGAGTTAATGCATTCATTTTAATATTGTTTCATTTTTCACCCATATCATCATTATTATTTCCCAGTCTAATCACACAGCTGTCACCATTGCACCCTCTCCCCAGTGTCCTTGGTTTCTTTCTGCATGGTTGGTACATTATGGACCAGGATCACAATGGAAAGAGTGTTCAGGCTTCTTCCATTGTGAAACTGGACAGGATTGTAACTTAGAGGCTGCTCTTTGCCTTCATCACTGCTCGGGTCTCAGGCTGTTTGTCACATTCATATTTTCTGAAAAATCCCTTCGCCCAGGATTTTTCTTCTGGGAAGCTGAGAAGCCTCAGAGAAAAGGAAAACAATAATTATCTGATTTCCTTCTCCACTGTTTTGCTCCTTTGGAATGTGTTTGGAGATTGTTTACCAACAGGAGATTGTTTCATTGGATTTCTGGTGTGAGTTGTTTTCACTCTTTGGCCAATCAGGGCCAAGCTGTGTCAGGACTCTGGAGAGAGTCACAAGTTTTCATTATTATCTTTTTAGCATTGTGTAAGTGTCCTTCCTGTATTCTTTAGTATAGTATAGTTTCGTATTCTTTAATATAATATAGTATCATAAAATAATAGATTAGCCTTCTGAGAACATGGAGTCAGAATCATCATTCCTTCCTTCATCTGGGTGGAATACAAAAACAATACGAGTGTCCTTGGTGTCTTTCTGGATGGTTGGTACATTATGGACCAGGAGTACAAGGGAAAGAATGTTCAGGCTTCTTCCACTGTGAAGCTGGACAAGATTGTAACTTAGAGGCTGCTCTTTGCCTTCATCACTGCTGGGGTCTCAGGCTGTTCTCACTGTCTCTGCTCTCTTATTTCAGATAATTCAGCCCCTCTTAGAACTTGACCAGAACCGCAGCAAGTTGAAGTTGTACATCGGCCATCTGACAGCCCTGTGCCACGAGCGCGACCCCCTGATCCTGCGTGGGCTCACCCCGCCTGCCTCCTACCACCTGGATGATGACCAGGCAGCCTGGGAGAAGGAGCTGCACAAGATGACCCAGGAGCAGGTGAGTTTGTGGGCTCCAGCTCTGAACAAGGGCCTGAACTTGCTGCTTGAGGCTTTACTGATGTGCCACACCAAAACGTGGTGAAACCGTGTTGTGAGTGGTGAAAGCTGAAGGTGAACTCTTCAGCTGAAAAAAGGAGTCAATGATTTTTTAAATCATTGCCATTTATTATTATATTATTATTCATTATGGAATTTCATATGCTCTTTTGTCCGTACTCGGGGCCATGCATTTCCACACTCATGGGAAATCAAATTGCAAGATACCAAAAGATATTCGCTTTTGCCATGTTTTAACATGTTAACTGTTAACAAATTTTAGCTGCTCTCTATAATTCAGTGTCATCAAGTCATCAAGATCTTAAATCTTTAATTATATAAACCATATATATTTTAATTGACGCATTTTTATTAGTCTCTTTATATAAATGAATGCAGTGTTCTTACCTGCTGTTACAGACTATTCTGCCAGTAATTTCTACTGCTTACCCACCTTATCTTACCTTGAATATGTGCCCAAAAACATTGAGAAAAAATGAAGCAGTATTTTTGTGGAAGGTCACAACAAAGGGTGCCCAATAGGCATTTATGCACTTGAGCTCTATATTTTTGTAAAAAATTGAGAAATGGTTCTTCAGATACTTTTTATGGGAACTGGATAACTCTAGTTTGCATTGAATCAAGATTGGACTCAGTGTGCTGGATGTGATACCCATGCTTATATACACACACACACAGTGACTTCAGAAACCCAGCTGTGTATTTCCAGGAGTTTTGGAATACAGAACTGAAAGAGTTTAATAAGAGTTTGTCAGATGATGTCTCCACAAGAGGCTGTCAATCTAGTTATAAGTCATCTACTGAAATAGTCTTCCTTTCTCCCAGCTCTTATAATGTCTTGCCTTCCTTAATCCCTTCATTGGCAGTTTTTTATCTCTTGTTTCTGGACTGTAATTCACCATTCCCTACAACCTTTTTTCTGACTCGTTCCTATTTCTCTTTTCAATTTTCTTTACTTTACTGTTCTAGTCCTATATTACTGAATGCCCTTTTTTTTTTGTAATTAAACTACTGCAAGGAACTTGTACCAGAACTAAATGTGACAAGTTTTGTCTTTTTAACCCTGACTTTGGATTATAATGCCGAGTCTTTAACTATTCATTTTCATGTGTTTTATACCAAACTCTATCCAGTGTGCACACAAGCTAGTGTAAGGCCTATACAGTTAAAAGGGGATTTGTGGGTCATGAAATACATTGAGCCTGTCTTGAACACTTCACCTCTGGTTTTCTTCCTTGATGATTTTAAAACTAATTTCCTTGAACTGTCAAATCAAGACTGAATTTTCATTCAAAAATTGGAGAGAGCAGTGAAATTGCAGGAAACCAACAAAAGCATGTCTGAAAATTCGAAAAGAGCAGTCCTCTGGAGATAAATATTCCTGTAACAGGGCCAAGATGGTACACAACAGTCATGCTCTCTTTCTGTACCTGTCTTCATACTGTCACTGATTCAGCATGTGCTGTGTGCCTCCCTCAGTATCTACATTTACCTCTATAGGTATGACACATTCCTTTTCCCTTCAGAGCCTCCTGGCTTCTGTAATCACTGATGCAGGATTAAAATGTCTTCATTTTTATGCATGCCATCCTCCTCTGTTAAAGCCTTACAGCTCCTATGGTATAAATCAAAACATGAGGCATATTATTTTGAACCACCTTTTCTGTCAGATTGGGATGGAGCAGTGGGTGACAAAACCTGTAGCATGTATGGGAGGCACCTCTGAAAATGAGAGAGGATATGGGCAAAGTTTGGATATCACTGAAATAAATTGCCTCATTAATTATAGCTGTGGTGCTCTTCATATATAATCAGGATCTGTGGGGACAGGTGGTATTTGCTATTGATCAGGAGATGTGGGTAAAGAAAATAGGAGAAGCTTTCTTTGTCAAGTTCTTCTGAATAGTAAGCCCAAAAATAATACTTCCCATTAAAACTTTGCTAGTCCATTAGCAACATTTATGGGTTACACAGTAAAGAAAGCGGTGTGAGAAATTGTGAGAAAAGGGAATTACCTAAGTTGTTCTGGAAAGAGAAAAGAATTCTTTTCTATCCTTTCACATTATTGTCTTAATTCTGCACTGCTGTCACCACAGTTGTTTAAAGTTACTTCTCCATTCACAATTCCCAAGCATAAATAATGTCAGCTAAAATAAAATGTAGCTGTCTCTTCTGCTTTCCCATACTCACTCAGATGGTATTTAAGAAGCTTCAGTTGCAAAACACAAACTAATGATATATTTCAATTTACAAAGCAGACTTTTCATTTAAGCCATGGAGCTTTTCTCTTTCTAGCTGCAGAGCTTCCTTTGTGCTTAAAGTATTCCCATGGGGGGTGGGAATCAGTTCTCCAGATTTGCAGAAGCCCATCACAGAATACCCATTTTGCATCTTTGGAATTTTAATGAGTTTTATAAAGTACCTCAAATCCAGTGCATTAAATTCACTCCTGTCCCTTCTAATATGATCTTCTGTAGATAATGCTTTACAAGCCTCAGTGGGAAAAAATTAATCCCCTTGAATGTTAAGAAGTGCTAACATGATTAGGGAGGATACATTTAACCAACACCAATAATATTTAAGCATGATGGCAACGTATCCACTTCTCACCAATGAGATTACCTAGTTTGGTTTGGTCGCTTTGAGTTTTTTATATAAATACTTAAGAATTCATTTTCATACTGCTGCTTTTGGAGCTGTTATTTCCCTCTGCAGCAACTTCTGTTGGCAAAGGTTGGTTTGCTATGTTTCATCATAACCAATATACTTGGTAGATCTTTCATCCCTGCTGGGGAGGTTCAGGTACAAAAAGCAGGAGTTTTTTGTGGCTTCTTTTGGTAGATACAATGGGTATTTGAAGTAGATTTAACCTTCTCGCTCTCTAGTGCACCCACAGTGACTAATGTACAAGTAGTTGTTGGAAAAGTATCTGCCAGCATCAACACCATGGATCTAAGGGGAATTTGTTGCCACATAAATAATTTTGTAGTCTCAAAGTTTGACTGATAATTGGTGCCTCTTATCCATAATAGTGTCTCAACACTACCATTAAGTTCAGCTGATTACAGCATATGCTGAGTTGGAAAGGACCCACAAGGATCATTGAATCCAGCTCTTATCACTGCACAAGACATTCCCAGGAATCACAGCAGGTGCCTGAGCATTATCCAAACACTTCTTGAACTCTGTCAGGCTTGGGGCTGTGACCATATCCCTGGGGAAGACTGATTGTAATCAAGCTGTGGGGCCAAGATACTATATCATTCTTTGTTGGCATTTTCTCAAAGATGTTGTGTAGGCTGACTTGTTGTAGTAAAATTTTGGTCCATTAGTAATGAAGAATTGAAGCCAGTACTTATGAGTATATGGTGCCTCAAAACCTAATCTAAAATAATATATTAGACTAAGTTGTGGACAGTAAAGTATCTATAGAACTCAGAACCATGTCATTAAATTATTCCTGTGGTGGAAAATGTCCCTTTGAGTCAGTTCTGACCCAATGTCCCCAGATAAGCTGAATTTTGATTCAAAAATTTGGAGAAAGCAGTGAAATTGCAGGAAGCCAACAGAAGCATATCTGAAAATTCAAAAAGAGCAGGCCTCTGCTCTTTTTGCTCTAGTACTCAGACTGTTCCTGGAACTAACATCCTTCAACCAGTTCATGTCCTGTTTGACTTTTCTTACTAAAAATCCAAAGTTACCAGAAGGAAAGAGGAATGTTCAAAGTCTTGACACTCAGAAATAAAAATTCCTTTCATTCATTATAGATAATTGCATTATCCTAGCAATTTCTATTAAATACCATATTTTCTTTCACTTTGTCCTAGAGGTATCATTACATTAATATCCTTGAGCTCTGTAGAATGACTGCTCTGTTTCACATTTCAGATAGCTGCCTATAAGTGTAGGATTTTAGTCCTTTATGAAAGGAAAAGGCATTAAGAACATAATTATATGGTCCACACTTTTATTTATAGTTTAGGTTTTATTTTGCTCTTATCTGTACAAAAAAAAAAAGAATTTAGTAGAAAAAAATGGAGTAGAAAAAGAATGGAGTAGAAACTGGAATTTGCTGAAAGTCCTCACTTCAGTGTGTCAGAGGTGGAGCACTGCACTGGGGTTGAGAGGCAGCAGTGTGAGAAAGAAAAACGAGCCAAAAAAACCAGAGCAACCAGATATGAGAAGTAGGCAGCAGTATTAGGTTTGTTACTAGCTTAAGGACTATCAGCAATGTTTCTTAGCACCTCAAATCCAGCTGTAAATGTGCAGAACCTTGTATGACAGAGAATTTCTTGTTTTCAATAGGTCCTACAGTGATATTTGGAAAAAATATTTTTTCCAACAGAAGATCTATACAATTAAAATTATTTTCTTAACCCTAGGAGTAGGAGGCGTTTTTCCCCCTGGCTCCCTGCCATCAGAGGCTCTTTCCAGCCATGTCCAGCATGTCCTGGCTTCCTCAGGCTGCTGGGGGTCCTGCCAGTTTCTGCTGACCCTTAAGCACCAGTTTGTTTGTTCCCTGCACAGTCCATCTCTCCTCCTCCAGAGGTGTTTCTGGCAGTGTTTCCATTGTGACCTGGGCATCAGCAGCAGTCTGGGAGAGCTGGGCAGGTACATTTCCACCAGAAGCTCTCTCAGAAGTCACCTGCTGTGGGAACTGGTCTCACCCCACTACCAAATGCTGCACCTGTGACTGCTTTGCTGTGAGTTACAGAGAAAGGCACTTCTGGAAAATCTTAATGATCATCCAAGAGCCTTTGTTGTGCAGACAGGTTTTCTTCCCTTTCCCTGTGCACCAGCTTCAGCCAAAGCACAGACCTTCTAGGGATTCGTGCTTACTAATCCTCTCCCCAGAAATCAGGAATGCCTTTTCTGCTCAGCTGCCCAAAGCAGAGGAAGGAGAAAGGTGATAATGTCACTTCACTGTAGCAGTCACAACCTGCTGTATCAGCTAAAGAGTCATGGCTTGCTTCCAAGGAGCAACATTTACCTTGCACTTCCTTCACATTTCAGCCTCCACAGAGCAATGGTAAGCCTTCTGTACAAAAGGACACCAAACCTCATACCTGTAGCTGTCAAATTTCATTTTAAAACTGCATATTTGATTGTTAAATCCTGAAGATATTCAACACATATTTTGATTTGTTGTACAAACAATATTGCGAGTGGGATAAACTTTACTCTAAAGTGCAAATAGTTATTTAATAAACATCCTGTGTACTTCTTTGTTCAGATTCTGCTTGTGTTCTTGTGTCATCTGTGAGGAATTACACAACTTGCTTAGTTTCTGCAAAGAAATTACTCTGCTATGATTTGCATTTAGTCATTCCAAATTACACTGTTACTTCAGAATTTACCCTTGTCTTCCTTCTCTGACTGCTCTTCTATTAGCTTCTTATCTTCCCCCACTTGATTTATGTCATTTATTTTTAATTTGTAATCTTATGGGAATGTATAATGTATTTTAAAGTTCAACAGTCCACTTCTGGTCTCTGTTAGAAATTAGAAGTAATAATTGCAACAATTTATATCCTTCTTCATGTGCAAATCTATTTCCTGAGTCTGGTTGAGAAAGCAGTGGTTATGGGAATTCTCTAAAATTGTTATATTTTGAAGTATTTTAAACTTTTGTATTTAATGGTTTGGGTGAGGATGAGAACAGTGTCATAGTTCTTAAATACTGGTTAAAATCACAAGTGTTATCTGTAAGTTAGCCATAATGCCATGACATCACTCATTTTTATTTGTCCATGAAATTGCTAATATTAATTACAAAACATGCTATCAATCAGGAACATTAATAACTCCTAACTTGAAATGAGATATAAAAAGAAAAACACTGATTTCAGGACATCATCCAGCATTTTGTGTGTGTGTGGTGTGTCAGAAAATGAGAGTGGTCTCATTAGAAGCAGTCCCTACAAGCAGAAGGTGCAACCCCAAGCTGTTCCCTTGTTTTCTCAAGGCCAGCTCACCTCTCCTCTTGTTTTTCTCTTAGCAGTAAATTCTGTTACTCTGGGCCTTGCTCAGACAGCCTGGTCCTTGTGACAGCTTTGTGCAGCATCTCCTGATGCTGAGCTCCTGCTGTGGATTCTGCTTGGCTTTATATCTCTTTTCAAGTTAGGAATAGTTAATCATGGATAGTATATATTTTAATTAAAATTAGTAATTCATGTACAAATAAAAATGGGCAATGTGCATTGTAAATATTTTTTAAAAAGACAAGACTGTTTCATTTGAAATCTTACTTTAATTTTTAAATGCATATGTTTTAAGTATTTTGAAAGAGCTAACATAAACTCCAAATTTCCAGATCGAGCAAAAATACTTAAGGGTTTACATTAAAAATTTTTCTTGTTTTGTTTTTGAAATTTGTCAGACTGGATTTCCATACTCATGGCCCTTTCTTTTGGCTCCTTTATAGGTACATGGTTAAGAAATAAAGGTTTATATGTAATTAGCTCTCACTGCATCAAATACATGTATTTTCACTGGTTTGTCTGGATAGATGCAAAAGCTCTTGACCATTGACCTGAGCTCCAGTGAAGTTTAACAGAAGACAAAACAAAGGTTTCGATTAAATCAGTGTAATCTCTTATTGGTGCTTACTTGTGTTACTTTAAGCTCTAAATGTCTTTTTCAGAGTAACCATATCCTGATACAGAAACACTTGAACTTTGGAAAAAGATAATTTTATATCCCAGTATTGTATCCTTATAGAAGTTCTCCACTAACTTTCTTCTTGTGCTGCTCTACAAGCTCTTCATATTCTGTATTCAGGTTTACTGTCCATAGTCCAAGATGAGATACCAGCTTATCTGTGTTTGCCCTTTTTCATCAGTGTTTCTGTGGGATTGTTAATGAGGCAAAAATCACACTGGGGAGTATAAATAAGTTTTAAAGAATCTCAGTTTAATTATGCTTTTTTTGCATTATGGGAAAAGCAGAGGCCATGAAGGTTCTGCAGAGCAGCAGCACAGTTCACCCAGTTTGCATATATAACCATAGCATCCTATTTCTTAACCATGCAGTTATCTTCTTATGAATCATTCATGTGACTCTGAATGTCTACTAATCTTTAAATAAGTTCTGATATATCTTGGAACAGAGAAGCTAAATTAATGGTGAATTGTTAGGGATTTTTTTAACTATAAATGGAAAATTATTCCTATCATGACTTGCTCTAAACACAGGAAGGAAGGCAGCAGTGCTGAAAAGTGTCTGAATCTATTGCAGATTATCTGCAAGCTTTCTCTCCCCTGAGATGTTGAAGGCCATTTCTGTTGTTCTGTCCAAAGATAAATACTATTAAGCACTTCTGGGGTCCTTGCTGTCCTTTCCTTTCTGAACTGTCTATTCTTACTTGTCATCAACTAGACAAAAAACATATCTGGCTTTGCCTTCTCATTTTTGGTCATTTCTTTGGGGCAAGTATGTGAATCTCCCCATATCCTCAACTGGAAATGCCAACAAAAAAGGATTGTTCACATTTCTTTATTTCCATAGAAAAAATGGCAGGGGGAGGATAACGCCATGTCAGCTTGCAGTCACAAGAAAAAAACATCTAGGAAACCAGGAGCTAGAACTGGAAAAATCTAGGAAACCAGGAGCAGATATTAATACTTTCAGAGAAGCTTCCCTAAAATTTGGACTTTGAAACATGCAGGTGAATCCAGTTATGGCACTGGGAACTGGATGTTCCCCTGGGTGGATGGAGGGCTGGCTTGTGCTGCTCCCACTGCTGCCGAGAGCAGTGACGTCAATGGAGATGATATCCCTGCTCTAGAAATGCTCAAACCAGCCATAGAGTCAATTAAGATGTCTTTGTTGAAGCAGGAATCACAGTATTAAATCTTGCTGTTCTGAAGCTAGCAGACTCAACTCAAGGCTATCATTGCTATTTTTCCAAAGACATTTCATCACAGACATCTGCCAGCCAGCTGTGTAGACTTTCTGTCTGTGCTAATTTGTAAAGTATTGTTGCTGGCCTTCAGCATTCAGAGCCATCTCCTTTTGGGCTCTTCGTGGTCAAAAACTCTCTTCTTGGAAATATTTTCTTCCTGTGGTTAAGTTGGTTGCTTTTGTTTGGTTGCATTTGATTTATTAGCTTTGGCATCAGCTTCTTTTGTTGGGCTTATCTTGATTTTATAAGGCATCTTATAAATACATAAATGTTGACTAGTAGAACAAGGAACTGAGACTTCACTGATGTTGCAGTATTGCCCCACTGAAGACAACATCCTGGAGGATTCTCCTTTGTCCACCAACCCTCTTTCAGTTTTGAAGTTCAATCTCTTGCAGGTGCTTTAATATTTCATTAATTTAATTGCTTTGTCCTTCACCTGGAGGATTTGGCTGAAAGGCCAGGAAGAGGGGTGCTGGCTGGGCAGGTGGTGGTGGTGCAGGACCTCTGCTTTCCCTGCTAACACTGCCCTCTCCTGGTTCTCCTGCTGTGGACTGAGAGCTCAGGACCCTTGCAGGTGCCAGATAAGGAGAATGATAATGCTGGCTCTTTCTCCTGTTGCTTGCTCTCTCCCAGCTCCATGGGCTCCCATCTTTCTGATGGATGGCTCCATGCAATCTTTGTGCTGGCCCAAGAAGCACAAGGCAGCCCTGTCTCAGAGTTGTAGGCTCAGAGCATTCCCAGGAATGCACCAGGGGTGGGGTGGTTGCTGTACCTGGGCCCACCTGGGATCTCACCAGGCTTGCAACCCCCAGCCTCAGAAGCAGTCCCTGAATCCCTGAATCCTGGCTTTTAATATCCAGCACCACTCCTGGCTGCTTGTTCTGCCTCTCTCAGTCCTGTTTGCTGACTGGACCTTTCCATCCATGGTAAGTTCCTGACTAATGCCTCTGCCAGGCTGCTGGAACCAGGCTGATCAGCCATCCACAGCCTGCCATTCCTGAGCCATTATGGGTTACTGCTGAGCCCCCCCTTTCTCCCCCAGAGCCCTGCCTGAGCCCAGAGCGCTCCCTCCCCTCTCTTTTCCCCATTCCCAGCTCATGTCACTCCACAGAGCAGGATCAGGTTGCCTTTGCATTGTGATTCTTGGCAGGAGCCCCTCTCGGGTTCCTATGGCTGTTGTGTGAGTGCAGCAGCCAGTAGGAACAAAGCACATAAGGACACATTAAACCAACATTCAGCATGCAAAGCCCCAATAATTTACTATATGCTACCCTGCCTAGGAAAGGGAACAGTGTAGCACATTTGCCCTTTTAATTTCCTTTCTCACACTTTTGTCTACAGAAGCCTGCACCATAACTTTCTTGAAAAGCATTTTTATTTATTCCATAGTCATTCTTAGGCTGTTTGTTTTAAAGCAGTGTTTCTTGCAGAAACAATCTGCTGTGCTTTGCTTGATACCATCACTAAACAGAGATATGCTGTTGTATCTGATTAGAATTTTAATTGTAGAAATCTAACCTTTGCCACTGCATCGTGCTCTTAAAGTGGTAAAATGATCCCTGCTGTGCTGCTGCCTAATAATTCTCTTTTTTTAAAACCTGCATTGAGCAGTGTTACACAAGTGCCAAACTCAGATCAACAAATTTGTATACTGATGAACAGTTATCCCTTCAG
The DNA here is from genome assembly GCF_012460135.2 of Molothrus ater. Taxonomy (NCBI): domain Eukaryota; kingdom Metazoa; phylum Chordata; class Aves; order Passeriformes; family Icteridae; genus Molothrus; species Molothrus ater. The sequence goes on from NC_050482.2 coordinate 67,269,885, forward strand.
GCATGAAAAATGCCAGTTTGACATTCTTTCCATGTCTTGTATTAACATAGTAGAGTTCCAATAAAAATACTAATCACTTTGAAATAAGAAATGTTACAGAACTGTCAGATATTAATTTTTTTAAACCACACAATTTAAAAGAAGGTTCAAATAAGATAAGATGGTTGCTCACAGCAGCTCAGAGTGACAAAGAATTTTGGCTTCAGAAGCTGGAAATAAGCTTCAGAATCCATCTTAAGTGGATGTACCTGCTACATATATGGTTGTCTTATATTCATAGGGAATATACTTCATTAGAAGAAAATCCTATCACTAAAAAATTGAAAGAGCTTTTTTGGTATATAGCACAGGGCAGGGCTGTCTGCTTGAGAGCTTATCCAGCCTATCTATCCATATCATCTGACCTAGTAAGGGATGCTGCTTCTCCTTGTTCTCTGAGGTCCTTAGACCACTGTGAGTACAGTAATCCCTATAATGCTTGCACAAATTACAGCCTTCCTTGGGATTTTGCACAGTTCACAGGCCAGCATGGACTTTATCAATTGCTGGGCAGCCAAGCAGGTTACTGAAGGCAGATGTTTCCTGCTCTTTATTAAGACTCTGTGGGCCCCTAAATCTGGCAATGGCATTAGGCTCAAAGCTAAAAGCTGTGTTTGCATATGTTGTGTGACATGGTTTGGGACACCACTTGTTGGAGAAACTGTTTATAAACTGTAGACAGAGTGAATAATATAAAGTTTGAAATTCTGTGTCCTGTTCTGAGCCAATTATAGGGATCTGAAGAACGAATGACCCAACAGGAAATGCAGAGTTAGTAAACAAAAATCGTGTATGTTCCACTGCAATTGTGCGTAGTCATCTTCTGAGTTAGGAAAGAGAGTTTCTGAAAATTAGTCATTCCTTGGGAAAAATAGAATTCTAGTTAACTTTGGGTGCATTTTGTATAATTATGTGACGTTCCTATTAATTTCAGATCAGGAATACTTCTCAAGTAATGACCTGTGAAACATCCCATTGTTCATGAATAAAAGTCAAGCTATTTAAAGCAATACACTGGCAAGCTGTCGTATTGCTCCTGCAATATGGTTGCCTTCAGAAAAACATTCTACAGAGGAAGTTTTTCTTACATTTATCATAGAACCATGTATTCAGGAGTAGTTAAGTCATGTGGACACGGTATTTACTGGGAAGGTGACAAGCCTGGTCCTGTAGAATGAAAAAGTGAAATAAAGAGGATGGAGAGCATTCAGTTCCAGGTGACAGGGCCACCAAGGGATGATGCAGGTACCGGAAGTGTCCAGCATGTGTCATCTTATTGTATTTGTGTTTCCCCCAGATGAAGGAAGGAATGATCAATCTGACTCCATGTTCTCAGAAGGCTAATCTATTATTTTATGATACTATATTATATTAAAGAATACTAAACTAAACTATACTAAAGAATACAGAAAGGATACTTACAGAAGGCTAAAAAGATAATAATGAAAACTCTTGACTCTTTCCAGAGTCCCGACACAGCTTGGCCCTGATTGGCCAAAGAGTGAAAACAACTCACACCAAAAACCAATGAAACAATCCCCTGTTGGTAAACAATCTCCAAACACATTTTAAAGGGGCAAAACAGAGGAGAAGCAAATGAGATAATTATTGTTTTCCTTTTTCTCTGAGGCTTCTCAGCTTCCCAGGAGAAAAATCCTGGGCAAAGGGATTTTTCAGAACATGTGAATGCCACATCACCTCTGTTAGTTCCCTTCCCAAAGTGGTGGTGTGGCAGGGCTGTCACACAGTGAGCACATTTCAGAGCAGGGGCTGACCATGTTTCTGTGTGTCCTTGCAGCTGCACAAGGAGCTGGAGAAGGGGGAGAGGGAGAGCGTGGAGCTGCAGGAGTTTGCCAACGCCATCCTGCAGCAGATCGCGGATCACTGCCCCGACATCCTGGAGCAGGTCGTCAACGCCCTCGAGGAGTCCTCGTGACCTCGGCCACCAGCCCACGGAGCAGCACACCAGTGGCCAAGGCCAGGCAGCCCACAGAGCCATGGGAGTGGAGGGAGTGGAGAGCAGTGTGAAAGAACATGGAACAGAAACTTCTGGTGCACCTTTGACAAAGAAAACAAAGGCAAAAAAAAAAAAAAAGCCCCTTCTAAGAACTACATGCTCTCTAGGTTCTTCCAGTCTATGATTAATCAGCTGTTTTTGTATTCATCTTCTCACTGCCTTTCTACTTTAGAATCCAATTCCCCATTGACTTTGTTGGTGGTGACTTTTGGATACAGCTAAGCAGAGCTCTTCCAAGTCTACTGAGCAAAGAAGAGGGGATCCACTGAACACAAGCAGCTCTAGTTCTCCATGAGGTTGCAGAAGAGTAGCCCTCACCTTTCATTAATATATTGCTTTTTCCTTCTTGTCTTCTTTCCTCCTTCCTGTTTTTTATTTTCATGAAAGCTGAAAGCCTGAATTTCATAGTGCTAAAACCAAACCTGAGTGTGCTCTGATCATGGCTCGTGGCTGGCCAGCATCAGCTAGCTCAGGTCTTGCTGCCTGTCTCAATGCTTCTTATGTTCTTCAATAACAGAGTGAGGAAAGGAAAGTTTCCCTCCTTGCTCCTGTTAGTCATTTCATCTAGCAGCTGGGAGAAAAGGTAGGCATACTGGTACTTTCTGTTTACTTAACTTGGAATTTTATTGTTCACTGGTCTGACTCTGAATTGCTAGGTGGGCCATTTTTTGAGGTAACTGTTTTCATATTTTGATTTTTGGGGGGTTTTAGATGAGGTTTCTCATCATAAGTCTGTGTCTCCTATGTTCTTACTTTATAGAGAGCTCTCTCCCTTTGAGCAGGTGTGGTCAACAGGTCAGTTCCCAGCTTTAACTTGTACAGTTTGTCCAGTTTTTCAGGCTATGACTTTGTGAACACTGACTGTCGTCAGAATAGTCTTAAGCATTCTGTAAATGAGAAATTTGCATCACTTAGCTTAAAAGTATAATTTTAAAACTAAGTTAGGTAAACCAGTAGCATATTTCTTACTATAATTATAATTTAATTTATTTTGGTTTAGCTTACATTGAGGGGGAATGAGTTTGAGTTCAGAGCAATAACCCTTACGAAGAGGAGCATCTCTGCTGGAGTTGGCACCCAGCTGAGTAGATAGGTGTAAAATCACAGCTTTACTTAAACCAGTGCAATTCTTCTGTGTATATGAGAGGCCTTAGTTTTATTCCCATCCACCTTTGACACTCGTTACACCTCCTGCTGATAGGTAACATGACCTGAAATCCCAGATCAGTTTGTCTGCAGTTTGGTAGCAATGTCAGAAATCCTATTTTATGAGTAGGACTTGGGTGTTCATTCTTGGACTATGCATTAATGGGGAGACAGGTTTTTTCCTGGCTGCCAGTGGTTATGTGTGTCTGGGGGCATCTGGAGGACAGAGCCCTGAAACATGTCCCCATGTGCTCCTTAAAGGAGCTGCTCCCTTTGGCTGGCTCATGTTACCTCAGAGAGCAAGGGGAAAGCAAAAGGAGACCAAATAACACAGCAGTGGAAGATATCTTGGTTTTCTAGTCAATAGCTAATTATAGATCTTCTCACTAAACCTCCCATTCAGAGCCTGCAGTTTAATTCCATATAGCTTACTACATTGTGAGCTTAATCACTAAGCTGTTATGCTAAGGAAAATGTTCCAGGCCTTTTCACGAAAGCTGCATTTCTTACATCTCTCAGATCCACAGCACAGCTCGCCTGTATGTCTTTCACACCTTGTTTTTATCTTTAGAAGTGATCAGTTGCTTCCATCACAAAGGAGACCAGCAAAAGTTTGAATAAGGGAAGATGTACCTTGTCGTTTTTTCCCAAACAAGCAGTGAAAATTGGGCAAAACTGCAGCCTTATGTACCTGTAGACTCTATTTAAAATAAATCACATCCCCATTGATTCTACTGTAATAATTCAGCAGAAGGAGCCGCATTCATAGCCAGGGTGTCTAGGAAGAAGTAAGTCTCAAAAGAAGAGGCAAATCACTCCTTTTCCAATTCTTCTGGAATTACCAGTGCTTTGCAAATCAGGAGAGCTAACTTTAGTTCTTCCTGTAATAGCAGCCTGTGTCTGAAGCTTTTTTTGGTGTGGTGTGTGAGGGGAGCAATGGGAACCTGGATGTGTGGAAGGGCGGAATGCCGGAAGGGCAGCAGACAGTGACTGTACCACTGCTGGGCCCTGCCTCATCCCAGAGCCACCCCTTTGGTCCCATTCTTTGAGTCAGCACCATTCGATAGGAGCTGTTGTTTTGAAATCTTTCCTCTTGCATTTTCCTCATCACCCCTAATTACTCACTCAAGGAATTTAATGCCGCCTGTAAAAGCATCAGAGCCATCAGCCCGGCATCATCGGCCACCGCCGCCCCTCCTGACTCTCTCATTAACTTATATGGTCAAATCTCCAGCTGCCCTGGTTCCCTGCTGTAAAACAATCCTTCCTCTGTGAGAAGCTGTGGAATTTCCCTTATTGATGGTTCAAATGGCTCCTGCTTGTAAACCTCTTACTGAGATGTTCCTTGATAGCGTTTCTGCTGGAGGCAGGGGCAGGGGGAGGGGATGGAGTGAGGGGTGATCACTTCAGGCTGTTATTTCAATTCCCTGGCTTTACCGCATTGCCCACACATCGCAGGGAAGTGCTGCTGCTTCTTCAGCATCTCTAACTCAGCTTGTGGCTGCATTTCTATGGCCCCAAGTGCCCCAGCCAAAGGCCTGGTGCTGTGAGGGCAGCGTGTGCAGGATCTGTGCATCAGCAGCCAGGGGAAGCTCGCTGTTTACACATCTCCTGGCCTCTTCCCAGGGAGGATTTGTCAAGCCTGGCTGGTTTTCATGCTGGCCATTTGGTCCTTTATCTGCCAGCCACACACCTGCTGTTCCTTCCATCCAAATTGTTGGGCCCTGGTGATTTTTCTCGTTAACCACTGTTATCTCCTAGGTCTTGTAGGCTTCCCATCTTAAAGATTGATCTTAGACCTCTGTGAAGTGCACTCAGGGAGGGAGCAGATCTCATTTAGGAACAGTCTTGATCCGACTTGATCTCCATTGAACTATTTCAGGTAACCTCTGATCCTGTGTCAACAGAGATCCTGTGAATAGCTTGAGGAACTTTGGGGTTTGGGAGGTACTGCTGGCCACAATTTAATGCTGAATGTGACCACTGAAAGCTTTTTATTTTCACTCATATGGAGTGCCACACCATTGGCCTTAAGGCAACAAAGGGATTTTATTCTCATAACCCATCATGGAATTGCATATGAGGCACATGGGAGAAGGGCCACATGTGGCATACCCTGCAATGCTCATCCAGTTGCCTAACCCACCACTGCTCTTCTAAGATCTTATTGCCAAGTGTCAGCAGCCAGGCAGATGCAGACAGTTTCCTACCACAGTGGTCCTGCAGTGCAGCAGCTCTAGGAAATCAGGGCCCCTTCCCAGGGACCCTGGGGAAATTTGCTTTTTCTTCTCCTGTTGAATGAAGTTTCATTTGCTACAGGAGCTGTGAAAGTTTTAACTGCTTTAATATTACTTTTTTTTCTTCTGAGCTGTCATTTGCAGAGAAACTGAGAGATGTAAGGACTCAGGAGCTGTTTGTAGAAAATTAAGTAGATCATTTTGGCAGGGCTTGGGCTAAAAAATAACTGAAGCCTCTGAAGCCCACGTACCCTGTAAAAGCTGACACTGCAACCACACTTGTTCATGATATCCTCAAGCCCAAGTCCATACTTTCCTCTGAATCCAACCTCATGTAAAACACTACAAGGACATAACACTAGAATTGCAGGGTGAGGACATGAGCACTGTTTGCCGCTGGAAGAAGAATTACCTGGCATGCTCCCCGACGAAGCTCTAGGCTTCTCTAAGTATTCTCTCTCGTGTTGACTGCCTTTAACCAGCTTTCACTCCAGAAAATGCCAAACCCTCTTTGGAATATCCAGTTTTTGCCAAGTCCTGGGGACGGAAGGTGAAGGTCCAACGCGATGCGCGGAACCACGCGCGCCGTTTCTCGTAGCATGGCTGGAAAATGCCTTCTCTGGAAAGCTTCCTGGTACTTCAGGGCTCTGAAATTTGCACAAGGGAGCATAAATGTCATAAATCTTGTAGAGATAACCCTGGTTGTTGAACCAAAGGGGCACCTCTTTTCATTTGCCCTGTAATTCCCATCCGTTCTGCTGCTAGTGCTCAATTTGTTGGGAAATTTTTACATCTGATGAGGGGTGACAGGGTTGAGTCCCCACTCCTGTACTAATTGCCAATTGCTGCCACTGCAGGGGTCTTTACAAAGGATGTGGAGTCATGCACTGATACCATTTTAAAGCAAAAATGTCGTTACATACAAAAATGTGTATATCCTTGAAATTATTCCAGTGAAATGCTAAAGGGAAAGAGTACAACCAAGGCATCTGATACTGAAAGGAAGCTTCTCCTCAGCTCAACATCCCCACTGGAAGAGGGACCTGAAGAGGCCATGGGAGGCTCTGGAAAACCAACACTGCCCCAGCAGAGCCGTGGTAGGAGGGCCGGGCACAGGGCATCGGGGGCGTCGTGCCTGGCAAGGCCAACTCTGCTGACCCCTCTCATCTGCGTGGTGAGGAAGAGGAGTGTCAGGGGGTTTTTTAAAGCAAAACGATGTTTTTAATTGTTTTTTCCACATAAATGGAAGGAACCTTACGCAACAGCAGATCCTTCTGAACAAAATGGCTGTATCCGCTGACTATTTTTAAAACTAAGAAAAAAAAAGAGAAAAACTGTTTCAAAACTTTTTAGTGTCAAAAGCATAAACTCAGAAATCCTGACTTTTTCCAGTGTGTGTGGTGAGTGCTGTAACCCTGTCATCAGTATCTCCCCTGACTTTTTCAGGGGTGTTTTTTTCCTGTTTTGTTTTCTGCTTGTCGATATTGTCTGTGTGGTCCTAAGGCTGGGGCAGTTACCAACAATGTGTGTCTATTGTCGGTTTGAAACAAAAGATAGTAGTAGAACTGAAAAAGATGTGTTTTTAAAAATATATAAAAATAAATCTCATTAAAAGGAATTCAAGTAAAGAAGCAACAAAGCCATGACTCCTCCTCTCGGGATTGTACGAAAAGGATATGTGGGCTTATAATTATAACCAGTTGCCTTTCACAGGCTTTTGAGGTCCAAGGCAGCTTGGCCTCTTAGGAAATGTTACAAACCTTGTATAAGTTCCTGCTTTCCCAGGTTTATACTGTACATGTGTAAGACAGAAATGGGCAGAATGAAACAGTATTTTGGAAGTCAATCTTTTCTGGTAACAGTTATCAACACCAGGTGTCCCCTAAGATGGGAACCACTGATGTGAATGGGCCAAATGCTTTGGCCAAATTTTCTGTTTTCTCCATCCCACCCCTTGATGCCAGGGACATGAGAAAGTGCAGATCAGGTAGTGCAGGTAGTTGTGTGTAGGTTCATTATCAAAGTTGTATTTCCTTGCCTCTGGTGTTGGTCACGTACCCAAGCAGGTTACGGGGCAGGAAAGGACCAGCAGCCACTTTCTGCTCTGGTTGCATCACAGACTTGCATTGCTTGAAAGGAACAACATGAGACTAAACTGGTGTGTAAGGTTAACAGAAAAAACCCTGACAAATCACTTTACCTATGAACACAGGTAAAGAATTTCATTAAGTGAATGTATTTTTATTATCAAACTTAACCTGTTTGTCCCCATTTTGCAAGCTTAGTTCCGATCTTGAAAATCAAGTCAGTGTTTTTTGCTGTTAAGTAGGTATTTCCCATTAGGCTCTTGGTGCTTTGGTAAGGCTTTTTGTTCAAAACACTGGTTTCTTTCACTTGGAAACTGGCAAAAAATGGATCTATTGGTCATGTATACTCTTATTTGTTATAAAATGTGCTTATCTTAAAAACCAAATTTGAAGCTAAATTTTAAAAGTAGACATTGTTCCTTATTTCTGCCCCATCTTCCCAGCTCTCTGTGGACAAGGCCAAGTCCTCCTTCCCTCCCTGCCCAGGGGTGGCTGCATTTGGCCCCTCACTACACACTCATTACAGTATAACTGGGGAGGCTTTAGTGTAAGATGCCTTTATTTGTCCAGATGCTGGAGGAGGACGAATCCAATGGGACCACAAACAGGGGAGTAACTTCTGTGCTAGCCCAACATGCTGCTCCAAGCCCACTAGAACAGTATATTGCCGTTTCCTTCCGAGGCAGCGAATGAGGAGAGCTGCACACCAAGGTCACAAATCATCTGTGGAGTCGAATTCTGTGGGATGCCCCATCCACTCCACAGACGCAGATCCCTCATTTGCCTTGGGAGAGACGTGTTGCACTTTAGTGGAGGGGGAGGCAGGCTTTAGGGATGGGATCTAGTGTGCTTGAATTCCTTTTGGAAGTGACAGCAGCGGGAGACATTGGTGTCCGTGATGCAAAGCGCGCACGCTGCCTTCAACTCGTATGTGTTTTATTGCTGGAGTCATGTTACTGACAGGATAATGAAATTGCAAAGAAAATGTGTTATATTCAACTTTGCCTTGATAATATAAACACTTTGTTCTTTTTTTTTTTCTTCTTTTTTTATTCACAGACTAAGTTCATCAGGAAATTATAAAATTATTTAAAAATTCCGGGCCCTGTCTTTATTTCAGTGTGTGTTGCTTGGTGTCCTCTCCTGAGTGCCCAGGATGGGAGGGCAGGTAGGCTGCAGGGCTGTTCCCTGACAGCAGGCTTGAGGTCCCAGTTGTTGCCCACCTGCAGCAGTGGGACAAACCTGCTGGGGTTTGGCTGCACAACGTGCCTGGGAATGCTCATGGACACAGCTGGGGCTGCCTACAAGGTGAAGGTGAGCAACTGGCAATCCCAGGGGTGTCCCAGATAACCTCACAGGTCAGGTGAGTGGAGATAAAATAGCTGCTGTTACAGTCAGCTGTCCCCTTTGTCTCTCCTGCCTGTTTCCCAAGTCAGTGACTTAACTGTTGCTAATGGGTGACTGAATTCCAGATGTGCATCCCGTGTGTTGCGTCAGTGTCGGGATCACATCTTCCACAGCAACGTGGCTGGAAAGCCTTGCTGTGGGAAGGCAAGCAAGACTGTCCTATTGAACATGTTCCTGGTGAAACCTGGATGTGGGTCCTGTCCCTCAGGAGCAGAGGAGAGTCATGGTGTTGTGGCATAGGATGAGCTGTGCTCTCTGCAGGGCTGGTGGAAATGGGCTCTACCCAGTGTCCAGTCTCCAGACGTGTTCTGATGACATGAGAAATGCCTGAGAAATGTCAGTGTAAAAATTTCATTTTTCTGGGGTTTTTTGACTGTTCTAAAGAGAATAGCATTGCAACACTGGGTCCCACTGGTAGAACAATGTCCATGCTAAACACACTCCACCAGATTCTCCGCAGCTATCCTGAAGCCCTGACAGCACAGACCTCCCCAAGTTGGGACACTTTCTAACCAATTTCTCTCCATTTCTTTCTCCCTTTGTCTGTCTGTACAATCAGTTTTTCTCTGTGCTTTCTTGCTGGCCTTGTCCCTTCTGATTTTCCTCGATTCATCATTTCATGAGGCTCTTGAGGTCCTGACTTGTTTCAATACAAGTGACTGCATGTGTAACAGGAACAGGCATCCTGATCTCAGTGCCTGGACATTCCCTTCCCTTTGCTGATTGGATTTCAATCAGGCATGTAAAGCAGTGTGCGGAAAAAGGATGCGTGGGGATTAAGGGTCTCAGGAGCTTTGACAGAAAGAGTCCATCAGCCCCTTGGTTCCCAGTCTGGTTTATGTTTGCTCAGGCGTCTTTGGCTGGGAAGGGGATTCGTGATTCCTGTCAGGCCAGGGTGTGCCTGGCTTCTGCAGCACGGTCCAGATCAGCTGAATGAAACCACATGCCACATGAATTTAACCAGTTACTGCACAGCAAGGTACCCATCAGTCTGATAAATGGCACAAACGCCACTCCTGGAGGACTTGTCCTTCTTAAAGGAGTAGTGAAAGGGCAGGAGTCCGAGTCAGCAGCAGCAGGGCAGCACATCTGCAGGGAGAGCAGCACATCTGCAGGGAGAGCTGAGCTAAGGTCTGCAGCCCTGGCTCTGCTGCTTGGTGAGTTGCAGGGCCATGTCCCCGCAGGCTGACTCATGTTTTGGATGGCCCATAACAATAACACTGTTCGTGCTGAAAAGAGAAGATGCAAATGCCTTTTGTGCCTTATCAGGTTACATTTCATGCGTTGTGCAGTAAAACACGAGGCATCTGAACAGAATTGTCTGTGTTGACTGCAGCTACTGTGACACTGAACAGGGCAAGGGAGCAGTGGAAACAGCAAATTGTCAGCCCTGGGATCAAGCACACGCAGATTTGAAACATTTTCCTTTGCAGATAGGTTTGTAGGGGTGTGCACAGCCCCTGTGTTGCCCTGGTTCCTGATTAAACATGGGCCTTCTGCAGTGCTCCAACAAGGATGGCTTGGGAAAACCTGCTTTTCTAAATCACACCAGTCAGGGAGACTGCTGAAACCACATCTGCAATCCACTGGGAGAAGCTACATATTTAGGATCTCCTATTTCTGACAGGATCTGCTGTGCTTGTGCTGCAGATGGCTTTTGCTTGTGTGGATTGAAGCTGTAGGGGGGCATCAGCCACTCCAAGATTACCCCAAAACAGTAATCAAAGCCAATTGCCCATGCTAATGATCCGTATGTGACTAGTGACCTTTAGACTGGGATTTTGAGACATCAAGTAGGTCTTCTCCACTGGGCTTCAGGATGTTTAGAAATCTCAGGCAAATAGCCAAAGTCCTCTTTCTTTAATGTCTTTAAAAACCCTCAAGCTCAAGTAGGGCATATAACCTGGGAAACTAAATGTTTTGTAGGTGGATGTACTAAAATTAGGTGCAAGCAACTTTTTTGCATATCAAGCAAACAGAGCCATACCGGTTGTGTTGGTAGACCTTATTTCTGAATATCCTGGTGATGTATCATAAAACCTAAGTGGAACAGCTGGGACCAGCTTGGGTGTAGCTGTGGGGTTACAGCAAGTGATTCTCAGGGCGTGGGCTTTGAGTCCATCTGGTTTTAAGGACATGAGCAGTAGCTTTTCCCACTGTTTACAACTGTAAGCATTAAAGCTGTTCTAGAAGGTTGACTAAGAAGTTAAATATTTAGGCCCAGGTACTGCAGCCCATTTGTATGGAGTTGTCGCTTACTTCAGTGGGAATTCATCTCCAAAAATGTCTATGGACACAAATCTCATGACAAGGCAAGTTAAAAAAACCTTTGGCTTCTTTATGTATTGCTAAAAAGGATGGGTGGCTGCTGTAGCTGAAAACCCATCCTAGAAGGATTTTTGTTCAGCTTGAGTAAACCCTTCATTTTCTGTAAGGGCACACCATTTTGGGGAACCACAAGTCTTGGAATGTATATGAACGCTCTTAACCTTTCTTATATAATGCACAGAAGCTGGTTTTAGCTCTAAGCAGTGTATCCTCTTGTAGCCCAGTGCACTGAAGTGCACATATGGATATATGTGTCTTTGCCCATCTGTGTGATCATATATAAATACAATGGGAACCACGCTTCAAGAATGCCAAAGCTGCAATGGCAAAGGTCTGGAAGTTAGAAAATCTACATGACTTCATGCCTAATATGCCCATGATGCAATTTTCAGTAAGGTATTTATGTAACTATTTTTTTGCTCGATGGTTCTTCATTAAGTGGGCAGGATGAATTGATTTCTTTGAACTGGTAATTGTCCAAACCCTACCACTGCTGCCATCCAAGACCACCAGTTCTCTGTCTCAAGCCTCTCATTACTTTGGTTCTTTAAATTATCCCTCATGCTAGTGGTAGCTTAGACATTAGGAGGGCTGTTCCTGTTTGTGCTGTTGCTCCCTGAGCATTCCAGCACTTCCCCATGCCTATATCTCTGACCTGTAATTGCCCTCTCTTATTTCTGGTGGGTTTGATAACCCACCTCTCCACCTAGCAAAGAGGAGTTCTGTTTCTTCAGCCACAGAGCTGGGCTTTCACTGTGATCACACACCGTGGCCTGCCTGAGGCTTGTCAGGAATCCAAAGACTTGGAGATATGATTTGACATTAAAGTGGAGGTAAATGGATGTTCTTCCTCTGTTCTTATTGTCTACAAAGCACATTGACTTTCCCAGCCAGGTCATTCCTGGCAGCAACACAAGCCCTTCTCAAAGTCCCATATGAAATATTTGAGACTACCTGGCAGCTGAAGTGACTGGCACATCACAGAAGGGGCACATCTTTGCAGACACTTGTAGGATGCAGTTGCAAAGAGCTCCAAAGTGCTCCATCAGATACTCAGTGACCAGAGAATGTGCAGTACATGCACATGGGATTTACAGACTGAGTGCAAAGTGCAGAAGGAGGTAAATTTAATTTCAGCATCTCATTTTTTTAGTCCCCACATTACTTCAATCAGCCGTTCATGCCGCTCATCTATGATTTAATTAATTTAGCATTAATAGTTACTATGAGTGTGATGGTGGTGGTAGTCATGGAAGTTTGAGAAAGCTCCTTCTATGGATATTTTGAACAGTTGCCATTTTGGCTGATATCCTTCATTATAAAGTAGCATATTTTGGATTCAGGTCTGTTTTCCCAATCCAGGTGGTGACTGTGTCAGGTGGTTTTCAGAGAGAGCCCGGGCTCAGCAGCAGGAGCAGCCAGGGAACTTCCACTCAGGCTCATGGCACCCACCAAAGCCAGGGAGGTTCAGCTGTAGCACAGCATCACAAATGAGTGTCTGCATTGCTGCTCTCTCACCCAATCTGATGCCTGTGTGACTCCTCAATAATTTTGACTCTACCAAGGAGTTTATTTGGGGAGCTACTCTCTTGTGTATATATCCATGAGAACGACACTTTGCCAGATGGTGGATATGGAGATGTTGGAGATGTGGTGCACCCAGTGCAATAGCAGCCCTTGCAGTCTGCCCCAGCAGCCCAAGCCAAGCTCAGTGACTTCAAGGTGCCAGGGAAAAGCTGCTCCTCACCCTTATGGCTGGAGGCCCTAATTCCCCCTTTAGTTGTGCTGCCCCTCAGAGCCCCCTCGGCTCCCCTGGTGGGGGAAAACCTCTTTTTAACAGTTCTGTGCCAGGATTGAGAGATGCACGGGACTTTTTTCGCTCTTCAAGTTGCTGTTTATTTTTATCTTACCAGAAGTTCAGCACACAGTCTGCAGCAGACTTAGCACACAAGAAAGTACAGCAAAAATGGTTCTTTAAAGCTGTTTTATCCAATTAACTCTTAGAACATATTTTATTTCTGCCTTTCTACCAATAACTAATCCTTTGTCTGTCCCTGTAACCTCTGCACTGAGGCTTCCCACAACCAATCACCCTGTGCCACCAACACTGCAGGAAATGGAGTAGATGAAGAAGAAGCTCAAGATCCTCCCTCTTGTCTCCTATCTACCTCTATACTAAAATCCCAAAACCCTAAATTTCTCACCCTGTGACAAACTACACTATTCTCTATTATCTATTTCACACACTTGTAGACCCCAATCCTTCCCAAAGTCTTGGAAGCTTTCTCCGTGGGCAAAGGTTAAAGGCAGTTCTTCCCTGGGAGTCAGGACCCCTCAGAGAAATATTCCCTGGGCCCTGGGTTCCAGCATTTAGTTAATGTTGGAAGTCCCATTTGGTTAATGAAGTGAATGGGAACATTTAGTTAATGAAGTGATGACTCCTGACAACAGGAGTGGTAACACAATGGTTTGTGCTCATCTGTCAGAGCAGCAGATCAAAGCCACCTGTGGAGCTGCAGACTAATATCACCATGGATGACCCAGAGGCTTCCTCTGTGTGAGTGACAGACAGACAGACAGGACCATGACTTCATGGTGAAACCAGTCCTGGGTCTGTGCAGCAAGGTGAGCCAGCCTAACGCTGAGCCAGAGCTTTCCTCTGCTGTGACAGGGGCTCGAGAGGGTGACAAAGCCAGCTCTGCCTGGCTTTGTTTTCCTGCTCAGAGCCCTTGTTCAGCACAGCTCCGCTGCCGGTGCTCATGGCTGGGTGTGCAATCTCCAGATGATATCTGGGCAAGTTCAGGCAGGATGGAGCTGTGTGGCTGTGGGTGTGCTGCAGCCTGGCACTGCACAGCACAGAGGGTGTCACAGGTCACTGGGGAGGGTGTGTGGACGTGTGAAGAGTCAGTGACAGCCACCACTTCATGGCCAGCTTGGAGCCAAACCTGATCTGGTCTGGGCTGTCCAGGTGTCCTGAAGCACACCCACACTGCAGCCCCAACTCCATTAACTGCTAGCACCTTCTCAGCGGGGAAGAGCTGAGGAATATAAGAAAATACAGAGCAAATCAGCCAAAGACTGAAAATACAGAGCAAATCAGCCAAATATAAGAAAATACAGAGCAAATCAGCCAAAGACGTGTCAAAGGCCAGCTCCCCCTGTTCTGTCAGCGTGTGCCAGCTGCAGTTCTGGCCTCTAAATGGAGCTCCGATGCCTCTGATGATGGGGTTTAGGTGCCACGTGCTTGGGAAGGTTCCCATAACTCACCACAATGATGTGGTGCCCCCTAAAACCCAATTTTATATCCTCATGAAGGTCCACAAGAGGCAGGTGTGGGCCCTCTGAACCTCACAAAAGCTTATTGGCCCTCCACAGATCTCTGTGCCTGATGTTCATGCTGTTATAAAAGGGATTATATACAAGCTGTGTCTTCAAGGGTGTCAACACAAGGTTACAATCTTCCATGACATTTGGTTCTTCCAAACACAGCCCCTGAAGCCCTGTGATGGAAAGGGGGTTCTCATCTGCATTTACCTAAAAAAGAAACCCAAAAAAGAGAATTCCAGCTCTGATTGCTGGAGGGAAACATAGAAAAATGTAGCTTCAGTGAACAGCAAATGCTCAGAAACAAGAATCAAATCCACAAAAAAGATCCTCCCAGACAACACCTTTGGAAGCTGAGATGAGACAGGAATCCCCCTGAGTAAAAAACAAGATATTAAGCACATGAGCAAATACGTTTTGGGCATGAATCATGGTGCCTTCCATTTTTGTGGGCTTCTCTGGGTTTGGGGATTTTTTTGCTTTGGGATTTTTGGGGAGTTTTTCTCTGGTTTTTTTGCAGGTGTGTATAATTACAGTCCCAGGATGTGATGAAACATTTAGTGATTTGCTGTAACTTCAGATGCCACAAGTGGTGTTAGCAGGTAGGTGCTGTGCCCATCCTGGAAAATCCATGTCTCGAGCTGAAAAATTCCAAGTCATCACTTCAGGATGTCAACCACAGAAAATACAGAATGCATACACAATTGCACTTAAATTACATGGGGGAACTCTGATGTTTTTAATTTTACCTTTGCAAGAGTACATGACAGGATTCTGAGCTGGAACTCATTGGTGTCTACATCTTTAGTTTCTTGCATGTGTAAATACATACAGACACACACACACACACACTTTTTCCATGAACAAGCCCTTGAGATGTGCCAAGGGCTGCTTGTGCCATGGGAGCATCAGTGTCCATGCACAGCCCCAGGACCATGTTCATGGCAACACCTGAGTGCCTTTGAAAAACATCTATTGCCATGTGGCTTCTTCCTTCTTTGTGTCCTGTGACTGCACTGGTGCTTTGGTTATCGTAGTTTCCACCTCTGCCTCCTTTAGTGCTGGTGTTTGTGTAAGCCCATATATTACCCATGCTATTTTTCTCTTCATTCATTTATTTAGAAGCTTCAGTATCCAGGGATTATATTTGTGTTCCCTTCAGCTCTCACTGTGAAGGTGAGACTATTAAGCAAAGGCATTTGTCATCAAAGGGCACTCTGGAGCCTACAAAACACAGTGGTTTTCATACAAAGGCTTTATTGTCACCTGGCTGGTTTGCAGGAGGACCTGAGAGCAGCCCAGCCAGGAGCTGCAGAGCCTCGCTGACACTCTCCAGTTTGTCCCTGGGATTTGTGGGACCCAGAAATAAAACCAGGAAATGTGCTGTGGCTTCACTAGCTGTAAATAGTGCCTGTCCCTAGGCTGTGTGACATCCCTCCCAGGCAGCAGCAGCAGCAGCAGCAGCAATCACAGCCCTGGCAGACACATTACACCCCAGATCTCCCTGCCCTCATCCTCCCTCTGCAGCCTCACAATCAGTCCTGACACCTCCTAACACTGTCCTGCTCTGCACAGTGATGCTCCCAGCTCATCCAGCCCAGCTGCCTGGTGGCACTGGTGGCACTGGTCGCACCCTCCTGGCTTGGTGTCTCAGCACATTTCATTTCCTTCCCTTCCACCTGCCAGGCCACAGAGAATGTGGCACCCTCCCCAGAGCCAGCTGCGTCACCTGTGTGTCCCCAGGGCCATCAGGGTGCCAGGCTGGCCCTGCAGCCGGGAGTGCCCAAGCCAGCAGGGACGCAGAGGCACCAGGCAAGCCCAGGGAGTGGCTCTCACCCCAGGTTTGGGGTTTGGGGTTTGTGGGGTTCTGCCCTCCACAAACCTCCACATGACCCCAAGCATCTCCATGCTCCATGGGAAAGCTGGATGCAATGTCTGAACTGTGTTTGTTTCCTCCTTTAGCTGAAGTTGCTGTGTGGTAAAAATCCCAGCTGCTATCAGGAGAATCATCCCCTTCCCTCTCATCAGCCAGAGGCCTGCCTACCTTTCAAAGGAAAAAATTATGGAAATTGTTTGAGCAAGGGAAGAAGGAAATTTCAAGGAAAGGAAATTTCAAGGAAATGAAATTTCAAGGAAAGGAAAGGAAATTTCAAGGGAAGGGAAGGGAACAGGAGAAAGGGATGCTGGGGTTCATCTATCTCTGACAGATCCCATCTAGAGCCTTGTGTGTGCTTTCCCCAAAACCACCTGGGGATGCTCAGCTGTTGGGAGACATCTTCTTGCCAGATTTGTGGGACTTCAGAAGGGCAGCCCTTCCCTTCTGAGCGGGGCAGGGAGGAGTTTGGGTTTCATCACTCCCTGGCAGTCAGGCACGGAGGGGGGCCCTCGGTGCCAGCCCCAGCTCTGGCTGTGCCCTGGGGCTGGGGGCAGGCAGGGGGGCACTGTCACCTCTCTGCACACACACACACACACAGAGCTGTGTCCCAGTTACCAGCACAGCCCAGGTTCAATTGCACTGCAGAGCTCGTTACCACAGGAAGCAGGGGAGGCCAAGAAGGAAGAGTTTAGGACAGGATCAGCCATTCTCACAGACAGTAAGAATACCCAGAGTTTTCATCATTCATGCCGATAAAGATTTTGGAAAGGATGTACAACTCTTCACCTCGGGGTTTAAGCCAAGTAGAAGAGGCTGAGGGCCTTGGTCCGAGAGGAGGGAAGTTCAGGGGCAGATTACCTCACTGTCTGGCTATGGCCATGGCCCTGTGCCTCCCCACACCATGGAGCTGTGGCAAGGCTTGGGAGCCCGGGCTGCCCCAGGGCCATCTCCGGTCCCCTTGCCCAGCAGTGTCCTGGGACAGGTGATGCTTATCTGTCCACAGGAGGGAGGGATGGGGGAGCTCTCCCAGCTCCGTGGAACAGAACCTAGGAGGGCCCTATGCATGCCTGTGCTCAGGCTGTCCCTGCCAGCCCGCGGTGAGGGCTGGTGGCACCCGGGGGAGGCTGGTGCTGCCCTGGTCCCTGGAGCCAGGGATCCTGGCGGGGGCCGCCGAGGGGGCAGTTACACTTTAACTCAGCCAGCCCACAGAACCTGCTGCTGGGAGTGCCTGTCTAATGATTAAAGGGCTAAATGAGGAGACCTGAACTCCCTGTGCTCTCCCCAGCCTTGCTACCAGCATTCATGGGGACAGGCAAGACAGGGCTTCACCCCACAGCAGCCCAGGTCAGTCACTGCTGGGTCCTTTAAACCCCAGAGTCTTCACAAGGGCTTCTTGTTACTCATCTCTTGGTTTTCTAAACCCAGTAAATGGCTTGGCTCACCCCTTTGCACCAGGACTGTGGAGGAAGAGTATGGAGGAGAGCTGCAGTGGGAGAGCCATTCCCTGGCCTGCTCTCCACCCCGTGGACCATTCAGGAATGCAGCTCCAGACACTGAATCCCCTGATGGGTTCCCAGCTCTGCGTGTTGGAGGACCAGGAGGGCAGGGGCAAACTGGACAGAGGGTAAAGTGTAGCCACTGAATGTGGAGAGGTAGCCTGGCTCTGGCAGGGCTGCACATGTCAGCCAGCATTGCAGGCTGTCTGTCTTCATCTGACCTCTGGAGCAGCCCCCCAGCCAGCAGGACCATCCAGGTGGAGAGATCAATCCCTGGGACCCTACTAGTGCATCACTCAGGTGAGGAAAGGTGTTTGCACATCACACAGTTGCTGCATTCCCTTTGTGTCCTGTGCTGGCAGAAGGGAAGGGAACAAAAACAAAAACAGGAGATGTCCACCTCTAAAGGCATCAGCCTCTGCCTATCCCACAGGATTACTAGTGACCAGCCCCAGCCTGGCTCCTGTCTTTTCTCAGCAGGGTGTCCCTGAGTCCAGGATGGATTTTTCTTGGTGATGTCAAGCCAGATGAATCCTGGTTTAATTGACCGTGAGTGGAGTCGTGCTTTGATGGTTAATGTTATACTTGGGGCTGGGAAAACTACTGCAAAATCATAGCAATTAGAGCTGGAAATGATTCAAGTCATCTAATTCATTTCCTCTCCCCCCCTTGCTGTCTCTCCCTGGCCCAGGAGCAGTGAGGTTCCCAACAATACCTCTCCCCTCCCCTGCACTGTCGGGTCCTGCCCCTCTGACTCAAGGAGTGGAGCATCCACGTGTCCCTGGGGAGACAATTCCATCATCTCAAAGACGTCAACATTAGAAAATGTTTCAGATGTTTAGCCTATATTTCCTTTTGTGGAGTGCCACAGATTCTCAGGTCGTGAGCTCTACGCCCCAAGGAAACTGGCTGCTTCCCACGAGGGCAGCGCCTGGGAATGAGGTGCTGCTTTCCTCTGGGGTTTGCAAGGGCAGGTAGAGAATGTGGGGGTGGGTCAATGAAGGTTTTCACACCTGCAAGGCAGGTCAGATCAGGTAGCTTGTCTGGAATGAGCTCTCCTTTGGCAGGAGCTCAAGATTCATTTTTTATTTTCATTTCCAGATTTTTATTCCGTGAATTCCACCTGGACTCATAACAATCTCTCTGCTGGAAACGTGTCCAGTTCCTCACAAATGCACTTCCTTTCACTTGCTTCTACTACTGGTAGTAATCCCACCAGAGGGATTGCCCCCACCAGGGGCCAGTGGTAAAGGACAAAAAAAAGATCCGTGTCAATGAAAGAAGCACAGTGAACATTCCTTCTCCTTGAAAGCTGTCCCAGGATAGGCATCATCTCTGCCTCAGCTCCATCCTGGATGCAGGATTGGCTGACCACGGGGAAGATGATTGTGCAGGTCCAACAGGGATGGAAGAAACTTCCCAAGAGATCAGAGCTTATGGGCACCACAGATTGGGCTACACCTGCTTTAAGAGAAGCTGGAGCCACATGGCTGAGTTTCTAGTGATAAGGTCTCCTGTTCTCCACATATTCTGCACATATTCTGCAGGGTCCTGCCCTTAACTGAGAGGGATTTACATTCCTTAATACATTTTAAATTGCTCTTCTCCTCTGCAGAGTGAGCTTAGGATTTCCACATCTCAAATAGCTGGAGCACTTCCCACCCTCTTCCTGCTCACAGATAGCAGAGACCAGGAGGGGACAGACACGAGATGTAGTAGAAGAGAAGGAGGTGGATGAGGAAAATTGGAGCCATAGGAATGTTCCAGTGAGATGAAGGGAAATAAAACAGCTTGTGCTGTCCAGGGGGCTGCATGGGTTAAGCTGTTTTGTGCAAGCTTTTTTTGATGGAGGATAAAGTGACCTTGTGGGGGAGACTAGGATAAAAGAAGGAAGAAAACAAAGACATTTCAGCAGAGAGGACACAGTAAGGTAAAACAACTGGTCTCCTGTCACCACCCACACCAGCACCACGACCAACTCATTCTGTGGGGTTTTTTGTCCTCAGCAGTGGCAGCACTGCCAAGGTGAGACACAGACCTCTGAGATGGGCCATGCACCTCGTTTCTGCTGGTTCCTCATTTCTCAGGACACTTCACCTCTTCTCAAGCCCCCTAAGTGGTGAGCTGGGAAATCGCTCCCACCCAGTTCTGGGGATGCACACCCCAGCTGTCCCTCCTGCCCTTCCTGGCACCCAGCACACCCTGACACACATGGATCTATCTCCAATGGCCCTTCTCATCCCACCACAGCAGGAATGGAGGTGCCAAGGATGGATTAAAGCTGCAGGAATTCCCATCTTCCTCATGGACTGTGCTGAGGCCAGAATGGTATTTCAATAACCTGTGGATTATTCTTTTTGGAATGATCCTCATGGCCATAGCTGAAGGTTTTAAGGAACACATATCCAGTGGTGCCCAACCACATCTGCTGGGGGTCCAGTGGCTCTGCCTTCCCTGTCTGCTCCCTCTGACCCTGGTGTAAGGCACCATCCCGGGGTGTGAAGCAGTGCCAGCCCCACAGAGGATTCCTGTGAGGATGGATGAGGGTCTCTGGCCTGCTGACCTGTTGTGGCCAGCCGTCCCTTGTAGCACCAAAAGTGGAAAAGCACATTACTCTACAGACCAAGCAACTTGTTACCAAGCTTCTGTTCTGTTACACTGCCCTTCACATCTTCAGGTCCCCAAAGCAGCACCCTGCCTCTCCTCTGTGCAGCCTCCCTGTGCAAGCTGGAAGTTCGACAGACAAGCAGGGAACAGCAGCCCATGTGGTAAACAGGCTTTACCTCTGAGCAAAAAAGCTGGCACCTCAAAGTTCCTGCAGCCAGCTGCATTTTCAAGACTTCCTTTGCCCTCTAATTAGTTGGCATTTGCTGTGCCAACTATTATCTTTCTAGTTAGACAGCACTGAGGACAATGGCTCCTTATTTCCTGCCACAAACACTGGGTTACTATTTACCTCTAGCTGTACCTCCTCTATCTCCTATTCCCATTAAAAGAAAGTATCATTAATGACTGCAGTGATGGGAAACACTGGTGCAGTTGGTCATAAATTAAGACAGTTGGAGCCTTCAATTACTTGCAGTGTGCAGCCTGTACTCAGACACTTACCTGCTCCTCTAAAAATGCTCGTGTATTTCCACCCTGAACCCAAATGGATGCTCAGAGCTGTCTGAAACAAGATGCTTGTGTCAGTGTGTGTCTCAAGCTGCATTTTTTCCCAAGCCAGTACAAATTTGAGGAATTCCAGGGGGCCAAATGCCTCCCTGATGTAATTCCAATTGGATCCTTACATGTGTGAGTCTGTGTACGTGTAGGAGCAGCAAGGTACTCTTTGCACTGCGTATGAGGCTCTGCAGCTCCTGCTGTGTGGGGACTTTGGATGCCTGACGATGTGGGGCCCAGAGATGGGGACCTGGACACAACAAGTGTAGCTTCTGGCCGCTGCACAGCTGCCACCAAGCTCGGAGACCAGGCATGCAAATCCTGTCTCCGTGCACGGAGCTGCCCAGCAACCCCGGGGGCGGGCACCGCTCGCAGCTACACCAACATAAATTTACAGTGATCCTGCTAATGCCTCTGCAGCTACTCCTGCTTCTGCCAGGAAAAGTGAGAACGGGATCTGGCTGCGAATCTGTGAAGTTTTATGGGAAGGAGGGTGGGGGACAGCCCCCAGTGTGATTCCTGGTGTTGCACGCAAGGGATGGATGTGCCTGTTGAGCGCCAGCCCCATCAAGAGCTTCATGCTCTGTCTCCTCTGCCAAACTTTGCCAGCCTATTTCAACAGCATCCCCGAGCCGGGCTCTGCCTCATTCGCACCTTCACTGCAACCCAGCCGCCCACCCGCACTGGGAGACAGATGCCAAAAATCCCTGCTGGGATGAAGCAGTGGGTCACCAGGTCAGAAGCCCTCCGCTGGCGGGGGCCAGGAACCTGCTGCCCGCACCGGAGGGGTTTTGGCTCCCAGCACGTTTGTGTCCCGGGCCGGCAGCCCCATGAGCGGAGCGCCCGTGACCGCCACAGCGACAAGCGGCGGGCACGGAGCTCTCCGCAGCGGGGCCGGGCAGCCAGGGAGGGAGCACGGCGGGGATGCGCTGGGAGCGAGCGACACCCGAGTGTCCCTGCGGGGGCCGGGGGAAGGAGCCAGCCCGGTGGCCTCCAGCGCACGGCACCGCCGCGTTCCGTCCCCGCTGCTCCCTCGCTCCCCAGCACGGCCCCCTCGACGGCAGCGGCCCCGCAGCTCAGCCCCCGCCCGCCCCGGCCGGGGAAGCCGCCCGGGCCCCCCCAGCGAGCCCCATCCCGGCGGCGGCGGCGGCGGCGGCGGCGGTGCCCGCGGCGGGGCGGGCGCAGGGCGCGGGGGGCGGTGCGGGGCGGGGGGAGGCGGGGCGGAGGCGGCCGGAGCCCCCGGGATCCGCCGGCACCTCCCGGGCCCGGCACTCGCCACTGCCGCCAACTTCGGCCGGGAGTCGCGCTCGGTGCCGCCGCTGCCGGAGCCCAGCGCCGCCGCGGGCACGGGGAGGGCAGCGCCGGCAGCGTCCCCCCGCTCCCCTCACGCAGCCGGCGGGGGGCTCGGCCCGGCGCGGCGACGGGGCGGCGGCCCCCGGGGCAGGTGCGTCCCCTCGCGGTCTCCGGCCGCCGCGACGCCGCCGAGCGGGACGCGGAGCCCCGTGCCCGCCGCGGGCGCCCGCTCACCTGCCGCTGCCGCCGGCGGCGCCCGGGAGATGCAGGTAGGAGGCGGCCCCGGCCCGGCGGCAGGAGGGCGGCGGCGGCGGGAGGAGGAGGAGGCCGGGGGCCGGGAGGGGTTCGGCCGCGCCGGGCGCCGCGGACCCCCGGGCTCGGCTCGTCCCGGGGCCGGACGCCTCCCTGCGCGGCCCCCGAAGGGGCGGGAGGCGACGCGGGCGGTACCGGGGGTTCTGCCGCTTCTCCCAGCCCGGGAGATGCGTCCGCGCTTTGCCGCCGACCCCGGGAGGCGCCCCCGGCCCGGGGCGGAGCGGGGCCTGCGGGGATCGGGCGGCCCGGAGCGGAGCCCCCGCGGCTGCCGGCCCCTAGCGCGGGCTGGGGCCGTCGGGGCCGAGCCGCCGCCGGGCAGCAGCCCCCGGGCCAGCGGAGGGGCCAGCGGAGCGCGGGGCTGGGGCCGATTGCGGGGTGGCCTTGGTGGCGTTAGTGCGGTGGGAGAGACCCGCGGTGTCGTGAGAGGCGCTGCCGGGGTGTGAGGGGCCAGCCCCGGTGTGAGGGGCCAGCCCCGGTGTGAGGGATGGTGCAGGGACGCGAGGGATGCTCCTCCGGGGTGGCAGACGCTGTGCTGGTGAAACAGATGTTCCTCAGGCATGACAGACATGAGTTCACAAAACAGATGTTACTCCAGTGAGGTGGACCGTAGTGTGTGCACAGGGATTTTACTGTTTTACTGTCAGAGGAGGATTCTTTCCCTGGGTATGAGCACAGCGGCTTTCCTGTGAGCGCTCACAGGGTCCTTCTCACCCGTGGTGTGGCTGCATGTGCCAGCACAAGCCATGGCATGTGGCGTGGAAAAGGGTCCTTGTGCTCTCGGAAGCACAAAGGAGAAGTGAAAATGTGCCTGGTTTCACAGGACCAGGGCATGAGCATCCCAGTTATGTCTGTGACAGACGTGCTCTTTTGTGAAACTTGGTTTTTCTTCTGGGAATTGTGGTGTAATACTTCCCTTAGTGGTGTGGGTAAAACAACTTCCCCAAACATATTTTTGTGTGCTCTGATGCACTTTATTGCCCCATGTTTTTGATAATTTTCCTCTGCCATTAGGTGAGTGTCCCTGTAAGCGTCTCTATCCAACTTTCACCTATCTCTTAATGCATTCCTGCCTGTCCTACAGTGCATCATCATCATCATCATCATCATCATCATCATCATCATCATCATCATCACTCTTGCCCTGCTGCCTGCACCCTCATACTCACCTGTTCACCTTTGGGGTTGGGGTTTTTTGTGACAGAGCTTTTTCTTACACATATACTGGCACTTAAGCTCTTACTTCAATTTCTTCATAGCCAAAACCTTGGGTGCCTGTGCGTGGTGTTCCTTGTGTGCACCTGCACAATTCCACTGCAGTCTGCTCTGCTCCACTCACCTGCACCTGAGGACTGTGTGCATCAATTCTTGTTTATCTGCCTAGGTCTTGGGGGCTCTTTCTTGGTGCCCTTTTTGAGAGATTTTGTGCCCACAGAGCATCGGGCACACTCAAGGTCTGTCTCTACACTCATTTTTGTCCGTCTGTCCGTTTGGAGCCTGTGGGGTGCATGCACATCTCCAGAGTGTCCCAAACCTTCCCCTCACCACACCAGAGCTCAGGTGTGAGCCTGTCATGGCCCTTCCTTCCCACCTTTGCTGCTGGGCATCAACACGTGAGTTGAAGGAACCACTTTTTCTGATGGTGGCACTTTCACCTGCAGGTGCCTGTCTTCTGTCAGGTGCAGTTGCACATGGAGAACCAAGCTAGGAAGAAGAACCACGTTCTTCTTCCCAAAAGAGAAAGAGATAGGCTTTCTCAAGGTTGGCAGGAGAGAGACAGACTCCTCTTAAACCAGTGTCCTGTGCATGGACACCTGGGTTTAGCCAAGGGAAAGTTTGGGCTCTGCAAGAATTCAGGTGGAATGTTTTTCACCCCAAACATGCAGGGCATGGAATGAGTTGCCACGTGTGCAGAGAAGCTAGCCCAACTACTTGGGGTTTTATCCTTCTTTAAAGAAAATAGCTGAGTCTGTGAGGAGAGCAGCATGAGGATGAGCTGCCAGTGCGGGTCAGGAGGCAGAGCTGGGGAAGTGAGCTGGCCCCATTCCAGCCTTGGGTTTCCTCTGCTCACAGGCTCCGTGTCTCATTCATTTCTGTGCCCAGGAGTGTCTGCAGCAGATCCCTTCCCTTTGGAAAGGAGCCCCTCCCAGGCTCCTGCAGTGTTGGCACCCCTCTCCTCTCAGGAGCTGTCAGCAGCCCCCCGTGTCCTTTCCCTTGTCTCTGGTGCATGGACATTGAAAATGCCCTTCCACATGTGACTGATCTCAGTTTAGGAGAGCTGAAACTGAAGTTGTGGCTGCAGGCTCCCAGCCCTGAGAAGTCTTCTTTCTCAGCCCTTTCCCTCCCAATCTGCCAGAGTTCATTACATCAGTTGAAAAAAAAATTGAAATTTGGAAAGAGCTGGGTCTAGGAAGTCAGAGAGCCTGTGTTTTAAAGAAAAATGAACATTCTTGTATAGCAAAGTCTCCAGGAGCTTGTTCTTTTAGGAAAAGATCAAATACTGTGAAATTTAAAGTTACCTTTAAGCTATTTGTCCCTTTCTCTAGCCCAGTAGGCCCCTTTGTTTCTGGACTGCTTCACATCTCGAGTCTTTTGTCCTGAAGTTGTTGGGTTTGGGTTTCAAGGCACACAGGGAAATAGCTCTTTTCTGAAAACTGCATGATTGCTCATTTAAATGAATATAAATTGTTTCTATTCATAAGATCTTTTTTTTTCCTAGCAGCTGATCAAAGTTCGAGTGAAAACCATTTCATCATTTCCAAATAAATTGGACACACATGCACACACACACACACACACACACTGAGCATTTCAGAGAGACTTTTAAACACAGTACTTGTAAAATTAGAATATGGACAGCCAAGGCATGCAGGGCAGTCTGTGATTTGATCCCACTTTTGCATAGAAAGAGATCTTCACTTCCTGGGAGAAGGCACACAGACTTTATTAAAACTGAAGGCAGCGCAGAGGGGGCTCAGGGGAATTTTTCCTGGACCAAAAAAATCCTTTTCTAATGGGAGATTTAAGGAATGAGGACCTGTGTAGCATTTGAGAAAGAACATGAAGATGTAGCATGGTGGGATACCTGACTGCTTTCAGCAGCTCTGAAAGGAGCTGGTGCTTGGAGAGCTTTCTAATTCAAGGGGACTTAAGGCATGTGGTTGGGCATTGAGGCTCTGTTAGAACCAGGCAGTGTTTTTAACAGCAGGGTGATCCACCTTCAGAACAAACCAAAGGCAGCATTTGCTTCTCCACCTCTTAAAATCTCCCAGTAGAGAGGGGGATGTCTCTTTGGAAGGGACATTCTACCAAAGTGCAAGTTCTTGGGCTCAAGAGACAACTGGCTGAGACCATATGGGCGGAATTACAGGTGAGACCAGAGCCTGTGATCCACCACCCCCTTGCAGGCTTTGCCTTAGGACTTGACAGAGCTCAGGCAGGCCTTGCCCTGCCCTGTGAGAGGTGGAGCTGGGGGTCCCTGGGGCAGATGCTCACTCCTGGCACAGCAGCTCCCCAGGGTGGGGATGCTCTCCCTGCCTTGGAACTGCACTGCTGCTGGCAGCCCACTGCAGTGGCTGTGGTGTGTGTGCCTGTGGGGATCCTTCCCTTCTCCTTGGAGCTGTGGAACAGGCTGGGATGCCTGTGGGGATCCTTCCCTTCTCCTTGGAGCTGTGAAACAGGCTGGGATGCCTGTGGGGATCCTTCCCTTCTCCTTGGAGCTATGGAACAGGCTGGGAGCTCTCACATCTTGCCTCAGGGCTGCAGGCAGGGCAGGGCAGAGCGGAGCAGGGAATGCTGTGTGTCTCCTCCACTTCACACAGTCTGGATAACTCAAGCTCTAGAGGCTGGCTGAGTTTGCAAGACTAACTCCTAGGTTTTGGCTTTTTTGCTCTTTTTTTCCCTCTGAAAGGGAGCTCAAAAAGGCTCTGACACAAAATGGCCACAGCCATATTGCTGGTTGGGTTTTCCCTGGTACGTTTCCTTTGCAAGGTCCCTTTGTACCCTGTGTACTCAGGATTTGCACCTTTCCTTGTGCTGCAGTGTCCTCCATGCTTCTCTCAACAGCTTTCCTGCTTGCTGGGGATGCTGCCAGGCAGGAGGATGCCTGGAGCAAATGCTGGGGTAAAGATGCCCCACAGAGTTGTGTGCTCCCAACCCACTGGCCCCGACAGCCCCACTCCGAGGTGCCTGAGCCCCCGAGCAGTTCTTTGAAGGGCTGTCCCCAGGGGCTGGCAGTGGCAAACATGAGGCTTGTGTGAACCCCATCTCTTCCCCTCGGAATGTTTACCTGTCTAAATTTAACTCCCCAGCCAGCTCCATCCCTCCTAAGCCGACCTGTTCTCTTGTGGCTGGGCTGTGGGTCTGGCTGCTGCTGCCGCATTTCCTGGCTGCCTCGGGCTCGTGGTTTGCTGCTTGCTCCCTCTTCTCAGTGGATGCTGGCTCTTTCAAGGTCCTGGGCAAGCCAGTTCTCCCTCTCCTAGGTTTTATTTTTAAATCTGGTTGCACAGCCCTCAGGACTGGAGGGTCCCTTGTCCTCTCATCTCTGAGTGTTTATTCTGCAGCGGGCTTCAGGAAATCTCCCCTTGTCCCACTGTAGCCCACAGTTTTCCTCCCTGGCTGTGGTTGCTCCCAGAGAGACCAGGCATGCTGAGTTGCTCCCTGGCCAGCTCTGAAGGGACAGTGCCTCTTTCTGCTCCCATAGGCATCCAGCACTGGGGAAGCAGTAGGTGCTTCCCTGCAGAGGCGTCTTCCTTATTGCACTTTGTTCAGAGCTGGGCTTCCCCAAGCTGGCTTTTAGTTTGTTTGAGAAGTGAGTGATGAGCCCCTCATCTTCACAGGAGCTGGAGAGAGGGACAAGCAGAGGAAAAGGAGTGCTTCTGTATCTGTCAGGCTGGATAGAATTCACTTTCTTTAGGATTTTAGAGTTTGGGACAGTAAATACAGCCCAACCTGGCAGCCTTCTCCATCTAAATAAAACCATCAGGATCAAACCATTTGTGTCCTGCATAACCCTGCAAGAGACCCCTGACTGCTCTCTCTTTCCAGGCATGCCTGCAGCTAATGCTGTGGTCTGCCACATGAGAGAGGTGGTTTGAGTCCTGGCCTCCTCTGCCCCTCTTTGAGCTAACCCGGTGGCCTGGGGTTTAATACTCACATATTCAGAGCAAAGGTAATGCAGGCCAGGGCTGTCAGGACTGGTGATTTGGGGTATCCAGCTCTAAATGCTGTCAAAGGTCCCGTTTTTCCCTGAGGTTCAGCTATTTCGGATACTCGGGCATTCTTGAGTAGTCTGGCCTTGATTATTCAAAGTGACTAGTTCATTTTGCAAAGCTTCATCTCAGCCTCTGGAGCAAAACAGAATGAGATGAATTAATGCAGAATGTACCACTCAAATGAGTGAATTTTCCTGGGAATGGGTGTGTGGCCAGAGAGCTCATGGCACTGTTGCGTGCAGGGATGGGTAAAGAGCTCTTGGTTTTGATTAATTTATGGTTTTAAGTAGCAGCTCGTGGGAAAGGCTCAAAGGGTTTGATAGTTTTTGTCTTAGGGGAGGAAAAGCAGAGCAACATTTTGTCTTTGTATAGAGAGAGAGATTTGTGAGCACACATTGAAGGATTTGAGGGAAAATACATTTTCTGTAAGCTCTCCCATCTGGGTTGGAGGTGAGGGAGCCTGAAGTGACTGGGTGGAACATGTGTTTTGGATTTGTTTTTGTCCATCATTAAGGACAGAGGGTTAACAAAAGTCACAGGAATACTAATATTTCAGTGGTCTCTCTAAATTTGTCTTCCTTTTCCAGTTCTTCTGTATTTAGCTTTTTGGCTGGTTTGCTGCCATTGTTTAACTGAGTCCTGAAGCATTGTAGCACCTCTGTTATGGACAAGTTGGAGCTGTAAAGCAAATTAAATGAGAATCTCCCTTTGCCTAGCTGGAAAACCTTTCTGAGCTTTGTTATGTATCACAGAGTGTCGAGAGAGACATATGAGCCCAAGCATGTCTTCATTAATGGAACATTTTTCAGAAAAAATAATTTTGTGACTGTCAGGTTCATTACTCCCTGAGGTGTTCCTGAGTACTTCGAAATTGTCTCCAATCATAAAAAATTGATACTGTACAAAGGCAAATTAAGTTCCTTTTTTTCCCCTCCTCTGTTTTTACAGCTCAAGCAATTCTGCAGGTTCCTTTATTATATTCTGTGGCTCAGATTTGTTAATAATTACTGTAAATACTGGTCCTGGCAGCATGTCAGGTTTTTGTTTAGCAAATATTTTGCCATAATAATTTCTGTG
Organism: Molothrus ater; assembly: GCF_012460135.2. Taxonomy (NCBI): domain Eukaryota; kingdom Metazoa; phylum Chordata; class Aves; order Passeriformes; family Icteridae; genus Molothrus; species Molothrus ater. Next base: position 67,298,896 of record NC_050482.2, read on the forward strand.
TCACAGCTGGGAAGGTTTGTAGTGTCCTGTCAATTTTCCTGTCACTGTCAATTTTGCCCAGTTTTGCATCTCTGAAAACTAACCGAAGCTTTACAGTCTTACACTGAGATGATGCAGATATGTATGGGGTAGACCCATTATTCTTTACAATGCAGTGGAAGTTTCTGGTTTTAGACCAAAATGTCAGCTCCTGCTCCCATGTGTGGTGTGCACAAACCAGGTTTCACAGCAACATCTGCGGCCTTGTGGGTGGCTGCTGTTATTCCACCTGTGGAGATTTCACAGCCTGGGGTGCAGGTAGAGTGGAATGAGTGCTCCTGTGAATTATGACCAATTACCTGTCCTGATTTCTCTTCTGTTTTTTTTTAACTATTCCCCATTTCCACCTATTCTTAACTAGCTGTTTGGGAGTTTTGCCAATGTTCAAAATGAACTTGTAATAATTTTTTTATGAATGGCAAGGAGGTTTTTCAGCTGGGAAAGCTTGGTAAGTGCAGCACTGGCTTTGTTCAGTTTTTACTGAAGCTTCAGAGGCTCTTTCAGCATCTCTGCTGTTTTCCAAGGAGCCTGCTGGAAGGCTCAAAAGCTCTCCTCCACAGCATGCTGAGAAGATGTAAGCTCTGTATTTCTGCACAACAACAGCTGCACCCCAGTGGCATAAAACCCCATTGCAGGTAACAACCCAAACTTTTATCGACAAGACACGTAAAACTTCTTCATCTTCCAGGAAAATGGTGCCAATTAGGTCAGACTCACACACCAGGAACAATTTACTGTCTGAGTTTGGCTGCTTGTGTTAGACTGTGTCTGTGCCACAGCCTGTGAAAGAAGGGGAGCCACAGCATTTTCTGTGGGCACAGCTGTGACCATGGAGGCATCTTTGTCAGCACAGCTGACACTGGGGTGTTGGCAGGAGTGTGTATATTTATTTTTTTCCCCTTTTTTTTGAACTAAAAAACTTTTAGTGGGGTAACCTTGAAAGTCTGGACCAGACACTGCTTAGAGAGACCAGGTAATGCTTTCAAGTCAAGCATAAAACCAAGCTAGAAGCAATAGGAATAGCAGTTAAGTTTAGACACAGTTAGTCTGTGCTACCTAAGCCTTACTTTAGCTTATGGACAAGGCTGAACTAGGAAATGTGTTTTAAATACATTAGAGAGAAAGTTCTGTCAGTTTGCTGTTGCTTTTGGTGAACCGGGGTGAGGTCTGAGTTGGCAGGCCTGGTGCTTCATGCAGTCCATCCCCAGCTGGGCAGATGGAAGCTGGCCATCACAGGATGCCTCAGAGCAGGCATGGAAAACTTTGCTGGTTACCTCTTCCAATTCCTGCACCTCCCTGAGGCAGCAAGAAATATTATCCTCTTACTTCCCAGCTGATAAAACAGGTGGTGATCTTCACAAAGCTGAAAACCTTTGTCCACAGCCAGGGATAGGCTTCAGTCCTGTGGAAATTGTGGCTCATTGACACCTTGGGACAGGTGTCAGAGGCTGCCATGGGGTGGTCATAGCTTCCTAAACTCAACACCCATTCCCCAATTGTAGAGTGACATCAGAAAGTCCATCAGCTTGCAGGTGCTGGTCTGATGTTAGAAGCTCCAGAGTTGCTTGAACATAATCTGTTCTCCATTTGGTTTCAGGCAAATGCTGCTGGTTTGCTCAGTCAACAGTTGTGACTCCACCTAAATACATTTTACTTTTCCCTTCAGCTGCTCTGTCCACATGTACAGAAGCCTTTGGCTTTTAACACCAGCATCATCACATCAAATTCATCTCCTGGTCCTGTCACTCCTGCCTTGGCAAGGCTTTCTCTTGGCATACCTCAGCATTGTGCTGGCTGGATCTGCCAGACTGTCCCGATGAGTGGCAATCTGAGGCTTTGCATCTGTGACTAGTCCCTGTAAATTGTGCTGTGCCCTTGTCCCATGGGTGTGAAGCAGCAGGTGTTAGGGAAATGCTGCTTTCTGTCCTTGTCCTTGCTTCCACAGCAGCCTTTGGATGGTGGTTCCTGCACAGGGCAGAAGGTGCTCATAGTAGCTCATCTGCCTAAAGGTGTCTGCACAGAGATCTTGTGGATCACTGAGGTTGGAGTTAGGTTTTGTTTGTAGGGTTTCTTTCTGTATAGGAATAATATTAAATAAGTAATGAGTTTTTAGAGGTAGTTTAGTGCTTCCAGAGGCCCACGTGCCTTTTCCTCTCCAAGGTTTTGCAAAGCCAGCCTTTGGAGAGAGATGTGTAATCTTGTGTGCTGATGGAGAGGAGATGCTTTGGAGGGCATCCAGAAGTATCTGCAGACCCCACTCCTCCTCTGTGTGCAAAGTCAGTTTCTGTTTTTTACTCATCTGACACCTTGGACCGTTTCCCTAAATTAAAACAGCGAATTACTCTGTAACAATTCAGGTTCCTGAGAAAGTCTGGGTGCCAGTGTGTTCCTGGACTTCTGTAAGGAATCTCCAGTGTGTCCCCAGTGTGGATAACCTCAGTGCAGACATCCATATGCCTGGAGCCAATGTCCAATCCTCAAGCAGCACAACAAACAAACACAGAGCTGGTAAAATGAAAGAAAGCTCCCAGAAGAAAACGTGGTTTGATCTAAATTGAAATTTCCAGAAGAAAAACATGCTTTTCTGTAGTGATGTTTCAAAACCTAATGATTTCTGTTTCCAATTGACATTTAAATGTCATTTTATGTTGATATCCAGAACAAGAGTTTAAATTTCACATCAACACCCAAAATCTCTCCTTTTGGATCACCATTTCATTTTCACAGAATCACAGAATAACAGGTTGGAAGGGACATAAAGGATCATCTGATCCAGCCCTTCTTGGCAAAAGCGCAGTCTGAACAAGACGGCCCAGCACAGTGTCCAGCGAATCCTGAATGTGTCCAATGTTGGGGAATCCACCATTTCCCGAGGGAGATTATTCCAAAGGCTGATTGTTTCCATTGTGTGAAATTTTCCATTTCTGTCCAGTTGGAATGTCCCCAGGAGTAACCCATTACCCTGTATCTTTTCCATGTGGCTCCTTGTAAGAAGGGAGTCTCCATTTTCTTTGTGGCCACTGTTTAAATACTGGAAGATGGTGATAAGATCTCCCCTAAGCCTTCTTTTCTCAAGGCCCTCTTCTCTCAGCCTCTCCTCACTGGCAGCCTTCCCACTCCTTTTGCCATCTTTGTGGCCCTTCTCTGCACCCTCTCCAGCCTGTCCACATCTTTTTGGTTTTGGTTTATTTTTTGCACAGCAGGGATGAAAATGGAAGACAGGATTCCAGGTCCCATACATTTGTACAGTGCTGGTAGACAGAGAAAATTCTGCTAAAACATTTTGAATGTTTTGTTTCCATCAATAATATCTTCCTTCCCACCCCTGCATTTTCAAATCAAGAGCATTTGGAATTGTTCATACTATGAAATAGTGTAATGTTTTGACCTTTCATCCCTATTTGGGATGCAGGCAAATGCTGAAATCCAGCCCTTCTTGGGGAACTGAGATTGTATTCTCTCTCCACAAAAGTGTATTTCCACTGGTTTTGCTGGCTGGCTACTTCAGTACTCTGTCAGTGATGACTTGTAATTCAGTGCAGATTGAACCTGTGGTGTATCCACATGGCTGGAGAGGCTGAGGGCAGTTAAATCTTTCTTGCTCTGTGTTGTGCTTTCAAATTAATACCCAGATTTCTTTCCAAAGATAAATTTTCCTTCTGAACCAGCGTTTGGTAGTGCTCTGCCCAGCTGCCTGCTACATGTTCCATGCACAAATGAGGATCCTGGTGCTCTCCCAGTCTAGCTACAAGCTGGTCTATGAAATCAGGATGTCTTAAAATTTAAGACAGTTTCTGGTTCATCTATTGTTTGCAGTCTCACAGCTTGCCATATATCTTTCCCCTCAGAAGTTCCTTCTGCCCCTTCCCACCATTGTGGGGAGGTTTTTCCTGCCGGGCTCTGTGCAGTGTGCCTCTGAAGCAGTTTTATGGTGTTCCCCACAAGCATGCTTTTGTCAGGCTGCCTCAAAGTGTCATCCAGAGAAAAGCCTCTGAAGCAAGAAATGTCCTTTTCTGTCTGGCTTTGAGGTGTTATCTCCCCTCTTCCCAGATGCAGTTGGCTCCATCTACATCCCTAGCTGTTTTGTTTGGAGTGAGGAGAGCTCAGAAAATCAAGGGAGGCCACACACATAAACAACTATGTGTGAAATCAATTAATCCAAACGAGGGGGAGATTTGTTCTTGCAGGAGAAAAGCCTGGTTCTCACAGAAGCCTCTCGTGTGTCTGGCAGGACTGTTACAAACATTACATCACTGGAACAGTGATGAGCTAGGTGAGTATTTTAACCTTTTTGGCCAGTATTTAGAGGAAGAGTGGTGTTTGATTGTGTTTGAAGAGCTTACTGTGCTCTTTGTACTTTAACAAGTGATTTTCAGTATAGATACAGTGGTAGCGTGCTAGAGCAGGAACTACTGAAGAGACCTGAATTTTGAATCTTAACTTCAAATATTTGCATCCTAAATTTGGTTCCAGGCATTGCACTCACCCAGTCAAGGATAAGAAGCTATGCCTGTCATTCCTCTGTGTTTGGGTAATAGACATTGTCAGTGACACATGCACAACCCGTAGGGTAGGAATTACTTGCAAGAGTTTTGAAAAACAATATTTCAGCCTCTAATTAGAGAAAAATCTTTTATTGCTTCTTAAAAAGTCTGATAAGAAAAAGAGGTTTCTTCAGCTCTCCTGCAGGAGGAGGGTTATTCACATCTCAGCACATTGTGGTCTCTGCTGTAGGGTGCCCAGAGGTCAGTAACTACAATCATATCCCAGTCTCACTCTGCACATCTTTAAATAATAGTCTCCTCTCCTGGCTGTCTGGGGCAGCAATAACATGAGCAAAAAGCTGTGCTTGGCCTCTCTTGGCTGAGGGAAGGACATGGCTCTAAGGCCTGAAGAGAGCACACTTTAGGGGGAAGGAGGGAAAGTCTAAGAGACAGCCACTCCACTCGGCCCCTTAAATCATCACAGGAGAGGGTGAGGTAGTGCAAGGCTGAGGAATCAAAAAGTCTCTGTGCTTGGAGTGTTACTCAGACATTAAAGTCTTATCATGGCCACAAATCTTCCCTGACTCCACCTTGCCTCCCTTTTGGGGATGAGGAAGATGATAAGAGAAGTGGTTTTGTGTTTTGCGCTGAGGGCTCCTTAAGGAATCGCACTCTGCTTGGGCCAGCTCGGAGCTGAAGGTTCATCCTTTGGAGTGAGAGTTTCCCAGAGACTTGAACTAAAGCCAGCCCTGTTAGGCAAAGCTGCAGCCAGGGGTCTTGACAGGATACTCCTGTTCACACAACTTTTATGTTTTGCTGTGATTTCTTGATTCATTTCCAGTATGCAATGGATCATCTTCCTGATTTGAGAAGTCTTTTATGCCTAAGACTTCAGTGTGTTAATTTCTCCAGCTGAGGCCAGGAGATTGCCCCACATGGAAGCCAGGAAGATGCCCCGTGGTCCTGTGTGGCAGAGAGCCCTTCTGGAGAAGGCAGACAGCCCTCATGTAGCTTTCTGGCTGGAAACATCTCTGGTTCATCACCTTGTACAACCAGCTGGTGCCAAAACCCTGCCTGGTGGATGCTTCTGAGCAGCTACTGCCTTCTGTCATTCTAATCACAATAATTTGGCTTGTTTGTTATCTTGATTTGATGGAGGCTGAGGAGGAGATCACTTCCCAGGGCCCTGAGGGCAAAAACTCAGCTTCCTAAAGCTACATTTATTTTCTAAGCCTCCCACAGCCCTGGGGTGATCCCCTGGAAGCATCTTGCAGGGGAGTTGTCTTCTGAAATACACCAAGACATTTGCAATTTAGTTGTCTATAAACCACTGAAATTCCTCTCCCTCGGGCACTTTTCTAGATCCCAAAAGCAGGCAGTGTGCTCCTTCAGGCACCCAAGTGTTCAGGTAGCTGGTTTTCCTTGTTTCACATCCATGAAGGAGATTCCATGTTCACATGGACTGATGCTTGTGTGGTGTTTGCACCATTTTCTCTCACAAGCTTCTGGGGAAAGGGTAGATGCTGCTTTTGTCTGACTCTCAGATGGAAATGCAAAGAACACCCAACAACACAAATAAGTTAAACTGCTAAATTTCCAGGGCATAATTACAGCTGTTGGATTTGCTGCCTGACCTGAAAATAAAACTCCTCTTGCGAGGTTTCCTTGTTTTGGGGCTTTATTTCTTTGTTTATGTTGAACGAAGCAAGTGAACAAGAGCCATGCTACTGACTAGGAGAGGATGGTTTGCCTGGTTTGTTTCCCTGTGTCCTGCCTGGATTCTGCTCAGCCAGTTGTGCCCCACGCTGTGCCTTGGGAGGGGCATGCTGGGCTAAATATATCTGTACTGCCTGTGAAATGCAGTATGGGGTGCCGCGTCACTTGGTGGAGTTTACTTGGAAACTAAGGTGGGAAGCCAGCTTTTATTTTCAGCCTTGGGTCAGATGCATTGGTCACTTGTCTCACCCAGATTTTTAGTCTTGATCAGGAGTTTGTCCTTGCAAGACAGACATGAAACCTGCTCTCTAAAAAAAAAGCCAAGCTCGTTGCAGTGACTTTGTCACGTTGGGGCAACCATATTTTTCTTGCTCAGCAACCAGATTTACAGTGTGAGAGGTTGTTCAGATAGATTACCTTGAAAGCAGCAATGAAAGTCATAGCTCAAATATCATGGCTTAATGAGCAGAGGAGCTGGTGTGATGCTGTGGACTCTAAATATATCAGAGCCCCAGTGCTGGCAGCACAGTGACAGCTGGAGACCTTGGGCTCTCACTGCTGGTGGAGCAGACATGTATCCTTCCACAAAATGTGTGAGCAACAGATGCAGCTTGGTGACTAAAGAGGGCTTGGGTTTTGCAGTTTCTAGTTCTGCTTTTTGGCTTGTCTTCCCCTGCTGTTTCTGCGAGTGCAGTGGGAGTGATTTCAGGAGAAAGGAGGATATTCCTGGGGTGTGCCAAGGGATGGACACAGCCCACCTGAGCTCACTGTTTTCTCTGCCACATCTAAATAAGAGCAGCAGGGCGCTGTAGCTGCACTGGTGACATAAATCTGCTGGGGCTCTGGGGGACACAGTCTGGCAAACGAGTGGGTGGAAACCCCTGCTCTTTCTCCATGAGCTCTCCAGGGTCACCTGCCTGCACATCTGACACGCTGCTGTCACATCTCTGGCAGCTCAATATGTTTTTCAGTCTTCTCCCTTATGCCACTGTAAGTGAGAGGAATGCCAGTACTGCTGTATGATTGTCTTGCTGAAAAAGGAGGTGAGAAAACTCTTCAGTATAAGATTTTACATTTATCTAGGAGGACAGTAACTATGGGAATTAATTTCTGCCTGTGTAGTGCCTAGCACATTGGGGCCCCTGAATATTCCTGCAGCACAAGCCACGTGTTGCAGACCAAAGCCACCCAGCTTTGCTGGCAGAGAACTCGTGGCACACCGGGGTCCCGGTCTAAAGTGAGATCCAAAGGCTCTGGGCCATGCACTTCATGCTAATGGCAATAAAAGCTTCCAGATTTAATGTGGAGGGTTCAGTTGTGAGGGTGAGGGCTGGGAACTGAGGTTTATGGGGTTAACCCAGCCTCTGTGACTTGTGTTAAGCCTGATTGGCTCCTTTCCTTAGTGGGCTTTACCTGGGCACTGATAGCTGTGGGCAGCTGAGAGTGCAAATGATTACAATTGCCATTAAACCAGGTGTAGTTTATCCTCTCTGTTACTCAGGAGTGTGAGAGAGCAGAGAAGTGCTCCTCCCCAGCTTCATTTGTGGGCTCTGTGTCTGGTCCTGCTTTTTGGCTGTCCATGGTTCATAGGAAGGGGGTAAGTAATTGATCAATACTGGCAGATATTGTAGAAGTTTGGTAGCTTTCAATCTCCTTGAGTTTCTTGTACTTTATTGCTTGGTGCCTTACAGTGTGTTCCAGCTGCTGTTTCAAATGCTGTGGGTGCAGACTTAATATTCATGGCTTTTAATATTCATGGCTTTTATTCATCCATTATGTGACAATGGCAGTCTGCACGATGTGTCAAAAAGATGCCTCTGTTAGGTGAGGAGGCAGCATGGCAGTGTGTCTCACTTCAGGTTATTAACGAAACCACAAAAACATGCAATTAACCATTCAAAAATCAGCGTTGCTCCTGTGTGAAGTTTTCTCCTCTCCTACTTTCTCCTCAAGCCCTTTTCCCTGTGGCTGTCATTGCTGTGGATCTGCTCCTGGCCAGGCTTTCTGGCTGTCCCGTGTCAGTGGGCAGGCTGCAGCCCAAGTGGGTTTTGGAGAGCATCTGTGGCCTTGCCTGAAGTCTGGGGAGGGTGAAATTTGCTGAATCAGTCACTGTCCCTGCACAGAGGGCAGGCTGTGTGAAACTCCCAGTGATAGTGCTGGGCTCATGAGGACAGTGCTAGCTTTTTGCCCTTCAGTAGTGCTGTTGATGCTCAAGCTGGAGTTTCTGAGTTACTCTGGGAATGCTAAAGGGATGTGGTGTGTATTTCAGTATGTTAATTTCCTTAGATCCTGCCTGCAAAGGGCAGCTGATCTTGGGGTGCTGGGTACCTGAACTGCAGGTTCCCAGTCCTCTCTGCAAGGCAGTGTGAGGTGGAGGGCAGGAAAAACCTGCACCCTCCACTAGTTCTGCCCCTCGTTCCAAGTGAGAGCATACAGCTCTGTCCTGGCAACCCCTGCTGTCCCTTCAGCCTCCACATGGACTCCTCATTTTGGTGCCTTTAAGAGAATATCAGATGGGTTCAGGGCTGCAGGTTTGGGGAGCAATTAATTCCGCCATCCCAGCTGGCCATGGTCTTCCCTGACCTCGGTGGGCATTGATTCAAGGAGATGGGGCAAGAGCAGAAAAGCAGCTTTGAGCCTGGAAAAAGCAGGGACAGAAAAGGAAATTAGTGGGGATGTGGTAACCCAGATGGGATATGGCACAAGAGAAGGAAGGTTTGGTCATCCATCCCATATTGACACTGCTACCCTGGCGAGCCTGGCACAAAATCCCACATAACCAATGGGCAGTGGTGTGTGTGGAAGGAGCTGGAGAAGGAGGGGATGTGGTGACACAGAAAATTCACTCCACTCCCATGAGTTTTTCTCTACTTTTTCTCACCCTGCAGAAAACAAAGGGTGGCATAACTTTTTTTTTTTAATTATTATTCAGTCATTAATGAGCTATTGTTCCAGGGGAAAAAAAAAAAAAAAGGCAGGGAGTTTTATGATGGGAGAAGTTATATTTCTCATGGGACATAAAACTTTGTGTGTAAATGGATCGTCCTGGCACTGATGCTAATCCTGCCCAGGTCTGACTGTACAGTATTTAATGTAAAACACGTGATAATTCCTTCTGTAGTTTCAGTAGAAATCTCCCATTTCCTAAACAAGCGTGCTGTGTTCCTGTGTCCTGCTAAAAGCTGCTGCCGTGTGCCACCCCAGCAGCCCTGCCTGAGCAGCCTGCCTGCTCTGCTGGGTGGTTTGGAGCCCTTTGATGGCAGGCGCTGTTTAATTATCTGCGGTGTTATGTTCCCAGAGCTCGCTACATGAAAGCAAAACATCGGCAGCCTGTAATTAATCCGAGCTAATGTGCCACTGTTTACACTCCATCTCGGAAACCAGACAGATGTAAGAAGACACCCAGCCTTCATCTGGGATCCTCCCAGGTTATTTCTGAGCTATCTTGGGAGAGCTGCGCTGTGTCTGCCCACCCCACAAGTCCCTCAGAAATGAGCACCTTTAACTTTCCTCGGGAATGAGTGGAAGACTTTGTTTCCTAGCAGGGAGCAGGGTTAATGCCTTTTTGCTGCCTTACCACGGCCGAGGCTGGCTGGCATGGGCTGGGAGCACAGAACTGCTCCAGTAGTTGTGAATTCTGCAGTGTGGAAGGGTGAAACAAGCCCTGCTTCCTCCCTTTCTCCCCTGGCTTTGGCTGAGGAGGAGCCTGCTGGCACTGGGGATGTGTGGGATCTCCTTGGTGGAAAGGCAAGCAATTCTCTGGCTCTTAAAAATAAAATATCATGCGTTCATTTCTGATCACCCTACAAGAGATTCTCTGGGAATCCAGTCTTAAAACATCATGCGTTCATTTCTGATCACCCTACAAGCGATTCTCTGGGACTCTGGTCTTAAGAATACAAATAAAATATCATGAGTTCATTTCTGATCACCCTGCTACAAATATTTAACAGAACAAGGTGATGAAAATGCCTAGAGGTGTGGAAAGACTGAAAGAGGCTATGCATCCTTCATTAGGGTGAAGAGTAATAAAAAGCAACATGACAGAAGTGTATAAACTTAGAAGTACAGAGAAGTAAACCAGGCATTCCTGTGTATACTTTTATGTAATACAAGGTTTCCAAGGAAATTTAAATTAAACATCTGACACACGTGAAGCTTATTTTTTTGTTACAGCGCATAAATAATTGAGACTGAGAACATAGTAGAATGCAGAAAGGATTAGATATATGGATAAAAATATTGCACACAGTTTATTAATTTTATTCTATCTCATTTAGAAGGTGTGTGGGGCTTCCTTCTCCTGACACTCGTAGCCAGTTAAAAGCTCCTCCTGGCCCTATAAACCTCCAGTGTCTTCCTGGGAGACACCTGACAGTGGACACTGGCTTAGAGGAGTCACTGCCTAAGCCTTGCATTCCAGAACATATCTGCATTGAATGATTACTGGGATCAGAGGTGGCCACAACTTCCTAATCACCTGAAGGCTGAAATGTAGGATATGAGGCTGCTGGGTTTTTTTTCCTCATGGACTGCAGATTCAAGGTGACAATTGCCCATCTGGTCTCGCCTGTCTCAGTTGCTCTTTGCCAGTCGTCTGCTCCAGCGTTGTGGTGGACAGGTGACCTCTGCAGGTTGGAGCTGCAGGAGGAAATGTTACATCATCAGAGCCTGTGCAGCTCCATCCTCTTGGGGAACAGTGCATTTTAGGTGTTTCCCATAGGCATCTTTTTTCAGCAGAGTGTTTCATTCAGATTCAGTGAGTTGTAAGCTGCTCGGTCGTGTGGGGAAGGAAGGCTGATGCTGGGTTTGACCTTTCTTGGTGGTGTGTGTCTCTTTGGGCTCTGATTGTTTTCAGCAGACACTGATTTGTCCACTGTGGTGCCCTCACACAGTACGCTGGCACATTGTATGCCAGGGCATCCCAGGGGTGCCTGGGACAGGCTCCCTGCTTCCACACCCCAGCATCTTGCTGGATGATCACAGGTGGTCTCCCAGCATCTCTGGCCTGGAGGGGATTAAGAGTTGTAATATCCAGCAGATGGTGCTCAAAAGCAGATATCCCAAATGACTGGATACTGCTGTACCTCTGCATTCTAGTTTTTGGGCAGCAGAGTCCCAGTTCTTGGTGGCTGTGGCAGAGTGGGCTGGGAGGAGCAGACCTGGAGGGGGCTCAGGTGGTGCTGAAAACCTGGCACCCATGCAAGAACACTGTGGGGTTGGGGGAGTGTTATTTTGGACTAGTTTTTATCTGATCCCATGGATGTGGAGAATGCACAGAGTATCCTCCTCAAGCATGGTCTGCTGTGCAGTTTCTTCCAGAGAGAATCCTATTGGCAAGCTCTAAGGCTGCTTAAAGTTGCAAACCACTTGCAGGGGTGGTGGGATTGGTGGGGGATTTGCTTCAGAAGTGGCTCCCTATTTGACCTATGGTGTTCCCATGGCTGTGTCTGTGCTGGTAGTGGCCAGGGCTGCTGTGAGTCCCTGTCACCTGTGCTGAGCTGAGCCCTTTGCCATGTAGGTGAGTGCAGATCCTTTGGCTGCTCTGTTCCAGCCTTTGAGTTTGGAACTGAGCTTATGCCTAAACTGAACTGAAACTCTCCAAGTGCACCTTGGTCAAAGCTTCCAAGTTTGATCACATTTTTTTTACTTGCCCAAGCTGCAAGACACAGTGCTCGTAACTTGCTCCCATTTGTGCTGAGAAGAGTCACAAACCTTTGGGGAACCTTTCAGTGAACCTTCAGCAAGCTTGTGCCAAATCTCAGATCCAGGGTTTTTCCTCAGTGTTTTTCAGACTGTGTGTTGTAAATGTCAGATGGCTCCAAAATGGAGTCCCCAGTGCTGTAGACTGTGATCAGAGCCCTGGGATTAGGGAAAGAGAGGATGAATTTTTCTTCAGGTAATTATAGGAAGCAGAGTTGCCTGTGGAAAAAAAACCTCCTGCTAATGCTCAGCACCTTTTGAGAATTTCCTGTAGAGTAGGCATCACTGAACTCCCTCACATCAAAGGGGGAAATAGCTGTCTGGTCCTTAATCCAAGGCTCTCTTGGATTAAAGAAAGATCATAGGTCTTGATTATATCAACTCCAAAGACTTCATTTCTTTCTTTACAAATCTTCCTTATTTTCCCTAATGCCTTTTCTACTGAGTAAAGTCCCAGAATGTTTAATCAGCATACCTAATTAATAATGCTGTCTCACATAATTCACCTTTATGGTGCTCTCTTACATGGGGCTTTCCACCAGTGTCTTTCAGTGCGTTTTACAGAAGAGATTCTTTTAATGATCTCCCCTTTGCATGTAGGGAAAGCGAGGGAGAGGAAAAGGTAGGAGAGACCTGCTTAGGTCAGGCAGCCAACCAAAGGTGGGGTCAGCAATAAAATTCCAGGTTCTTAGTTTTGGGCAGTGCTGGAGCTGTTCCTCCGTGCCTCAGATGTCATTTAGGGCTGGGTGAAACACAGCAGCCATTGAAGCAGTCCAGGACAGAAGGCAGAAATGTAATTACACACACGGGGAGCAGTCACGTAGCCAAATGCCAGTGTTTGTGCCAAGCTTGGTGTTGGCTTTACCAGCCACCAGTGTGGTCAGGTACCCATTTATTTCCTCTGAGAGACAACAGGTCAGCTCCCTCGGTGTGGTACTGGGGCAGTGTTGACTCAGAGGAAGGAGCTGACTGCCTGAGTCACCCCTGTGGCTTCCTGGAGCACCCTGGTGTCCCTGGAGCACCCTGAAAACCCAGGGCTGCCATCCTGCTGAGGTCAGGTGAAAGCATGGCCTGAAGTGGTCTGCTGGCTGCAGTTAAATGAAAAGAGATACTGAAAAAAACACATCTCACTCTTAAGGGCTAGAAGGGTGATGGGGTTTTGTTTCAGGCTGGGTTTTTGGGGTTTTGGGGTTTTTTTTGGTGAGCTTTTTTATGCTTTTATCTTGAAGTCTAAATTTTCCCCTTCCTTCCCCCCCTCAAAAAAAAAAAAAAAAGAAAAAGAAAACTTCTTTAACTAATTAGGTAATAATAGTACAGTTTCAAAAGTACTTGTTTAGCTAGTGCTGACTATATGCTTACACAGCTACCTCTGGCCTGGGAAAGATGGAAACCACAATGGCTAAGTATAGAGGCCTCTAAAATATCTTCATATATGCAGTGCCTGAGTACACAAACAGAACTGGTCTCTCTTCTGTCTACAGGAGCAATATTTTCCATAGGATTTGTATTGAGAGAGGTTTTCCCCCTGCATATTAATTAAAATAAAGATCCCCCAGAAATGCATCCATGTGCTGAATCCTATTCCACGGCCACCTTCAGCCTGATATAAGAAATATAATCTGCTCCTGAAGAATTGTAAGCACTTCTTCATTCTGTGCTGCAGCAAACTCTTGATTTGGGATGGTTTTTTTGATTATTTTTCTTCATTGGGTGAGGTATTGGGTGAGGTTTTTTTCTTTTACTTTTTAAGAAAGTGGGGAACTATTGCCAGGATTTCAGCCTTAGCTTTTGAGAACAGCTCATGCATAAAGGCGAGGTGCCCCATCCTTGAAGTGTGTAGGATCTGTGGACAAAGTGACCAGAGCTGTGTTAGGTGCATGTGTGTGCAGAGTGACACTTGCTGCTGGGATGAATTCCTCTCTGCTGCCTCTTTTCTGCAGTCTGAATCTGCCTCTCTTGGTGCCTGACCCCAGCTTCTCTGTGTGCCTCCTTTGAAGCCTTTGCCTTAAGCTGCCTGCAGTTTTTGGGTGGCTGTGGGCAAGGCAGTTTTTCTGTTCCTGCGCTGTGAGTGTGATACCTCGAGCATGTCCTGCCAATTCCCAGCTGTGGGCTGAGTTTGCACTGACACAACATATTCCTGGTAAATGACAGATTTCTCTGAGCTGGGGCTGGCTCCTCGCTCTGCACGTCGCTGTGGGCAGCGCGTGACAGTGACATTGTTCTGGTGGAAGGCAGGAGCTGGGAGGAGCGGCACGGTGAGTGCACGCCCAGATGGTGTGCTCCAGGGAGCAGCACCTGGTGCATGAGACATGCAGATGTTGCATAGGTGGTCCTCAGGCACTTGTAGATTCTCCTGTCCTGATTATCTGTCCTGGCTCTGGATCCTCTGCTGGCACACCAGCGACCCTGGAAGCTCGCCAGCTTTCAAAATAAGAGTAACTTGTCCTTCATTTCTGGAAACAGCAGCTTCTTTAAATGTTTGTAACAATATGCAGCTGCTCATATAGACAGTCCTTTCAACACCAAGCCTCTGACAGAGCACAGCTCCAGAGCAGTAACTGCAGACATGTTTTGAAACCCTTCTGTCTGCAGGGCTTGTTCTTCAGGGAAGTGGCACGGATGGGACAGAAATTAACATGTGACAAGTTGTATCTTCATTATAATATGTACCTTGACAATATTATAATATTGAAACATAAATCTTTGTAACATCCCAATGAGGTAAATCTCTTTACATTGTCAGGATTCTCGTTTCAACTCTTGAGGGACACAAATACTTGTGAGGATAGTAATAGTTTCCTGACATATTTATCATACATCTAGAAACCAACTTGTACAATGCAGCTTGGAAACTGGGCTCTTCACAAGGCTGAAGCATCTGAGATGCATCTGCAGGGAAAGGAGTGTGAGGACTCAGGGAAAGGAGTGTTCATCCAGGATGGAAGAGGCTGTCTGAAACAGAAAACTCCTCAACTTTTTTTCTGTTGCCAGTTGTGGAGAGCATTAAAAACACAGCCTAATCTAGGGAAAAAATGAAATATTTGAGGTGGATAGGGAGAAAAATTATTAGAAGTAAACTTGAAGTGGTTGAGTAAGGGGGCTGCAGGCTATGTACAGGTAGGATAAACCCATTTCAGAAACGATCCAAGTATGTATGATCCTGCCTCTGTGCAGAATTTGGGTGCTGGTCTCTGGAGGCCATGGTGTTTCAGTGATACTGATTTTCAAGGTTATCTGTGGACAGCAGATTTGTATAAGCAGAAAGACTTGGGGCTCCAACAGCAAGGCTCACCAGTGGTGCTTGAGAACAGCAGGCTGGGGGAAGATCTGCTTCCTTGGAGGTAGCAAAGGATGGCTCTTCTGTGGTACTGTGCATGGTGCTCCATTTATTTGGGTGAGAAGTTGGGGCTGGAGCTGCTCTTACACTTCTAGTGCCACTAGTGAATCTCACAGGTCACATCCTGTGCTGCTCCTTACTGGTGACTGTGCGTTCCTCACCTTGGGATGCTGGATTTCACAAGCTGTCTTGGAGAGCAGACTCAGAGTATCTCAAAGCATATCAGCCTTAATGAGCAATTTTGAGCAGGATTGGCCATTTGTCTTTTTACCTTACTGTCTTTAAGTCCTGCTAAAACAGTGTCCATGTGGGTGGAGATGATGAGGTAGAGAGGGGAAAAACCAAAGAAAAAAAAACCAAGAAAACTAAGAAAAACCAAATTACATTTAGGCAGCATTCAAAATTGCAAAATCAAAATCCTCAGCTTAGGCCCCACCTAGCTCCTGGAGGCATCATAATTCCATAAATACCTCATTTGCCTTTTTCTCTGTGCTTGTCTAGGGTTTTAAAAATTATTTCTGGTTTAACACCCCTCGGGTGCTGAGTTTTTTACTTAAATGCCTGCCCCAAAGTGCTTGCGTGTGACCACCATCCAGAAGGCAAGCATCCTGCCCCTCAGCCTGCCCAGGTGCTTTTAGAGCACACCCAGCACACACAGGCACAGTAAGATCAAAAAGCCCCAGTGGCAGCTGCCACTTAGTTTTGAAACATCTTGGGAAAGCTCAGGGATCACAGCCTGCTTCTCTTTTTTAGCCAACAGCTGCTTGATGCCACCTGCTGAGAGGTCTTCAGCCATTGCTTCCTTCACATGTTTTGTTTCTTGCTCCAAGTCTGGAATTATCATGACATGGGAGCAGTGAAGAATAGCCCTTTTTGCTGTGGTTAGTTTGTGCCTTCCCCACACAGGATGGGTTAGAAGTGAAGGGAGGCAGGGATTAAAGCAGGACTTCTGCTTCCTTAGGCTGCTGCTGGGAAGCAGGGAACACTCTGCTCCCTTTGGCTATGGCTCACCTGCTGTTAGGCAAGTGGGAATGTGGAAGAGGAGCAGCACCTGATTTTGGGCCAGGTGTGAGTGCAGGCAGCTCCTGGGAGCTCTGAGCAAGGTGCAGAGCCCCTCAGACAGGAGGGCCAGCAGTGCCTCTCTGCAGAAACCCAGGGCACTGGGAATATTTCTCTGTCTGCTCTGGGGTGCCCTGACCCCCAGGGCAGCACTGACTCTGACCCTCATTCATGGAGAAAGTTTCCTGAACTTCAAGATAGACTAGAACCCACAAAAGTGTGAAATAGATTATAGAGAGTAGTGTAGGTTTTTCTCTCACTTGGTGAGAAATTGAGGTTTTGGGATTTTTAGTGTGTTGTGGATGGAAGCAAGATGGAGGGCACAGGGTGTTGTCCTGAGTTTCTCCTTCATGCTTCTTCCTCCTTCATGGGTTTGGGTGGCATTTTGTAATTGGGCAGAAGAGTCTGCACTGGGGGCTCTTTGGGATGAGTTACTGGGTTAAAAGGGAAAATAATCTAGGTGCCAGTTCTTAATTGGACAGTTTAGTCTTAAAAGACCTTGGAACAAGAGACTGTTGGCCATTTTGTGCCTTGCTGCAGAACTCACAGCAGTGAGACTGTTTTACTGATAAGAAATAATAAACACCTGAGTCCCAACATGAATTACAGTCTCAAGTGCCTTCAATCCAGACCCAGAGAAACCAACAACTGGCACCTCCACATCTCTCCTCTGGCCTGCCCGTGCTCAGTGTGCTGACATGAGTGGCTCTGTGCCTGGCATTGAGTTGTTTTGGATCCTCAGTGGTGTAGGACTGTTCTCAGAGGCCACTAAAGCACCGAGGACCCCAATGCCAGGATCCACCCTTGGAGCAGCGCCCTCAAAAGCTGGGTGTTACAGTGTGCGCATCTTCCCTGCCAAGTCTTTTTTGGAGCCTGCTGCAAGTAACTTGTGTAAGACCTCCTACATAATGGCTTTGCAGAGCCAAAGCCCAGCCTGTCCAAGGGACCTCATCCCTCCTGGCTCCTTGGTTCCTCAGTTCACTGAGGCTCACGGGGCTGGAATAGTTTGCTTTTTCTCAAGCTTTTCTTAAAAAAAAAAATCTCAGAGTGTTGCTTCTGTGGAAAAGCACTTCTGTTCGTTGCATGGGGACTCATCTAACCTGGAGTCTGGGATCTGTCCTGTGAGACAGAGAGGAGGCAAGCTGCCCAGCCAAGCCCTGGTTTTGCTGGATCCAGCTGCGGTGGTTTAGGTTTCTGGCTGAGTCCATCTGAAAGCAGCACAGAGCAGAGCACAAAGAGAGGGAGGGTCGTAAGTACCGCCATTCTCTCCTGATAATCCCTTAAAAAATAATTGCAGGCCTAAACCTCTGGCCTCCAGCAAATTTTCCACTCGATTAGAGGCTTTTGTGAAGCCGGGGAAAGGGACACGCAGACTTGCACATTGTGCCGCTGCCCGAAACTTCCAGCTGGGATTTTTTCCATCAAAAGGGGATTTTAGTAAAACCATTATAAGGGGCTTAGTCACAGAAAAGCAGTTGAGCTGAGACAGGGCTAGATTAGCTCTAACATGCTTGTTTTTGGCACTAGGGGCAGGGTGGAAGTTACACCTGGCCGCTCACATGCAGCCTCCCCTGTCGCGCTGACTCCCTGGCAGGTGTGGTGGGAGATGATATTTCCCCATGTTCCCCCTCACGTCCCCGTGGCTCCTGCATTTGAGCCCAGGGGAGGTGAGGGGAAGGCAGTGGGCAGCCCTGGCACCAGCCCTTGTGCCTGTGGTCTGGGTGTGGGGGGCAGAAGTTGCTGTTGCTCAGTCGGCCTTCAGTGTGGTCTGGGCAGGTCTGTGCTAATGGACAGGTGACTCTGGGGAAGGGAGACCATGAGAGGAGACAGCGTTGGCAGCCTTAGGGACCCTGTGGTGCCTTTGATGCACATGGGTGGTCCCTGCTCAGGGACAGTCCTGGTGGAGATGTCCAGGGAGCAGCCGCAGGGCTGCAGGCGGAGCAGTGCCTGTTGTTGTGCTGGGACACATCCCTGCAGGGCTGTCAGATCTGCACTTGGGGGGTCAGACTGGCCATTGCCTGCAGTAAAAGCTGTGATAGCCAAACAGTTTGCACAGAAACAGACAGACAGAGAGATGGCTTCTTGGAGAGGCTCCTGCTGTTGGGAGCTCTTCCGCAGCCCACACTTGTACACCAGCGCTTCCAGGCTGCTCAGCGAAGTCTGGTGTGGAACACGAGGAAGTTGTTCTTTGTCCTGACCCTCCCTCTCCAGGGCTACCTCAGGCTGGAAAACTAATTTCCATTTTTGCTGCTCCAAGTGGCAGAAACCAGCAGGACTGGAGATGGAAGGGGTGGATGCCAGGCACTGTTTGGTGACACATGGATCTGGGGCATCACCTTAGTCAAGTTGCTTCCACCTCTCTTCCCCTATTAGTGCTGATTTTCCCTTTTTGATGTCTGTGTATGTAATGAGTCGGCAGAAGCTAATAATTAAAATTCTGTAAATTATAAGGTGTAGTTGCTTCTGAAAAAGACACCATCACTGTACCTGTAGCAGCAGTGTGAGAGCTGGATAAAAAAGACTTTACAAATTTATGTGCTAAAAAGGACACACACATACAGCTCCAAATAACTTAATCACTACAGAGGTGTCCAGTGGAGTAACTGTGCCAACAACACAGCAAAACCAGAATAAAATAATCTAAGTATTACTTTAATATTGGTCCGGCTCCATTACCACTCTCACATTTGCATGCTTAAAAAAAAATAATTTGTTGTCAAGCTATAGATGTCAAGAGATTGAGTTTTAGGGCAGAAGTGCTAAGTTTAGGATAGACAGTTCCCAGGAGGCAGCTCTTCAGGCTGGGGTGTGAAGCTCTTGCATGATGGGGATCATTGATGCACAGTGCAACATAAGGAGATGAACCTGTTGGAGCGAGTCCAGAGGAGAGCCATGGGAGTGATCAGAGGGCTGGAGCATTTCTGTGAAGACAGCCTGAGAGAGTTGGGGTTTTGTTCAGCCAGGAGAAGGGCAAGTTCTGGGGAGGCCTTGAAGCACTTTCCAGTGCCCAGATGGGCTGCAAGAGGGTTGGAAAGGGAGTTCTGACAGGACATGGAGTGATGGGACAAGGGAGCATGGCTTTTAACTGAAAGAGGTTGGGTTTAGGTTGCTTGCCAGGAAGAAAGTCTTTATTGTGAGGGTGGTGGAATGGGTTACCCGGAGAAGCTAAGCTGTGGATGCTCTGTCCCTGGAAGTGTTCAAGGCCAGGCTGGATTGGGCTTTCAGCAACTGTTTCATGGCAGAAGGTGTTCCAGCCCATGGCAGGGGGATTGGAACTAGATGATTGTTAAGATCCCTTCCAACCCAAACCATTCACTGCTCCTATGCTTGACTCCCAGTTCAGCTATGCCAAGTGTGCCTTTCCAGTTTGGATTATGGTGCAGGACCAAATGCTGATAGTGGTGATGATGACGAGCAGCCTGAAGTTCCCCATCCCTTTGCACCGCCCGCCCCTGCCACGCCGTGCTGCTTCGTGTGCAGGGCTGAGCGGGTGAGCCCTTCAGTCCGTCCGGTTTCTCGCCGCCCCCATTTGGTGCCACGGGTGAGCCGTGCGGGCTCGGTGCGGGCTCGGTGCGGTTCCCGCGGCCGGAGCGGAGCCGCTCGTCGGCGGCACTCGGCGGGCAATGCTGCCGCCTGGGGGATCGGGATGGGAATGGCATCGGCATCGCGATCGGGATGCGCCACCCGGCCCGTGCGACTGCCAGCAGCACCACAGGCAGCAGCGTGGTCTCTCCATCTGTTTTTCTGGTTGTCCTGGGTGTTAGGTAGGCGAGCGACCCGAGGGATCTCGTTATCGCCGTCACCTCGGGTCAATTTGCATAGGGTACCTCGGCCGAGCGGATGGAGATGTGCCAGGGCCAAGTGAGGCACGGCATCCCTGGCAGCTCCAGGAGCCCGGGGGAGCAGAGGGAACCGGCTCACCTGGGGTGTGACTGCCTCGCAAGGCTCCTAGCCAGGAGGGGTGTGGCAGGAGGGGTTTATGGCACTGAACGATGCACCTGGCCCGCGCTGAAGCTGAGGAGCCAGGAGTGCCACTGCAGCTGTCACCAAGGGAGATAATGGCAGGGATTTCTTGGCATTTCAGCTCACTGAACAAGGAGAGAGGCTGCAGAGCTGTGATGCTGTGTGCCCCTGTGATGTTGTGTGCCAGCTACCAAGCCCCTAAAGATATCCAAGGGTTGTAAAGCTGGAATTTTTGTGAGGAGAAAGAGGCAAAGGAGAGGGAAGAACAGGACCAAGCTCAGATAAAATTTGTTAGGGATTTTTTTTTTTCCCCAGAGCTGGGAGGGGAAATTGCTTCATCATGAAATCATTAGACTGTGCCCAGAGAAACAAGACTCAGAGGAAGGAAAATAACTAGGAGGAGGTTCCCATTTCTGGATCTGGGTTGGTTTCTGTAGCAGAATATGAGTTTGGTTTATGTCTCAGTAACCCTCTCATGTGAAAACAGTTGCTCAGGGCATGTGTCCAGTCACTGGTACTAAACTTTTGACACCTTGTCTAAGAAACACCACAGATTTTAGGAAATTTCTTAGGAAAATCCCATTTCCATTCATCTTTCAAGGACAGATCAGATTCGGATCTTTCAAAATCTCCATCATGCGATTTCAGTTTGGGCTGTCATTGAGCTAGTGCATATGGTAAATGTAATTAAGTAAGGGGGAGAAGCACTAGCATCCCTGCCAAATGTGGCTGGAGGCTTAAGTTCTGGCACAGGAGCCTGATGAACCCTCTCCAGCTCTTTCTTTCGTGCAGCTTGGGGCTGGGGAATTGAGCAGGACGGCCTGGCTGGCGGGCCATGGTGGGGAGTGTCAGTGCAGCCCAGCCAGCAGCTCTGGCGCGGGGCCTCGCTGATGTCCTGAGGGGTCCAGCCAGCACCACCCAGTCAAATTTATCCATTTATGTTTTTCCTCCACAGAAGGCACTGTTAAAGAGCTGCTGGCTGAAAGAGTGGCATTTAAGGTAGAGGAGGGAGAGAGAGAACAAAAAAAAAGGGTTCATTTTGCCAGGAGCATCCCACATGCGTACATAGCGAGGCTGCCAGATCCAGGGACATCTCCCCTTGAGCTGTTAATGGTAGCCTGTGCTGACTTCTAGCTTTGGTTCCAAAATCCGTGAGCCTCCTGGCCACCCAGGTCTCATTTTAACCCTTCGCTGACCCCCAAAGGGCAGGTTCAGTGGTGAGCTCTGTGCTGTCTAGCAGGGAGATCACCTCTGGCCATAGCAGAGGCCCCAGGTGGTTTGGCTGACAGCTGCCCCGTGACCCCGTTATTTATTAGCGCCAAACAAAGGCCCCCAGAGCCACCGTGACAAACCGATTCAGCCCAACCCGCAGCGTGCAGGGGAAGGTATAAAATGTGTAAATCTTTCATGCATGGACCTCCCATGTGCTAGTCCAAGGGCAGTAGGACCCAGGTGGAGCCTGCTTTTCCTCCCAGCTCCCAGGGAGCGGAGCCATCCATGGATCTGGCGAGGGGAGCAGCTGCTGGAGCAGACCAGGGACCCCATGCACACGCAGGATTTCACTGCAGCTTGGAGCTGGCGTCCCCAGCTGCTGCCCCTCAGTCCCTGGCTGCCTCTTCTCCTGCTCAGTCACTTCATCCCTCCTCCACATCGTTCCTGCTCTACTTTCTGCCATCACCTCCTTAGCGTGGCCTCTCTGCTCCTCAGAGCTGTCCACAAAGCAGGTCCCTGGCCCACCTTCCTGCCCTGCCTTGTGCAGGTGTAGGCAAAGGGGCCCTGCTGCCCCAGCGCTTCTGCTGGGCACAGCGGTGAAGGCTGGCACCAAAGCCACTGCTGAGGCACTGTGGGCTCACAGACAGGAGACTTCCAGCTCATTTCCAAGTAGTGGAGTGTTTTTTATGGTTTTCTACCCCGGTTTCCAACTGAGTCATGTTCAAAAATTCAAGAGTGGTTGGTTATGCTGAGAAGTTATGTGGTAATTGGTCTATGGTTGTTGGCCTGTGTCTGGGTCCGAGGAGGTGCTGTCACAATGGAGCATGAGAGGGAAGGTATGAGGAGCACTTGCTCCATCTACGGGAACAGCCCAGGGTGTCTAAGAACTGGGGTTCAGGGAGGCTTTGGTTTTGGCAACTTCCTTTGGCTTGTGTTCCTCTTAAAAGGAGATGTTGGGTCATGTGGGCAATGCTTTTGGTTTGGTTTTTTTAAGAGTTGAGAGAAGAAGTTCAGGGGATTTTTTAGAGGAAAAAAAAATCCTGTCCTGGGTCTGATTACGGAGCTTACGAGCACACATATTATGTTGAAACATAGATGTCCCACTGTTATCCATGTGAACATGGGGCTTAATAAGGAGATGCCATTTTCACCCAAACCCAGCAGAAACAAACCTACTTTATGAGAGGTTTATCATTCCCCATCCTTGGCTGGGACTGCTGCTTGACCCCTGGAGCAATTACGTTTTCAGCTGTTCTGGGAATCTGATCTGGGATTCCTGTTGTTTATAATGCTCATACATACATCCTCTTTTTCCATCAAGAAGTTACTGTAAACTCTTTTCTTAATGCAGGAAAGACAGACCCCAACACCTCCCTCCAAGTAGGGGAAGATGGATATAGTGTCAGGCTCAATTAGATCCAATTGTGGTGGCTTTCCCTAAAGCGAACAATGCAGCTTTTGTCAATGGACTCCCAGCAGAAAGCTTGGAAGTCTTGGAAAGGAGGGACTAGAACAACACACACCCCAAAGTCCAGACCCTGAGATAGTCCAGGTCCTTAGGGTGTGGAGGAGATGGTGTTTCTTTTTAAGAGGGCCGGAGTCAGGCACTACTTTCCCCTTTGAAATGCAGCACTGCTTTAAGAGGCGAGACGGGCAGAGCTGGCAACAAGAGTGTGCCCGGTCCAGCCTCAGCCCGAAGAGCTGTGGAGGCAGGGGCTGAGCAGGGCAGGCAGGTGCGGGCGCCGAGGGCACCTCCTCTGGCAGGGCATCCCACCTGGAGCAGCACCCAGCCGCGGCTGCTGGAGCGGGGAACAAAGTGGCCTGCTCAGCGCTGGAAGTGCTTAAAATGCAAATGTACAGGAACTTCAGACCATCCCCCTCCCTCCTCCTCGGCGCGGAGGAAAGCAGCTTAAATACAGCCAGGCCTGGAGAGGAATGTTAAAAAGAGGGGAAGAATCGCCCTCCTCCTTTCCATAGGGACTCGGGCCCGGCCAGATTGAGTATGCATGACTGAGCAAGCGAGCAAGGACAGCTCCTCTTTTAACTTTCCTGAACAATGGCTCTGCCTTCTTCCACCATTTCGCATTCCCCCTCCTTCGAGGCAGGAAGGGGGCAGCGGGCGAGCGAGCCCCGTCGCCGGGCTGGGGGAGACGGACGCGCTTTGTGGCCGCCCTATAAACACCGCTTAAGCTCCATCTCCTGCAACAATAAAACACCCCACGTCGGGGAGGCCAGAGAGGGACCGCATCGGGTTAAAAGTCATAACGCTGAGGAGAAAGATTATGGTAGAGGACAAAGGACACCTTAGATTATTCAAACTTTTTTTTTTTTTTTTTTTTTGAACACGGTTCCAGTTTTTACTTTCTCTTTAATCTTCGGCTTGGTAGTGGAAAATCAACCAAGACGTTTCAGATTTTCCAGGTCTGCAAGGGCGCAGGTTTTTGGTGGTTGTCAGTGCTGGGAAATGTTTTTATTTGATGGGTCTTCCATCCGGGGAGGGCCACGGTTTAAATTACTAAAAAATCCTCCACTAAGCAATTCATCTGCAGCTTAAAAAAATTAAGAAATACGGGCCTTCTTCCCCCTCTCACAAATGCTGTCCTCTATCACACGAAGTAGCCGATTCAGCTGCAAGTTTCAGCACTTTAGGTATGTGTGACCTCAGAAGTCTGAACGGGGTTTGTCCCCAGGGATGCTGCCAGCACCCACGCTGGTCCTGCCAAGCCCCTTCCTCACAAACTCCTCCTGCACAGGAGGAGGCTCCTTGCCTTCCTCAGCAGAGCCAGCCCCAAATCCCACCGTCAGCCACAAGGCTGTTCTTACCGAGCCCGACAGACACACACGTCTTCAATAAGTACAGACAACACAGATACGGCTTTTTTTTTTTTTTTTCAAAAACATACTTCATATTTCCTCTTTTATTATATAAATATGTTTAACCTTTTACTGTAAGAATATAAAATGTTTTAAGAGGATCTTTGTTATTTTTTTATACAAATTCACAAACAGTACAATTAATCCATAGGGGTCTCCGGGTTTGTGTTAACTCCATGGTCTGGCCTGTTACTGTGGAGGATTTGAGATTTTGAACAGATAAGCAAAAAAAAAGCCAAGATATTTAAAAACAAAACAAAAAATCAAAACAAAACAAAACCCAAACTTACTCTTCCTCTTTCAAATAATAATTAAAAAATAATCTAAAGACCCAGCTCCATTTTATTGACAGAACAGAGATAAGACAGATGAATTTCAGTCTCCTCCCCTTCACATGGCAGCCCTGGGGCCTGCAGGCCAGCTCTGCTCCTCTCCACCTACAAACAGGAAGCCGGGCATAGTGACCTTTTGTAGGTGGCTTAGGAGGGGAGGGGAAAGCACTTGCATATATCCATATAGATAATTTTTCTTTTTTTAAACAAACTTGCATTTTACACATTTCTGTTAACAGTAGCCCAATCCTCAGTGTGGATTCTCACGTTACATATTTGTGCTAGAAGAGTAAAAATGCAGAAGCACAGTTTGGGTCCCCAGTTCCCAGTGAAGAGGGAGGGAGAGGCACAACCAGAATGTGGAGGTGGGACACAGTAGGGTAAGCCTAAAAACAAAAATTAAAAATTAAAAAAAAAAAAAAATTAAAAAAAGGGGTGGGGGAAGAGGAGGGGATAAAATAAGAACAAACCCAAGGGGCATTATTCCAGTCTAGGCACAAAAATGTTTCAGTCTCAAAATCTCTTTCCTGTAAGAATTCCAGGGCTTTTGAGGAGGGGAAAAAAAAAAAAGTAACAAATTAAAACGAGGTAGCCAGACATCATATATATATTTATATATATAGAATATATTCAGCAGAAAAAAAAGTACTTAAAAATCCACAAGAACAGCAACTTCATATGTCTTTAAAAATAAAACCATGTAAGAAAATGAATACTGTAAAGGGGAGAATGAGTGAGGAAAACTGGGATCAATTACAGGATGTAAGCAAGGGATAGATGGGAGAGTAAGAGGCTGTTTTTGTAGCAGTAATTTTTTTTATGCATTTCAAAGTAAAAACAGGTCACAGTATCTCAAATGAAGCAGAAATGAAGCTGGAGATTCTTCCTCATGTCCCCCAGGTAGAGAGGAGCAAGAACTCCCTTCTACCTGCTCACCCCCAACCCAGAGAGGAATGGATATGTGGCTGGATATGTCTATCCCTGTTGCCAAGGAGGAGGAGGGGAGAAAAAGAGAGAATGATGAAAGGGAAGACAAGTCTCAGTAACTCTCAGAGTCCCCCAGTGCACGGGAAGGCTTAAGAGAGTGGGGTCTGTGTCCAGTCCCCACAGAGACAGGAGAAGGAGGAAATGGTGTGTTCATCTCTAGTAGAGAGATGGGGAGAGAGAATGGAGTGCCTGGACTTTTCCATTACCCATAGTGCAGGATGACATGGAAACATACTGACAAAAGGGGAGGCTGTAGCTATCGCTAGTCTCAGTGCAGTGGAGAACTGGAATAGTGGGAGGTTGTATCCACCCACAGCAGAGAATAACATGTAACTGGAGACTGAAGAGAGATTTAAAAGGGGAAAAAAAAATCAATGTACCTAGGGAGCAGTATTTCTGTCACAAATGTGTTGACGGGGACGGGCAAGCAGAGAGGTGGAATGGTTGTTTTATCAAAAGCTCTGTCAGTGCCCAGCTCAGGATGACTGCGTGGCTGGGAGCACAAGTGTAGCTAGGAAGCCTTTGCTGCTGTTAACTATTTTTTGTTCCCATCTCCATTTCCACTCTCCTTTATATAAACCAAAAATAATCTATTCTGAATACATGGCAGAACAAGGGTCTGTCTTTATCCATCCTTAGTGCTTGAGGGGATGGAATGTGGGAGTGGGGATAAAGAGGGGTGTCTCTAGCCCCAGTGCATAAGTGTGGGTTTCTACCTCTTCCGCAGGGAAGGATGCTGTGGGAAGGGAGAGGGCTCTGTCTCCCTAGCACGGAGCTTGAGGCATGACCTGGAAAATGGATAGGTGCTTTCTCTCTGTCCTCCTGGTCCCCCTTCCTCCTCCTCCACAGCAAGGATAGGGAGGCAGCACAGAAGGGTCGAGGATATACCCTCTTTCTGTGTTCCTCCCTGCGGTGCCAGAGTGCGTGGGTAGCATGTCTCTGTGCATGCCCCTCTCTCTTTCTCTCCTCCTCTGCACTAGTCAGTCAGTCAGTCAGTGAGTCCCTCCAGAGGAGATGGAGGTCTCGGGGCACCCTCCTCCTCTCACCTGACCTTCTCACTCTCAGTCATTTCCCAAAGTCCCAGGTTGAGCACCTTGAGGCAGGGCAGCTGGGTGATGCGCTCCAGGCCCCGCTTGGTGATGCGGGTGCAGCCGTAGAGGTCGATGCCCGTGAGCTGGCTGAGGTGTTCGGCGATGAGCTCCAGGCCCTTGTCGGTGATGCGGACGCACTGGCCGATGTTGAGGGTGCGCAGCCCGTGCATCTGCCGCACCATGCGGTTGATGCCCTCGTCGCTGATGTGGCAGGAGCAGAGGGACAGCGAGCGCAGCCCGTCGAGGCCCTGTGCGATGTAGGCTAGGCTCTGGTCCCCCACCTTGTCGCAGAAGGAGACGTCGAGGCCGGACAGCCGCAGGCTGCCCATGGCCAGGTGCATGATGCCCGTGTCACTGATGTTGTCGCAGGAGCGCAGGTTGAGGCTCCGCAGGCTGCTCATGTGCGACAGGTGCAGCAGCCCCGCGTCCGAGATGCCCCCGCAGAAGCTGAGGTTGAGCTGGCGGAGGCGGCCCAGCCCGCGGGCCAGGTGCTTGAGCGAGAGGTCGCTGAGCTTCTGGCAGTCCTGCAGCGTGAGCTGCTCCAGGCCCAGGCAGCCCTCGGCCGCGCTGCGGGTCATGCCCGCCAGGTGCCCGATGCCCACGTCGGAGAGGTGCCGGCAGGAGCGCAGGTTGAGGCTCTTGAGGCGCTGCAGGCCCCAGGCGATGAGCAGCAGGCCGGTGTTGGTGATGTTGCTGCAGCCTCCGAGCTCGAGCACCTCCAGGCCCTTGAGGTACTGGGCGATGCGGCCCAGGCTGCTGTCCGTGATCTGCTTGCAGAGGCTCAGGTTGAGCGAGCGCAGGGAGCTGATCTCCGCCACGAAGGCGTGGCTCAGCCCGTTGTCGGTGAGGTTGTAGCAGCCGCTGAGGTTGAGGCTCTCGATGTCCGCCATGCCCTGGACCACGTAGCTCAGGCTGCGCCGCAGCGACAGGATCTGCACCCGCCGGATGCCCCGCGCCGCCAGGCTGGGGAAGAGCGAGGGGTTGGCGCGGCGCAGGTGCAGCTTGGCCTCCACGCCCCGCCACACCGAGCGGTGGTAGGCGGCGTCCCGCCAGGCCGTGCACACCTGCGCCGCGCGGCCCTTGTCGCGCACCTCCAGGTACCCGAAGATCATGGCGAGCAGCTCGGGGAACAGGCACGAGATGTGCGTTTCCATCGCACGCACGCCTGCCCGCGCCCGGCCGCCCCCGCCGGCGCCGCGCTGCTGCCCCTCGCCGCCGGGCCCGGCCCGCTTCCGCCCGGGGCCCGCCCGCCTTCCGCTCCGCGCCGCGCTCCTCCTGCCGCCGCCGCCGCCCTCACATCGCCGGCGCGGGCGGCGCGGGAGAGACGCTACTGCGCGACCGCCGGCCCGGCCCGGCCCCGCCGCCTCTACCGCCGCGCCGGGCGGGCCGCGCCGCTGCCGCCGCCGCGCTGCGGCCGCGCCGCCCCGCGCCGCATCCCGGCGGGCGCGCCCCGGCGGCGGCCCCCGCGCCCCGTGCCCAGCGCCGGCCGCCGAGCCCCGCCGCCGCCGCCTCCCTTTGTCTCCGCGCTGCCGCCGCTCACAGCCCGCGGCCCCGCGCCGCCCGCATCCCGCGCCGGCGGTGAGGCAGCGAGGGCAGGGAGTGGCGCGGCCCGGCCCGGCCCGGCCCGCCCGCCGCCGGTACCGACTCCGCCGCTCCGGGCCCGCCCGCTCCGCTCCGCGCCGCGCGCTGCTGGGCCCGGCGCCGCTCCGGCCCGCGGGAGGGGGGGAGGCGCGGCCAGGCGCGGGGGGAGGAGGCAGCCGGGGAGGAGGCGGCGCCGGGCCGGGCCTGTTTCCCCTCCCGCCCCCACCCGCGCCGCTTGCGCAATGGTACGGTCCGGAACACGGCGAGCCGTCGCCCTGGAAACAGCGCGGGCCGTGAGGCGCCCCCGCCGCTCCCGCCGTGCTGCGCTGCTCCGCGCCGCCGCCGGGGGCGCCACCGCGGCTCCGGGCCCGGCCCCAGGGGCCTCGGCGGTCACCGGGACCCGGCCCGGCCTGAGCGGCCTCGGCGGTCACCGGGGCCACCCCCGGCTCCAGCATATGGCACACGGTGGCATCCAAACGGCTCTTGAGTGTACAGAGAGGGAGACGCCACAACCTCTGAGGGCAGTCTGGTGCAGTGCGTGGGCACCCACAGAGGAAAGAAGTTGTTCCTTGTGTTCAGGAGGAACTTCTGTGCCTCAGTTTGTACCGGTCGACTCTTGTCCTATTGCTGGTGTCACCGAGAAGAGCCTGGCTCCATCCTCTTGACTCATCCTTAAGATACTTATATTGATGAGGTCGTTTCTCAGTCATCTCTTCTTGAGGCTGAACAGGCCCAATTTTTTCAGCCTTTTCTCATAACAGCAATGCTCCAGTCCCCTCATCCTCTGTGTCACTCTTCACTGAACCCTCTCCAGGACTCTCTAGTACTGGGGAGCCCAGAACTGGATGCAGTGCACCAGGGCTGAGTAAAGGGGCAGGATCACTCCCTTGGCCTGCTGGCAGTGCTTTCCCTGATGCATTACTAATCCTAATTCTTGCCCTGTCGGTGCAGAGAAGCCATGGTGGGTGCTGTGCTGTCACCCATGGATGACAGAGGTGTCAGGGCTGCAGAGAGCAGCACTGCTTCAGAGAATCACAGACTCATTTAGATGGGAAAAGACCTCTGAGATCATTGAGTCCAGCCTATGACCAGACACCAGCTTGCCAACCAGACGGAGTGCCACATCCAGTCTTTCTTTAAACACCTTCAGGGACAGTGACTCCACCACCTCCCTGAGCAGTCCATTCCAATGTCTAATCACCTTTCTGTGAAGTAATTCCTCCTAATGTCCAACCTAAATCTGCCCTGGCACAGCTGGAGACTCCAGCTCGGTACTGAAGCCAGCCCCTTGCTTCACCCCATATCTGCCACTGGGCCACCTCTGCATTGAGGTTTGCCAAGTCCGTGCTGGGCTGGCTGGTAACTCCTCGAGCTCTCTGGGAGCCCTGGGCCCCATGAGGAGGGACAGGGGTTTGCGCAGCTGGGGAAGGTAGCAAAGAGAAGGTGGATGGTGCCTCACCCTTGCCTGCTGGAGTGCTGGCTGCTGTGGTCTGTGGCATGGCTGTGAGGCGGTGTGACAGCCTTGAGGAGCAAAGTTTGGGAACCCTCTGTCCAGGCATGCCTGCAGGAGTGATAGGACAGGGCTGTAATCAGCTCAGAGGTCTGGATAGCTGTCAAGGTTGCTGTACATCTCTGCATGGATTGTTTTAGGGCATCTGTAATGGGAAATAGAGAATCTTCTGAAAATGGCTTTCAGCTAATGGCCTCCTTGAACTAGCTCTGAAAATTGTTGAGATACTCACATAAACCAAGCAATTTCTAGTGACTTCCAGCAATTTCAAGAAAGAGTGTTTGAAAACCACGTTTCCTGTGTGTCTATAGCCTCGTGTATGGTACCCGTGTACATCTCAACACTGGGCAGTATTGCAGCAATGTTAAAAATGGCTTAAGTTCTACCAGAGATCAGGTTAGGCTTTTCAAAACAGTTTCAGAAGAGCAGGACTACCCTTTCTTTGTAAAGAAAAAGTTTGCATTTGTTCAACATGACAGGGTGTCTTTTTAATACTGTCTGGATTGCTAAAATACTGCACAAGTCAGCCTAGTTACTGATGTGTTTGCTGTACTGATGCCTTCACTAACCTGAAGGAATAGGCTCTATTTTAATAATCACTTCAATTTATGTGCTACAGAAGCAGTCATTGCTCTGCCTTCACATACAGATTCCATATTAGTAGATTCTGTTGACTACTTAGAGGTTAAACGTTTAGGTTTCACTCTGCTTTTTACCTTCCTTTTTGCTTTAAGTTGGAGGCAAGGCGAGTTGAAGGACTCTGAGGCCCTGATCCTGCACTGAGTTCCCCATGCATATAAACATCACTATCAACATTTGGCTGTGGTTTGGCAGAGCAACAAAAGCCAGCAGTGCAGCTCCTATTATTGGCTCCAAAATGGGGTGGCCACATGATGTGAAGCGCTGACCTGGTATTCATTCACCCTGCCTGCTCGAGTTAATTCAAGAAGTTTTTGACAGGTTAACTTTTTACTAGCAGACTTTATGCCGGCTCAGGTGTCAGTGTGCTCAGCTCCAGCCAGATCAGGTATCGTCTGCACCCCTGTGCCTGGCACGTGGCCAGAGCAGGATTGGTGTTGGCCCTGCATCCTGAGCTCTGGCTCATTCAGCAGCAGCCTGATCACATGCCTTGGCCTGATCCCGATGAAATTTCTACTCCTGGGGGATCCAGCAATGCACAGACCTGGTTTTAGTGATTGTGGAGCTGCAGTCACACACAGGAGCTGTACTGGGGTGTTGCCCAGTAGGAATTACTTTGTAGTATTATTTTTGCAGTTTGTGCTCTTGGGACGTTGGTTAGCCATCGCGTTAATAAGCAAAAGATTGGGGGCAGTAGATTTTTTTCTCTGCAGATGGGCTGTGTTCAGATCAGCTGTAGAGCATCACAACAGACATGGAGAATTTCCCTGGAGCGAGGAGAAAGGTGTGGCATCTCACAGGCCTGTTGTGGCAGGGATTCCCTGTCTGGAGGCAGTGGGATCCCTCACAAGAAGGCTGAGTCCAGTAGACATCAGGCAATGTGTGAAGGAAATGTGGCACAGAAGTGTCTCAGGGATTGTTGCATTACTCATAACTGGCAAAGCTACAAGCAAGTTCTACAAGTCATTCTCAAAGAGTGCTAATGAAGGCTTTCACCGTATTATCCCAAACTCAGCTGCGGAATCTTACCGTGGAAATAATGTGGAATTTCCTCTCCCTAAGCTTTTCAAACCACATTTGAAGGGGAGCAGGAAAAGGTGTGTTCTTCAAGGCAGAAAAGCTTACCTGAAATACTTTTGAAATACTTTTTTCTTTGTATCTTGGCACATTTTGTCTGTAATGCCTCTTGTGTGTAGCCAGCTGAAGTTAGAAATAGATGAAGCATTTCCTGGATACTCTGAAGTTCTCTTTCTTACCTCTTATATACTTAGACCATCTGTCCTTCCTTGTGAACAGTTAAGGTTTACATGGTGAGTGGAACAGCCTGGAATTTGGATTTGTAATCCTAATCTACTGTAGTGTTGATCTGGGGGAGAGGAAGGCACAGAAGTTACTATTCTAGCAGTTTTTTATTTGCCAGTCTAAGTGACAGATGTTTGGAAATAGAGGTTTAGAAAGACAAAGTACAAAGTGCATGAAAAGGGCCAATTTATCTCATGGTTGTTGGGTTGACTTTGTGTTTCCAGGAGTAAAGGAATATGTGCCATGTTTTTCATGATCTCATGTGGTATAAATAGGAGGTGGTAATCACCGTGTGATAAACTGCATTTTATTAAAAATCCCTGCCTGTCTCTTAGGCACTCTGATGGCTGCTCCATCCCCCTGGAACCATCTCTAGCATTCCAGCTCCTCGAGCAGCCTCCTGACAGCCATGCTCTCTTTTAGAAAGCACTTGCCAGATAAATGCTTCATTTTTTTCCTGCAGTTACACCACTATTCAGTGGAGGCTGTACAGTTTTGCTTGGCAGGGGTTCAGGAGGATTCACATAACTCACTCGTGGCTTCTATGATTGGAAGCAGCTCGTGCTGATAAAGCTGCACTGTTGTCCATCCTGCATGGTTGGGTATAACATCCACCAGGTCTCTCTCTAGCTCCCATCTCAGCCTGGCCTTGTTTGTTGCTTTTGCCTGTCACTTTGCAGGGTAAATTTTGGCTCAAATTAGTCATTTAAGAGATAACAGAGTCCTTCCTTATCCTTACTTTTCTTCTGCCACCCTACTCCATGTGCTTTCTGCATTTTCACAGCTTCAGCTGTGGAATGAAAAACTTGAGAATTTACCCACAGGAATCTTTTTAGCCTTTGGCTTTTTTTTGCCTCTGGGCAGTGGCCATTGGGACTGCAGGACAGAAGTGATGCAAAAACACTTGGACAATAAAGCCCATGCCCAGCTAACACTTCTCTCTCTTTTGATCCATCTAAACTTAGATGCAGCCACACTCCATGGGGCTACAGTTGTCCTTCACAAGCTGGCTTCCAGAACTTCTTAATCAGATTGAAGCAAGACCACAAAAATCAACTAAGTTCGATACAACCCATGGTCTTAAACTGGGTTTAAAGTTGGTTTAGTGGAGTTTCTTCAAATTCAGTTTGGGGAATGTTTTTTTGTGTATGAACGAAACCAAAAGGGAGCTTTTGGGACTGTTGCAATAGGACAGTAGTTTATGGTTTTAAACTAAACAAAGTTAATTTAGACTGGATACAAGTTTTCTACTGAGGGTGGTAAAACACTGACACGGGGCGCCCAGAGAGGTGATGGCTGCTGCATTCCTGGAAATGTTAAAGGTCAGGTTGGACAGGACTCTGAGCAACCTGGTCCAGTTGAAAATGTCCCTGGTCATTGCAGGGGGTTGGACTAGGTGGCCTTTCAAGGTCCCTTCCAAACCAAACTTTTCAATGATTCTGTGATTCTGTGTTGCCCGTGTGCATATCTGTGTGCATGCACACACACATATATAAACAGCATAGGGTGTTCAGTGAGTGGATTCCCTTTGGAATTCATGCTAGTTTTTAATTTTCATTATCTTTCACTTTTTTGATGAGAGAATATAAAGAAAATATAACTGATAAGAGGGTTTTTTGGAAATTGTAATACTGGGATCCTTTTGCCTATTGAACTTTGTTGTGAAGACTAGGTCACTATGAAGCTTTCCTTAAAAAACAAGCTGGGTTTTTGTACTTTGCAGGCTTCATGTCTCTAACAGGTGCTACATGAGGATGTATTTTAGGATTACATGGTTTGGTTTGTCCTGCACAAAGTAATTCTCATGTGCCATGTATTTCCTGCAATCAGGTGGTTTATTCAAAATACAATGTAGTGTGGATATGTAGTTAGATGCTGGGGCAAAATTCAGAGCTAATGTCTCAGTGCAGACTCCAGCTATAGATTGAAGCCTTTTGGATTTGGGTATTTTCTTCAGGTCTTGTTTTTACTTCAGTCAGTAGCTGACAAGAGCACAACTCTGCTGATATGAGGGGGAATGGGCAGAGGGTGTGAAGTGTGGGAGGACAGGATTATATTCCCAGTTTTGCTGTTAAATTGGCCAGCGACTGTTGCTGCTGTAACAGATTGAACCAAGCGTAAATGAAAGGATTGCTTGAAGAATCAAAACAATTTGTGACTGCCCAGACAACTCCCTCGAATGCCATGTGCCTTTCATGTCTGTCTGTCTGTCTGCTTCTGTGGGACAGGACTGTCTGGTGCTTGCAGCAGGTGACCTGGGCCCTTGCCTGCGGGCGATTCCCTGGTTTGGCCATGCATGTCCCACCCTTCAGGGCTTATGTGGAGCTTGGTACTCAATGGTTAAAATCACCAAAGGGAAAGTGCTTTGGGAGGGCAGGATGTAAAACCTCAAACCTGAAGTGTTTGCAGTTCATTGTATTGGGTGCTATTTTAAGTCTTGGGTGCTGTTTTAAGTGTTGGGCTTTGCCATTTCTTCGTTAGCAGTACCAAAGAAGATTGAGATGGCAGAAAATATCTGATGCAATCATTATTATTAAAAGCAGTGGCACAAAAACAAAGAGACCTTTCAGGTGGTAACTGCTTTCATAAGCCATTCCTGGGGATTGAACTCTGAGACCTCTACAACTTGATCTAATAGGGACAGCCTCTGCAGTCACAGCAGAAACATGTGTGTCTGACATGCTGTGTGGTACCTGTTACAGCAGCAGGCCTGTGAAATCTTCCTTTGTAACAGCTGTTTAGTCCAAAACCCAGCAGAGGTGGATGAATGCTCTGTGTGTGTAGCTCCACTGACAGCCAGCACGTTCACCCTAGGACGGGGAGATGCTCTGGGCAGAGCATCTCTCCCTGCAGTCAGGGCAGATGTAGCATTACTGGCCTGTGAGTAAGGGGAATTTGGCTGTCAGGGAAGCTGCTCCCTGTGCTCTCTGTCAGAAGCTGCAAGGAAGAAAAGACATCAGTCTCTGGGCTTTCCAGTCAAGCCTTGCACGGGCCCCCCAGACTGAGGTCCAGGGACAAGTAATTCATATATTCTTGCCACGGTGAGAGTGAAAGGTAACCTCACAAGAGGGTGAGCTCAGCTTGGGGAGGGTACTGATGTAGCTGTGTGGCTCTTAAAACACAAGATTTTTGTACCCATGGATTACTGCAGCATTACTTTTGACTCTTCCCTCTCTGGACTGTGGCCACCAGCACATTTTCAGGTAGTAAATGGCATTCTAAAATTGGCAATTCACTTGAATTGGACCAAGTTATGTCACCTGCCTTATGAGCACCGGCTCTGAAGTAAGTTCTTGGAGGAAAACTGAAAAATAGGGCAATACTGTTTTGGAAACATGCTGTGAAAATGAGATTCACAGTTAGAGCTTGGCACAAAGGTGAGAGTTAGAAAATACACTTTTATAAGGAAGGCAGGCTAAAGACACTAAATAGAATGTTATACTTAATAGAAGATTTGGATTGCAGTGGCCAAAGGAAGGTTACTGTAACATTTTAATCCTGGAAGTACCAGTGCAGATTGTTTGTGCTAAATTCCCCTGATTTTCTGAAAGTTATCTGGTGCAACTATAATGGGTACATGAAAATATGGTTGCAAGGGGATGTCCCTTTCAGAAACTTCTTTTGTTCTTGCTTCTGTTCTTGGGTTCATGTGGAAACTCTAAAACCCCATTAAGGCAAGTAAATTCACCAGCATGTGTTATCTCTCTGTGCATGACAAAAATCTTGGAAATCCTCTCTGGAAATGTTGGGGCAAAATTAAGGGCAGGCAGAAACAGGGCAGGAAGAAAGTATAGAGTTCACCATGCTGGAGGTGGAAATATAAATGGGTAGAGCAAGATCTGTGTTTTACACTTGTTCTTTCAACTTGTGTCTACACTTTTCATTTTAAAAAATCCATTATAAACCTTTGCCTACAGTATAATGTAAATTAATGTGTGACCAGACCCCCCTTATGTACAATGAGAATTCAACTTTCTCCAGTTCTGAGGGTTCCAATTTTTTTTAAAATGTGTGCATACAGAAAAGTATAAGCTAGAAATATGGATTTTACTTCTGTTTTTTTTTCCCCAGCATACATGCTGACTAAATTATGTGGAAAAGCCTCTTTCTTTCCACTGTTTCACCCTTGAGATCTAGTATTTTCCTAGTCTTGTCAGTGTTGTTGTTCCACGCTTTTTGCCAGCAATCCTGATCTGTATTCTTTAGGTGTCTTTTGGAACAGTGAATCCTTTTGTGAGGCGATTATTCCTTGGTGCCCTGAAGCAGGAAACATAAACAAAAGTCTTCAGGTGTATTGAAATCTGTGAAAATACTTATAGAATGGCAATAATTGCCACAGGGTGTGGGAAGCAACAGGTAACACAGTAATAGTTCTTTGCATATCCATGTGGCAAAAGGTGTCTAATCATGTAATACCTACCTGGAGCTTTGTAGCATTTCAGGTTCCTTTGCAGTTTTTAGTCCTGCTTCATCCCTGATGAAACTAAACCCAAAACTGCGTGTTCTTCCTGGATGGGAAGTGAGTACCTGCAGCTTGCCCTTGTTTGAAGTCTGGGGTGTTTGGGCTCTTGCTGTCTCACTCTAGGTGCCCAGAAGTGCAGGCATGAAATCAGGTTTTGGAAACTGAGAGCTGAATGACTTCCCAGCGTCACATGCTGGGCTTGTTGCAGGGCCAGGAATCCAGCCCAAATCTCCTGGCTCCCTACCCACTCCCTGAGCAGCAGAGCCAGTCCTCAGCTCTGTTTCAAGGGATCCTAGAGAGCACTGGCATTTTAGCAAGTCAGCTGGCAACTCCACTCTGTTTTGTTTAGAATGGTTCACATTCTTCCATCTAATTCCCACACTGAAAATTTCCAGCTTCCTATTTTTCCCAAGCTGTCCCAGCAAGACATATTGAATATGTAGATATGGTGGCACACACGTGCTTTTCCTGAAGCAAGCCCTCAAAGTTTCTTCTGGATGTTTGTTTTACTCCAGTTCCTGTAATCCCCAAAGTGACATTAAACAGATTTTTTTGTTTAACCTTTGTATGAAACTCTCTCTTTCTCTGTCCCTTTATTTGTAAGGATATGTGGTTTTAGTTGCATTTTGCTACATTCCCTTGTGTGTGGAGGAGACGCTGTGTAAATGAAAACACATTATAATTATTACACACCACGCACAAATGTCTCCTCAGACATCTCCCATGCATGCCTTCTCTAGAGCATATTTTTCAATGTGCACATCACTGTGTTTTCAAGTCTTGGAAGTGCATCTCAGAGGCAAATGAAATTGTGCCTGAGAGCAGGAGCCTTGCTAGCCCATTTCCTGATGCTGAATCTCTCTGTACAAAGCTGGCACTGGGCTTGACTGAAGAACTGCATGCTGTCAGCACGAGCAAAGTCAAGACAGTGAAAAAGCTGGCTTCTGCTTCAAGTGAGGAAGTTATTTTGCTGGAACAGCATAAATCCTTAATAGGATTTCTTGCTTCCCCTGCAGTGTAGAGACTCAGGCAATTCCCTCTTTCATCCTACACCTTGCCTGCTGCAAGGATGGTGCACATATCCTCAGACAGCAGCTTTCTGAGGTCCACACCTGCAAGCAAACCTCTAACCCCCATATGCAATGCAGCCTGCTTCCCTCTCCTGTAAGATGAGCAATTCCTATCTTCTCTGTGGATACACTGGGGTGGGGGTTTTTTTGGTTCTTTTTTTCAGGACAAACATATTTTTCTTTGCAAGAACTTTGTAGTTGTCCAATAAAGCAGAGGTTGCATTCCAGATGTTCAGCTGTTCCACCTACAGAAATTCCCTATCCCTGTCTAGTCCACTTACTCAATAGCATATTGCCAGAGAGAATAAATATGTTCAAGAGGTTGGGGAAAGAATTTCCAGGACTGTAAATATTCTTTTGGATTGTAGTGTAAAATAGATAATTGTAATTTTCTCTATTTGAGTGGCAGTTGGAAGAACTTAACCTGCTGGATTTCTCCCACTGAATGTGTGTTTCCCTTTAGTTTCAAGGGGAAAATAAACACATTTTTTTTCTTTTAGAAAAAGCCGTGTCCTGTAGACTGTTTGGTTGTGTGTGGTAAGCTCTGCACAAGGTTTAGTGTGAACATGAACTGAGTAATAACAATATTTACATGTTTTCACTGTAGGATATTTATGGACATGGTCTATGGCCAGAGAGTGCCATTAGCATAAAGGTGTGATGGTGCCTGGGGAGGGGAAGCAGCTCTGTCCCTGCAGGGCACCTGATGCCCCACCCTGTGCCCAGGGTACAGTTTGGCCACAGGAGAGGCCAAAGGCTCAGGCTTCCAAGCTGGTTGCTTCTGAGGAAAGCGCCCTTCCCTCTGAATTGTCACCAGGAATGAGCATCACTCAGTACCTGCTCATTTCCTTCTTCAGGTGTGATCCTGAGACCTGGTGACAGTGTCACACCATATGACACTGGAGGTGTATGATCTTTCAGAGGTGACATCAGCCCACACTGTGGCAAAAGAAGCAGTCCTGCCCTCCCTCAGCTCTCCATAGCAAACTGGATTGGAAACTGGTTGGCACTAGAAGTCAAAATAACCAAATACCTTTCTGAAGTTTGCAGGATCGTAGTGATCTGAACTGGGCAGGCTTATCCAGCTCAGCTGCACCTGCTGTGGGAACAGTGACTTTTAAATCCATATTTGAAGGGCTGCAAAATGTGGGTGTCACAATCTGGACTCTCAGAACAACTCAGGGCCAAATTCTCTGGTGCCAGTCATTCATGGGCTTGTACTCTGCTTTCTGAGTAGATGAGGTGTTAGATAAGTGCCTACTTTTTCCAGATAATTTAACCCCTTGGAGTTAAGTTTCTGGTGGCTACAACATTTTTCATGTCCAAAGCAGGAAAGGAAAAACACATTTTTTCACAGGCACCTCTGAAATCTGATTCCTTGTTTTGAAGCCTAGGTGTGGGCTGAGCTATTTGGAGGATGAAATTGCCACTGGTGGAGTGCAGGATGTGCTCAGAAAGCCTCACCATGGGTGGAAAGTCAGTCTGGTGACAACTTGCACTGGCTGTGTTGATGCAAAGCAAGTTTTGATTTTGGTTAGCCCTGCTGGGCAGGCAGAGCTGTGGGAGGAGGAGATGGATGCTATTCTAGTGTCTCTACCAAAATGTCACATTAGAGTTCGTGTTGGCGAGAGAAGCAGGAAAAAAGCACAGCTTTTTTTGGAAAGCTTTTGGATAGCTTTGGCAGTTAAAATATCTATATAATATGCTTTGAAACTGAGGCAAAGTCAATGAAAATGAACAAATTTGAATAAAGTGCACTAGCAGCTTCAGTTACTTTTCCAGTTGTTCTTTTTTTCCTTTTTGGGAAGGATTTACAAAGCAGCAAATGCTAGCACAAATACTGGAAACTTCATCTCTTACAAATCAGGTAATTTTACACAGAGCCATCTTTCAAGCTAATGCTTTGTTATCAGTTTTTTTAACACACTGATTTTTTTTTTCCTTTTTTTGCTATCGTGTTCTTGCACTTCAAGGCCTTGACCTGATAACACAAGGGCTTTGGCAGCATCTTAGCTTTGTGAAGTTCCTGTCCAGGAGGTTGATGTTCATTCTCTGTGCAGTTGTGCCCTGGGCCTGTGGCAGTGAGCTTAAGATCTGTAACAGGATACCTTTATGTTCTGCAGTTCAAATCGCACGTAAATGATTGGTGCACGAAGCTGAGATATAAAATTATCTCCTTTTGGATACAAATGTGTATGCAGTCTATTCCCCAAACAGTTTGAATAGGTTTAGCTTAAATCTCTTGCACCCAGAATTAACAGGAAATTCCTTCATTGAAGTGTGACAGTGTAGAAGATAAGTTCTGAAATTGGTTAAATTGGTGTCATCTCCTGATATAGACAGGGCTTTATTTATGGTGCTTCAACCTTTACTAAGTTTATTTTTAATATAAAACACAGTAAGCATGCTTGGAAAAAAAAAAAAGCTTTTTTCTCTTTGGTTTGGAAACTGTTTGTGAAAACTATGAAGATGATGCAATTATACACTTGGGCATTATTCCCAAACGTTCTGTATTTGAATCCACTGTATTTGAGCAGGAGCAACATTTAATTGACAGCAGAAGTATTTGATGGTTGAAAGAATTGAAAAAGCAAGCAGATTTTAATTTTGATCCCAATTCAGCAAAAATGAGCAAGGATATACTTACTTTCAGGCACCTGGTTTAATGCTTTAATGAATGGAGTAAAGCTGCACCATGGTTTTACTGTTTTCAACCTGTGACTCAGCCCTTCCTGCACCTCTCTTTCTCTTTCTGTAAGGAAAAATAGTGGCTGTCGGGGTTGTGGGGTTTAAGGCATGGGTGTATGTGCTTGCTTTGCCAGTCTAGAGTGGAGGAAAAGCTGACCATTATTATTTTTATTAGACTAGACTTTTTAAGAACCTCTTTGAAGAGTCTGTGAGGAAGGATAAAAATTATAATGAATTTGGATTTATTCCAATGGTTTACTGTTTCCTTTGGAAAGGTACATGTCAAGCTTTGCTGGCAGTGATTTAGCTGACAGGAGGGTCTTGATCTGACCCAGTCTGAGGCTGGTCCCTGTCACCTTCACTGAGGTGCGGAATGTGCAAGACACAGCAGTAATCAGTGCATCTCCATTTCCTCCAGTCGTTCACTCCTGGAGAATTAAGAACCACTGCAGCAACAGCTCAACTGTACTTTGAATATTTGGTTTCCTTTGGCAGTTGATGTAATGATTACAGAGCATGGAACAAGCTAAAAGGAATCTATAACCAGAGCAAAAATAAGGTCCAGGCCTTTGAGATGTGGAGACATAAATCTTGGTTTGGGATGGCTCCACTGGGATGGGAGTAGCTGGACAGCCCTTTAGGGAGGATGAAGGTGCTCCATGCTTTCCAAGATGAGAGTGAGGAAGAGAACACTTAAAGTCATCCAACTGTTTCCATCCCCTGGCCTGTCCTAAAATCTCTGCAGAGAAGTTGCTTTGATGACTTGGATTGCCTTGCTCTGCCTCCTTGCTCATGTTGTCAGAGAACTTTGTGTTCCTACGCTTCCTGACCTCCAAGGAGGGCTGATGGCTGTGCTCATAACCACCATAATCTGAGCCTAGAGTCTCATACAAATCCTGCAGGCAGCATCAGCTCCACAGCAAGACCGGGGCTGCCCTCCCGTCACTGCTTGAGGGTCTGTGCTTGGTCAGATACAGCAGGTAGCAAACCAGCTCCCAGGGTTGGCCTCTGGAAAACAAAGGAGGGATGCATGTTCTTCTTTTCACTTTTCTCATGTCTCACTCCCCTCTAGGGTTAATCCTTTGTGTAAATTTAACATTTGGGAAAGCTAGATGTTAGCTAGATGCCTTAAGGGATGGAGTCTTTCATTCTTGGAAATCTGATGTTGGGGAGCAGCAGCATGAGCTTCCTAATCCTACCTGGGCTTGTGTTTCAACCTGACCCCCCATGGCTCCTTTGAGGGAACCTGGGGAACATTTTCTGAAGATGAAATTGTTAGTGCAATTGAAGGAGATGGGGTGCTTGTCTGGCAAGGGAGCTGTGGCTCCATGGGCATCTTAAGTAAGCTGCTGGTCGGTCAGCAGAGGATAATGCTTGGTACTTCTTTCAAATATGTGTATTTAGATTTGTTAGATTTATAATTATACATAGTAGAACTGGTCTAATTTCTTATGGGACTTTCCCATATAAATAGAGGACGCTAAGAAGGTTTCAGTTTGTGATTATGGATGATTGCTGAAGCCCCAGAAACCCTGGTATTATAGTAGTCGTGGGAACAAGAGGTGCAAAATTTGGGCTAGACATGTCCTGGTTTAGGACTCTGGCTCTCAACTGAGGCTGCCAACATGCAAATAGATTTCTCATGTAAAATGGAACTGGATGGCTTGGATCTGTCCATGGGAATATCACAAATGTGGAGAGTTTCCAGACAGCTATATACCTGCAGGGATGGGTCTGCGTTGCTTCTTTCTCGATTTCAAAAAATCTAAATCCGCTTTGTTTCAGCATATGCAGCTTCTGCTGAGTCTCTTGCACTTTTCTTTGGGACATCTTGTGCTGGTCTCAGAGGACCAGGCTGGCTCAGCACTAGGATTTAATCTGCTGTAAGAGTGAGTATGAGTACCACTGAATCCCTTTGAGAGGAAGGAGGATCATGTTCTGATTAAGCTTTGGAGTTTGCTTCTTTTCTTGTAGCGGGTGAGATGGTCTTGCTCCAAGTGAGCTCATTGCCTGTCATGAAATACTGTGTTGAAAATGACAATGTTCATTAGGCTATACATATATTTTGTGTCTTTCACAAATGAGAAATTGTTTTATTCATAGAACCATTATCCTTTGTACATATTCTGGTTTTAAATGGCAAAAATGTTTAGTATCTGGCCACTTTTGTTGTCTAGGACTTCTGCTTTATTTGCAAGCTTCTTCCATTCTTGCTCTCCCTCGTGAGGCACTTCAGGGACAGCTGTCACTGAGTCTGCTGAGACTGGCAGGTATATCTTGGCATTTGCTGCACTACATGCCCTGGTGACAGTGAGGCTGGATGTCATTGGCCAGGGGAGTCATGGAAAAATGAAAGGGCAAGGTAGTGGTGAAAGGAAATCTGGATCTGTCAGCAGGGGTGACAGGTGATGAGATGCAGGAAAAGGTACTGCATGAGCACATCAGGAGATAAAACCGAGCCTGTAAGTACCAAAAGAAACAAGCAGGATATAAGCAGGAATAATCTGCCTTTCCAGCAGAGACAGACAGTGCGTAACAATTCAGTGAGGCGAGGCAATGTCAAGACAAAAGGGCAGACATGATACACTGGGGTACTTTAAGAAGGTTTTATTACACCTTCTGTAACACCCCAGCTGTGTCTGGACCTATGGAGGTGGCTCCAGTTGCTGGTTAAGTAATAATTGCAATACAAATAAATGAATGCATTTAGATCTGGTAAGGTCGACACCAGCACAACAATGTGGTGGTACAGTGCTGAGAGAGGACAGGCTGGCAGCAGGGGAGCAGCACAGAACCAGACTAGTCAGGGTGTGGTGAGATAAAAGATGATTTAGGTTTCTTTGTGAAGACTGCAATTTACCTTCAAGTGATTTTGGCTTTTTTTTCTTTTTTTCTTTTTTCTTTTTTTTTTTTTTTTTAATCTACACTCCCTCTAAAACTGGTTCGGCTGAATGGGCAAGTATGTGACTTTAATGAGATTCCTGAAGTCTTAGTAAGAGCTGTGGTTAAGGCCTGTCTGCCAGAAGCAGATGGATAGCAGGACGTTATGATACATCTCTTGATGCTGTCAGCAGCAGGTCCATGGCACAGAACCAGAGGGCAGGGATTCCCCTTGGAGCAGCTCATGGAAAGCCTCCTTCCTGGGTGTGCTGGTTTTGGCTGGAGTAAAGTTAATTTTCGTCATAGTAGCTGGTATGGGGCTGTGTTTTGGATTTGTGCTGAAAACACTGTTGATAACTCCAGGATATTTTGGTTATTGCTGAGCAGGGCTTGCACAGAGTCAAGGCCTTCCCTGCCTCTCACCCCACCCTGCCACTGAGTGGGCTGGGGCTGCACAAGGAGTTGGGAATGAACACAGCTGGGACAGCTGATCCCAACTGGCCAAAGGGATCCCCCAGACCACATCAAGTTGTGCTCAGCAATACAAGATGGGGTGAAGAGGAGGAAGAGGGCTTAAACCATGACACTGGGCAGTGCATCTCTACTGGCTCCTCAAGCAGAGGAGACTCTACTTCAGTGAATATCCTTCAGATCTTGAGGAGTGTCTTGTGTCAGAGAAAGCAGTAAGTGTTCCTGGATGCACTGGACATTGTGAGGCGTTAAAAGCAAGCATTGAACTCCAGTCAAGCTGCAAGAATAAACAGGAACTCAAGCTCTCGATCATTACAGCAAGAATGTATGTCCAGTTCTCCCCAGACTAGAAGAAATTAGACAAGTTGCAGAAATGAGGAACGCTGGAGTTATGTGGAAGTGATGTTTTCTTTCAACACTCCTTATAGTACTCAGTAAAGATCTGTGTCACATTTGGGGACATCCTGAATTTTTAAGAAACAATAAGGGTAGGACAAGGAATTTGCATGAGTAACCCTCCCTTTCTCATTTATCAGGGCTGTCTTCCAGCAAGGGTTCAACTCTTTTCACGGTCTGCCAAATCTTTGCAAATGATCTCATGGACGTGACCTCCCTTTCTTGGAGTCTTGCAGCTTCCCTCCAGCAAATATGGCAGGGACAGTGTTGGGAAAGCAGTGATAGCTCTCCAACTGCTTGACTGTGACTTTGGAAACTGGATGTGTAAATTTATGCTTCATGCACAGTTGTCACCTCTGAAAAGTGAACAAAGGCAAACACAGGTACAAATTTCAGGCAGCCAGCCAACACAGGAGACAGTTGCCTAGGGCAGCAGACTGTTGAATGCAGCAGAATGCCAAGGCTTACAAAGATGAAGGCTTGCTGCCACTGCTCTGCCCTCTTAGAAGCATTAAACCTTTAATCTAAGGCAACAGCTCCTTACTTGGCCCAGTAGTGCTCTTACTTGATCCTTGGTGCTCTGGGTGCAAACATCAGACCTGCAATGCTCAAGCAGCTTCACTTCTGCTGTTTGAGTGATCCATGCCCACTGGAGGGGGTGGGATGGGACCTTTTTCTACAGAATTAAGAGCAACCTGTGGTTTTGGAGTTCTTCCTCCTGCTCTTCTTCCTCCTCCTAGTGTAGCAGGAGTGGTCTGAGTTGGTGTGAGTGGGCTGCTGCTGGTTTGGGGTGAAAGTGGGAGTCACTTGGATGGGAAAAGATGGACAGGGATGATGGGCAGGAGGGGTGGTGTGCCTGCAGTGAGGTTGGGCTGTCCTACCTAATGCTTCGCTGACTGCGTTCATCCCAGCCCACCAGCAGCCCTGCTTCACCCCATCTCTCATCCTCACAAAATTTCACTGATGTCTCCCACCCAGCCCTGCTTGAGCAAACAACTTCTCAAAGCTGTTTGAACCTGTCTTGCAGTTAGGCTTAAAAAATAACCCAAGCTTTTTAT
Source organism: Molothrus ater (assembly GCF_012460135.2). Taxonomy (NCBI): domain Eukaryota; kingdom Metazoa; phylum Chordata; class Aves; order Passeriformes; family Icteridae; genus Molothrus; species Molothrus ater. The sequence goes on from NC_050482.2 coordinate 67,343,750, forward strand.
TTACAAAATCAAAGTCTCGCATTCAGGATTTTGGTGGCAAGTAGAAACCAACACAAGAGGGGAAGATCCTATTCTTCAGACCACCAGGCAAGTGCTTTTCAGTTTTTGGTGTGGAAGGTGCTGGCTGAGCCTAAATCCCTGCAGCAATGCCTCACCTGCTATTATCACTTTATCTGAAGTCATAAACACAGCCAGTGAAGAAATTATTTCCAGCACCTTAAAAATTACTCACTTCCATAATTCACATATTAGTTCAATGGCAGTTGCTTTCACCAGCAGCAGATTTTAGGTAGAATTCAGAGTTTGAGACCTCTCCTGCTGAAGGAACTCCTTTAGTTGCTACCTTTGACAGGATGTCAGGCTGGCTGCATAAGCCATCTTCTCCCATACAGCAATACTTATGTCTTGTGTTTCCAAATAAGATGACAAGCACTTGCTTGTGCTCGTTGGCAGTCAGGTTGCTGCCAGCAGTATTCATAACACTTTACTGCTATTAATCATCGTCTGCCTGTGCATGTTAATATTTAAAATGAGATATGCCATTAATGCTGTGTGTTTCTGGACCAAGTTTCACGTGAGCATCTCCCAGGCTTTCCCAGCTGGAAAGGTTTTAGTTTCCACCACGCCATGGTGCTGTCAGTGAGCCACCAGTGCAGGGCTGCCTGGTGCTGTGTCCTGGCTGTGCACATGTGCTCAGAGAAGCTCACACGGACATTGACATCACCTGTATTTGTGGAACTGCCTCATCAGCTGCTGCCGTCTCACATTCCTGGCTGGGAGAGGCACCCGGGCGGCTCGCCATGGTTTACTCCTTTCTCAGAATCCGCAGGGTGAGGGCGAAGCTTGGAGATGCACTTCTCCCATCATGTCATCTATTTACATGGCACATGCCTTGTGTGTGTGTGAGACAGTGAGGGCTTTTATTTTTTTCCCCCTGCCCTAGTTCTTCTTTCTGGCTGTGGTGAGATGGAAAGGTGGGACGCTCTCACCTCTGCCAGCGAAAAGGTTTTCTGTATCTGAGGCTGGCTTGGAAATTCTTTAGGTGACATCACACCATGTCTGTGCAGACTCATTGTTTGTCATGGAAAAGCCATTCATCCATACATAACTTCCTTCCTCCCCAGACTCAGGGAGATAAACTTTCCATTCTGTCTATTCCCTATAGAAACAGACCCAAAACATGTATGCGTGGCTATACACACATACACCTCGCCATCCCTCCGTCACGCTCGTGGCTGTGGGAGGAGGAAAAGGGAGGATGTAGAAGATGTGAATAAAGTCACCCTGTTTTCTTCAGACATGGATCCCGCTGTGCCCAAGCAGTAAAACTCCCCTCCCACTGAGGTGCTGGGTCACACAAGGCTTTTTTGTCCTGAGGCTAGTTCTGGCACTTGCAGCCCCACATCTGCCTGCCAGGTGAGATGGGCCACCAGCTGCAGGTACAGCACATCTGGATGGGGGAGGAAGCGAAGCGTGCTGCAAACAAACACAGCAAGTCCACCGTGGCGGGTGCAAGGAATTCGATAAAAAATATACTTCAGCAGTCTGGGCTGCCGAGGCTGGTGATTCATGTCTCGGGTGCTGCTCGCGAGGCAGACGGCAGGGCTGGGTACTCGTGTGCCCCACAGCCTGAGGGGGACTCACACGTCCAGCCTGCCTTTGGGGACCCGCTGCTGCAGGGGCAGGGCTGGGGGGACAGCAGGCCTGGTGAGGAGGCTGGGGCAGGAGGGGCATTTTTCCGTGGAAGAGAGGTGTGGTGCAGGGTAGGACAGGACAGTGGGAAGCCTTGTAGAGATGGAGGCAGCAGCGGCAGCGTCGATGGTGTGATAAGGTGGCCGTGTCCCTACGACATGAAGGAGGCAGGGTGTGAGGAGCGCGTTAGAAGTACCTGCACGGTGCAGGACGCCTGCATTTGCTTTCTGCCGGTGTCCAGGAGAGACAGGGCTGAGGAGCTCCCGGATTGCCCTGCCTTTGAGGTTCGCGGTGATTCCAGTGGGGAAGGGAGAGGGTGTTTGGACAAGATGAGTCTTTGAAGCTTTTCTCCTGTCCACCTCCCCTGCCCGTAAAGCCATCAGGCTCCGGTGCCAGCTCTATCCGCTCTCGTCGCTGGCGGCCCGGCCGAGCCTCGCAGACCCCCTGCCCGGGGCTGGGGCTGGGGCTGTGGCGTGGGGCCCTTCAGAGGCCGTTTTGGGGAGGGGGCCGCTCATTTCCCAGCCGCCTGTGCATTACAAAGGCAGCGGGGCCGGCGCGGCGCTTTGATGTGCCCCGCCGGCTCCCGCACACCTGCGGCCGCGGGGCTCCCGGCACCGCCGGACCGGGGCGCGCTTCAAAGGCGGCCGGGCCGGGGCCTGCCCGGCGGCTCCCGGAGACCCTCCCGACGTCCGCAAGGGCGAGAACAGCCCTGCCGTCTGTGCGGCTCCCCCCGGGCCGCACGGGGAGGCTCCGGCGGCGGCGGCGGAGCCCCGGCAGCGCGGCCCCTGCCCCGGGGCCGGGGGCGGGCGGGAGGCAGGGCCGCCGCCGGAGCCCCCGGGAGGCGGCGGCCGGGGGAGGGTCCTGCGGGGTGGGAGGGGGCGGCAGCCGAGCTGAGCTCGCCGCGCCCCCGCCGCACGCAGGCCCCGCTCCAGGGCTTCTCCTCGGCACTTCTCCGCAGGGCGCCCCGTCCCGGCGGCCGGCTCGGCGGGGGCTGCCCCCGCAGCCCACCATGACCGGGCCGAGGCTGGCCCTCGCCGCCGCGCTCCTCTGCAGCTGCACCTCGCCAGTGGCCGACGCCAACTCCTGGTGGTAAGTGAGGGGAGCCGGCGGCGCCTTTGTCCGCCGCGGGCCGGGGACCGGGACCGTCCGAGCCGTGCGGCTGCTCCTGCCCTGCGCCCTCCGCGGGAACTTCCCTGCCTGCCGGGCTTCTTTCGCAGCGGCTCGCCTCTCTCCGGGTTTCCCCCCTCCCGCTGTCTCTGCCCAGCTTCGGGAGTGGTGGGACGCAGCCCCTCTCCTCCAGGCATTTCTGGGCTCCTTTTGTACGGGCTCGCTGAAATGCCGTCCGGGCTTTAGGATGTAGGGAATGCGTAGGGAGTGGATGGGTAGGGTTTCCTACCCGCTGCCAAAAGCCCTGGGAGCAGCCGCGGAGCCCCTTCCCCCGAAGAGCGGAAAATAGCCTGGCTCCAAGGCAGGCATCGCTCGCTGGCGCTATGTAAAATAGCTGCTGGCTTTCTTCTGCAGGGAAAGTGCTGAGCTTTCTCTCTGCCCCCTCCCCATCCCGGGTGTCCTCTGTGTTTAAACTCGGGTTACAAACGAACAGTGTTACTCCCGCTAGAGCCCTGGAAAAGCCTCGCATCTGGCAGAGCTGTGGAGGGAGGCAGCTGACATGAGAAATGCGCCCGGGCTCCCGGAGCGGGGCTGGGCTGGGCTGGGCTGGGCTGGGCTGGTGGGGAGAGGTGTCGGGCGCTTCGCGGAGGGGGCCTCTCCCTCCGCACTCCCTGGGATGTTTTTCTCATCGCAGGTCTTTGGCCATGAACCCCATCCAGAGGCCTGAGATGTACATCATCGGCGCCCAGCCGGTGTGCAGCCAGCTGCCGGGGCTGTCCCCCGGGCAGCGCAAGCTCTGCCAGCTCTACCAGGAGCACATGGTGTTCATCGGGGAAGGGGCCCGCAGCGCCATCAAGGAGTGCCAGTACCAGTTTCGGCAGCGGCGGTGGAACTGCAGCACGGTGGATAACACTTCCGTCTTTGGCAGGGTCATGAAAATAGGTAGGAGCACCTGGAAGTACAGAAGTACACCCAGCAATACAGAGGCGTGCTGGGCGACTCTGTCCCGTCCTTCAAATGCACACGCAGGAGTGATGAGCCCCATTAGCGCGGCTCCTAAAGCTGCCTTTAACGAGCTCTCCCGTTCCCTGGTGTGCAGGCGCTGCCCGAGTGCCGCCTGTGCCTGGCTGGTGGCACCGATGCACCTCGGCCACAGCAGGAGCCAGCAGGGGGGCGAGGGGGATACAGCTTCTTTTGGGGGGAGCACGGGAAGGTCAGGAAGAGGGGGGCTGCCTCTGTTTGGTGGGCTTCCTTAAAGGTAAGGAGGGAAGAACCCGGAGGCAGGAACAATGGCCCCGTGTTATCGTTCCCAACATCTCGACAGGGAATGCAGCCCTGAGATGTGGGAAATATGGACTCTCCGGGCATGGAAATTCCCCCACTTCCCTGTAGTGCCACTTTCTGTGTAAACCTAAGAGATTTTTATAATTCCTGCCCTGCTGGCCGTAAAAGGCACATTGACAGGCCATTGCTGCACTTGAATTGAGGTGTGACCTAGCTACATTGTCCCAGCTCCTTTTGAAATGCAGTCATCTGATGGCAAGAAACTGAGAAATCCGGGCTCGGTTTGATATGTCCGACAGCCTGGCCAATAAAGAAAAGGTGTTAAAACAGCCACACACACACACACACACACACACTCTCTCCCTCACTCTCCACAACCCCTGTCTGAAGGTTTTGTTTCCCACCCACAAAGCCAATCATTTACACAGAAGAATCAGAACTATTTCTCGGTTGTGAACTCGAGGGATGGAAAAAGACCTTCAGCTCCTGTACCCCCAGTATTGCTCACACTGGTTTTGGCTTCACTCTCGAAAGAACTGCATAAGCAGCAGGACACGGAGAGACAATGCATCTTTAATACCTCTGGGGCGTTTAAGAGATAGGGCACAAAGTCCTGTGATCTCTTCTGTTTGATCCTGAAATTCATGTGTCACCCTAGAGAATTCTAGGGATATTTCTGCATGTGTTACTCAATCTTGCAGAATTCCTAATTCAGCACACCAAAGCTGCTCTAATTCCTCCCTTTCTGCCCAGCTCATACCCCAACAGTTCTTCTCAGGGGTGCTCCCCTGGGAAATGCCGTTTCCTGGAAATACTTCCAGTTCCTGACACACATCCAAGGCATCTGTGCATCCTTGATCTCTCACTTTCTGGTAGCAAGGGTGGTGGCCAGATGGAGCTGCATGCAATCCCAGATTGTTAAAACTTGTGCTTTGGGGGATGAAAACTGAAATTTCATCCGCCAAAGTCACTCCCTCATGTGTAACTTCTCCTAAAGAATGCTGTAAATTTCAAATCCCTAAAGAAATACTTGTGACTCCACAAGGATGCAATAAAATAGGAATCTCCCCTTTAGGAGCAGTCCTTATTCTCCAGTAGCTTCCTGCTACTCTGGGTTAGTGCAGTGAGAGGGTCCACACGTGGAGAAGAGGAGGAAGGGTGAAGTAGGAGAGAAAAGATCACAGCTCAAGGATGAAAATCTCTGGCAGAATCAGAATGTGTAGAGGAAGAAGGAACTAGAGTGGATAGTGGGAGTGGGAGGATTTCTCCTCACTAAAATGAATTTGATCCTATGAGTTAAGACTGGGAGTAGATTTCTTTGTGTTTTGGTGAAGGCAGAGGTGTTGTAGGTGTGTGATGGGTATGGCCACTAGTCCTGCTCCTGCCATTTGGTTTGTGTGTGCATGCATTTTTGGAGTGCTGTTGTATCTGTGGTAGCAATCTGCTGATGGCAGTGTCTGAGGTGGCTGCCTGCAGTTGCCCACTCTTTGCAAACCCATCCCAACAGAGTTTTGGAACCATTCTCTGCTCAGTTAGAGCACATTCAGATGTTTATGCTCCAGCACCAGGCTGCACAAAAGAAAAATGTCACTAAAGGTGTGCAGGGGTATTCCAGCATCTTTGGTGATTCATGGCTGTTATCTGTGTCAGTGATAAGCTGCTGTGGAGGGAGATGCTGCCTCTCCTCTTTTTTATAGCTTCACCTTCCGCTTTTACATTTTCCTACACTGTAATGAGTCATTGCTTATCATTGCAGCAAATAGATTTTCCACAGTGGGGAAGAAGACAAAGCCTTTCAATCTCTTGGGTTATGCCAGATGTAAAGTCATTCTTCCCTGGGTTCATACTGTGTGTGTCTGTCTCCTGTTTTCAACCTCTGAGCCCCAAATCTGGACCACAGCCCTTTTTCTGGACTCAGTGCCAATGGCACGAGAAAGGTCTGGAGACCAGAATATCTGCAAGAGTGCACAGACATGCCAGATTGTTGTGGAGAGGGAGAGGAAGGGAGATAAGAAGGACCCAGAAGGTGCATGGTGTGCCAACAACCCTTGCTGCCCACCCACCGATGTGAGCATGGCACGTATTATGTGATTTCTGGAGCTGCACTGGGTTGTGAGAGGGGAGGAGAACCTGACCTGGCCAAAGCCTGGGAGATCCGTGTGAGAGCACTTAGAAACCTGGAAGATCAGTTTCCTTTCCCCTTCACAGAACTTGACTCTGCTCAGGAACAGGAGAGCTGGTTGGTCTGTGTTTAATCATTACACCTTCATTTTGTGCTTTTCATGGGAGTGAGGCAGTCCAGTGATACAAAGCTTTTGGAGGGGCACCCATAGCACTGAAGTGGGCTGCTTTGGAGCATTGTTTTCTCCTAGTGTTTGTGTTGTCATGAGACTTGCTCTTAGCTTTTAAATGGGGTTTATTCAGTAACAATATATAATGGTGTAAAAAATTATCCTTCCTTAGTTGTTTCCTGTTCTGTCAATACAGATTTTAGATTACGTGTGTGTGTATATATAGCTCTATACATTACATACAGACACATTCCTCACTGCTGCATTTATGAGGGGGAGAGGACAGAGCACCCCAAAAGGTCATGTTACAATTTCCTCAGGGGAGGAGAGAACCTATCTCCTCCAGAGGAATCCTAAATGCAAGGCTGGGGTTTCCAGGTTAGTCCAGTCATTTCTGGAGCCAAAGATCTTATCTCTTCTGCCCTTTCAAATGCTAAAAGGGAAAAAAAAAAAAAAAAGACAGTCATAAAAGCAGAGAACAAAGAGAATTTTTTTTTCTCTTGTTTTTCTTCGAGATCTACAAACTTTGGGGTAATGCTTTTAAAAACAACGAGCTGAAACGAAAACGTTCTCATTAAAAAAGTTAAATCGACACACTTCGGTGTCCCCGACGGGGGCGGGGGGTGCGTTCTTGTCCCATTTCCTTCTCGAGCAGGCAGCTGCAGAGAGGCGATGCTCTCGGGCTCCAGGTGCCGGAGCCGCAGCCCCGGCGGTGCCCCGGGAGCGGCCGCAGCCCCGCTCCCGGCGGGCGGGCACAGGAGGGCAGCAGAGCTCCGCCGAGCTCCCGCCGCCGGGCACGGCTCCGGGGCCCGCAGCCATGTGCGTAATACTCGGCAGTAACGCCCCCCCGGTTCTTTTAGACGGCAGCACAGAGGTACGGGACTGGGCTGAACTTTGAGAGGACGAGCGAAAACCCAAATGCTTTTCCAAGTATTTGCTTTGTGGGCAGCAATGGGGGTGGGGAACCCCACCCTGCTGTGAGTTGTTCCTGCCTCTTGTCCCACCACCATCCTCAGCAGCCTGAACAACTCGTGCAGATGCAGGGGCTGCGCACTGAGTTGTGCTGCTACATCTGACAGGTGGAGATGATTAAAATATGGACAGTAAAAGTGTAAATCCCAGTGTCTTTTCAGGGGTCTCAGTCAGGCTGTAAGGATGCTAAGCACCTGGAGTCATGCAGTCTCTGTTGCACGAGCTGTCACAGTGTGAGGTCCTTTCCTGTGCATGTATTTTAATCTCTGTGGACAGAGAAGTGCTCTCCTTAAAAAGGATGATTGGTGTGTCCTCAGGGCTTTCTCCGTACAGGTAGGGGCAAAACTGCACATTGGACCGTTACCTTAAAAGACTCATAACATGGAAAACAAACTAGATGAGTAAAAGCTTGATTTTGGTTACTGAAGAATTACCCTGACTCCCTTACAGGCCAGTCTCATCTGAGTTGCCTTAACTAGGAGTCACTCTTCTCTATCTCTTGGACCAGGGAGGTTTGGTGAGCATAGGTCTCTTCTAATAACCTGCGAGTAAAGACCTCCCTTCTGTGTTATGTGTCCTGTAGCATTTTATCAGCTGTGTTCCCGAGCAGAAACCCTTAGTGTTCATCTCCCGTTTAGGTGGGGTAAAAAATCCAAAGTTTTTCTGCCAGGTGGATGCCATTTACAGCCTTGCCTTTGTCTTGGGTCATTACCACTAAGCTGGTGATAAGCTGCTATTAATTAGGGATTGTCAGCACGTGCAAATTGGAACAAGAGCACACCAAATGTGTCAGCTCAGCCCTGCTGAGGGAGCTGGCACTGAGAGCCTCCTGAGCTGGTGATAAACTATGCTTTGAGGATCTGCCCTTTGAAGTCATCAAAATTTGCTTGAGAGCATCTTGCTGGGGTTTGGTGTAAGTAGCCCTTCACAATTAGGTTGCTTATTCTAATGAAGCTTTGGCAGTTGTTTTCTTCGTCACCTGCAAGTTTGGTGATGAGCACAATGGCTCTGAAGGTGTTGGTTCAGCTATTTATTAGACATGTGGTGAGAGTGCAGGTGTGGATTGCCTCCTAGTCCCTCTCCCTCTCTGCAGACACTCAGCACTCGTGGTGCTTGGCCTCATGCAGTGCTCTAGCTGTGCTGGTGCCCCGGTCACGCTGGGGCTGAATCCCTGCCAGGAAAACCGAGCTGGAGACCTGATCCAGCTGTGTAGGGCATGCATGCCAAGCAGGGCAGTCCCTAGTAAATCTGCTAATGGAAAAGTCTTTTCATTTATTATGGTCTGCATGGGAGTTTTACTTCTTCCAGCACCGTGGTTCTGCAGGCAGTGGAAGAGCCCCTGCCTTGATGTTGCAGTGTAAAAATGAGTTTCCTTCACTTTGTCTACAAATAATTTTCGGCTGACCTTACATAAACTAAAATAAGTCCAATGAAGAGGAGCCCACAAAGACTGCAAGTCCCAATTAAATTAAAGCCATTCCAGAGCAGCAGCTGGCTTAAGCAGAGTGCTCCTTTTGCACGGACCCAACCTCATTACTTGTTCTTAATGATTATTGGCAAATGCAGTGGCTAAGTCAGCAGCAGTATTTTCAGCAAGTGAGCAACCCTTCTGCTGGTTGAGAGTTTCCTCCAGGCTTAAGTGAAAGGATAAGAGGGTCCACACATGGAGAAGAGAAGTAAGGGTGAAGTAGGATAAAGAAGAAAGGATAAGTGAAGGGGAAAGAGGATGAGCAGTCCCTGCCTCTGGAGTTGCTCTCCAGAACGGGATGGATCCCTTGCACTTGACCATCACATCCTTTAGTTCCAGTAAATTCTGTGCACCATCTCAGTAGCCCGTTTACGTGCTCCTGGCTGTGTGTCGCCCACAAAATGAGCCCCGTGTGGGGTTAATTTGCTCTCCCCTCTCTCGCAGGCAGCCGAGAGACCGCTTTCACCTACGCGGTGAGCGCGGCCGGCGTGGTGAACGCCATCAGCCGCGCGTGCCGCGAGGGAGAGCTGTCCAGCTGCGGCTGCAGCCGCACCGCCCGGCCCAAGGACCTGCCCCGGGACTGGCTCTGGGGCGGCTGCGGGGACAACGTGGAGTACGGCTACCGCTTCGCCAAGGAGTTCGTGGATGCCAAGGAGAGGGAGAAGAACTACGTGCGAGGCTCCGAGGAGCAGGCGCGCATGCTGATGAACCTGCAGAACAACGAGGCTGGCCGCAGGGTAAGAGCGGCGCTGGCTTCTTCTCAGAGGGACAGTCAGAAGGGCGGGGGTAGCTGGATAGCAAATTCCGTGGGGGTTTGATGGGGGATAGTCCAGCGATGCCCCAGTAAAAGCACACAGTCACGTTTTCTGCATTTTTGTGACTATTACAATGTTGACAGTATTCTGGTTTTAATGTCAGGTTTCCATTTCCAGTGAATTTTGGGGTCTCTTGAGATACTGTATGGCACACATATGTAGACATTTAAGCTCTTTCCAAATAAACTAGGTGCTGTTATGGCCCATTTTAAAGGTTTATGTCTAAGAAATTAGCTTCCCAGAGCTCTGAGACTAACAGGCTGGTGGTGAAAAGAAGAACCTTTTAGGACGTAGAGTTACAGAATCACAGAATCATGAAGTTGGAAGAGACCTCTAAGATCATCGAGTCCAACCTATGCCCTAGTTGTTTTCTACTACCATAATTTAGATTTTTGGGAATATAAGGCCAGGAGCCTGGCTATCTCTGAAACTCAGGCCTTGTTCAGTTACCTTGGCACTGGGCACAATAAATAGTTTGCATTTAGGTGGCAAACATTTTCTGAGAAGATTCACACTTGTGATCTGAGGACCCCTAGGGATGGAGAATCCATCACTTCCCTTTGTAGTATGATACCAGCATTAATGACTGTTTCAACTCTGAACCTAATTATCATTTGAATTTATCTGACACCAGCTTCCAGTCAGTTCTTTTTCTGACTTTTACAGCTAAATCCAAAACCCTCTTAGTAATCAGAATTTCCTTGGCATACAAGTATTTATCTACCATAATTTATTCACCATTCTTTCTTGACAAACTAGATTGAGCACTGAAGACTCTCTCACTTTCAGAGGTTCTCATCAGCCATCAAATCATTTTCCTGTCACTTTAGTGTACCCTTTCCAGTTTTCCCATACCCCTTTTGCATGCATTCAGTGTATGCACTTTTGCTTTTCACACAATTCCTCTGTCTGTGATTAATAGCCTGGAAGGTGTAGCATCATTCATATGCAGTGCAGCTGTGTAATCCTGCCTCTTTCCAAAAGTAGAACAGGAATACTAACTTGAATATTTGTGCATTTTCCCCAGGCTGTTTTAAATTTTTATCATTCTTCCCTAGAAGTAAGCTTTTCAAAGGTTAATTTTATTTCTAATTCACGTTAAAAATCCCATTAAGTGTACTTAGTCTTTCTCTTCTGCACATTTCTAACTAATATCCTTAGTTTCCTTATCAATTTTCTGCCCTTTCTTACTTCTAATTGTTACTGAATTATCTTTCCCTTTCCTTTGGATGCCTGTCTTTTCTGCATGTAATTTCAGCTTCATTTTGACACCAAAGATGATTTGTTCCATTTTTTTTGGTTGTGAAATTGGTGTGTCACGTTGAAGCATTGCAAGTACTTCATGGTTCTTTTGCAAAACCAAATTGGGGTAAATTTGCAGTAGGTGAAAAACTGGACTTGAAAGCTGAGGTTTGATTTGGGATTGGTTTTTTTTTTTTTGGTTTGGATGGGCAGAGGCTTTGCATTTGCTTAGGAAATGGAAGGTGTGTGTGGTGGGGCATTTGCCTGAATGTGACATTCTTTTCTGAATTACTTGCTTTGGACATCCTACGTGTCTGGAGCATGACCTTGTCCTACAGATAAATGCCCTGCCTAAAGCAAGGAGTGAACATGAGACTCCAAGGGCCTTGAGGGGTCCAGAGGCAGAGTATGGCCCCTAGGCGGAGGTGCCAGGTGAATTGCAGTAACATAGATTAAATTAACACAAGTCATTTTAGACTAGATTAAATTAAAAGGAAGACTAACCAGTGTGTAATTAAGATTCATAGATTAAAACAAACAAACAAAACCAACAAAAAATATTATAAATTAAGGGAGCTGGTTAATAAGCTCAGCTGAGGAACCTGGATGTGGAGGAGGTCTGGAACATTTTCAAGTCCAAGATGCTAAAGCCATTACAACTCTGCATGCCAACAAGAGTAAAAAGGTTGTAGGAAGAATATCCAGACCTCACTGAATGAATAACTGCCACAGAGAAGCTGTTAGGAAGAGATCAAGAGCCTACTAACAGTGGAGGGAAAAAAAAAGATAGCAAATAAATAATGAAAAGCTCTGTCTTAGAGGTCGAGAAGTGTAAAGAGGAGGTGAGAACAGTAAAATTCATGCTGAGTCTGACCTTGAAAAGGCTAATAAAATAAACAGCAAAAGTTTTCTAAACTTTGCACACTGGAGGAGATTGGAAGAAAGGAGACAGCCAGTGAGGATGGGGCTGAGTCTCAAGGCAGAGAAGTTTTGTTACCCAGAGTGAGTGAGTGCTTTGCCTGGGTCTTCAGGTTGGGGTGGGGGACACTGGATATCTCAGAGGAAAATAGGAAATAATTTGAGAAGACTTTTTCAAAGCTTGGTCACACAATCATTTAGAACATTACTGATTTTCTAAAAGCAGACTAGATCGGCTAGGTCACATTTATATGAACTTCTGTGGAACATTTGAGGTATTTCCACCATGGGAAATTCTTGGTAAAACTGGAAAATGTAAGGAAATTTGCAGTAGGGATGAGGTGGACAAGAAACTGGTTCAAGGAAAGATGTCAGTAAGTTGTGTGAAAGAATGTAGCTTGATTTTAGTCGAGCTTGATTAGCAGAGCTCATGAAGGACTTGCCCCTTAGGATTTTTGTTTCTGAGCCTCAACACAAGTGCTAGGAATGGGCTGATGAACTTTGCTGTTGATGCAAAGGTGGCAGGTATTATAACCACAGAGGAGAATCTGAATTTTGTACAGCAGCTAATGACATTCAGACCATCATTTGAGGCCTTGCATGAAGTACATCTTTAGTCATTAGGAAAAGAGTAGGAAAGAATTGGTTGCAGCAGTTGGCTGCAAATGGCTGCAGATGTAATATGGCTTGGAAGGTGGTAAATATCCTGTAACACACTAGACATAAGTCTTTTTATACAACATGGGGGAATACTAATGCCATGTATTAAGCTCTCGTGAGGCCCCACAGTATTGTGTGTTCTCATATTCCCAAGTAAAATGACCTCAGACTAGGAAAGGCTTGTTAGGGCTGACCCAAGGGATAGGAATCTTTTCTTAAGAAAGTGTGCTAGAGCAGCTTGCCATATTTAGGCTAGTAAAGTGAAAGTGGAGAGAGGATATGACTGATGTCTGTGTTCGTGGGAGAAATAATAGGGAAGGAAAAGTACTTTTTCAGCAAAAGGCCAATTTGGCACAATAGCAAATGGGCATAAAGTAAATACATATAGGCTGGAAATCAGAAAAAGATACTTTATTGTTGGAATGGCAATCAGAATAATGGTGGCTGGAAACCTAATTGCTTTTAAAAGGGCATCCTATGCATTTAGGGAAAATGTTACTTGAAGCAGTGCCTACAATAGCAAGACATCATATTTTATAACCCAGGAGGTCCTGTCTAGTCCTGCATTCCTAAACTTCTGAGATACTGGTTTTGTAAGTAGGAAGGTGCATATGTAACTCCTCATTTACGGAAGTTTTTGCTGGAAGAAAAGGATTGCTGGAGACCCAGCAGTGAGCACTGCAGAGTGACCACCAGCTGCCACCCCACTGCAGCCTTGGTCTGCTTTCACAGCCAGAGTTTCAGCTGATACCTTCTGAATTATAGGCAGATTTTTGGCATGTCCCTTCACTCAGTTTCCTATGAATGAGAAAGTTCTCCTTGAATCCTGAGGAGCTCTGGTGGCAGGAGAGAGGATTGTCCCTTTTCTCTGTGGCTCTCAGAAGGAGCTGGGGGGGGACAGGAGGGAATCAGATGTCTTTTATCTTTCAGGCAGTCCTGACCCCATCACCCCTTCACTCCACATCGTAGTCCTTGTGGTGGTGGCTTCTGGCTTTATTGCTCCTGTTTGTTTGTCTTTGGCTGTTATCTCAATATGTCCTTTCCTTCCATCTGTCTTTTCCTCCAACTGGTCTCCATTACCCTCTCTTTTTGCCCCCCTCCTTATCTGTGGCTCTGTCTGGCAGGCTGTGGCAGTCAGTCCTCCCCCTGTGTTTACCCAGTCAGCATATGGCAGCCCTCAGTCATCAGTCACTCCAGCCACTGCCTGAAGAGCCTGCAAGGGGGTCTGCTTAATTGACCACAGAGGAATTACCCGTTAATTCTGCTCCTGCTCCCATTCCTGCACAAAAAGAACTGGAAGAGAACTTGGGCTTATGGGAAGAGGCTTTAAGCCCTTCCATTAGAGGCATTTTCAGCCTGTTTAAGTGGCATGGCCATCGGTCAGGTCCTGCCCTCAGAACTGCTTGTGGGGTCTGTTATTCTCTACCTTGACCCGAGCTCTGTCAGAGAGGAATTCTCCAATTTCCTCTGCTTTCTCCTCATCTGGGCAGTGAAGGGGGACAGTGGGAGAGTCATTCAGCAGCTGAAGCTGTGTTGGCTTCACAGCACATGGGTGGTGGGAGCTGTGGGGGGCTGAGTGTGGCACCATGCTCACCTGTGAGCACTGGTGGCACTCTCCTTCCCCAGAACAACTCCTGCCCACATGGGCCAGATGTTTTGAGCATCAGTTGCCTAAAGCCAAGTCAGAGTGAACTCATTCCCATGACATTAACTGAAGGGGATTGAGTTGCAGTGTTTTTCTAAAGGAACAAAGCCCAGGATTAGGAAGAATCATAATACTTTATAAAAACACATGCAAGGGCAAGGGAGGCATGAGTGGCCTGGGATTTGACAGAACCATAACCAAAAAGTGCTAACACAGGCTTATAACAAGCAGGCTGGCAGTGCAGTGAGGATATAGTAAGTGTCTGGTGCTCAGGAAATTTAGCTGTAGCCTGTCTGGTCATAGTACAGCAGGAATCCTTAAGTAACAGTGTGGTTGGTCCTGTGCAGTTGTAGTTTGATCCAAGACAAGTGCTTAACTCCCAGCTTGTAGCTGTTACATTGCACCGTGAGGGATTGCCTTGGTAAATTGAGCTCTGAGGAGCAGAACTAAAGCTTTTCTGTTTTAAGGGCTCACTCCATTGACTTTCTCAGGAGCTGGATTGGCCTCCATGTGATTTAGCCATTAAGCCAAATTGAATCTTCACTAGCTGTCAAAAACACTAGACATTAGCTAGGCAAGGAGCAACCAGTTGTTGTAGGAGAACTCTGACCTCTCCCTGCCGGTCCAGAACGTTGTTGTAGGCAGAAGGTTTTGCTTGCAGTATGCTCAATTGCCTTAATCATCTTGGCACGTAAAGCAGAGAGCTGGGAAGCTTTCTTCTGTGTCAGTGAGTGAGGCAGAAAAGAAACCTCTATGTTTGGCTGCTTGTTTTCAGCAGAAAACCTGGCTGGAAGACGCATGGCCATCTCTTTCAGAGCACCCTGTTTTGTTCTCGTGTTCCTTGCTCTCCCCCACCAGATACAGCTGGTGGTAATTTTGCAGCTGATGCCAAACATCTCTGCTTGGCATGCAGGATCTGGCAAAAGCACTGCAGGATGCAGGATGGTCTTGGGAGAGCAGATGTGAGCCTGATGGTGAGGGGGTGATGAGCCAAGGGCTGGGGGTTAAGCTGTTGTAACGCAGAGTAGCTCTGACAGTGAGGGAATGCCCAGCTCTGTCTGTCAGTGCCTGAGAGCTGACAGAGCTCATGTGGCGTTGTGCTTTTGTACCTGTCTCTGAAATGAATGGGAACAGCAAGCCCAACCTGCATTTCAGTTTACTTTCCTTGGTTTTTTATTTCTCAGTATTTCTCTCACCTCCCAGCTAGTGTGGGGAAGAGGAGAGTAAACAGGAGAGTTTCCCTTCACATCCTGAGCTCGCTCTGATGAGGGTTTTACACTCTGAATTTTCAAGACTCTTTGCTAGCTTTGATGCTGGATTTCCAGGGGTGTGATGCATCTGCAGCCCCCGCAGGCTCCTGAAAATGTAGCTGGAAGTGTCTGGGAAAAGCCAGCACGGGAAGCTTGCATGTGCTGTTGAAATCCTGGCAGTTCTGCCTGGCGACAGCCACGCTAGTGGAAGGAGCCGGGCACGAGATGGCGCAGGAACGCAGCCAGGGGCGCCTGGGGAGCGCCTCTGAGAGTGTAGGGATAAAATGTTTCTAAAATCATGGAATGTTCAGGGAAGTTAGAAAGGAAAGATAGGCCTGGTAGGCCCTGAGAAAATGTTAGGCTGCACCTGTATAATCATTTAATGACTGTGATAAATGATATGATTGTAAGATGCGGTGATTGTTTGGTAATTGGATGTGTTTAATCGTGACAAGAATCGTGAGAAACGATGTTGGGGGTTTGATAGAAATTACAAAAATCCGTGCTTAGATGAAATCGCAATACAAGTTTAATAATTAATATGTAGTTATGTAATGATAAAGGTGTAAAAACACATTCATCCTGAACCCATGTCAGAGTCAGGTTTGGGTCTGTACCCCTGACACCCAGAGCTCTTCAAAAAAAGCAGCTGCATATAATCATTACATGTTCCTGAATGCTAACACGGGGAGATGTGTCCCTCTGTGCACCACCACCTCTGCCTGCCTCTCTCTGGGTACTGCCCCTGGATGAGCTCCTGTTGGGGCAGATGACGGGAAAGGGTGTGGGTCCATGGATTTGTTTCCAAAGGATGCAGATGTATCCCTGTAATGATAGTGTTGGTTCCTGGTGCGGGTAGTAGGAAATGGGCTGGTTCCCAGGTGTTCCCTTTCTGCAGCACTGAATGGGAAAAACATGCCACACCATGGAGGTCAAGCTTAGAACTTCTTAGTATCTCACTAGATATACTTTTCTGCAGCTTAAAGAGTTATCCTAGGCAAGTGTTAATACACAGACCATTGTTCTGTTTGTCTTTACTTTTCTACTTTTTACATAATTTTTCTGCTGAGCTATCTCACGGCTACTGCTTAGCTCTAATCACAGTTCTGCTGTCTCTGAGGCCTGCCTTTTGCAGCTTTCCCAAACCCCTCTGATTTTATGGATTCCCACAGTCTGTGAGGTGGGGAGTTTCCAGAGTCCACACAAAGAGGGCTCCTTCTCTTTTTCTCCTGCTCTTGACCCTGCTCTCAAGCCAGAAAGAAGGTGGGGTGAGGAAGTCGTGTTTGCAGGCAGTGTGACCAGAAATAGAAATTCTTAGGGAACAGGAACACAGCAGTCGCAACAGGGGGAGGAGAAGACCTTTGTCTCCTCTGAAGGGCGAAACAACAGAAACTGCGGGATAATCAAAGCAGTTCTGAGAGCGCCATGAATTCCTTGTAATTAAGCCAGCTGCCAGTGCAGCAGGAGCAAACACAGCCCTGCCTGATTGCATTTCTCTCCCCACAGGCCGTGTACAAGCTGGCAGACGTGGCTTGCAAGTGCCACGGCGTGTCGGGCTCGTGCAGCCTCAAGACCTGCTGGCTGCAGCTGGCCGACTTCCGCAAGGTGGGCGACCTGCTCAAGGAGAAGTACGACAGCGCCGCCGCCATGCGCATCAGCCGCAAGGGCAAGCTGGAGCTGGTCAACAACCGCTTCAACATGCCCACCCAGGAGGACCTGGTCTACGTGGACCCCAGCCCGGACTATTGCCTGCGCAACGAGACCACGGGCTCGCTGGGCACCCAGGGCAGGCTCTGCAACAAGACCTCGGAGGGCATGGATGGCTGCGAGCTGATGTGCTGCGGCCGGGGCTACGACCAGTTCAAGAGCGTGCAGGTGGAGCGCTGCCACTGCAAGTTCCACTGGTGCTGTTATGTCAAGTGTAAAAAGTGCACAGAGATCGTTGACCAGTACGTCTGTAAATGAAAGGAGCTGCCAAAGCAACAAATCTATATTATATAAATCTATATAAATATATTTTATATTTGTATAAATAAACAGATTATAATAATTAAAGAAGCTTATTTAAGAGACATTTTGGTTTTGAAATTTCCCCACCCCATCAGGCCAGCCTGCCATCAGTTTTGCCAGGGAATCTGTCTTTGGGTGCATCTCCCCACGGATGCTTCAGTCAGGCTGAAGAAGCTGAGGAGGTGCTGGCAAAGCACACCAGCATGTACTCTTTCATTACAGAAAGAAAGCCAGTGAGAAGAAGAGGAGTGGGTTCTTCCTTCTCTCTGATCAGTAAATCTCAGCATTTTGGAGCAGTTACTGCACATTGGAAATTACAGCCAGTCATGGGTGAGTCCTAGTTATTCAGATTTCAAATCCTGCACTGGGAAATTTGGAACTGATTCTTGGTCCCTCTAAAGGGCTTTGTCACGTTAGAGTGAAGGTTAGCTAAGGCTACGTGAGTATGGCTTAACATCCAGAGTCTTGTAAACCATTCCTGGATGCTCCCCAGACCACAGTGGGGTAGAGGAAAGTTCACAGCCTGCTGTTGTGAGGAAGGAAGGTTCAACCTGTGGCTGACCAGTGCACAGCCTGGGAGTGCCCATGAAGCCAGCACCGGGCTCTTCCATACTACCTGGGCCAAGGGAAATCTGCCCAGCTCAAACCACATGGCTGTGTGTGTGAGGGATTTTTTTTTTCTTTTCCTTTAAATCCCATGCTGAAGCTTAATTTTTCAATAGAGAGGAAAAGCTGCCAGTGCCAGGGATGTTTGCAGAGTATATTTGTCAGTGGAAAGAAGTGCTGCACACACACACATGCTCATAGCTGCACTCCTCATCCTGCTGCCAGTTCTCCTCTCTGAAGTGGCTGCAGGTGGTCACCTTGTTCAGCTCTATTAAATCCTCCTCACCACCAGCCCAGTTGCATAGTTTCTCTTTAACATTAACTGTCCCTCAATGACATTTCTTTCCCTCTGTTCCTTGTGTTTATGCCTGTTTTGTTTTATTCTTTTGGTGAGGGTCTTTTATTTTGCTGCTCTGTGTTTGAGGGCAGGGGCTGTGCTCTTCCCTGGCATGAGCTAACCACAGGAATGTTTGCTCCCAGGGTGTTGGGTGTGTGTTCACTGTGGAAGTCTTCTCCGTGTTTTTCTTGGTAATAAAACTGTACCAGGGCAGAAGGCATTACCTAAGTCTGCTAATCAGTCTTACCACATTGGGATTTTAGTACAATCCAATTCATAAAGCAGGGAGCAAATGCTGTTTCTAGCACAAGACATTTCCTGTACCTCTCAGCATCTGCAGAGTTCATTTGCAGTCAGAACAATCAAGAGAAGCCAATTCCCAAAATATAAGGGTTTGCTAATATACATCCGCTTTGTTACTGATACCACAAGGGTGTTGGGGTTTTTTTTCCTGTAAATTTTAAAATGCTTAAAATATGCCAATAAGCAATGAGCCAGTCATGAAGATTATTATTTATATATTAAACCTCTGTTTCTTATAAAACACTGCAGTTTTACAGATTCCACCATTTCAACCACCAGAGAACAATTTATATGTACCTTTCATATTTTAAATATTTGAGGACTCAGGAAAGCACATGGAGGAGAAATTATGCTTAATAATTAGGAGCTGTTGTTTTTTTAAACCAATGTGTCCAGTTTTTATTTAATTTTTTTTTTAATCCAACAGGCAATATATTTGCTGGCATCCCAGAATGCAGTTTTTTGGAATATAAACAGTGGTCTAGATTTACTTTATTATATAAAATCCAAAGCCAGTGGTATTGTAATTCAAAGTAACGGAAATAGTTTTCCATGCATGGAAAAAATGTGAGTGCAGTGGCCTGATCCAACTTCCATTAAACTTCAGTGGGAGTTGGACCGAGCCCAAGATGGGATCAAATGTGTGAGCTATTCACTCCTGGGATACTCTGTTTCTAGCCCAGTAATAAAATTTGCTCTACCTTGGATACATCTGAAAAAGACCTTTCCTCCCACCACCCTCACCTCATGTTCTTGTCCATCCTTCTTGCATCAGTGCTTGAAGGTGTCAGCTCTTTGTATATGACACCCTCAGGCATTGTTAACGTGTCTAATAGCTCAAAATTACTTCATCTGGCCTTTCTGATAAAGACCACACATTTTAGGGAGTCACAACTCTCCTTGTGGTTTGGCACCACAATTAATTTTGTGGGTGTAAACAACTCTGGGAGAGGAAAAGTTGGCATTGTTAGGGCTGCTAGTCATCTGGGTGTCCCTGGATATGTCCTTCTTTTTCCACCTAAAATGTTGTCTGGGTGGAAAAAAATATGGTTTTTGGCCTTTTGTCCCAGCATTCCAGACCTCTGGCAGGCTGGTTGGAGCCAGCAGTTCCTATTGGACTGGGACCATACAGTGATAGAAGAGAAGTGACCATTAGATTTCTTTCCTCTCTCTTTTTTTTTTTTTTTTCAATTTTTTCAGGTTTCAGTATTTTAGATTTTCTGGGATTTTGTATCCAAAAATTTGATCCCACTAAACTCCAGCTTTAAACTTAATTTCAGTGGCACTCACACATAAAAGAACCTCCATAGGGTGGTGGTAAGTATAAAATAAGAGCACAGGCAGACTGGCTTGATGCAAATCCAAAAGAAGTCAAACAGAAAGCGCAGCAGAACTGCTTACTTCCCATGGAAGGTAAAAAGTGATGGATTTTAAGTTGTGCCTCATTTGATACACAAAGTAATAGAAAGGGGTCTGGTGGGGCTGGGAGCTCAACTTAATTCTGAGCTCTGCTGATAATCTGAATTGTAATTTTCACATAGTTACTTAATTTCTTTACATTTTAGCCTCCAGCCTCCTTCTGTATAAAACAAGGAGCAGGATACCTCCTTTTTTTCTGCAAAGATCTTCAGAAAGATGGCTGAAAAAAAGTTTAATTGAAGGCTGAGGTTCCCTGCTCATTAACTGTGGCAGGCAGCAGTATCCTCATTGTGTAGGGGCACTGAATTTGGCACAGCAGCACCTTGCAGGGTTGGAGGGGGTTGCCGGGGGCCTCAGCAGGAGCCTTGGAGGGTCTGCAGCAGCAAAGCATTACTCTGGCACAATGCTGGAGGGCAGGGCTGTGCTGCAAAAGAGAGGTCAACTCGGGGCTTGTTTATTTATGGGTGGTGAAGATCTTGTAGCTAAAGTAAGGCTTAGGGAGGTCAGCCTGGTTTCTGCCTGGTCAAATTCTGTTTGCAGTTTCACGTGGATAAGATACTCACACAGTACTCTGTTATATACTGTGGTCTGGTAACTGGCTGCCACATTCCAGCCCTGAAGTTGCTGCACTTCAAGGCTGATAGAAATGGCCACCCTTAAGTCATGTAAAATTACAATATTTTGGGCTTAAAGGCACCGTGCAAATATACTGTTACTGCCAGGTAGTGAGCATGGGCTCCTAAACAGAGCAGAACAGGATGCAAATCTGTCATCATTTTCCAGCTGGCAACTACTGCCTAAGTTATAGTGGGAATGAATGAGGCCTCAGTGTGCTCTGCTGCAAGGTAAGCTAAGCAATAGCTGATCCCAGAACAGAAACTTTCAGTTGATATTAATCATGCTACAAAGAAGGTTCTGAGAGGTTTGTGAGAAAATTTAAATGAACCTTTTAGCACTGCTGAACTTCAGGCCACTTGAACCATTTGGAGGCTCCCATTCTTTGTCCCCAAAACGTCTGTGCCTGCTCAGTGTAGCAGAGTGGCCTTTTGCAATTCAGGAAACTGCCACGTTGAATCCAGACATGCAGCACTGGTGTAACTTGTACTTTCTATATGGACCAAAGCTGGTTCCCTGTGGACCCTGAGAAAGCACAAATGAAGCAGATCTTGTTCAGTCACATGAAATCAAACATGCAAGACTCCCTCTCTGCACACTTGACCCCATCCAGGGAGAACCCTAGTAGGTTTAAATTACACTGTGGGAGCAATTCCTCATCACCTGTGGCTACAGAAATATAGACAGTATTTTCATCTGCTGACACAGCCACAGAACATCCCAAGGAGACCTTGGGAAATACCTTCCACTAACTACAGGACATTTCTCAAGTGTCTGTCACAAGGCTATTCCAGAATCAGCTGCTTGTATGGTCATTAACTTTCATTTAGCTTTTTTTAAACTCTATTTCAGGTTAAATAGTTTCTAGCAGATACTCTGTGAAGGGAAACTCACTGAAGGGCAGGCTGTGAAGGAACTGTCACAGGACAGACACACAACAGATGTGAATATAATCTCAGATCTTCTTCTCACAGGCAAACTCTGGCTGTGTCTAATCCTGGGACACAGAGATGCATCTCATCTCCTTGGTGCAGATGTGTTTCCTGGCCACATTCTAACTCCCTGGCACCAGCACCCTGTGTGCAAAGGCTTTTGGATGCAGAGGCTGTCCAGTGGGTAGCCTGTCCCAGCTCCAGGCTTTGGGACTGGGCCACCTCCTCCATACCAGCTCTCAAGTCTAAATATAACCAGCTCAAAGATAAGCAAAGGTTAAATTTCTGTGCCCAACAGAACATGTACCAGAAAGGACAAAAAGAATCATGATCAGCAGTTGTGAATCCCCAAATAACAATGATAAACACCCCCCCCCCCCAGGTATGATACAATGATCACAGTACACTCATGTGTTCCATCCATCAGTCTTCTCCTGCAGGGCCTGGAGCTGTTACTATACTCTCTTGTTTCTTAGCTCTGTTTAAATGACAGTTGGTTTTTTTTGTTTATTTTTTTTAATTTGAATTCAAAAAGATATGACCTACATGATAGCATTTCCTTGAAGATAGAGAGAAAGGGGGAGCAAACAGGGTCAGGAATTCTCCCTGTGAGCAGACATAAAATTCAGCAGCCATAAAAAGAACTACTAAATACTGCCCTGTGACACTCGAGCTGGACACCTGCCCTAATGTCACAGTTCCCTCTCCCTGTCACCCCCCCAATGCAAGCTGGCTTTGATGCCCCCCAGCTGTCAGTACTGGCAGCAGTTCCAGCTGTTTGGAATGTGGTGGGTGCAGCAGGCACCAGACTTCAGCTGCCTGCCTGAGTGGGTGGAGAGGGTGGGGCCCTTGCTGATTTGGGAGGAGAGGAAGACTCTGATAAGGAAAGAAATATAAATAGAGTGAGCAGACGCTGCTTTGCTGGGAGGTTGTAGTGCCTCCCCCAGGCCATTTTCCCACCCATTTTCCCCTTTTCCCACCCATTTTCCCCTTTTCCCACATGGTGGCAGCTGTCCTGGGGACTTCAGAAGGGAGCTGCTCAGGTATGTTTGCCAACAGAGATGAAGCGGTTTAAAGGCTTGCAGCAGTAACACAATCCTGAAAACAAAAAAAAAAAGAAAAAAGGTCTAGGCTCTTGCTTACCCTAAGGCAGTTTTATTCTGAATCATCATTTGTCTTGTGGCTGTTCCTAGAGTGCCATATCGCCATGTCAGCCCTTCACAAGACTCCCAAAACATCCAGATGATGCTGGACAGGGCATTACATGCAAGGACAACACTGCCTTTCAGGGGAAAAATATGAAAATATGTGGGGTCGACGCAGTGTTGGAGCTAAGTGTAACGCTGTCTTGTCCACAGCCTCAAGGAACTGCACAAGAATTTAGCATCTACTTGGCCTGAGCAAACACCTAAACCAGTTTTTTTGGAGCAGCAGCTCTCTGCAGTTCACTGTGATGATTCTGGCCAGGCTCAGTTTCATTTGCCGCAGGCAGATTTGTTTTCTCTTGCTCGGGAACAACAGAGTTAACCAGTAATGACCTGCCAACTTCCACAAATCACAGGGCTGTGTATATAGGACAGATACATTCTGAAGGAATTAAGCAATGAACATTTTATTACCGCTACGTTTTCTAGGAATCATCTGCAAATGCCCAGGCAGCACATAACTCTGTTTTGGAAAATGTGTTTTACTGTATTGCAGGGCACAGCTTTGCTTTTTATTTCCAGGCTCTTGAACCAGAATAAACTACCCAAATTCCTTTTATTTGTTATTTATTGAATCAGTATTCCGATCTCATTTTCCCTCTTAATTGGCTGCATACGCGTTAAGTTATGGTGACAGGAAATGACAGATGAAAATGACATGCAGTCTTTACGTATATTTTTCGTCAATGAAGCTCAAAATATTTTTAAATCATTAGCGCCATTTTACAGAAGAAATCCTGAAAGACAGGGCAGGAAATACTTCATCCGACAGGCACGGGGTGGAGCTGGAGCAGCCACTGCAGCTGCTGCTCCCCGCGCTGCTGCCCAGCGGCTGTCAAAATACATTTTGATTGATGAGAGAAACCGTAAGTACGTGTAAGAGTGGAACTGTAATGTTCAGTAGCTACCTTGCTCCTTTCACAGTAACAAAAACTTGGATGAATGTGCAAGATGGGACCTATTTTAAAAGAGACAGTAGGGAATCATAGTTTTATAAACACAGTTTTAAGGAATGGGCAGAATGTATTTATTGTTTGTGGGTATTAGGGATCAAAACAACTCAAATATTAATTTATAGGGATAATTTTGCTTCCTTTAAGTATCTCATTCACACTCCCTGGTTTGAGCTAAAATTTCTGGGTGTGGGGACAAGTGTATTGGCTCAGCAAAGCACTAGAGTACATAGAGCCATACAAATTACAGACAGGCTCTCCAAATCATGCCAGTTATTCTCCCTGGCAATTGCTAAGATTGTTCTCTAACAGAGTAGTGTTTTGACTGGTCTCACTGTAGAACATGCAGGTGTAGGGTTTCCACCATTTTCCCCAAGGAAACTGTTTTGGGAGGTGCAATCTCCATGTCACAGAAGTTTTCCTGCTGCTCAGCCAACACTTCCCATTCCTTAACAGGGCAAGTTCTTGTTCTCTCTGGTGCTCCCCCTCTGTGCTCTACACCAGACACAGGAGTTTGGGCCCTGGAAAGGCAGGCCAGTCTGTCCAGTGAGGCCTCTTCCCCCTCCTCCAGCTGCCCTGGACACAGGGATGTCCACAGCACAGAATCACAGACTGGGTCAGCCTGGAAGGGACCACAGTGGGTCGTCTGGTCCCCTCTCCCTGCTTGAGCAGGGCCACCCCAGAGCATGTGGGACTGTGTCCAGATGGTTCTGGAATATCTCCCTAAAGGGAGACTTCACATCCTCTCTGGACATCCTGTTCCAGTGCATGGTCACTTGTACAGTAAAGAAGTTCTTCCTCATACTCAGGTGGAATTTCCTGTGCATCAGTGTCTGCCTGTTGTCTTTTGTCCTATTGCCTGGCATCACCGAGAAGAGCCTGGCTCCATCCTCTTGGCACCCCCATTCAAGTCCCCTCCCAATGTTCTCTTCTAGTGCAAAAAAAAAAAAAAAAATAGATCTCAACTGTCATTTAAACAGAGCTAAGAAACAAGAGATTTTAGTAGCAGCTTCAGGTCCTGCAGGAGAAGACTGATGGATGGAGGCCATGAGCATGATATGATCATTGTGTTATAATAGGGGGTTTGTTATTGTTATTTGGGGATTCACAACTACTGATCATGATTCTTTTTGTCCTTTCTGGTAGGTGTTCTGTTGGGCACCTTCCCTGCAGCGAGTTGTGCTGTGCCTGGGCAGCTCTGGGCTGCTCCCACAGGTGGCCTGGTGGTCATGGATGTGCTGGGGTTTCCCCTGACGCTGATTCCGAGAGGAGAGGGTGACACTGCCTGCTCAGGGCACACAGGAAGCAGCAAAAAGGGGAACTCCCCTCCAGCCTGGAGGCCATTGCTGGGGGCTGGAAACTCTGTTCTTTGCCAATCCCTTCTGTTCTTCGGCCACAACAATCCCATGCAGTGATACAGGCTGGGGGCAGAATATCGGATTATCAGGTGACCCCAGCGTCTGGGAAGAATGATGTGCAGAACTCCATGATATCAGACGGCTAATTAATTACTTTATTGTACCATATTAAATAGATACATACTGTACTACATCATACTTACTTCTAACTAACTACTGGAAAGCCGTGACTGTCAGCTGACAGTCCCAACACACACATACACACACACACACATGAATCCAATTGGTCAATGAATCTAAACACCATCATCAGAATCCAATCAAGCAATCCCTTCAGGTAAATAATCTTCCAACACATTCCACATGTTCAAAACAACAGGAGCAGCAAGCAGAGATAAGAATTGTTTTTCCTTCTCTGC
Source organism: Molothrus ater (assembly GCF_012460135.2). NCBI lineage: Eukaryota > Metazoa > Chordata > Aves > Passeriformes > Icteridae > Molothrus > Molothrus ater. Next base: position 67,369,251 of record NC_050482.2, read on the forward strand.
TTCTCTCACAGTTTCTCTCTGTTCAGAGGGCATGTGAATACCACAACAGAGTGGTTGGAAAGCCAGCTGGAAAAGGACCTGGGAGTGTTGGTCAACAACCAGCTGAACGTGAGCCAGCAGCGTGCCCAGGTGCCCAAGGGAGCCAGCAGCATCCTGGCCTGGACCAAGAAGATCGTGGCCAGCAGGAGCAGGGCAGTGATTGTCCCCCTGTACTGGGCACTGCTGAGGCCACACCTCGAGTGCTGTGTCCAGTTCTGGGCCCTTCACTTCAGGAAGAGCTGTTTTGGGGCTGGAGCAAGTCCATATTGCGGCAATGAAACTGGTGAAGAGTCTGCACACAGAAGGAGTAGTTGAGGGAGCTGGGGCTGTTTATCCTGGATTAAAGGAGGCTCAGGGGAGACCTTGTGGTTCTTCACAACTCCCTGACAGGAGGGTGCAGCCAGGTGGGGGTCTGGCTCTTCTTCCAGGCAACAGGGACATGAGCACACAGTCTTAAACTGCCAGCTTAAGGCTTGGGTTGGGCACGAGGAAGAACTTCTTTACAGAAAAATAATTGGGCTGCCCAGGGAGCCGGGGGAGTCATGGTCCCTGGGGGTGTTTACGAAAAGAGTGGACATGATCTAGACAACATCGTGGTGTCCGGCCAAGGCCGGACCCGATATCTCAGAACTCTTTCCCCACGGATTCCAGGAATCTGTTCCCGAGAGGGAGGGAGGGGATGACCCCGGTCCCGGGCCCCGCTCCGCTCCCGGTGCGGCTGCGCGCCCTCGGCGCCGCCTCCTCCGTGCGCGGCCCGGCCCGGCCCGGGCCCGCCGCGCGTCCTTCCGGCCCCGGGCGCGCAGCCGCGGCGGCGCCTCCCGCATTGGCGGCGGCGGCCTCGTGCGATGGTGACGCCGTAGGGCCGGAGGAGGCGGCGGCCGGGCCGGGCGGGCGGCGGCGGCGGCAGCGGCGGCCGCGGGACGGGGGCGGCGGCGGCAGCACCTCCGCCGGCCGTTGCCAGGTGAGCGAGCGCCGGGGAGCCGCGGCCGCGCTCCGCTCCGCGGGGGCTGCGCGGCCCGGCCGCCGCCCGCGGGCCGGGGCTGCCCGCCCGGGCGTGCGGCCGCTCTTCGGGGCGGCGGGAGGGACCCGCGGCGGGAGGGCGGCCTGCGCTGGTGCCGCTGCTGGCGGGGCGGGAGGCGGGCGCAGGGCGCTGGCCGGGCCGCGCCGGGCCGTGCCGGGCTGGGCCCTGCGGGCGAGCGGAGCCCTCAGGCAGCGAGTGCGCTCGGGGCACGGCGGAGCACCGGGAATCGCCGGCTGCGGGAGGAGGCTTTGGGCCAGTGGAGCGCGCTAAGTGGGTCAAGAGCACCGTAAGTGGGTCTTGTTTATAGCCTTCCGTGCACTTGTTGCTTGTGAGGGCAGGGAAATCTGCTGCTGCGCCTGAAAGCTTCTTACGGAGCCAATAGAAGTAATAATTCCTCCGCTTGCACAGTATGAGAGCCCTTTTTGACAGCAGAGTGTTTTTAAGTGCTTGTATCTATAAACACTGGAGTTACCGACAGTAGATAATGTAATATAAATATTTGATATTAGGGTAAGCACAGTTTGGGTATTCTCAAGTGGCATCAGAAGAAACTTTTTAAAAAGTTCTGTTGTTTTTTTTTTTTTTTTTTATTCCTGAGAGAATCAGGTGTTCTCTTGTTTGCTTGGGATGAGCAACAAAGACGTTGAAACATATGGTAATCGGCTGGAAAACAAAGAGATGACAGCTGTTGTTCTTTGCCGGGGTTTTCAAGCAGTGTTAGTTTCTTCTTGTGCTTGTCTTAGCCTTACAAGTCAGATGATTTTATGGCTTCCGTAGATGTGTGGGCATTTGTTTTGAGAAAACCATTAATATTAAATTAGAACTTTTTTGTTGTTGTTTTTTACGGGCTTTGTCACTTTGTGTATGTAGACTATCATGCACTTGTCACACAGCAGGAAAGCTTTTAGATGTTACCTCTCGTTTAAAGAAACTTTGTGTTCTTCGATGCAGCATTGAAGCTTTTCAGGCGGCTGAATTGTCTTGTGTATCACAACCGTGTTGTGTATTTTTAAAAATGGATCGAATTTTATGAAACTGGCCAGGCCCTCTGGGCAAAGCCTTCTTGGCATAATCTGGTTTTGAGTTGGTGTCTTAGAGTGTAATTTAAACTCCTGTTTTCACTCCCTTGCTGTAGTCAGTGTCAGGGAGTATCGAATTTCTGGCTTCATCCTGGCTCTGGGCTTCACAGGTCTGTTCTGGAAGTCAGTGAAGAGCTGTGTGCTGCACAGCACTCAGAATTGTAAAAATCCTCAGAGTCCTTTTTGTAGTATTTCAGTGTGGAGGTGCTTGTTTGCTGCAGAACCTTACTGAGACTACTTCACATTTACTCTGTTACAGCAGTGGTAGCTGCTGTAACAGAGGAAAACGTGTTTGGGATCAACAAAAGTAGGCGTTGTGTCTTGGAGTTATGGGTGCAGCACGATCATGAAACATGGCCAGTTTTCCTTGTTATCTTTGGCTGTGACCTAGCCTTGTTTATAGGAGAAAGGAAGTTTGTGTTATGAGTTCCTTTTTTTTTTCTTTTCCTGTAGGGTTGCCAGCCACTTGCAGTTATGATTTCCTGCTGTGGTGTTTGCATTATAGGGATAACTTATTAATAATGTGTGAACTTCATCTGTTCTGTGACACTTAAACCTGCAAGAAGACTATAAGTATGTGTTAGTAGGCAACTTTAAAGGAAGTCATTGTTGTGTTGGGAGTGTAAGATTAGTTGCTACAATACAGAAATTATTCCCTTGTCTGAGCTGACAACTAAATATGGTTGTGAATAAGGTTGTTGGCAGCTTTGCTGTGAAAGCCATGGAGGATAGTTGCTAATGTGGAAAACTGAATCAGAATAAGTGATGGAGGAGCTAAAAGCTGCATCCCAACCTAGCCCAGGTTTTCAAAATGATGCTTTCTGAGCATAAATCAGATCTGAAAACATAACGTGGTGTGAAGGACAAGAGTGTATTTTTGGCGTACTTCAAGCAAAACCTTTCATGGTGAAAATTTCTCCAGCAGATTCTTATATGTATATTCTCAAATATAGATTTAAAATGCCATGCATATAGAAGCTTAAATTGTCTTGCAGAGACAAGAGAGCCAGACCCATGGGGCTTTCCATCACTCCATACCCCTCATGGACCTGAATCGGTGCTGTTGAGCTGGTGACATTGCTATGAGTGTGGCAAGAGGCTAGTGACCAGTGGCTTTGGCAGTGTGGATGGGATTCAGACTGAAAGCCTGACTCCTGGACACAGGATTAGGAGGCTGAGCTTTGGAAAGCCTGTGCTTGCTCTAGGCAAGCGTTTCTGTAGATCTGTGATGAAGGAAAATTAATGGGAATTGGCAGGGCATGTAATGCCAGTGATTTTAATGCTGGGATCTCTGCTGCTATCTCATGTCTTCAGTTGCACGTTCAAGGAGCTGTGTCAAGCATTCATGTACAAAAGATAGTCAATATTAGGCACTAAAAATTTTGCAAGTTTTATGGGTTTTGGATTGCATAACCATATTGTCCAAGGCACTGTGCAAAGCAGCAAGGCTTGCTTTCGTCAGTGGACATGCTATTTGTGCATGGGGGAAATCTTGATAAGGAAACTTCAGGAGGTCGTTGGATTATTATGCCATCAGCAATTCAAAATCTTGAACAGAAGTAGTTCTGAAATGGAAATAGCAGTTTTGAGTATTTGTGATTTGAAAGTGTCTGTCTGAGTCATTCAGTGACTTTTCTGACAGACGGTGTTGGTAGATTTGAAAAGACGTTACCCAAGATAACGGTGGTGATTAGGAAAAAATATTTGGGACAGTGTTTAAGGGGAGGATTATTAAACTATTGTTTTCTGAGAGAACTTGTTTTAAATGCTTTGTCTTTTTACAAGACTTATTTCAGCTGGTTGTGCTTAACATGGTGACTGTCTGCCTCTGCTTTTTGAAGCACTCTCTCAAGAGAAGTTTAACAAAGAAACTGGTTTTCAAAAATTAAGAATATGGAAACAAATAAGATCCTTACTCCGATTCTTCAGGAAACTGATTCCTGAAAACATTTTGAACTTTCATTTGTTTATTTGAATATGCTCCTACTGCTGGAACATTTGACTTTTGAAGTAGGATGTTGCAGGTCAGTGTGTAAGCTAATAGGAAGCAGGAGGTGAGTTGTTTTCACATAGTCCCTGTTACAGAGCTTTGAAGAGAGCAACCTCCTGCCTTCTGGGTTGTGGAGTGTGAGATGCAGACTTTCACCATCATGTAACTGTAAAATTGAGCTTGCCCAGTGATCACATATATTTCCTGGAAAGTTTGTCTCAATGGTTTGACATAAAAAATATAATCTTAGCCCAGCTTGACGATGAACCTGAAGGTTCCCTTTCAGGACAGGGTGACAGCCTTTCTGTTTGCTGAGGGCTGCTCACCACCTTGGCACGGGGCAGCTGGTGAGGTGATAAGCAGGCAGCCTCTCTCAGGAAAGGAGGTGCCACGCTGCTTATGCTGTTGCTACTTGATTCGAGAAACAACAAAGAACTTGAAGTGAGTTGGCAAAGGTAAGGTGCTCAGAAATATGAAAAGCAAATATGATATGTTTAAATAGTATTTTGATTTCTGATTTAACATGATTGCTCATGTATTCTGGAGTTGCAGGTCTCTCCTGCTCTGTTGGTGGAGGAGAGGGTCTCTTTTTCTGACCAGGCAGGATTCTTTGTACTTCTGTGAACTGCATGTGTGTCAGTGATTTTGGGACGTCTCAGGGCTGTCCTGTGGTTAAATTGACCGCAGAAAGGGTTCTTCAAACATATATGTGGATGTAAATTTCACAGGACACAGAATTGTTAGTGTAGAAAAATTTGCTGCATGGTTCAGATGGATTTCAATAGCTGTGAAAATGCTCTGGAGTCTGCTGGGATGTGCCAGCTGCTGTAGCTCTCTGTGAACAGGACTAATTAAGCCCTTGTGAGAACAGAAAATAGTCAGGCACTATTTACAGGAGGGAAGTGTTGGAACAGGCAGAGCTGTAATCATTGGCTGTGAGGTACCTTTAGACAGCAGTAGGCAAGAGAGTAGACAATTTACTTGCAGAATGGGCTGAAAGTCATATCTGAATACTCAGAGTGGATATTTCAGTGTTCTGCCAGCACATCTGAGTGCATTGCAAACCTGCTACAGGAAAGGCTACTTCCTTTTTTTTTTTTTTTTTTTCCCTGTTTTATTCTCTTCTTTCTGCTAGTATTTTATCTCAAAATGCTAAATGTTCATGTTTCTCACCTAATGGTGAAAACCAAAGGTACACCAGATATAGATGTCATAATGTTACAATGTTGCATGCATTTGAGTAGATCCTGTGAGAGTCCAGCTGTCTGCCAGAGTGGTTTGTTCTTGTGAAATGGTTGTTTTTCTAATCATCTGCATATATTCAAAGATCGTTTGCATATATTTAAAGATAAGGTGTCACTAGGCTGCTTTATCACAAGTACACCAAAAGCAATTTCTTATATCTGTTCATGTAGTTTTTCTCCTTCCTAACCAAATTAAATGCTCTTTTCCCCCAGCATGTTGGTTCCATCTGCTTAGAGGATTGCAGAGACTGCCATTCTTTGTTTGAAGCCAAGGTCAATTGTGCTGCTCTGTTTGGGTCTAGAAGATGGCAATTTATGTACTGTGGAATTTTTTAGGAGATCACTGGATGTGTTAAGCAGTTCTACAACTTCTAGATGATAAGGGTAATTTTGCTGGTAGGAGCCTTCAGTGGGCTTTTCTTTGTTTTAATGATAGCATTCTGGCAAGGTTCCTGTTTTAGCTCCTTACTGATGGATTTTTTTTACTTGTCAAGATTGATTTTTCTCAAAATGTTGTCATAAGTGTGTGTTAGTAAATTGGATGTTTATGGATATTTGAGTAACAGGCTGTTCCTTGAGGGAACGAGCCATGGGCCTTCCTGCTATAGAAAATATTTTCTTCATGTAATTCCACAGACTTCATTGAAGGCCCTTACTTGTGCTCCTTTGATTTCTTGTTCAAACTGTTTGGTAGGTGATACTAGATTTTGGGAGGTGTAACCATGATAAGGACTTCAAGATCCCATATGTCTGTCCATTGTTTCTGTTTATTGTAAAATGCAGAACTTGTGATGGAAATGAGATAGTTGAAGGATAGCAGTAAAAGCCGGTTTTTGAGAGCAAATACCAACTCTGGCTACTTAGATTAAATCTGAATGGTGGTAAAATTCCATAAGTTAATCTTTAACTCTTGCCTGTACTAGAACTGTATCCACATCTCCTGGACAGCAGTGGGAGCTGTGTGAAAAAGCCACGCAGTGCAAAGATGAGTATAGCTGAGACTGGCTGTGTGTCAGTCCTGAGAGTCCTGGCAGGCTTTTAGCTGCAGGGAGAGGGATTTCAGCATTTGGAACAAGGAAGTGGCTGGCTAGTGGGGCTTGGGATGAAGAGTCACATGCATTTCAGCATCTCTCAGCTGACAGCTTAGGCATGGTTTTGCCATGAAGAACACTGCATTTCCTGGTGGGCTGCTCCTGAGACTGAGCAGTTGCCATTCCCAGGTGTAAACTGAAGGATTCACTTTTTCTGCTTTCTTCCCTAATGCTTTAATTTATGTGTGGATCTCCATGGCTGGTGGAATTTGTGGGCATGTATTACTTAGACAAATACTAAAGCTGTGGAGGTAAGGTAGTGGTGGTGGAATCTGGTACCTCCAGAAGTTATGAGATGATACAGCCAATTTGCTTGTGAAGAACAATGTGCGTTGCAAATTGTGTTAGTTGAAGAATTATTTGTGTGTCTGTGTATTCTCTAGAATGGCATATGGCATTGCAAGGCTGGTCACAGCAATGTTGCACTGTTCTCAATATTAATCTTTTAGGCAAATAGTTTTTTGTTTTAATGGAACATGATTGTAGAAATAAAAGTAAGAGCCTATTCATAATTTTTATTAAAGTAGCTATGTGACAAAGTGCCAACTGTTGGCTTTCTGCCTGCTGTACCTTCAGTGGGGAACAAAATGGATTATTTCTGAGGTGAGTGTTCTGAGAGTTGAGAAAAGCATAACAAAGTCAACAAAAGCTTTACTTAGTGGTTTTCTGACCTTTATATGCTCCAAGCTAGAAGGAGGATGCTGAAAAAGGCTTGTGTCATGGTTATCTTAATGTCCATGGTTAAGTGCAACTGCTCTTTGACTTCCTGCTCTGTGACATTTTAATAATTGGCAACCATGTGAAATCTGCAGCATTACAGAAATAGTTCAATAAAAGATGTCTTATAAAAATCCTTTCCTTTTTATGAGCTTCACTAATGTGGGGAAGGAAGTTGCTAGGTATCTTAGGCTTGATTTGTAAGGTATTTCTCAAGGGGCAATTTTCAAATACATTTTTGGTATAGAAGAGGAAATTTAAATATAAATATGCTATTATTTAAATATAAATACATACCAATTATTTGTTCTCTTTTTAGATCATCTCCCAGAAACACAGAGTGTGATTTGCTAAAGCCTCATTTTTCTCTGTTAGGATTTTTCATAGGTGTTTCTTCTGGTGTTCTTATATCAACCAGGACTGTAAAGAAAGAAGGTCAATAATAAAATGTTAAAACTTTCTGGGTTACAAAAGAAATCTTTGATTCAGTAGGAAGTGACTTGTTGCTAAAGTATCTGAGGCGGTGTCTATTGGTTTTAGTTATTTTGTCTCTAAAACTCTTCTAATTTAGCCTTGAACCTATGCTCTAGAGTTTAAGGGTAGGATGTATTCTGTCTTGAAGGCAACCCCAATTTTAAGTTAAGCTTATCCCTGATGGGCAGCAAGAGAAGGTGACCAAGTTTCAGAGGCCTGGCATAACTGTTTGTGTCCCAAACACCCCAGCAGCATGTGATGCTGCTGAAAATGCCAGTTGTGTCAACTGATTTGGAAGGACTTCAGGGTACAGGTCAGTGTGGGCAAAGGGAGGGGGCGTACAAGACTGTCACAGATAATGCTCCACAGTCTCAAGTGCTCAGATAAGGTCAGGGTTGATGCAGCAGTACAGCTCTGCAGGACTGTGAATAACCAGGCCACGTGTTGGGCTGGGGGCAGCAGAGCCTTAAAATGCTGTTGGAAAGGTGGCACAAGATGCTCTCAAAGCACATTAGTTTTTCATTCCTCCCTGTAAGCCCTTTCCAGCTGACTTTTTCTGGACTGGTTAACTGGATCAAACAGCCCCTTGTTACACATCACAGTAAAGTCATTGTGAGAAACAAAGCATGATCACAGAACCCATGACTGTTTTCCTCTGAAAACTCATGTCTTGGCTCTGCTTCAATAGTTCATTATTATACAAGTGCCTGAGGGCTTATCTGCCTGCAAGACTCACATGAGTGTTTTCTGCAGGCTAAGGCCATCCTTGAAAAGGCACAATTCCACATTCCTGTTCTTTTAGCAGTAAGTGTGATGTGTCCAGTAGTTCTTGTACCGCCACTGGAAATCACATTACATTTTGAGAGGCTATCACCTGTAGACATTAAAACTTCCTTAAAGCTCTGCTTCCTTCTTGAAGATCCTGTTTTGAGGTAACACTTTCTCATTTGAAGCACAAGGGACTCGTGAATTGGACAGTAATGGAAGTAATGTCTTTGTAATAAATGAACAGTTCATAAGCATGTTATTTGTTACGACATTCAGAGTCACAGGTAACAGTGGTGCTATTTGGGGTTGACCAAAGCATAGTTGCATAATTCCTATGGTAGAATGACATTTAGTCATGCTAATGATGGAGCAATTGAGAATTGCTGGCACTTAAAATTAATTACTAGGCAAACATAAAAAGGAAAGGTGGGGACTATACTCATTGCTTTGCTGCTGCTTGCATCTGAGACTGCTTCTTCAGGGGATGTGACAGGTGATGGACCAGTACCAATTTATTGTGCTGCTTATGGTGATCCAGTTGCTAAGCAAACATGCAGGATGTGTATGTTAAAACTGCTTCTCTTCAGGGCTTGCCCAACAGTCTTTATTCATCTTTGAACTTTTGATTTGTTTGTACTGAAATCTTGGATGGTCTGGTAAGTTGTCTAGAGAATTGATTATATTAGGAAGCAAGTGGTCTGCTAGTGAAAACCAGTTCTGCTTTCTGTTGGAAATGTTGGATAAGGAAGCCATGCAACTGGGGAGGTTTTAAACTGTTGGATGTGAGGCTTTGTATAGAAATATTACCAGCACTCAGTGTACATAATGTGGTGTGTGTAATGTTGGAGCCAGATTTTCTGGCTGGTGTACTACTTGCAGTATGGATGAAGTAGGTTGTATAAATTACAAGCCTTCCCTCCTCCACTGGAGTGCAATGAATGTCAGATTGAAGCTGTCATGCTGGTGCTTTACAACTCCAGTGACACAGGATCCTAAGATAAACTCAGCCTTCATTTAGGGAAATTTTTAGCCTTTAACAACATGCCATGAAGTGAAGCAGAGAAAATGGAAATGGATTACAGGAAGTCTTCTGCGTTCCTTGCTGTTTTTGTGCTATAATATTTATGTCGTAGAGGATCTCTCCCAAGCTCTGATTTCAAACTCCCATGTGGACCAAAAGCAACATTTTATATGGCTTGACAAAGGTCCCTTTTCACTAAGTTCAAGTGACCTGAGGCAGATTAACATGCAGATTAATGTATTTGACAGTAATAAATCAGCTTTAACAAGTACCGAGGCAGAGATTTGTTTGGCAGAGAGTTTGGATAAGATATGGTATTTGGAGTTAAGTTGAACATTTTGTAGAGAATGATATAGTGGAGATGGTTAAAAATTTCCTGCTTTCCTTGGTTTTATGCTGATGCATCTTTATGCAATTTAGCTGTAACTGTGTGGAGTTTAAGTCAGAGTTATCTGGGTGAGTGAGCCTACAAAAATGGAAGGGTGTTAATTTAGATGAATGCATGCATTTTGTCATCCAGTGTGATGTAAATGTTTACAAGCTGCTGCATAGGACACATACTCTTTGGATGTTTTTCCCTCTCTATATAAATTAATTACGTAGGGTTTTGTTTTCTTGGAGAAACAGCCTTCATGTTGATTACACATCTTTCTTGTAGGAATCTTGGACTGTAACCTTCCCAAGCTTGAATACAAACATCAAGAGCCAGGGAGGAATTTGAGGCTGCCTTCCTCACAGGTAGCACAGCTGTTTGTCAAGAGAGCAGGTGTGTTGGGGAAAATTATTGCAGTGGTTAAGATGATAACTGCTGTGTGTTGCTCCATGTGGAAGGTACAAGATCTGTCTGTTTTGTTGTTCTCTGTTGTATTTCTCAGAAAGGAGGCTTACGAGAAATTTGAATGTTTCTGTAACAGGGTGACAGTGTGTGACAAGTGAGGCTTCCAGATTGGAGTTGATTGTTGAAGTGAGCTGCAGGAGAATATAAACCAGTCAGAGACAGGACTGGAAGATGTCATTCTTTTCCCCTTCAAGAGGAAAACTGTAGCAATGAATTTTTCAATTTGTTTGTTTTTCAATTTTGTCAGTTAGGGTTTGTTGTTTTTTTGTTTTTTTTTTTTTTTGTATGGGGTGGTGTTTTTTTGGTTAGTTTTTTCTTTTCCATTTGCACCTACTGTTCTGACTTTCGTCAGTGGAAATCAGTGACATCAAATTGCTGTGTGACAATTTAAACACTATCTCTGAAAGAAGTTAAAAATCATAGTTAACAGATTTTATCTAATCTGTATGTAAGAACAAAAATTAGGGCATACTGAGTGTTCTGATTTCTTCAAGTCTCTGGAAAAAAGCAAGTTAATTTCATTGAAACTTGAAATTCCAGGGAAGATACAATATAAACTAGTAAAACTACCTCTGGCTCAGGATTCTGCCTTCACAGTGGAGTTGCTGCTTAGCCTTCTGCCTCCTGAGACTCTCTGAGCACCCTCTTGTGTGTAATCCAAGCAGGCTGTGTGATACCCACCCTGCCTCCAAGCCCTGCTGCAGAAACATCTTTATGTTCTGGTGCTTCACTCGCTCAGTTTCCCTCCCCCTGTGTGTCACCCGTGCTCAAAGTGACAGGATCTCCCCGAAGCAGAGAGACCCAGCAGCTTTGGGCTGGTTGTGCTCAGCAGGCTGTGGGTGTGGGCAGTGTGGGAGCTGTGCCTGGCTGTGTTCATGGCACAGGTCACTGCAGCATGAAATCCTGACGGGAGGCTGCCGCATGTGCCAGGTTGCAGCACCTCTAACTGAGCCTTTCACTGTGCTCTGTCTCTGACCTTTCTGGTTGTACCCTTTGAGTCTGAAACCTGGCCAAGCTGCAGGGCCACCCAGCCAAGCTGGCCATTCAGGGGAGGAGGCACAAACCTGGCAGCCACAGGGCTTTTCTTTCCCCTTGTCCTCTTATGTAAGTCCCTGGCCAGAGGCTCTCGGGGTAGTGCCTCCTGGCTTCTTGGATGCCTGTTGGTATTCTTAGGGTGCTTTGCCTGCTGTCCCTAGGAAATTCTCTGTTTCAGCCCTCATCCTTTCTTCTACACAGTTTTTGTTTTCTGTCTCATAATAATTTGACTTCCTTCCTGTTTTATTTTGTTAGTATGCATTAGGCCCTTTGCTGTCCTTCCTCAGAGAGAACTCTATTTTAGAGAGGTTTTAGTGAGGATGTCCTTCCCCAAGGAAGAAAATAGCTTCTAAGCAGGAATGTGCAAGCAACTTAAAACAGACATGCACTGGTATTCAGAGGGATTTTTAGAGCTAAAGGTGGTTTCATGTGCTTGATGGATTTACACTGCATATTTGTCTATTCTCCTTGTGGATCCTCATTCTGTAGCAAAATGTTCCAAGGTTTGCCTATTGCTGTGTCAAAAACGAATTTTTTGTGTTTGAGGTCACCCAGGCTGATCTGCTAACTCTGTGTGACCTTACCTTGGTTGATGGGCAGTGGTTGGCATCTTCATGTTTCTTATTGCTGTTTGGGGTGGTGCTGTTGTAGACACAAACGTTAGGAAACATGTGCTTTGTTGAAATCTTAACTGCAGTTTTGAGTGGTCACTTCTGGTTCCACATAAAGCTTTCTTTCCTGTGACGAACAAAACCTTCTCTCAAATAACTTAGTAAATGTGTAAAATGTAAAACTTACAAAATAATACACATTAACTAACGCATATTAAAAACAGATACTGGATTTTGTATTTCTTAAGTTCAAGGCTTGTTTCATTTCTTACTTGTTTACTTAGCTACAGCTGCTTGCTTATCTGCATAGGTCAGGGCTTGCCTGGTTATCTGGGCAGGTTGAAGGTTTTCCGAGGTTTTCCTTCTGCTTTTTCTCATGTATTAAATTCACAGCACTGCTTATTGACTTTCTTAGGACTTACAGCCTGGCAGTGTCTCCTTTTTTTTCCAAAATCATGTGTGCCACTACTGTACTGTCAATGCTGCAAGAGCCTTGCATGCTTTCCATGATGGTGTACCTGGGGATACAAGTGGGTAAGGCAGTGGCTTTGCTCTGTATGCGTTTGCTCTGTTTGGCCCCCTGTATGGAGTTCTCAGCCAGAGGACTCAGCTGAGAACATCTTTGGCATACAAATTAGTGGCTGGCTTCTCTATGTAGCTCTCAGTCCTCTGCTGGGAAGCTTGGCCTGTGTCTTCTGTCTGTCTGTCTTTCTGTGCACATCAGTTGAATCTGAAGACCTGTGTTGCATCTCGGTCACACCTATTGATACAGTAGCTTGTCTTCACATCAAAATTACATTAGATTATTTTTCTTACAGAGAGAGAACAATCTCATCCCAGAAACAGCTCCTTTATTTGCTAACTCCATTGACAGTAGGTGTTGTCAGCCTAAGGTATTTTTTTCTTCTTTGCAGAACAGTTTATCTGTGTAGTTTTACATGTATTAACACCCCTTACAGATGCAGTTGTTCAAGAGTACCTTCAGTAAGTATTTGGAAACTAGGACATATAACTATTCAGTAGTTTGCTGACCCAGTTCTTGCTTTCTGCTCGTGTTCCTTGTCTGGGCCCTTGTCCAGGAAATCAACTGAAATTCCTACCCTTCCTACTCTAAGGTTTGTGAAGGCTTATCGACTTGGCCATGTTTCCTTCCTGTTTTTAAAGTTTCTTAAAGCAATGGAGTGTCTCCTGTGATATCTAGAGATTCTTTCTGCAGACAGAAAGCACAGGCAGTGAATGCCAGGCTCACTGGTTTGTGTTTAGGTGCTGTTGTAGGAGTGTGTATACGTGTATGAAAGGCTCTTAGGTGCAAAACAACACTGACAGGTCACCCCAGCACAGAGTTCCCTCTCTGGGCAGAGGATGTTGCCAGTTCAGGTGGCCCATTTGGTTGCTTTTCCTGGGGCTGTTTCAGACCTTGTTATTCTATTGTAATTTTCCTGTAACACTTTGAAGACAACAGTGGATGGAGTCTTGCGTTCCTTCAGCTTTGTAGTTATGTTCTTGTTTGTGGTCAAAGAGGAAGTGCCCCTTGTGCATGTGTCTGTTTATAAAAGTGACATGTGTGCAGGTATGGCCAAGAATTTATTGCTGCTACAATGGAAATCTTAACAGTGTGACTTAGTTTTTCTTTCTGAAGTCTGACTAGTGATTCTAAGAAGAATGTTGCAGTTACATACATGAAAATGTTGCCACATGCAGCTAAAATTGTGACACATGGACTTTTTGGTTTCTGTCTCTGTGATTTATTTTCGCCCTTCCATTGGTGCTCTGGGTCTTTAGATCAGCAGCGTTGGACTGCTGGAGAGGGTAACAGAGGTTATCAGCCCTAGGAGTGATTTGTTGGGGGGAGTATGATCTGGATGTTGCCTGTTTCTTTTTCCTCTCTCTAGGATCCACTTGAGTTTCCTTGGTATCTTTGCTAATAGGCTTTTATTCCTCTTTTCTCTCTTCATTGGTCTAAAGCTTCAGGTTATATCTGAATTTCTTATATATAGTGCCCTTTATGTATGTGAGGTACAATTTCTTTGTCACCCCTAAAGCCAGGTTTGCCCAGCTGCAGGTCTGCATTTTTTAACTGTGCATTAATGGGTTCTTGAGCAGTGGGGTGTCCTGGTGGCCAGGCTGTGTCCTGTTTCATATCCCATGCCTGTGCTCCTGTGCACTGCACCCTGCTTCTCCACTGTTGGCACGCTGGGCCAGTATTTCTCAACACCACTGTCAATTCCTCTTTCTGTGGAGTATAACTGGAGGTTAAATCACACCAAGGTAAACAAGTAAATGGCATCTGGGCAGGTGGAAGAGCTGCTGTCACAGCTGAACTGCATAAAAGCTGAGGTTCTTGCAGAGAAGCCTGCTAGACCTCACTCCTGGCCTTGTGGCTCAATGGGAGCACATGGGCTCCTGCTGGCATTGCTGCATTCACAGGGCTCCATGGATATGGTTTCCCCTCATTCCATGTCCCCACATCCCTGCATGTCACTTGCAAGTCCAGGAAGGGTGTTGCTGACCCTCTTATGACTCCAGGCTCTGGAGCAGGAGTAAATGATCCTGCAGCAATCCTGTCTAACCTTGCCTTGTGGGGAGCTGTGTGGGCAGGAGGGCAGCCAGTGGTGCTTAACTGTGAGGTACATCCAGCATTGCTTACTGGGAATGCTTCACATAATGCTGCTGTGTTTTCTTTTGTGAATTTCATCATTAGAGTAAATGCTGCATTCTGCACATGGTTAAGGCAACCTGGGTGTCTAATTTCAACTTTTTCTGTTTATGTGAAATTAAGCCTTTATTCTTGTTTTGTAATAAGAGATTTTCGTAAGTGTAAACTTTGTGTCTGTTTCCCCAGAGGATTTTTTTGCTTAATCTGCTGTTGTTGGAGTTTTATGTTGGAAATTATCTTCTGTAAATACTTTGACAGAAAAAAATAATCTTTAGTTTCCTGTATTGGTGCTGATTGTCACCAATCCAATGTTACAGCCAGTCCTCCTTGTGCTTAGCAAGCAGTGTAGCTCTGTTACAAAGGGTGGATGGCAATTACATGCTTCCAAGTAGGGACACAATATTTTTTTTGCACTGAAAGTATTAAAAGATAGGTGCTCCTCATTGCCCAGTTCATTTACAGCATTTTTTTTTCAATTCCATTGTGTGTTTGGGGGGTTTTCTGGTTTTGAGGTGTGGTGGTTTTTTTGGTGTTTTTTTTTTTTTTTTTTTTTTTTTTTTTTTGAGTTGAAGGAGATGTGGATCACACACATACACACACCCCATCCTTATTCCAAAATGATTGTCTGAATGCACCAACAAGTGGTGTTGAGTCATGGAAAACATCTAACATGTATATTCACAAAATGTTTCCTGATTACTTGTAAGTTAACATGAGCATGTTCATGATCTTAAACTGTTTCAGTCAAAAAATTACCCTGGGATAGCTGTACTGGTTAGACCACACACTGCAGTAAAACCCTCTGTGGAGAACACAGTGGTACTAGCAGAAAGTGTTTTGGTCAAAGAAACCACAGCAAGATGACATTTTGTGTGAGTCTCTTAGTCTTGGACCTGCACGTGTGTTTTGAGTTCAAGCTACAGCCCTACTTCATTTTCACAGTATTCTCATAAGGAGGCTTGGGTGTTTTGAAATCTCTCCTTAGTCACAGGACAGTAGAAAGTAAAAGATTAACTTAACATTTCTGCTTTTAAATTGCATCACTGGTGTCTTACGATATCAGTGTCCTTGGTCTTGTTTCAGAATTCAAGATGAGCTATGTTACCAGGAAATAAATTTATATCTGAAGGAGTGGCACTAAATGTAGAGGAGACTAAATGTTCACATCAGCTTTTCCTAATTCTCAACAGTATTTGTCTTTTAAAACCAAAATTATTCTCTGGCTATTGCATTAAGGAAGTAAAGTAGTTAATAAGTAGCCTTACCTGGTTTTATGTGGAACTTCAGCCACTTGACTAAATCTGCTTCTAATTGGCATAAATTGGATGCAGTCTAGTTATGGTGCATCTGCTTCTTTTCCCTGAATTTTGGTTGTTAAGAAGGAATCTGAAAGATGATGCAGCACTTTTTTTGATCCTAGACTGATACAATTCTGTGGATGTGGATGCTGTTTCTACAGTGTTCCTGTAGCATTTTTGCTACAGACAAGTAGCAACTTTTTAGTTGTCTGACTTGTGGCAAACAAAAACATAATGGCTTTTGAGGAAAGGGATATGTGCTGTTTTCAGCTGAAGAATGCCATTGCTGAGGGCAAATGAAGCAGTAACTTTGCTTCATGCTTATTTTTTTACTAATATGGGAGTGGAAACATTTTGCAAACCTGACCTGTCAGCCACAAAACAAAACACTGATGAGCAAGCTCACAACCTTATGAGTAAAGGTTATCAATAAAGTTAGAGAGCAGGTGCTTCCAAAAACTGGAAAGAGTGTTGTCATCTTTTTCCAACCTAGCCTCTATTAAAATGAGTGATCTTGGTAAGGGGATGGTTTGCTTTGCCAGGTGTGGTCTGCCCCTGGTCAACAGGTTGTAATAAAGACCATGATGAGTACATTTATAACAATTAAAGGTTAGGGCCAACTGATAACTGCCAGTTTTTCATAGGTTAGGATAAAACATACAGTGAAACCTTTGGGGGTGGAGTGCTGCCCTTGGGCACCATGTCCAGGCTGTTTCCCCAGCAGTGCTTTGAGCCAGTGCAGTTCGTGTGTGTGACAGCATTTCATGGCAAATGATGATCTCGTTCCCCTCCACTGGTTAATGTTTTTCCACAGGCACCTGGAAGGGCTTGTGACAAGCATCAGAGTGCCTGTGGAGTGGGCAGCTGGGAAAAGTGGAGCTGTTTATTGCCCAAAGAGGGGAAAGTGGAGCTGCCCCCTCTGTGCACCAGCCAGGCCTTCAATCTGCACACCTGAATAAAGAGATGTGCACTAAGAAGCACTGAAGGCAGCACTGTCCTAATGACTGCTGTTGGAAGTTTGCAGCCTGAAATGTGCATATTCCTCTTTGGTTTTAAAAGCATGGCTGCAGTGTTTGTTTTTATATAATTGCTCCAGGCCTTGGAGCATTTTCTGGAGCAGTAAAAGATCTTGGTTCAGTTTTTAGAGATTGAAACCCAGGCTTCCTAGGAGGAAGGGTGGGGGTATGCTTACCTATGGATTGCTGCTATCTTGGTGCCCTTTGCATTCCCATGCAAAGATTCTCTCTGTAGAGAGGTTAAAGGAAGTAAACTCAGTTTCATGGTGTAGCTCTGCATTTTAGTGCCTGCTCCAAATACTTTGGCTTCTTCATCTTCACCCAACACTTTTGTGAATTGGATGCCCTTGAGGCAGTAAAGTTTGTGTTCTGAATTTTCACTGAAGGGGAAAGTGATGTTTAATTTCAGTCTTGCACTTGTAGACAGTCTGTGATCCCAAGTGTTACTAGCATAGAGGAACTGCATCTTTTTGTTGTTGGCAGCCATGAAGCAAGTTGATGTGAGTAGCATGCCGTGGAAATAAAATCATGAAAGAGCAAAAGATGGGATTTTCTCACTTGGAGAAACTGAGACATTTAATGAAATATGTACCAAAAGCAAGTTTTCCATATCTGGGCTGTGGATATTTGTGGAATGTAATGTGAAAAGAACTTGAACTTCTGTTCTCAGTTTCGTACTTCTTTTGTGACAATTCACTGGGTTTTGGTTTATTGAAGAGTAGAACGGATTTACAGCAGTCATCCAGTCTGTAAGGGCTGGACATCGTGCTCTGGGGGTGGGCCAACCTCTGACATAGCTCTTTACTCGGTTAAAAAAATGGGGTCCGATTTGCAGTACAAATTGGACAAATGTTGTAACAATGTAACGGGATCCTCTGAAATGGAAGCATTTCGATAATGCAGGCAGGCTGCTGGCTTGTTCCCTTTCTTTGAATCCAAATGCATCAGAATGTGCTTGATTGTTTGCCTCTGCAGCCTGCTGTGAAATAGCTGGGGCTGAAGTTCCAGTGACAGTTTACAAGTTAAAAAGACAGCTTTTTGGCCACTGACCCTCTGCGGGAGTCTAATCTTTGTTTTGTAGATGCCTCTTTATCTAGGGAAATTACATCAAGAAAAGAGGTGTTGGATTACTTCCTCATTGTTCCTCTTTGTTAAAGATGACCTCCAAAGAATTTTTACAGGCTGATTTGTACTTCTCCTTTAGGGTACATTGAGAAAACAAAGTCTTCTGTGAGAATTTCCTTCCCCTCCCGTTCATACAAACCCTTATTTGCTTTGTTTTTAACTGTAGCTTTGGAATGTTAACTGTGGACATCTTAACTCCTGAATTGAAAAAGATCGAGACTGTTGAATTAAAAAAAAAAGGGAAGATAAAAGTTCCTTATTTTAAGTTGTTGTTAGAATGCTTTTATTGAGGGACAGCTTGTGACAACCAGAAGATAGTAGTAGAAATGCAATGTGCCAAGAGAGCTGCGTTTCAGTTAGTATACCTTATTTCACTCAAGGTAGCCAGAATCAGCTGTTCCACAGGCACAAAAATAGCCTGTGTTCTTACCCCAGTCAGTCTGTCCATGGGTTGCAGTGGAAGTGCTCTGCCATTTGTACCTGTGCTGACAGTTCTGGGAAGGGAATTGTGCCTGTTCTAAGGCCTTGCCTAAACATCCTGGGATTTGGTGGAGTCTCATTTCAATCAGCTTTGCCATTCCACTGGCATGGTCGTAGCTGTCATGGCACATGGACACAGGCAAGGCAGGGTTTGTAGATTGATACAGCTTCCCTTACAAGATTTTTCAGGCACTCAAGCCCTTCATTAAATATTAAGCATTAATGAATGTTCTGAGAAATGTGTAGCCTGAAATTTTCATGACAGTCTTTTGTTCTTTTGATAACTTAAGGTCTGTTAGGGGGGATGAGCTAATCTTAGGAGAAGTCACCCACTGTGTATACGATGTTTATGCTTTAATGGCTGCTTTGGGATCTGCAAGGAAAGAGCATGCAGTGGATGCCATTGCCTACCTGAACAGGAAAGTTTCTGCCAGTAGGGCAGTTGAGAGGGGATTGTAGGGAGAAGCAGTTTTCATTCTTCTTCCAAATACCAGCTACAGCCAGAATTAAATACCTTTTGAGGTTCATTCATGTGCTGCTTACAGGAAAGAGCATACTGACAAGAGTGGAGTACTGGAGAGATTGCTTTGCTTAGGGGTAGTGGGAGGTAGTCTGACCATCCAGGACTGTGTTTTATCCTCAAAAGTGACAGATCTTTTAAATTTAACTACAAACACTACTGTTAATGTGTTTTCTTTGTTTTACTACCACGTGTCATCATTTAGCTGAGGCAGTAAATCAGCCCTTGAGCCAGGTGAGTTCTGGGAGCTTGGAAGGGCTGCAGTGCTTATCCTAGGGAGTGTCATACAGAGAATAAAGGCATTATCCTGTGGTGCTTAAGTCTGGCTAACTGGTCTTTCCTTATCTTCAGCAGTGAAGCAGTGTCCTAAATATGCTGTAGCTGTGGGTGTTGACTCCTGTGACATTGCACAGCTGCAGTGCATGCTGAAATAATGCTGCCTTCTGGTTCTGTTTGGGAAGATGGCAG
This sequence comes from Molothrus ater, assembly GCF_012460135.2. Taxonomy (NCBI): domain Eukaryota; kingdom Metazoa; phylum Chordata; class Aves; order Passeriformes; family Icteridae; genus Molothrus; species Molothrus ater. Next base: position 67,388,742 of record NC_050482.2, read on the forward strand.
GGCTGAGCTTCAGACTGGCACTGACTGTCCTCCTGTGGGGCTGGCTGCTGCTGGACTGGCGTGCAGGGAGCAGCTGAGGCTCCTCCTAGGGCTGTGTGGCAAGGCAGCAGCACATTGAATTGACTAAAGCCTCATTTTGTGCTTCTAGGCTGTGTTTAGAACCCTGCTTGCATGAAACTGCCAAGTCCTTTCTAAAAGCTGATGGAGCATTTAGAAGTTTTCTGTATTAAAAAACCCAACAGACCAAACTCTGTAGTTGCTTTTCTCAGCTTATTTTAAGCACAGCAGGAACTCACTGATTCATCTACATGCTGATATTATGGATGCAGTCATTAAGTAGATTTTAAGTCATCATGGCAACTTCCTCTTTAAATGGAAGCTAATTTTAATGAAACCTTTAATTTGCATGCTACAAAAAATGTTGAAGGATTTCATTTATGAGATTGATAATCTCAATGAGACGCAAAACAATATTTTCCAAGACCTCAAGTGTTCTATAGCTTTCCATTTTCTAGTTTTTGTTTTTGTGAACTGTGCAGTCTTAGGCAGAATGGGGCAGTAAGTATCCTCACAATGCTTCAACCATCATCTTCTGGTTAGATTCTACTATACTTAGGAATACTTCCTGATTTCTTAGGAAAAGGTCATCCTTCACTGAGCTGTGAGTCATAGAAACTTTATGATAGAACTCAGACTGCCTATGCCTTTCCTGTTCATAATCTTCACTGCTTTCTTTCATTTGTGAACAAATATTTCAGGCTATTTGCACTTCTGTGTTGGCACCTTCCAGTTGCATTCAGTCAGTAGTACATTTTTAAAAAGAAGTGAAACCCAGTAGTGGTGATTTTGGATTAGCTTTTATCTTGCTTTCCTTTGCATGCTCATTTAGGGCAAGCATATTTAGCACTGTGAGGATCCTGCATGAATGACATGGAAACATCTTAGTTCACTGAACAATCCCACTGCCATTTCAAGAAACGACAACTTCTATTTCTGCAGAGCTCAGAAGATCAGCTCTGCTGCTCAATGCAAATCTGACTCTCTGGAGGTGAAATGCATCTTTTATTTTTAACCTTAGTGAGTACTTGGCAGTGAGTGCTGGTGAAGTAAATCCTCAAGGCCTGATGTAAATTGGCATTCCTCTATCTATTTTATTAGGAGAGCCTTTTGCAAGCATCTTGGCCAAATGTGGTTCAGCCTGTTGTGTGGTTGTGCTGTGTCCCGGAGCATTGCTCTCACAATGTCACAGAGGTGATGTAAGGACAGGCAATACTGCTGGTGCTGCAGCACACAGTGGCAATGCTATTGCTTAAATCTGGCTGAAAGGAGAGCCAGTAAAACTTGCTGGTTCAACGTCTCATGAAATTGCCCAATCTGTGCAACCAACTAGGGCTGTTTGTACTGACTACCTGTTTGAAATGTGTGGATTAGCAGGCAGGGGCGTGTGCCTGTGTGTAACTGTTGTTTATGAGCACCTGCTCTGCTTACTTGCATTTTTCTGGGTTTAGCTCCAGCTTCAGATTGGTCCCGTGTACTTATTGTGGTCTAACCCCAGTGGGCAACCAAGACCCACACAGCTGCTTGCTCACTGCCCCAGTGGGATGGGAGAGAGAATCGTAAAAGAGAGAACCTGTGGGTTCAGATAAAGACAGTTCAATAAGTAAAGCAAAAGTTGTGGATACAAGCAGAGCAAACCAAGGAATTCCTTCACCACTTCCCATGGGCAGGCAGGTGTTCAGCCATCCTATCAGGAAAGCCAGGCTCCATCAATGTAATGGTTACCCCAGCCAAACCCAGCACAGTACTGTACTGAAATTGTCTCTTATAGGCTGTCTTTTAAATTAAGATGTCCATTAGCTTCATTTCAAACTGTAGTTGTTGTTGTTTCTCTGGTGTTCAGCTATCCCATCAGGAAAGCCAAGCTCCATCACATGTAGTGGTTACTTGGGATGAATATTAGCTCTCCCCCAGCCAAACCCAGCACAGTACTGTACTGAAATTGTCTCTTATAGGTTGTTTTTTAAATGAAGATGTCCATTAGCTTCATTTCAAACTGTAGTTGTTGTTGCTTACTCTTTTCTTTCTTACACCAGTTTTGCCAAATGGTAGTCTTCATGTTTCTTGCATAAAAATAGAATTGTGAATTGGCTGCTCGAAATACAACAAAAACAGTTAAGATTTCAGTTCTGTGGCTTCCTGAATATTTGTTCCTGCTCTTAAAATCTACTTGCTCAACTCCTTCACTGAGCTTCCTGTGTAATGTTGCTAAACCTCCTCTTAATTCTCCTGTGGCTCTTGTGTTTACCAAGTAAACAGCTGTGGCCATTTTAGCTGTTGCATCTCAGATGGAGGTTGCTGACCCTGCAGTGAAGGTAGCAGGAAGGTGGGGATGCCATCTGCTCTGCTGTCACATTGTCACCTTACCATCCTGGGTGATTAAAGCACTGTGCCATACTGAACTCGGACAACTTGAGGTATCATTTAGTTCTGCAGAGTCTGTTACCTGCTCATTAGCAGCTCTCTCCTCTGAGGATTGCCAGGCAGCTGAGGGGATAGAATATTACAAACTGCTGCAGCAAAATTAACTAGAGCCCATTTGTCAGAGCTGAGAATTATCTTGCAGTGATCATATGTAAATGAAATGAGTTCCTGTAAGGACAGAATACATTATTTATTGGCTTTTTGGAGGTGACGTTTTATTACAAAACTGCCAATATCAATTCCCCGTCTTATATTTTTAATTTTCCCTCCTACATTATGACAAATTTCAGCATCTTTTATTGGGCAGTAAAATTCCAATTTAATTATGCATGCTGGCAAGTTAAAACTTGTTAGATGGGTTGTCTTAATGTTGTGTGTTAGTCACATCAGAGCACTTAGGTGCTACAGTAATGACACCAGGTGATTAGTACAAAAAGAATAGATTGTCATTCCGAGTGATTCTGAAGCCTCAGCTGTGGCTTCGCTCTCATAATGCATTCTGATGCTTTCTGGCATTCAGACTGCAGAGTTCTCTGGAGATTGTGCCACTGTCAAATAGTCTCTCTGAACTGGCTGCTGAAGTGACACCACACAGGGGTGTACAAAACAAATGGCTAACCAAAAATACTCTGGATGAGGGCTCAGATTAACAGTTGTCATCAATTTTCTGTAAATTTGATCAAATCTTTAGCATTTTGAGTTAAATTTACCCTGGATCCTTTTTGCAGTGTTGTAAGTGTAGAAGACAGTTACTTTCCTGAGTAGGAACCATGGGTTATTGTTTTATGGGGGATTTACCTGTTTTTGATTGCTCTGATGGAGTGAACAGTGCTTAAATTTGTCTGCTCTAATTCCTTGCACAAGTAAAGACACAAACTCATTCCTTGCAGTGATTGTGACCATGTTAATTTAAGCAAGGGAAGTATAATCACACTGTGTACTACTACCCTCCTTGCAGTCTGTCTAAAATTAGTTGCTGCTTGAGATCTGCTTGAGATCTGCTTGATTGCTATTACTAGTACCTAATGTCCTAGTTTGGTGAAACCTAGTCTGATGATTGAGCTTGGGTATGAGCTTCAAACCTGCAAAAATACAGTAATTATAGAGTACCTGTGATAAGTGGTGTATTTCTAAATAGTATTAACAGCCTGCTGCTTGCAATTTTGTAGAAATAATTCATAAAAGTTGACTGTGGTTTTGTAGATTTACTGCTTTTTGAAGCCCACTTTCTGTCACCTTTCAAAGTTGTGTTTAACTTGTGTTAAACACAAGGATATGAAACTGTTAGTGGTCTCAAGGTGAGGATTCATTACCCAGCAGTGAAGAAATGTGTGTAATTGATCCTGTGGGATTTTGGGCACATATAAAAGCAGTTGTCACAGCTGTTTGGTAGCTGGTAAGCAAGCTCTTCTTCCAGCCAACTTCTGCATTCCTCTTTTTAACTTCAGTTGAGTTACACAAACGATTTTTTTTTTTCTTTCAGAGCCAAGACATAATCAGCCAAACTGAACCAAGAGGAAAGAGAATATTTGAGAAGGCCTCCAGCATCTCATGAACGAACCAACGGAACTCGATAATGCCGGTTCTGCAGAGCCAGGTCTGCGGCTCAGAAAAGGACACATGTCTGACCCTGCAACCACACAGGCAGCCTTTGAAGAGGACAGCTCTCAAGAGAGCCTTCTTCTAGTGGAGACACCACTGTCTTCTGACCAGGAAAATGTAAGCCATATGATTGATTGCCTGTTAGGATTTCTAGGAAAAATGAGTTTTGACCTCAGCGCTTCAGTGTTGTAATCTAACTTTGGGAAATGTGGACCATGAGCCTGCAACTTAGTGCCTGCTAAATAACTGTAATAATACCAGGAAGGTTCCAGAAGTATTCAGTTGAATAAATGTATGGGCACTTGGGTGACAAGACCGACTAGTAATAACTAGTTTTACCAGCTTTTCTGTTTTTATTTTGTCCTCAAAGAAATGGGACTTGTACTGGTTTGTGTTCTGCCGAGATGCTGTTCATACAAAAAGATTTTTGTTCTGTAATTTTCAATTAATTGTAAGTGAAAGGAGATGTACTGGCTCTGGCTGCATGTAATCAGACCCTTGGCTGATTGGTATCTTTTTGATGATTAGGACAGAAAAATCTGTTTGCAAGCATTCTTGCTGTAATTAGACTGAACAGTGCATGATATCTTATCTCAGACAGTAGCCAGTAACAGACTCACAAGGCAGAGCAAAAGGATGGGGAAGCCCCTTGTGTTACTTCCCAGGACACTCTCCCAGTCTTCAGCAGTTGTTGGCTCACAGATTTTCTGAGCCAGTGGCAATGTCTGCAAATTTTTGGTGCATGAACCTCTATAAATTTTGGCAGCCACAACATGCAGAAAGGCATCCACAGCTTTAATAGGTGTTCTACAAAGACACAGTCCAAGCACTGGAGAAAAGTACCTTCTGGTTAGAGATTTCCATAACTGTAATTAATGCTTCTCCCAGGATATATTCAGATGGATATCAGCATAGTTAAGTGGAAGAGGCATTCATCTTAGGCTCACTATCCAATTTATCATGGATTAATGAGTTTACTGTATCAGCTCAGTCACAGCAAGTGTGTGGTTTTAGCCAGCAGCAAAAACATGCTGGTGCTACTTAATGTACGTTGGGCTGTGGCTGTAATTGCATTTGCCACAAGTTCTGGGTGTTTGCATGGCCCAGTGTCATGGATCAGCTGACATGAGAACTGGTATTTGCCTTCTCAGCTTGATGAGTTGGAGCCCTTACAGAATTTAGTTCCAAGCATTCCTGTAATGAGAAGTCAGGATTGGTATTTGTGTCTAGTAAGCCAAGCCAGTGCACTCACAGTTGTACTGCAATAAATTCTCTAGAACATTCTCAGTACCCTGATAAGGGAGACACCCAGTCTTTTTCCATTTTGTGGAAGGGTGTGAAGCATGTGTTTAAGGTGCAGAGTCTTGGCCAAAACTGGTTAGAAAAAGAAAGGTTGAGTTGTGGTAGCAGATATTTTGAATTTACATATTTATCTTTCGGTGTGTTTGGGATCATCTGCTGTGAAGGCTGTTTTCATTCTTGTCTCTGACTTTCCTGGTTGAATAAGTAGAGTTACCTGTGGATGGAATACCCAAGGTAAAAGTCCATAATTGATTATCTGCTTTAGTTCTTTCTGTACGTTGCTTAGCTAAACAGAAATTATCTGGCTGAATGTTTAATTCTAACATTTTGGCAATGAAACAGTTGAAATACTTTCATTCTCTTTCAGGCATTCGTAGCACATGTTGTCTTTTTGTTTTTTTTGCTTTCATCCATACAACAAATGTTTGTGGTTTTTTCATTTTGGCTCACTACAAATGTTTGGCTTTCTGGTGTTTGATTTCTCTTTCCTGGTCTCCTGAAGTGCTGTCACAGAAATTTGTTTTTGCCATTTGGGTCTTGCTGTTACATCTTAATCTGCATCACTTTCTCTGCCATATGTGGCCTTGTGCTTTTTAAAATTTTTTTTCATCCTTTTATTCTGATCCTCAGTGATTTCTTGGGTTTGTTAGTATGATGTCTTTAAATTGTTTTTTGTCTTAAAAGGCTAAATAATTGATGCCTCTAATGGATCATCCCAAAACACTTGGCTGTCAAAAGTGCCAATATTGGCTTGCCAAATGGCCTTTATTATGTGATATTCTGCAGTGTTCCAGATAATCTGGAAAAAACATTATGCTATACATCTTCTTCTGCCTTGTGTAAGCCTCAGCACAGCTGTTGCTCAAATGTCAGCTTGGATTCCCTCTTCTGCTCTGCTGTGCATTCTGGCTCTGTGCATCTGTCTCAGCAGAGCAACGTGTATTTGTTCACTAGAGTGACTCCTAAGTTCAAAAGCCTCATTTTCCTCTGGTCTGGAAGAGATTCATGTTCAGATAACAGTAATATAAGGATATTGTTCTTGGCTAGGTGGCAACCAAGCTGAACATAGCCTTATAAAGGTCTCAGGTAGTGCCCACTCTGAATGCAGCCACGATGGGGCTGATGGCAACAATTCCCTGCTGGATGAGGGCTGTTGTCATTTCATATTCTTCTAAATGCTTCTACTTAGGAGAAGCTTTTATCATAGTAAATATGTGTTCTAAAATGTACTGGGCTTAGGACTTGAGGTATTAGTGTAAAAAGATGTATATTTTTATCCTGTAATAATGTGGCATTGTTTATTTTCCCAGTGCCTCCTATTACTGTGCTTACATCATTGCAGCTCTGATATAAAATCTTCTCCAAACCCTTCTATACAAGATTCCTTTCCCTACTTGTATATCCACTTCCTGCTCCACTTGTAGAAGGAAGCAGGCTGAGCTCTTAAGAGGTAGTAGTTGATGAATTTTTGATGAATTATTAGAAAAGACTTTTCTAAGGAGGAAGGCATGGAAGCGTGTCATTATGTTGTTCAGAATTAATTTCAATCTTCCTCACAGCTTGTATTGTATACTATGTACTTACAGTTTTGATGGACCTAAATATTGGTCCTCATAAGTAATAAAGCTTTTTTTTTTTTTTTTTTGCTAAGAAAATGAAGATGATATTAAGAAATAAGATTTACTCCTAAAAGGTTTTTCTTTTCTGAGGCTTTTGGTCCTGGCACCTACCTGGGAGGTTGCATAGCTTTGAACTAAAAATGAAAGATTGAAAGATCCTACTTTCTGTAAATTGTGGCATTCAGGAGATGCATGTAGCAAAGAATTACTGGCCATAAGCATAGAACGTGCTTATTCAAAATAATAATAACACAGCTGCATTCTTCTGCCAGTGCTGTTAATCTGCCAATTTTATAACAATTCCTTTGAGAAGATAGGAATCATATAACGTCAATATCCTTTTTATACCTGAACCCCTCTCAGTCTGTATTTTATTCCATAGCTCTATGGTCTGTCCTGGAGTGCAGATATGTCCATAGATTATCCCCTCCTCCCAGTACCAGTTTCAAGGACTAGATACACATCTTGCTGTCTTTAAATGTGAAATTAGTGTAGTGGCAGGTGAGTGGTGAGCCTTCTGTGGCTTGGACCAATAGTAACCATTTGTCTGCATGATAAACACTTGATTATGAGAAAAGCATCAAGCAAAAGCTGCATAATTCTTCTCATTCCTTCAGCAGTTTAAACTTATTTTCCTTTTCCTGGTTTCCACTATGTGCCGATAAGGCATTTTTCAGCAGGTGCTTCCCTCCTGTAGCATCCTGGATTGCCTTGCCTTTGGGACAGCATCCTTTCTCCTGTCCCAGAGTTTGTGTCTTAACTGCCTTTGTAATTCCAGCAGTGATAGTTCCTAAAGAAATCTCTCCTGCTGTGACTTTGTTAAGCTGACACAATCAAATGCATGTGACTTCTTACCCGTGTGATGAATGGGCTCTTTATGCAGCCCTGAAACCCTGTGCTTGGCTCTTTCCCTTTGTACTTTAACCTGTCAGTGACAGGAGGTAAACAACAGAACCATTTTCTTTGCCTTTGTTCCAATCATGGGTTTTCCCCGTGCTTGGATGATGATTCCTTTCATCTTCCAGTGAAGTTGAGCTGTTGTGCAGTTGTCCTGTGAGGCACCAAAATGTGCCCAGAAGGTGGAGAGCTGTTGCTTTGAAGTGTTTGATAATTTACAGTAAGGTTCTGGGGGGAGGTTTGTGTAGCCCTCAAGTTGTCTGAATGGGCAGAAGGAATTTGGGTAAATACTCCTCTGGATTGCTTTTCAGGGAGTGTGGGCTTTGAAGGGAGAACTTGGTTGACCTCTGACAAATTTCATGATATTTCCATGTACTTACAGGAATCTTTCTAGAGCATAAATACCAAAGTGACTTGAAGGAGGAAGGCAGAAGGATGTAACAGAATTTCAGGTACAAAAGAGAAATTTTAGAGTAATTTAGGGTGAGCAAAAGACTCAAGGCTTTTACTTGAATCATAAAACTTAAAGCATTTTCTGTTACAGAAGTGTTTATCTACAAGGGCAGACTACAGGCAGACTTTTTGGTTTTGCAGAGGATGTTTGTCAATAAATGGAATTGTCTTCTTGACTTTCTGGTGCATGCCAGCTGAGTGAAAAAGACAGGTGAAGTCTTGAAGGTCAGAGAGAGACATTTGAGTCTTAAGAATAGTTTTTCTGGGGGAAATATTTGTAAATTCTGATTGGGTGAAATTTCATCCTTTGCAAAGCTACTTGCAAGTTTCAAACAATTTAGCTTTCTTTTCAGTCTGGCATTTTTCTATTGGTTCTTTGGGGTTATGATTGAAATCTTGGCATTTGCTTCTGTGTTTGCCTTCTTCCTCCATTGCATTGCAGTTTTTCTGTGAATGGAAGAGGCCTGGTAAAGTCAAGTTGGACTTCCCACCAAAGCACATTTCCTTTTGTTTTAAAGCTGATTGTGTTCAAATGTTGTTGTTCTGTAGATTTCTTTATCACCTCTTCCTTTCCTTCATTTTTGCAACTCATAGCAAGAAATGTTAATTCTTTGAAAGCATGTAAGTTGACATTTTGCTTCAGATGAAAAGATCTTAACATCTGCATTTCTCCTTCACTTGCTGTTCTAAGAACTGGAAGTAATGTGAATTTTACTCATACTGCTAGTCACTGAAGTAAGTGCTCAAATAGAGTAAATTTTTTTCCTCCAGAAAAGCATTTTTGGATAGACAGAGCAGAATATCTCCAAGTATTCCCACTTAGACAGTATGAAGACAATGGGACACGTTTATGGAGATGGTTTCCAGGCCCCAGTGGTGCCTCCCTCGCTCATTAATGTGCCTGGGTTATGAACAGACTGTCAGAGCTTGAGAGACTGCAGGAGAGGCAAACTGGTGATCAGTCAGCCGTGCATGGCAGTGCCCAGGAGGCTGGGAACGTGTGGGAAATGGCCACTCTCCATGTCTGCTCTGTCTCCCAGAAAACTCTCTCTGAAGCACCAGGGAATTTGTCCTGGCTGATGGTTGTGCAGTTGCAGCTGGATTCAGTGTGTCCTGTTACTGGGGAGTGTTTCTGTGCTTTGGGAGGGCAAGTGTTGCTGCTCAGGGCTTGCTGCCTGTCAGCAGGTTTTGTGACCATTGCTTGCTGTGCTGTGTGTTGAAACTAGGAGAGGGAGGGAGTAGTTCTGTTTATAATTCACTGGCACAACAATTTCCCTGCACAGGGGTTAGATTCCATGGGTTTTGCCTTTGTTCTCCTGGAGATCCTATCTGCCTGATTTGGGCAGCATTGGGGGGGGTGTGTCAACCTTTTACAGTGAGATAAGAGAAAAAAATAGTGTTGTACTGCTGGGTTAACTTGCATCTTCCTCCAGCTGTTTCAGATTGATAGACTCTCCTGGTAAGTTCAGCAGCGCGCTTTCAATCTCCCTTTGTTTATTTTTGTAACACAGCATTTCTTTTTCCATAAGCCCAGCGTGCTTGTTTTCTTTTTCTTTTGTCAGGATTAACAATGGCAGAGGAGCAGAAAATGGCACATGAGACTCCTCTGCACTAGAAATGATTTCTACAGGCCCTCACCCAAACTACTGCTGAGCACATGTTGGCATTGAGACCCTGGGCCCTTGTCAGACACTGAGCTTTGACAGAAAATCAGTATAAAATCAGAAAATCAGCTCAGAGAGTCAACAGACCCTTTTCATCTGAAGATATTTAAGAAGGGAGCTAGTTCTAAAGAGAGTTTTCTAGCAAGGCTGCTGCAAAATGTGACTTTGTCCTAGGACTATTTGCTAAATGAGTTTTGAATGTTAGTCTTGTTTTTAATGAGTGCCAGCAAGCAGTCACCCATGACCAGTTGTGTAAAGCTGTTTTCAAGTGCTGTATTAAATGGACTGTATCTTTTATAAGAAGGTGACCTACAAAAGAAAAACACTAAACTCCAGGAACCTCCAAGTACTTGACATTTTGACCAATGGGCCTAAAGGGGTTTTGGCACTGTGCTAATGAAAGACTTTTTTTGGTCCAGTGACAGCAAAGGCAGCTTTGCACACCCTGCTTAGAGGTTTCCTTTTGGAAATTGGTGTGGCTGTGTTTACAAGCTTGTCAGGCAGAATGTGAATTCTAAAGGACAAAGCTGTTATTTTAAAATTACTTGGTATGTGCAGAAGTTAGGGAAAGTCAGGGAAAATTTTATGATGCTGTTTGTTTCCAGTTTATTTCTCACAACTCAAAGAATGTAAATTGATGAAATTCTGAAAAATGTGCAACAGGCTTTTAGGAGAAATGGCATGGCAGCCTGCACTTACTGGCTGCTTCCCCCGTACAAAAGGCTGGTTGATAAAAGGTCACTTGACAGAATGGGCACAGAGGAGTTGCTGCTGAAAAAAAGCAATCTGGCCAGCTGAAAGGGATGTTACAGAACTGCCATTAGAAAAATAACATTTTTATATTATAGCCTTGAACGTGTCTTGGCCATTATGCTGAAAGCTCTCGAGTTACTGAATCTGGCCCGCTGCCCCAAGGAACATAAAATGATTTGAATGTCATGTTAAGCACTATTAATAATTCATCTGATGAGATCAAGATAAACAAGAGCAAAAACTCAGAGTCATGTCTAGACTTTGTGACTTCAGTTTAATGTGGGGGATAACAGTGGTATTGTAAATGCAGCAACATATGTTTTGTAACTTGAGTTTTAAGAAGAAAATCATGTATAAGTTCTGTGTCATATAATATGCCATGACTCAGTGTTAATCAAGACATTTGTTTTTTCTGAGCTATCTTGCCTGTGTCCCTACCAAGGCACAGAATTTTGCCAGGGCATTGATCAAGAAGACAGTGGGGGAGTGTCTGTCGACAGCTGATGGAAGCAAGAATATTAGAACAAGATTCAGACTGCATCATGCTTTGAAAATTGCTGTGGTGGTAGGTTTAGGGCGCTGGTGACATCTTGCTGGTGAGCTGGCATCACAGACAGCTGAACTTTGAGACATGGGAGTTCATTAACTGCAGAGCTTAATACTACATAGGTATGTGCATGGTCAGTTAGGCTCCTGGGTAACTGAGTAATGGCTCTGTCTGAACAGAAACTCTAATGCAGAAAACCTGTGCCCTTTCTGGGGCTCAGGAGGGTTTTACTGCATGGCTAGTTGTAGGCGTTTTGACTGGGATAAATAATTTTCTTCCTTCTATCTGGTACGATTCTGTGGTTTGGGTTAAGGATGAGAGTGACATTGATAACACCCTGATGTTTTAGTTGCTACTCAGCAGTGCTAGCCCTAAATCAAGGACTTTGCAGTGTCTCCTGCTGTGCCAGTGAGGAGAGGCACAGGAGGCTGGGAGGGAGCGTGGCCAGGGCCAAAGGGATATCCCAGGCCATGGAACATAGAGCCCAGGACATGAACTGGGGGGAGCTGGCTGGGAGCTGCTGGGAGACAGGATGGGTGTTGGTTAGATGGGGGTGAGGGAGAAGGTGACCACTTTTCAGGGTAAAAAGGTGGCTCCATTCAGATTTCTTTTATCTTTTAGTTTGCACGCTCAAGTGACAACATTGATGACACTTTCTGAAGTGATGAACCAGAACTTGTCACCTGTGCAAGGAGCAGTCAAGTGCAAACTCTGAAACTTTCTAGAAATCTTTAAACTGGCATCAAGAAACTAAAAACCTCAAGCAAATGCACTTTGCTTGAAGTCCATTGAACATGACTTAGTCAAAAGTGGGAAAAATGTTTCTGGAATCTTTTTCTGCAATTGTGACTGACTTCTGACAGGCTTTTCCCTAGTAAGGGCATTATTAACCAGCGTGTCTGTTAGCAAATTTGAGAGTGATAGTATAGAAGCTGTTAGTCTGTGTGAGGAGGATAAGCTGTTGCACGAGACAAGAGAAGTATCTTGCATTTACTAGAGCAGGTTTTACTGCACTTTTCTCTGTAACAGGATCTTTGGCTATGTGATCTGACATTTTTGGACTGCATTCAGATGAGAAATTCTTGTACTAAATGTAAACTTTTTTTTACCTTTTGTGCCGTTGCTATGAAAGTGAAATTTTACTGTTACACTACTTAATGATCAGCACTGTGCAATTGAGCTCTTGGGTTTCTTGCTCTTTGTTTGCTCTGGTTCTCTGAGCCTTGGGTTTGGTATTAAACCTTTTTGATCCCTACCAAAATATGCTCTGGAATTCTTGTTTAGGTGATGATCTGTCCCTGGAAGTGCATTGCCTGGTTCTCCATACAAATTAATATAATTAAGTCTGATTTCTACCTTTTCATTTACATTCTTGTCTGTCACTGTTATCACAAAAGAAGCTGTAACACTTAACAGAATTAACTGAATATTGATAAACCAGTAAAGCTGGTTCCTCTGGATATTTTCACTTGCCCTTCAGATTTATTTTATTCTCTGGTACCGTTACTCAACTCAGATTGTGTTTATACGTCTGTTGGATAATTTCCATCTCATTGGTACCTGTACTGGTTTTTAGTGGCTCCAACACTTTGTGAATTTGCAAAGGGAGTGGAATTAAAATTGGAACGATCGCTTGGCATTTCCATAGAGTTAAGTGTCCAGACCTTTTAGAGTGTACATATCCAGAAGCCATGATTTTTGATTATTGTGAAAGGCTGATTGTAAACATTGCTGCATGTGTTCAGCAGAAGAGTGACAGCTGTTGATTGTAACAAGTTTGCTTGTTACAAACCAGGGGATTTATTTAAAGATACTCTAAAATGCTCTGAAGACTTCACAGAATTGTTTAGTCAAATCTGAGATGCTTTAAAAGAGGTTGAGTAAATTAGATGATGTAAAAGAACATCTGAAACATCAGCTGAGTGAAAATCCCTTTGGCCTATGGCCTAGAAACTACAAAGGCAAAAGTTATTCTTGAAGCACTTAATTCAGGATATACCATAGCTCATTAAAAATGGGATTATCAGAGCTTTCTTCTGGGCTCTCATTTCTTGCACAGTTTTAGGCAAGTGATATTATTTACCCAATATGTTTCTCATTTCAAAATGTGATTCTGTGGGCAGGACTTAGAAATAGTTGAAAATGTGTCCTAAAAGAATGAGCTTGCTTATGTTGTTATGGTCTAGAATTACTCTTGAATTTCTGATACAGTCAGCTGAAGAGGAGAAAATAATGAGTCCTGAGATATGAAGGAAGTTGTCTCAGTGGAAATATTACAATATGCTTTCTGAGCAGAAGAGTGGTGTTCTTTCCTTCCAGTCATTGACTGAAGAACTGAAGGTCAATAGACTCCTTCAGATATCCAGGTGAAAACTGGATTTGGTGTTGCCCTCCAGTGTAGATTTCTGACTTTAAACAAGCACAGTCTACTGTTCTTCCCAATGAGACACTACAGGAGGGAGTCAAGGGAGGATGGGTGTTCCAGAACAGGCCTCCTTTTGCCTCCTTAGCAAGAAAAGGACTAAGAAGCTGAGCTTTAGGTTTTTTCCCCTTGAATGCTAATTTTGAAGTTTAATGGCAGGAAGGAGATAGTAAAATCAATTCCATTTTTTGGCAGTAATCTGGACTGTGTATATGATATGAATTCCTTTTATCACCAAAAGAAGCTCAGTAATGATTTGTTTGTAGGCACACGGCCAAAATGCAAAGATTTTGGACTAGCTCAGAAATAGCTGTGCTCTTCAAGCTTTACAGTCTGTTCAAATTTAAGCCTTCCCATCAGTCTAGAAATGGGAGTGTGTGCAGAGGGGGAAATGAACATTTTTTGGCTTTGAGTCACTGGGCAGACTGCAATGAATACAGGCTTTGATTCTGTAAGGGCCCTTTTTTCCTTCAGTCCACCCAGTTGTGTAAATTGAGGGTTGCTAACTTGTCCCCCCCATTTGAGCTGGTTATTGTGTGCTGCTGGGGGAGGGAATTCTGGAGGAGCTAAGAGGCACAGCAGTGCTGCTTCTGTCAGATGCACTGGGACTGAAATGCCAGCCTTGCTTTTCCATAAGGCATGCTCTTGGACACCAGAGGTTTCTTTGGTTTCTAAACTGTGCAGACCATCATGAGCATTTCCTCCAGACCTCCATGGCAGGGCACTTAGTCTGGTTGATCTTTACAGCTGCCTCCTAACCCAACCCATTCTGTGTTTCTATGGCCTTGAGTTAATTCTTTATGATATTGAAAAGCCAGAATCCTAGAGAGCTCCATTAGTAGAAACAGCCAGTGACATTGACAGTGTGGGGCAGCGATGTCAGTGAATGTCGTTGAGTCAGAATGAAACCAAATTTGCTTTTTATTCCTGTGCCTAGCAGGAATTGTGCCTATTTTAGAAGGATATTAAAGCTATTTGCATCTTTCTGTTGCCTGGTGCCTTTCTGAATAGGACTAATGGGCTAACCTAGGCAGAGTGAGTGTATTTAATACTGTCTTTTTCTGCTGGAGAATCTGCTTAGAGCTGGTCAACATATCAATCATTGCTATAAAATACAAGATATTGTTCAGAGGAATTGTTCCCTGGAATGATAAATGAAGGTGAGTAGATGGTACAAGGTACATGGGTTGTTTGTTTAGGCAATCAAGTTTCTCTAGTGTGGACAAATGTCAGGTCATACATAAAACCTGAAGGATGTGTAGTGTGTGTTACATACCAGAAATTGCATTCTGGGTAAGCAAAATTGGGTCAAGAACTGGGATGGGGCCTCTTTGAAAGATGAAGCTTCAGTGACTACTGCAAGGCTTGGTTACAGAACAGGTATGAACATGTCATTTCTCTGTCAAAACCCCCCAAAAGTATTGAAGGCTCTGGACAGCTCACTGTAGGCTGGAAGAAGTCTCCTTTTATCTATGCAAAATGAGAATTTTAAGCAGCTTATTGAGTTAACTTGACAGAAATAGTTAATAAGGCTTGGCACTGAGGAGAGAGCTGTAATGTGGGACAGATGCACAGCCAGCTCCCACCCCTGGCTTGAAAGGTCAGGGCATTAATCTGAACGTGACTGATAATAATTTGTAAATAAAGTGAGTGAGGTTATGTCCTATATTCTCAGTCACTTGGGATGGTATTATTGATGCATCACCTTGATTTTAAAGTTGTTAACCATGGTATGGGAGCAGGAGAGGGAAAAGTGTTGTGGGGAATCTGGAGGAGGCCAGTCTCCCTCTGTGCTGACTGTGGAGCTTTCTTGGCCTGGCCATGGGGTGTGTGGCAGCTTTCTGCATTAAGTCTTGAGGGTGCAGAAAGCTCCTTCTCTCCTTCCTAGCTTCCTCCAGTTTGTTGACATTGGAAGTTGAAATGTTGAATAGAGTCTTTGATGGGCCATGAGCATTGTAGGAAGCAAACAGGAATGCAGAACTTGCATGGCTCCCTGCTTTTCTCCTCCATGGGAAGCTGGGGAGTATCAAAATATGCAGATGATGTGATAAGTCATGGTAGAGCAGAAAAGTACCACACTGTTCCTGTAAACTTATTAATGATGTGCACCAGCCTGATATCCCAGCTCAGCAGATTATTTTAGTTTTCCTTTCATAATTCTCTTGGTACACCCTGAGGATATGGCTGTTTCTCTTTATTTGAACTTGGCTTAAAACTCTGATCCCTGTTACTGCTTTTCTTTGATAACTTGCCTTTGTCTAACTGGCAGAAGTTTCATAGTAGTTTCTGAAATACCTTGAAAAATCAAATGAATGAGTAAATTCCAGTACTGGGTTACAAGCTGAACAGAAGTGTCAGTTAAACAGAATAGATTTTCAGATTTGGAGTGCAAATTGAGGCGAAACATTTCTAACAAGGTAAATGGATTCCTCTCCTTGACTTACCTTTTATTACCCAGAAATGCCAGATCCATTATAGAGGCATTAACACTGGCACAGTGACATTGAAACATAAAATAGGGAGTAATCCTTCCCTAGAGGTGGGAAGGCTGCAAGCCTCAGACTCCATATCTGGGATTTAATGAAGCGTGACTTAGAGGAGCACTGCTGGCTTCCAAACCTGCTGGAAACATATGCAGAATGGATTAGACATGTGAGTTGTTCTCAGATACCTAAGAATGTAATCATTTTTTTTGCTTGTTCTTCTGAATTCCTTTCTCAGTGCTGTACAAGGAGAGACTTCTTTATTTGCCAAGAGCTCAGATCATAGCTTTGTGTGGAAAACAGTATCACCTTCCTCTGTTCATCTCTCTACAAAGTCTTTGTTTTTTTTTTTTTTCCCCTCCAGTGTTCTGATGATAATAAACACAATGATGAGCCACCTCAAGAAGATGAAGGGTTTATGGGAATGTCCCCTCTTCTACAAGCCCACCATGCTATGGAGAGAATGGAAGAATTCGTGTGTAAGGTAAGGGCACATGGAAACTGCTGAAGTAATTTCCTTTTTCAGGCAGCTCCAGTGGGCAGCAGACACTGCTTGGAGGAGCTGCACTGCTAATGTGAGGGAGGGGAGGTTCTCACTGTCCCCAAATGGGCATCTCATGTTCTGAGTGCCAATACTGTGCTTCCTCAGCATCTCTCTGTCATACAGGATTAAATTGTAGAGCTTGGAACAATAAGGATTTACAACTGATTCTCCAAAGCTGATCATGCAACTCAGGTGTGTCCCTTGAGAAACACCTGTGAGTGCAAAGCAGAACAAAAGCCTTCTGGTTTGAGGCACTTTGACTTACAAGGTCATTTGACCTGATTTCTTCAGATTTGCAAATATTTTGTTTTCCCAGCACCACTTGCGTTTATTGTAGAATAAGCTTTGTCCTGACTTGAAAACAATGCTGTATTGAAACCATACATAAGTAAATCCATTGTAGATTTTTTTTGTAATTGTTGATCTTGGCTCAATTTTTGCTACTTTTTAGAGCCACTGGGCTGTGTCAGTCTCTGGCCCTCCTTTCTCTCTGAAAGGAATGCTGTCCCTTTATACACTGGTTCCTGCTGGTTTTATGAGCTATTTTTGATATGTTTACAGAGAGACCCTAGTGACTTGGTGGTCTTTTGTGTATTTTGATTTTTTGCTTTTGTTGATTTTCTTTTTTACTGTGCATCTTTGCCTCTTTTAAAATATTTCGTAGGGTGGATTGTGTAAAATTAATTCCCTCCTTCTGTTTCTACCTCAATTCACATTTTTTGTTCATGAACTAAACCAGTTATTTCCTTGTTGAATGTATTTAAGAACCCAGTCTTTAACTGGGCTGCTTCTTCTGAATGGCTTTGTTTTCCTTCCATGCATGAGTGTGGAGAATTGATTTAAAAACTCTGAACTCTTGTTGTTGAAACTGAAATAAGAATGTAGCTTTTTAAACTCAGTGTTTCAGGAACCTCCAGCCTTGCTCCTGTAACTCTAGCCAGCCATCAAGCCCACAGCAGCCTGCAGAAACCGCCCCGGTACATAAAGCAGCTCCCTGCTCCCCCTGTCCCTGGCGGTGCTGCCACTCTGAAGCCTCCATGTGTCTTGTGTTACTGCAGCAGTGCTGGAACATCTGTGCACACTTATTTCCTGTGGAGCCAGCTGCAAGAACAGCTCTGTGCACAAACCCCCCCTCTCCCTTTAAAGAAGAAATCCCATGGAATTGGGAGTCATGAGTCTGTTGCCTTAACTGCTCTGTCACCGTTTGTGAGCTTGGGAGCATTTCTTTCCCAATCTGAATAAGGGGGTTGGACTCTTCTTGTTGGCCTCTCACACCATTTCACGTTTTCTGGCCCCTATTAGTGCTAATGGGTAGCTTCTCCTGCTAGCCTTCCCCAAATGCTAGCAGATACACAGTCAGATTGGCTCGTGGTGGAGGAACAGGCTTATTTATTTACTGGAGAGATCTAGGTGTAAGGCTTCTTCAATTAAATGGAGAAGGTGGCCTGTAAAATAACAGAAGGTGGAAGTAAATTAAATACTTTCTCTTCATCAGCAGTAAAAACACCCAATGGCCTTCCTGTCCAGTGGAATGCTGAAGTATTTCTTTCTCTGCTGGTGCAGTTCATAATGGTGCAGTTTTGAACTGGGAACAGTGACTTTAGCATGATATTTCAAGTGTAAAACCTTTTCCCCAGAGATGCTCCATCAACTCTCCTCTGTTTACTGTACTCACAGGTTAACTCCAGCACTTGTACTAATATGGGTTTTCTGACTGTTTCCATGCACTGAAGGAGCTCCAGTGCCTGCATTTCACGGAACTCTTGTATCCCCCAGGTGTGGGAGGGCAGATGGAGAGTGATTCCCCACGATGTTCTGCCCGACTGGCTGAAGGACAATGACTACCTGCTGCATGGCCACAGACCACCCATGCCTTCCTTCCGGGCCTGCTTCAAGAGCATCTTCAGAATACACACAGAGACTGGCAACATCTGGACTCATCTCCTAGGTACTAATCCTAAATCTCATCCAATGGTTTCGTTGCTCTCAAAGAAATGAGAGCAAGATAGAAAGGTCTGTCAGCATTATCATTCCACTAGTAACCTGTTAAATTAGCAGCTTGGTATCCCTCTCCTAATTTTATCCCATCAGAATCGGATTGGACTTGCTTAATTATGGCATACTATACAAACAAATGCATTAAACATTTCCTAATCAATAAATTACTGTTAGATCCTTCTTTTCCCAAGTGTGTAGGTGTTAATTGGGATTGCCACAGGAACACGCTTAAGTTGCAGCTTCTCTGAGTTGTGAGAGCCTTGAAGGGAAGAGGTGATGCTTGTAGCAAGAAAAGCTTTCAGAATGCATGAGCTTGACACCTCTCTGCCTTGCTGCTTTCCAGGATGTGTGTTCTTCCTTTGTCTGGGAATCTTCTACATGTTCCGGCCAAACATGTCCTTCGTAGCACCTGTGCAGGAGAAAGTGGTCGTTGGCTTGTTCTTCTTGGGAGCCATTCTCTGCCTCTCCTTCTCATGGCTCTTCCACACAGTTTATTGCCACTCAGAAGGTGTTTCCCGGCTCTTCTCCAAGTAAGTGCCTTGAGAACAGGGCAGGCCAAATAGGAAACAGGTGGGAAAACAGGGCTGGGATTTGTGCCTGGAGCGCCAGTGTGGGAGTTGTTCATTTCATGACTGCATGTACTTTGGAACAGAGTTGAGCAGAGATTTAATGCAGCTTCATCTAATTATAGTTTGTTTCAACATGAGTTTTTGTACTGTCATTTGAGTCTTAAAACTCCATCATTTTCTGCTGTTTGGCAGGCATGTGCTTGCATCTTGCTGCTGTAAGTAATATGCCTTGAGCTCAGTTGCAGGACTTTGAATTTTTAGTGCAACCGTTACTTCTTGTCATTTCAGCTGTTCTGACTTTGAACCTGAAACTTATGTAAGACAGTTCCACAGTGTGTATCAAGATGTCTTGGTCTTTTGGTTTTGCTGCATGTTCTTTTTTTGGCTGGCTGCTGAATATCTGATACTTCCTAAAACTACTCAACCAGGATTCTGTAATCTGCAAGACCACCTCTAAAGTAGCCCAGCAGTTAAAGTCCCCTACTGAAAAATTACCTCCTTCAGCTTTTGCAGGAGCATTTTGTCCGGGTGTGGTAAAAAGCAGTGGCTGAGAATTTCCTTTTTTACATGGGTGCACAAAAAACCAGCGTGGTTGAAAAATTGCAGCATTATTCCACTGTGGTCACTGAAGCTGATGCCCACTTAACTCTTACTTGTCAGATACTGAAGTTGGCTGTGTTCTCAGAACATACTGTGTGCCCTGTCTTCAGAGGACTCTTGCAGTGCTTTTTTCCTCATCTGAAACTAAAATGTGAGTTTTCCTCACAAAGCTTTGGTCTAAAGGCTGCTGAAGGCATTGCTGATGTCTGTCTCAAAAATGGCCTTCCTGGCTGTCTGTCAGGTAATCCATTACTGTAGGTGGAAGAGTTGCTGTCAGGACCTTACCTGCAGCAGTGAGAATAATTTAGTTGCAGTGAGAAGTAGACAGTTGCTCTACTAAAGAAGAGTGTGTAGGTGTGAGGATTTCCAAAGATTCACACTTCTTACGACGCTGATTTTTGTTTTCTTCTAGGCTGGATTATTCCGGCATTGCACTCCTCATAATGGGCAGCTTTGTACCATGGCTGTACTACTCCTTCTATTGCAACCCTCAGCCTTGCTTCATCTACTTGATTGTGATTTGTGTCCTGGGCATTGCAGCCATAATTGTCTCACAGTGGGACATGTTTGCCACCCCTGAATACCGGGGTGTAAGGGCAGGTAAGACCTGAAATTAACTGCTTTGCTTCTTGACTGCCTTTCCTGCTTCCTGCTTGCCACCTGGAAAAACCACCTTGGGAAGACTTAAGGGAGTTTAATTTTATAGACCTAATATTCTTGAACTGGGAGCTTGGTGGGCTTTCTTTCAGCATTTATTGTACCCAGCTGGATGCACAGATAAGGGCTGGTGCAAGTCCTGGAAGTGCATTCCTGAAATGGACAGTAACACATGCAGTGGGAAAGGTGGTGCAAAGGATTTCTAGCTGCATGTAGCAACTTTATTCTCAAAAAACGACTGACTGCTTGGGGTGTGTATGTGTACCTGTCGTGCTTGTGCTTTTTTTTTAACACTAGACTCAGACACTAGCAAATCATTGAATTAATGTGAATGATTTGCCTGGATAAAACACAGAGTTAAGATAAAGACTGTTTTTCTCTTCACATCATCAAAAGAACAAAACCAGATTTGGGTTCACATTTTGAGGTAGGAAGAAAGAGAGCTTTAGGGGGCAGCTATGGAATGTGCACACAGCTGGGTTGAATAGTAATATTTCTTGTTTCTTAACCTGCACATGCTGTCTACAGTAAATCTAGATTTCCTGGACAGGTTTGGGTGCCTTCAGAACATTCAGCTTTCCAAACTTAAAATCTCTGTACAGGACATGATTATTCCCCCCATGCCCACTGTTTTTACAAGTTTTCTGTCCTTGCTGCTAAAATCTAAACAAATAATCAGTGTTCTCTTGTATGGCAGATCAGATGAGCACAGATGCTGCTTTTCTGTTTGCTAGGAGTACTCGTGCAGCATACGATAAACAGTCTCTTTGTTGTGTCTCCTTGTCTTGCTCTTGAGCGTTGTGGTGAAGTGAGGCTCGGTCTGTGTGGTCTCAGTTCCCTCTACAGGCCGAGAGCAGGAACTGGCCTCGCCTACATTGGAGCTGGCAGGAACAATCAGTAAATTAAATATTCCAGCTATCTGCTGGGACATGTAACTGAGTAGCTTCTGGTATATGAAGGAAGTTGTGCATTCTTTAGCTTCCTTTCCAATAAATCTCTTCTGGGGACCTGCAGCTTCAAGAGCTGTCACCCCTCTGCTGCTTTGGCCTATGCTGAGTTTTCCTCCCGTAGCTTTTGTGTTTTCATTGTCTCCCTTTGCCACCACTGCCTTCAAACCTGACTCTCCCACATTTTCTTTGCCTCCCAGGAGTATTTCTAGGTCTGGGTCTTAGTGGGGTAATTCCCACTCTGCACTTTGTCATCTCTGAGGGGCTCCTGAAAGCAGCCACCATGGGGCAGATAGGCTGGCTGGCACTCATGGCATGCCTGTACATCACTGGTGCTGCGCTCTATGCCGCCCGCATCCCGGAGAGATTCTTCCCTGGCAAGTGTGACATCTGGGTGAGTCTGCTGAGGCACTGGTGAGGAGACCAAGCTGAAAGCTGGTCCCCCTTGAGCCTGAAGGATGTTGTGTCAATGTTTTCTTACTGCACCAGAAGCAATAGGTCTTCAGGGAGGGGCCAAATGACTCTGGGCTCTCTGAGCCTGGCGTAGCTGCTGCCTCTCTTCCCAAGTTGGCACAACCTGGCTGGTCTGAGGTAGCTGCTGGTGTGCAGATTCCCCTCAGTACATTTCTGGATTGCTTTAACAGATGGGAAAGGAACTGCAAACATTTTTGTGGGTGTCTGTGTGTGTTGAGGATCCTGCAAAGACACATCTTTACCTTGCTTCTGTGCAGAGCAGTACGTGGTCATTTCATTGATGTTCAGTGTGTTCTCTGGGATCTTCCCCATGTCTGGCTCCTCATCTTGTACAGCCAGTGAAAATGCTGTAGACAGAGATGGTAGGGTTTGGGGGGATCTTTGACCCAGAAGAAGGGATAGTGGGGTGAGCAAGTGAATGAGTGGGGGAAACGTGGTATGAGGGAAAGAATCATGGAGACTGGAGGAGAAATACCTGAGGAAGATGTAAGGAAAGAAGCTGGATGGAGCAAGAGTAGAGATGAGGGGAAGCAGACCTTTGGAAGGCCACTGTCCTTGCACTTAGGATAGTTTAAGATCCCTAAGAAAGACTAGAAGTGAGATGAGACTGCACCAGTTTGCTTGGTTGGTTTGTTACTATAATGAGCTAAGCTCCACCAACTCTTTTCCAAGCTTCCCCTGAAGCCTGCAAATATACATTTGTAGGAATATTTCAGGAGCATTATCCATGTTGGTATGGCTTCCCTCAGACAAGGGCATGCTTTGTCATGTGGCTCTCTCTCAGTTTTCATTCTGCTCTATTCCAATCAGTGACATCCTGGGCATTCATTCAGAACATCCAGTTGTTTCTAGGTTTTAATACAATATCACGTTTGTCTGTTCTGTTTCTCTGTGGTAGAAAAATAAAATACCAGCATGCAGAATCCACTTGGTAAAACTTAAGCCTGTGACCAGAGCAGTTTGTACCTGTTATCTGTATGAGAGGGCCATTTTTGTCCATAAACCACCAGTGTGTCTTGTGGAGAAACTAATTTTGAAAGCATCCTGCTTAAGCCTTTTGCCTAAGGTTCTGAAATTCTCCTTGTCCCTTTGCAAAGATGACTTAGAGCAGCACTTCAGCACGTTTTTTTGGTTCAGATGACTCTGAGGTGAAGGGGGGGACGTGTGTGTGCAGAGAATTCGATTATTTTGCTAAAGATAGCAGAGGAGAAGGGATAGTAGGGTGAACAAGTGGGTGGGTGGGGGAAACTGATATGAGTGGGGGAAATTGATATGAGGGATAGAATCATGGAGACTGGAGGAGAAATACCTGAAGAAGATGTAAGGAAAGAAGCTTTTAGATTGACCAGCTGGTTCAGTTGACTCTGAAGTGCAGGAGGGGACGTGTGTGCGCAGAGAATTGGATGATTTTGCTGAAGATAGCAGAGAGGGGTGGGTTTAACACACAGCCTGGAGAGCTGTGCAGCTCCTGGCACTGCTCGGTGTCACTGTGTACCTCAGCTGAAGGTGGCTCCGGGGGCCGGGTGGAGCCCCAGCTGAACCCGGCTGTTTCCCTCTGCAGTTCCACTCCCACCAGCTGTTCCACGTGTTTGTCGTGGCTGGCGCCTTCGTGCACTTCCACGGGGTCTCCAACCTGCAGGAGTTCCGCTTCACGGTCGGAGGGGGCTGCACAGAGGAGGAGGGGATGCAGTAGGAGCCGCCTGCACTGCAGCCCCGGGGCAGAACCAAACGAGGAGAGCCGAGGAGAGCCGCCGCCGGCACGGGCGAGCAGCCGGGCTTAGCAACAGGAATACCTAAGAAGAATCCAAGTTTCAGCTGATGAGGCATGGAGCTTCATGGGGATTCTGACTAACCAAGATAAAATTCTATACCTCAAGCAATGGAATAAATCAATTTGAAGACCAGGAAATTCTGCAAACCTAATTTATTCTTGGGATCTACAGATTGAGCTACAGAGGACCCTTTCCAAATCGGCTTCTGTTCAATGCCATATTTATTTGTAGAATTGGGGAGGGATAGCTTAGCAGTTTCCTTTTTTTTAAAAAAAAAAAGAAAAAAAAGTCAAGGTTAAATTTATATCCTCTCGGAGGGTTTGGGCGTTGATTTTAGATGCTCTTTTGGGAGAAAAACAAAATGTAAATAAGATTTCTAACTTTCTGTTTAAATAAAATTTATATAAATGTTTTAAACGATGGGTGGGGGGAAAGGGTTTTTGTAAAGAATGCAACATGCAAGTACCACACACTGTTTCAATTTTGCACAAAATAAACAATTGCAGGAGGACCAGGTAAAATTCCCAGGAGTGAAGCTCGCTGGCCCTGTCGATTTTCCTAGTGGCCAGCATGCCCTGGGCAATGCGGGGTCCTGGCCAGCACCTGGAGTAGGTTCAGGACATGCACAGGAGTGTTGTGAAGGCTGGATCAGTCATGGTGTCATCCAGGTCACAGTGTGAGCACATGGATTTGCTCCAGTGCCTGGAAAGGTGCATCTGCTCCCTGCCCCAGTGGGGAGCCAGCTGCATTCCCAGCCTGTGTGCACTGTGAGGTTTGGGATCATGGATCCTACAGTTGGTTGGTTTGGGTCTCATCACAGGAACTGGAGCATGGTGGGATAACTGCATGTGAAATGGCAAACAGTCCAACTCCATCAGTGCCTGCCCAAGCCAGAGGCCCCCAGGGAGAGGATGGTTGCCATTTGCAAGCCTGCTTCGTTTGCTCTGAGGGATGGTGGTCATGGGCTTGTCAGGAGATCGTTGAGCATGTGAGGGGAAACAGAGGTGGGGTTAAGGTGGACTGGAAAGAGGAAGCTGTGTGCTCCAGGACTTGGAGTTAACAGGCACTGCAGACCTCAGGCACATCACCATCCTGTGTGTCAGGCTCCATATGCCAAGGCAGTTTGCAGGTTTTTCTTTTAAGGAGGAATAGATCCCTATTTTTTTTTAAATAATTTTTTTCGGTCCTTAGGTCTGCTTTCCATCTGTGCTTTAGCAATGGGACTGCTGGTATTTCTTAAGCCTAAACCTGAGAGTTCAGCTGGATTGCTGTGGTGCAGACACACCTCCTATATAAGGGGAGGCAAATACCCTTCTCCTGTGTAATTGATGTAGCTTGAGCTTTGGAGCCCAGTCAGAAGCCAGACTGAAGGAGAATCTTTGGAGTCGTAAGGTGAAACTTGAACATTTTGTTTGTTATGGCACAGGTATTGCTTGGAGGCTTTAGCTGGAAATTCAGAGCAATTACCTCTCTCACAGATGAGTTAAACAGCTCATACCGTGCAGTATTTCACAGGGAAGGAAGGTAAAGGGTGGTTGGTTGTTGTGTGGAGTGGTTTTGTTGTTGTTGTTGTTGGGTTTTGGGTTTTTTTTTTTAGATTCCCTCAAGTTTCAGTTTTCATTTTTCAAGGGAAAGAGATGGATTGCAAAGATCTTCCCATCCCCTGGATGTCACAGTGTGCTTTGGGGAGTTGCTTTGTCTCATGGAGTCAGGTAGGAGCAGAATGCCCTCCTAAAGCTGAGTGGGCATTAAGGCTTCACCCCTGGAGTGGAGTGAAGGCTCTGAGAGCAAGGTCAGCTGCAGAAGGAGGTGCTGCAGCAGCCTGCAAGTGTAGAGGGATGTGTTCTCAGTAGGATCCTGACCCTGGATGCCTGTAGGGCTGGCAGTGGTGTATCCCAGGTCTGTGGTATTTAAAGGAAGGAAAGGGCAGTATTACCTTGGATGTAAGGGCTAACAGCACTGGCTGGGGAGGTGCTGGAGGAAGTGTGCTGGTGTCTGAGCCAGGTGTGGTACATATCAGAATCAGAGCTGGCTGAAGGTGCTTTGGGATACCTCTGAACAGTACCAGCAGAAGCAGCAGCCTCCATCCTGGATCATCCCACGTTCACTCCTCCAAGGGTGATTGTAACCTGGTCCTACACAGCACAGAACTATTACAAAAACACAGTACTCCACCTGCTATTCTTAACCCAGTCTCTCTGTTCAAGAAGTTCGTGTGTTCCAATAAAAACAACCTAGCTGTGCACTTTTCTGTAGCTTTTGCTGAGAACTCTTCCCAGGTTGGCACCTGAATGCCTTACTCTCAGCAGTCAGAGGCTTGCTTGCTCTGTGTGCAGGTTATTGCCATAGAATAGTTAGGACCTACAGCTTCTTTCCTTCCCCATTAAATAGTGGCCTTGTTCAGTATATTTCTTTTTAACAATTGCTTACTGTTGGAAGCAATGAAGCACATTCTGGGGTTTTGATGGCTGGGGACTCTGGTGATGGTTCCATATAAGATGGGATCTTATTACTTGCTGTATTCTTAACTTCTGCTAATAAAAGAACCAAATTGATTATTGTCTGGTCTGGGTCTTTCTGCACCGTGTGGGCACGAGGGCTGGGGGGAAGAGGGGGCATTGCTGGAGACTTTGGTGGTTGTGGGCAAAATTTTAGGTGAGTTGAGATAAAGAAGTTCAGGAGGCTCGGACTTAAAATTCCTGCTGTAGAGGAAATGCCTCCCATCCTGTATGTGTGTAGAGGATTGATCATCTCCTCCTGGTGTGAGGGCTTAGGGGCTGGCATGAGAGGGGCTGGTGGTGGCCAGAACAACCTGTGCCCACTGGGCCTTCTGCTGTCCCTTGGCTGTCAGCTCCTAGTGTCTGGGAACTGCCTGGAAAGATAACACCTAATCCTGCTCTTGTCTTGGCTCACAGCAGCTCTGGGTGCCCACAGCTGAGCTGGGCTTTTTGTCAGTTCCTTCACTCAAGGTGAGTGTTCTGCAGTGGCTTGTAAGAGAGACAGCTCCTGTTCATGACCTGGACAGCTTGATGGATGTCTCAGGATGGATTATTATTATTACCATTATTATTATTTTAATGAACAGTAAATTCAAGGAATGTGGAGAATGTTGGTATCAGATTTCACACAAATTACACTAAAAGTACCTGCCACATTTGAATATGAATTGGGTTTATTCTGTTTCCAGGAAGCAGAGTGATACTTAAAAGTTGGCTGGGCAGGATACAATTGCATGTCCCACCTCTTCTGTGTGTAGTTGTGTCCTTGCTCTGCCCTCTCCTGAGAACGACTTGCTTCATTCATTGCCAAGTACCTGAGTATGGATTGAAGTGCTGCAACCAAGGTGAGTGTCTGAGGCCACCGCCCAACTTTCTAGAGAAATAAATGAAGTGCATGATTAGGATGGAAGAGCTGACTGGTTTAGTTGAAGCTACAAAAGGCTTCCTTGCAAAATTGAGTTCTTCCTCCCTTTCTCTTTGTTTTTTTTTTCTACCCCTGCCTCCTGTGTGGCATCAAGCAACTTGTTTGAACCAAACAGTGCTGCTGTATCTGCCTGGAATGCCTGAAATTCTCTGGGCTGATTTCCAGGAGTGCAGAGCACTAATGTGGTTTGAATGAAGTTGCTTAAAAAGATGGATTCCTTGGAGAGTGTATGTGGTAATTCCTAGGTGCATATTGCTCTTGAGAGGCATACTGGCCTTGAGTGCATGGCAGCATGGAGAATGTCTCACCTGCTCATCTCCAGCTGTTTGGACAAGGAGCAGTGAAGGAGAAGTGCCCTGGGCAGCTGCTGTGAGAGCCTTGCAGTGTAAGCAGTTCCTTGTTCACCACTGAAGGTTGGTGCCTTGGGCAGGGATGGCGGGATGGGAGCCCAGCACTCCTGCACGGAGCTGATTGGCCTGCTGGATCTTATCACAGAGTCACAGAAGGTTTGGGCTGGAAGGGACCTTAAAGATCAGATGGTTCCAACCCCTCTGCCATGGACAGGGACGCCTTTCAACCAGACCAGGCTGCTCAGAGCCACGCCCAACCTGGCCTTGAACGCTTCCACAGATGGGGCACCCACAGCTTCTCTGGGCAACCTCTGCCAGTGTCTCGCCACTGTCATAGTGATGAATTTTCTGGTGTTTCCAGAAGCTTCACCTTTGCCTTTCTCCAGTAAAATTCATGTGTAAACTACAGAAGCATTCGTAGTGCTGGGCTGGGAGATGCTTGCACTGGAGATTGGCCATGATCTCATTCAGTAGCAGCTTCACCTCTGTAGTGGCACCACTAAGCACAGAGTTTCTTTGCAGCTTAAAAACTGAGCTGGTCTGGTTGTAAATGAGATGGGAGAATCACTGGCCTGGCTGTGTTCCCAGAGCAATGCTGTGTTTCCTTTAGAGAGGCAAATGCCACCCCAGCAGTTCCAGGGGCTGGCTTTGCTCTCACCTCCAACCCCTGCCTGTGTCCTGGGGGTTGTTGGTGCTGGCTGGAGCTGGGCTCCCCCAGTCCCAGGTTTTCTCCGTGGCTGTGGCCAGGCTGCAGGGCTGGCACTGCCAGATGGGCTGTGGGGTGGCATCTGCTGCTGGCACAGGCAGCCAGCCCTCCTGGGAGGGAGTGGCACTGCCACCACCTCCCTGCTGGCTCCTGGCCACGGCGGCCAGCCCGGGGCTCTGCCCTGGCCCTGGCCCAGCTCCCCCATCCTGCAGGGACAGCCAGCCTGGGATTGCTGCCTCTGCCAGCTTGGAAAGCGATCTTCTGTCCCTCAGGGCCTGGCAGGAGGAGGTGACAGCAGGCTCCAGCCCCCGCTGCCAGGGCTAGAGAAGGTCACTGCTGGCTGGGACACACAAGCAAGAGCAGCCAGGGGCTTTGGCCAGAATCCCTGGTGTGGGGGTGTGGGGGCTTCCCTGTCCCTTTCCTGCTGCCCGTGAGAGGCCAACCCTTGGTGCAGCTCCTGCCACCATCCCACAGCCTTTCCTGGAGCCATGCACATCCCTCTGCTCCCTGTGGCACTGGTGGGAAGGACAGCAGCAGCTGCCTGGCCCTGCAGAGCCAAACAGGTCTAAAGAGAGGGCTCAGTGCCCAGCCCTCCTCTGCTGCCAGCAGGGCCTGCCTGGGGAAAGGCAGGGTGCCAGGGCTCCCAAAATTTGAGGCAGCAGCAGCAGCAGCAGCAAGCAGAGCAGGAGGGGCTGATGACATTTCCTGTGGGTATTTACAGCAGAAACGTGCTCGGTGGTGCCCGAGTGGGGCCATCCCAGAGCGCTGTGGCTGTGGCTGATGTCACAGGGCAGTGACAGTGCTGGCCAAGTGACAGGAGGTGTAAAGGCCCCTGTCAAGGGCAGGCAGAGGGATGGAGGGACTCCCCAGTGCCTGGGGGGACAGGAGCAGCAATCCCCCCTCAGAGGGCCCAGCTGGTGATGGAGTGTTTGGCACATGGGTGTTTGATGCTCCTTCTCTGCTTCCTTTGGAGCATCTGCTTTGCACAGAAGTATCTGCTGCTGAGGCTGCCCTGAGCCCCCCTCCCCTGCAAGCAGAGGCTTGTGAGAGCCCAGGGTTTCTGTGCTGGCAGTGCCACTGGGCTCTCAGCAGAAAAAGCATTCTGGAAAATCCTCTGAGGTGTGCATGAAACCGAGCAGAACTGTGGTACTGGTCCTTCCCTGTGCCAGAGATGGGCACTCACACCCCACACACACTTCTTAACACGCCTGGGCTGTGTGGCTCCTGCTCTGCCCAGCCTGGCATGTGCCAGTCCCTTGCTAAATCTGAGCCAACTCAGGCCAGCCTCCTTTTGTGCAAACAGCTGCTGCAAATCCCACTGATTTCCCCGCTCTTTTGTAGGATGAAGTCATCCCCGTGTGGCCACACTTGCAGGTGTAGCCAGCAGCCTGCTGTGCCCCAGCCATGATTCAGGGAGGGTTCATGTCTGTGTGTCTGTGTGTGTGATGCTGTGCAAGGTGTGTGTCCCTGCCCACCACAGTGCTTGGGCGAGAGCCAGACTTACCTCAGCTTGCAGTGCAGTGTTTGTGAAGCCTGGGAGGAGTGCCACAGAGAGATTTCAGCTCCCTGCCCCCTGCCTGTGAGGAAATCAGCTGCAGGACTGGGGCTTGTGAAGCCCCTGCTGTGTGCAGCAGTGAGGTGTGGGTCTGATGGACAGCTCTGTCTGCAGAACAGATTCCCACTCGGGAATTTTCTCCCATTGCATCTTCCCTAACAGAACAAACCCTGCTGCCTCTGGGTCTGCTTTGTGTGCTCACAGGGTGGATGGCACAGGAGGGACAGCTGGGATTTCTGGGATCAGGATGGCAGCAGGATGCTGCTCAGCTGGAAGTGGAGAGGGCTCCTCTCACAGCTGCTGTGCTGCTGGTTGGATGCTCTGGCCTCTGCTCACTGTTTGCTTTTGCTGACCTATTTTCATCTGCTGTGGCCAGCACATGGCTGAGGAAGCTGGAAGCTAAGGCAGCTGCTCTTCCTGGGGATCTTTCTCTTGCTGAAAGGGCTGTGAGTCACTGTCTCTGTCAGAGCATGAAATAGAATTTGCTTAACCCCGTGCTGGAGTGCAGATTTGGGTAGGTTTGATTATGGTCTGCTTTGCTGCAAAAAAAAAAAAAAAAAAAAAAATCCAAAACCCAGAAAGCTGTTCCTGGTGTGTGCTCAGGTTTGGGTCAGGCAAACCTTTGCTTCTATTTGTCAGTTTAAGAAATAATCCAGTTCTCATCCCTGTCCATTCCCTGCTGTTAGCACCTGTGGACAAACTCCCTGAGCCACCCAAGCCAGGTACAGCTCTCATCTTCTCTCTCGGTGCAGGTATCCCTGCAGGACCCTGTTCATTGTGGATTAGTGCACCTGAAGCCCAGCCTGGCTCATCCAGAGCAGAGCAATGTGCATTTTCATGTCCTGTTTAAGCTCAGTGGACATGGGGCTGCTAATCCTTTCTGACAGGGAGGTCATCCCTGAAAGGCACCAGGGGCAGGCACGTGGGGCTGGGGGAGCTGTGCCAGCCTGGGGTGCCCTGAGCCAGGGGCTTCTCCATCTCTGAGCAGCTCCTCGGCCTTGACAGCCGCCCCTTCTCCCTCTGTCCTGCCTTCACCTTCCCTGGCTGCTGCTGGCTCTGATAAAGTCACTGCCTCTGAAGCCTGGAACCTTCTCTCCACCTCCAGTTTTACTTCCAGTACTGCAGTGGCTCCTCTTTGCTGTAACAGTGCCTCCAGCCAGGCAATACCCCACAGGGCAGCTCTAAGGTCCTGGAAGGTGCCTGCCAGGACCTGGCTGGGACTGATCCTGTCCCCTCAGTGTCAGGTGACCTGGGTGGCAAGAAGGACATGCCTGGAATGCACTTGTGGGTGCCTGATGTGCAGGGCAGGGACAGAGCTGCTGCGAGCATGAAGCCCTTTCCCATCCAGCTGCTCTGTGCAGCAGCTGCCCAGGAGTCCAGCCTGGCAGTGGTGGCAGTGGGTGACATGGTGGCCCTGAGAGGAGCCTGCAGCTGCCATGGCAGGCACGTGGCAGGGCACGAGTGGGCAGAGCTGCTCGTCAGGCAGCCAGTGAGGAGGGCCTGTGTCCTGAAGGAGGTGACGTCTTGCTGTGACAAGCCACACAGGGGGCCTGGAGGGGTGCAGGACACTCCCAAAGTGACCAGGACAGGCTCAGCCTTCGGGCAGTGCTGCCCTGGGGCCACCAGAGCTGTGTTTGCAGTCCCTCCAGCCACACCCTGTCCCCATGGGTTTCTGGGATTTGTGTAGGGCTGTGATGCCCACCAACCATGCTGAAGTTATGGTGTCTATGTAGAATATGCCATATATTTGTTTTTAATGAGATGGTATGGAACAGTTCATAAAAAAGAAAAAAAAAAAAGAAAAATGGGTTCTTCCCACCCATTGTCCATAAAGCTCTGTGAGAAATGGCCTGTGCCCACCAGCTGGGAATGCCAGGCCCAGGGCAGGGCACAACTAAGGACAGCTGCTCCCAGGGGAAAAGTGCTTGTTTCTTGGCTGCTTCTGCAATGAGGAGAGCAGGTAAGTCTCTTGTGGTGGCTCATACAAAATCCCTTTCCAGAGGTAAGTTCTCATGCAGACAAGAACCTGGATGCTGCTCCAGCAGTGTTAGGAGAGGCCTCCTTGGCAGAGCTGGCGTGGCTGCAGCTCTCCAGCTGAGCTGTGCTGCCTCCCACTGCCCAGCCCAGGTGAGGCTGCCGCAATTCAGCTTTGGTGCCGTGTCCCACCCCCGAGAACAGGACAGGCCGCTTCCAGAGCCGGGCGCTCCAAATGCCGGTGGCTCTCGCTGAGGGACAGGCAGGTGGTGTCCCCTGCCCCTCCCGCTCTCCTAGAGCCAGCTCTGCCCCTCCGTGGGAGGCAGGCTGATGAGGAATGCTCTCCATGATGATCGCAGCATCCCCGGCTGTGAGCGGTGTCGGGGAGGAGCCGCTCAGCAGCTGCTGTGCCAGATGCCGTGCTCGCATCTCCTTTAGCCACGGCCTTCCGAGGAGCAGCAGCTCCCAGCGTGCTGGACCTTGTGGTGAAGGACACCTCGGGAAGTGGCGGAGGGTGTCCCAGAAGGGGACCCCATGTCCCCTGCACGGCTCTGTCCCGCCGGGTCCCGTCACCGCAGCAGCAGCACCAGGGGCAGGAGCAGCAGCGCCGGACACACGGAGATCCCAGCGGTGCCGCCGCAGTCCTGGGCATTCTCCTGCGAGATGGGAGACAAGGGGTCAGGTTCCCTGCTGCCAAGCCTGCCTGTCGCCTTCGGAAGAGGGAGCAATGCCTGTGGCCGGGAGAGCACCCCAGGAGCCAAGGAAGGGACTGGTTTATCCCTGTTGGCCACAGCAGCCCTCCGTGGGCTAGGAAGCCACATGGCTCCCGCCTCCGAGCAGGGCGTGTGTGTGTGTGTGTGTGTGTGCTTGCTCCCGACCCTGTGGTTTCCGAGCTCAAGCCCTTCCCAGGTGGTACAGAGGTGAAATCCTGCTAGGAAATCCTGCTAGGAGCCCCCTCGGGGCTTCACGGCTGTGTCTGGCTCCGGCCAGCAGTGACACACCCCATGCAAGGCTGCGAGAGGAGACACTGGTGCATTTTGGGCACCCAGCCGCCAGCTGTCCCTCCCTGTCCCGCTGTCCCGGGATACCTCAGGGTGGAAGGCGTGGCACGAGTCCGGCCGCCGGCGCAGCTTCTGGGAGCGCATCCGCTCGCACTTCACCGAGGCGTTGTGTGCGGGGCTGTTAAGGACCGGCAGGGCAGGGCATGGATGCCACACGCACCCTCGGGGCCCCCAAAAGTCTGGCCGGGTGGAACTGCGCCACCCAGGAGGCCGAGGGAAGGGCGGGACACCCCGCACGGGCTGGAGACCTCTCCAAGCCAGGTCGTGCTCTCCACCCCCACGGCAATGGCAGCAGAAGGACATTTTCCACCCTGGCAAACACGGAGATGACGGGGCCCGTGGAGCCCTGCATCCCTGCTGTGCATGGAAGGATATATTTGACTTCTTTAGCATCCATTGGGACGGGTGGGAAGACGCTGCAATCGCAGACGGTGTCGGTGATGAGGAGCAGGAGGTTACTGCTGATGATCTGCTGTGCCACAAACATCCTGCAAGGGAAGAGCAGGTGAGAAAAAGCACAGAGCAAAGTGAAAAGTGAAAACAAAGCACAAAACTCTTCAGCCCAGAGCAGCAACCCTGGCATTGCCTGAACCACAGCAAAGAAACTGAAATAAAACAGAGATCACTGGAAACA
This sequence comes from Molothrus ater, assembly GCF_012460135.2. Lineage (NCBI taxonomy): Eukaryota > Metazoa > Chordata > Aves > Passeriformes > Icteridae > Molothrus > Molothrus ater. The sequence continues at coordinate 67,422,229 of NC_050482.2, forward strand.
GAGTGCCAGCAGAAAGCAGGAAAGACCAGTGGGCAGACCAGGGAGAGGTGTCATTTGCACTCCTTTTTGGCCTCCTTTTTGGCACTGAATTGTCTCAAATCTATAACTCCCTGCTAGTCACAGAAGTCAAAATCAACCCAAGAACCCACCAACCAGCCAAAACCAAGACAAGCCCTCCCTAGATGGGGCAGCACATCACAGCAGATGACACCTGAGCAGAGCCTGGCTTCACCCAGAGGTATGTCAGTGCCTATTTAATGTATATTTGTCAGTGCCAGTTTAATGTGTATTTGTGTGTGTGCTTGTACAGTGCAAGAGTGTCTCTATTCTGTGGTGCTGGGAGGAGCAGAGTTGTGCTAAAGTTCACATTACTGGAGAGAGAAATAGAGGAACCCAGTAACACTGTGAGCTACACTGGTGTGATGGGACTGACCAACTGGGGTTAGGCAGGGAGCCAGCATGTCCTGGAGCCACTGGGCACTGGGAAGGCTGGGGACACCAGGCTCTGCATGCCTGCACTGGTGGCAGGGCTTCTGGAATAGAAATACAGCCTTGTGGGGATGTGCCCACTGCACTGGCCAAGCTGACTGTGCTGGAGCAGTGCCCAGTGTCCCTGGTTATTCACCTGGCCTTGCTGCCTTCCAGCCTCCAGGGATTTGTGTGTCCCCTTTTAAAGGTGCTGAATGCCATGCACAGCAGCTGACCATGTCATTAGTGCTCCCTGACTAATGAGTGCCCTGGGAGCTTTGGCAAGCAGCCTTCAGCCCATGCACAGATTCAGCCAGCAGGACAGAGATGTCCCATGCATCCATCCACAAGCCAATGTTTCTGCCCAGGATGGAGCACCCAGCCTAGCCCTGTTCCACCAGGAGCTTGTGGAATGTCATCAGGAATGCCTGCATGCCAGGCCCTGGCTAATGCTCCACACAGCCTGTGGCAGGGGTGAGAGGGTGTTTCACCCAAATACCTGGCTAAAAAATGCCCAAGATGCACCAGAGGCTGTAACTTCAAAGGAGCCAAGCAGGACACAGCCCCTGCTGCTCCATCCAGCACTGCTGAGGTGCTGCCTCCAGCAGGGGAGGGGCAGCTCCCAGGCTTTGTTTGCAGCAGAGATCTGTGACCCAGAGTCACTCAGTTCCTCTGGATCTGCCCAGAGATTAATAGAATATGTTGTTATCATTAAATCTGCAACCTCTTCTGAAGCAGTGTTTGGCAAGGCTCTGGTTTTCCTAGAGCCAGTGGAGGCTGTTTTTCTAAGCGTGAAGTCTTTCCTGCAGTTGATCCAATACTAAAGACTAGGTAGAATTGTTTTGTGGGTTTTTTTAAGAAGCAATCCCAGTCAGATCTGTTTGGAAAAGCTGGATCAGTGGAAATTAATCTTTTTGTCACCTTTCCACACGTGATTGCTGATGGCACTGAGCAACCACTGAAAACAGCCCCTTTTCACAATGACCTTCCTGTTACTTTTGACTGTCCATTCACTTACAATGAAAATGGGTAATAAAAAAGTGGACTCTTGTTTTCAGCTCTTTCAGTCTAACACTTATTTTTTCCCACATCCCTGGTTTGTTTGTTTGGTTCTTTGGTGTTTTTGGTTTTTTCCTTTTTGTTTTGTTTTTGGGGCTTTTTTGTTTGTGGGTTTTTTTTTTGTTGTTGTTGTTTTGGTGCTTTTTTTTGTTTCATAAGAAATACAGGAAAGGGGGAAAAATGAAAAAAAAAAAAGAAGAAAAGGAAAGCTAAAAGTATCGCAAAAAGGGAAAACTTTCTAAGAAGTTCTTTGCCAGAAACGTGAAAGAACAGAACAAGTTCCTTTCTGAAATCTTTGGAATGGCAAGATATATATATTTAAATCCTGTTCTCTTTGTTCTCCAGCCACCTCTGCTTATTAGCACTTTTTTACTGTTAAGAATCAGTACCATGCTCTCTTCACCTCTCTCTGTGGCCAGAGCTGTGGCTGCCGCGGTGGCTGTGCCACTGTGACCCTTCTGATGCTGCTGTCCCCCCCAGCAGCCCCGGGACGAGGTCCCCAGCTGGAAGGGAAGCTGTGGCTCTTACTTTTGGCAGTCTCCACAGTCGATGAGCCCGTTGGTCTCCTTGATGGCGGGCTCGTAGACGAACACGGGGTACTCGGTGTCGCAGGGCTGCAGCGTGTCGTGCTTCTTGTGCTTGTGAGCTGCGGGGAACGAGACAAGGACACATGTGAGGGGCACACGGGACCTGCCCGCGCTAAACGGGAACACCCCAGACTTGGGGATGGACTTTGGAGCAGCAGCGACCCTCCCAAGGTGGCCGGGAGCAGAAGAAGGGGACGGAGATGCTGCAGGGAGCAGCCGGGCAGTGATGCCTGCTCCCGCTAGGTGGTGTGGGAAAACCAGCCTATGCGAAAGTGCCTCCAACATCGCCACATCGCCACCGCAGCGAGCCCGGACCCTGCCGTGCCCACGCTGCAGCCGAGGGCCCGCAGGGGCCACGGCACCCACGGACCCCCGGCCAGGCAGGCGGGGACATTCGGGCACAGGCACAGGAACCGCCCTGTGCTCAAAGGAGCTCGGGGGCCCTGCTGAACCAGCCGTGACAGTGGAATCCCTGCTGCCTAAGCCAGCCCCGGTTCATGCAGTTTTTAAACACTGAAAGCTGTGCTGGGCTGGGCCTCTCCCTGTGTGCCTGTGCCCAGGGCTGAGCTCCCATCGGCTGCTGATCCCTCCTGAGCCCACTGACATTTCACAGCGAGCCCACAGCAGGAAATTGGAGGGGCTCAATACGTGTCACGTTAAGAAGAAACCACCACCAGCAAACAGATCTGGCCTGAGACCACAGGGAAACAGATGACAGCTCTCAGGACCAGCAGAGAGCCAGCTAATGAACAGCTCTGGCTCCTGGAGGGAGCAGCTGCTCCATCACTCATCAGTCACACCCTGCAGGACTCCCAAACTAATTTGGGGATGAGGGGGAGCTGAACCACCTCACTAAGCCTCCCTCAAGAAGCGAGAGAGTTCTTTCTAGGAGTTCAGCAAAATCTGTCTTGCCTGAAACTACTGCCTTGGGCCCTTCTGGCAATTATTTTCTGCAGTTGGAGGTAGCAAAGCCAGCTCCTGCCTGTGCAGGACACAGGGGACTGCTGCTGATGGAAATACGAAGCCTTGTTGCTAGGGCAGAGGTGGCTGCGGCTCAGCCAGCAGCAAGCACAAGAAATGGTTTCTACATCAGCTTTGGGGCTGAGCACAAAGCCTCACTTTGCAGCCTCCCACCCACACAGCACCACGGGCAGGGCTCCTGGGAGGACCAGCAGGGAACGGGGTCCTCCTCACCTGGAGGACACCCAGTTTACCCCTTGCAGCAGAAGCGATGAGGATTTATAGAAAAATGCAGCAACCCGGGTTTTAATCAGCAAATGTGTGGTGAGAGGCATCGAGAGGGCATCTGTGATTGGATGGGTGATTTGCATCACTGTAGAGCCCTCACTGCTGAGAGCAATGGTCTCCTCTCCCCCGGCACTGCACTGCCGGAGCGGGCACCTCCCCGCAGAGCCTGCCGTCTGAACAACGTGGATTACACGAGAGAGGGAAAAAAACTGCATGATTTCCTCTGATTTTTCTCTCCACCATGGCAATCCAGCAACACAAGACATCCATTAAGAGCCAGGAACTGCAGCCCAATCTTGCCTCTAATGCCTTGCCCAGATGAATATGATGGGCACTCCAACCCCTCCCTGCAGTGCAGAGTCTCTGGTAATTGTACTTTGTGCTTTTCTCAGAAGTCTCAAAAAGCAGCACACGGGAGGCTTCAATCCTCCCAGACTATGGACCCACCTTTTGGTGACATGGTGAGGTTCATTTGCACAGATTCAAAGCATACAGAGCCTGACTGCAGCACAATGCCTCGTTCTGTATTCACCCTGGATTCACACTGAATTAATCAACCCAACTTGTCATTCCAGGGGCCGGCAGCACCTCTGCCACCAGCCAGGAGCTGTCTGGCTGTGCTCTGCCACCATTCCTTGTCCCTCTGTGCAAACCCCACGCTGCAGAGGCAGGGAAAAGCCTCTTCTCCCATTTCTGCTGATGGAAAATGGCTCTGACTAGGACCTGTCCCAGGGACTGACAGCCCTGAGGAGATCTGGGATGAGCAGAACACCCTGTTTTTGAGGTGAATTTCAGACACTTCTGATGGGGCATGCAGAATATCCCCATTTATGCTGTAAGGAGAGAAGCTGCAAACACTTTCTGGCTCTGAGCAGCTGCAGGGCTGGTAAGTGTATTCTGGCCAGGAAAGTCCCCAAACTAAGACTAAAGGAGTGTGAGAAACAGAGCAGCATTTCTTTCAGCCTTAATTCACTGTACTGGGGGCTGGGAAAGCAGCTCCAAACCCTGAAGCAGGTGGCCAGGCTGGACAGCCCTTCTTGGGGACATGCTTGTGGCAAGTCCACACATAGATCCCTGAGCCACAGCCATCACTGTCCTGTTGAGCTGCCCTGCATTTACAGCACTGCCCCTGCAGCACAGCTGTTGGCAATGGACTGTGCAGGTCTTGCTCAGAGTAATCACTGTGATGATCACGAAGGTGACCTCATGAGGTTGAGGCAAACTGCTTGCAAGAATTTAACATATGGCTCATGTCATGAGTGGCAAAGAGCCCTGACACATCAGGACCTCATTTTCCCCCTGTCCCTGGTAAAGAGTGACATCCTTTACTAGCTCCTGTTATAATATCATATCCTTTACCTAGGATAATGTCATATACTTTACTAGCTTCCTGTTATAACACCATCAAAGCAGATGGAGTTCAAGCAATAGAAAGGACAGTGGTGTGAAGGACAGGGTGCAGGGAGGGGTGGATGAGACCATCAGCTTGAAAAATGCAGAATGGAAATTGATCTGAGGCTTCTCAGCCTCATCCAGTGTTGGATGAGGGCTGTCATGGTGGGCTTGGAGAACCAGGCCCTGCAAGGGAAAAGTCAATTAAAGAGCCTGCATGAACCACACCCAGGATAAATGTGGCCAGCACCAAGGTGTATTTTTAAACTGGCAGAAGTGGCCTGCACAGACTTTAAGGCTTTTTGGTTTGGGTTGGTTTTTTTTTTGTTGGTTTTTTTTTTTTTTTTGGCACAAGCTTAATGAAAAGAAACTGCTTTAAAATCTAACTCCTGCACAGAGACAAGACCTATGACAGAGATTATGCTTAAGCCTACTGACACTTAATTTGCTGGGAAGCAATGCAGCTGCAGCAGCATTGAGAGGCTCAGAGAAGCCCAGTAGCATGTACATCATCAGCAAAAGGCTCAGGCTGAGCCTCTGCATGCACATACTGGACATCAAAATGTTATCAGCAGCCTCAGAGTCTGCTGGTCAGGGATTAGTAAACAGCCACAGGAGCTGATAACAAATTGCAAACTTTATAGCAAAGAGTGAGTTAATTCCAGGCTGTCATTGCTACCATCTGCACTTCCAGAAAGACTTTTGTCAGACATTTGGCAACCAATCCTTCTGAGCAGCAAAGGCAGTTGCTGTGCCTTGTTATGAACTACAGAGCCCAGATTGTGAACTCTTTCCCACCAGCATAAATCATGCACTCAAGTCGGAGGATTTACTCTGGGACATGTGACAAAATCTGCCACTTAGTTACCAATATAAAACATAGAATTTAACCAATTATCTTGTAAAATATCTTCTGAGTACATTACCATGGAGTAAAAAAAAAAAAAAGAAACTTTTATGATCTATGGAATTCTAGAAATAGTTCTTTCTAGGCTGCATGCCTTGGCTGGAAGTATTTTTGGCTTAATTAAAAGCTTTCAAACCTGTGCTGATGTCCATAAAAGCAGAAGCCCTTATAAACACAGAGAGAAACTGAGATGCTGAGAGCAGAGAAAAATCTGTGGCAGCAAACATATCTTCTCAGCACCTCTGAAAAGCAGATTTGTATGATGAGTGCAGTCTGAATACATCATGCCCATATTCCAACAGCAAGTCTCACCTTCCCAAAAAACAAGAGAACTTGGGAAGCAGAAATAGGCTCAGTGCTGCAGAGCCAGAGGTACACAGTCAGGCAAGGGAGAGCATTAGATCCCTGATCGTTAATTCCTCTGCACATAACCCGGAAAAAATGTGTGTGCTCAATTTCTCTCTCACAAAATGTCTCCTTCACTTCATATTTTTCGCATACACCAGCCTTGGCGTGCAGTCAAGAAAATGTTAACATCTCTGGCAAAAATCTACAGCCCCTTCTTAACAACATGTGCAATCCATTTCTTCCAGCCCCAATAGCATTCTTCCACCCTGCTACTCCCCCACACACATGGACACTCTTTTTTTTTCATCTGCAGACACCCTCTCCTGCTCTTCCTCTTCTCCATCCAGTCAGACACATTCCAACTGTCTCTATTTCTCCATCTCTGTCTCACACATATGTCTTGCTGGGCAGAGAGCAAATTGGCAAACACAAGCTAGATATGGAAGCAGGGAGATACAAACACAGCCACAGTCTGGACTCTGTCTTGGAGGAATTTCTAACTCGCCTGTAGGAGCGGATTTATGAGTTATCAGTTGAACCACTTGAAAGTCCTCCTGCATTATCCCAGAGCTGGGCTGGGATTTATCAGAAGGAGCTAAGCCATGGTGTGTGGAAAAGAAGACTTAAGTTACTTCTTAATAACTACAGTCTAGAAGACCTGTGTATTTTCTCCTGCAAGAAGGCACAGGTTGGTCTTTGGTTTGGGAATAGCAGCTGAAAAGAATGGGCCAGCTGGGAACCACGGTGAAGGACATGCCATGGAACAGGGGCCACAGGCCCAGCCAGCCCAGAGCAATGAGTGATGATGCTGTCTGTGACTGCTGCTCCTCAGGAGACTCATATGTTCCTTCTTTTATCAACTTCTCAGTGACAGACCTTCAATCACCAGCTCAGCCAGCTAAATGAGCAACAGCATCTCTTCTTTGCAGAGCAGGGAAACAGAGCCAGGCTCTGCCTTGGCCCTGTCACGCCTTTCTGCAAGTTCCCCACTGTACAAAGGGTGGAAAAAAGTCTTTCCTAGCCTAGGAATTTCTAGTTAAATCTATTTTTTTAACTATGAGGTGGTTCTACTTACAGTGATGGAAGACAGCCTTGGCTGGAGAAGTCCCATGACACACAGACACACAGTGATGATGGAGACAGGTGACAGATTCACAGGATGGCAGTGACATGGAGACAGGAATTTGCACACAGCAGTCATGGAGGTGATGTGGGCAAGAGATGAAGGAAGCACAAAAGGAAATGGTGATGAGCAGGACAGCAGTGACATCCCCCCTCCCTTTTTGCTCTCCTCAAGCACAGACTCAATCAGACTAAATCAGGCAGAGAACATGCACAGCAGGAATGCCACACCTGCCTGTTCCCCTGAATGAGCAGTCTCTCCTGAACTGCCATGAGTACTGCACCTGCTCATCTGACTCTTCCTCACCAATTTCTGCATGGGGCCACTCCTGCTACCCTGATGGGTGTTACACAGCAGCCAGGGCTGCTTAGGGGACAGCTGAGCTTCTACTGCCACCTCTTTGGAGGAGAGTGGGACCTAAACAGCCCCCACAGACCTCTTCTCTCTAGAGGGGAATTTTGCTTTCAAAAAATGACTGTTTCCCCATTATGCCAGGAGAATTCAGTGCAGAAGAACCCAGCCCCACAGCTGGCATGGAAGATACCACTGTCTCCACTAAAGGCACCACTAGTGATCAGTAATTAGCAAGACTAATTACAGCCCCTACTTGGCTGTGCAGAGCACCCCTTCCCTTCCCCTCTGAGTCTCCTCAGGGCCATTACCATCCCCCCTGCCTGCAGGGGCTGGGATGGGACTGCAGAGATTCCTGGGGTGTTTTCAGCAGGCAGCACTTCAGCTGCAGGACAGGTCACTGTATTTCAAGCCAGACACAGCCCTCTGGTGCTGTGCAATACCATGTGCCATCATCTTCTCTCTTCCAGAGCAGGTCTAGCGGGTAAGAGAAGACCCTCAGTGTGTTATTGAACTCTGAGGTTTCTGTCTGGCTTCCTGGGACCTCTGCTAGGCTCTGGAGAGGCTTGCTGTTCCACCCCTGCTCTGTCCTGTCCTGTAGCAGGCTGGAAGGAAGGACTTCCAACTGTTTTTCTGCAGCTGATGGCCTCTCATCCCACTGCACATAGGGCAGGGCTCCTCAGAAAGAAGTGTCTCCCCTCTTCTCAGCAAATTACCCTGAGGGGAGCAAGCAGACTGCTCTGAGCAGCACACACCTCACCCTGACCACCCTGGTGCTGTGGTAGCCTGGAATGGGGGTGGAAATGGGGGGAGATGGTGGGATGGAAGATGCATTCCAGTGTCTGTGGAGGAAGGGGTGTGGGGCAGAGGGCAGGCTCCTTGCACAAGGCCAGGCTTCCCTGTACAGTTTCTTCTGTCACCAGTGGCTGCAACGCTCACGTGCTATGGGGTGGCTGGACTCTTGTGTACTCACCATCTGCCAAGTTGTCTGAGTGCCAGAAGCTACTCATGTTAAACTCCAAAAGGAAGCTGTCAAAAGAGCAAGAACAGAGGATGCTTTTTCAGCAGCCTGGAAGGATGCAGGTGTCAGGGAGATGGCCCTGTCGCCCAGTGAGTATCAGTTCAAAAATGTTTACTACAAATTTCTGGCAGTGCAAGTCTGATTTTTTAGATTTTTAATTTTTTTTTTCCCTCTCCACATGCTAGAATGTAACTCTGTATTGTGGGATCTGTACTGTGGAAGATCTGAATGGGCTTTTTCCTGTGCAAGGGGCTTGTCAGTGAAGGAAGGAACAAGGATGGCAGCCCCTGAGGCTGGGAGGGGATTCAGCCACTATAGGACTCACCTGAGGAGCAGGCATGATGGCCATCAGAAGCCCAGACTCTGGCTGTTTGGAGGTAACTAGATGGAATTGTTCTGTACCAACAGGCTAAAACCCTCAGAGCTGGACCTTTACCACATCTCCCCTTTTGCACACCCAGCAAGCTGAGCAGTGGCACTTCCATCCTAATTTGAGCTTGAACTCTGATTCACCCCAGGAGTCTGAGGTGAACCCAAACCCAGAGGAGAGCCTCCCCTCTCTCCCCCCTTGCCTGGCACTCAGACCCTGAGCTGCTGGGCTTGCTGCCTTCAGCCTTGTCCCCCCGTGAGAGGAAGATGTGCATTCGCTCCTCACGGGCAAGAGCACTCGGCACCGAGGATCTGCACAGAGCCCCAGGAGACCCAAGTCCTATTTCTGACTCAGGCACTTTGTACTGAGTGATTTCAGGTAAATCCCAGACCCTCTGTGGGCCTCTGCCTCTCAAAATGGCAATAGTAATAGCTTTCTGTCTCCCAGGAGCACAGTGCAGAGCTGAATGTCAGGAGAAGGCTGACAGCAAAGCCCTACACAGGGGCTTCCACTTGCAGCCTTCCCAGCTCTTGCCCCTCCTGGTGTGAGCCTCCCAAACACCCCCATCTTTTGGTACTCACATGAGGAAATCACTTATCAGCCACTTCACTGCAGCTACAAAGGCATAAATTGGCTGGAGAAGAAAAGAAGAAATGAGAAATACCATAAGGAGCTGGTCAGAGAATTTATAATTGTTATGCAGGACCCCACGTTTTAGACCAAGTCCCTCCACTGATCAGAGCTCTTGAAGACAGGCTGGAAATACAAGGTCTGGGCATCACTGGAAAATGTTCAAAATACATCAAAAGCCAGCAGAGCTGCCCTGCTACTAATAATACCTCCTCACCCCCTCCCCATGAGGGTCAGGGAGTTTATCAGGAATGTATGAAGGACTTTGAAGATGTAATTGCTTGATGATTTCTCTCCAGTGTGGATGACCTTCAGAGCTCAGAGCAGGAGAGAAACACAGCTAAATGGGACAGCACCAGTTTAGGATGCTTTTGTGTTCTGAGAGCAAGTGGTGTTTCTGGGACAAGTGACAGCACTGCCCAGGATTTAGTATTATCTGCCATTGATTGATTATGCTTAACTGTGCTTTCATCCAGCTTTTCCTCAAGATGGCATGACTTCTATCATCTTCTTGCTTTTCAGCTACAAATTGGAAATCCAGCATTATCCCAGGGACAATTCATCTGCAGAGGATAGTGCTGCTTCTTTTCCTCATGGTAACCACGTCTAATTTTCATCTCCCCCTCTCATAATCATGCCCATGTCCTCAAACCCAAAACAGATGTGGCAGTCACGGGATGCAGGATAATGTTCCATTACTGATGACTTCTCTTCAGGCAAAATAAATCAGAAAATAGTAAAATGTAGAGATGGTTGGCAATTTTACTGATTTTTATGTCTGTATACGAAAAACTGGCTTTTCTTGATTTCTTCCATTTCAAGGGTTTTGCTAAGAGGGGAAGATGAGAGATGGAGGCTGAATGCTCTCCTTTTTATTTTCTTCCCAATTCACCTCATTTTTGGCAGCTCATAGTTTGTGACATTTCTTTCAGTAATCAGGATTGGAGGATATAATCAAGCAAATATTTTCACTACAATAATCATATGTTATCTAGCCAGCTCAAGTATAGCCATTGCAAACCAGACATTATTAAATAAAGTGTTATTGTTAAGAATGTTGTTAAAAGGTTAAAAGGCAGTATTTTGTTGAAAATTCTTTTACTGGAAAAAAATTACAATGTTACACTGTAAGGGTACTTCCTGCACTCCTTCCAGTATCAAAGGATCATAACAGTAATGAACACATCCCTGTTTAGGGTTGTGTCAAGCAGTTTGAAGTGGCCTAAGTGTTGAGTAGTTACTTTGTTTTGCCTGTCTGAGGCAAGGTTAGGAAGGTGGAGTGGGATTGGAGTATGAGTTTGTATCAGCCTAAAGAGAGGTTGCTTTTGGGTACTTGACTCTGTTAGTGTGTTCCCTGGGCTACCAGCATTCTCCCTCTCCTGCTCCAAGCTCACTCATCCTTCCCCAATGACTGTCCGTTTTCCTCAGATGCTCTGTTCCCTGACACTGCAACTCTCCTTCTTGAGCTGAATAAAAACCATGCCCTGTAAAAGCATTCCTGTTCATTTCAGCTGCTAGCTGATTGCTTGGCTCCCAGGAGAACCTGCCATAGTTTAGCTCCTGTTCTCTCCCTGGTCCTTCCAATTTTCAGTGAGATCCTACATGGCAACAGAGTGCCACACTGGAAACCAACATCAGTGGCCACCACAGCTTCAGGAATCTGTCTGAGGTGAGTTTGGACAGTGGCATCCTGAAAGCAAACATCTCCTGAAGTCTCTAGGGGAATGTTGGAGCTGCCCTGCAGGAGGAAGCCTGGCCAGGGAGGTGGTGCATGGCGACAGCTACGTACGCTGAGCAGGGGCCGGGCGCCGCTGTGGTGGTGGTAGGGCACCTTGCACATTGCCTGGTAATCATACATGGTCACCCTGCAAGCAAAACACAACAGGCAAGCAGTCAAAAGCAAGCAATGCAACCCCCCCATGGGACAGGCACGTCAGCTTTTTCTCAAAAATGTCAGGTATGAACTGTTTCTTGGATTCAGGAAAGCAGTGACCTGATCACACGTGTCTTTGCTGTTTGGCCAGTGCTGGATCTTGCAGAGCAAGAAATACAGGCTCTGGATTAATGTAACTGGGTCAGCACAGGAGGAAATATGTCCCTAATTTCACACAGTGAGTAAAGCAAGCTATGAAGCAGAGGAATTATAATTGTAACTACCTCAGGTCCCCCTAGTTCCTGTTTTCAAGCCACTGAAACTCTGAACTCTCTTTTGACATTGGCTGAGGGAGTGGGGTGAGATGAACAGAGGTATTTTTAATAGAGAGAGAAATGTGGTCAGCCAGCTGCAATGCTGCATCTGTGGGGCTCTCAGACAACCACTTCCCAGAAAGGCTTTCTGAGTGGCAGGAGGAACTGAAGCACTTCTGTACCCAAAAATGCCAAGAAATGTTTCCCATAACATCTTGCCCTGGAAAAGACAGAGAAGCAGATGCTCTCTGGCCACACAGAGGTTGGAAGTTTCTGTCTCTCTCTGTGTTTTGCAGCAGGTGGAAGAGCAAGAGATGAGGAGAAACAGGAGAAACGTCATCATCATGTGTGCTGATGATGGCTGAGCCAGGGAGCAGATGGGGCAGGTAGCTAAAGGAGCTCTTGTGTCTGGATAAGAGAGTCACCAGCATGTGCATTTTCCCTGCTCAAGTGCTTCTCAGAGGGACCAACATGCTCTGACCCACGCAGCAGCAAAGAACAAGAAGCACAGTGTGGAGATCCCCCACTTACCGCCTGAACATGCCCATGTTTAGCAGCTGGGTCATCACTGAGCCATCCACTGCACCAAAAAATTTTCCAGTCTGCAAGCAAAAAAAAAGGAGAAAAATAGAATAAACTGTAAATTTTCCAAATGCTCCATGGCTCCAGCTGATCTAGCTTGTCTGGAGGCTGCTGTACACAAGGAGGATTTTTGTAAGGAGGAAATGCTGAGCTTTTGTCCTTTGGCTGGTTGGAAAGCTTGAGGGAGGACTTCCCCCAACACCAGCTGGGCATCCTGCACCATTCCTAGCATGCTTGGAAAAGATTTAGCCCACATAAGTCCCTGTGGCTTGTCAGAAAAAGGCAAGACTGTCAAGCTGCAGAGACCCAGGCATGCTGAATCACTGGAAGCCTGGACTCTCTCATGAGTTATTGGGAATCCATATTCTCTGGATCTGAATGCCTGAGTCTTCCATCTGAGCCTCTCTGCTACCCATGGGCACTGTGGTTTTGGAAACCTCTGCTCTCCTGCTGCCCTAGGTGAACTGGCCCACCATGCATGAGATGTGCAAACTGTGATGTACAGATTTCTTTAGGTAGCAAATGCAATATTACAGCTCACTGCTGTGTGAGTTCTGAGCAGGCAGTGGCCCAAACAACACAACACAAAGCCACCCATCCCTGTAGCTTACATACTGTGCACTGGCACAGCTAGGACTGAGTTGCATTTGGGGGGACAACAACCCCCCAGTTCTGCCTGCATGGCCAAACTAGAGGTGGGGCTTGTGGCCCTCTGCTTCCATGTATGCCTTGGAGTCAATAACCTCAAATAAGGACCCAATCTCAAATCTGCTAACTGCTGCTTTAGAGATTTCCTCAAACAAACAATTCTGGCCTTCCTGATTACTAAACCATGACAAACATATTGCAAAAATGCTTCAAACCTGTCAAGTCCACTGCTTTGTTCACAGGCAAGTAAATGAAATGTTTGTAAATAATAAAAGTGCAGGTATGAGCTGTCCTCTCTCTGTTTTCCTGGCTCATGGGTCCTGACAGAGTAAATGGCTCCCATGTGTTATGGAAGCATTCACACAGTCTGGGATGTTTTGCTTTTCCACTGATAGGCTAGCAGTCATTTAGCATGTACTAGCAGATGACAGATGACTTCATTTATTTGAGTGGGACATTTCCACAAAAAAAGTCCAAACCCTTAGGCAGATTTACCTAAGATCACATGGTAATCATCCAGCAGTAGTGTTACATGGTTATGAGCCTCTTCCCAAAAGGCTTTAGAAGTCATTTCACTGCACAAATTGATGCATAACATCAACTCCCCTTCGAGCATTTAGGCTGTAATCGTCTCAGACAGTCCAATGTGCCTGAGCAAGCTCTAACTTTTTTCACCTCCCTCGCTCTTTCAATCTGATTAGGGTGGTGAAGAGGCCAGCTGCTTCCATTTAATACCAGTCTGCAGACCCAGCAGTGAGATTTAACACAGTGCAAGCTGCAGGCAGTGGGGCAAGGAGAGGGGGCCACTGCAAGGCTGTAAATGAGGCCCATCCTGTCAAGAGAGGCTGATGTCTGGCTGAATTTCTCTGTGCAGGACATCATTTGTATAGGTGTAAGAATGAGCAGCTATTAGTGGAAGCGAGAGTATGGCCAGGGAGTGTGTTCAGAAAGGCATCAGCAAACTGGCCTCCAACAGCAAACCAAACATTCAGAGCTTGCTGCTGTTTTAGGTACCCCATGCAGGCAGTAACAGAGAAAAGCATCACCTGGCAGAAACCAAAGCTGTCCCATACTGGAGCAAGGTTTTGTAAAGCAGCTCTCATCACATCCTGCTTCCTCCAGTGACTGCTGCTCTCCTAGGCATCCCTCTGCTGTGTTTCTCCTAACTCCCATCTCTGGGCAAGTTTCCATTTCAGGGGCTGACAGCACAAAGCATTGCTCTGACATCCTGCATGACACAGGCTGTGTCACTCCCCCCTGCAGCTGGGTGTGCAGGCACATGTGCAGGCTGTGCACAGCAAAGACATGCAACCCAGAGCACAAACATGACTCAAAAGCTACATCACTGCTCACATGCACCCATGCTTTGCTGGCCCATTGAGCAATTTACACTTTTTGTACACTCAGAAGCTGCAGACAAACAGGATCTGCCAAATTGCCCAGGCTTTGGGCAGGCAGGCAGCCTCCTCCTCCAGCATGGCTCAAACAGAGCCAGCTCTTGCTTCTCCACAAGCTCTGAGCTCTGGTGGCATCCTGACCTTTTGGCTGCCTCTCTGCACCCTGCTCCTGGAGTCCCACCTGGGCAGAGCTTGCAGACATCCTCTGCAAAATGCCTCAGGCAGAAGGCAGCAATCCTAGAAAAAGAGGTTTAGTGAGAGAGGGAACATCTGGATGCAGCAGGCGGAGGGAGCTCAAGACCTGGGATCCACAGCTGTGCCTAGGACTGGCAGTGAGAAGCAGCTAAAAACTCAGGGGTGGCTGTGGGGCCACAGCTGCAAACATGACAGAAAAAGCAGAGCAGCCCTCCCTGCAGCACAGCCTGACCCTGCCACTTATTTTCCCTTCCTCCCAGAGCACCTGGTCCTCACTCACTCCCTTCTCCTGGCTCTGTGTTTTAACTCTTTGCTCCCTCTGGGATGAGGCTGGATGGGGAGATTAGCTCGAATTAAGAGATTACCCATTCTTCCCCAAGTAATCCTGCAGGGAGCTTCCAACTTGTCACTCATTAAAATCCTGAGTCCCTTTTCCATGGTGGTTTCCAACTGCCAGTAAGCTTCCTGCTGCCTTCATACAGAGGTTATTAGAGCCAATCCCTCACCCTGATCCCCCATCCCAAGGGCAGAGGAGAGCAGAGCCTGAGCCACGCTGTCCTCACCCCATTCCTGTGGGAAGCTGCTCTGATTCCCAGTGTGGTCACCCAGGGAAGGAGGTGCAGGCAGCAGGCAGCTCTGGCAGGCAGAAAAGCCAAAATACCCATAAAAACCCAGGTACAGGATTTTTTTTTGGCATTTTTTAAATGGATGTCTTAAGGAAAAACTGCAGGATGGGACAGGGAACGCCACACAGCAGCAAGTGATCCCATGCAGCAACATCCAGGTGGCATCTAGGAAACCCAGGGTATTGATTTAGTGCTGTCTTGAATTCCCTGTAGGGTTTAATGGTGTGGAGACTCATGGTGTCACCAGGAAATAAAAACAGTGACTGGAACAGGATAAAGAAATCAGAAAAAAAAAAAACAGCGGTGAACTCTCTGAAGTCAGGGAAGGTAAAAGCTGGAGGAGGACAGCTCTGGTGCTTGCCAAAATGCCTGATCTTGGAGGTATGTGGATAATGTTTATAATTTACCCAAATCCACTATAATGCCATGTTTCTGCAAATCAGATCTTTCAGAGATGAGCTTTGGAAAAACCTATTTTCCATAAGATGCAGGAAAAAGTACTGAGGCAGAGCCCAGGAGGGCAGCGTCGAGGTCACACAGGTGACATGGCAGCTAAAGGGAGTAGCTGATGGACACATGTCATAGGAGTCAGTCTTTGAAAATGCCATGGGTGTCAGAGGAGAAAGCAATTCCCAAGACCACCAGCCCATCCCAAAAACTCAGTAGGGTCTGGCCACCCAGAGTGGGGAGCCAATGCAACTTTTACAGCATTTCCCTCCCTTAGTCTTTAAGTTCTATTTGCTTTTTTGTTTTTTTGGCACACCATATCATTGAAGGGACACTTCTACCAGACTGTTCAGTGTGCTGGGTAGGGCACTTTCCTACAGAAAAGAGGTTGGTTATCCCTTGCAATAAGCTCCCCTTGGTATCTGCCTTTATCCCCCCTGGTGCCTCTGTGTTGCTGATTGGTTTTGCTCTGTGAGTCTCAGAGTCTCATCTCAGGCTCTCTGAACTCACTGTGCAGTGCCTGCAGAATGCACAGTCTCACCTTTTTCTTTTGCCAGCCCATTCTGAATATGCTAACCAACCCAAGCCCAGGTGGGAAACCATGGGACTCATATAACTGATGTTTTCCATCTGAATAGCCATCTAAAAATTCTTCTTCTTTCTCTTCTGTCCCAGCTACTTTGTCCCTACTTCATGCTTCACTGTTTCACCAGGTTCTTGTAAGGGACTCTGTTCAAGGCTGAAGAGAACTGAAATTCCATAGGTTATCTAGTCTCCCTTATCTCCTGATTTTGTCATGCTTTCAAAGAACTATAGCCGATAAGTTTTCTTCCTTGTGGAAACTGTGCTGCTTGTGCCAATTGCATCCACCAGGAATTCTGTTACCTTAATTTCCATTTCAATCAGTTTGTCACATGTTGAAGAAAATAATTTCTGGCATTGGACCTGCTGCCTTCTGGAAATACCCAAACTGCATTTGTTAACACGAGTACAATGGCAATTTTAATGAACTCTGCGATTCTGTCAGTAACAAAACCCCTTCATTTCCCACTTCTTCTCTAAGCCCACTCTTACTATTGACTTATTGCTTTGTAGCTTATGAGACTGTTCCCACATATCACTTTCTGATGTCCAGAATTATGGGGTTTAATTATTTTGAAAGAAAAAGCTCTGTGGTGAATTTATCAGAGAACAGAAAAGTGTAGCTCAACCATGCAGTGGCTGGTAGTATTGATTTTACCCAGCTGCACAGGATGTCACATCAAACTTGCACCCCTTCAGCTCCCTAGAAATGGCTGTGGAACCACACACCTAATTTTTATTTCTATTCTGAGCCTTCTCCCTTGCTCCTTTCACCTCTGCAAATTCAGTAAATTCTCCAATTCTTTAGGTGTGTTCCTTCTTCCAATTTACTTAAATTATTTTGTCTTCATTTTTTTCCTTTAGCATTTTGCTCTTACCATCCCCTCAGTTTGCTTTCCTGAAGAACACCTTCTCTGACTTCAGAAGCACTCAGAAGTGCTGCTCCCTTCCCTTCCCTTCCCTTCCCTTCCCTTCCCTTCCCTTCCCTTCCCTTCCCTTCCCTTCCCTTCCCTTCCCTTCCCTTCCCTTCCCTTCCCTTCCCTTCCCTTCCCTTCCCTTCCCTTCCCTTCCCTTCCCTTCCCTTCCCTTCCCTTCCCTTCCCTTCCCTTCCCTTCCCTTCCCTTCCCTTCCCTTCCCTTCCCTTCCCCTGTCTCAGATCATCTTTCAATAGCATCTGTGCCAAGGGAACGCAGTCTAATTTCCTTTCTTCTGATCAAAAGATATTTTGACTAGTTCCTTCCTTATCACAGCAAACTCCTTCCTCAGCTAGGATGTGCTGTCACTCTGCTGGGAGCCTTCCCCCTCACTGCACAGTTTAATTTAATTACACCCAGCCACCCTTATTACACAATTCAACTTCATTTGTTTTAAGCAGCTCTGGTGGGTTATTCAGGAACAAGCAAACCCTGCTTTCCTCCTTTTCTTATGCTCTCTTACCTCTTCAGGTATTTTGGAAACAAGTATAAAGCCATTGTTGTCAATGAGGAAGCAGTTCAGAATCTGCAGAGATGGAAGAGAAGCAATATTAAAGATGCTTTGTGGCTTTTCCCCTGTTTGTGTTCAGGATGGAGCAGTGTGGGTTTCTGATGATGCCAACAGCCTTGGCATTTCCACACCAAGCCCGCCAGCTCAGCTACCATGAGTTTCACACAATTCTTTTCCCTCTCTGCCTCCATTTTGAGGCATTGAGTCCATGAGCTGTGACAGATTTTGTCTCTAGCTGGGGCTCTGTGCAGGCCTAGCAGGCTGTGAGCCACACTTAAGGCAAGGCATCCTTCAGGAAGAGACAGGGTATTTGTAGTGCTCTTCTCTTTAGTAAAATGGTATCTAATACTTTCCATCTTCAGGTGTCAGAGTTTTATAACCACTCACAAAATAACCCTCTCCCCACCACTGAGTATCACTGCTGATCTACTTTTATTTTGCAAGCAGGAAATAGAGGCACAGAGTTTGGATGAAAACCCTTTCCTGCAGCCTGCAGGGAAATCTAGGAAGCAGAGAAAATCCTACATGAACACAAAACAAAAAAATCTCTGGTGATCTCACTTTTCAGGGCAGAGGAGCTCCTGTCTCACATATTCCTGATACCAAGGTAGAAGCAGTGGCATAAACACAAAGAGAGTGTCCAGCATGCATGTCATGCTGCCAGCCACTTTTTTTTGGGAAGATCTGGGATGCCAGGGAGACAGATTTAAAGGAGATGGACTTTCACTGGCTGGAATCCCAATGTCTCTGCCCTGGCCCAGCTGGGGAGAAGACCTAAACTGCAGATTTGTCTCATTACTATGAGATCCTGTCCCCCATCTGTGCAATCTCTTGTGAGGAGACAACAGGCACTGCCTTTTTTGGGGAGACAGAGATCCCCATGGAGCAGGTGGTCAATCACACCCACCACAGGTACAGAGAAGAAACTGAGGCAACTTACATCATCCTGACAGCTCAGTGGACAGGCACCATCAAAGCCACTGCACTGCAACGGGAAAGCAGAGAATTGACCATGGTGTGAAGGAAACTTCCCAGTCTGACCATGCAGGAGCTGCTCTGGCAGTCACTCCCCCACCACCAGAGGCTTTCACTGCTGGGACTGAGGCAGCAGCAGCTACAGTGACCCCACAGATCTCTGACTCCCCATACACCCCACACTCACACAGCCAGACAAGTTTTCCTTACTCATTCAACTCCAGGTTTCCCATAGCAGGCTCTCAGACATCCAGAACATTAAAGCAATTTATTAATGCTGCAGCAACACAGAAAGAGCTCAAGCATGTGCCTCTGAGGAGGGGCCCCAAACAAAGGAAACTGGGCTTTTATACCCTCACAGCCCATGTGTGATCATCTGGGGTCATCCTGCCGGGACATCTGCTCCTGCTGTGTCTCCAGGTGGCCGGACACCTGGCTGTCCCACATGTCCCCGTGGTGCCCTTTGTTGTGCAAAGGGTCAGTGCCAGGTCACAGCCTCTTGCCTGGGGCTCCCAGAGCTCAACCTGCAGCTGCAGCCAGAGCCACCTGCACTGAGTATATCCCTCAGCACATGGCATGAGCTCATCTTACTGTCTCCCCCTTGGGACTGCTGGGCTGAAGGTTTGCAGAACAGCATCCCAGACAGCTCTGCAATTCAGCTGGCATTTCCACCAGGACGAGCTTGGCAGCACCCCCAGGTCAGCCACTCCAGCTCCCCACCTCTACCAGCAACATCCCCTCTCCTGAGGGCTCAGATCCTGCACCTGCCTCCCTGACATGTGCCCAGCAGGACCTGTGCACTCCGAGCAGAGGAGGCACTTGTAAAGAAAGGGCAACAGCAAAGGTTATTGTGCACCAGGGAGAAACCAGCATGCATTTCAGCATCTGTTAGTATCTGGACTAAGAACATAGCATGGTATTTTAGATCAGGGTTCTTCTCTGGCAGGGATTTTTTGTTGTTGTTGCTGTTGGTTTCTTTATTCTCCAGACAGCTAATGATAAAATAGGATGTGAATGGTGCACATGTAGCCCAAGGCAGCATCCACTTCTTTCATTTAGAATTTCTGCGTAGTGGACTTGACATGTGTTTCACAACACTGAACTGGGTGGGCACACGAGGGGTTAAGTGGTGAGTAACAAAGCCCTTCAGGTGCTTATTGATTTCATAATTGTTCAGAATTTGCCGTGGCTGCATGTGTCTGTCTCTTTGTGTTATTTTTTAATTCTATTTTCTCCACTAGCAGAGGGAAGAAAGCTGACACAGTGTTGCCTTTTCTGTGCATGGAGTCCCCTTCCTGCCAGAGGTTTTCTGGGGTCGGGGAAGGACACTGACATAGTACATAGCCTGTCTGCTCTCAGCCTGCTACCCACTATTTTCTCAAAACCCTTAGACATAAAATCCAACCCCTTTTCTGGGTGATTCTCAGTAACAAGAGGTAAATTGGCCATTCCAGACCACAACAAGACCGTAACTTTCAGTTAGAATTTGTTTCTCCCCTTGAGTTTTGCAGAACAAAACCAATTTTCTGTCCCTCTGTTCAACTTCAGATGAGGTTTGGAGATGCCTGAGTTTGTTTCAAGTCCCACAGCTTTGCAATATCACATGCTCACACTCTGAATCCAGCTGGCTTTTTGAGACTCTAGGGATGATGGTTAAAAAAAAATTCCTTTATCCACAGCTGCAAGCACCATCTCACCCCTGCCTCACCACAAAGCAACACATGGTTGTTTTATTTCCCTGGATGTATTCCCAGAGGTCACCTTGTGCTTCACCCTGCAGGTTCTTTCCTTTGGTCAGCAGAGAAACATGGTCACAACAAACCACAGTTATGGCCTTGGGGGATAACAAATTCAGAGCCCAGGGTTCAGATATCAGCACAGAAACCCAGGTGAACCACAGTGGTTTTCCACAAGAAGGGCTCGTGTCTCACACATCCTCCTCAGCAGAGTGAGGGCTGAGTCTCACTGCCACTGCACTTCCAGACCTGGAGAAGTTCCAGCAGTGCCTGGTGCTGGGCTGGCCAAGCAGCAGCAGCAGCAGCAGCACAGCCAGGACCCTGCTTTGAGAGCACTGGCAGCTTGCAGGGAGCCCCTGAGAGGGGGCAGAGCTGAGCCTGTGCTCCCTGGTTTTTCTGAGACGATATCTGCTGCTCCCGCCTCAGAGACCAGCCCACCTCACAGCATCCTCCTGCTGTTGGTCAGGTCTCTGTGACCCAGAGCACTTTGAGCTTTGCCAAAGACACTTAATTACTGTGAAGATAAACACAGCCTGTGACAGGTTTGGACCCTCTCCAGAGGCTACAGACAAGGGACAGTGCCTATGATATGCTGGCACACAAATGACACAATTAGGAAGCCAAGCCAGGCATGCCAGGATGCCTCCCTGTCTCCAGCTTTTGTCCACTTACATCAGTGTCATTGGGCTGGGAGGCACAGCGTGGACATCCAGAGCAGCACAGCATCAGTGAGGCAGGAGAGAGAGAGAAAACAAAATCTGTTAGTCATTCCTCTGTCCAACAGTGCTCACATCCTGGGAAAGCACATGGAGCCTTTTTTCACACCAGCACCTACCAGGGCCACGGCTCACAGCCACTTGGCACACAGGCCTCCTTCACCTGCTTTCATAAGGCCTCCCAGCTTCACTTAACACCCATGAGGGCTTGTTTGTGTGAGAGCTGCCTGGCCATGGCCCTGAGCAGGGTGTTTAAAACTAAGCTCTCTGTTGCTGTTTCAGGATCGCTCATGTGCTTTGCAGAAATCTTTTTAGCTCAGGTTAGGTTTATGTGATCCCCACCTGCGAGGATGCTCCTGTCATCACAGAGCAGCTTCCTGCCCTCCTACCTTCTCTGTCATCCCTGTCTGATGACAGTTCCCTCTCCTGACAGCAGAGAGCTGCTTTTGCTGTGTGCTGCTACAGTCCTGCCATGCTCACCCCTCCAGCACACCCCCCTGAAAGCAAAGCCTGGGAAGAAAGCCCCTGGGTGATGACGGAAAGGTGTTTCATTTGTCTTGCTTCCCAGACCAGGGGAGTTGTTTTAATTATTTCACTTCCTTCACTCCAGAAGAGTATCTAATATTAGGACAACAATCAAAAGCATATCCCTGGAGCAAATAATTTTTATTTTGGCAAGCTGGTAGCGTTTTGTTATCATTATCAAGATGATAAGAGAAGGCAGTAGATTTTTTTTCTGTGTGCCCAAAATTGCAGATTTCCATGAGTTTTCTGAAAGGCTGAATGAGCCCAAGCATATTTTCACAATTAAATGTGTCACATTCAGCCCAGCTAATGCCAGGCCAGGATGCTGACACTGTCACCACGGCATCTGCAGAACAGACTCATGGCTCACACGGCATTAGTGCTGTCAAAGGATTACAGAAATGTGTGACTTCAAACTAATCTATGTGTGACTTCAAACTAATCTACTTCATAAATCTTTTAATAAGAATTCCACAAAAGCCCTCATTAAAATGCCATCATATGTGATGTAACATAGCATTGACCTTGCTTACAAAGAGCACTGAATTGTGTCTCTGCATGATTGCTGATGCTCTTACCTGTTGCATGGCCATCCAAAACTTGCGTTGCAGCAAATCCAGCTTTATTTGCACACCCACAGCTGCAGAGAACAAAAAAAAAAAAAAAAAAGGAGAGGATCAAAAGAGGAGCATTAAAGACAAATACAAGTTGGGAAAAGAGGAGTAAATATTTGCCCAAGGTGATGGGATGGAAATCACAACTGCAACCTGCCTCCAAGTGTGAATGGTAAGCGCTGAGTCAGACTGCCAAGTGAGAGTCAGAGGTTTAACAAGGGAGAGGAAAAGGGGACACTGACTGTACCAAGGTACTGAGATTTCCCTCACACTAAACACTCTGAAGCTACAAACAGATCAACAACAACACCACCAAAAAAAAAAAAAAAAAAAAAAAGAAATAAATCCCCCAAAAGCCCCCCAGGGTGGCATGAGCTTTTCCCTTTGTCTTTTTATGGATGTTTGTGATCACCCCAGCCTCAACTCTTATACCACACAGCATCAATCAGAAATAAAGTAGGCCAGTGAGGAAGGGATTAATTTGAAAACCCACCTGTCTCAAGGGGGAACCACAGAGATTTAGGTTTTTCCTAAGCCACTACAAAAGCACAGAATAATGAATGCCACTTGACAGGAAGTCGATTATGAATAGTGATTTGTTACCTGGTCCCAGCCTAGTGCACGGTGGGCTAAGCAGAATTCTGTGTGTATGTGTGTTTCTTAATGAAGTGTGTCCTAATTTCCTGGCTTAATTTCCCTTCTATCCCTAGCATCATGCTCCTGAATTAAGGCATAGTTGCAGAGGAGAAAGGATGGTGCAGGGTGTCCCTGACAGGACAAGCTGGCTGTCCCTGGGTAGGCTGCCTACAAGCACACACAATAACCAGTGCAGTCGTGCACAGCCTGGCGTGGTGATGGGGAACAAGTGGGCTGTGTGTCAACTAGTTGAATCCAAGAGCTCTGGAGGAATTACAGCCTCAAGCAGGACCTTGAAATAGAATATAAAGTGCAAGTGAGGGAGAAAAAGTAATACAGGGAGGGAGATCTGGGGCCTTTTTCACAACCACCAATATCAGGAGGATGAAGTATTGCTGTTTCTAGAGATTTCCTCTGAATTAAAAGGAGCTTCAAAGGGGGGAACAGATCCTTTAAATCTGAATCATGCCGTGTGGGTGCTTTTAAGCTAACAGTGTGATCTGATGCTCTAATTCAAATGGGTATGAATTAAAACTGGAGTATGCAATGGTATATTTTCTTGCCTCATGTACAGAGACCCTAGCACCTGGCACCAGCTCTGTGTTTTATACCAGTGTCCTTGTCACATTCCTACTGCTGGTACCTCTTACAAATCCCATCTATCAGAGGCACATTTCTCATCCAGCTCTCCCTGCTGCAAACTGAATCTGACTGCCTGTCTGTGGGGGAAAGGAATGGTTCTGTGGAGCTGCACTGCCCTAAGCCTCGCAGAGCACAAACCAGGCAGGACAAAGAATGCAAACAAAGGAGGAAGGACAGGGCTGAGTCTGGCCTGGGTGAAGACTCCCCAGCTTCAGCAAGGCTGTGGCAGGCTTGGTTTGGCTTGGTGCCCTGCTGGCAAACCGACACGCCATGACAGCAGGCAAGCGGTGCTGTTGCTGCTGAGTCCCATGAGGCCCACGCACCCAATTTGGTACACAGCTTTAAATAAACTCATCCTTTCAAACCAGCTCAAGGAAGAGTCCTTCCCCTTATCACAGCAGATCACATCAATGGGACTGAGTATTACCCAGGACATACAGTTTTCATGAGACTTGAAGAGGAGTCGATACAACTAACCTTGCAATGCAGACTTACACAGTGGCTCATGTTTTTGCCACTGGGAACACTTGGCCTCAAATTGTTCTTCAGAGAGGTTTTAGACCCTGGTTGTAAATCCTTGCTTCTGCCCAGGAGGCATAAGCAGCACATACCCAGCCTGGACAGAGCTGCCTGCAACATGTGGGGTTGAAGAAACCTGTGGGGTCAGCCTGGTGGCCAGCGGCAGGGACAAAAAGTGGCAGCTGCTGGCAAGAACTGTGAGAAACTTTCACACATTTGGGTGACACGAGTAAGACATGAGAGCTGAGGAGAAGCAGGCCACAATGAACCCCCCCAGTGCTAGTAACAAATAGTCATCTGTGTGTCTTCACACTGTTGGTGAGGTCAAGGAGAAAGGAGGAAAGCAGTGATCCAGTCTGAGATAAGGATGATGCTATAGCTCAAGTGAGAGGGAAAAAACTGAAATAAACTCCTCTGTGCTTGTTCCAAAGAACAACTGATTGTTAATGAGCCTTTTTGCCCTGGTGGCAAAGGGTACACTGCATCAGAGGGAAGATCTGAGGTCCATGAAATGATGAGCAGCTGCTGCAGAGTCCCCAGAGACACCATGGCTAACATTTTATTCCTACTCACATGCACTGTGCCACTGCAGCAGGCCAGCAATGCAGTAAAGCAATGCTGAGCCCCTGGCACAGGTAGGCATCACTGTGTTTACACATGATGCCTACCTGTGCACCACTTGCCACTCCCCACCCTGCCTGCAAAGCCATGGCTGCAGCTCCTGGGCTTTCCCTGGAGCTGTGCACTGCTGTTCACTGTGGAGAGAAGTGCCTTCCCCTCCACCTGTTCATGCCTGTGCTGAGCATGCCTGCTTCATTAGCTCATCCTCTGCTTGCCCCTCTTTCTGTCTGCAGTCTCTGGCTTCTCTCCTTGATTATCCATATACTGTTCACATAAGGAGCTCTCCCCAAGATTTAATTCTTGGGCCTGCTGCACAATAAAAAGGCATAACAAAGTCTCAAGATTGCATCCTGCAGAGTGCTTACCAAGGTTTACCTTGCCATTCACAACCTGTTTTCATGGTAGCTGGTCCAATGGTTACATAAAACCTGTGATTCAACTGGAAGGTACCAGAACAGCAGAAAAGCCATGCCTGTACCATCCATTTGCATTTTCTAGTCTCTATTTCTGAAATATTCTTATTTTCCCTCCCTAGTTAGTAACTTGAAATTTTGAGTCCTCTAAAAATTTCACTTCAAAAGATAACTTCCAGACACATTAAAAAGAACAAAAAGCCCAAATCAGCCTGTTTTATGATACTGGACCTGATAGAAGGGGCAGTTTAAGTACATCAACATAACAGTAATTCTTGCAAATGCGAGCTACTGAGGTCCTCATCAAGATGGAGGAAGGCAAGATAGGGGGCTGATTTTGGGGCTAAGGCTACAGCAGCCTGTGGGAGAGCACAGAGGAAATCCCAGTGGTGGTCGTGGGCTGGATTTGGCTGCTTACTGCATCCCTGTACCAGCAGGTGATGTCAGGGAGGGCAGGGAATGCCTGTCACTGATGGATGTCACGGCACCTGACGCATGCACCTATGGCTGAACACACTCTCTGCTGCACCCAAAGCTCAGGGGAACAAACTGTGGACCTTTCATCCATTCCCCTTGTTCCAACTACCCACTAACAGCACCCCTCAAGTTTTCCCTGAACCCCTAAGGAAACAGGCACTGGGCTGTGCTGCCCACGGCGGGCACCTCTCAGTTATCTCCCTCTTGGATGCACTGCCTCCCCACCACCGTCTCTGGAGCCCTGGAAGGGGGGTGGGAAGGGGACGCCTTTCTCCCAAACCCACCAGGTTCTCCCCTGCTGTGTCCCCATTGCTGCAACTGCTTGTCTGGCTCCTATGCAAAAGCCAGGGCTTGTCCCTTTTCATCCTGATGCCTTTCTCTCTGAGTTTATTGTCATCAGTCGTAGCAGGGGAGAGATGGAGGGAGGGGAGGAACCGTTCAGCTCGGTGCTTTCTCTTGTAACCTGTGCCTGACCAATCTACCTCCTCAGGGGCTGTGGGGAGCTCCTCCCGCCCTGGCATCTCCTCACCCCTCCTCGAGCCCCTCGGCTCCTGGCACCCGGAGAGGGATGGCAGCAAGGGCAGGATGAGAGAGAGAGAGAGGGACTGACAGCGACTGCCCTTTCTCCAGGATGCACTGAGAGGAATGAAAACCTCCCGAGCTCCTTCCTCTGGGTGTTTGGGAGCAGATCCTGCCTGCCTGGCGGGGTGACTCCTCTGCACTGTCTGTGCGCGCTCCTGTGCGTGTGCTGCTGCCATCGCAGATGTACCCCCAGCTGTCACTTCACCGCGCACAGTCGCTCCCTCTCCCGCCTCTCTCTCTCTCTCTTTCTCTCTCCCCCTATTTATTATTTACCGAGGATTACAGTCCCTTTCCCACGCTGTCATCTCGCTGTGCGGCTCCCTGCCCTCCACGCGAGGCCAGCGGCTGGCTAGGGACGGCTCCTGCCAGCTAGGGTCCAGAACAGAGGCACTTTCTGCTGGATTTGCTTTGGGATTGTACCGGGTTCAGAGAGCCGGGAGAGCTGCCATTCTCACAGGAGGGTCCATTCCAGCCTGAGAGAGGTAAGCAAAGACGTTTCCCTTTTGAATTTTCCCCCATGCCCGGCTAAGCGAGGCGAGCGGAGCTGCCCCCCAGGCAGCGGCTTCCCCGGGGAGGGGGCGGCGGGCAGGGCAGCACTGCGCGCCGGGCGGCTCAGCGCAAAGGCTCCCTTGTGCCACACTGACGGACAGAGGAACGGCAAACCTGCTGCAGAGCTTGTTCCTACTGCTTCCAGCCCGGTCTCAGTGCAGGCAGCCGGGAGCAACTTCTCCCAGCTGAGAACAGCACCGGCAGCTTCCCTCGCACCGCAGGCGGCTCTGGTGCGGCTCTGAGGCTGAGAACGCGGAGCTGGGGTCACCCCGTACCTGGTGAGCCCTGACTTCTGTCGGCTCCCCGGGGCTCTCACAGGGGTCGCCATGAGAGGTGCCACCCTCCTGACTTGTGATGGCTTTGGTGGCTATCATTTTGGACTCAGCTGTCTCAGTAAGAACACCCTAAAATGGAGAAGTATGGACCAAAATCGAAGAGGTTCGGCACTCAGTGCACAGCTTTAGGAATGGGGGGGGTGTATGTGTGTAAGTGTGTGTGGGTGTGTGCTCATGGACATGACCACAGGACATGAAGTGAAGGATGCCAAATCACAAGTAGAGCCAAAAATAAGTCCCGAGTTGCTTTCAGCATCTCTGCAGGCTGAGCCTGTAATTTCTGAACTTTTGGGTGGAAGGCACAGCACTGAGGGGGGTGGATGAAACACAGAACAGAGAAGCTTCACAGCCTTTTCCAGCCCTGACTGGGATGAAAGACTGAGAATGAGGTCCCAAACGAGCCGAGGTGAAGCACACTGTGGACAGGAGTTATATGCAAGTGTTAGCCTGTGTCGGTGTGTGTTTGTGTGCATACATACACATGCACAGACACGTGCACACACACACACACACATCCCACACAGGGCATTCTGCCCCCTCCTCCTCCCTCTGCCTGACCAGTTCATTACTGTCCCTGCATCTCCTGCTAATTAAGAGCGACATGTTAAACTGGAGCTCCCCTCATTTGGGGAGAGAGGGTGTTTGAAGCTGTTGCTCCAAGCAGGTCATCACCAAGCTGGGCCCCAGGCCCACCACGTGGACTGTCAGGTAACCTGAATGTGCCACATCCAGCACAGCCCTGATGGGAATGGCAGTGGGCAGGATACAGCACTGCTCTGCTGTGAGAGTCTGACCTGCCACTCAAGAGTGGAGAGAGAAATTCAGATCTCATCTGGGGAAGGACCGGAGCTGCTGCTATTATAGGAGAAGGAAACCCTTAAAAGACAGGGGAACCCTTGAACACAGACAGCGACTTGTCCCAAAGCAGAGGACCTTCCTAGCAGTGAGGAGAAGGGAGCCTTTCCAGAACTGCAGACCATTTTTCTTCTGAGCTTTGTGGCTCAGATCTGTTGGGGGGTGGGGGTGGATTTTCCTCTAACTGCTGTGGGCAAACAACATTTGCAAGGGAATTATTCCACATGAGCGAAAGGCTTGCGGGAGTTGTCTCCCTGTCAGACATCAGTGCTGCCTCTGTTAGTGCATCCTGTCCACTTGGAGGAATTATGGTAAATCCTGAGCAAAGGGGCTGCTTGCAAAGAGAAAGGGAGGAAGCCTTCTTATGTAATTTTTATACCAGATCATAGCTTTACCCTTTCCTCCAGCAAAGTGAATGTCACATGCTAGCAAGGTGCACTCTCAGCTCAGACATCTTTAAGAGTCACTCCAGCTTCCTGCCCTTCCTCTGGCTTTTTTTTTAAGCCTGATGCAGAAAGGATTTTCTAGGCTTTTCTGCACCACAGAAGCCTGATGAAGGCAGAGCTGTGTGTCATTAGGGCTGGGAGGGTCAGCACAGGGCCACAAGGATACCTGGACAGAAGCCTTCAGGGAGCAACAGAGACTGGAACAGGATGGGGAGAGGCTCAAGCCTGTGGGAAGGCATTTCTGGGTAGTTCTTCCGTGACTTTTGCCTGTTGCTGAGTCAAAAGACAGAGCAGGCAGTTTCCTTCACTTGCCATGTTTGGTTACAAGCAGATGCTTACACTGCTTGACAAGTGTCCCAGTCCTGGGTGGCTCAAACCATAGCTCAGATGACCATACTGGGATGCTCCGGCCAGCTGGGTAATGCCTCAGCATGCTACACCATGACACACACTCAGTTCTCCCTGGAAAGAAGCAGGAGTGGGAGTTCTGGGATGTTCCTCCTGCTGCAGGGAAATACCTTGTCACACATACCCTATTCCTGCTGTGGCTTTACCAAAATGCTGGCTCACAAAAAAGCTTTCTGTGATTGAGGGGATGATAACAGCAAGAAGATGTACATTTTTTTCTATAAACTAGTTCAATTCCAGACTCATGACAGGGAAGGAAAGGTTGCTTCATCTGTGAGGGGTTGGATTATGTGAAATATATTATTCATATTTCAAAAACAAGCAGTTGAAAGTTAGGAAATACTGGTACTGGAGTACCCACTGCACTGGGTTACAGTCCTGACTGGCAGGATCACACATTGTATTTTCATGAGCTGCTTCATTCAGGGTCCTTGGCTACATGGCTACATGGTGCTCAAGGAAGGAGTGAAGCAGGGGGCTCTTTTTTGGTTTTTTTTTTGGGTACTGCAAAATGTGTGTCTCTTTTATTTGTTTACTGCCTGCCAAGCCAGCCCTGCAGGCAATACATCACTATTCATTGTTTTGTGCTGTTCTGAAGATGTGAGCAGCTACAGTTGCCTTGTAGCTGATGATAGAGAATTTATGCTCCTGATGAGACAAGAGAGAAGGTGGTTTTCATGGCTTTTGAAGAGAAAAGAGACTTCCCCTTTTAGCCACACAGGGAAGGAGCAGCAGGTGCAGGACAAGGGCCTGGGACCTCTTGGCTCTCAGTGCTATTGAGTCCCTGAGATTGTACCAGTTTGCTGGCTAAGCTGCCAGCATTTTGGAAAACAGCTGTGAGTGTTCAGCAGTTCTGCAAAATGGCCCCTAGGGTCTCGTGCTGGGCACCCGCAAAATCAGGAATGTACAGACTGTGGCCTCCTGCCAAAACTGCGGTTTAATATTTAATTCTGACCATATAAAAACAGCCTCATTTATTACAACATCCTCATTGTTAGCTTGAGTATCATGTGTCCTTTGCAGTGAGTATGGGACAGAGTCCTGTGAAAAAAAGAAATATAACTTGGATGGGTGAGCATAGGCAGTGCTGTGCTGCATCCATCCAAGTGGCTGAATGAATGTTGGGCAAGTATAAGCTGATATTTAAGTCCTTGGCTTTGCAAGCCTATTTTATCATACTATTTTATCAATTTTTTTTTTTCCTTTAATGAAAATAACAATTTCCTCATTATATTTTTATTAATGGGGAAAAAAGAGACTGTCTATTGTTTATGCTCTGCAATGCCCCATGCCCACCACAGGAAGGACTGAGACTTAAATTTACAGCAAAGCCACACAAGTCAGAATTTCTTGACTGACAGCAAGAAAAGCCTGGAAGTTTTTCTTGGAAGTCATGCCCTGCTACCATGCTCCTCCTCACTTCAAGGAGGCTGGGAAGATTCCTTCCGCATGAACCATGCTCTCACACAAGGGATAAAAAAGCAAGACCTCACCCTGAGTCTGGAGATGAGCTGTTAAAGGCAACTTGGCTTGGCATTCATCTCTTGGGCTGCATTTCCCCTCTGGTGAGACTCCCTAGTGCCAGCGCTGCCCAAAGTGACTTTGCTGTGAGGTACCTGTGTGGGGCAGAGGGGCTGAAGGTGGGCCCTGCTCTCCACACTACTTCTAGTGATTTTGATGGGATGTGACTTTGCCATTAAGGTATCTTTTCTGTGGCTGCAAACCCTGTAGAAAACTAAAGTCACGTCAAATTTGCAGACCTTCCTCAGCCTCGGCAAGCTCTGCAGCATGAGGCTGTGATCTGTGTGCTAACCCAGATGCATCCAAAGATCCTGGCTGGAGTTCTGGGTTGTGAGAGCTGTCACCACGTCTTGTTGAGCTATGGGCAATGTTCCCAGCTCGTAAAAAGCCTAAATGTGTCCCAGGGATCCGCAGGCACCCCTGGAGCTGCAGGCAGCAGCCTAGATCTCATGCGGTTTGTGTGGACTTTGCAGGGCTGCCCCTCTTGGATGCTCTGGGAAGGTGATGGGGCAGCAGAACAGCTCCAGGTTCTTACAGGCAGCAACCTTGTGCCACAGTGACAACCAGGTGAGGCAGATCTCTGCAAGTCACTAAGGCAGAAAAAGGTCTCCTTCAGAGTGCAGTACAAATGCATTGTGTGGAAACCTCCTTTCCTCAGGAGGTTTGCCAGGAGCTATGTGCATTCTAGGTTGCTGATCCCCTTATGATAAGAGCTGAGAGGATTTTTACTGCCAGCATCTTGTGCTCTGCCCCACCACTGTGCAGGCATGGATGGTCCCTGTCCCTCTGGATATGCCCAGGGCACAGCCTTGTGACACCTTAGTTAAGTTCTTCCATTTTTCCAATCGTCTCTCTCCTCCTGCTCCAGCAGCCAAAGTGACAAGCCACTACCCTTGCAGCTCATTTTGGGAGCCTGGCACCCAGGGAAGCACAGCCAATGAGGGGAGTGAGGAGAAGGGGGAGCAGCCTTGGTGGCAGCAGTTCTTCACCACGCTGGCTTCTCCACCAGAAGAAAGAGTAACGAGAGTCAAGCATAAGGAAGGCCAGTGAGCTCAAGGGCCCAGTGTATTTCAAAATGCAGGCAATGAAAAAAGCAAAACCAGTTTTTGGGCTAATGCAGAAATGAATGATGGGAAACAAGCAACTGTGAGGCATCTTGTGTGCAAGGGATCACCAAGGCTTGCAAAAGCTTGCCTCATTTTTGGAATGAGAAACCACAAGGAGAAAAGGCTCATGGCTGAAGTGCCTTGACCCCCATAAGATGTAACAGGGGTCTCTTGATATTGATCTGGAAGCCCCTTGATTTGGCAGTCTGGTCATGCTGTTCAACAGAAATCTGGCCTAGTGCTCCAGGGACAGAGCTTATATTGATTAAAAACTTACATTTTCCTATCTTCCTAAATTGATGCACCACCATCTACTACTCTGTTAGTGTAAATGTATCTCTTATCTCAGACAGGCTGGCACCTTCCCTCTTAAAGATCTGCTGCACCCTTTGACTCTTACTTAGAGACCCAGGGAAGGTACTGGGCCATGTTAAAATTTTTGACCCCTCAGAGAATCCTTCACAAATGTGGGCCCATACACACCTTCGTTCTCGAATACCACCTAAATAAAAACAAGAAAGAGAATACTTTGGATTCAGAGCACCATCCAGCCAGGAAGTGCAGAAAATACCTGTGAGCACAGTAGTGATGGGAGTGAGGACCACAGAACCAGGATTCTCCCACCAAGCTGTCTTCTCTGCCTGCAACCTTTTCCTGGTTGTACCACCCACCCACACCCCCAGGATAGGCTTGCCAGGAAGCAGGGAGCAGCGTTTTAAATGCCAGTGAGCTGGAGGATGCTCGTGGGGTGTAGAGGGGGAACTGGGAGCAGAAGGGTGCCTCCCTCAGACCTGCAGTCCTTCTGTCAAGGGACTGAGCGAAAGGATTAAAGGCCTGAGCTACCACTTACCATGGGATTAACCCCTGCAGGAAATTAAAGTTGTAGGGAAGGCTCTTCACTCCACAGCTGAGAGAATGAGAAAAACTGGGATCTGGATTAGAACTGGCAGGGCTGGTGACAAGCCACCACCCACAGCCAACTGTTCCCGGCTGGATCAGAAAATGTTATCTCAACCTTCACGTAGAACCCCCCTCCACATCTCACTTGGTTACCAATTTTTGCCAACAGTGTGAGAAGAACAAAAACATCACCCTGTGGCAAGAAAAAGAGGAGGAAACTGGGTAGTCAGCTCACGTGTCCCTCCTCTGAGCCCCTCTCCCACTCCCTCACCCGCTTCCCTTCTCAGCTGCCTCCGCTCTGCAGGGAGGAAACAGGCACGTGGTCTGTCGCGTTCCCTAGGACTTGGAGAAGATGCTGGCACACACATGGCTGGATTTCTTCCTGTCAACTGCCCCCTCAGCTCTCCTCCTGCTGCTGCTCTGGGCCTCCTCCATATGCCACACTTTTCACTGTGCTGGGACTTTCCTGTCACTCCTGGTTGGATATCCCGTTGTCTCCACCTGCTTCCACAGCTTCCCAAGGAATTCCACATCTCCACAGCAATCTGGGTCTTTCCCAGTAGTGATACCCTCTCCATGTCCCCTTCCTATGCTCTGTATTTCTCAGAGGATTTGCTGAGGCTTTATGCCCTTGGTTATTTCCAGCTCCTCCAGAATTTCCCAGTCTCATTATTTGTGCATTGGTCAGGGAGGCTTGGGATGCAAATAGTGTTTTCTGCTTAAGCTATGGAATGAGGAATCAAGAAAACTGGCTTCTGTCCTGTTTTTGCCACAGGCCTGTCAGGAAACTTTGGGAAAACCTGGCCAAAAATCCTTTATTCTGTGTAGCTTTGATAAGGCCTACAAATGCTCTCTGCAGGACAGGACAGCTTTTACAACCCCAAGTGCAAACGCTGCACTTGACAGCTTTGAAAATCCTCAGTGAGTGGGGAACTGATGTGGACTAATGATGAAGTAACAAAAGCAAGGCAGCTGAAATTTCAGCCAGCCAAAATCAGCAGCTAGTTTTACCTGCATCATAGTTTAGCCTTCCATAAAATAGGGATAAAGTTGATCTTTCTTGGAGGGTCCTGGGGAGGAAACATTTCTTACCATCAACACATTTGCATTTCAGAAGTGCCTATATTGTCAATCCAAAAATCTGAAGCTTTTTGACCTTTTCATATTACAAAGGGTGAGGTTTTTATTTGCATCAGGCCAGGAATGTGGCAGAGTCCTTCACAAGACCAAGTGGGTTTTACACTTTTTTTGCTTGCTTTACAGCTTTCTTTGCGAGGTGTTTTGCTTAGCTGAGATTGATCACTGCAAGTCAGAGGGCACTATTTCTTCTGCAGCTGGGTTTCTTGTATGAATTTAAAATGTGCTTTCCATTGATTGTGACAGCACAACACTAATGAATCTTGAACACATGTGTTAATACATCAGCAAGTGCTGCAAATAAAGCTGGGAAGCTCACTGGAGCAATGACACACACTGGATGTTTCTACAGCATTGCTGAGCTTCTCTGCCACCTCTGAGTGTTTTTGCATTCCAAAGAGACAACAAAGAGGGGCTGCCACTGAGACAATGTCACCTCTTGGGATCAAAAATTTGCACAACCAGCTGGTCTATTGGGGGACCTGAATGGGTGAGGCCTCCATGCCATCTAAAGCCACTTGCGGTGTGGCAGTCAGGCCACACAGATTATGTCTCTGCTGCCACTTGCCCCACCAAGGGCAGATGAAGGGACATGCACAGAACAACATGTGTTAGTCACTAAATGCTGGGGTACCACTGTCCCTCTCCATTATGGGGTGATAGCAATAAAACATGGATCCTAAAAGCAACAAGGAAAGGGGAAGGAAAGAAGATAATCTCCTTAAAGCGTCCTCCATGCCCTCCCTCATGCTGCTGCTTTTCTGATAAAGGCTAAAGCAATTCAGCATTGGAAAGGGGAAAGGGACTTTGCCATGAAGGAGAGTGTGGGGGAGGGATGCAAGTCTGTGCATACTTTCTGATAATTTATTGCTGGCATCTGTTGCAGTCTCTGCTACCTACCCTTCTGTAATATAGGTCACCCACATGCCCTGCCAGTGCTCATAAGCCAAGCTGTTAACGGAGTCTGATCCCCCAGCCATGATCCAAGGGTTAGTGCAAGGGACTTGGAGAGATAATCAGAGACAGAGGTTGCTGGGCTCTGTCTCTGACAGTGTCCTCATCCTAGTGACACAGTCCCCTGTGTCTCTATCCTCAGTGCTGTTTTCTGGAGAATGGGATAGATTTATCCACCCACCCAGAGCAGAAGCACTACTCTGGGGCTCTGCTTCTGGGGGTCATTAAACACAAAATAACACCACCTGACAGCTACTGTAGGAGCCATTCATAGAGCACATGGCAAGCTTTGGATAGAAGGTGACACAGAACTGGGAAGAGTTACTTAGCCAGTATGTGGATACAGTAAACTGAAACCCTCCCTGCTCTTCTAGCATGCTCCTTGGGATCCTCCCCACAAAAAATACAGCTTTGGGGTGAGACTGCAAACATGACTGGTGTCTGGGCACAGAGGAGCAGGCACAAGGCAGGAATAGTGCCTGCTGGAGTTTTCAGGCCCTGGCAAGTGCTGCGGAGTCATTACAATCCCCTCTGCATCCCCCAGTTCCCTGCTCAATCTAATTAGGGGAATCCTCATTAGAGAGTCCTCTAGAGTCTGACAGCAGGCCAAATGTCCAAGTGGCACTTCAGCTTGGTGTATTTTTGGCCACTGGAGCCCATGGGCCAGAAACAGATGATTTCATTTTGTTGCTTTGAGCTGAAACTAAAAAAGTTGTCTTTTGCTGTCCTATTTGAAACATAGGAATAGGAAAAGGCCATCACCAGCCCCACAGGCAACCCTGCTTTCTCAAGAATGTGCAAAGACATTCAGCTCCAAGCACATGGAAGAAAGCTCTGGCCTCTGTGCCCCATGGATAACAGGGCATTCAGCTGACATGCTGCTCTAGGGAGAAGGAATCATTTAGAAAGCCCATGAGAAAGACACATGCCTGGTTTGTGGAGCCCTTGTGTGACTTCAGAGCATTCAGAGCTCCAGCAATGCTGACCAGCCTTGGGCCCCCAAACCCAAGCAATACCAGGCAAGCTCAGAACAGATGGCATGGTGCCTCTCTTGTTGAGCTGGGGACATACAGGGAGCATTCCCAGGTCTGGCAGAGTGCTGGCTGCTGGAAAAATCCCTGGCTGTCAGGCTGAAAGCAGCCAGACACATCTGGTGCTGCTTTGGAGAGGCTAGAGGTGTGGGCAGGTGCTATTTGCCCCAAGATTACACATTCCCAGTGCTGCACTGGCAGTGAGTGCAGTTGGCCTGGTGCTCTGCAGAGCAGAAGGCATCTCTTGGGCCACAAGAAAACTGCTAATTAAGTCAGAATTCAAGACAAGTCAGAGGAAACCTTTAAAAAAGAACTCTTGAAAATCCTCTCTGCCTCCTTGCTCTCCTGACTGTGGAATATTAATCACTAAGGGTATAATGTTCTTATGGGCAGTAGATGCGTAGGAGAAACTGTTTTTTTTTTTTTCTGGATCTTTGGAATTAAAATTTCTCCATGAACATACTTCTTCAAGGTATAAATGCAGAAGCTCATTGACCCTCACCTTTCAGCAGCCAAGAACCTCTATGTATTCCAAATCTATTGCTCTGCCACCTGGGCATATGGTGTGCTTGGAGAAGCAGGCAGCTTTGTGGAAGACATGGAGGTTAATAAATATGGGTTACAGAAGAGTCCCTGGAACATGTGCAAGCCCAGCTCCGTGCACACATTTGTAAATGTAAGCTAGGTTGGTGACTGTGCATTTGTACATGAAGGTAGCTGCTTTTAAGTCTTGGAAACACGTGTATGAGTGCACACAGGGTGGCTGCTATCTATGGAGTGGGGAGTGTGGCATATATGTGACATGCTTTAAAATAATCTTGGGTTTATCAAGGCCCCTCCATCTCAGTGCATGTTGCAGCGCAGGAGACTGACATTAAAGCCTGAACAGGTGTTAATCACTATGCACTGTAATAAATTCTAAACATAGGGAAAAGGCTTATTTATACATGGCTGCTCCTCCCACCCTGCACTCTCTGCTTGAGCCTTGGTGCTGCCTGAGGGAAAGAGGCGCCCGTGAGGTACCAGAAATGAGTGCAAGAGCTGGACTTGTCCTGCTGCAGCAGAAGGAGCCGGGGGTGGACCGTGACCCTGTCCCCATCCTCACACCCGGGTGTGCCAGCCCTGCCCTGCCCTCAGCCCCCATTGCTGAGGACATCTTGGATGAATTGCACAGAGCACTGGGAGAGACACCAGTGCATGGCCTGAGTGGGGGCTGAGGGGACACCATAGAGGGACACAATGTCATAAAGCACCCAAGGAAGCTGGTTTTGTTGTTTTTTTTTTCTTTTAAATTGCTTAGCCCCCCTAATTGGCGCGAAGCCAGCTGATACAGATGGGGTGTTACAAAACAGAGCCAAAAGGCAAGAGCACAAGGAACAGAGCTATCTATAACCCTGACAAAGTTAGATGGAGTGAAGGTGGGGAAGAGGGAACGGCAGAGCATGGCAGGCGGCTGCCCCTGATGCTGAGAGCAAGGACGTGATCATTTGGCAACAGGATTTGGAGCTGATCGACTGGCGCTATCCAGCAGGCAGATAAGGCTCTGTGGCTGTCAGCTTAACTCTGCCGTTTATTCCAGTGCTGGAGGGAGTTAAATAGAGCACACGGAAAGCTGCTGCTGGGGACTGAAAGTCAAGGAGGGAGAGGGAAGGAAGAGGCTGTAATTGGGCAGTGTCCGGGGAGTCGGGTGGAAGTGGCTGCAGGCAGAACCCCTCCAGGTAAGTGCCTGCAGCTTTTCATCCTCCTTTTCCATATGGACAGGTGGGGACAGGAGACTTCAGGGGTGGCATTTAGGATGGAGAGGTTTCTGTGGGGGAGGTTGAAAGTCTCCTCGGTCAGGTCGAGCGCAAGCACCAAACGGGGACAGCTATTTGTTGCAGCTTCTCCTTCAGTGGGAACTGCAGAGAAAGGGCTCCAGCTTAGTTTGGGGAGTGGGGGGCTGCAGCAGATGAAGGTTGAATTGGTTTCTGTACTATGAGACGTGTTTGGTGCATTGGCATTTAGGTAAATGATCTAAATAGCCTTGCAAATGTGCTAGCCTAGGTACTGAACCTGCTTGTAATTTTCATCAAGATGCTAATTTTAATATTTCCTGGTGGTTTACATTCCCATATAAAATAAATCAGTCTGGGAGCCTGGGGGAGTGTAGGCACCTGGCACGTGTGTGGGGAGAGTGTCCTGGTGGCAGTGCAGCACCCAGCTGAAACAGCTGCCGTGGATGTTGTCAGAGCCCCTCAGAGGGGATGGAGGATGGCTTATTTCTGTACTCTGGTTGAAATGTGTCCATCTATCTGCTGCTGTGACTGTGGGTGGCACGTCAGAGAGTACGCAGGGGGACAGAAGGATTTGTGGTGTTTTCATTTTTCCTGCCTCCTTGTATCCAAAAGGGAAGCGGGAGGGAAGTTGAAACCTGTTGTCAGTCACTTACTGTCAGGGGAGAGTTTTATGGTCTTTGGGTTTCTAATTAGACTGAGGATTTTTCCTTCTACTAATTAAGATGCAATTCCTCTCTTTTCAACACTCCCACTCAGTCTCCCCCGCCTCAGGTCCTTCCTTATCCTTCTCCTCCGAGGCTCGCTCGCTCTTCAGCTCCTGCAGTTGCTGCAGTGGGAAATCCCCAAGCTGAAGCTGTGCTGCTCTAGCCACCACATCCATTTTACCTTAAAACAGACAGGAAGTGCTGGTAGGGAATACGGCACGGGGGGGTGGGGGGACGGGTGTGGTGGAACGGGGGGAGGAGGAGCGGGGAGAGAAGCAGCTTGGCAGCCGCTGGTGCCCAGATCTCAGCGAGCCTGAGCCGTGCGTCAGGCAGAGGATGCACAGGTGGCACCAGCCTGCGTGGAGGCGACAGGAATGAGCCGGACTCTGCTGCCCTGGCAGGGTCACCTTAGCAATTCATCAGGTTAACCTTGAGCATGAAGCTAATGTAGCTGCCATAGCAGGCTATTCAAGCACAAACTTCTCTCTGGCACTTAGGTGAATCAGGTTTTATTTCTGCACCGCGAGGTTCAAAATGAATTCATGTTGCGCCTCCTGAAACACCCTCCATTTCTCCTCCAAAACAGAACTGATGCCTCAAAGGCAAAACACTAATTGGGCAGGGGAAAGGACAGCACTGAGCTCAGCACCCAGGGAAGTGAATGTCATCTGCTCAGCTCTGCTTTCCCTCTACAGGACCTGGCAGGCAGGCTACAAGGTCATTCCCTCTCCCTGTGGGGCCGAGGGCCAGGCTGGCTGTTGGATGTGAAGACACGCTGGAGAAGAGCACGATGCTGCCTGCAAGTGCTGGCCACCGGTGGAGGAGCAGGTTCCTCATGAGGTGGCAGGAGGCTTGTCGTAAGTAATGCCTGCCCAGGTACCAACTACCATATTCCTGTTTGTCAAGGGAATGGGAAGAAAATGGGTCACATCAGGGTTAAGAACAGGGGAGAGGGACAGCTAAGAATGGAGATGTTTGAACTAATTCCTGATTCCTTTAGAGGCCAGGCTAGCTGGGAGGGAGAGTGATATTCTAAAGCTGAAGATGGGCTTAAAGTGGGACAGCGAGTGATGATTGCTTCTGAATTCCAGTGGGCCTGGCAGGTGAGAAACCGCACGACAGACATCACTGCACAAAGATCCACCCTGAACATTTCTCAAATCAGTATCCTATGAGCTGCAGGCTCCTCTCTGTGCTTGGGGTTTTACACAGGCTGCTGAGCAAAGCTCTTCACAGCAAAAGTCACAACAGATATTAGAGGGAAATGCAGGATGTGAAGGCAGAATTCTCCTACTGGGCACTGCCACATGTAGTGAAAATCAAGAAGTAAATAAAGAAGCTCCCTTTCAAATTAAATTGTAAACGTTCAGCCTCTGCATCTTCCCAGTGGGCTGGGGCAGCTGCTACAGCACCCCTGAGTGCAGAGCAGGCACTGCTAGGGTGATGTGGGGCTTTGGGAATTTATCTGCATCTCAGAGAAGTATCTGAGGACCACAGCTGAGTAAAGGGGACACTTGGAGAGTGTCCCTCACTACTGCATGCCCAGGCACCAAGTAGGTCTCTGCTTTTCCTCGTTCCAGTCCTCCTGGTCACATTTGGAGCTAAGAAGCTGGGGGAATTACTTCCTTCTCCAGAAAACAAACATCTTTGTAATCCATCCTCACAGACGAGACTGTCTAAATTATTTATAATGAATGCTACTGAGTCTTGACTTAATGTGATATACCTGGATCATCTTTCTGCCACCTACTAGAGTCACCAAACACCCCACAAAGTAACTTGATCTTCCCTAAACACAAAATCACTTATTATCCATCCTTCTGTAGGGCTGGAAGACAGCTTCAAGTTTTGTCTATTGCTTCCCTGCCTCTCTTTCCTGTAGAGCTGCATCTTAACCAACACAATGAATTCCCTGGCCTCAGCTCACATCCTCAGGGATGTGAAATGAAAACGAGATCTCTCTTCTGTACGATTTTAGTAAAATATTTCCAAAAGCATACAGCAATATATGGGTAACAACAAGACATTTTTGGCATATCCTACATGGCTGCAGAAGCCTGGCATAAATCCACTTCCTGAACATAACCACAGCCAGCTGCCTGAGGCTGTTCCTGCCAGCCACTGCCAGCATACACACTGGTGGAACCCCACAGCCACCCAGTCGGCGCCGCAGGCGGCCAGGCACTCTGAGAGATAAGCACTGAGCAGAATGCCACCTGGATAGCATTACACATGGGCTGCTCTTGCCTTTCTTGGTGTACAAAGCAGCTGTTATCTCATCATCACAGCTGCCAATCTATTATTAATACTGGGCTTTTGTTAAGCATCCAGGAAAAGACGGGGTCACTTGAATGACTCATTGCTCTTTCCCTTCCCCACTCTGGCTCCCATTCTTTTAATTCCCTCCCTACAACAAGAGTGTGACATATTCTGAACAGAATTAAATATCAGCCAGCCAGTCAGTACCTGTGCTGCACTAGCCCATTGGCTATGATCTACTTTCATGGCAATTTCTGCCATGGGCTCCAGCCTCTGCGTGACTAGAAAGCACAGAGGTGGTCTGGGTAAAGATCTGTCTTACATTTCACCATAAGGGTCCATAATTCTCCTTAAAAGAGTACATTTATTGGCATGGCCTGGGCTGATGTACACCTGAGATCTCGACTGTAGGATAGTAAAAAATGATTGAAGAATTGTGAAAGACAGATGAAATAGGAAAGAATTGATATATTATCTCTGAACATTTATCCCTTGCTCCTTAATAAAGTCATATAGCTTAGGATTCAAACAGGAGAGTTCTCCTTAGACTACCAGTCCACAAATCTGCCAATTCTCACAAGGATCACTGGGAACACAAAACTTGCCCTGTGCAGGATGACAGGGTTGGAGTATGAAGGCACAACGCTGACAGAAGCCAAGTCACTATAAAAAAATGGGAAAAAATGGGCTGGGGGTCAGATTAAACTCTGGAGAGTGGCACAAGGGAAGAGAGGAAGAGCACAGCTGACTGCAGAGCTGCTCCAGGCAGAGCTTCTCCACAGCATGAGTCTCCTTTGGTTCTCTCTCTTGTCGCCGTCCTTTCACAATTCCTTTAGGATTAATAAGTAAAACACCTGCTTGTTGGTTCCTTGGAGAAAAGCAGGACAGAAGAACCTGACTGCCAGTTCAGGAAGGCAAGACAATCAACGCATCCCCTTTAGCTACCGCTCACCCCTCAAAAGACTCTACCAACCCAAGTGACTGCCTTCTCTGAAGGAAAGTGAGAAAGGGAGAGGACAGGCATGATGTACAGACAAACCTGCTTCAGTTTTAGTCAAATGCTCAAACTTGTCACCTTAAAAACTGCGAGGGAGCTGAATTTGCTTCCCACATTGAAGAATAGCGGAATTCATTGTGCGATCTCAATTCCACAAAAGGAACTAAGATGAAGGATGCAAATGTTTTACATAGTCTGCTTAAACATAGCTCCCACTCCTCTAATGACAAGAGGCACAAAGCTTGCTTTCTTGCTGATAATGCTTCTTTGTCACAAAAATGAGAGTTTGAAAAGCTGCTGGCTCCCAGGGAAGGTTGGTAACTGTGCCCTGATGCCACTGGCAGGATCTGGAGTCACGTCTGGAATCCAGAGCAGCTCTAAAAAATGCTGATTTGTGATTTGTCCAACCTTGAGATAGTGTAGGAGAAAGGGTGTGTGTGTGTGTTAACCCTTTTCCTGACACTGCTTTTGTCAGTTACCAATGTACATCTCTTTTCCTCATTCCATTGCTGTGGGCCATTTTGGTCAGATGTGGTTTAAACTGTTCTTTGCATGTCTGCTGTCTGCCCAGTTGGTGACCATGATTCAGGGTTTGCCCCATGATTTGACTGTAGTCCAGAGTGTGTCCAAAGTTCTTAATTAGAACAATTGCTGGATCTGTACCCAGTTAGCACCTCTAGATGGGGGTGGTCACTGGCCACTCAGAGGTACTTCTGGAGCTGTTGCTCTGGGATTCAGAAACTGTTTTGAGAGCAATGGCAAGTACCAGGTGTGCAGTGATTTAGGGACTCCTTGTTACTTTTTAGCAGTTGTCTTGGTCATCCCTTTGTAATGTAATGCAATGCTTTAAAAAGTGGACAGCACTGTGAATATGGTAAGCAAATGACACCCTGATTTAGAGTCTTAGATCTGAGTCTTATCAATCACAAATATTAGGATTCAAACTGCAGGAGCACACCTGAAATGTAGGTTGTTTTACTTTTCATTTTTCTTAAAAGATTTTTAATAACATATCTGTTTCGGAAAAATTGGAACTTCTTAATTGTACCTGGTCCCTCCTGTCTCTACCCTGACTGTTTAGAAAGAGCTGTCCTTTGTCAGAGGTGTCACCTCCCACCACTCTCTGCTCCATTATCCTCTGACAGGTACCAGTCCTCCAGTATCTGTTGGCAAAGTCCGCTGGGATGCACTGTTCTGACTTTGCTGTGAAACTGGAAGGATATTTACTTGCTTGTTACAAAAAAAACAGGCTAAGAGGAAAGTCATGCTGTCAGGATGCAGGCCAGGGGTAAAGGAATGTAGCTGTGAGGAAACTCATTACACTGCAGGGCATTGCAGTGAAGAGCCCTGCTGTGAGGGCTGTGTTGTAGTCAGTGGTGGGTAAGTTTGGGAAAGCACTGATCTAATCCATGCCCTCTTCCTTTCCTGCTTTTCACCTCCAGTGCTTGGCTGCTGGCTCTCACTATGTGCTGCTGAGTCCTTCTTTGCTTGTCCTTCCTCCTGCAAGTGTAACAGTGGCAACCTGGAAGTGGACTGTAGTGGTTTGGGCCTCTCTTCCATTCCCTCAGACATCCCCACAAACACCAGGACCTTCCTCTTTCTCAACAACAAACTCAGCATCCTGCCAGGAGCAGTGTTTTCCAACCTCTCTGCTCTACAGAGGTTGGACCTATCCAACAACTTCTTGGACCAGCTCCCTCAGAACATCTTCAGTGACCTGGGGAACCTCACAGAGCTCCAGCTGAGGAACAACAGCATCCGGGCCTTGGACAAGGACCTGCTCCAGCACACGGCCCTGCTGCGCCAGCTGGATCTCTCCATCAACGGCCTGGCCCAGATCCCTTCAGGCATCTTTGACGACCTGCCTGCTCTGCGCTCCCTCTCCCTCAGGTCTAATCGCCTGCAGAGCCTGGACAGGGTGACCTTTGAGCCTCTGACCAGCCTGCAGCATCTCCAGGTTGGGGATAACCCCTGGGAATGCGACTGCAACCTCCGGGACTTCAAGCACTGGATGGAGTGGTTCTCCTACCGAGGTAGGTGCTCGCGTGCGGGAGGGGAAGCAGGTGGAGGAATTTTGGTCTTCGAGGAAAAGCAAGCAAAAGGCAGGCAGGGAAGAAACAGGAGCACATACAACTGGCAGGAGCAGATACAACTGTCAGGTCAGGTCTCAGCCAAAGAGCAGGAGGACCCTGCTACAAGTTAGTGCCCCTGCACCTTCATATAGCAACACTGCCATTCTGCGAAGTCCCCAGGAGCCCTAGATCTCCTATTTCCTTGCTTTGTTTCTAATCTGAACTATTACCTGTTTTTTTTTAATCTTGAGAGAAGAAACACTTTCCTCGTGTAACATTAAAATTTTAGGATCATGAATTCACCTTACTCTTTCTGCCTAAAGAGAAGAAATGTTTTTCACACTTGGCAATAACCATCCCATTCTCTTTCTTAAGATGAGAGAATTAGAAGTCAGATTTGGCTGTAAAGCACCAGGTTTGCTGCCAAAAAAAGAACTTTAGGAAACAGTGACACTTAGAAAAACACTGCAACTCACATTGGAGAACACAACCTACAGCTCAAATTAACAAGCCAGGCCCCAAATCAGACTGGCTATGAAATCATCATTTCAAACGGAGCAGTTTTTGACAAGTTTGCATTTCCAGATTTTCCTTGAAACACAGAAGACTAGAAAGGTACATGTCACTTATCAGGAATGCTGATGGGATGACATGCTTTCAGAAGCTGCAACTCAGAGAAAGATGGCACATTTTACAGGACTGAGGATTGAAGGCCTGACCTTCTGTTTCTGGAAGCAACGAGTAGGAAAGGGTCTCAAATCATGCAGATAGCAACAGTCAGCTGTCACATCCCTGCTGATCACAGCCATGCTGCAAGGAGATTATCTCTGCCTATGGCTACACTGCAGTCTGAAATATGCATTTGTGTGAGCAGAATCAAACAAGCATACGAGTGCCACTTTGCACTTTTTTTTTTATTTCTTGTTTTTCTTGACTACCATATCACAAAGTCGGTGGAAAGCACGCAGACAT
The DNA here is from genome assembly GCF_012460135.2 of Molothrus ater. Classification (NCBI taxonomy): domain Eukaryota; kingdom Metazoa; phylum Chordata; class Aves; order Passeriformes; family Icteridae; genus Molothrus; species Molothrus ater. Next base: position 67,466,359 of record NC_050482.2, read on the forward strand.
AACTTTGCTTTTTTTCCTCCCTTTCAAGGAAATTGCTCAAACTCACTCAAGCATTTGTTTCAACATCTGTCATTATTTTCACAGAGATGGATTAGTTGTCAGAAGATGGGATGTGTATCTGTTGTTTTTTTTGAGAAGGTACAGCCTGCTCCTATATTTTTGCCTTAATTTCTCTTTTTCTAAAGTGGTTCTTCTGAGACTATACATAACTCACTGAACAGTATGAGGCTGACTTAAATGGTTTCAGAGGGCTTTCATGTCTTGGCCTATTCAGATATGCACCAAGAGCTCTAATGTCAAACCCAACTTAGGCAGAGGTATACTGGCCAGCTGACATGGTTGAAGCTTCTGCAGGGAAAATACTTTAGCAGGTGTGAATGGAGGCCCATGAACTCACCCCAGCTGAGGATCTAACCCTGCTGCCTCTGTATGGGGATGGAGTTGTGATTGACTCCCCTTATCTCTGTTGGAACAGGTGGGAAAATCGACCAGCTGGCCTGCACCCTGCCCAAGGAGCTGAAAGGAAAGGACATGCGGATGGTGCCCATGGAGATGTTCAACTACTGCTCCCAGCTGGATGACGAGAACAGCTCTACAGTGCTGGACAATACTGGCCCACCTTGCACTAAAGGAAGCCCTGCTCCTTCCAAATCTAAATCAGGCCCAGAAACAGAAGTGGAGCCCAGTGTGGGATGCCCTCAGAAACAGCGGTACAGGCCTGTGAGCGTGCGCCGCGCGATCGGCACTGTGATCATTGCAGGGGTGGTTTGTGGCATCGTTTGCATCATGATGGTGGTGGCAGCTGCCTATGGCTGCATCTATGCCTCCCTCATGGCCAAGTACCACAGGGAGCTGAAGAAGAGGCAGCCACTCATGGGTGACACAGAAGGTGAACACGAAGAGCAAAAACAAATCTCTTCTGTGGCGTGAAACTGTTCTAGGAAGGAAGGGACAGCGATGAAAAAAGGTACCTGAGAGCAGTCAAGCATGGGGTCCTCCCAAAATACATCTTCCCAGACAGACTGTGCTATTGCTCCACTCACCCAAGTAGTACAACATGCTTCTGGGGGGTCAGGGCACCTGGCTCAATTTCTTTTCCTCTGCCCCAGGCCCATTTTGTGCCCTTTCACCCTTGGGCCCTCCCAGACAAATAAAGTAGAGTCAGACCTCGAGTGCTTGCTGTGCCTCATGCCCTTGCACAGAGTTTCCCTCGCATGCCTGCTGCAAAGGCAGCTGGCAGCTTCTGGGACCCTGTGTCATTCTCTCAGCTTCAGTCCTGAGTCATCCCGTGTCCTGTCAAGAGTTCTGTGCAAACAGAAAGAGAGCAGCTGGGTGAAACCCTGTGTGGGGAGCAGGACACCAGGAGTGTCCATGCCTCACCGTTAGGTCACTGCTGTTGTGTGACACGAAGCTGCTGCCTACCCTACAAATCAGTGCTGCCAAGATTACACCAGAAGGGAGGCAAGGTCCCCATGGTAGGGCAACAGTCAGTGGTAGATTTCTCTTCTCACTTTTAGAGGTGGAAAGATATCTGTATCACCCTAACACACTGCCAGGGAGTACAGTGTCCCTCTTCTTGCTCCTGGCCAAGTCTAAACCTTTGAGCTGGCACACACATCATCTGCTGCAGGTGCACAGCACAGAGTCATCCTCCTGTACACACACACACACACACACTGACTCATTCTGATCCCAACACCCACAGAGCCAGTCCCAGTTCCAGGCATCCAGGCACCCCACCTGCACATGCAGAGCTATCACTCATGCCCATGCTGATCTGCCCTCTGCATGCAGCCATGGACGCATCCAGCCACTTTACCTTACCCTGATCATTGTAGTGCGTATCACCTTCTGCTTCAGACAAAAAACATGCACACGCCACTGAGGAGTAACAAAAACATCTCAGCCATAGTACAGAGCCAGTGGGAACTGGCAGAAGATGATGGAGAGAGGCAAAGTTATTGAGATGACAGCATCAGTCTGTGGAAATAAGTACACAGCATCAAAAAAAAAAAAAAGAAAGGTGTTCTTATCTATTTTATGTCTTCTCAAATAAATGGAGAGAGTAAGGATATGAAGCCTCCATTTAGAAATGTTTGATTGGAAGATCAGAAGTGGGTCATCAGGAAAGACTGGAGGAGGAGGTGGTTTACCAGGAGTGTAAGCTGTGCTGAGTAGTGTGAGCCTAGGGGAAGGTGTCAGGGGAAGAAGTCACACAACCCAGGCGCTGCCATGGCTGGCACAGGAGCCAGCACAGTGTGTGGAACAGGGTGATGCAGCCAGGGTGACTAAAAAGAGTGGGTAGAGTTATGGAGGGTCTTGAGGTGAAGGCTGGAACCTGGAGCACAGTGTGGCACATGTGGGAGAGCCCAGGAAGGGTCTGGCACAGAAGACAGCAGAGCCCACATGCACTCCCTTCACCATCACTGGGGTGTCCAGTGACACCCACAGCTGCACCTGAGTGTGCCCACACACACAGCCGTGCACACTGCCACTGTCACGTAGGGTGACTTCCCCCAACCAGATTTTAAAGCCCTCAGACTGCAGTGCCTCCTATTAGTCTTAGCTCATTCTGACCTGACAGGGAAAAAAAAAAGTGAGAGGGAAAAAAAAATGAAAGGAACTCAACATAAGGACTCATTTTGTATCACTGGAAGTGGGATAAAATGCTGTCTCCAGGGGAGAGCGCACATTGCCATGGTAACCTGCTCTAACCCGTCACAGTGGGTATTCCTGGGCGAGGAAGATGACACCGGAGGTCGTGCATCCACTGTGCCTGTGGATGGTGTGATCCCTGCCATCAGGAAACAAGCTGGCAGCCAGCCCAGCCTTACAGGGTGTTTCACTAGCAACCTGTATTCAGAGCCCTGCATGCTCTGCAGGTGCACCATGCCAGGGCACATCACCTCTTCCACCTGCTTCATCTGAATCCCAGTGCTGTCGGACATCTCACAGCCCTCCTGTTCGCTGTGGCTGGATCCCTGTGGAAGCAATGCACCCCGGCTCCTCACTCCTTCTGGTCCCAGAGAGGTGGCTGTACTGATCCATGGGCACACAGCATCATTAATCAAAGCCTGGAGTGGCAAAATCCCTCCTGGTCTACCCAGGGTCACCAGAGCCAAGGAGACAGGGTGCTCTGGACTGTTTTAGCATGGGGCAGAGGAGGATGTTCTTCAGGGAAGCACAAGATCAGGCTGCCACGGAAGAAGAACTGGGAGAAGCAGTCAGCCCGCCCACCAGTGCAAGCACACACTTTCCTCTCGCTTCCAGCACTCTGTGGGGAAGAGGAAGCAAAGGAGGGGGGCTGGTGAAATGTGAGGAGGAAGGACTCTTCCCCCATGCACTGTACAGCCACTCCAACCATCCCATCTGCTCCAAGTGTAGCCCGCTCTGAAGGGCAGAACTGGTGCACTGCAGACTCCATATGCGTGTTATTGCTGTTCCACATTCCCAGCAAGCCAGGAGCAGACTCTGCCTGCTGGATCCAAACCTCTCCCCAAGCTCCCTCTCAGGGGAACCTCTCCCTTTACCATACTGGACTCCGCAATCATACTTGAAATGGGACTTGAGTCAGAGTGGTATATTTATAGATCTATATTTTACTTGCATCAAATAATGGTGACATATTGCACAAAACAAATGGGATCTATATATGTATGTGTGTGTGTGTGTGTGTGTGTGTGTGTGTGTGTGTGTGTGTGTGTGTGTGTGAGATAAGAGAGAGACTGTTTTTAAGGGAATAGACAAGAGGTGAAATGAATGGGAAGAAGGTAGGGGACAATGCAGGGGTTGAGGGTGTGAAATCCTCCTTTCCCTGCACCTTCCCTGTGACTTCCTCCTGCCCTGACCAATTTTTCTTTGTTGCTAATAATATTTTCTATATCCTGTGTTGTGGGGCTGGTGATGACCTTGCCCATCCCTTCCTTTTTTTGTTTTAATTTATACGGCAGAAAGTCTGGATTTATCTCAACCCTAGACAAGGGACTGCTATGTTTAGCAACCCACCCAGGAAAGGAGAAGACAGGAAAGGGGAGAACTGAGTGTTGCTGGGAAACACATAGGCTGGCTATGAGGAGTCCCTCTGGAAAGCAAATACTCTGTTTGGCAGGATGAGGACCTGTCCTTTTGCATGCAGAGCAGAGTAACTGGGCTCACTGGGAAGTGCCCTCTTCATGGCACTGTTTGCAAACAGGCTCTTTCTCTGCTCCCCAGCACACCTGGAAATCAGGCTGCCCTGGTGTGACTGAGCTGCTGCACTGCCCACAGGCACTGCAGGGAGCACTGCATCCTCAGCAGGCAGAAACGAAGCTCTGTGGGATGCCGGATACAGAATGAGACCCAGTGCTCCTTGTGTGCCCAGCCAAGGGGTTCCTCTGGTGTGTGGGGACAGCAGCTCCTGTTGTCCCTGCAGGTGTGGCTGGGCGTGGGGGGAATCCCCCTGGATGCACCCTCTGCTGCAGGCAGCTGCTCCAGTGACACATGCAGGTGCCTCAGCAAAGGGACTTCTGGGGCTGACAGGTCCAACACGTGCCAGGGCAATGTCAGGCTGGCAGGGCCACCAGGAACAGCCCCTCCTGCTCCCCCCACTCCCCTTCCCCACACATCCACCTGTGGGACAGGTAGGCACATCCCTTGCAGGGAACAGATGGCACTTGTAATTCCTTTTTCTTTTTTGTTACTGTTTGAGGGAGAGCGACAAGATTTTCTAAAATGATTGAATGGAGGTTTCTTTGGCATGAGACAGAAAATTTTTAAAGGTATATTATATTTCTGGCTTGTTGTTACAGAATAATAATAAAGAATGTATTTTCCTATGCTCCTTCTTGTTTAAATGAGATCTCTGATAATACCATTCACTCTTTCCCTACTCCCTGCAGAAGCAAACACCACAGGGACACAGCCAGCCAAAGGAGGAAGCCCCTCAATTCCCACAGATATATTCTTGTCTGTACACACTGTTTGGAGTGAATGTGCACAGACACACATCAGTGTAAGTCAGGGTGAGCCTCTAGGGCTAAACACACAGTAGGTGAAGGTGAGACCCTAGATCTAGAAACACACACACAGAATGCTCCAGGGACACAGCCAGACAAGGGTGATTGTATAACAAGGATAAGATACTGTGGCAATCAGCTCATTACATAAAAGTAGAAAGGGCCAAATTAATCCCTAGTGTAAGAATGCAGGAGCCAATGGAGTTATAGTCAGGTCAAATTTGGTTCCAAAAGCCTTTTTTTTTTTTTTTTTTTTAAATTAGAACATGTAACAAATGTAACAAATAGGGAGCTATGGGTTCCTACATCTCCAGCTTCCTGACCCTCTTGAGCAAGGTTATTTCGAAATGGATGGAAATTGCTATCTAATCCTACTGCACCCCCAAGTACACAAGCTGCTACCCCTAGAGCTAAAAGAGTCTCTCCACCAGCTGTTCCCTGGCTAGGTCTATCACACACAGCTAAGAAGTTTAAATTCCCCACTTGGCCACTTTCAGTGCTAAGCATACACAATTCATCACATTCCCTTGCTGTAAGAATAAGCTCATCCTGACGCATGTGGAACCACGCAGGATGTTAAACCCCACCATGAGCAAACCCTTGTGCCACCCTGCTCACACTGCTGTACTCTGTCACCCTGCTGGGCTCAGGCTGATCTTCAGAGAGAAACTGGGAGCAGAACCCAGCTAACTCTTAATCTGCTCACAGCTGAGGCATCTGTTCTGCTAAAAAGGTACGTGCTGCAGGAGAAACACCATTATTGTTTAATAGCATGGTGTCTATGACACATACTTTAATCTCATTTTGCCAGCTAGGTAGAGGAGTGCACGCAGATACTACTCAGCACTTCATATCATACCAGAAACACAGAGCAGAAAAAAAGCAAAGCCAACACACTCATCTGATGACTCTAGGCTTTTTCAGTTCATGAACTGTCTGGGAGCAGGCTGTGATTTTCTGCAATTATTTATTATAATTTGATTACTATTTGATATTGACCAATGTATTTGTCCTGCTTACATACTACTCATGCACGCATATAACACCCTATATAATAACCATGTAATTCTGTACATATAGCAGGTAAAATATATTAAATAGGATTCCTCCTCAGTATCTTGTCCATTAGCAGCCCACTGTGCTGGCTTGAAGAAGGTTTGCTAGCACTGATTGGAAGCATGGCTCAGAGGGTCAGCTTCGATCCTCTGACCAGATAAATGCAAGCCCTAGCAGAGGATTTCTGAGGGCCAAAAAGACTTCCCTCCAAGAATAATGGGCAATGCAACAAGCATTCACCAATGAATAGTTACAGAATGAAATGTGAGTAAATAAACATTTCCTGGGTCATTCTGGGGTGCTCTCTACATCCGTTGCAGCCCTGGAAACGTGGGGACAAGGCAGCATCCTCACAGCTCTTCTCCCTTCAGAGAAAGGGGAAAAAGCAGCCAACAAGAGCCAGATCTGTCTTTCCCAGAGTTCTGCTCTGCTGCAGCCAGGCAGAGGCCATGTGCAGGGCACCTGGAGACAAAGAGAAAGCAAAGCATGATGCTAATAATAACTCTGCCTCGCATGGAGCTTCTGGGCCAGGACAACCATGTGCTGCTCTTTGCTTGGGGCTCCAGGCAGAGATTTGCCCCTTCACATTTGCTTTTTCTGAATCCTAACTTGGGAATAAACTTGTTTTTTAGCACAGCTGCAGAAAATCAACTTGGAAAGGGCACTGCAGGAGTGAGAAATGCAGGTATTTTGTTTGAGGGAATACACACAGACCATACCCTGCGATATTCAACCAGCTCCACGTAAAGCTCAAGGGAAATATGCACAGTAACAACAATGCTTTGCATTTCTATAGTGCTTGCCTTTGGCAGCTCTCTGGGAGCTTGCAAACATTAATGAATTCACAGAGGCAGAGATTCAGAGAATATAAAGGCCAGAAGGGACTTTAGATCATCCAGTCTGACCTTCTGCATATCGCACGCTACTTGGAAACTGTGTGGAAAAGAACCACGAGCATTATTTGGGGGTGGCAGAAAATGCCTTTCTGTGAAAAGCTGAAAGAGCTCAATCTGTTTAGCTTATGAAACAGAAATTATACAAACTATCCTGTAGAAAGACCAACAGTAAGTGTTTACATGCAGCTAAGTTGAATATTCCATAAAGTCATCTACCTTTTATTTGAAAAACACTCGAAAAAGGGAAAAAATATTGTTTCCCTTGGTATCTTCTGACAATACCTATTCATGTTCATTGTTAGCATTTATGCTTACTGACTAATTTGAATCTGTTTGGTTTTTCTGTCACAGTTTTTTGTTATTCTCTCCCCTAGATTAAAAAAAAAAAAAAACCTTCAGTAACCATCAGCTCTCTCTGTGGAGGCACTTTATACTCTAAATCAAATAATCTCTCAGTCTTCTTTTAGGTACAATAGGCAGATTGAGTTCATTAAGTCTTTCACTGAAAGCATTTTCTCACCTCTGGAACAACACTGGAGCCTATTGTCACACTGCTTCCAGCTTTTTCTCCTCCTTTTAGAAGTATTATCCTCACCCACCAGTATCTCTGCTCTATACTGTAGACACTACATGACTTTTGCCACTTTTCTCTACTCCTTCCCACCAAAAAATGTCTCACTAGGTTGTGTGAACATTGTTCCTGCTTTAAAGATGGAGGCAAATGTAAATGCTAGGACAAAACTCTAACAAGTAATTTTGAGGGAGGAAGATTATGGGTAAATGGTTCTGATCCTACCTTTATATTAGTATAAATTCAGTGCATTTTAAACATGAGCCTCCAGATTTATACAATTCTTGGCAAGAAAAATCTAGCCCTTTATTTAAAAGGATTATCCCCTTCCAGCATTTTCCACTTTTTCATCCACTCACAGCCTCATATGGTTGTTTTTCTCATATCTCTCACTGGACATAAATGTCTTGGATTCCCCAGTTATTTTTTCTCTCTCTCCCTTATTTTTGTCTTCTTGTGACTGATCATCCCCTTTTCAATGAGTGCCTCTGACCAGCTGCTTCTCAGATTCTCCCTGCTCTGGTCTACTCAAATGTCACAAAACACACCAGCCCCCACATCCCCATCTGCTTTTTAAAGGTTTGTTATCATAAGCAGAGGTTTTTCTACTCACTGTTCTTTACTTTGCAAAACCCAAAGCAATCAAGAGAAACCACCACAATGTCAAAGGCTGAGAGAGGGGTTTAGGTCAGCCCTAGCTTCTGGCCTCCCAGGTGCTGTGCTGGGGCTTTCAGCTGCATTAACAAGCTTATTTTTATTCAGTCATGACTGAAATCATGGAGTGTGGGAACTATAGGGTAAGAATGCCCAGCCTAGTGCCCAAGGAGAATGCTGCAGGGAATGGGAAGTTCCCTGAGTGTTTGTTTACCTTGCTTGTGGCTAGTTTTTGTTCTGTGACGTGGTGAGATCAGGGACTTCAGCTGTTCCCTGGTCAAGGGACTACAGGCTAACAGAGTCTCAGCTCTTTCTATTCAAGGTACCATCACTTTCTTACACGAGCTCCAGCTTAAATCCATTGTCTTTATACCTCAGATTCTCAGTAAAGCTGCATTACCCTAACAGACAGAAACCCACTTCTAGTTTTGCACCCCAAGTATTTTGCTAGCCTGTCTGTACTAGACTATCTCCATACAACCATGTGCTTCAGTTTAAATGTGTCCTCCAAGGTGCATTAATTCGAGCAACCCTGTCTGCTTTGTCCTTGGCTGCATGTGGTTAAACAAGCTGGGTGCTCCAGGTTCCAATGCCAGACTTCCCTTTCCTCTCATCATCTGCCCATCCTGTCTGCTCCTGTCTCAGCCTGTACTTCTTTGACCAAAACTGTAACACAGACTACAGGAGAGGTCTCACAGGGCTTTGGGTGGGAGCATCACTGTATTTTCCACTGGGAACACCTCCCTAAGCACTAGAACAGCATTTGCTTTGTCCCCAGTGCACTGCACTGTGACTCACCATCATGCCACCATCACCTAATACAGAAGATCCCAGCACTTTTTTCCTGAACTTTCTCAGGATATGTTTACCACTATGTCTACCCAGCTGCCCTTCAGCAAGGTTCTCAGGACAGGTCTTGGCAGATAACAATGGTTCCCTGAATTTATGTGGACATCAGGGAGCAATGCAGCTTATATTGATGATCCACACTGAGGATCCTCACTGAGATTTGGCAAAACTGGCTCAACAGTTCCCAGAAGACAAGGACTGCCTCCAGTCCTGCTTGCTGTGCTCCCTGCCAGATCTCTGAGAGTTCCCAGCTTACAGAAGATTTCTATTATTAGCTGTCAAGCGTATGACCTTGTCTGTCGTACTACTGAAATTCATTCTGTTTCTGGCACTCCTGCCAAGGTCAAATAAGGCTTCCTCTACATATCCTGGTCCTTCCATGTACTAGCAATGCCTTCTAGTGTTGAATCACCAGGATACTCCTTCCCTCTCCCCAGCTATCTGAGTCAGGGTCTCAGGGTAATATTAGCAAAGGCCAATCCCATGGGTGACCATGGCGAGTGTAACAAGGAACATTTTGCTAGATTTTGATAGGTGATCTTGCTGCTGCTGTCTTCTCAGATTGACGTCTCCCTCCCTGTTACTTACAACTCCTCCTCACTTGATCTTCTCCAGTTTAACTAATTGTTTCTTATGTGGCATGTATCAATGCTTTACTGGAATACAGAGATGAGACCTTTGAAATTTCTTTTGCCTTCCACAAAAACAATAATCTGAAAGAAGGATGTTGGCTTGGCCTGGTGTTATCCAGAACTGATAAACTCATATTGCTTGACTCTCTTTCCCCCTAACTGCTTGGTAATTATATTTTCCTTGAAGTGCTCCTCTAAAGTGCTACACACATTGCAGAGGTCACACTTAAAAGTCTGAGCCTGACAAACTTATTTCTCATCCTTCTTTAATCCTAACTGCTGAATTTTCACTTTTGCAGACTGCATGGAGTCACCACTGTGTGCAGAGCTGAAAAAAGCCCTTTGCTGTGTGTGTTCCCACATGCCAGCTCTCCCAGGGTCAGAAAGCACCCAGGCCCAGCACTGTGAGTGCCCTAATCAGCTTGAGCTCCTTATTCACAGCACTCAGCTTGTTTCTTTCCCCAAGGATGATATTTCTGTCCTTATCAATAACTTGGGCACTGAGTCTTCTTTGGTTTTTGCTCAGACTATAGACTCCTTGATCCCAGCTTCACTCTTACTGACCAGAAGTGGCCGTGCTTATTTCTTTTTTTTTTTTATTCCCCAAATAGCTGAAGAATATTAAGCCATTTGTTTTAACCTCCTTTGCGAGGTCTAGCTCAGCTTGATGTGTAAGCAATCCTCACTTTATCCCTACAGTTCTGACCTCTAAGGGAGGGCAGGACTAGGCAAGGCAGCCTTCTTTTCTGTCTGCCTTTTTTCCATTCCACACAATCTCTCTGCAGAGCCAGCTTAAGCAGCTGCTTGTTGTCACAGACAGATGGAGGGCAAGAGAATCGGGATCCTCACAGGAACGGGGGCTTCACACTGTCCCCAAAAGCTGAACTGCTCCCTCCCCACACTCCAGACTTTGCACTGCTGCCTGTGAAGGCAGTGCCATGAGTCAACACCAGAACACCCTCCACACATTGGGCAGCAGAGTGTAGAGGTGCCATCTAACCAGAACTATTTGTGATCCTGTGAGTGGGGTTTGTGTGTCCCAGTGAGGGAAAGGAAGAAAAGGAAAAGGTCTTTTGAAGGGAAAGGGATGGCAGCCAGAGTCCCATTACAAAGCCTTATGATAGGGAGATCTGTGCCTTAGGTGAGAGGTAGGGCAGGAGAAAAAGAATTCAGGATGAGTTTGGTGGCTAAAAGAATGTATCTTATGAGGAGGCTGGAGCTGTACTCAGATCTGCTAAGATTCTGAGGTTCTCACCCTGCAAAACTTGTCTGCTTCTGCCTTGGTTGAATTTAAGCTACATCATCATACAAGACATTTCCTATAACCTTCTCTGCTGTGACATTTACCATCTTCATCCTCATATCTACAGAACTGCTCCTTTTTGGCACCTTCTCACATGGCTTTGCTCCTCTGCTGAACTATAGGTGCTAAGAGCTCAGGACATCAGATATACCTGTGCTAAGGCTACAGACAACAGCATTTTACCCTCTGCACTTTGCATAAAAGACATGGGGCGCTGGGAGGACAGGTGTGAGCAGGGTAATGAACTGGCCTTGCATTCACACGGATTTAGGTGGTGTCAGGGGTGCCAGTGCCACTTGCTTGGCAGCCTGTGGATCTTCACACAGCTTCAAATGAAGGTCCTGCACCATTCATTACCTTTACTTTGGCAGTCCCCCTAAATACCCATTGTCAGCCCCTGCACACAGGGTAAAACTCCATGGCCACAGGGATCAACCCTGCACCTACCTGGAAAACATCACAGACAGGAGGAAGTGCCAATTTGAACTCTGTGATTCTGAGTGTCTTGTCCCCAGTGAGATGGGAGCCCAGGGATCTCACAACACACTGCAGAGCAGCTCTTTATGTATGCAGATACACACATGCATGCACAAATCACCTCACACGTCATTTATCCACACATCCAATGCGCTCCCACGAGCACCCCTGGGTGGGGATACCGGGCCCTGCTGATGCTGGGTAGGCAGGAGTTAATGGAAGAGAGAGGCTGGGAAGGAAATTAAAAGCAAAAAAAAGTTGAAAGCCCAGCACATGATCCTTCTCCTATCACATCTGTGAATCCTGGAGCACAAGAGTAATTGTCTGCAATGAGTCAGACCAAAAGGCACAAGGTAATGGTTGCTATGGCAACCTGTGCACTGCTCTAATTCAGCTCGGAATTAAAATTATATCAAATAATTTGCAAGCAAAGGCAACATGGCAAAGGCGCTGGGTGCCAATCTAAAAAATCCAGCTATATGCAAGTCTCTCCTGAGTCAGTGTCAAGGGCTCTTTTCGCTCCAAGAGTGACAGCCATGGCAATCAGTGGAGCTGTAGAGGCAGCAGTGATGGATAACCTTAGGCAAGAAGATTTCTGCTACACACGGGCAAGAATGGGGTCCTGGGCTGGAGCTCCAGCCTGGAACAGGCGATACAGGGCTTGAGGATACCCTGGGACAGATGCCTCACCAGACCCTAAATGGGAAAACTCATTGCTCACAATTTTTTGTTGGGGTCCCACTGAGAAAATTCCCTGAAAGGGCTGGTGAGGGCAGGGCCTGGACACAGGAACCTACCCACAGGGTCTGTGCTGGGTGAAGCACTGCCTGAAAGGGCTGAGGAAGGCAGGGCTCACTCTCTTAGAGCTTTTTCCCTGGTAAGTGGTGCAGTGTAAAAAGTCAGGCACTCAGCAGAGACTACAAAGAAATATTTACTCTACAGAATTGGCTATTGTCTTCAGTTTTTCCCCAGACAAGGACTCCTCCCAAGGCAATAGACAATGTCTGCACACACAGGGGGGAGGCACGGTCCCCATGCTGAAGATCCCACAGCCTATGCAGACCGCACAAACACCATGGAAGAAAAGGAAATTGCTACGGTCTAGCCAGGGTGAGAAGAATGCCATGAAAGATGCCTCACATTACTTTTTTAGCATTCTTTTGAGGTCAAAATAGACTTATTTGTCCCTTTTGTCCCCAGTTACTATCTGTGCATGGAGACATCTAGCTGGAGTTCTGCAGGCAGATGTTGCTCTCTCTCCTGTTCACTGAGCTGGCTGGAGGATAATCAGCTCTGAAAAGGGAACCATGTGGCCCCAGCACTGATGCCAAACCCTGACGAAAGGCAAAGTTTGTAAGACCAGAGCCAGTGCAAAATAACGCAACCACCTCACTACTGTCTGGCTCATGGAACAGCTTGTGCGTGCCCTGGAAACACCCCAAAAAGCAGCCTGGGTGCTTACAGGTGTCCCCCAAGGCTCAGTGTGCAAGCAGAATGCAATGGGTGGCAGGCAGGCAGATGGGGGGGATGAAGAATGCAAGAGATGCTTGGCACCCTAACGTGTCACAGGGACACTGACATCTCAACCCTTAGGCCAGCCATGTGTACCCCCTGGTAACAGCCTCCAGACAGATGTGCTGAGAGGTGGAGAGCGCACAGCTGCTGGTGGCACTAAACCCAGCAGTATTTCTGCCATAGGAGTGTTCCTAACACTTCCCATGACTCATTTCCAGGGCACGGCCTGTTCAGATGGCTCTGATTTTGTTGGATCAAATGGATGCGTGAGAAACTGCTCGGGCTTTGGGGATTGCCAGAAGGGGCTGGCGTCAGGCAGAGACCAGACACAGCAGGTGATGGGCTAAAAATGAGTTGTCTTCCTTCTTTTTATCCATCATAAAGGCATGCCAGGGGGACCATGATTTCCATAAAGGCACCTGGTGATGCCTCAGGGACTCACAGAAGTCTCTGAACTGAGATAACTTTGGCACAACCTTCGGCACAAAAAGAGGGACAGCACTCCTTCTGAATGCTGCAGTACACATTCAAGAGATCAGCTATCCTCATATTTCAAATGGGTATCTTAATGCTGCTTTCTGAACCAGCCTAGTGAAATAATTTTAATTCTCCAGTTTATATGTAGCTATTTCCATGGAAAAGGTGCTTATGCTATTAGAGCTTATTTCCATGCATTTTAACAGCTTCTACTGGTGCTACTGTCACTTTCCAGAGAAAAGGTTGAAATGTTTTATCCATCCAAACAACAAACTGTAGGAATATGGAATTGTGTGCAGATTAGCTTGAAAAGATGCCACAGCAACAGTCCTGCTGAAAAAGCCACCTGCACCTCCTGTTCCTGCTTGCTGGTAGCAGACAGCAGGTAGCCAAAATTGGAGACCAAGGAAGAGATGGAGAGACATCAAGCTGGCCAGGAATTGCTCTTCAAATTAAGAGCTTCTATCAGACTGACAGAGGCTGGATTTTAAGCAGAGGTAAAATGGCAAAATTACTTACCATTACCTACTTTTCAGACTGATAGGTTTCAAATTCTTTTGAAAAAAAAAAATTTAATCTGCTCCTGCTGTGAGTACAGAGCTTTTCTGAAAATACTGGTCTTGATAACTCAGTGTCCCAAAATTCTGTCTTTAAAACAGAGACAACATTTCTCTTTGCCCCTGGTTTGAGCTTACCCAGAGATCTCCCCAAATACATCTCCATGAATTGCTGGTGTCATGAGATAATGATTTCACTGTGGTCCAATAACTGCTGGTAAGAGCAGCTACTTCCAATATCAACAGAGGAGAGAAGTGCTGTGTAAAATAAACTCGCATCTCCCAAGTGCCCATTTGGATTCTTTTTCTTGGGCACCATGTGCATGGCTCATTGTCTGTTTGCCATCCCTGCCACATGACAGCCATGGACCTGACCCTACCTGTCCCTGCTGGGACTGGCAGCCAGCTGACAGCCCCAGAAGCTGAACAGCCAGAAGGTCAGGCAATGAAAGAGACGTCATCCACAGCCCAAAGTGACAGCTGAACTCCTGCACAGATTCCAGCAGTTTCACTCAGGCTTTAAATCACAAAAAGCTTCTGTCAGGAACTCCATGTGATTTCTGCCTTGCAGCCTGAGGACCAGAAAGCCTCAGGCTACTGACTCAGGGGAGGGAGCAGATGACAGTGCTATCTGGGGCAGGACATGGCTTGGGGAGAATGCCATCCCCATTCCTTATTTCTCATTTCCAACGGAGTTAGTGTGCGTGAAAGGTACCGGACTGACATCCCAGGAGAACAGCTGCCTTCTAATTAATTATAATTAATCATCCAGGCATTACTTAATGTTTGCATAGTGCTTTGAAGTGCCAAAGCACAATATAGCAGGTAGATAATATTCATTCCAAGAAACAGGTATAGTCAAGCCAGCGTTGCCTGTGTGGCTTCCCACCAAAGAGACCACACCAACTCAGCTCACACAGGTGTACCCTGCCTTAGCTCCTCCAAGAAATCTGTGTGTACCCTGAACCCCTTGTGCACCTCTCCCAGGCCCATGGGGGAAGGACAGGATGGATGAAAAGGGGTGAGGATAGGGCAGGGCAAAGGACACTTCCTCTCCCTCCTGAATTTGGCCACCTCTCCACCTGGAGTGTGGAGTAGCATCTCTAATGGCAAGAGGAGCAGCTTGGACTCCCCCTCAAACCCATTCTGGGATTTCCCACTGAGCTAAGACAGACTGAAATGGGAGGAAGGAGGCCCTTGTGCTTCCCCCTCCATCCCTTCTCTCAGCCCTCCAGACTACAGCTCTCTAATTCCATCTGACTGCTCCCTCACTCCCTGACAGCAGCCAGGCTTGTGTCATCTTCCTGGACATTTGATTTTACCAGTTTGCCTTACTCTGCCCTGGCCATGGACTGCCATTCATCTGCCAGAAAAAAGGGGCCCAATGCTGCCTGTAACTGGCATTCTCCCCATGGGGGCACTGGGGGTGCTCCCTCCCCATGAGCATGGCTGTAAATCCTGCAGCTTAATTTTTCCCTGCATGCATAGTGAACATTTCAAAGTGCTTACAAATCCCCTCAAGCACCATCAAGTCAAACAAGTGACAGTAATGATCAGTGGCAGAATGACAGGCCAGTTCATACCACTTGTTCTTTTACAGGGGCACTTAAAAAGTCTCTGTTGTTCCCCTTTTACAGAACTGTAGCTGCATTTATTCAGAAACTACAAATCTTCACAGATATTTGGTTTTCTGGGAACCAGTGCTGGGTACCAAACTTCTGCTAGTATGACTAAATTACCATGGTCTCAATCCCAGTAAGGGCTGATGCCATCAGAATAACAATAACAACAATCTGCATCCCATTCTGCTTTGATTGCCTCTTGTGTGCCTCCACGCTCCCTCCCCTTCCTTCACCCATCTCCTGTACCCAGGATGGTGATGCAGCTCTGTCCAGCATCATTTCTGCTGCAGCCCCTCACAGTCCCCTAGAACCAGAATCTAGTCATTCAGGATAATTGTATTACTGTGAGGGGAAAGGAAGTGAGATTACTTACTCTCTAAGCTCAAGTGAAAAATAATGTTTCAATTGGTAGTGTGACCATGAGTTATCGCCCTTTTTTAAAAATGACTACTAGATGAAAGATTCAGATGATGAACCTTAGTCACTACTAGAAAAGCAAATGGTAATATTGCACTTTTCTCCTCCCTGAACACCCCCCACAAACATTAACTGACACCCAAGCCAGCACATGGAACCTACCTCAGCAAACCCTTGCACTCCTGCTGAAGTCAGTGGAGGCTACAGCTGGGGACATGAAGAACCTGGACCCTCTGGGTGATAGTGTTTGCCCTGATGCTATCCTTTAGCCCATCCATTCCATGGATCAGAGATGGGCTGTTTTCATCAAAGCATAAGAAACCAGGAGTGAAGAACACCCACCATGTGTGAGAGTAGCAGAAGATGCTTGTGGTCAGGTCACCTAATGTACCTGCTGGGGACAGGGACCGTGGTTTCTTTAAGGAACAAAAGCAATTGAAAATTCATTTCTCTGTCTTAGCTTCAGTGATTGCCAGCGAGAAAACTGGTTCTGCATCATTTCCAAAAATGACAGATTTTTCACCTTATTGTTATTGTTTTAAAATATGGTTTTGTTTCCCTATCCTTTGCTGTTTCCTCCACCCTCTGCAAAGGATCCTGCCCTTTCACAGCATGTCCACACAGACGGTATTCAGCGTAACTGAGTGGGTGGAAATCTCCACAGGGGTTGTGGAAAGTGCTGCTGACAGAAGAGAAATGGCTCTGTCAGGGCCAGATCCTCCTGCTACTTGTTCTTGCTCCAGTGCTTCCACTGAGAAGTTTCCTTCCTTGAATTTATGCTGAGAGCCAGATTGTCCTGGTTTCAGCTAGGGTAGAGTTAATTTCTTCTCAGTGGCTGTTAGAGTGCTGTGTTTTGAATTCATAATGAGAATGTTTTGGGTTTTTGCTAAGTGTTTATCCTAAGTCAAGGGCTTTTTGCCTTGTCTCATGCTCTGCCAGTGAGGAGCTGAACAAAGGAAACTGAAAGGGACCATAGCTTGGACAGGTGACCTGAACTGACCAAAGGGACATTCTATACCATAGAACATCATGCCCACTACAGAAATGGGAGGGAGTTACCCAGAAGAGGGACCAGTCTGGGTTTGGGAAGAGAGGTCTGGCATGGATCAGTGGGTGGTGAGCAATTGCATCTTGCATTGCTTGTTTTTCCCTAATATTATTATTATTATTAACATCATCATCATTTACCATTGTATTTTACTTAATTTTCAATTATTAAACTATTCTTATCTCAAACTGAAAGCTTTACTTTGATTCTCCTCCCCAGTCCACCAGGGTGGAGGGGTGAGTGGCTGTGTGGTGCTTAATTTCCAGCTGGGCTTGAACCACAGAACAGATGAACTGCTTATGTGCCTCTGCTCTAACCCACAGGTCAGGAAAGGCAAGGAAAAAGATCATGAAAAACAAGCTTCTTTAAAAAAAAAGTTATTTTCTCCTCTCAAAATAATACTTAGAAAAATGTTTCAGTGCTGTACAGAGGCCCTTGGTGCTGTTTCAATGCTCTTTCATTTTCTGCTGGGTACAACAGTGTCAGCTGGTATCAGTTTTGGGAGCAGTTTCTATCATCCAAGCACCTATTAATGTGAACTTGCTGAAACCATCTCTGTTCACAGGTGCCTCTGGGCAGACTTCATAATAATTTTCTGGCTTTGAGCATAAGAGTGAAATGTTCTGTTTCATAACACTTCCTTCACCGTGTAAGTACACGGTGTAAGTACACATTTCTCAATGCCCAGGTGATAACTAAGGAGTATCACTGTCAGCTAGAACTTACTGAAATCCTGGAAACTAAGGAATGCTTCATCAGATGAAATTAATTTGCTATAGTTTCACTGACTAGTAGTATTGAAGAACATTCCCTGTCTCCTACCCAACCTGGGCAAATGCAATGGCAGACTGTGATCTGAAGGTATCTGCTGTATGGCCTCCTGCCTATCTGCTTCTCTCTACGGGTGGCCCTGTAACAAAGCTGTTGTTTGGTGTGGTGTCCATTCTGTCAGTCATTCCTTCCACCATGTAAGGCTCCATTAGCACTAACCATTCCTTCCCAAGAAGCTCTGCATCACAGCATATACTAACAACTCCATTACCTGTTCCATCAGCCTCTTCCTTAAGTCACTGTTTGCAGGTCTAAAACAATTTCCATGGAGCCACATCTTCTCTTACCCCAGTACTCCTATGCTGAGTGGTTAAGTTGGATATGGTGCCAGGGTTACTCATAATGGTTTGTTTTGGTAAATGCCTGCTCTGTTTTGCTTCTAAGTTCAATGCACTTCCATAAAGGCTGAAGCAATAAGTACAGAAAATGATAAATCTTCAAAAGCTTTGGGGTTCTGTTGGAAATAATGTGCTACATGAATTTTCCAAAAGGAGATTCAGTCTAGTGAAGGTCTGCAAAAATGAGTTTAAAGCTCAGATCAGCAATAAGTTTGGCAATCTATAGTTCTGAATTGAAGTTCTAGCAACATGCCTATTCCACCAGAAGTTATTTTTCATTTGAGATAACAACAGGTATGCACAAATATGAAGCTGTTCCAAAGCCAAAAGTGTTTCCTGCAATGTTTTAAACCTGCACAGACTTCCCAACCGACTCCTGCTCCAGAGAAAGAGTCTCAATCCACAAATTCACCAGCACTGGAGATGGGAAGCTTCCATTCAAGCAGCCCATTTTCCTTTCAGAAGCCTATCAGCCATTCAGTGCCTGCTCCATTATTCTCTGTTGAGCCTAGCTCTCAATACCACAAGCTATTGTGGCTCCTGTCACTTCCCTTGAATGACAAGCTAACAGCTCTCAGCTCCCACACCCAATGCAAGATGCAGCCATTTCATTCAAGATAAAAAGAGAAACCAGAATGTCCTACCTGCAGCAATTCCCATCTTCCCATCCACAGACACAGACACGGCCGTGCTCACTGTCACCACTTTTGGCAGGCCACCCCCCTCTGTCAAGACACAAATACCGCAGGCTTGGTTAGCTCACCCCCAGAGAGGAATAAAATGCAGCAAAACCAGCTTGCCCCCACATTTTCCCATCCAGGACAGTTTGTACATATTCCTCAACTCTGAAACATCCCAGAATTTTGAGGGCTGCATCTTTCAAGACACAAAAGCAGCCTAATGGGCTATGAGCAGATTTTATTTTTCTCTTCTTTATGGCTCATAATAAAAGTGGCATCCTCAACATAAAGGAAATGTCCAAGGCTGGATGGGGGGGATTTGAGCAACCTGGGCTCAGGGAAGACATCCCTGCCTACAGCAAGGGGTGTGGAACTAAGAGACCTTTAAGGTCCCTTTCAGCCCAAAATGTTCCATGATTCTGTGATAAAATGTGGAGGACTGGCCTCCTTGATTTTGAGCATGTAGAGATTCTCTTAGGCCAGAGAGCTGTTCTGCTCAATGCACCATCTAAACCCTGTAGACAGAGGAGAAGCAGGACAGGTAATTCTGACAACACCTGCACACCAAAGGCCGGGCTTATGTCGAAGTCTTACCCAAGCCAGGCCAGCACTACAAACTGCAGACACAGCAGCTTCCAGAGCACACTCCATTTTAGAAACAAAGCCTTCTGGGACTTTGTTGCCTAAACTCTCTGATGCCCCAGGGTCTCCCAGTTATCCTTGAGCTGCTGCTTTAAGCATCCTGTAGGTCCTGTGACACATCTGCCAGCCCTGTGCAGATCTCTGAGCTCCCATGGGGCATTTAAAATCATATGGCTGGCTAGGCTCAAGCAACTGAACTCCATCTCTCCTTGTCAGGGCAGTTGTTCCAGCCTGCAATTTTCCATGTGGCAGATTCCATTTCTATATATTTTTTAAGTGATTAGATTAGCTTCAGCTGGGGCACCTCTTTGGGAACTGCCAGGGGACAGTTTAAAGGCCAGTCTGATTGATGTAGTCTGCACCTGGTTCCCTCCTTGCATGCTCTATGGAAATCTCTTCCTTAGACAGATGGGTCAGGGATTCTTTCCTTCCCCACAACTCCAGCATTTGTTACTGCTTTCCATGTCTGCCTTCATCATTATAGGTGTGTCCAGAGCACAACTCAGTGCCTACCACAGTTTAGGCCTCACTATTATGCTCTCACTATTTTTATTTTTTAATCAAAGCCAGATTAACCTGCTCAAGTGTGTCAAAAGCAGTAAAACCTTTGTGAATTAAACACTCAGCTCACACACCTTGAGCACAATCCTGCCTTTATGGTTGTCCTGGGTTGGCTATATCATGCTTGTATCCCCAGCTGTCTGTTCTGTATATGCTGGATAATAGGTTTTGCACCTTTGAGACTGGTTCCAAGGGGAAAAGGGGGGAGAAAAGAAGCGTGGAGTTTGGGGGACTGCACTCACTCCTCCACATTCCTGCTCCTGGACTGTGTTGCTGCAGCATGGACAGACAGCAGGACAGAGCTCTCCTTTGCTTTTAGTTAGTTTTTAGCTAGCTGAGGCAGAGAAGTTCCCTGCACTGTGGTTTTTGTTTCTCCTGGCCCTGTTTAACCCTGCTCTGCACAGAACACCCAGCAGAGCACCGGCAGCTCCAGCTGTGGGCACCGGGCCGGGCCTGGGCCGAGGCATTTCCAGCACTGGAGGGACTGATCAGAGACTGAGTGAGCTGAGCTACTGCCCACCAAGGGACTTGCTGAGTTTGTCAGCTCTTTGGAGCAGCAAGAGATTTTACTGTTTATTATTGGTGTTTTTTTTTTGTTGTTTTTGTTGTTTTTTTTTTGTTTGTTTGTTTTTTTTTTGTTGGTTTTTTTTTTTTGGTTGGGTTTTTTTTTTTTTTTTTGTGCTGATGAATCCTTCACCTGTTAAATTAAAATTTGACTGTTTTTTCCACTTTTCTCCAAGGAAATCTTTTTTTTTCTGGAACCGGTTGTGGGAGGAGCCACTTGAATTTTCTTTCTAGAGGAAATCCCTTTAGAGGTTTTCTCCCAAATTTGCCCTAAACCAGGACAATGGTGAACCTCAAATGGCTTATTTGAGGATGGGAAAAAGAAGCAAAATATACTTAGGGTCTCTAGGAAAAAAATCCCACCTAACACATGAAAAATCTGGGTTGCAAGAACAGTGCTACTTGACATGCAGAGGCTTCCCTGCTGTCCTTTTATTCCTGAGACTTCTGGACACTGGAAGGAGGTGCTGTGCATAAATGATTCTGATGACCTGCAGTCACCTCCTGCTGGTTTCCTCCCCAACAGAGAGCTGTTGGGGGTTTTCCTTCTTAGGTGATTAGAAGCCCATCTGCCATGAAAACCTCCTGCCACAGCAGGGGACTTGTGGAAAACATGAAAAGAGGACTTCAGCATCTGATTTAATAAGAAACTGGGTGGCCTATTTTGGCTAAAATGTGGGACAGCCCTGCTTCATCAGATGTCAAGGAAGGGCCTGGACTCTGCTTTATAGTAAACCACTGTCTCAGAAACACTGGGAATTATTTCCTGGCCCTTCCCAGGCAGTCTCTCTGAGCCCAGCTGCTCATCCCTAAACACTAATAATCTCCTTTACAATTTAGGGCACAAGGTCTTCAGGGCCAAGTGCTACTTCTTACAAGGTGCCTGCAGGCACCAGGTTTCCAGGTGAGTGGGGTTCTGGACTTGATTTAAGCTTCTGACCCATGGCCATGTAACACAAAGAACAGTGCCAGCTCCTTGTCTTCAGTCTTTATCCAAAACTAGCTGTGACTTCTAAGAAAGACACAGCAAGCCA
This sequence comes from Molothrus ater, assembly GCF_012460135.2. NCBI lineage: Eukaryota > Metazoa > Chordata > Aves > Passeriformes > Icteridae > Molothrus > Molothrus ater. The sequence goes on from NC_050482.2 coordinate 67,488,077, forward strand.
CAACCGCAGTGTTTAGCCAGCAGTGACTACTGTGGCCTGGGGAATGGCTGCCCTAGCAAGTCCCACGGGATGGCACTGCCTGGTTTTCCAACCCACGCTCTATTCCAAAGAGCAGACGCCATGGCTTGCAGGGGAGTGAAAGGTCCCTCCTGCCATCTCTCCCCCTCTCTCCACACTTGCTTTTTAAGTGAGATGTAAGGGTGTTGGGGAGAAAGAGGCTTTTGTAGGTTTTGAGTATTTTCTCTTTCCATTCCTTTTCCCTATACATCCTGGTTCATCTCTTGCCTTCCAGGCTGGTTTCTTCTCTTTGCTACTTGCTTTCCCACCCACCAGACTCCCACCAGTGTGCCACAAAAAGCTTTAACAGCTACAGTGCTGAGCACTGTGACAGAGATGGAGAGCTGGGGGCCAGGGAGGAGCACAGAGGGGCTCTTTGCCTTGTGTGGAGGAGTCTCACATGAATATTTTGTTTTGCTTGTTTGTTTTTAGGCTCTTTTGCTCTCTTCCAGCCTTTGAGAAGGTCCTGGCTGGCCCTGCATATTCACAGGAATATACAGGAATCAACACCTTAAGCAAGAGATATTGAAAAGCCACTCCTTGCTTTCCTCTAGTGTTTGAACTTTGCTGTGTGGGACACCAATGCTGTGGAACAGCCTTCCTTCTCCACCCTTTTCCTCCACTATCTTCTATAACGAACCCATCCTTTCCTGTCATGGAAAGTGGTGATGGAAAAAATGACACCCTCTGAACTTAGACTTCCTGACTGTTGGCTGGTCCCTCACCAGTGCCAGCTGTTACTGCCATCCAGCAGGGCTGATGTTGTTCCCTCCCAAGCCTGGCCACATGTCTGTGTTTCCTTCCTTCTGCAATACCTCTCCTGTTCCCTTCTCATGTTTCGTGTGTATTCCAGCCCCACAAGTACCTTGTGCCCCCTCAGCTCCTGCCTCTCTACACCTTTCCATCTACCCAAGCCCTGCATTTCCATTTCCATCTTCTCCTCCTCTGTAGCCCTGCATTGCTCATTCCTGACTGCTTTCCTCACACCTTGTAGCTTCATCTTTCAGCATCTTGGCCATGAGCTCTGTGCCCCTCACTGGTGTGAAGGTAACACCAAGAGGGCAGGTCCCAGCGCTTCCCACTAGGCGGGAGGCAGCGATAAAGGTATCCGGATGGGTGCCGTGTGGGATGTGAGGTGTGAAAAGAGCTTTTTTCTCTTTCCCTCTGTCTGCTCCGTGTTTAGCCTGGGGGGTTACCTGATTCATCCTCTGAGACAATGCTGTAGATGAAGCTGCCGGGGGGATGCTCGGCCGCCCTGCGGTACCACAGAGGGAAGTGGTCCATGGTGAAGATGCTTTCCTTGTCCTTCTGTGTCAGGAATTTCCTGCCGGGAGAGAACGCGTTGCTCACGGAGCTCTCCTCAGGGCAACGCAGTGGGACACCTGCGGCAGGGCGCATCGCCCACACCCCACCACCCGGGGTTTTTCTACGGGCGAGGGCAGGCGGTGTCGCCGCTGTCCCTCCGGGGCAAGGCCGGGCTCTCCCTCGCTCCTGAGGGGCGGCCGCGCCCGCCGCGCCTCCCGCGGCCGCCGCCAGGTGCCGCTGTTGGCCCGGGCCAGGCCCGCGGCGGCGGCCCCGGGCGGGCGGTGGGGCCGGGGCGCCCGCGGGCTCCGAGGGCCGGGCAGGGCCGGAGGGAAGCGGGCAGGGCCGGAGGGTAGCGGGCAGCACGGAAGGGTTACCGGGAACGACAGCCCGCGAGCAGCGCCGCAGTGCCGGGGGAGCAGGTGGGCGAGGGAAGCACAGGTGCTTGTGGCCATTAGTTACTGCAGGGAATGGGGAGCAGGTGAGGGAAGGGGATTAGGCAGTCTCCTACAAAAACAAACCGCACATCCCAAACATAACGTTACACAACTGTGTGTAAATGCTCATCTCTTCAGGAGATGCTCAGAGCAGAGACCTCATAGCAACCTTCCAGTATCTGAAGGGGGGCTATTGGGAAGCTGGAGAGTGACTCTGTTAGGAACTGCAGGGATAGGGCAAGGAGAAATAGGTACAGACTGAAAGAGGGGAAATTTAGGTAAGATAGCCAGAACAGGTTGCTAAAGGAGGTTGTGGATGCCCCAGCCCTGGCAGTGTTCAAGGCCAGGCTGGATAAGGCCTTAAGCAACTTAGTCTAGTGGGAGGTGTCTCTCCCCATGGCAGAATGGGTTGGGAACAGGTGATCTTAAAGGTCCATTCCAATCCCTCAACAAATTCTATGATTCTGTGGTTCCCAGAGAGGCAGGAACTGAAGTGCTTGAGCAAAGAGATGCTTCTGAAGGCAAGAGGATGTGCCCTGGGAGCATGACAAGACAGGCAGTGGGTGCTCAAGCGAGACCTCATAAAAATCAGGTCATTTGCTTCCCTGGAGGTTCATACAGCTTGCCTGGCAAATCCCTTTGTTTTCAGACTCTTGTTTTGCTGTATATTTTGACATAATAATTCCTCATTTAGGATTCCTTCCTTTCAGGGGATTCCAGAAGCTCCTCCTGTGAGATATGTGGGGGTCTGTCTCTACTGTGACTGTTTGAAGCACTGAATGCTGCTCCTGATGAGCAGCGGGAATTATCACATTAGCCTCCTGCAGCACACAGCATTTCTCCCCTGTTGCCAGAGACTGACTACTCTGAGTTGTTCAGACTGCTTCAAACACATGAAGAGTGTCACTTTTCAGGCACAGCAGAGCTTGAGGGTAGAACTCATGTTTGGGGAACTGGGGACAGTGAAACAGCTGCTGAGAAGGTAATGACCACCACCCACATGGTCCCTTTCTGTTCCATCTGCTGGTGTGCCTCTGTGACCCATCCTTTCCTACAGCAGCATGCATATCCAAAATGCAACAGAATGCAAACTACCCTTTCCATGTCAAAACCCTTCAGTGCACGCATCCTTCTGCCTTGAGGGAGAGGACAAGAGAGTGAATGGGATGTGACAGATGTCAGTCACATCGCTTAACGCCTCACTGCAAGGCACTGGGATGCTGCTGCCATGTGGGCAGCGTGAGAGGCAGACCAGCATAAATCTGGGAGAGGAATTGAGACAGAAAGATCAAACACAGCCAAGCTGGAATGTCGCTGGGGCACTGGAGTGCAGAGCCTTTGCACTGCAAAATGGTCCTGGGGATATGGAGTAACTGTGGGCATTTTCTCTGTCAGCTGACTGAAGTCAGGGAATGGTTGAAGGGTTTCATTCAAATGACTGCTACTTTGGGACAGTATTTTAAGAAAAACTCAAAAGGACCAGAGGAAGACGAAGGCCCCCTACTCTGATTCTGTGAATCAGCATTAATGCCATCAAGGTGTTGCTCCTTTCCATTCTGTCTCCCAAAAGCATTTCTAAGGGTGGTGGTGGTTTCATGCTGGCCCTCCAGAGACAGACAGAAACCCTGTAATGCAGCTGAGGGACTTACTTGTTGGAAATCTTCTCAGAGCCCACATACAGGGCACTCCTCATGAGCCCAGCCCGAGTGCCCAGAAATGCCATCTCAATGCCTGCCTCAGTATCCCTGTGGAACAGAAATACACAAGCAGAAGCAAACAGTTCTCACAAGAACAGCCATGATCCAGGGTGAGGGCCTTTCAAACTTGAAGCCACATCTGGAGACCTGGTCCCAAGTTCATTTGCAATGTAACCCATTTACACCAGGAGTGATAGTGGCTCCTGCCTGCTCGTGGCAACAGGGGACAACTGGCTGACAACTGGCAGGTTTAAGACTTGTGCTCAGATTTAAACCTTTGAAGTCTGCTTATTTCATTCTCTTTTAAGTAGGCCATAAGCTCCTCTGCCCCTGCTAGCTCTGCTCCAGGCTACTCTCATGAGGCTGAAGTGCAGGAGAGGAATTGCAGAAGGAGAATGGCTGGATCAGGGATGCAGAGAATGGCCAGGGCAGCAGAATGTGACTAAAGAGGGTGTGTCGGTGTAGCTGTTTAAAAGCTGTGCTGATAACTGTGTGTCCTAGCAGGATTGTCACTGGCTCAGCTTCTGTTTGTGTAGGGATACAAGGAACTGGGACAGGGGTCCAGTGGCCATGTATATCAGCAAGCAGCATGTTGTCTGCTGAAAGGAGATCTGTGTGACATGATACAAGACACCACAAGCAACAGGTGCCTCACTGGAAATAATGAAATACAAAGTTGTTTACTGAAGCCAGTCTGTCCACTATCTTCCTGAGGTTCAGTCTGGAGGTACCACCAATAGAGACAATACCAATCTCTCTTTTTTCCGCTAGAAAAACCTTCACCAAACTAAAGACTCTCCCAAGGTGGCCCAGCTTACTGGAGTTCACTCCCGAGAGACACTTTTCAAGCTATTTCTAAAGCAATTGAGCTATTTCTATCAGCTTTTGGAGCTATTTCTACAGTTTCTTGTATGCTGTGCAGAAGTTTGTGACTATTTCAGGCACTGCATAAACCCATAGCAGTGTTCTATCCATATTTATGTCTCCTACACTTACAAGGACATGTTGAGGGCCAGTGTTGTCCAGTAGGCCTCCATGGGGGCAGTGACCACTGCATCAAACAGCACTTCCTGGACCAACTCCTCATCACCTAAGGAGAAAAAAGAACAACAAAAATCAGGAGAGAAAGACATGTTTTTCCCTAGATGTTTTAGGGAGTCCCTTGGTAAGGAGCATCTGCCTGTCCAGGACAATGGATCAATGTGGCACAAAAAAGAGGGCTCCCATTACAGGGCAGAGAAGAGGTCCTAACACCCTGGATGGTGGAAAAAAAACAGGAGCAGATGTTATAGCCAAGATCACAGAATTACAGAATCAATGAGGTTGGAAAAGACCTCTGAGATCATCAAGTCCAACCTATGACCCAACACCACCGTGTCAACCAAACCACAGCACTGAGTGCCACGTCTTTCCTTAAACACCTCCAGGGATGGTGACTCCACCACCTCCCTGGGCAGCTGTTGCAAAAACTGATCACCTTTTCTGTAAAGAATTTCTTCCTAATGTCCATAATCATCAGACCAGTTACCTTGCAAACTCTGAGGAAGTGTGGTGCCCAAACAAGTGTGGGCAAGTGAGAGGCTTTCAAATGAAGTTATTCATTAGACTGTCACTGGAATCCTTTATTGAGCAGGCTGTCCACAGCCTTTGCCTCAAATCCCTGCCTTGACCTTCCCTCTGGGCATCCTGTAGAGAGGATACCAGCCAACACCTTCCACTCATGTAGCTCCCTTCAAAACCACTAGAAACTTTTTTATGGTCTCTACTCTGTCCCTTTGCTCACTGGCTTCTCTGTTAGCCCACCTTTCTTCCTGTGAGTCACAAAACATTTTCCTGTCCTGGTTTTCAGCAGATGCTCAAGCCAGTCCAGGCTACCAATCTAATCCACTTTGCACTGGAGCTAAGAAGTGATTAGGAAAGTTCAAGGTATTGTCATGTGCCAAATGACATGCCCCAGAGCTCCATTTATTTGACCTGCTTTGTTTCTGTATTGCCCTAATTGTTTTAATCTGTGTGAACATGGTGACCATCATGTCCCAGAAATGCTCCTTTCAGTGCTGTCCTAGATGGAGCCACCCCATCATTTCAGTGTTTCTGGCACTGAAACTTTGTGGGTTGATGTTCCCCAGGTGTCCCTTAATGTTTTAGCTCAAGTTCTCCCAAATTTCTTTCCCACAAATTTCAGGATCCTTCTCTCCATAGTTGTTGTTATTCAAGCTTCAAAATCAGACCCGACCATGAGATCTTTCCCTCTTGAGGCCCCCCATGTCTAGGATTCATGTGTTCAAGTTGTACTTGTTTTTCCTCCACAGCACTTCTAAGCCTGTATATTTCTTCCTATCAGCTCTCCTGAAACTTTCCTCCTCCCTGGCCTCTTCAAAGCATACACCTCCTCTTTCCAGCCCACTCCAAGGACAGCCAGGAGGGCTCTGCTCACATTGTGCAAGAGAGGAAGGATTAATGGATTACAGTTGATTTTGCTTTTAAGAGATTCCCATGCTTGTGCCAAAAGTTTGAGCCTCTGAGGTGCAGCCTTACATACAAAAGCTTGTACTTGGCACAACTGAGGGGGTTGAAGGACATCCTAAAACCAAACTGCTGTAAGGAATTCCTGTGCACAGCTGGCCATCTCTGCCCCCATAGAGATCCCACTCTTCAGTGGTGCATTATCAGCTGCAGGAGAATGGGACCTGCTGCAAGGGATGAGCAGCAGGGGGAGCAGGAAAGATAATAATCCTGTAACCATTTTTCTCTCTTGGATCAGTTACCTGTTGTGCTTGGAAAACAAAATTAATAATCCTTGTTCTAAAAAAACCCATCTCTCCAGAGGGCACAGTGAGCCCTTGGAGGATGATGCCTGGTGTCCCTGGGAAACTGAGTTGTCTCAGCACTTTTCCTGGCTTCTACTGCCATTGTCCCCTCTAGGCCACTAACTCTGTCTCAAACCTGGTGTGCAGCTGCTGCCAAGCTCCATTCAAGCCTTCCATTTTCCAGTATTTCCTGTGCTGAGACCTCCAATAAGGCTGAGTTATGTGTCAGCTTTGAAATAGAAAATAATCCTCTGATGGAGACAAGGGGGTGGATCCTCAGCTCATTTCCACTTGTGAATTGATCTGGGCTTGAGTTCAGTCCTGCCTGTGTAAGCAAGTGCCACAGGGGCTCAGTCTGAGACAAACAGTTTGTCACAGTCCCCTCTCCCTTGTGAGAGTACAGGCAGACCCCAGCAGGGCACTTGCAGTGCCTGGGACTCACATTCCAGGTCAGGCTCCTCTCCAGTGAGGAAACGGATCACAGCCTCCAGCTGGCTGAGCTTCCGGTGGTCGGGATCAATGTCGGTGATGCAGTAAATCCTGGTGGGAAGGGGAGAACAAATCCAAAAGGGCAAAGAGAAACCATGGTAAAACAAAGGCTTCTGGATGATAATAACTGTGAAAAGAAAGTCAGCAAGAAACCTTGGTCTGCAAAGTCTTCACTTTTACATTGCTGCATGGTGTGCCCACTCTAAAGCTAACAGTGTGGCTGTAAGTCAAACCCTGCCACTAAACCAAACACCAATTAAGCTGACTGCTGTGCTCAGCAGGGTTGCTGTGCTCTCCAGCATCAGCTCACAACACAACTGAGCTGTTCCAAATCCTGCCAGCAGTTTCCTGTGTTATGTTGTGTAAGATGTGTACATGTGCCTGTGCAGACAATAACAGTGTGATGGAGAGACCTGAAAAGCAGAGGGTCATGTGCAACATGAGACCAGACTAGGAGCAGAAAAAATAAGAGACAGATGAACAAAGTGTGCAATGAGGAATGATCTTGCAGTGAGATATGGTGACAACAAAAGCTGTCCCACGGGGACAGAACTGCAGGAGCCTCAGGACACAGTTTGGCAAAAGTAAAAGGATGTATTAGAAATGCTCTGTGCTATAAAAGAAACCAGTCTTCTAATCCTGCTTCCAATTTTGACTGCTCCATTGTCAGGACAAGGGAGAGGAAGGGGTTATAAGAGAGAATTAAAAGTCATAAAGGGGCTGAAAGGAGTGATTTATGAGAAAAGTCTAAGAGAAATGAATATGTAAAGTGTGGTAAGCTGACACCTGAAGTCAGGAGTAGAAGAAGGAGAAGTTGCTGTTTGTGTCTCAAATGTGCTGCTTGTGAAACTTGACAGCGTAATGAGAGGTGAGAAGGGGTGCAGGGCTGCTTGAATATAGTTATTTTGGCTTTGATACAGCCTGGGTTCATGTGACTGAGTGGGACTGAATGTTGGGTTCATGAAAACCCCAAACCTCACAGCAGTAAATGGAAAGTGCCGTGCTTCACCCTGTTTCATATCCAAACCAAGCAAAACTGTAAGTTCTGCTTGCTATTGAAATGGGGGTCATAAATCACCTCCCTGTTCACTAGAAGTTAGGTCTAGGCACAGTTCAGAAGGATGCCAACCAAAAATAAACTAGGATTTAAAAAAGCATTTCAATCTCTCACCAAGCTTGCAACAAAATTGCCTAACAGGTCTGACATAGTGTAGGTTTTGTAAGACAATTCTGAGCAATGTGAGGAGGAACAAAGTAAGTGTGAGCACAGAAGACTGAGGATAAATCTCAGCTGTTTCTTAGGAGAGGAATGTGCCAGGTCTTGGTGGGATCTCCCAAAGGAAGAAGGGAAAGTCAATTGCCTGGAGACAATCAGGTCTTTGCAGGTAGAGCACCTGAACAGCACTGCTTTTTCCCTATGCCACAGAGGGTGGTGAACTCAAACCAGATTGCTGGGAACTTTGCCCAAACATCATGACAAAGTCCTGTGTCACTGACAGGATTTCTTGCACTTACCATTCATTTGCTAAGGACAGGTCTGGCTGGAGCAGGTCATGCAAACCTGAAACCAGAGAGAACATGGAGTATTCAGTGAGGAAGCAGACAGACATATAGAGGCTCTGAAGGAGAACTGGTGACATTCAGAGTAGCTCTCCTGTCCCTTTCAGATTAACCTACCTTCTTCCACTGAAGTGTTCCCCAGCAGGATGTACTCCCCGTGCCCCCTGGACAGCACAACACCCAGGCTGCAGGCAAGAAGGAAAACAGAGGGCTTGTCAGCAAGGAAAGGTGTCATTGCCTGCAGTTATAACCCTTAATGACATTAACTCCCTCCACAGCTATTAAAGAAAAGAACATCATCAGAAGAGGATTAAGTGAGATCTGATTTCAGCACAGGGGGCTAAGGAACCTGTCTGCAGAGTTATGAGGCATTACTGGTGACAATTTTTTTGGCCAACACTGTAGGTTCAGGTCAACGATAACATTTCTCAAATCTCTGCCAGTTTTAAACAATTTCAGCTGGGGGAAAAAAAACCCAACACCCCCTCCTGCCCCTCTTCCCCACAATTTCCTTCATTTGTTATTTGCTGTTTTATAATTTTCAGTGTATAACAATGTTGAGTTTTTTTTAAAGCCATACACCAGTACCATAAACCATATTCAATGGAAATGAAAATTTAAGCTGTCTCATTTCTCTGAAATAAAACAATATGCTTTACCTAAGGTATAGCTGTCAGACACTGAATCTCAGTTAAATAATAATATTCCTTTTGAATTGACCCCAAATAATAATTTAATGGCAACAGGAACAAAGAAGTCATTTATTCCTACTGCTCTACTCATGTCTTGTAAGCAATATTTATGAAGAGAAGGAACTGATCTGCTGATCAGACTTCTGATACACTGTATTGGCACCACGAGTCCTTGCTCACCTGAAGGGTGTGCCACTGATGTCCGTGAAGAAATAATCGTTGGTGAGGAAGAGAACTCGTTTCTGAAATAAGAGAATGAATGAGTAAGAGAGACCCTCTGACAGAGCAAGGGCATAGTGGTGATGGGGGCCTGGGATAATGTCCCCAAGGCTGAGCAAAGCCAACACCTCACACCCTGCTAGGGCTGGCTGGAGGCTGGCATGAATGTGCAGTATTCAGCATATTCAGCACCTCGAGACTTTCAGGATCCAGGCAGCCACTCTATCTTTCCAACAAGGGCTTCAGATAAACCTTTCTTTGTTCTAGGGCTCCTGCACTGGCTGCAGGAAGGGCTGGGGGGAAGTTGCCCTCCCTCTTGCCCTCTCCAAGCACATGTGCTGGGGCCCTGCTGCTCTTCTGCTAGACACAGCAACCCTGACAGCTTTGCACATCATCATCATCATCTCCAGCTGGAGGGGGCTCAGGGGCAGATAGGAAGGAGGAGTGGAGTTGAAGGAGAGGCAGAATGGCAAACCTATCCTCTGCGTGGGTGGGCAGCCAGGGCCAAGTCTCCCCACTCCTGTAGGAAATGCTGATATTCCTGACATTTGCTTTCACACCAAAGTGGGACAAAACATTAGCATATTCCAATTTTGTTAAAAAAAATCAGTTAAAAAAAATTTACATTTTCAATTTGGAAAAAAAGTGCTGTTTCAAATCCAAGCCATTTTGATTCGCACACAAATATTTTTTTCAGACTGACATTTCAACTGAAGACATTTCAGATTATTGAAAGCTGCCTCAGAACTTCATCTGTTTGCCAGACTGGCCTTTTCCTGTAGGAAAGTGTTGATTTCAGTGGAACGCTTTTCCAAAGGAGAAAAGTTTCTGGAAAGTTTCTATCCAAGCCTTATGCCACTATATGAACCCTAATATGTTTAAAATCCTAGACCCAGTCTGAGAACGAGGTGAGAGGATGTGTGTGTGGGAGACAGGGGAGTGAACACAGAAAACTCAGTGTTCCCCAGGGAAAGTCATGCCTGCTGTAACCTGCTTGAGCTGAGCAGCCCTGGAAGGGGAGTGAGGCACAGAGGGCTCCAGCTCCACAGTGTGCACCAAGTTTGTGCTCACTGTCCTGACAGGGATGGGGGATAGCATTAGGTGTGATGGGCATTCAGGATATTGGTAGGTGAGAAGGTGGCAGGTGGCTTAGCCCCTTTTCCCACCCCTCTCTCATGCATGGCAACTGTACTGCTGAACAACAGGGTCTTCTGCTGGGCCAAGACCACACAGAATCACAGAATCACTGAGGTTGGAAAAGACCTCTGAGATCACCGAGACCATCCTTTGAGCTATCACCACCTTGTCAAGCAGACCATAGCACTCAGTGCCACATCCAGGCCTTTCCTGAATACCTCTAGGGATGGTGACTCCACCACCTCCCTGGGCGGTCCATTCCAATTTTTAAATAACCCTTCACATGAAGTTACTTCTCTTAATGTGCAAGATCTCCCAAATGGGCTGTGGTACCCCCAGAGAATATCACTTGGTGGTATTTTGGTGGCTGTGGGTGGTCTGAAAGGTATTAACCCTCCCTTTTCTTGCCTGTCTGATCTGATGATGGAGGCAGGGAGGCACAGAAAAGACCTGGCCACTACCTTGATACCCTTTCCTTTACCAGGGCTTGTTCTGCTCCTTTTTTCCCCTGACCTGCCCCTCTTCTGGTGAGTGCTCAGCCAGCCCCAAGACAGCTGGAGGTACCACCCCTTAGCCATGGCATGGAAAAGAAGCAGAGCCACCCCTGAGCCAAGTGGGGCTGAGGATGATCAGGCAGGACTTGGCTGCATAGCAGGGCTCAAGGGAGGAGAGCATGGGCATGTTGGCACAGTGACAGGATGGCTGACTGCCATCCCCTGCAGTTTGGGAACACATGGATTTCCAGACTGGATGCTGTGCTAGGCATCCAGGCCTGGCTGCTGCCATTACCAGGGGTTTGCCACAACTTCCACCCATGTCCTCTCTCTTTCGCTTTCACAGTCACAGCCCTTCTGTACACAAGCTGCAAGAGAAGGCATTTCTGCCCCTAGAACTCCCCAACAACTGCCTCCTGTATTTGCTCCTTGTTGTTTCCTCTCTATCTCACTCTGTTCTCGATACCCTCCTGAAATCAGTGTGGGGTATCAACATTTACATGGCTGACACAAACATTTCTATCCCCTTCACTCAGGTCTTCTCTCCACAGTCTGGGTGCCTCATTCTATTTGTTTCCAGGCTCTGTCAGCACTTTCTTTGTTTCAAAGCTGCTCCGCTTCATCAGCTAGCAGAGTACAAGTGGGAATTACTAAGCTTCATTGCTGGTTTGCACTCCATGTGTATTCTGATAATAGTAAAATTGTCACAGACTCAGTCCCCTGTTGTGCTTCATAAGGCTTCCAGAGCTGCAGAATGGAACAAATAATATCTCTTTACCAAGGCTACTTTTTGTTATCTTCTTTTTCTCCTGGGTAGGGGAGCAGAAGGATGTCTCTAAAATATTGAACTAAAATATAGCATTGGATGACTCAGAAGAGTGTTACTGAGGGTGCACAAAGGGGTTAAGCTAGCAAAAGAAGCAATCTAGACCCACAAAGAATAGGTCTTGCTCTAAAACCTTGATTACTTTTCTGATAGAATAACTAAGGTAATGGATGAAGGAAATAAAGGTCATTCAATATATTTGGGTTTATATAAAGTACTTGAAACAGCTTTTCATGAACTTTTATTCCAAAAAATCAGTTAAAGTGGGCTTAAATAAGATATAGAGGGAGAACCAGCTGCAGAACTGTAAACAGAAAAACAATAAACAACAGGCCATGGAGGGAAGAAAATCTAATGGGAGGAACAGACTCTGCCTCAGCAGCCCTTCTGTACAGGGATCTATCTGTAAGACAAAACAGAACATTTCTCTGCATACTGAAAAAAGTGTCTCAACAGCCCTTAAAATTAGAAAGGCTGGATGGAAAGGAGAAGTGGGTTTCATGTGGAAAAATGGCAACTGGAAAAAATAGCTAAGAAACACAGAATTGAGGGCGGCAGTTCCAGTGCAGTTGTGGGAGGGAGAAAAAAATTGAAGGGACAGCAGAAAGAAGATTGGGGGCTCCCTGTTCAGAAATATCCTACTGCAGAGAATAGCTGCTCTGTGCAAAGCAACAGGGAAACAGTCCCATAATTCAGTGAAGCCCTGGGACTTGGGCACCAGAAATGATAGAGAGTCAACAGGAACAATCATAATAGCTGAAAAGTGTGCAAATATTTCAAACACAGATGTTAGCAATGCTCAGGAGAAGAAAAGCAAAGCCATTGACAGGTCCATGGGAGTTACAAACACCAGGAATAGAAAGAAAAAAAATGTAGAGACAAGATCTAGCAGGACAACCATTAAGAGGAAACAGAGGGGTGTCTCCAGTAGGAAATGGCCCCATTTCTGCAGTGGCTGTGAGCATTTGGTTTGTTGGAATTAATGCTGACTGTGGCTTAGCATGGGAACAGTTTAGCCAGCCACTGAAAAAAATGCTCTCTATAAAGGATGGAAAATTTTCCTGAAATATAGAAGACTTCTGGGCAGTGTAACTTGCAGGACTCTGGAATACTTCCTAACAGGAAATGATGAAAGCCAAAATCTTCGAGGGAGTTAAATAAATGTGAATGAAAAAGTACCAGTGAACATAAATGTACGAGATAATTTTGCACTGATTCCAAAGGAAGATGTATAACCCTGCCCTAGAGCTGGTAGGGAGTGTTCAAAAGTCTCCATTTCACTAGGACTTTTCATAAAACATCTGCAAATATTTGCATAGAAATTTAATCCTGGACCTGGATAAAGGGAATCACATTCTGACGAAGTGAGGGACAAAGTTTTCATGAGTGGTTTTTTATAGGGAAAGAGGGTGGCAAAACAGTCTCCAAATCTCCTTCTGCCTAAGTCAGTTCAGCATGGTCTTCCCCTATTCTAACTCTTGAAGATGTCTGATTCATTTCACAGCCCTATAAACAATGAACAACATGCTCTTTGGCTTTGCCTGGACAAAGCAGGGAGCTGAGAGATGTTTCCAGTACCTTTCTGAGAGCAGAATGTTGGTAGGTGTAACAAGCACTTCTAATGATGTTCTCTTGTATGTCTTTAGCACATGGGTTACATATGTGGTGAAACAATGAAATCCTCACACTCAGGAATGCTGAACATTGAAAACCACATCCCTTGTGGTTTTTCAGCATCCACCCCCCTGGGTGACCTGAACAGAAGGAGAATTTCTTACCCCTTTGTCCACAGGGACCTTCACATCCATGGAGAGGTAGCCTGTTTCCCCATTGATCATAGCACTTCTCAGCTGCAGAGGTGAACAAATTTGCTGTTAGTGTCTCCAGGCAGGACCCAGGAGGAATTAACAAAGCCACTTGTAATTAACACACAGGGGCTGGCAGAAACAATCACTGTTGGCTCCCTCTCTGTCTTGCTTCCTTTAAACAGAAATCCTGTTTGCAGTGATCAGAATCTTTGGACAGTCAAGCTGATAAGTGATACAGAATAGTAATAGTTTATCCTGAAAGCTTCTTGATATGTCTTTGAGCAAAAATAAAAGATCTGGAATCTATGAAATTGCCAGTCCCAGTTACAGACTTCACTGTTTGGCAGCCAGAAATTCATTAGCACAGTGCTTTGAGAGCCTAGAAGAGGAGAAAACTGAGAAACTCACTAACTCCCTCAGACTGAATCCAAAGATCTTTGACATTTTTAAAACTGATTTATAAATTATAGGCTGTATTCAGCACCACTTCTGAGGGGCAGCAAAGCAGCTGTTTAGCACAGTAAAGCAAGACTATATGAGAGCAGGGTAGGCAGTGAGAAGACCACTTTATTCAACCCAGGTTCCAAAGGTAAAATATAATTTTCACAGTGACTCCCAGCCTCTTGCAAGAAAGATCCAGGAAATTTTTCCACAAGTACAGAGGCTTTGACTTCAGGTCCAGCCTGCCAGAGCATATCAAGTCTATTGCTTCAGGCTGGATAGAAAAAAATAGGTGGGAAGTAACTTACTCATTCACAAATTGTTTCCTTACTTCCAGAAACAGGCCTCCATTCAGGTGCTAGCCAGTCTCAACTGCATTGGCTTTACAAGGCCATGGTTTTGTTTATTATGGCTGTTTGATGTGGGTTATTTACAGACCTAGAATATGAAGCTCATGTTTCCCAAGGCCCACATCTTGGAAATGAAAACACTGAGTGGTACTATTACTCCTTTTTGGCTAAGAGTGTTTGACCTTCTTCCAGAGCCTCAGCATACTCTCCGTTCTGGTCTGACAGCCTGCAGGATTTGTTATGGGTTCTGGGTTAAGAATCATAGAATATCCTGAATTGGAAACAGGATCAGCAAGTCCAACTCCTGGCCCTGCACAGCATCATCCCCAAGAATCCCACTGTGCCCGAGAGCATTATCCAAACACAGCCTCTGGCAGGCTGTGCTGTGCCACTGCCCTAGGGAGCTGTTCCAGGGCCCAACCACCCCTGGGGGAAAATCCTTTTCCTGATACCCAACCTAGACCTGCCCTGGCACAGCTTCAGGCCATTCCCTGAGTCCTGTCACTGTCACCACAGAGAGGAGATCAGTGCCTGCCCCTCCTCTTCCTCTCTCAGGGAAGCTGTAACTGCACAGAGGTCTCCCCTCAGCCTCCTCCAGGCTGAACAGACCAAGAGACCTCAGCCACTCCCCTCCAGACCCTTGACCCTTCTCCTTTTTCCTCCCACATCATGAATATCCCTGTGCTGCTTTACAGACAAGCCCAAACCCTGGCTGCTGCCTGGCTGCAGGTTGCACCATTGTGCATCAGTTGGTGTTTTTCAGACAATGCCAACTTGCCTCTCCTGGATTTCTTTTTGCAGATGGCTGTATTACACATCACTAGCACTTGGGCATATTTTTCCAGCCTGAATGTGCTGCTTATCAGCATTGCTGAGATTATACTGCAACTGATGTGGAGTCTGTCATTGATCTAATACCATAGCTACAAATATGAGTGTTGAAATGTTGGCAGCTTTCTGCTGCAGTGGGTGTATCTTGAGAGCCTCTAGACTTGCTGAAGTCACACTGCAGATACTGCTCACGTCACTGAATGTCTCTGCACCCTCTGTGACTGCAACCTTTCTTTCTTCTAGAAGATGCAGTACAGGAAGACAAAGAAGCTTTTGTTTCTCATGCTGGTTTCATGATTTTTTGTCCCCTGGATAGTTTTACTCTGCTTGCCTATGGACAGAAACCTTACACTTGGTATTGTATTTGCATTCAGGTATCAGTGTCAGACTGACTTGGTTAGGAGCCCACTAGCCAAATAAATATGAGAGCAAAGCAGATTTCTTTCATTTCCTGGGTTTTTTTTTTAATAGCAAACCAGGCAAAGAGGTATAGCTCTAAAAGTGGCTCCAGTGAGAGAGAAAACTGCAATGGGAGCACAGTGAACCTACAACAAAGCTTCTGGCAACTTGTATCTTGGTGGTTCCACTGCATGTAAGCTTATTTTTGTCTTGCTTTCCACGTTACTTAGTTCTGCTGTGTTCCCTTTCTCAATCTGCCACTCTTCCCCCTCCCAAACTCCTTTGATGTTGCCTTTATACTTGGCCTACACTAGTGGCAGTAGCTACTTTGATCCTCTTGCTGCTCTGTTTGTCCTGCCCGTTTAAGTGGATATCTGTAAGCATCAGATCTGTTTATCTCAGCAGTCTCCCCTGTAATCCAGAAGCATGTGTCTCACAGCTAATTCTATCTTACTCCAAATTCAGTTCTTATCTTAGTCATTTAGGTATCTATTTCCTCCTAGTTCTGAGTAAAATAAAACCAGCCACAGAGGAACCTCCCTATATTCTCATTTTATCTGGGGTCCTAGATGTGCAAAGGAGCAGTGTGCAGCTGTTACAGGTGCACACTGTTTCTTCTTTATCACTTGTTAATAATTTTGCTCAAAAGACAGTAGAAAAGAGTTTGGCTTTTATCTTTTCCCTCTGGTCAGTTGCAGATTTCAATAACTCCACACCTGTGCACTAAGGTGGTTTCTGGAATTTGTTTTTCCCAAGTCTTTATCCTCCGTGTTTATTACCATTAGTGATTGCAAGCTTTAGTCTCTTGATGAATGTTCTTGTTCCTGATCTCATTAGTGGAGTGGCTTCAGCTGTATCTCACATACTGCACGTGTGGGTGACATCACAGGGCACTGCCACACTCCTAACCTACTCTGGCTTTGTATTAAGGCAGCATCAGGCCTTGTACACACAGGCAGGTTCCCTGGAGCATCCTCCAAAGTGCTGCCTTCCTCCTCCCAGCACTCCTCCTTTGTTCCATGAGAAGGAAAACTCACACTGGGAAGGAAGACAAGCACTTGGTAGGGGAGCTTCATGCTTTGTCCTCTTGTAAACCACCCATCTCTGTTAGTCAGAGCCAGTCGGGCACAGAAAAAGAGCAGGAGTGCCCCCCACACCTTCCATACAGGCACACAAAGTAGTAGAAAGAAGGTGCTACAGGAGGCTAAATCCACTTTCTGACACTCACTATTTCATCCTGGTCTTCCCACTCCACTTCTGACAGATCTACGCTGTTGTAGTTCGGCTTAGGCTTCAGTTTCTTTCCTTCTTTATACTGGAATTAAAAAAAAAGAAGAAAAAGAAAAATATTCAAGTAAGTAGCTACATCAACTCCTAAACCAACCCTTTAAGAATTTGTGTGTTATTTGAAAAATAGGGGTGTCTCATTTCTTCTCTGACTAGGGAGGCAGAATTTCTTGGTCCCATGTCACATATTTCTCTACACTGGCAGTGAGGGGCTAGGGGAGTCCCAGTGGGACAGGCTGCTCCAGGAGCAAGGGACAGACAGGAACACAGCTAAACCTACAGGCAAAGGCTATGGCCTCCTTCCCCTAAACAGGTCAGTGCAACACCCCTGCCTGCAGGAAATCAGTTTTTCCCCTGCAGCTAAGAGTATAATCCCATTAACATTATAGTACCAGCAGGAGATCTTTTTCTGATGGGAGTCAGGCTTTAGCTCCACTCACGGGAGACTTTTCACCTACAACTAATTGACCCAAGAGGGCTATTCCACTAATCTCCGGGTGAGGGAGGAGGCGTGAATCGGACTGGGAGAGGCCAATTGACGCTGGAAAGCAGCGCCCTTGCCTGGCTGTGCCTTGCCCCGCCCTGGAAACACGGCGTGTCCCTTCTCTTCACACAATTTACGTTTACAAGAACGTAAAATTTGGTGGATGATTGGTTGATTATTTATGATCATGATTTATATTTTTGTTTGGTTTTTCTTTGGGGGGGTTAGTTCTGGGGTTAGTTCTATGTTTGTTTGGGGGTGGTTATGAAATGATGATGACAGTTGGTTATTGTTTTTGATACTAGGAAATATAGAGGAAGATTAATTGAAAGTGTATTGATGATAAATGGTTTGGATAATGTAGGGACACATGGTTTAACGTGCCTGTGGTGACCCTGGCCAAAGCTGCCTTTCTGAAGACAGGGCCACCATGGGGCTTCACAGCAGCTTTCTCTTGTGGTGACCACACTAATGCTTATAGCTGTGAGCAGGTGGATTTGTGCTGACCAGCAGGTAGATTTGGGCTGACCAGCATCTGTCTGAAATGTAAAATCATCACATGCTGGACATCTCAGCATTGAGGCTAGCTGGCCCTCCTGTTCCTGGGTGCCTGTATGTCAGAGGCTGGTGGCCTTCACAGCTCAAAAACCCCAAAGGAATCAGAAGCAGCACTGGAAGTCCCTGTGCTCAAGGCAGCAAAGGTTCTCAGCTGCACAGCTCCACGTACCAAAGGACGGAGGTCAGGGTGTGAGAGGATGTAGCCGTTGTTGGTGTTCAGGAAGGCGTAGCCGTGGACACCCAGCTGCAGAAAGAGGCATTAGAATAATCAGTGCTTTAGCTACCAACACTGCTGTGTAATGGGTGCTGATGATACCCAGGCACTGCCAATATTGAGAAATATCTTGCCTTTTAAAGGTACAGACCAGCAGAAAATGGAATCCATCCCAAAGCAGATATTTGTCTCTTCTGTCTGTGCTTAGATACACAAAAGGATGTGCAGGTAGTTGGTCTGTGTACACATTCAGAAAAATATTCCCTCCTCCAGTCTGATTGCCATCATGGACAATTAGCACCCAGAGGCAGACTGGGCTCTCCACAGCAGAGATGCACGGGAAACGGGCAATGATGGGGAATGTTGTAGTTTTAAAATGCTTTTTAAGGAATAGCATAACCTAACAAGAGCAGACACTGGCTGACCTGATCTGTGAGAGATTTCCAAGAGAGCAGTTACTCAGCTCAAGCCCATATATAATGCAAATTCCAGCTACACCCTGAGTTGCTAAAATCCTGCAGATAGCCTGTGCTTGCCAAAACATGAGATGTCTCAAGGAAAACAACAATGAATAAAGTTTCTATCTTAAAAAACATATTCCAACTCTATTCCTACAGAGACAATCCTGGAGGGATAACGTAGGGAATTGAGGAGGTAACTAATTTACAGTCTGTCTGTGCATTCAGGGAATCCATTCTGTATTTCACACATCCCAGACCAAAACCTTGGACCACCTCTATGTGAAGCAGTTTTTTGAAAAACACACTTGGCTTAACTCAGTGTGGCAAGAATGAAACCAAGACACTGGATCAGCAAATTTCTTTTTTGGCCCATTAAAGCTGAAATTTCCCAGCCCACTAAAAGCACAATCAATATATAATCTCCAGAGGTCTGGAATGCTGGAACTGGTCCTTTTGGAGCACATGTACCAGGGAATTCAAGTTGAGGACCCTAGATTTCCAAACTGGTCTGGAGTTGGAGGAGTTTCTGAGAAGATACATCCTGCTGCTGATATAAAGAAATTCAATTTTTTCCCCCTCCTTTCCTGGCACTGCTTGGAGGAAAGAACAGTGATCCTCCTTAGCCCAGAATAAAAAAAAAAAAATTATTGTATATCTGTCCTTTGAGTGACATGGGGAAAGGGAGATAAAAAGGCATTATTCTTATGCAGAAACCATATAAAAATTGACTCAAAGCAGGCAGCTTTGCATGCTGAGTGCAGGCACCCTGACACTCACAGTTCCAGGGTTGTCTGCAGGATCATTTCCTACAGCTGCCTGTTAATGGTCTGCCCTGCATCCATGTCTGGAAGCACCACAGAAATTCACAGCTTCTGACAGCACTTTCAGTCCTGTGAGTCTTCAGCAATCAGATTTTGGACAACTGCCTCACTGGTAGTAGTTGTCTGATAGTTATTGAAGAGAAAACAAAAACTTGAAATGTTGGCTCAAATTGCCAGATTTCAGGGTGGTCCTTGGATGTGCAGTCTGACTGAACAAAGGGTCACTGCCTGGAATTTACAGCAGAAACCAAACCAAACAGTGCATCTCTGGGGGAATTTCCTATGGATGAACTTTTTTTTGTTTAAAGATACACAGAGCTAATGGAAAGTTTTTTGACTAACAATTCTGCAGAGCAAATACTCTATCCAGGTACAGCACAAAGCGAGTGAGAGCCAACTTTCTGTATGCTGTCCTGCCAAGAAACCATCATGCTGATCTGGAGAAAGGAACCTCTAGGCATGACAGGAGAGTTGGCTCTCCATAATCCATTCAGCCCTCAGTTTTTCTGCTAAGAATATTGACAGTGAAACGAGCACATTTTTTGCCAGCTGGCATGGCAGCTCTTGTCCACTGGGAACTGGATATAAAACTTCAATTCTTCTAATACAGGCTGTCATCTCTGAGGGCTTTAGGTTGGTGACCATCAGGATGCAAAGGTTCCATGACCTTTTGCCAACCTGCTGGATCACCCAGTCCTTGTGCTGCTGAAGCAGCCTAAAAGCTTGTAGTAGTGAATGATTTCATATGTGCTGTATGGAAACCACACACCACTACATCCAACAACTCTTCCCTTAGGCTCATAGTTTTTCCTACAGAGCAGAGAAGCGATTTTTCAGTCATGCCCATGGAAGTGTGAGTAGTGACTCTGCTGTGCAAAGGAACCAGCTGCATTATCTCAGACTTACCTTGTAGCGTGGAGCAAGTTTTAGCAACTCCCTCAGTGGTACATCAGAGCCCACCACACCCAGAAGAATGCCATGGGATCGCTTTAACACAAAGGAGAATCCATTTTCAGAAGCAAAACCTGGGTAGTTTTATACCTGAAAACACATTATTGTCTCCCTAGTAGTTTCTCACCCATCCCCTCTGGGTCTCTGTGGAAGTCGTTATTCAAAACCAATTAATATACTTCAAAAACTCAATAGAGGTTATTCCAGTGTTTATGGAGAAGAGTATTTCTACACAACACTAGCCAGTATTCACTGCTGAGATTCAGAAGTAACATAAAATCACTGAAACAAGTTTTGAGGGCAAACCCCTGCATTCAGTATGTGTAAATAGCAATAAGGTCAAGAAAATAATGCAAACCGACATGAACAGGTTGATAAATTGGGCCAACTAAATCAAATGCCAAATAAAAAAACTGTTAACCCAGAAAAAAAGGAAATCCCCCCCCTTCCATGGCATAGGGATCTGTTTTTTAAATAAGCATCTGGAGAGCACTATGGAAAAAATACACACAGGCTACCAACTGCAGTGCTGTGCTAATGCAGGCTACAGGCAGCCCCAGGTGGAGAAGACACACAGTCACTTGTAGGACCTGGAGGAAGAATTTATCCCTTGTACAGCACTGATAAGGTACCATTCTCCATTTTAAAAGGATGCGGAGAAATTAGAAATGCTACAGAAAAGTGTCTAAAGGGTTTCTAACCTCCGAGGAAATGCCCTTATCAAATCATTGACATAATTCAACCTTTTTAATCTTATCAAGGTAAGACAGGTTTGATTTTATGGCAGTGTAGAAGATGCTTCCCATGAGAACTTACTAAAGGGTACAGGCTCTTTAATCTGAGGAAGCCATTATGACAGGAAGGTGAGGTCAGACAAATTAAAAGCAGAATTTAGACACCAGTTTTTCACTGAGAGTTAGAAACCACAAAAGAGAGAGCTTGGGCCTGGATGCCTTTCCTCAACGATGCTTTTGCCAAACCAGGATATTTGGCTCATCTGTGTGAGATGTAAAGTCCTGCAATAAAATGCAGACTAGACAAGGTAATGATCTCTTCCAGCCTGAAATTTCAGGGTCTGTAAAATAGGCTTTGTTTGAAAATGGAAGGGATAAAACAAGAAGCATCATATTTAAGAGGTGTTTTAAAGAAATCATAGACTATCATTCTGACAGATAAATGATCACCCATCCACCCTGCCAGAGCTCTGCTGCCTTCCCTAATGGCTGAATGTTGGTTCAGAGGCCCTTTGGCCTTAGAGTCCCACAAAGTTGCGCTGCCTCTGCCTCACTCACCGTCTCGTTCTTCTTGCTGAACACTGGCATGGCCACTGTCGTCATGAGCAGCAGGCTCTGAGCCTGGGATGCAAAGAGCTGCCACAGAACAAGAGGAGAACTTGTGTCAGCAAGTGCAGCACCCCAGGGAGCACCAGTGCAAGGAGCTGCAACTCCCAAGGACCCCAGATGTGGGCTGAAATTGGCCACCTCCTCGTCTCCCACTCAGGAAACAGATGGCAACACTTTTAAATACTCAGTGTCCAAGAGGACTGTGGGATGGATGCTTGTTCTTGTGGGGTGATGAGGATGGGATGAAAGCCAGTGAAATGCATTGAAGAGTTGTTTTAATGAAGAGTCAGGAACCTGAAGAAGTGGTGGCACAATTTATACCCACCACTCTTTGTGAGTGTAGACATGAGCACTTAGACAATGAGTGCAAAAAACACCAACACAAGCAGCACAGAACAGAAAAAACCAACACAAATATGAGCAAAATCACAAACAAGGTATACTGCAAACATATGAATACCACAAGTGAAAAGCACCATAGACAAATATTTAAATGACACAAATACACACAAAGCCTACTTATATACACTTGTTACTCAATCATCTAAGCTCAGGAAAAAGAGACAAAGTAATGATTCAAACACATACACCACAGTGAGCTATATCTCTATGAGGGATACAGGACATGCATATGTAATGGAATAAGAGATGTTCCCAATTCAATAGAGGACAGATGCTCTAAGAGCACACGAGAGGAGGTAAAACAGGAACAGGCAAGTCATGTACAAAGGAGTCTCCCAAACACACCCAGCTACCAAAAGGTTCCAATCCTTTGCTGCCAGTAACATCACTCCTTCCATCTCTCATTTGATGTGAGTAGAAAGGCAAGAAATGACCTCCAGTCCCTACCACAGAGCACACTGGGAGCCATACAGGAGCAAGTCAGCAATCTAGTCACTTGACGGGCATTTGCACTTGGTATCTTGAGTTACTTCTCTGGATGGTTTTGTGTGGAATCTTCCCATTTACAGCAACACTCACACTAAGACACAGCAAGTAAACTTCTCTTACACTTATTGGACATGTGGAAAAAGAGATCAGGTGAATTAAGCCACTGCACAACACAGACAGCCCTACCTACTCTGAACCAACAGCACAGCTCTCCAGTACATCCAGCATTTCCTCTCCTCTTCTTGCCAGTGCAAGAGGACCCTTAGTGCTGCAGCCCCCACCCCCTGCAGATGTACAGGCCAGCTGTGGCTCTGAAGGCTGGCACTGACACACTGACTGGCACAAGGGACACAGCACATGCACAAAACACAGGGTGCAGTTACCTCCTCAGACTGTGGCAGCTGGTGAAAGACATGGATGAACACACAAATGAATACATGAATGGAGGAATGAATCAAAGACAGGAGAGGTTGGGACAGAGGAAGAGAATGGCAAGACAAGAGGCAAGAAACAAGATGCAGGAGAAAAACATGCAGCAAACAAATGCCTGTGACTGCCTTGGGAAGCGTGACTCTATACACCAGTGTCAGAGGTGGCAAATGTGCTGATAAAATAAACTTCCTGGCTAATGAGTAGCACTTCTGGAGGCTTTGATTAGTACACTCAAGTACCATGTCCCAGCCCTCATATGGCACAGCTCCTGCAGCAGAAGATACCCCACGTCACCCTCACAGAGCCAAATGTCTTCCCACAGGGCAGGCCTGAGACAAAGCAGGGGGCACTGGGAGTGCTGACTGTCTGCTCTTTTGCAGTGTGTCCTTTGCCCACAGCGCTGGCTCAGGACCACTGTGGTGAGTTAGGTCTTGCTAGTTTAAGGAAGGAAAGAGTGAGCCTGCTGCCTCAGCTGAAATCTCTATCTTTGAGTAGCAAACAATTTGCAGTAAGCTACTGGGCTGGAGGAAATCAGTCTCTGTGACCCTACCCTGAGCCAAGAATGATCTATTGTGTGAATAATCCTTTAGAAGGCACCCTGCTTGCACAGAAGCACATCTCAGGTGATGTTGTGTCTGTGTGATTAGTCCTGGGCACCTGGGTCACTGCAGATTCATGCCTGAGTCTGCATACACACCTCAGCTCCAGGAGCGAGCAGAAAAGAAATATTGTCTGTCTCAGTAGAGCCACAGACCAGTAATTTCTATCAACCAGCCAACTCCTGGCTTGTTCTGCCTAAGTTTTGGGGCTTTATTTGGGGTTTGGCCCGTGCTGGAGGTCCTCACCGCACTGTCCATGTAGGCTTCGGTCCAGATGATGTCGTGGTCGTGGTTGATGACCATGGGCCGGCTGAGCACGTGCAGGTACTCCATGACATTCTCCTGGACATCTGCCAGCGTGGAGATCTGAGTGTAGTAGCCTTCATGGAGAAACAGAGCTGTGAGTCACTCTGCTGACACATCTCCCCTGTTTCTAAATGAGTGCAAAGCTGGAAAACTGAATGTCAAAGACTGGGTAATCTGCTCTTTGTAAAATGGGCCTTGACATGCCTCATATCCAAAAGCATCTGTGGAAATCTAGAGTTTCAAAGCAGTGGTTCTGTTCTTCCAAAAATGCTGAAGCAATATGCAAGAGAGTCTTGATATAACCAGATTGGTGCAAAGCAGATGCAAAATGTTGCTTTGGGTGTCAGGAAAAACCCTCCACTGATCAGATTGCCTTTAGTCTGGAAGGCCAAACAAATGCAAGCAAAGGTTTTCACCAGGCTACCCACTTGTCCTGCCCTATTTAATATTAAGATCAAATTCCCACTTCCTCTTCCAGATTTTTTTCCAGCACTCTTCAATCTGCCTAGCTTTACATTCAAGGATGGCAACTACTTCCATCTACACATTGGAAGCAGAATAAAAAGTGCAAGTTACCTGTTTCCAAAGTTTTGTCCCTGCAGCTGGACACACAGCAGTCTAAAACCACAATGAGGAGTACAGGGGAAGGATGTTCTCAAAGGGTCCTCAGAAGTAGCCCAGATTAGAAGTGCTAACACAGAGTAATGTCATAAGGATTCCTGTGTCCTGCTTCTCACCACAGGCATTGGTTGCACTTGGTATAGGATAGAATATGTCAGATGGAAAACTTTCCAATCACCAGGAAAACACTGCCATGTGAAAGGGCTCATGTTCTGATAAGCTTTGTGATGTGCAAACAGATTCAGTGTGCTCAAAAACAAAGACCAAAAGAGTTATACAACACATTGAAACAGAAGAACCAAAATCAGGGAAGCCCTCTGCACAGCTCAGATCTGGTAAGTGAGATGCAAGTGCAAAGAGCAACTTTTTGTTACCTAGTTGTGCAGAAGAATGCATTCTGACATTTTACAGTGAACCAACAGTACCATGAATTTTCTATCACTCATCTCCTGGCTGAATACAGAATCTGAAACCCAGGTTTGCTTCATTTAACAAAACATAAAACTATTACATGTAATTCATAGTGCTAATTAGATGAATGCTTGAGACTTGAGCATCCCTAGCTCACAGACATTCTACAGGCCAGCAACTCTCCTGTTTTCAACTCTCCTGTCAACTGTTTTCAGCAGCAAACGTTCCCATGCATTTCATGCTCTGCTGGAACCACTGCTCGGGATGGAAAAGTTTGTACCTGACACCCAGCTTCAGTTTTCCCTTCCTTTCCCTGTTTATACAGGACACTGATGTAACCAGCATTGCTGTCTCCAGAGGCCAGGTCATGCCCAAACATATATGGCTTTTTTTCCCTTTCTTCCTCTGCTCTTGCAGACTCTGACAGTGCTAACTTGACTTTTTAACTGGCCCCCAAATGCATAGAGGTGACTCACCTACTGTGGATGGATTCTCTCATTCACTTAATTTCATGCCAGTTAGAGAGAATAGTGGGTTTGGGGTGGGATTAACAAGCTATTTTGGTACCTCTGTGAAAATCACTTACACACAAAGAATTTGGCCAGGATACAGGGGTTAACCTGCAGACCTTGTGAAAATTGCTGTAAAACCTTTAAAGCAGCAATGTTTGTTTTATGTCTCAGCCAAAAGATGTCAGGCTCTCTAACAGAGCTTTGGACAGATTGTCAAAAGCCAGCAACTGGGACACAATAAGCATAGGGGACTTAGGTGGACTGCAGCCAGCATGAATCTTGGTCATAGTGTCCCTTGGCAGGGTGACAGGAAAATGCGGTGGCTCAGCACGGAGCACTTGTGTTAGTTGGACACAGGCACACTTCACGTGGGCCAGCAGGGTCTGCTTTTTCCTTAGGTTGTCTTCCAAGCAGGGGTTTGTGGGCCCCAGCAGTGATGGGTAAGCCTTGGAGGGGTGCAGGGAGGTCGGGCACCATTCCCACACAGCACCTTTGTTGTTGCAGGCGATCCATTTCACATTCGGGGCAAAAGTGACCTCCCGTCCTATGAGGTACGTGAACACCCGGACCTAGGAGCATGCAAAGACAGGAGAATGAGGCTGTAATGTGCTACCAAATCCAAAAGGTTGAAGCTTGGCATCCCCTTGTCCACTGGTGTGGATGTGGTGAGAGCAATAGCTCTGCCTTCACACAGAGACAGGAGCCTCTCACACTATTTGTTTCCTGTTTTGTGCCCTGGAACTTAATTTCCAATTACAATAAGCCCAGAAAGCCAAGTAGCACCCAGGATCATCTGAATAACAAAGCAAAAGTGCAAATTCTGTTTGATTTTATGATAGCAGCTCTGCCAGGCACTCAGCAACCACATGCAGAGAAGTTTATAGCTCCCAGGAATCCTTTACCCAGGGGAACAGCTGGCCACATGAATCATTCAGAGAAAGCTTTACCATTTCTCTTGCATTTGACCACCAACAAAAGAGCCAATCCTGAAATAAACTGTTTTAACAGCCCCCTGCTCTGGTCTCTCAGTAGGCTGCTTCTCTCCCTTTGTGCATTGCTGCTAGCTGGGATGAGGTAAACAAATAAATCAGGAGGGTTTAGGATGAGCAGTGATCTATTATATTTTCACTGCCAGCTCTGCTAGTGCAAGCCTGTAATCAAAGACATCAGAGTAAACAGGGCTGGAAGACACCTAGAGAGGCTGTTTGGATCATTCCCCCGCCCATAAGAACTCAGAATAGCCAAACCTTCCTGAACAGAACCAGTTATAAACAGTCCTACATGGGATTAAAACTCTTAGCAAAAGTTGGTTTTTAATTTTGAAATATTCAACTCAATCTTTATAATCTTACCAGGAGAACATTTAGATTGCCCACAACTTTAGGAAACAAAGTGTATGGAAAAGAAAAGCTTCCCTGACCTAGAGATCTGCATTTGTAATCCTCTCACCTCAGAAATCACCACAGTAGGCTCCTCCCTGGCTGCTCTGTTTGCATTTACAGACAGGTGCCCATGGGTGCTCAGGTACTGGAATATGTGAATGCTCAGCTTTGCCTGATATCCTGGCTCATGCTCTCCTCCTCCCAGCACAGCAGAATAGCCCCTTTGCCCTCCCTTTCCATTTATCACTTCCCAGCCAAACCTTCCGATCGGGCCAGTTGTATTTTTCAAAGACAGCTTCATAATCCTCCACAGCTCCATCGGTGATCAGCATGATGGCTTGGTTACACAAACCTCCTTGGCCAGCATCTCTGAACTACAAACAGAGAGGGAGAGCACTGCTTATCCACCACTGGCTGTTTTTGAGGAACTGCACTCTATTTATTCACAGTGGGCCACATCCTGACTTCCACTTGCAAACCTCACACTGCTCAGAAAGAGGATTGTGTTTGCATGCTGCATATAGATTTTTTTATTTATACAGCCTTGCCTGGCACATGCAGACACAGGAGGCTTTGCAGAAGTAAAATAATGAGGAAAAAATAAGTACTGTGGAGGAAGGGTGTGATTCCCTGCTGCTTCACATCTTGCACAGTCGCATTAGTTTATGCAAAACAACTATGGATTGACCATAAACATGGCAATGCTGATTTGACAGCAGTAACTGTCACTTTTTATGGCAGAAAATGTGAGAGGAGTGGGAAATCAGACTCATCATTTCAGGATGAATCCATCAGTCAGCCAAAGAATAGCAAAGAAAGGCAGGAGCATATGAAAAAAGAAGGCTACTGCCATTGGGGCTGGGAAAGGTTATGGATGTGCCAGCTAGAGAGGCCATACACTGACATGACAGATGACCTGTTATTTATGCATAAGAGATATTTCAGGCAGAGCAGAAGTGCCCCAGGACTCTGGTACAAACACTGCCATGCTCCCAAGGGCACCTGCAGAGGTGTTGGACAGATGTGCTCCTACAAGCGTGCCAGAGCCTGCCTGTCCAGCCAGGGAGAACCAGCCTTGGAATGCTGCCTGCCTCCTTCTCCATGTGCTTCCCATGCCCTCAGGTACCTGCTCTGGAGAACTGAGGGCCTCCTGCAGCACCAACACAGTGCTAAAGCCAGCAGCAGAGGCAGCTGAGGACATCCCAGGGACAAAACTGAGCAGCCACTTGGCTGCAGCTGCCAGCTCAGTCACTCTGTGCTTCTCCTTGTCCTGCCTCTTACTGCTGCTATGCTTTGAGAAGGAAAAGTCTGATCAACAGAGGAGGGTGCAGAAATTAATGCAGAGTGAAAAAATTATGGAAGAAGGAGAGACAAAAGCTCTCCTGCTAACAAAGGTTAATGAGAGGCAATAGCATGAGATGAGTATACAGGAGACCAGCTGAAGGGTGATTAAGGTTACATCAAACAGCAGCAATTTTAAACTGGAGAGGATAGTTATACCTTATGAGAAAAAAGGTATCCAAGTGGCACAATTAATTGCATAAAATGAAATCCCTGGATGGGAGAACAAGAGCACAGGCCACGAACTGGGAGTTTTTAGATGTTTTAGGGTTCAATTCCCAGCTCCTTTAGGGTTTGGTAATGCTATGTTATGACAGACAATACCTTTACCAACGTGGCTGGTCCTGTGGTTCCACTTAACATCATGACCATGAATACCTTGAAGCCAGTTCCAAGCCCAGATTTCCCCAGTAATTTCACCACTACTACAATTACATTACAATTGTCTCTTACAATGAAATTACCAGGCTCAGTGCTAATATCACCATGACATCCCCTTCTGCCACCATCTATGTAATCAATCCTGCCTCCTCCAACTTCACACAGTACCTGTAACTACACTGCAGGAAGAATGGATTCCACAGCTTCTGCATGACCACAGGTACAAACCCCTCTCTGGCTGTGCCCCTGCTTGTATCACTGAGCAGAACCAGGACAGATGGAGCAGGAGTGATCAGAAGGGTGATGTAATAGGGTCATTTCTAACTAGTTGCTCTCAGGGGAAACATCTCTGGGAAATACCAAGTCAGGATGAGGTGTTTGGATGTGCTCCTCCTCTCTCATGTCCCCACAGCAGCACATTCAGAGGGGAGACAGGCAGTAAAGGCTGAGGGTGTACAACAGGAACAAGTAAAGGATGCTCTTAGCAAAGGAGAAAAGCAGGTGAGAGCCTCATGGGATTTTGCTAAAGACCAGCAGGTAGGAAAAAACCAGAGCCTCAAGTGAGCTATTTCTAGGCCAGAGATCAGCTGAGTGCAGATTAGCAGGGAGAACAGACAGTGTGAGTGTCCATGAGGGAGGCACAGTGTGCAGGAGAGGCTGTCAGAAAGAGGCTCAGATCACAGATACAGGAACCTCGTGGTTATGAAAGCAGCTTATTCCAAACTGTTGCAATCTACAATATGTCTGTTTGGATTATTATTAAATTAACACTTAATTAAGGTCACCCACCATTTCATCAAACGACTTAAGATCTCTTCATGAAGCTTACTTCAGAACTCATAATTCTGAGATACTGAGAAATTGGATGTTGTATCAGAACCAGCAATCTCCTAATTACAGGAGTAGATGATATTTTCAACAAGGAAAATGAGATCATCAGTGTCATAGAAATGGAGATTAAAAAGACAGATTTAGAAAACAAACGAACAAGAGGTAATCCCTGGTTTTTAGGTCCTTTGTGACTGGCTGCAGCTGTAGCAAATGATCTGACAGCATTTGCAGCAAGCTCCGAGCATAATTCCCTGCTCTGACTGAAGTCTCAGGAGCATGAAAGAAGGGGAGATGAGGAATAACATGTCCACAGAAGAGATGTCTGAAGAAATGCAGGCTAGAGCTGGGTCAGTGAAGGAGGCACAGAGCTGTGTAACTTCAGTCACGTTGCCAGGACTAAGAGGCATGATCTAATTAATTCAGGGTCACAGTTTCCTGTACTCCCTCGTTTGCTCATTGCCTTTTACTCTGCAGTTACAGGCTGGCACAGAGCTCCCAGTGAAGAGATTGGAACCATCAGCATGGCCCAGAGATGTGCAGGCAGGCGTGCACATTATGTGCATGTCTGACCAGGGGACTGAGCGGCCCCTCTCCATCTCCTCTTGCTCCATTATTTATGCAAACCTGCCTCTGGAATGGCCTCCAGAACTACTGAAAATTCAAACTTGGTGGAAAGCATCTCACGGGGAGAAAATCAGCAGTAGACAAGAAAACAAAGCCAGTGAAGGAGAAACAAGAAAGGGCATTAAGCAAGATAGAAGGAACTGGTAAACAGGAAAGTCTGAGGTTTGCATATCCTGAAAAATATGCTGTAGAATCTGGGTCCATAAAAATGTGACTGGAATCCATAAACAATTTCTAAGTGTTCATAGAAGAAGCAAGAAAGGGAGTAAAAATAATACAATGCCAGATGATAAAAATCAGAGGGAGATGGTCAGGCAGAGATGCTTTAGAACCTTCATCTTTTATAATCAAAAGGAAAATATTGTAACGACTGGGCATCTGCTGAAGTGGTAAGAAACTAAGAAAAGAACAAATAAATGAATTACAGGCACGGTCACAAGGTGGTAGGGTCAAAGAGAAAACTAATTTAAAGCATTTGAATTCAGCATGAAGGGAAAGAATTGCAGAAGGTGTAGCTAAACTACTTGCTTCATGGGCTGAGACCTGTCTGGGACTATACAAGATCCCAAAGGATGAAGAGGCAATCAACAGACAACACAGAATATGGATGGATAACCTCTCCTTAAACATCTACCATGCTACTAGAAAAATTAGTAGCACATGCATCTTGTGAATGTGCAAATAAATACACAAAAGTGAGAGGTGAGCGATCACAAACCTTTGCTTACTTAAATCAGCACACAGGTTCATTCTTTTTATGGTACCAGTTTGCTCAAGTTACTCAGAATTTTGTGTCTCACAGAAATCCAGTCTGTTACCAGTTTCATCATCTTTTTTTCCACCTATAGCCATTCTGGAATGACCCACTCCATTAACTTCAACGTTTATGTGATTTCTGAGATCAACACTGAGTCAAGGCACCATTAAATCAGCCTGGTCGTAAGAGGAAACATCCTTCCAAGGTGGCCTTGGAAAGCAGAACTCGGCTTTTCTTGTCCTCTACAGGGTGGGAAAAGCAACAGCTTTCAAAATACTTGCTCTGAGTGTATCCTGAGAAAGGAGGACAGATGCACATTGGAAAGCAGAGGCAGTGGCTTGAACACAGAAGAGGAGGGTGGATACTGCCTGGGGAGTGATGCTGCAGAGACACATCAGCTGAATAGGAATTAACAATGTGACAGTGCCTGAAAAAAAACTGTAGCTGTTGTCTTACGTCCTGTTAAGAGGACTACGGTGTGTAAAACAGGGAAGGCAATTATTCTGCTCTGCTTAGCACCTGATAGCTCTCAGCTGCAGCACTCACACACTGTTGGGAGGGTGGTGTTTCAGGGGAGGCAGCCTGGAAGCAGAACAAAGGGGTATAAATCCTGCAGGAAAAAGGGGAGAGAACAGGGCAGGCCAAGCTTGTTGAAACAGAGAGAGCAGTGAGACAGATTAAAATTTAATAAATAAGAAAATATCTCAAAAGATAGCACTTAACACCTGAGAATTTTGAAGCACTTCATAAATGTGTGCTTAAGACCATGGCTTCCCTTGGATGCCTATTTTATTGAAACCACTTGGTTTGTGGCTAAATTGAAATGGAGAGTTCAAGTGGTTTATTGAGCATGGCAGAGAGGGACAGGGGGGGTTTCTGGCTAGCTGTTCTCCTGAAACTGATCTGCAAATTGTGTCATGGATTAAAATATGCCCTGTCTCCCCCAGAGGATAATGGAGGAGAACAAAGACAGTGAGAGATTTGTGCTCTTCTCAACCCATCTTTGCTACTCATACCTCATTGAGTGGGTCTCTGCTGGGCTATTAATTCTGTAAGCAATTGGACTGAGGAAAATTACCAGGGAAATTTTGCAGCCACTTTCATTACAGATATTATTACTGGTTGTCTCTTGTAATCAGCAAAGCCTGTTTCATCAGTGTGATGCTGCAATTTTCATTCTCCTGCGTGTGCTCCCGTGAGCAATAACAGCAGAGCCTGAGGAACAGCTGAGAGTGGGAATTTTGTCTGAAGAGAAGGGGGTGGTCAATTCCACCAAAGTTGCCCCTTCTGCTGACTGTGACTGCACAGATTTATTTTGGGGCACACTGACAAAAACCTTTTTCCTCTGCTTTTACCGACACAGGTCTAAGAAACTCGAGGAGATGATTGCAGAGAGCCCTTAAACCACACAAGCACTTGGCAGGGGACACCCTTTTATCTTAAGATGTGCTACTTGCAGAGCCTGGGGTGCTCCAGCTGCTGATATTAAGGCACTCTGTTTCACACATTTCTTTGGTAACAAAGATATTGTTTTATGGACAGCCATCTCCGAAGCACAGAAGAGCATGACACCTTCCCTCATCTGCAGGTGCTCAATGCCTGAGCCTTCTCCCCACACCCAAGGTGAGCAAAAGGCATGAGGGAAGCAGTACTTCACCTTGTGAGTGAGTAGCAGCAGAAGGCTCTATCACCACTGGGTGCTGCACTCTCCAAGAGCAATCTCAGAGCTGTTCAGAGCTCATTGAGCAAGAGAGAATCAACAAGGATCACCATAAGTGATGACTGCTGAAATTGACTGCATTTTTAAATGCTACATAGACAGAAGAAATAAATTCTTTACCCACCAAGGAGTTTCTTCTCTATTCTCCACTGCAGTGGAGTCACATTAGTCCACTGGGGTGCATGGACAACACTCCCTGGAGGTATTTTTGGTTCAGTTATTTCAGTGGAGGACATATTTTGTCTCAGCTTTTAAGGCCCCTTCCAACCCAAGCCCTTCTATGATCCACAAGCTCACTACAGACAGTGCCATGAGGGGATGGGGGCATTCAGCTGGTTCTTGGTCCTTTTTCTTGTTACCATTCCTTAAGAAACAGAATTAAATTGTATGCTTTCCTCCAGGCTACTGAATTTCCTATTCAATGAGGCAATGAATAATTTATGGTTCTTTTCAGAGGGATTAATTCTCCTGTACCTGGGATTTCTTCCCCAAGCACTGACACTCAGCAAAGCGACATTGAAATAAATCTGAAGAATAATCTTCCATGTCTTCATTATCATCACTGCTCACTAATAACATTACTTACAACCAGAATTGTGGCCCTCAGCTATCCACTGTATTTTATTGCCACCATCTGTAAAGGTGCCTGGGCAATGCCTAGTTGTGGGGCTTATTAAGAAAACTCATGAAGCCACAGCTTTGCTGGCTCCTGATCCTTCCTGGGCAGGGACTGCTGGCTGTGAACATCATGCACAAACCAATGCTTCCCCTAAGACAGGTGAGCCCTGCACACTGCTTGTGACAAATTTGGGATCCATGAGATTAGCTCCTGCCTGCTCCCCACTGCAGCAGCCTGAGGGATGTGCTGTCACTGGGGGAGAGGAGTGCAGGGCTGGGCAGGGACACTCAAGCCTCACACCAGCACCAACTCTTACCTCTCTCAGGATTTTGAAGGACTCTGTCAAAGCCTTGCTCACAGTCCCCACTCCTTTTGCCTGCAGTTCCTCCACCAGCTGCTTGAAGTGCTGGCAAAAAGAGAAGGAAAAAAAACAGGAATGAGTTGCAGGCAGGGTGTTCCCTTTGAGCAGGGCAGGAAAGGGTAGCCCAGAAAAGGCTGTGCAGTCCAGCAGGACTGCATTTCTCTGTCTCTGGACTGTGAACCACTGAGGATCCATGTAAGATCATGGAAGGGGCAAAACTACTGGAAATCTGATCTGCCCTTAACTGCTCCTTCAGGAAAAAAAAATATCCTGGGCACCCAAAAGAAACAGGATGGGGATAAAGAAAAAACTGAATGCTGGTCTATGACTTAAGCAGCATTGATCTGCTTAAATTAAACCCTCTCTGCTAGATAGTGTCTAAGATGTTTGGGAATCCTTTGGGAATCCCTGCAAAGGCATCACCCTGTGTAGTCATACTCTGTGGCCTAGGGGCTAATCTGGGAAAGAAATCTGGTTGATGAAGGCATACAGGGATGTAGTAATACAAATTTAAAAAACGGAGAGAAGAGGAAAACAAAATAGGGAGAGAAGCTAAAAATACCAGTCAGCCAGGAGGGTGGTGGAGCAGCTGGACACAGGCTGGCCACCTCAGGGCTGCTGAACCATCCTGGATCAGAGCAGCAAAACCCCTCCTCAGAGAGGGCTTGCTGGCAAATCCACCCTGATGAAGGATCAGGCCAGGCTGAGAACATATTCACCAGGAAAGGACTGATTATTCTCATTTCTGAGGGCTGAGGATCTGGGGTGTCTAAGATGGAAACCTTCTTCCCTCTGCACACAGTTTTTATAAGGCAGCCTGGGCTAAGTCTGCTGGTGGTGCAGCAGTGGGGACCAGGGACCCTGTGTCACAGCAGCTTGGGGTAATTCAGGGTGAGCCACAGAGCCAGCACACAGCCCTGAACTGGTGCTGGCTTCTGAAATGCAAACCCAGTTCCTTGTCCCTGGAGTTTCATCTCACAGCATCTCAACCCTGTGCTCTGCCTACATGAAAAGAGCTACCTGAGTTACACTGAGAGGGGCCTGGTACTCACCTCTCTGTTATCTCTGTCTGCTTGGACCAGGATACCCTTAAAACAGGGCTCAATAAAATGAACATAATCATTGTACTGCAAAGAGAAAACAAGAAGAAAGGGGTTGTCATGGGAGAAAATTCACAAAATGGGTTCATGTCCTAGGTGCGTGTACAGAAAGCAGCATGGAACATGATGCCATTTTATAACTAACATTTCTTAAGGGAAATGGGTATCATGGCAAACTAGGATTTTGATGACTCTTCTGTTTGTTTGAAGAATGCATTAATTAGTGTTTTGCTGAGTTCTAGCTGAGCATATCTAAACATACAAAGTTACTTTTTTTTCCCCCACTCACACTACAAAGTTTTTACCCCCACTTTATGAACTTGTATCCCTGGCCTTGTTTCTAGCACTTTCTGCACATAGTTTGCACTTCTGGAGACTTTGTCAGTCCCCAGCTGAACCTTGTAACCTGAGGTTTGAAGCCTCCGATGCACAGCTGAACAATAACAAAGCAGATTAGCACACATCCACTGGATTGGGATAATTAGGGGAGTAGATGATTCTAGGCTGTGAAATGTGAGGGAAAGCTTGGTAAGGCCCCTGTGAACCTTTTCCTGCAGGGTTCAGGGGAGTGCAATTCCTAAGAGGCCACTGATACTCAGATGATCAATAGGAACTTAGGTCAGGCTATAAGATCTCTGAGCCAGCATGTTCTTGGTGTGAGTGCAGTAAAGAAAAAAAAATAAAAAACCATATCTATCTATACTATATATCTATATCTATATAAACATGGTATTTCTGGGATTGTTTTTGAAGAACAGATGATATTTCAAACTCCTTAATGACTCCCCTTCCATTTTTCTGCCAACACTGTTCACTCTTCCATCTGTCCAGTCATATAAAGACAGAATTGTTGCCACTGGAGTTTCTAATTAGCTAACATAAGAAGCTATCAACAAAAAGCAGAATTTATATCTCAGTGGCTGTGGCCTGGCAAGCTATCATAGAAAGAAGCCTGGGGAAGGAGATGGTGTTTGAATTAGCTTTGAAAATTAGAAGGCAAGGAGTCTTTAACATGGCACCAGTCTTGCTATGAGTCATGGAAAGAAGTTTTGTTTTCTGTGGTCACTGGTGTGGTTTTCTGTGGGTAACCAGCCCATCCTCACCCTGCCAGGGCTCAAAAAGGAAGAGAGTAACACTGAAGCTTCCTGACCAAGCTCCATGCAGGCCAGCTGATGGACTCAGAACGGTAAGGGCAGCCTTGCAGGATGCTGGGGCACAAAAAGGCACATGGTGGTAGTTTTCTAGCCTGGAAACATTATCCTGAGGATTACACTGCTGCTGCTGGACCCAAATTCAGTGTTATGGCAAGCTGGGTGAATTATTTGCTCCGGTGTTTCTCTGTAGCCCTTATCTGTTGCAGTCATATCCCTAAGAAAGCAAAAAGATGCAGCCAACACCCTCTGTGGAGGAGAGATGAAGTGAGCTGGCAGCCACCCAGCTGACCACAGAGCTGCCTTCCCAAGGGTCCTGGGGGAATCCCCCCAATCCAATGGAAGTGCTGCTGTAGGTAGGTCACTGTGATTTGCTGAGGGGAAGGAGGAGGGGGTGTGAGGCACCAGGAGAGAGCTCAGTACTAGAATGGAGGCAGACATACTGCAATGATGTTGACAAAGTCATTTTCTCCCAGAGTATCCAAAATGGTGACGATGGTGTGCTTGGCAATGGTCATCCTCAGGCCCTTCATGCTGCCACTGACATCCACAATGATGACAATGTCCTTGGGAGAGGTGGCTGCTTGGATGTACCTGCACAACAAAGAGCAGGAGGAAGCAGGGTGAGAACCAGGGAGGAGGAATGCTGGGCATGCTGTTGTCACCCTGCCAGCCCCAGCACCACGTGCACCATGGCCACAGCTGCCCAGCAGGAACAGGCTGGGCCCAGCACCTCACTTCCTGCACTGGGAAGTGCTGAGCCTACTGCAGACATACATCCAAGAATTCTGAAACACACCACAGTTCTGAAACTTAAATATCCCCACCACCTCCCCGCCACAGAAGTGTAATTTCCATGTGGCACGTGGTAGATCCCACAGGGAAAACTGTTGCTAGCAGGGCTTCACAACCTGCTATTACCTTTATTTATGTACCCCCTGTCATAGTCATATTTTTGAAAAATCCCTTTGCCCAGGATTTTCTCCTGGGAAGCTGAGAAGCCTCAGAGAAAAATGAAAACAATAATTATCTTATTTGCTTCTCCTGTGTTTTGCTGCTTTGGAATGTGGGTTGAAGATTGTTTATCCAACAGGTGATTGTTTCATTGGTTTCATGTGAATTGTTTTTACTTATTGGCCAATCAGGGGCCAAGCTGTGTTGGACTGTGAAGAGAAAGTCATGAGTTTTCATTAGTATCTTTTAGCCTTCTGTCTGAATCCTTTAGTATAGTTTAGTATAGCATTCTTTAATATTATATAGATCATAAAATAATAAATTAGCCTTCTGAGAACATGGAGTCAGATTCATCATTCCTTCCAACAACAGGGATCTCAGAAAATACCACACCCCCCATCTCTTGCAGGGGCACCACAGGACATTAATTAGAGATCAGCAGCTCCCCAAGGCGTCACCTTGGAGAAGGGGGAGAGAGGAAGGATCAAAAGTGCTTTGGCCAAGTCTCTCCAAAACTCACCAGCCACGGTTTCTGCAGTCAAAGGAGATGACTCCATTCTCATCTGGTAACCACTTTATTCCTGAGGGGAGCAGCAAGAGGAGCAATCAGCACTCACAGCAGGCAGGCACCTGCTCCCCAGGCACCTGCACTGCTGCTGTTCCCTGCTGAGACCTGGCTACCCCAGGGAGCACAGGAGGCTGCCCAGCCACAGCAGGGGCCACTCTGCAGAAATACGAGCAGAGCTGCTCGGTCTTTGGCAGTTCCGAGTAAACTGTTTATTAAAAAATGTACCTAGGCATAGTCTGTTCAACTGCAAAGCAACTGCTTGTACTTTGAGGTTTTTTTCTCACCTTGATGTAGTTCTCAACAGATTTTTTTTTTTCTCACAGAGGGTGGTGGAGAACATAAAAAAGCAGCAGCAGTGACTGGGATGCATCCCAGATTCCCTGCTACAGGCTCTGCTCACAGCCATCTCTGCTTTCACCTTCCCCAGCACGTGCCAGGTCACAGAACAAGGGCATGCAGCCATCTGACCAAGTGGCACCAGGCAGGCTGCAGCTGCAGAGCATCTCAAGGGTTCCTGCAAGCACAGGACCTCCCTCCTGTGCTGTGACCTAATGTGCACTCACAGCTGGTGAGTGGATGACCAGTCAGGCTGGCCAGCTGCATCTGCCACGTGTGTCCTCAGAGAGGCTTTGGCCACCACTCAAACCCTCAGGGGAGCCCTGCTATGGTGTTTTGAGAGCTT
This sequence comes from Molothrus ater, assembly GCF_012460135.2. Taxonomy (NCBI): domain Eukaryota; kingdom Metazoa; phylum Chordata; class Aves; order Passeriformes; family Icteridae; genus Molothrus; species Molothrus ater. Next base: position 67,525,988 of record NC_050482.2, read on the forward strand.
TTTGGAGGACCCCTGCCAGCAGACTCCTCTGGGGTTGCATGAACAGTGTGCATGAGAGGGGCTGATTCTAATGGGAGAAAGGGGTTTATGCCTGCAGAATAACTCCTTCAGCCTTATCAGCCCATTTTGCTCACTGCAAAATCCTGCCCTTCTTGGGGCTAGGGTGGCCCCAGACTTCCCAGAGTGGTTTCTTCCATGGCACAGGCCCCGTCCTGCAAGATTTGTGTGGCACTGAAAGAGCAAAGCCAATCTCTACTGTTTTACCTGGGTACAGCCTGAAGAATCCAGTGGAGCTGCCAAAGTACTGCCAGGTCAGTGTGGGATCCCTTTCAAAGTTGTCCACAAAAACAGGATTCAGGGCTTCTGACATGTAAACTCCATTGAGTATGGCAGGGTCTGTGGGGGAGAAAACTGTGTAAAGGAGGGAGGACATCCACCATCCCTGATGGAGGAGAGGGATGGGAACAAAGGCAGCTTCAGGAGGAATGCAATCTTGTCCAAAGCTTTTACATTGATGCATCCTGTTCTCTGCCCATTCAAGTGAATCCTGGAGGCCAGGCCACCACTGGCCACTGCAGGTGATCTCAGCTTGGTCTGACACTATTAGCCCCATTTCTCTTTCCAGCCTTGTCTGCCCTTGAGCCCTATGTCTGGTTGGAATAATGCTCTCAGAGACGCAGGGAGGCCATCACAGGCTTTACATAGTTGTACTCTCTCTTCTTTTCCTCATTGAATCTTGCTTTTCTTCTTTGCCTGCCCTTTCCTTGACAAAGCCTGGGCTGTCCTACCATGCCCCCATCTCCTCAGAAGAGTGAGAAACAACGCTCCCTTTTAATATTTGAAAGGTGTTGTCATTATATTGCAAGAGTTCCATACTGTTGTCTCCTTAGTGCAAGAGTTTCATACCTCCTTGATGTTTCTCATGGGCATCTCCTCTAGGCACTGACTCTTCCTTCTTCTCACAACAGCCAACTGACTCCAGCTCCCCCTCAACCCTTAGGACAGCACCTTTCCAACTCTGCCTTTTTTCCCCCTCTGTCAGTTATTATTTTTCTATTCCCATCCTTGTTTTCAGTTTTGCTGCTGATAATTTCCAGCCTACCAGCAGTGAGAAAGCAGAGGCCATTACCTTTGTTGTAGACATTGGTGGGCAGCTGGATATCACTGTAGGTTGTGTTCACCAGCAGGTTATTGAAATGCTCATTTGGCTCCAGAATGAATTCATCCCCAAGCTCCACATAATTGTCATTTTCATCCTTATCATTAATCAGGAGAGAGTTGTAGTAATCAAACTGTTGATGAAGACAATAGAAAAAAGACAAAGAGAGAATAGGACACACTATTACCAGCACTGTTTAAAACAAAGAGGGGACACATGGAGAATCAGGGCTTCAAAGAGGATCAAAATGAGCCACAAACAAGCTATTACCAACTGGAAGTGTCAAGCTGCCCAAATGATGGTTTCTGGCCACTTGGTTGCTGTCATATGCCCATATGACTGATAGCAGTGTCAATGCCAGGAGCGTTTATTAAGAGCCACTGAAGAGCACAGGGGCAGGGTAGCAGCCTCCTGTGGCCCCTCAGATGTATTCAAGGGATTAGCTGGAAAGGTGAAGGGTCTTACAGGGTCTGGCTCCCAGGTTTAGCACAGGACCCACCAGTGCTGACCTCACCCAGCCTGTCTCTGCAGCTGTCCCTTACTGAGTTCACTGCTGGACATCCAGCTGGATTATCCCCTCATTCTGGCACACTAAGTAGGAGGCACTCATTGAGAGCAAAGGATCAAGCAGAAGGTGCTCAAAGACAATGCAGTGTCCCCCCACCCGGGAAGGTCACTGGGGATTTACCATCTACAGTCACTTTAGAACATCCAGGGCATTCTTTGTCCTTGGCTAACCTATGTTTTTAAGGTGCTTCTGCTGACTTTATCTGAGCCAGGGGTTACATAAGGATTAGTGTTCAAGCACTAGCAGCACTCAGAGGGTGCAAATGGAGTGTGCAAATACAGTCATGTACCTCAACTCACCCATGCCCCTTACTGTGAATGCAGCTGACCCACCTAACATGGCTAATGGGACTCTTAAAAAAAAAAAAGGAAACATAAGTGAAATGAAATTAGTAACCAGCTTGATTTCAAGGAGTGTTTTCATCTTTTCCAGCACTGAGACATGTACTTCCAGGGGTAGCCTGTCCTGCTGAGCTGCTTGTGCTTGTACTGTGTATAGAGAATTTCCTTCCACAGCCTTTTCATTCCAGCTCCCCTCACCAGCAATAATCCCACAGCTTGACCACAACAAACAGTTACTAACAGAAAGCCAATTATCCAAATTGATTGGGCAGCACTAAACTTTCACCTTAAGGGAAGTCCTGACGAGTGGGTGTCTGTCTAGTTCAGAAAAGATGATGGGAGCTGTTAAGAAAGATGGTGAGAAACTCAGTTCATTTGGATTAAGGTTTGCTGTGGGTATTTGTAACAGCATCCTCCTCATTGTTCATTCACACTCAATTTTTAGCTCATTTTCCAGTCAAGTAACCCACAAAGTGCCAGCTAATTTGCACTAAAACATCTCATAATGATAGTGCTGGCCAGTGCAGTAAGAGTAACGCCAATATCACACAGCCCAATGTCTTCCCAAATCCTTCCCCTCCCAGAGCCACAGGGACAAATCTTTTTGGTGTTCCTAGGTTTGGGATCTGCCAAGGATGTCTCTTACTTGCAGCAGTCTCTGAGTGTCCTGCAGACAAGGCAATTCCCAAGCCCAGGAACCTGGTGGGGTGGGTTCCTGGCTGTGCCCTGAGGATGTGTGCCATGTTTGTCACTGACCAGGATAAACTCACCTCCAGGGAGGAGTTGTACTCATGGTTCAGATCTGCATCTTCTGCTGCTTCCACCAGCCTCTAAAGCAAGCACACAGAAAGGAAGGTGAGCGGGTGCTGGGGCAAAGCCCTCCAGAAGTTCTTCCTTCTGTATCAGCGATTGCCTCCTTCGCCACAGCCACGTCTGGGTTATATCTTCCTCTTTCCCTCCTCTCCTGCTGACCTGTCATTCTGTGCTACAGTTTTACAGCTTGGAAGGTACATTATTTGCAGCTATTTATTGCCAAGTGTATTCACACCTACTTACTCCAGAGTCCCTGCTAAACCCCAGCGCAATTGTAGATATCACAGGACATATACAAACAGAAACAGGTCCATTTAGAGAAACAACAGACAGATTTAATTTCATTTTCCATGAACCCTTCCAAAAAGCCTTGGGAAAGGCATTTCAGCCCCAGCTTGATGTCAGTATCTCATCAAAGGAAAAGGCCTTGTGGGAGTCTCAGTCTGGTATTGTTACTGAGACAAAGACCATGACTGGATTTTGTAAAGGGCTCAGCAATGCTGTGGCCATTTGTAAGCTCTTACCATTTATGGAAGGCAATAAAATCAGCCAGTTTTCTCCAGTATGATGCTTCAGGGCACTAATTCTCAATTGGTACAGACTGGGAAGGGATCCAACTAAACACGTACATGTTTTCAAGGTTGCACAATCAGCAACAGTCTCAGCAAAACTACATTTTGCTTTTTCACAAAGGATAAGGCAATCCAAACACTGGAGAAGTCTGGCTAAGAATTTAATGTTATTGGCCAAAGCTCTGGGACTAAATGTGCCCACATTTCACTTGGAGATTCAAATGATGTGTTTCTGGATGACTTTTCCACATTAGAAGCCTTAAACAGTCAAGGCTCTGTGACTACAGAAATATGCTTTTCATAGTAGGTAAACACACAGGAATATGATAAATCCTTAGATGCAGGAAGCAAGGGGGGCCAGAACGATTACCTGCTCTGATCTCCCACACTGCAACAGCTACAGACCCTTTGCCACCTCCTCCACACTTCCCCATGTACACAGCTGGAAATCCAAGCACCTTCCTTGCAGCCTGTGCTCAGGAGGTGCAGAAATTCCCCTTGAGCCACACACACAGCTGAAACAAGGCCCTAGTCTTCAGCAGCCAGAGTGCTTTATGGAAGGATGAACTGGATTTTTCACTTCTGAGAGGTTTTCTTCTCCCCCTTTTTAAACAGCTTGTCTCCTAAAAGAGTGCTCGTTCCCTCATATTTATTCCTAGACTTTGTTTTTGTCTTATTTTCTAATTTGAGCCGAGGGAGAAGCCAGCATCCCCTTGTCTGAACGCCCACATCCTCCCACCAGTGTCTGCTTAAAGCTCAGCGTGAGCAGCCAGCTGCACCAGCAGGCTCCTGCCTGGGCAGGGAAGTCCTCACACAACCCCTGCACCCACACACTCCTGGTGCAGGCAGAGCCCCGTGCCTGCTGCTCCAGGGCTGGCAGGACACAAATTCCCTCCCAAAGCCCCAAAGGCAGTGGTCATACCTCAACAGCTTCCACCTTCCTGCGGAGCATGCTCTCCATCTGTTCTGAGAACTTCTTCACCAGCTCCAGGCCATCCACCTCCTTGATTTTCAGGGTTGGCTCCACATCTTTGTACTTCTACCCAAGGGAAGGAAGAAAATCCTGCTGAGCAGGAGGTTCTTAAGGAGAGGGGTGAATCTATCATTGCTAGCTGGGTATTGTCTTTGTGTTGAAAGAACTGCTCTGATTTTATAACCTTCCATCTTTGCCTTTCCCCCTTTTCCACCCCATAATCCAGGATGTGCAGATCAGTGGCCATAACTCAAAGCACTTGGACCAAGTAAAAACAACTGATCCAACTGTGAGCTTGTGGCTGTTGAAAGGAGCAATGCACCTGAAGCTATTAGTGCCTACAAATTAGAGAGAAGCAGAAGGCCAACTTTTAAAAACCCAAACCATGCACTGACATCCACAGCAGCTTTATACACATCACACACCATTCCCACAAGTGAATGGAGCCATGTGCTCTCACTGCAGCTCCTCCTATGTCACATGTGCTCTGGGGCACTGCTGGGGAGATGTCCTGGCAGTGCAGGGGCTGTCCTGCCCCAGAGCCACCCCACCTGGGAGGGAACTTGCCAGCTCTCCAGCAAGAAGGGCCTGCTCAGTGCTTACAGAGGAGACTGCCAAGGAAAGCTGAGATACACAGGTATGATGCCACTTATTGGGCACCCAGGAGAATAATTTAGGCCAAGAGCACCACAGAGGCAATTCCCAAAACCTAGGAATTATGAGCATGGCTACTTGCTGCTGCCTCCATGGGGAGAGGTGCTGTAAGGAGGAGGATCTAGATCTGACAGCTTTAGAGATAACCAGTTTAGTCTCACCACGTTTCATATAACCTAGGAATTAAAAAAAAAACCAAGAGTACATCTAAATTGTGTAAGCATGGTCTGCCTCCTTAAATCTGTTCTTTTAAGACTGGCTAAAATGGTCTTCATTTCTCCTTTGCAAAAAATCCCACTGCTAACAGAGATAGCCAGGAAGAAAGATTAATGAAACCTGTGAAAGGACACAGGACAATTAACTGATTTCAGAAAAGACAGAGCCTTATCTCTTGAGCAATCTGGAAACACAAAGGCAACCAATTTCAATTCCCTGGTCCCTCATCATCAGTTTTGTCTGCAGTGCATACAGCCCCCCCTCCATCCTCACACTGTGTTAGCATCAGAGCAGCAATCTCACCCAGGGCTGGGCAAAAAAAATGAGGTGGTGAAAAGGGCACGGAGATGGCAGGGGCTCTAGTGACACTTCTGAATTAGAGGGAAGCAGCAGGGAAAGGACTTTGCATGTCTTTAGGGTGAGCCTGTGGAGTCCCTTTTGTTCAAGAAGCTCCTTGACCATGCAGGAGGACAACTGGGCACAGGCAGAGGAAGAAATGCCTCGAGGATGGGGCAGGCTGAGGAGGTCAGACAGAAATAGCAGCAGCATCCAGCCCACAGCAGGCATGGCAGGGAGGCTGCTTGCTCTGTCTGGCATGATTAACAGCAAGGGTTTTACTGGATTAAAAATGCCAGGCCTCCCATCCCCTCTGCTGGGGCTGGGGAGCTGGGACAGGCAGGGGAAGCAGGAGGGATTGAGCAGGAAGGTTGGGGTAACCACGCTTCCAGAAGGGAAATGTGCAGCCACAACCCCTGACCGTGGTGCCTGGCTGGTGAGAGACTGCAGCACTCACCCAGCTGGTGTCTGTCCCTTCAGCTCTGTGTCACAGCTCTGCCAGCAGAGAAGTGATCTCTGCCAGGCTGAGCTTTAATCAGGCCCTGCTGGGGGGAGCAGGGTAATCTCTCCTGGGAAAGCTCACCAAGGGGGGGACACACCAGCACGGGCAAGCAGGCACTTCACAAAGTGACCTGCCACCAGTTACCTTGTACCACAGCCTCAGGTAAAAGCAACAGGGCTTCTCCCCCTCTCTGTTAATTTTTATTTTTTTTTATGTGCTTTTGACATACTCACAAGTAGATATTACTGGGGTAAAAGTAATCATGAAAAATCAAAAGCAGTCTGCTCATGGCACTCAGCCCTGAGATCCAGCCAGAGATAGGAAGAAAAAAACCCCAACCCCCAACACAAAAAAAAAAAAAAAAATTCTGCAAAAGTTCCAGTTTGCTAAGGAATACACCAGGTTTGAGCTCAAATCCTATTTGAGCTTTTTTCCTACAAATGAACTGAACCAGCAAACCACTACATGCCTGTATTCCTGCCATGGAAATCTCTGCCTATTGATGACTATTCATCCAAGATTTTCTAATGGTGGGCAACAGAGTTGTGATTTCAATACTGTCACCAGACACCGTGGCTGAGAGTCAGCTTAGGTGCATGCAGTTGGCCAGGATCATCCTGTACAACCTGTGCTTGGGGTCCAGGCTATCAGATCATTTCAAGTTACAGAACAGGAGTCAGGCTTCAGAGAACTGGCTGAAAGGATCTGATGTTTGAAAAGAGGCCAAAAAGTTAGCTCAGCTCTAACAGAAAACCTTTTCTTATTCATCTAACACTTAGCATTCCCCTAAAACAGCAGGAGCAATTCATTAAGATTCCCCTTCTGCCGTGATGGGGGTGGTGATTTAAAAGTAGAATATCCAGAATTCAGTATCCTAAGTTTTATCTGTGAACAGAGATATGTCACCAAGTATATATTCTTGTTCCCACCTCCATAAAATTCAGCCTATTGAAATACACAGTGCTGCATTACTCACTGCTAGTGGAACTAAATTAAGAGTGTGAAAGACATTCCTTTCATCTTCACCCAGGAAAACGTCTTGACTGAACTTCTCAAGTTTGTCTGTTCTTTGCCATGTTTTTCTGGCTTTCTAATAACAGCAGGGCAAAGCTGAGATGAAGGATAAAAGCCTGCCCTTGGGGATTCAAGGGATGTCTGCTAGCTCACCAGGCCTCTGGGAATGACACAGCCTGGTAGGAAGTCAACTACTTGAGTTTGCAAAACGATTTTAGGGCTCTTCTGGAGGAAACAAACAAAAAGTCCAAAGAAAACTAAGCAAACTGAAAACCACAAGAGAAAGTTTATGCCAAGTATTAAAGACAAAGTTTACATGCAGAGAATTCAGTAACTGAAAAAGTATGATTCTCACAGCTACAATAAGCTGGTTATTTCAAGACCATTAGGCATGAGGGAGACATGAAATAAGATGCAAACTGAGATGACAGCACCTTCTGTATTTCCTCAGAGACAAAATGCTCGTTGACTTAAACAAGCACTGAGAAAAGAATCACCTGGACCTCTGCACTGTGCTCCCCACCCTTCTGCTGATCTGGGCACAACCATGCATGCAGAGAAATATTTGATGTGAAACAGGTAATAGCCCAAGAAAGAGAACACATGGATTTACCTGCCTGGGGAGCAGGTAAATCCATGTGTTTAATTTCTAGACTTTGGTGTGTTTGGCTCCCCAGGCCTAACATGCCAATGAGATAATCTGCATAAAGTTATCTAGGTTCTGCCAGGGTGCATGAAAATTATATTTATTAGTAAAAGATCTGTCTGCATCCACTTTTAGTGCTGGAGGTGCCCAGGGATGCAGTGGGAGCCCTCTTGGGATGGTCCCTGCTTTGAGATGATGAATTGTGAGGAATTCCTACCTAAAGAAAAGGACTGAAGTGAGTGCTGGCTGCTTCTCCCCTATTCCCTTATTTCCCAGGGAAACAACAGGAGATGAAAAAGCTCAAGAATTGGAGTTGAAAGATAAACTTGAGCTACTTAAACTGCTCAAGTTAAGTTAGGGAAGAACACAACACATGAATTTAGGAGATGATTCTTTGCTGGAGTGTTTACAGAGCAAGGCTGGATCAAGCTCATCTGTACCCCCTGCTCAAAGTGACATTTTCCTTCTGAGTCACAGATACTGGGAGTTATGGCCTGGGGACCCCAGGGGACAACAGGCAATGCAGAAGCATCATCACAACTGCTAAAAGCCCAACTTTTGCCTGCATCCACACCCTGCTGCTGCTGCCTCACAGTTAGTGCAAGTACCTTTATCAGGGCTGACAGCTTTTTATTGCAGGGTGACTCTTTCCTCCCAAGAAGAGCTGATGATCAGCACAGACCTTGGTGATGGATGCTGAAAGCCAGTCCTGGTCAAACTTAGCAAAGTGAGTGCTACAGGATATGATCCCTTACTCCAGGCAAAAAGCAGCACTCTAGGGACAGGGAAACAAGGCTTAGCAGCAAGGCAAGGAATGTGATACCCAAATCCTGTGTTGTGCACTGGGATGTAGGTATAATTGCTAATATGAACACAGAAGTCAGACACCTAGAAGGTGTAAGGGGCAACTCATGGCTTGTGCTGGAGAATCAGAGAAAGAAAAAAGAACTGGATGGCCACAAAGTGCAGTGTGCATTCCTCTGGATGCAGGCACCAGTTCCCCAGAGCAGCACTTAGGAGGTGCAGGGCAGAGATCCCCAGGTCTGAAGGAGGAGCAGCCATTCACCACTGACTTAAGGGAGCTTCTCTACAGCTGCATTTGTTTAAAGTCCCTGGAGCTACACCCTTGAATGCTGCTGGAGAGTTTAGTGCAGTAGTGCCTGTTTGGTGAACAGGCCAAGCAAAACTCTGCCCCCCTGGCTTCCAGGGCACCTGCCTGAAGCAGAGTCTTAAGGGCAAAATGCAAATAATTGATAAACAACTGGCTGAATACAGATGAGAAAGCAAAAAGAAAAAAAAAATTAGTGTCAGCTGGAGAGATGCAGGAGGGGATGATGGGGTGAGTGATGAGTAGGAGAGAGACTTAGGAAAGGAGGAATGAAGGGTCAGCATAGGAGAGCAGGAGGTGATCATCAGAGGGAAACATGAGGAGTGCTGTTAAAAAGTATTTTTAACAAAAAGTGGTGCAATTAAGGTAGTGCTCAGCAATGGCTGATGAAAGCAGGGAAGGCATTGAATGGATCTGCTCTCCAGCTCATCGAGAATGGCCACAGGGCATCACTCTGGGCTTAGGGATATGGAGCTCCATGGTTTTAAAGACAGCTGCACACTAGTGCCTTATTCTTTCCTCCACCCTGGGGGAAACCTTGGGAGGCACACAGGGAGGTGACACAAAACAAAGGGAACCCTCACAGGTTTTGCCTACCTTCTGCAACAGGAGAGAGCCTGAATACTTAGTCACAATGGAGTACAGCTCCCCACCAAAGGCATCTGCCCAGGACTTCACCCTAAAAAAGGCCAAAAGAAGGAAAACCAGTGTTAATAAGTCCAAATCTGCAGAGCTGGTTAGACTGCAGAGTTTTCTTCAGACTGGTAAAACTCTATTATCCTGAGCACAAACCCCTCTATTTCTCCAAGCCACTCTCCAACAGTGGCAATGTTTTGTCCCCAGACTCCAGCCAGCCAAGCAGCAAGGCAGGAGACAGTGCTGCCCTGGGACATTCCAGCCAGGGGATTGGGGAGCAGGGAGAAACACTGAGTTCTGCTGGTCTCAGTCACTGTGCTCGGCCTTGAATTTGTCCAACCTAACTTTAGACATGGAAATTTGGTCTTAGATAGCATCTGAGCTCCTTCTGTCGCTAGCAAAGGGAAATAAATTGCTTTCTGCAGACACCTATTTGTCTCTCCTGACAGGCCCTGGGGTGAAGGGCTAGACACCCAGTGCCAAATCTGCTGAAGAGAAATAAGTGTCAGGACTTAGAGAAGGTGCCATGATTCACCCCTTGGATTTTCAGCCTTTGGATTCAGCTCCTCCAGCAGAGCAGGCCAGAGACTGATGAGCCAGCCAAATTCCCTGCTCTCACTGGCAGGGCTGCTGCTTGATAATGCCACAGCTGATTATGCACATTGTCACTGTAAAGCACCCCCAACTTGTGCCATCCTGGAAATAATGGAGGGCAGTGATCCCACGTGGAGAACATTCAGATGTTGAGGAGCAGCCTGAACACTGAGCCACCCAAATCAAAATAGATGGCTCCCAAAATTGACAGAGCACTTCATCAGCACTTACACAAGCCATGCTAGGCAGCTCCCTCAACAAGGATTCACTTAAGAGAGATTTATTTAATGCAATGAGTGGCCTTCTCCACTTACACTTATTTATGATAAGTGCAGAGTCTTACCTACAGCTTCCAGGGGAGTTCTTTGAGTCCCAGGCAGGCTTTAACCTCAGGGCCTGATTTCCCAGTGCGCTGCACCACAAATAACACACCACTACAGAGATGAGCTCAGGAGAAAAGCCAGCACAGCAATGGTGGAATAACCACAAGAGCTCACTTCTACCTAGGAAAGCCTGCTTAGACTCCCCTCTTGCACGCAGGAACACACAGGCTTTTTTAAACACACAGGATGATTTGGAGCAAACACAAAGCTTCAGCTCTGCACCTCTTCTCACGGCTATAAAAAAGCATGAGAGAGTGGGTGCCTTTTAAAATCAATCCTTAATTGGCAATGAGGCATTCATATTTAACCACTCAGGGTGAACTGGCACCAGGTGAAGTCAATTCATTTTCTTCTTTTTTTTTTCTTTTTTTTTTTTTTTCATTGTGCTCTGCATCTTATTTGCAGAGCCAGAGCTTTTATCTCACTATTTCATCCTTAGAGAAAAAAGCATACAGATATTTTCTAGGAGACCAGGATTTATTGGGCTATATCACAGTTATTCTAGCAAGCCTGGAATAAAAGAGGAAACAGGGTCCCATGGGATGCTTTCCTGTTTGTTGTAGTAGTGACTAATCATTCCCTTAGATATGAGGATCTCTGGATCAACATTTAAATTGATGCCCATCTGCTGCTACTGGCTTTATAAGTTTTATGGACAAGATGTTTTGTGCTGAATTTAACAAATATTCTCCAGTCTCCTTGCCTTTTACTGTAGAAAAAGAAAACCTAAACATGAAGGGATAGTAATTTTAGGAGGGATGTTTATTTTTACCCCATTTCCCTCCCCTCACCTCTGCTTTGTGTCATATGTGTAGTGTGCCCCTGCTCCTTCCAGCCCTCAACATTCTTCAACCCAGCAGGGTGGAAGAGTCTCTGGTGTTAACTTCTGATTAGTGGCTGCAGTTGAGCAACTTCTTGAACTTCCAGCAACAGCAGGATTTGAATAAAAAAGGGGTTTGTATAGTTTTGGGATGTGTCCTCTGGCTCAGGGACTGGTATTGCTTCTGGTCTCAAAGCAGAGGAAGAATGAGGCACAAAGAGAGAAGGACCAAAGAGAGGGGCAGAGACTGGCAGCTCTGGGGGACTGGTTAGAAAGTTAAGGGGCACAGAGGAATGAGAGGGCTCAGAGGTCTCAAATCCCTGTGTTACAGGGCTAAAGTTTGTGTCATTAAACATATCTGGTGGCATTTCATGGAAGTTGCAAAGTAGGAAAGTGAAGAGGCTGAAATACACTGGCATTTTCATATTTAAAAGACAATTATTTGCCAGGGAAATGAGCAACCTTAGAATACTGGGAAATTAAGGGCAGCCTGCTGAACTTAAATAGGTTCCTTTAATTTTTTTCATAAACAAGCAAGAGAAAAGGTCAGTCTGAAATTCATCAGCTTGCAGAGAAATTTCTTTTAAGGTCTCTGGCTCTGTCCAGCTCGGGAGCAGGTGTATAAAGGCAACAGGAGCAGCCTAAAGAGGCCACACCAGGTTGATCTTTGCCTCTCCCACCAGCATTTCCCAGAGCTTCCATTACCCCAAAATAAGCCAGCCCCAACTCCTCACCACTACTGAGCAGAGCTGTGTCCAGCCGGGAAGAAGAGGTGGTTTGTGTGCCGAACTGGCACCCCAGAAGCATCACTAGGAACTGACTGAGCAGATTTTTGCACTGCTGGAGTCAGAGAGGAGCGGGCTCTGGAATGAGCTGGCAGTGATCCAAGCACGATGCAGCAAAGCCAGACACGGCTTGGGGAGCAGCACAGCCCGACTGAGCCTTGTGTCACCTCACCCCGCCTGAACCCAGCTGCTGCTTGAAGGACTCTGCTTTTGTGTCCCTAAAATGTCCCCGTGTAACCCATGAAACAGAGCCATTTTCTGCTGACTTACTCCCTCTGGGCCTCTGGCCAATGTATTTCCCTGCTGAAATTTCATTTCAAAAGGGCGACTTTTGTGTTTTGGTTAAATTCATGAGTGGATTTGAAACACCAGGGATTAATTCAGCCATTGCTCTGGTTTTAGTACCAGAGGAGAAAAGCTCTGTTTCTATTGTTTATTCTTCATTCTTGTACAGGAATAAGTTCCAAATTGTGCAAAGTGACGTAAATCTCTTTTTTTCAGTATCACATTATAACGAAACACATCAGAAAAGGTTTTGGTCGGAGATTGTCTGCCTCTAATCCCTGCTCTTGTATTCAGTGGCAAGAACAGCAAAAAGGACAGGCTGGCTTCTAAATGCCAGAGGCTTCAATGCCAAAAGGTATTCATTCCTATGTGGTATTTATCCTGGACATAGAAAGTTGATTTGCTTGGTTTGAAGTTGGCAGAAGTTGGATTTCATCCTGTGTAACCTCTGTGTCCTTTCTGTGAAACCCAAATCAGAAGCATTTTTGCTGGGGAAGGGCTCGATAGTGCAAGAATAGAATTGGCAGCAAAGATTCCTGAGACCCTCTTGGATAATGTCAGTGCAGCCCCTGGGCAGATGGGCTGTATTGGTGGCACATCTGTAAGTGCCTTATTGGCAATTTTTGAATAAAAAACGTTTCCCCAAACGCAGGAAAGTGCTTAAGCTGACTTGAGTTGATTTTTCAGATGTTTCCTCCTCAAACTGCCTGGCAGTGTTGTCTCTTCTCCAGACCAAGCTGCTGTCCTGCACCCACAACCCTGTCCCAGCTCCCCAGAGGCTGCCCCACAACAGCTTTTACCAACGGCGGCACTGACATTTCTAATCCTTAAAGGATTTAACTCGTCCAAATCAGCTTAACAAGGTGAAGTTTTTATAAACTGGGCTTGCCGAGAGCTCTTGGGCTCCTGGGGGGCTGCCAGCGCTGCTTTGCTGGCGGGGAGCTTTCCGGCAGTGACGGTGCTGGAGGAGCCGCTTGTCACACAGACACACACAGGCTTTGGAGCATTGCAAACCCAAGGTTCGCAAACCAAAAACCCCAAAATATGCATCTAGAGTCCCTGCATGTGCAGTGCATGCACAAACCACGGCTGGGTGTGCTTTGTATTGCAGCTCAGCTTCTCATTCCTTCCCTCCGGAGCTCTAGGGAGGGCCATTACGCCTGTTGTAGAGAGGTGGAGCCAGCACCAGCAAGAAGCGCTGAGGCCTCTTTCCTCCATTCAGCCTCGCTCACTAACATCCTCTGACAGCCACACAGGTGAATAAACACGGCTGTGTGCTTTACCCAGGCCCTTTGCAGCCAGCACTGATCCAGACCAACGCAAGGGACCAGAGCTTTGGAGCTGCAAACCTTGCTCTGCACAAAGAGGTGCATCATCACTCAAACACCCCGTGTGCACCTTCCCCAGCCAGAACCTGGCCAGGGCTGTGCATCCCCTGGGTATTCGTGGCATCCTGAAACCCAGCAGCGCCCACTGAAACCACTCTGCTCAACTGGGAGCTGCCAAACTGGGGCCACTCCCGTCTGCCTCCATGGTGGGATCTCTGCAAGTTACAGCAGCGACAGCGAGGTTTTATGAACGTGTCTTTAAACTGTTTTTGCCTTCTGCTGCCCAGTGCATTAAGCAGAGCATTAATAGATGCCAAAATACTTAACCAAAGAGATGAGTTGCTAGCTTGAGGAGTGAGGAGGAAGAGGCATTGCATCCTAGCCTAGACCTGGACATAGAATTGGTGGCTCCCATGTCTGTGCCCTCTGCCAGGAGCCAATGCAGGGCAGTGCCAGCTACCGGAGCCATGTGTCCCTCAGGAGCACCCTGTCCCCGCCGCTCCTGCCACTGTCGGGGAGGCAATTCCCACCCGCACCGCCCGTGCACACAGCAACACTCACGTCTCCAGTGGGATCTTCGTCTGGGCCCTGGCACAGGGCGGCAGGCAGAGCAGACAGAGCATCATCCACGGCACGGCCCAGGGCCCCATCCTGCAGGCACCGGCCATCAGCAAGGGCTCCGGCCGGCGGTATGCGGAGGCTCCCGGCCGCTCCTGCTGCCCTGAGGGAGCTCCCCGGCGGCCCCCGCCATGGTGCCGGCCTGGGAGCCCTGCTGGTGAGGCGCCGAGGCCCGGGGGCACCGCAGCCGCCTCTGCCCCGGGAGCGCCGCCGCGGCTGCCGGGCGCCGTCGGGGGTGTTCGGCCCAGGGCACGGAACCGTGTGGGAGTTGCGGCCCGGTGCGCACCCACGGGTGTGGAGCAGCTCCGGGTCCGATCAGGGGTGCGCACCCACGGGTGTGGAGCAGCTCCGGGTCCGATCAGGGGTGCGCACCCACGGGTGTGGAGCAGCTCCGGGTCCGATCAGGGGTGCGCACCCACAGGTACGGAGCGGCTCCAGGCCCCGGTCAGGGGTGCGCACCCACGGGTGGCGATCGGCTCGGGCCCCTGTCAGGGGTGCGCACCCACGGGTGAGGAGCGGCTCCAGGCCCCGGAGCGGCCGCGCCAGGAGGGAGCTCGGCGCTGGGAGCTGCAGCGGCTACGTAATCCCCTGCCAGCCCTTAATCCTCTCGGCAAGCAGCAGCAGCCGCAGATTTAGGGAAGTGGAGTGGGATAAAATCACCCGGGATTACTCTGATTTCTGAAGACGGGTCTTGGCTTCTCCAGCCGGAGGTCAGGCCGTGCCTGCTTTAAAGGGGTCGCATCCACATCCCCCAAACCTTTCCCAGAGCTTTGATCTCTGCCTGGCGGGGCCTCCCCGACCTGCAGGATGCTGGCGGGTCCCTCCGGCTGGTTGTCCCAGCGTTATCTCCTGTCCCAAGGGGATCGGGGGAACCCTGAAGGTACCAGCGGGTCCCTGCTGGCCCCTGCCCGGGGCTGAGGTTTGCTCAGGGGCGATGAGGCCGAGCAGAGCATCCAGGACAGCTCCGAGGCGATTGCCAAGGCAATCTCCTTCCAAACCACGGCTGTGGGTCTCTGGCCAGAGCAGAGGAGGGAAAATGAGCAGTGGAAAGCAAAAGTGACACAAAAGGAAGGGCTCTCTCTGCCAGTTTCAACTGATCACCTCCTAATGTGAATGATTATTTATTAATAGCCAGACCTTTCAGTTTGGCCAACATTCACTTGAGATTGCCATCCCCTGGTCTGTGTCTGGAGAGCAATGAATCAAAGGAGGCCAATTGCTGAGCCTGATGAATGGCAGGAAGCAGCACACTGCACACTTGGATGAGGGACACATTGTGGAAGCTCATTATCATCATAAGAAGTATGAATTATAAATAACTACAGATATGGCAGCAGAAAGAGCATAAATTACTGCTTCAACCTGTTGAACAGCTAGGCTCTATGGCTATGAATTAAGCCATTTATTACAGTACCTTCCAATCATCTTTGGCACATTTACAAATGGCTTGTTTAATGTAAAATGCAAATGTTTAATGTAAAATGCGAAGCCACACTAGATTGTTAGTTTTTCTCTAAGGACATGGAGGGGGAAACTGGCTGTCAAAGCACTGAAATAAAATTAAGGCCCATAGTATAGATGACAACTATTAGGAAAATAACTGAATCCTGGCCAAAGCCAGCACAGATGCAGTTTAAATGGGATAATAGAAGTGACAAAGGAAATACCGAAAAGGGAATAAAACCAGGAAATATTGAATAGAGGTTAAATTGTATGATGAAGAGGCTGAAAGCCTGTGGTAAGGAATTAAGTAATTCCAGGAATAACTCACCTCAGGATAGGATGGTTTTGTCATTTATTACAATATTTACTCCAGACAATGTCTTACTGAGAATTACAATCTTCTTCATGCAGAAGCTGTGGGCCTGGAGGGCATAAATTTCTCTTATGTTTTTAAGTCTGTGCAAAGGGTTTCGTGGGAAAGTTAAAATGGTTCTTTCTGACCTTAAAATCTACAAAAGAATCAATTTCTACACAACAAACACTCCAGAGACAGTGCCTTTAGCACATCACATGGCTGCACAGCAGCTGCCCGAGCCAGCTTTGGAAGGCAACAGGCAGAGCAGATCTGGGCCCGTGTAATTCACCTCTCCCAAGTGGCCAAAATGTGCAGCCTCCTCCTGCCCCTGCAGCTGGAAAATAGGAGAAAATTGCTCTTAGAGGAGCTGGGAAGACTGACAATGAAGGCTTCATTTGTCTGTGCTTACCAGGATTAAAACTGAGGGGTGGCACCCAGGGTGACAGGCTTCCCTGTCTGGATACTTGAGGGAAGAGAGGATAAAAATTCACATACTGAAAAAAAAAATCTGAAATGAGATCTGAAGGCAGGAGCATCAATATTTTAGATAACATTTTTTTCTCCACTTTGCAAGGAGCCATATAAATTGTTTTTGTGAGTGATTTTTGCAGGATCTCTTCAGTGTGCTGCTTGCAGCTGGGACCCAGGTTAATCCAGATGGGTTCTGGCAAGAGCTCTTGTCTGGGTGTGTTTGGTAACCCCTGAAACATTGATAGAAAAGGCAATGAGACAGCAGCACGCTGAACTGGGAGATCCAAATCCCTTTATTTGGATTTATCTCATTTAGTGGATATATCTCACTTAACCCCTTAATGATCTAAAATTGCAAGGAAGTAAGATTGGAAGATTAAATGAAAATAGCACTGAAAACTGAAAACCCCAGGTGCCTGGAGGGGCCTTAATGGGATTAGTGTGCATCCAGTTGCTTCTGCAGGGCTCAGCCTCCACCGTGTGTGAGCACAGTTGGAGCAAGGGAAGGAGATAACAGCAGGGGCTGACTGGGGAAAAAGAAAATGAAATCTGTGAGAAAGAATGAAAGCAAATACATAACAAGGAGTGAGAACTTAAAGCTGCAAGAGGTGAGCAAGTGCAGCAATTTAGAGCTACATTTGCAAAACCATGAGGCAATAAAAAAAATACCAGTGTGATTTTGTGCTGTAAACACAGGCAGGGGAGAGATTTACCTGCTCTATTTATTTCTGGTTAGACTAAAGCCAGAGTTTGGATTATCATGTTATGGGAAGAGACTGGCAAATGTTATGACCAGGAAAATAACAACTATCACCAAAAGACTGGTTAAGAAGTAAAGTCTCACAGTGGGATACATAGGAGGAGAGTGTATGTAAAACAAGCCATGATGGGAATAAACAATGTTTATTCTTTGTTCCCAGCAGATGCATTTGTCTGAGATTGTAACCTTGTGCCTCTCATTATCTCTTGATGGGGCAACTTAGAGCATCTGGGCACAAAATCTCCTTTTCTACCCTGGTCAAATACTCTGCTTATGAGCCTGGGTTTGAGCTGGTGTCTCATTGAGGAGACATGGGGAGGGTGTCTCTGCCTTGTGTGAGCAGGTGTGACCATTCCCTGGGGTGGTGTTTGCCAATACCACAGAACCCAATCTCTCTCGGTCCCAGCAGCTGCCAGGGGAGGGGATCCTTGCCAGAGGCAGTGGTGGAAAAGTAATTTTAGTCATGGTTTTACTGACTGGCCATGCAGATCTCTTGGCATCGAGTTTCAGTGCTGTGGAGAGTTAGCAGCCTCTGCAGAGGTGTGGATTTGGTGGGAATGGGAAGGAGCTGCTCCTGCACCAGTGGTGGTGCTGTAGCTGGGCCAGGGGAGGTGTCCCCAGCTGAGTGCTGCCCTCCCAACCCACCTGGTCCCATCAGCAGCTCTGCATTCCCAGATGAGCTCTGGGAAGCAGGAGGATTTGCACCACACATGTCCTCCCAGAGCCCCCATCACACCCATGGGCTCTGTACATTTCTGCCTGGACACCCATTCATCTGCAAGCCACATGCTCTCCCTGCAGTTTATAGAAGCAGCCACATAGGTGTCATATTAATTAATGCCTTCAGCTGGTTACTTTGCCTTTTTTCCCTTTTTAGTTTTTTTTTTCCACAGCTCCGCTCTAAATTTAGACTTGTTTAAATACTCCAAGATGAAATTAGCATTTTTTTTTAAATTTGTTTTTGCTAGCAGCATTTTAAACCCTCATCAGACACAGTGTTCTGAGCAGTAGGAAATTCAGGGCACAGAGGGAGACACCAAGGGAGAGCAGAATGCACAGGAAACAAAAAGCACTGGAGCATCTTCCCACCACCCCTGAAGCCATGGCAAGGAAAAGAATGAATTAAAAAAAAAAAAAAAGGAAAATAGAAAAAGAAAAGGAAAAGTAAGTGAAAGCAGATGCTCTGTTTGGGGAGAACTGTGAGCAGTTCTCCCCCACAGGAATGCAGCTTTCCTGAAAAAGCAGACAGAGGGAAAGTGAACTTTATCCACTATCAAAGGGTTAAACTTAATCTTTTACATTTCAAGTTCACCTGAAGGAACTTGATTAAGAGAAAGGGAAATCCCATTTTAAAAGAGATTAAAGCCTTTTGTGATAAACTGCCTGCACTATAACAGCTTCCTTGGGGAGGAGGCTTTGCTCTGTGGGGAGCCCCAGGAATCTTGGTGCATCAAGTGCCTGAATAAATGGTGGCAGTCATTCTGCCAGTATGTGCTGCAAAGACACTTGACTCAGTGCACTTCTAGCAACATCATCTATGCTGCCAAATCCTGTGTACTCGAGGTATGATGCAATGACCCTGTTTGGGGAACACGCTGCAGATCCCTCCTTCTCTCTGCTCACTGTGTTAGTGAGGGCTCAGGATTTTGCAAGGTTATCAGGACAGAGGTACTCAGGCCAAATTAAAGTTGTTCCAGCCTGGCAGGGCTACAAAAAAGGAGGGTCCCTCCTCCATCTGTTGCACTGTCAGGGTCAGCAGGTGGGGAAGGCACAGAGATGAGTTCATAGAGATCATAGATGCCTTTATGCTCTGATGTTACTGGTTCACCTACTTGCTGAAATCCTGATAAGGATTTATTAGGTCATGGCTGTAGGGTGTTTTGGAAATACAATAATTCTCTGAGCTCTTGCAGGGGGAGACAGCAGAGCCTCCAGTGCCAAGGACCCTCTTCTGTCCTGGCAGTGATCTGCAGGGACAAAGCAGCAAAGCCCCACGCTTCCCTGCCCTCCCCTGATGTGTTTGGATGGCACTGCCAGTTCACCAGGGAGGTTTTCTGTTCCCTGGCAATAGGGGTGGCTCAGGGAGGCCGTGGAGCTGGGCTGCAGCACTCTGCAGGCCTCTCTGTGGTGATCCAGGCATGGAACATCTGCCTGTCAGGGAAGATGGCATCAGCACAGCTGAGCTGCCTCTCCCCAGCGCAGCACTGAGGGCCAGGGGCTCTCCGTCTGTGGGCTGGCACAGCACTCGTGCCTCATCCTTGGGGAAGCTGCTGCACACTGCCACGGCATAAATAAATGGAAATGGCTGGGCAGAAAGATTTTTTTTTTCATCTTTCAGAGGTTGAAAATCTTTGAATCTTTCATGCTAATTTTTGTCCTGCCGATACTGAGTGTTCAAGCAAGACCTGTTGTAGAAACGTGTATCAGAATTTACGGAATATTCAGAACTCAATTAAAAAAAAAATCTTAGAAGTCTTATTATTTCTTTTCCCTTCCTTTTGATTCCACAGAAGGCAGAAGCTTTGCCAAAATTCTAGGTCACAAATGATAACATTTCATGCTTTTCTCCTTTGAAAACGAGACCACTTTTTTTTCCCTGCAAAAATCAGAGGCGATCAGTTTCAGTGTGATTAAAGATAAAAGCTGGGCTTTGGATACATTTTACCACACATTGATGTAGGTGTAGATAAAACCAGTCCATTCTTTCATGAATATTAATGAAAACATGTTTTGTGATTTTAGGCAACCATCAATTGTTATTAAAAATACCCTGACAGTTCTGAAGAAGAGAAAGAGGTGGGGGGAGGCTCTCTGCAAAAGGCTTTCCACATCCAATTAACACCGTTTTGTGTTTTGCTGTGAAATTACCCTGTAGTGAGTGTGAAAGGTGCTTCCCTGACCTCCAGCTGCTCAGCGGGCTGGCAGGGAATGGTGTTCACCCATCCAAGCATGGCAGCACAGGCTCTGCTCCTTTTAAACTCTTTTAACCTCTGGTTACAATTCAAGTCACTTCCCGTCACCCTAAATTGCCTCCGACTCCGTAATTAGCTCAGTCACCTGCCAGCTTCCATAACACACACTCCTCCTTCCTCCCTTCGACATCTGACAGCATCCTGCTCTGCCAGCAGCTTTCAAACAGATTTCCCCTCCACCCCAGGGCCTTCGGTGCCACGAGCCTGCCCTGAAAGGATGAAGATACAAATCACGTTGTGCCCAGGAGGATCATTAAATGCCTTCTTTGATTTCCTTCAAGGAGCACAAATGAGCTCAGGAAGTGAACCAGCGTGTTTGCTGCCAGCATTTTTTGGTTGTTGTTGTTGATGTTTTTGAGCCCCCCTCGGTGTGGGGTGATGGAGCTGGTCCCTCCCTCTGCTGGGTGAGGAATCTCCAGCTCTCAGCCATCTCCTCCCGAGGTGGGTGCTGGCTAAGGAGATTGCCAGCCCCAGGACAGAGTGGTTCCCAAGGATTCAGCCTGGTCTGGGGACATACTATGGAAGGTGTAGTAGTGTGCAAAGCCTGAAAAAATCAGTTTTTAGCAGCCTGGCTCCTTCTGCTTCCCCCCACTGTTGTCAGCATCTGGGCAGCACATGAGACAGGCAGGAGAGAGAGAGAGAGGGAGAGCTCAGCAAAGGGCTGGGTCAGGGACAGAGCAGCCTGCTGCACGCTGGAGATAAAACCAAGAACTGTGTCCGCCCTCCGTGACAAAAACTGGAATGTAGGACTGAAAGAGGTATTAATAAATAATATTATATATATATATATATATATATATATATAATTAAATATAAAATTTTAATCGAGCAAATATTTCTAAATTTTGTGTTGTAAGAAAGGAAATTTCTATTCCAACTTATGATGTCTGTCTCAAGTCATCTTTCATTTGCCAAAGCTGCACTCCAGCTCCTGCCTTCTCATTAGTGCAGCCTTGAGGCTGAAGTTTACATCTTCCTGAGCCAGAGGCTCCTGAAGTTTCAAACAGAAGCCAAACAGTTGTGCCCCGAGGGATTCCTTCACAGGAAATCTGATGTGCATAAAGTAGGCAGAGCAGGCACTGAAATCTCATTAGTGATGGTTGCTTGCTGCAGCTCTGACCTTGGCTTAATTCGTTCAAGTGATGCTGGAGTTAATTGGCGTTCTCAGTTTGGAGTGATTCCCTTTTACAAGGGCAGTTTAGGCGTGGATCTGCTCTGCTGGCCAGACCTGTAACTCCCCTAGACAGAAGAAGCATTACCTGGCTTGTACTTGTGCTCCAGTGTCTGGTGTCACAGTCTGACAGGCACTGAGCTACCTCATGGCAGCCCCTGAGTGTCACCCAGGGCGGGAGGGAAACCAGCACCAAACACAGCAGCTGGGTCTTCAGCAGATCTTGTCACACAGCCTCAAGGCTCCTCCTGCTCTGTCACCAGGCACAGGGAGAGCTACTCCTTCCAGGACACTCCACCTGCTCTCCTGCTCCAGCAAATGCTCAGCCTGCACCTGGCTCATCTGGGAGGTGAATTCCTGGGACTGGCTATGGCCCTCTGTGCTTGCCAGGAAGCACACAGGGCCAGAGACACAGCACTCCTCATCCTCCTCATCCTCCCTCATCTTCCTCATCCCCCCTGGAGATGGGAGCTATCTGTGCCCAGGATTCCATAAGTCCTTTCCTGGGCCACCTTCAAAGTATGCCCTGCTGGTCAGCTTACTGGTCAGTTCTATCCCATCCCTGGAGCGCCATAATTTTCTATTTGCCTTCCAGAGGTTTTTCCAGAGCTCTGCTGGTATTTTCTCCTAATAGCTGTTTTCACCAGCTATTTTTTTCTCATCTACCCAGGCAGAAGCAGCAACTGGAAAGGTTATTCAGTTCCAAAGCCTTCCCTCCAAGGATGGACTGCAGAAGCAAAGGGCAGGCTGGTGTTCTTTCTCTTCTCACCAACCTCTTTTGAGGGTGATCAGGAAAGAAAGGAGCTCACTGCTTTCACAGTCCTCCCAAAACTGGGGGGAGTCCAGCAGACTTCCAAATTCCAGAGCATTCTGGTCATACTCAGGCTAAAAGATTAAAAAGGGATAGCCTTACACATCTAGTATGGAATAAGATGGAAGCAGAGAAGGTTGATGTGACCAGACCTCTTAGAATCCATTGCTTAGGAGGGCTGAGAAATCCAACAGATTAAAAGAGCCATGGAGGCCTTTTCCTGCTTTTTGGCAGGGCAGACACTGATTAGCTGGATTCAGTACACTGCTGAACGTGCTAGCCAAGGAGAAAATTGATATTAGCTCCAGAAAACAGCCACTTGTGCCATGGCAGCTCAGGGCCATGAAGGTGTAGAAACAAATGCAGAGAGCACAGGAGCGAGCTGAGTTTCTGGGCAGGGGTTTTGTGGAGATCAGGTGAGCAGATCCTGTGCCCTGTAGTCAGGAGGATGTTTGGATGTTTTATCACCCACAGTGGGTTGTTTTCAGCAGTGCTGAGCAGTCTGTTCCCTAGCACATGAAGACTGGGGTGGCCAAGGGCAGAAACAGACCTCAATAGCTCAATAGCCCATCCTGTTCTGGCAAAGTCATGTTTGGGAGGAAGGAGCTACAACAGAAAGTTTTGCCTTTTTCTTTCCAAGTGAAAATGGACTTTTTGTAATTCTGGTCTTTTCTGAAATGACAGTAGCAATTGCTCACCTCTGGACAGATCATCAAAACCCCTTTCAGACTCCCATTATGCTGCTGCAGTCATCAGGCAAGAGGAAAACATTTCTAAGGAAGAAGCACAACAACAGCTTTGACAGCAGCACGTCTCAAATCGCATCAGAGACTCAGAGCAGAGCTAATGGGACAGGAAGGATAATGGGAATCTTGCACCAACTGGTCTC
Source organism: Molothrus ater (assembly GCF_012460135.2). NCBI lineage: Eukaryota > Metazoa > Chordata > Aves > Passeriformes > Icteridae > Molothrus > Molothrus ater. The sequence continues at coordinate 67,549,211 of NC_050482.2, forward strand.
CTTGGTGTCATCTTTGTCACACAGCTGGAGACAGCATATTTGGGAGCAACTGTAATTTATTTTTTGATCAATACAGGAGCTGCATATGAAAACAGTCTTGCTGCTCTGGTCACTCCCTGCTGGCTTTGTTCATTTCCCTGGCCTAGAGCAGGCTCAGGGCACGCCAGGCTGCCACGTGCCAGCCACTGGGATGCTGCAGAGCAAGGGACAGGGAAGGGATTCCTGCTGGGTGATACAGCACCTGCAAAGGGAAAGGAATATAATATCAGAAATCCTGCATTTGTCTGGACTAATTTTTGGTTGCTAGGCTGCTGCTGTTGCCTCTGTCTGCTCCTTGCTTTTTCCAGTTTTCGGTGCTTACACAACATGCTGATCTCTTTACAAAGGGCTGGGTCTGGGAAACAGAGCAGTTTGGGCTGGACTGAGGGATTTCTCAGTTGGCTGCAAACAAAAATGAAGTGTTGGGAGAGGAGTGAAGCCCCAGTGGGGTGTGACTGAGCATCAGTCTCTGCCTTTGCCTCTTGACTTCTGTGACCTCTATACATACATCTGTTATGGAACTGCTCCTCATGTCCATTTTAAGTGGGGTAATGTTTCCTTCTCTCTCCTTTAGAAGGGTAGTGTGTATAAAAAGCACTTTGAGACACTTCTATCTAGCTATTTATATAAATGCACTTGTAGAGCAATGTTGAAGACATAAAAGATATATGTAAGAAATAGAAGTCTTTTAAAAATCATGTTAAGAGTTCTCATCCGAGGAGGATTATGAAATCATCACTTCCAGAAAAGGAGCAGAGCACTTCAGGTTAAATACCCAAAGAGTGTTGGTGCCTCTCTATTCTGTATCTGAACCTGCCCTGTTCCCCTCCCCACCTTCTGTCTGTCCAGGCCTCCCTCAGCACAGGGTAATTAAGCAGCTTGTTATGGTGTGGTGAGAAGAGCTCCACTTCTATCCTCCTGTCACCTCCTAAACCGATATTTTATCTCTGAGACCTTCCCACTTCATAACCCGCTTGCTTCAAGGTGTGCACAGCAGAGACACAAGGGCCTCTTGTCTCCATCTCTGGGCATGTGACTGCTCCCTGCACTGACACTGGCCAGCATTTGTCTGCTGGATTTAGCAGCCCTTGCAGTGAGGGATTAGCTGAGTCTCCTGAAATTTAATGCTCTCTAAATTTCTGCTTTTAGCCAAGAAGTGAAAGTTTTCCTTGACTTTCCTTGATTTTGTTTTTTTTTTTTTTTCCAAAACAAAATCATGTTTTGTTTGTGCTCTTCTCTCTCCTTGCTCCCTCTTCTGATTTCCACACCTGCACTTCTGCCCCTAAAGGCGAGCTGAAAATTTCCACCTTTCACACCTCTTTAGAACTATTCACTAATTTCAAAGTCCTTACTGGACTTTCTTGAGTACACAGTCATAATTTCTTCATATTTCTCAAAGGAGTTAACTGGAGACTCCTCAACTTTACATTTCTGCTCGTTCCCTCTGCCTTTCCTTTGATGAAGCTCCTGCTTTATGATCCCTGGAGGGAGTTTTCTCAGAGACAACAATGCTTTTATTTGTTACAGGATTCATCATCTTCACCTGTGGTCCTGCTGACACTCTGAGACATTCCTAGCTGTGGCACACTTAGACATGAAAGGAGCCCGTGGTGATGGCCTGTGCTTGCTCATGGGGTAGACAAGGGTTACAGCATCTCCCTGCAGCTGCTTTGGAGGAACTGGTGATTTTAGCAATTGGGGCAGGGCTAAGGAGCTTGGACGCACTAGGTATTGGCCTTCAGGGGTAAAAAAAGAAGGGAAAGAGGGTGAGACAGCAGAGGCAAGAGGATGATGCTGCTTGCAAGCACACTTCTCTCAGAGATGGGAACTGCAGCCCTGCTGCCAGACTTCCAGCATTCAGGAGGTGATTCCTGAACCTTGGTACAATTCTGCAACTTGGCAGCTCCCCTGATCCAAGCTCTTGGCTGCAGCTCACTGTATCCATGGCAGAGGCCAGGAGAGGCAGGACCTCCCTGATGAGGATCCAGGAGGGGAGCCTCAGGCACAGAGAAACCCTGCTCAGATGAATGAAATGCACTTTGGCTAAGTGGTAGATCCGGGGCTACTGCTCCAGGCAGAAAGCAGGAGCAAGAATTTTGCTGCCTGCAAAGCAGCAGTAAAAATGAAGGAAAACAGAGCTTTTGTTCCCAGCCTGAGTAGCCCTGCTCTGGGAGGGCTGCCAAGAGCCTGCACGCTCCTTTCCTCTCTCCCTCTCGACCTCGTATTTACAGGCAAGCGCTGAAGAAAAACCCACAGGTGGGCAGGGTTCTGAAGTGACACATTAATCATTTCTCTCTCCCTTCTAGGCTGTTTGAGAAGCAGATTTCAGGTCTAGGTGAAGAAATCCAGGATGGGTGGCTGTACCTGCAGACAAAGGGTGTAACAAGAGATGCGTTGCAGCAGCACTTGGGCAGAAAAATGTTAATATTTATGTAGGATCTAACCATGGGATTAACATCCCTCTGTGCACACATTAGCAGCTGTAGGAATACCATCATTTTCCAGAGTTCCCTCACGGCATGGAAGCAGGATACTCTCTTGCTGACAGGAAGATCTCATCCTTTCTATTTCTTTTCTCTTGTTTAGTCACATGCTGGAGGGTTTCTCCTTCTGCCTTTACAGGGCTTACCTTGCTTTTTGTGGCATTTGTGTCCAAATAGAGAGAAAAAGTATTTTAATTAATGTATGCTCCAAATAGCTTAAAAAATGTTGTGTGAGTTTTTTTTTATTACCCGTTTGACTGAAGCTGCTGCTCTCAGAAAATGTGCAGTGACTTCCTATTATGTGCACCAGATATTTATTCTAAATTAATTAATTGGATTTTTTTTATGTCGTTGCTCACCTATTGAAAGGAAGAAACATGGAGATTACTTGAAACTCGAATTTTTTCCACAACAGCTATAAAGGAAAGGCGTTCTTACATTAAACATATTTTCTCCAAATTCTATTCTTTAAAGTGACGTAAAAATCTCCTTTTCTTCTCCACTTTACCATTTCAGTACTTATTTCCTGCTTGTTTCAGTAGTTTTTTTCAGCTATACTTAAAGCAAAGTGGTTCCTGCATTTCACGTTCACTTCCATGCTGGGCAGATTTATATCTGAACACTGTTCTGGTTTGAGGGTACAATCTCCATTAAATTTAAAAAAACCCCACAAATCTGAAGGGCAGATTCACACCACCCTGTGCTGCACTCTGAGGAAAGGCAGGGGCTTGTCACTGTCATATTTTCTGAAAAATCCCTTGCCCAGGATTCTTCTCCTGGGAAGCTGAGAAGCCTCAGAGAAAAAGGAAAACAATTTCTCATTTGCTACTCCTGTGTTTTGCTGCCTTGGAATGTGGTTGGTGATTGTTTATCCAACATGTGGTTGTTTCATTGGTTTCATGTGAATTGTTTTGACTTAATGACCAATCACGGTCAGGCTGTGTTCGGACTCTGGAAGGAGTCACGAGTTTTCATTATCTTTTGGCCTTCTGTAAGTATACTCTGTATTCTTTAGTATAGTTTTAGTATAGCATAACATAACATAACATAACATAAATCAGCCTTCTAAGAACATGGAGTCAGATTGTCAATTCCTCCTCCTTCTGGGGAGCCCAGAAAATACCACAGGGGCTGACAGTGGTGCCAGTGCAGGTTCAGCAGTGGGTGCTGGTGCTGGGGAAGGTGCTGCCCAGGCTAACTTTAGCCCAGACACTCTAATCCCCCTGGCTAAATTAGGTTTGTGCTGAGAGCTGCCCTGGCCACATCCTGTCTTTCCACCGGGTCTGTGCTGGGATTAGGCTCGGGATCAGCAGCTGCCCTGTGGGAGGGACCTGCAAACACTCCTGGATTCCCAGAGCCAGCCAAGGTAGGGGGTACAACAAAGTCACCTTTTGGTACTTGTGGCATTTCCCAAGTCTTGATGTCAGCCAAGAGGCAGAGCCTTTGGATCCCAGTTTCCTCAACACCTCAGTGTTGGGAAGGATGGAAGTTTGACAAGGAAGTCTCACAGATATGTGTGCTTAGCAAAAAGATTTTTGAATGTTGAATCTGAAGAAGGAATAGAAATGAAAGCAAGTTTTGATATAGAAGAAAAGAATTGCTGAGCCAGTCTTACTGGATAACCAAGAAGGCAAAGGGTCTGTTAGTTAGAAGGGGTTTTTATGGCTTAGAGCAAAGGATAAACCCATTCCAAACAAGAAGATGTTTTTACCAAGCAGGAAGATGGCACAGGCAAACAAGTCAGCAGATGCTGCAAGTAGAAAAAAGGTCTCAGAATTTTCCACTGCAAGAAAACTGAAAAACAACTTCTAGCTTAAACTGTAATGCACTAACTTTTAGTGACTGGAGAATAGTAACATGAATATGGTAATTACAGTAGTTATGATAGGCTATAGATTAAAGTTCAGGTATAGATTGGTTCTACTGTGTTAAGATGCTCAGCAAAGAGAAGTGTATAATGCATTGTAACCTAAACCAAAGGGTCTCCAGGCCTGCCTGCAGCTGGAGCTGACAGCTGTAGGCACAGGCTCTGTCACCCAGGACCCTCCCTAGACTGCTGTAACCTCTTGGATACAATAAACTGCATTTTGGAGAGCTGCCTGGAGTCCCACATCCCTCATTTCGGCTCTTACACCTCAGATCAGTTCAATGCAGCTCCTGCCTCTCTCTGCCCTCCCCACATCCCAGCCCAGGGCTGCAGAACCCATCCCTGCCCTGATCCAGTGCCTTCCCTCTGAGCCCCACAACATCCAACCCAACCTTGGCAACCAATGCTGCATTAATTCTGCTGCAAGACACGCATTAATTCTGCTGTGTAGCCATCTTAGAATAAAAAAAGGAGAAAAACTGAGAAAAGGCAGAAAAGACTGGTGTGGGAGCAGGGATGAGCAGCTAGAAGGGAGTGGTTGGGATTGGCTTCCTCTCCAGGAGCAGAGCCAGCTCCAAGTATTTGTAAAGCCACAACCTTTGTTTCCTCAGTGTCTTGCAGAACCCCATTTTCCACTTGCAGCTTGTACATGCCAAGCTCCCTGCTCCAGTATTCCCAACTGAGCTGTGCAGATACATCTAAAGGCCAGAACAAGCTTGTTAGAGATGCTCACAGGAGTTTGGAAAAGGCAACAACTTGTAAGAGCCTCTTAAAAGTCTTCAGAATTAGCAGTAAAGTTTACTGTAGGTTGACTGAGGATTAAATTTTTAGTGCATTATTCATCTCCAGGAGTGGAATTTTGCCTTTCCCTGGGTTTCATGGATCCCTCTGGGTAAAGCTGCCTTCTCACAACAGTTTTTTCATTAGAGCCTCCAATGCTTACTGAAAAACGTCATTTAATTTTGCCTCTTCCTCAGCAAAGACTTCCAAGTTTGCTGAAATATTGAACTATGATTTAATGTCCTAAAGGGGCACTGGTATCTCCAGTGCTCACTGCTTTTATGACAGAAGTTCAAAGCTCAACACGTTCTAAATAGGCTGTCAGAGGAGGTGGAGCATCCTGCCTGTTCAGCTGCATCCTGCTCCTGGGAAATTTTATTTTGCTGCACCATTTTAATTATCCCCATTGCAGCTACAACAAGCAGGAACAACAGAGAGCTAGTGAATAAAAATCAAATGAAGGAGTGGAATTTTCTGTGAGACAATATTTGGATGCTTTCACTGAGTGTTGTGGGTTTCCATGATAGACACGGACAGAAATGATGCTTCAGTGTTTCACTGATTTTTTACTCCTTGTCTTCTCACTCTAGTTTAACAGGTGTGGAATTTTTAAGGAAAGTGAACAGTGGTTAAGTGGAACTACACTGAATACTAATATCAGCTCATGGCTGAGAATGGGATTAATTAATAAAGCACTGCTGCAACTGCTTCTGGAATTCTTGCTGGTCCCAAATGTACAAGTTATTTAATTCTGCTGGGAAAAACAAACCAAACCAAACCAAACCAAACACAACAACAAAAGAAAACCACAACAAAACAAAAAATCACAACTCAAAATGAGCAGTATCACAAGAAGTACATAAACAATAAAACGGCACATGCATACTGTGAAATCATCTAAAGTAAAGTTGATGTGATCCTTATATACTTTCTGATTTTCTACTTGCTCTCTTTTTTTCCATATTCAGATAAAGAAAAAACAAAACGTGCCCAAGGAAAGGCAATTCTTAAACTGCTGCGGTCTTTTCTTCTCAAAAGGCCTTGTTAGCCTAAGAGCTCATAGTTCTAACAGTGTCTCTAAAAAAAATTTAAAAATTGAGGAATCCACATGTTTGCAACCACCATACCCAGAGGTGGTTCATTCATATTCACCAAATTTGATATCAAATTCACCATATTTGATACCCAAAACACCTTTTTTGGTATCATGCACAGACCTGGCTGCATAGAGGCACTCCCAGCTGATACAGAGCTGCTAAAAACCCACAATGCCAAAAGGCAGAGATGAAGTTGTCAGAATTCCATGAGAATCCTCCAGGTTTCCATGACACTCCAACTGTATTTCTGGATAAAGCCTTTTCTGAGACAGGTACTTCAGTTTGCAGTAGAAAGGGACACGGGTCAGCCGTACACTTCAGTACGACCCCAAGCTCAGTCTCCAGTTCTCAAATGCACCTGAAAAAGCAGATCCTGTCCTCTGAGATGGAAACCTAGACAAGAAGCTTGGCTTCACCTCTCCACAGATTTCTCTCACTACTTGTCCTTTTCTGCTCATTGTCATAAAACTCAGGGTTTGTTTCTGAGCTTATTCTATCTTCTTACCACTGCTGTCCTTGGTAAGCAGGATAGACTTTAAAACAGCACCTCCACTCTTTAGCAACAACTTTGCTTCACCCTACAAAAGGCAAGTTTATGCCTTCAGAATAATCCCAGAAATCCCTTACAGTGCAATACAGTGAGAGAAATCCAATTCTGCCAGCATTACTTGGTGTAGATGTAACCAGAAGAGAGGGCAGTGAAAAGAAACCCTGAATTACCTCAATCCTCATCTGCTTTAAGCTAAGCCTCAGCTTGTCAAGCTTAATGGCAACACCACAGTTTTTGTAAGCACCCAGAGTTAACAGATGTTGTAAAAAATATGCCTTTAATTTCTGTAAATTGCTCTGACAAGTAATAAATAAGAATATTTTTAAAACTCCTGCTCACCTTTTTGTAAATAAAATATTTGCCCCATAACTAGAAAATCTATTATCAAGACAGCTTGAGATGCTTAAGGATTATTTTTACCCACTAATTACAGAAGTTTTACATGTCAAATGAGGTTTTAACTGTGTGTCCTCATCATCTTTAAATTGCACTCTCAAATAATCCAAAATCACAGACACCAATTATGCATGTATTTAGTTTCAAACTCCGTTGTGTAGATTGCAATATCTTCCACACCAGTTCATTCTGAAATAATACCAATTAACTCAGTAGAATCCCATCAATTATAAAGGCTACATAAATTATGAAGGCTACAGGATTAGAATTTGCTATCTTTAAAGTCTGCTTTTCCTGGTATCTGCTCAACACATTCATTTCACTGAATCTGCAAGAATCATGAACTAACAACGTGCAACCAGAGCATAACTTGCTGTCTACCAGTTAATTAGTGTAGGGAAACTCCAGCAGTTCCTTGGGGTTATTTGCTTATGTGAGTAAAGAAAATACCTCTTGACTTTTTTTTTCTATGTATTTAGAGCCTTTCCCAAGAAATGGCAGCAAATCCCCTCTACCCTTGCATGTTTGAGTCATTACAACTCTAAAGTAATTTAACTGAATAATTACAAAGTAATTGAAACCTGCAGCCAAACTGACACCAAAGAACTTTCGCAGATGAGGCTACTGAGTTGTGCCTACATCAATGCCCACAGTAAAGAACATTAAATAATCATTCATGGATTACAGTTCGGGTTCTCTGCACCCACAGAAGAAATGCCTCCTCAGCAACAACTGTGGATTCCTAAACTGTAGTAAACTGGCACTTCAGCAGCAGATGCTAATAAAAATACACATAAAAATCCTTTCAATCATTTATTTTAGTGGATTTAAAACCTCATGTGTCTTCTGCCAAGTGTAAAAACATTTTCGACTCATACAAACTAAATATATAGTCCATGGTGCAATAAAATGAAATCAGCACATTGGAGGGATTATCCATTTTTATTTTCTTTAGAAATGGATCAATGAAATTACTGTGCCTCAGGAACACACTTAAAAAAAAAAAAATTACACCAGGTAGCATTTCCCTTAACGAATTTTCACATTGCTTATAATTATGCAGATTGGACCTGGAATAATAGAAAGATGAATCCAGTGTCACCCCAGAGTTCTGTGACAGCCAAGTACATTCATAAACCCACCTCCCTCCCACCTCCCCCCCCTCCAATTCCTCGAACACCTGCAGAATCCCATTTCTACATCTAGCTAAAAATATTCTTGTCAAAATAGAAAAAGATTTTCCTACAAAAATTTTGGGGGAAGTCATGACACTTCTTCTAAATTGCTTTGCAGACAGCTAAGTACGACGATCAGTCTTCCCGAAAAGCTCCTTTTCCAAGATTTCAGGCGGATTTTGATGTTCCTAAAAATAGTCCAACATTGCCACCATGTGGTCAGGGACGGGCGCGCTCCCCGGGACGGCTCAGGGAGAAGCAGGGACAAACACCTCGGCAATGAGGAACCACGCTGCGAGTGAAAAAGGAAACCGGATCCTGAGAACTGAGTCCTTATGCCGGGAAACCAACTCTAAGCATGGACCAGGGTAAAAAAAATAATTTAAGATATTTTGCGATTAATTCCTTGGCGCTGTGATGCTCCCCTTGCTAAAGGCACAATCCATTTCTGCTCACTTCTATCTCAGTACAGCACGTGCTTGCCAACAAGGAAAATCTAAGTGTATGCAAAATGCCTAAGACCATTCATTTCTTCAAACATAATCGTACTTGAAAATTTCCAAATCTTCTTCCTGGAGTTCAGGAAGCTGTGGAAACTGATTTAAGAGATGATCCTTCACATAGGCTTTTTCATTGCTGCCTTCCTCACACTGAAGAGATATGCTTCATAAATAATGTTCAAGAAGTTGTCATCATTCTGAAAAACAAACAAACAAACAAACCCAACACGTCATTGTTAGCAGGATAACTGGAGTCAAGAGATTAGAAGGTTATTCCATTTTATGGACCTGACACTTTCTAATCTTACTTTTTTTTATAAAAGGGAACAATAGCAAAGCCCTTTCCTTCACCGAAGATCTGTTTTATTTCCCATGACTGCACCTCAGCAATGAGTACACAGAAAGAAGATTTTCTAAACTCACAGTGCATTTAAATTGAGTCCAGTATTGTTGCATAATAACCCAGTGACAATACTGAAATTACAACCCTATTTCTCTTCCTTGCCCTCATTTATCTAGGGACTTCCTTAAGTTGTGTCCTCTATCAGGTCGGGGATAATTCCAAGCATGTCTGAAGGAATAATGAAACACTGGATTGTGATCCTACCCCAAAATCCTACCTGGGAAAACCCTTGCATCTTGTTTAGCTCTTTTAGGCTTAATGCTCCCTAAGGGGTGCTGCTCCTTTTGCTCTGATGCTAAACTTTTTCCTTCTGAAGAACATTTTGCAAGAATGAGTCAGCCCACATTAAGAAAGAATGTTATAAGTAGCTCACATAAACACATGAGGATAATTACAATCAAGATAATATTTAAGGAAAATTAGGTGCATCCAAGATTGTAGTTTTATATAATGGAAAATGACAGCTAACAAATTGGCAGTGAATAATTTCAAGGTAACTCAGTTAAATCCTAACTACCACCAAGAATAGCAGGGTTAAATATATATATATTTTACAAGTACAAAGTTACAGAGGGTAACCCCCTATTTTCCTTGACTAGTCTTTCCTCTTTAACTTCATGTATGGTTTTAATAGTATCCAGACACCCAAAGTATGTAAGGGCAAGATAATGTGCTGGTTTTTTAATCCTAAAATAAAAGTACAGGGAAAAATGAGAAAGCCCTCCATCTTATTAAAGATACTATTTATTTTCTGAATTTGTAATTTAAATAACATTTTAAGTGACTTACAATAATGTGTTTTAGTTTTATTTCAAAGCCATATAGACACATAGTTTTGACCTACAAACTGGATGTGTTTCTCTGCCCCTTGTGTTCTGCAGCCAGGTTTTTAGTTATGTAATCTCTCCTCAACTTTTACTCTTCAGATATTACTCACACAGCAAGTCAAGGAAAAAAAAATCATAATTATGCATCATGCCAAAGCAGTAAACAATCATCTTATACATAACATTGTTATGTCACAATTAAACCTGAAAAACTGCAAGAAAAGGAATTTTATTTCACGTAATTTTCTATTTCAAATGCTAAACTGAATTAACATACATTCATGTTATCTAGCCCATATTTTAAAGTTGCTCACACTCATCCTGCAATTTTAATCTCCCATCTGAACTCCTCTTACTGCTAACACACATCTCTGAAGTATTTGGCAGCTAGGATAACCACCCATTATTTATCCCTGGCTAAAAATATAATAGATGTCTCTCTGGCTCAGAGGCTGACCTTACAAAGCTTTCAGTCATCTTTGTTCTTTTCCACCAAATTTATTACCTTTCCTGAGCCCCAAATCAGATGCATAAATCAAAATGCAGTTGAGCCAGCAGTGTGCAAGGAGAGCCTATCACATCACCCTGGCACAAGCAGCCCAACTTCCAACATGTATTTCATTTCATTTTGCCTTTAGACAGGCACAACAGCTACAGGGTGCTTGTGGGCAGCAGGATTTGAAGCCAAGTGGGAGAACTGCTGGCAGTGTACCTGGATGAGGCGCAGCAGCGTTTCCTGCAGCTGCATCTTGGAGATGGAGGTGCTGCTGGGCACGGCCGCCTCTGGGGCGGGCAGGGGCAGGAGCAGGCTGCCCGAGCCGGGCTCGGCGCTGGCCAAGCGGCCGCTCTCGGCAGCTTTGGGCGGAGCAGGCGTGGGCTGAGTGAACACCATGGGGGACATCAGCAGGGTGGGGCTCACGGTGGCAGGAATGCGCTGCGGGGAGATGACCTGCGCAGATAAAAACACGGGCGTCAGGTACAGCTGTCTGCCTCGTTCTGCGGGAATGCAGCTGGTGAGAACTGCAGAGATTGGCAGTGGGCACAGCTGCTGGAGATCAATACTGCCAGGTAAAACTCCAGCTCTACACCACCTCTAGGATCTACTTCCAGATGAAAAGGTCTTCCATCCAATTTGAGATTGCAGACATGGATTCAAGTGTGATAAATCTATCAGAGAGGCAAATGATCTTAGGACAACAGCATTTTGTTAAAGGAATCAGACTGCTATTAAATATCAGCACTTGGAGGATGCAGCTGCAAAGGCTTCCACGCAGAGACAGAAAGTCAGCAAGTTTAATCTTTGAGAACATGAGGCATGCAAGTATCACTGTTAAAGACTAACCCCCTGTGTGGCAGTCATATTTTCTGGAAAAATCCCTTCGCCCAGGATTTCGCTCCTGGGAAGCTGAGAAGCCTCAGAGAAAAAGGAAAACAATAATTATCCCCTTTGCTTCTCCTGTGTTTTGCTGCTTTGGAATGTGTTTGGAGATTGTTTCATTGGTTTAATGTGAATTGTTTTGACTCATTGGCCAACCAGTGTCAAGCTGTGTCAAGACTCTGGAAGGAGTCGCGAGTTTTCATTATTATCTTTTTAGCCTTCTGTAAGTATCCTTTCTGTATTCTTTAGTATAGTTTAGTTTAGTATTCTTTTATATAATATAGTATCATAAAATAATAAATTAGCCTTCTAAGAACATGGAGTCAGATTCATCATTCCCTCCTTTGTCTGGGCACCCCACAAACACAATACCCCTGTACCTAATACTAGAAAGTATTTTCCAATAATAACTTTCAAATTACTTTATAAATATATATGTGTGTGTATTTTACCTTCTCATTTTACTTAAGGAGAGAGAAAACAAAACCATAGATTCAGTGATTTAGCTAAAGATCCATAGTGAGCTCATGGCATTGCCAGAAACAGAACAGACACACAACCAACACACCATTGACAAAATCCAAGTGGCCCTCAGAGAGAACCTTGGTGCTGCAGCAGTTCCCTCAGTATCCTAACCACACTAATCTGCACATCTGCCAAATAATTTTCACCTTCGAGTTTTGCAGTGAATCTTGGAACTGTAAATCATGCAGGATTAGCAAATACTAACAGATATAATATTAGCAAATGCTATCAGATATAATATACAACATAACAGAAAGTTAATTCATTCAGCTTGCAGACATCAGCTCTCTCTCCAGGTAATTCCAATAAGAAATCTTATCCTAATCAGCGATCTTCTTGCTATTCAAGTATCCAATCTTTTTAGAGTACATACAAAGGAATTGATACAAGCTCACCAAAGCTCCTCCCTTTTGGGCCGGAGCACAATTTATTGCTACCATATTAAGGTGAAAGGCTACTGAATCACTTCACTCTGTGCCCTGGATTACATTTCAATTTTGAAGAAAAATTAAGGTTCAGAAAATAGAACTGAGCTTGATCTCCTAGGTATGCTAAACCACACAGATTAGCATTAAAGAACAGTCACATTTCTGTAGCTTGTCTCTCTCCTATGTTATGATTGTTCTACCCAAGACATTTCTGAACAATTTTTGTGAGACCATGATACAAAGAGAAATAGAAACAAAGAGAACTGAGATTTCATGCTGTTTTATGGAAAATTTAAGGAAGCAGAAAGACTAGGGGTCAGGAAAGAAAGCATGCAATATACACCTAATACAAAAGTCTCGCTTTTTTCCCCCCCAGTATTTACCCAGTTAGGTAAATATTGTGTCTGTTTCTCAAACACAGAGTACTACAAAACTCTAGACTACAGCTTTCTTCCAACCCCACAGTATGTAATCAAAACAGCCATGACCAGGTCTGTGTTCCAAGCCTCTGACTGAGCAGAGGTAATGCAAACTGACTGAAGGTTTGCACACCTATGCTTGAAAAACACCACTCATTTTAGAAGAAAACTAGTGTGAGTCCAAAGTGGCATCCCTCTGTAGAGTGAGACCTTCAGACTCTGCACAGATCTTGTCCTGCCTGTGGAACACCAGCTACCCCCAGATACTCAGCCCAATGCTTCTGCTCTCCTCGTCCACGCTGCTGCAGCAACTTCTCTTTCATTTACCTCCAGCAAAATTGGCAGGGCTTGCTTAAACAAGATGATTCTTCCTAATGTGATTTCAAGAATGCATATACAAAACTGCTCTACAAGGGCAGAAACCTCCTGCAAAGGGAAGGTTGGGAGCAGCTGGAGGAGATGCAGTGTCCCACTAACAGAGCTTAATCTACAGCAGACTCTGTCAGCCCCAGATAACATGGCCTTCCAAATCTAAAGACATTTTTCTCATGTGCCCAAGGCAAACAAACAAAACCTGAGACAAACTGTGCCTTTAATAATACACAGCTCCTCCTGACAAACACACGTTGTGGTTTAAGAGACACACGAAGAATGCTTTGTCTTCTCTGGATAGAAAGGTCGGTTAGGTAGGACATGCCAAGCATATGGAAACTGTATGGAATGAGCAACATTGCCATCTGCTGGTGACACAGCCAACACCCACAGGGTCATGCAGAACTTCAAATACTGTGTCAGAAGAAGAATAGAGTTTATGGGTCTTTTTTTAGTGCATAGCATTTATGTCTCTCCTAATGTTACAATGTATTTTTTGCTAACAGCTCAAGCTCAAAGCTTCTGCCATTGAACAAGCCTTGACATAAAAAACATGGATTGTTTGGGGTTTGTTGTGAAGATAAAGCAAAATTTTCATTTGAGATTCAGCTCAGATCACCTTGATCTGAACTGATCAAGGTGATCAGCTTGGGACAACTGACACCCACCAGAAAACAGGACGCTGATCTTTGCATTACCAGTGCAATTCCTGTAACACCATGCTTTGGCAGAAGGCTGTAAAATCCTCTGCAGGGACACTAAAAGCCTTTGGACCAATCTTTCAGCTTTGAGTAACTTCTCACCAGTCATAAGAGCCCTTCCAAAATTCTGTTGATCAACTTCTTACCCACAGAAACTGAGCTGCTTCTTCATCCATTATCTCCAGCTGTCAGGTCAACACTTAAATCTCTGAGTCACTAATAACAGAGTAGGAGTCTGCCATCAGCTGTGCAGCAATGAGGGAAGAACAAGAAAAATGTGCAGAATAACTGGTGCAGTATCTAACATCCCTTCCCTGAAGCCCAAATGCTCATTAAGGTATCAGACTGGTGTTCTGTGGGGCTGTTGGCAGCTGGATGACACCATAGCTGGCAAATTCATGTACCACTGTGAAGCAAGGAGTGCACTGGGTCTCCTGCAATGCAAACTGGCACCTTCTGTGGCTTCCTGTGTGAACAGAATCCCAGGTGGAGCAAGTGCTCCTCTGGAACAGCAGCACCCAGTGTGTGCTGTGGGCCTAAACAGTTTTCAGAAGCATTGCTGAAAACTGAGAACATAATTCTAAGAATGGTTCAGGAACTTTAAAGGCAGTTCATTAAAACAAAGCTGGCTACAACGCTAACATTGCTTTGTCTTTCAAGTTTAATTTAGAATATTTTAATTGATTTCAGCAATTATTTTAGCTACAGAAGCTGAAATTACTTTTTGAAACAAGTTTAATGCACCTGTTTGCAATATAGAATTGCTGAAACTGCATTCAGGACAACAGAGAAGCAGTGCTGTGATGCTCACACCACACACACTGGGGTTTCATGCACATACTCAGAAGATGTAACATGATGTAGAAAATACATTCTTGATGGAAAAATGCTCCAAGAAATGTGAAAAATGAGCTGCAAGATACGTGGTCTTCTGAAGAAATGATAAATTTGTGTCTGGGTTATTGTAAGCACTTGTAAAACCATAATTCTGATTAACATAAACACTTAAGCATGCATGTACCTATAATCAGGAAAGCACATCCCTAACACTAAACATACCCCTAAAAGCCCACTGTAGATGAATGCTTTTTTATTGTCTCTTAAGCACATGTTACTCACTGTCTGCATAAGGAATATTTCACAAAACAGGGCTGGCACCAGACCAGGCTGAATGCTTCCAAGTATTATTCTTTGGCTTTTGCTTTTTTCCTTTTTTTTTTCTTTTCCCATTTTTTTGGTAACTGGTCTCTTCCTTTTCATGTGGGAGATCACAGTTCTTGTACCATATGGAGTTGCAGCAGAAGGCCAATTTAAACTTGGACTTGTAATGTGTCAGTTGTGGAAAGGACTATTGCTTACATTTTCTTAGTGCTGCTGATGGATTTAGGGTGTTCCTTTAATCTGATTTTTCCAACAACAGACACTGCTCAGATATCTCTCTATTCCTGTCAGACTTTTGCTTTTTCCTGTATGCTGAAGCATAGTAGGAGAGGCAATACCAAAAGACAAATAATTACAGAGAACAAACCTTTTGCTGCACTTGTTGTCAGAATCTGCTTTGATCAATTTTGCATGAGCATGTGCAGATATATTTGTGCCAATTCAATTTCACTCAAATGTCTACTCTGCAGGCATGGCAGCACTTGAAGCCTCTGGTCTACTGCAAGGATAACATTATAAAAAGATTAATGTTGGTTTTAAAAGTTGGTTTTTGTCTTCCAGGTTGTTTTTCAAAAGCAAGCCCTTTTTCTGTGGCTAATTCATGGCTTCCAAAGGAACAGAGTCCTTGCTTCATTTTTAGCCTCCCTGCTTTGCTTTTGTGGCAATCTGCTGCACGTGAAAGAGGCCATTCCTCCCAGACTGCAGAGCTTTAGGTGTCCTAAGCAATAATTAGTGACACTTTTGTTATCATTTTTAGTCTATGCATTAAATCTCCAAATTTAATGCATCTAATATTGTGTTGATAGCAGCTGTGGCAGCCTGGGAAGCCACTCCTCAACAGCCTCAGTCTCCTTGTTCTACTCAGAGCCCTGCAAAGGAAGACTGAGAATCTCAGTTGCTGCTTTTTTTTTTTAAGGCAAGCTTGCAGCAATGATCACAGTGAATGAGCCTTGTTCCAGAGAAGACTTTTCTTTTCTCACAAGCTGCTGTTCTATCCATACTCAAGCAGTCAAACTGTTGCAGTTGCATTAGACCAGAGCTCAGGAATTGCCTTTCCATATTGCAATTAATAGTGGTACCACTGTCTTTTTCACATATACAAAATTAAAGTCATTTGCCATAGCAACATCTGTAGGTTTTTTTCATCTGGAAAATATATCAGCATATTTCCCAATTTTTTATTCATGCATACTGACTTACAATGTAGAGCCTGGACTTGCCTCATTTCACTTTTACCTCCATTATGTCCTCCCTCATGCTATCAGTACATGTACCAGTGAATCACACAATTTCTTACATTTAAAGCAGGCAAGTTCCATTGCCAGTGAAAACAAATCAATTTGTTTGACTTTGGATCCTCCTTTTATTCTTTAGCTCTCCACCGGAAAGTCAAAGTTACCATCTGCAAGCAACTGATTCTGAATAATTTCAATGACTAATCCCCAAAAAACTCTTTCATACAGATTCAAATCCTACTGCATTAATTAAAAGAACAAAAATAATGATGGCTATTTGCTGTATCAATATTAATATTCCTCCCACTTCTCTCTTGGTATTAGAAAACTTGACCTGTCACAAACTTAGTGACAGATGTGGCTCTTTTATTATTAAATGACTCCTTCAGCTTCTTCATGTATAGAAGAACTTTCTAGCATCTTGAAATATCCTGTAGTCTTTCAATCAGGTTTTGACAGAATTAGAAAAATAGAATGAAAGAGAAAAAACATAAAAGAGAAATAAAAGAGAAAAGAGAATGGAACAGAAAAACAAGAATGGAATAGTCACAACAGAAAAACAGCTTTTCAACTTTACATTGGAAAGGAGAATATTTGGGATCAGTAACTTCTAGACTCCCATACAAATCAGACCCCAAAACCCCACAGCATATCCCCAAAAAAGGAAGCTGAAAAGAGCTTAGATACATTCTCAGACAGGACATGTAAAGACTTTCTAGTGTAGAAAATCCTACAGAAAATGAAGTTGTTAAAGACAGTAGTTGTTTCAGATGGGACATTTTGTAATCGCACATGCTGCTTTTCTGAAGAACATAAAAATATACTCATCAGAGAGATACAGTCTCTTAACATCTCCTGAATTTTTAAAGACACCAATCTGACTTCTGGGATCAAAATAAAGAGAATTTTTTGATGTCCTTCAGGCACAAGACCTTTTTTCAAAACAATACACAGCAAATTAAAAGAAAAATAGCTAATGAATATCTAGAAGTAGCAGGTGTAGTACAAGATAACTAACTGACCAATATCCAAATACTTCTAAAAGCTGCTGTTAGAAAACAAGGGACCTTTTAAGTATCTTTAGCAACTGGCATACAAAAGAATGCACATCTACACAGAGGAAGCTATGACTAATTTTGCAGAAAATAATTATTAAACCCAAAATATTACACTGAATAGCAAGCAATTACATGTAACAGCCCAAGTATGGCAAGTGAAAATTCGGTGACTTTTCAAAGGGGCTCTGGGACAACCCAGCAGTGCAGTATTTCTGGTCATCATTGATGTGCAAGAGATGTGGCTCTCAGGATTTACAGTATCACATCTTGGTAAATCAGAACTTACCCAGTGCTGGGAAAGCATCACCTGCAAAATGAATCATGGGCAACATGCAGCAGCAACGAAGCCAAGCCTAACCTCAGAAAAAATCAAGTTTAAAAGACTGCTGGATTTGTATTTATTTATGAAGTTCCCCATTTACCTGGAAGAGAGTGCTCTGTTTTTCTGTGCCTGGAGCCTTTTCTATCCAGGAATCCAGTGGTTTCAGGGTGTTGGTGTTCTGGGTAACAACTGGGAACTTAGCTGCCAATGTTGGTCTGCTGGATACATGGAGCTGCTGTTCTTGTTGCACTATCTGGAGTTTTTTCAATAATTCTTGAGGTGAAATCACCCCAGAATTGGCCGCTTGATTGCCAGAGAGAGGAAGTGGCTGTCTGGGAAGTTTGGATTGTTCTTTACCAAGCGTCTGAGCCTCTAAAGTCTGGCCTGGTAGGGACCCATTGAAGTACACCAGAGGGGGCTGGCTCATGTTATTTCCTGGTGCTGCTGCTGGCGCTCCAACAGGAGCAGGAGTCCTGCTGAACACGGAAGCCGTGGAGTTCACAGCTCCTGCGGCACTGGGCTCCATTTTAGCCACCGACCCTGACTGACTCTGCAGTTTCTGCAGTAAGCTCTGAGTGCCAGCGGTGTCCTGAGCTCCGTGAGCCGTGGCCATGCCGTGGGCAGCCACGGGCTGGAAGAGGCCCGTGAAAGTCTCCCCCACGGGGGGGATGCTGCCATTCTCACAGAGGCGGCTCTCGGGGAGCTCGGCCAGGGGGTGCAGCTCGGTGCCCCGCACCATGAGCTTCTGGATGGCCGGGCACAGCTGCTTCTCGGCGCTGGGGGAGTGCCTGCTGGGCTCCTCGTAGGACAGAGAGCGAACCACGCCCTGCCTGGCCGGGAGGCTCTCCTGGTGCTGCCTGGGGAGCGCTTCTGAGCCATCTGCCTTGTCCTGTTTGCCAAACAGTGCTGTCAAGGATAAGTGCTGGGGTTCAGGATCCGCGCTCTGCCAGGGGACAAAGGAAAAGAGTAAACACAGCTCCCTCGCGCAGGAGTTACATTGTCACAGGCATATTTTATGAAAAAACCTTTCGTTAGGATTTTTTCTCCTGAGAAGCTGAGAGGCCTCAGAAACAAAATGTAAACGATGATTATCTGCTGCTGTGCAATGCAGCAGGTGCATCTGTGATTGGTCTCATGTGGTTGTTTTTAATTAATGGCCAATCACAGTCCAGCTGTCTCGGACTCTCTGGTCAGTCACAAGATTTTATTATCATTCCATTCCTCTCCTTCCCTTTCAAGCCCTCTGATGAAATCCTTTCTTCTATTCTTTTAATATATAATTTTCTTTTAATATAATATATATCATAAAATAATAAATCAGCCTTCTGAAACATGGAGTCAAGATTCTCATCTCTTCCCTCGTCCTGGGACCCCTGTGAACACCACCACATTACATTAAGTGGTGACAATATCTAGCCAGCAGAATTCAATGAAAAGATGAGCAAGCTGCTATGCTCTTTTTTTCCCCAAGAGGATTTTTAATAGTTTTGTCACATAGGAAGGGCAAGAAGACTGTTGTCAAGCTGCTAATGTGGGAGAAAATCAGCAAATCTGAGACATAGCAGTGGCTTTGCTTTAAATAACATGAAGGAGCATCTTCTTTTACAGCCATCAGTACAATATTAGTAAGAGACAGAAATCTGCCTGTGTATCAAGTAGAGCCACTTCTTGTGCATCTGCTGGTCACAGCTGAATTAAATTTTTAGGATTTTGCACTGTGATTTGGCTTGAAGATATATCAAGAGACTTTCTTTATTTCAATGATTTCCACTGGGGGGGGAAAAAAAGCCAAAAACCAAACAAAAACCCACAAAAAGTGTGGTCCAGCAATTGACTAGATCAGCTTGTGATCAAAACATCCCCTGAAATTTGCAAGACCAATATTTCTTGGTTGCATCAGCACAGTATGTCTGTAGTTTGTGTGTTTCCAAATCGTACAGTGGGGGTTAGGGAGCTTTCACAAACCAGATTAGTTGTGCTTTAAAATCATTCCTTACAGTGGTTCCATCTCAAGTTCATGCAGTGACCTGGAATCAATGTTCCTGTTGCTCAGAGCAGCAGCAGCAGTCAGAAAACACCACAGATTTTACCTTGCTCTGCTGGGAGATTCGCTGCTGCTGGTTCTCACTCGGCTTCACTGGAATGGGTTTGATTAGGTTGGGGTTGTTATAGATTGCAGAGGAACTGGTTATTTGTTTTGGCTCTGAGCAGGTCTTACACTGCAACACAAAAAAAGCATTTCTTAGCATGTGCGACAAGGTATTCTCCCCCAGTTCCCAACCACAGTAAAATACAGACATCACCAGGTATTCAATAACCAAAATACTAACTGCAGCACTGATGACGAAGTATTATGCTATTAGAAGAACTGTAGCAACTGCAACCTAATTTTCTAAAACCACAAGACATATGTAAAACTGAACACTTGATTCCAAGATTTCCCTAGTATGAGATTTCCCTCTAATTTAAATCTCAGTTCTCTTTTTGGCCTTCTGCTTTTCCTGCACTTCAAAAACATAAAATACTTTTTAAAAGCACCTCAAAAACCAAGCAACAGACATGCTTTTCCTGCATCCAACAGGCAGCTAGAAGAAGTTTAGATGAAGGATTAATGTGCCCATAAATATAATTCAAAATGCTTTCGTCAAAAAGCAGAATAATAACTCTTAACTCTTTTACATAAATCTTCACATGGTAGGAACTTGCAGGATACATATACATGTACAGTTAAAGATTTAATCAATTTGTAGAATCAGTAGAATTTCTTATTATGAAAAAGATGGTCAGAGACAGATTACTAAAAGTGATCAGGTACAAAAAATGTCATGTGGAGAGAGAAGGGCGTGACTTAATTAAGAGAAAAACCACATAAAATGCTCCATGAAAGATAAATAGTAAACAGAAATGGAAAAGGTGAATAAGATGCTATATATAAGAATATAGTCAATGAAACTAAAAAAGCATTGGGTATACATGGAACACTACTGTCAGTAGAAAAGAAGACAGTCTCTTTGAAGTCACTGTCACTTGATACAGTCGAAACCAAGAAAGTGGAAAGATTTTTAGAAGAATTATTTAACAAGAAGTTAATTCTATTAATTCTTCTATTAATTCTAACCCCACTCTCAAATATACAAAGCTGACCACTTAACCCATTTCTGACAATAAACAAATAAACAAAGACATGCTGGTTCCAGGGCTGTCCAGGAAAACAGAACTGGAGTTCTTGTGGGGACTTAAGGGGCTTTAGTAGGTCCTCAACACTTTCAGTTGTTTGTCAGATTGGACAGACCCTACACGGACCAAACCTGCACTTCATTAAGATTAAATGGCTTTTTTTCCCCCCCCATATAGTTCTCTTTCTAATGTTTCTGCCTTTTCTTCAACGTATCTTCTTTTCATTGCTATTTTTCAGCCCAACCTTTTGGGCAAAAAGCACATAAACTTTTTCTTTAACACCATGGATAACATCCTCTTGAATATTTCCCAGTGAGTTCTGCAGAATTTAAATAACACCCTTATTTCCTCAGGATATTTTAATAGGCTGAATTCCTCAGAAACCTTAAGTACCTCAGATTCCACTGTCATACCCTGCATAATCACAGAACTAAGCCTATAAAAATGAGGTGACAAGCAGTAGTGTTTAACAGAGTCATCACTATATGAGCATATTTTAGACCAAATTCCTCAGCCAAATGAGCATCAGTACACACAAGAATGACATTGACCTGACTTGGTATCATTGCTGTGACTTGATAACAAGGCTAGTAGGTTGCTGTCAAACACAGAAGCACATGGAAGAGAAAAGAAGCCTGTGATGATTCCAGAGGCATCTGTAACTGCTGAGCTCAGAATTTAAAGCCATTTTGGCAGATGGGGAACACAGCCTTGCTGATGAGGAAGTTGGGAGCACTAGCATGGCATTTTAAGCACCTGTCAGGTAGACAGGTAAAGAAGATAAAGAAGATGGCAGATATTATCAACAAATAATAGCAAAAAGCAGCATGAAAGAAACCCCACCATGCTCTGTAGTGAGAGAACCAGAGAAAATTTGGCAATACCTACACCTTGCCTCACAGGTCTGTCCTTTAGTCAGGTGTCCTGTTCAAAGCTCTGCTGCTACAAAAGATGGCTAAGTAACCAAAAGGTTCTAAGATCAAGTCAAAGAAAGGCTCAGCAACACTGGAACAAAACTAGACACATACGGTCCATGTGGATCAAAAAGAGCAAGAAAAATCACTGAGGGGGTTTTGGCAAGTTTGGTAGAGTCACAGATATTCAAGGCAAACAACTGCTCTGTGTTGTGAGATTGATACCCCACCTGTGCAGTAGGAAGCTGGAAATGCTAAATGCTGGGAAAACCCGTGCAGCACAGAGTTCAGCCCAGAGCTTGGGCTGCAGTACAAGACAAGGCACAATGGGAAAGGAGAAACCCATTTTGTCATGATTTGTTCTGTACCCCTGCCACTCTTCAGCTGGTTTTCTCCCTGGCTGTCAGAGAGGCCAGCTTTTTCTTACCAGAGGTCAAGAGAAGGTGAGTGTATAAGAAGTAGATTTAACAAAAAACCTCAGTGGTTCAGCATCTTAAAGCTCCATCAATTAAAAAAGGAAGGGGAGACCGTGTATTCTATTTTGCATGTAATGTAATCTCTAAATGTATAACATAATTTGGGAACAAGGAACTTCAAAATTAGTTACATTCTTAAAAATTGAGTAAAATTCCTTAAAATTTTGAAAATTGATGCTTATTCTACAGCTTCCAACACTTTAAAACACTCTTCACTGAATAAACACAGAATTCAAAGAAGAGAACAACATATTTCATAACTAATTTCAGCACATCAGACTGTAAGTAATAAAACATACACTGACAAGAAAGTACATGTCATAAACCAGTCAAAAAGCACGACAGCTCTGAAACATATTGACATTAAATAGAAAAATGGCTGTCATTGCCTTTATTTATCACACTCTTTAGAAATTTATATTACTAGCAATACAAGAAATCATACACATCCTGTTCATAAGAGGTCAGGCATTCCTAGCACTCATGTCCCAGATGAGGAGGAAGTTTTTATGTTATTTTTTATGTCCTTGGCAAACCCTTAAATGCAGAAAGATTAAAGATAAAGTAAGAAGCAAATCTGCGAAAGATTCTAAAGGGAAAAGAGTCCTAAAACCTATTATTTAAACAACAGAATTAGTTCTCCTTTGTCTTGTTTTCTGTGTGCTAATGCAGAAATGGAAGGTAACATCTTTTAGATTTATCACCCTCTTTTCATAGAATCTGAAGACAGCCTAATATTTTCCAGTTTTCCATTTGCAGTATTTTTAAGGTTATCTAATGAAAACCCTTTAAACATTTCAGAACATCTGAAAACATATTCTCTGATGCCAAGATTAGATAATGATTCAGTATTAAAAGATGGGAAAAATACCAGATTTTGGAAGTGTTTGTCCACTGTAATACATTAAATCTCTACTGCAGAAAATACAAAGGCCCCAAGCTTCAACAGAAACTATACACAATAAAAAAGGCTCCATTTCACCCTAGCTCAAACAGTTTGCTATCATCTTTCTGAGGATTTTATTAGTAGCTACATTTCAGAAAAATAAACACAAGAAATGTAAAGAGATAAAAAGTTAAGATATATGTACATTGCCAGACTCTTATGGAACACTGAGGAGCTCTATTACTGCATGACAGCACATAAGCAATACAGGAAACAGCAGCAGGAACCTGCAGGCTCTGTAACGACTTGCAGCTTATATATGAATAGTTAAAATTATTAGATTTTTATTCCCCAAAGTAAAACGTTTTTGATTGCTCAATAATAGAGAACATTATTAGTCCATTAGTTACTTCTTTATTTAGAAGCCTCAGAAGACCAAAGCAGCACACGGGCTGAAATCATACTACATTTCAACCTTTTCATTTCCTTCCATTAGTGCCTGAAAGGAGCTAACAACCACAATTAAAAGCAGTAACTTCACTGTCAAAAGTCTCCTGAACCAGGTCCTTTGTACAAACCACAGAAACTATCAGCAGGTAAATACTTCACCCAGAAAGAGGGCACAGCTTGCAGGTGCTCCTCAATAGGCACAAGAGCTCTAAGGGTCAGAATGAAAGGTAATTTGTACTTGCTCTGAGCCTCTACTATTCAACAAATAATCATATCCACATTCTCCTGCCAGAACTTGTTATTGACAGCATTAATTTCTTTTGAATTTTTAGCAAATTCTCTCAATTTTTTTTTTTACCAGCCACTTCTACACAAAATGAGAGAGCACACTGTCCAAAATCACTTTGAGTAGAACTATTCAAAACCCAAAATCAAACCTTTTATGTTTCATAACGTAAAGTGAGAGCAAGTCTCACCTTGGTATACTCATCTTTGGCCTTGGTAAGCATCCTTAAGATATCCACTTCTTTGTTATTAGCAGAATTCATGATCATGGGGGACACCCCTGTTCCTGTGCCCTGCTGTGCTTTGAATTGTTCCTGCTGAGTTAGGCTGAAAGGTGGAGGATATATGAGAAAAAAAGTACAAATAAAATATAAAAACTTAACGACAATTACTGTACAATACTTAATTGAAACACAAATATTTGTCTTTTCCAGTCTACATTAAAATGTGCAATAAAACAATTGCTATTAAAAGATCTCTATAAAATCATAATTTGACATAAGATTAATTTTCTCCAATCTTGACTACACTAGACCATAGAATAAGATTTCCATAACTGAGTCACAATTTCTATACCCAGAAGGAGCAGGGAATTTATAGTGTTATTCAGTTCTGCTGGTGGTGGAGGATGGCAAACACACACACAAATCAGGCATTAAGTACTAGCAAATGACCAATTTCCTGCCCCAGCTGTTTTATTATTATTGTAGAATGCTGAGAATTAAAACACACAGCCAATTGGCTGAGCAACAGGGTATTTTTTATCTATATGAAATACTGCTATTATAAACCACTACACATGGTTTACATTTGCATGAATCCTCTGAAAACTAGGTTTTATTGTAGTAAATTACCAGTTTGAGAGCACCTAATCACCACCAACCGAAACTTGAGCTAGTTAACTAAAATGAGCTGTCAAAAACCTGAGTTTCCTACGGTTCATTGTTTATTTCTGTAAATTCATCCCCATCAATTATTTCTTGGGTCACAGCTGACTCATTTTAGAGCTGTAGGATATATATATACAGCAAAACCAACAAACCCCACTGAACAAAACCCCACCACTGTCCCAGTTTGCATTTCACACCGTTTTGTCACTGCAAAATGAAAAGCAGCAGGTATTTTTTCAAAAAAAGGATATATGGAGGAAAGATGATTACCTTCCCATGCAGTATTTTACCACAAATCCTATCTGGTGTGTCTAATCCTATATACCACAGGCAGCTGGAATGGCCAGTCACTGCCTGTTCCTACCCAGCCCCTTTACAACATCCTCCACATTATAGCTCTAAAAAATGTAGTCTGCATATGTTGATAAAATCTGGATGACTTGAGCTCCCTTGTTCTCCAAGCAAACATGAAAACCTGCAGGACATAGTCCTTAAAAAAGGGTCCCTGCAAACAGTGCAGAAGAATGAGCCCTGTCCATCCTGGACAGGAGAAGAGTGATATTGAAAAAAGCTACCCATATGACATTCTTAGGTTAAAATACAGCTGAGAACACAGCTCTGTGTGGATTCTTCACCTCTGGCTGCACTGCAAAATTAAAGTTTAACATTTAGAAAAACACATTTTTATGTGCATGAAAGCTATGACTTTAAAGCTAATTGAAGTCTTGCTTTAAATGCCAAAAAAAGTGAATTTTGTATCTACTGCTAAGAAATGAGGAAGCAGGAATTCAGCCATGATGTACAAACAGGACAAAACCCACAGAAATTTTATTAGTACAGCATACCCTCATGATATCCTGCACTTACCTTAATATAAGGGAAAAAAAGAAAGGTAACAATATTAAAAAATAAAATCTTCCCAAATTGAAAGATATATTAAACCCCCAAAGAATACAATTCTTCAAAATAGGTCTCTGAGTCATCAGGAAATAAATCATATCAACTGGTACACTCTGATGTAGCTGGAGAGCTGCACTACAAATTAGGAAAAATTACTGCAATTCAGTGACTTATTTATGATTTTATGAAATGCAGGCTTGACACTTGCAACAAAGTTTGTAAGTTTAAAGCAGAAAGGCATAATAATCCTAAAAACATAAAATGTGCATGTATGTACCAAAAACATACATAAAAAAGCACAGAAGTCTTGTTTACCCATCACTTACTTTTTCATGAGCTCTGCAATTCTTTGGCATTCTTCTTTATCATAAAACCAAATCCCATATATGGACACTGTAAATACACATCAAACACAAACTGTGAGCATCTTCTCACACAGAAATTCTTCCTGGTAGATATTTAAATGTGACCTGCAAATTAATCTTAAAATTTATTTTCATCTTATGTTTTCCCTATCTAGAAACACAAAATGACACCTCAGATCCTATAAAATCAAAAAAGATCAAAGGCACATCATCAAGCATTTAAATTACAAGCTCTTAAATACTCAATTAAGGCAAAGGTATTTGATCCTTTTCTTCAGAACACTAAGCCAGTGGGGTTGTTCTTTAAAATCTTTTTCTCTGTCCTTTATTTCAGCTGCCATATCCATTTGACTCCACTACCAGCATGCTGCAGGGAGCATTGCATGCATATGGAAGTAGGAAAATCTGTTTAGTTTTCAAAGAATGTTCAGGTCTATCTTACAGAGCATCAGAGCTGGTGGAGTAGGATGAACATCTCTACCTCCCTGGAAATTTGCTGTAATTCTGTTCACTGTTTTCTAGAGGAGATCCTGGGTTTCCTCCTCCTTCCCTCCCTACCCTACTGCAGGCAAGAGTTGTCTCAACCTTACCAGGAATTGGCAGTTCCTACCATGTCTTCCAACATTTCATTTGAAAATGGATTTAATTTGAAATGGGTTGAGCACCTGTTCAACAACAATTGCAACACTGATCCTGATGATGTAATAATTCCTACTATTAGGAGAGTCCAAAAGCAATAACTCCTTCAATTCCACAGAGCCAAACCCATAGCATATGAAGTGTACCTTGGCTTTGTTAATATTTGGAAAGAAAATGAAAATACAGCTACTTGCAAGACATGAGTATATTATTTTCTCCACCCCCCCCCCCCCAAATTTAAAGCTGTGTGTTGTCTTCTATAGAAATAAAAATGGTCCCAGCTGTTTAATACACAGCACGTTGGCAAAAAGTCTAGAATATCTCACAAATCAGACATCCTGTAGGCATACAAAAATTAACTTTTAAAATATGTACTGTCCTTTTTGTGATTATTGACAAGTGTGATGAATTCTATTATTCACCTAAAAAAGGCAAGTAACACAATATGCACCAGTGGTTCTACAAATGTGCAACTTAAGAGCTGAACTGCACAATAATCTCAGTTTTTTAAATAGAAATATTAAATTATGCATTTCAAATGCACATTAATATTCTAGCATATTCCAATGGGTGTTCAATAATAAACTGTGCACCTGTAGAAAAGTGTGTGAACAACTCATAAGGTTCCAGAACATTGACCTGTTATGCAAAATTCCACATCCTTCTGATGAAACACATTTGAAAATTTGTCCAAATCACAAGTAACTCCATATTCCTCAATGCAACAGCACTGAGAATCCAGACAAGCAGACTGAGAATCCCAGACAAACCAAATTTGTTTTAATCAAGATTCTTATTCTTTATAAAAGAATCTCTGATGGAGAAGAGTATTGATGACATTTTGGCCATCTGCTCCATCTTCCCAATTTTCTTTTATGTCTGCCACAGCTGGTGGCACCATCAATTATGCAGCACAGGTTGGACAGCTTCACCTTTGGCCAACAGAACAGACATGTCACAGACTATTGATGATATCTAATAAATCTGAAAGCTGGCAGTCCCTTGGAAATGCCAAACTGCTTCTGGCCATTAGAAGCTGCAAGAATCAAACTGGCTTGCTTCTGCTGTTGATTTACCTCAACTCAGAGACAAACACAAGTGAACTGATAACCAGAATAATGGCAGATTTCAGATTTTACAGAGCTACAACTAATATTTTGAAATGCAATTGCAACAAATACGAAGCTATTTGGGTCACAGAACAAGGGCACTGGGTGTGTGCCACCAAACCAAACCACACCACCACCCAACAATATATATCCCATCTTAACTCCAGTTTTAAGTTAGGATACTGCAGA
This sequence comes from Molothrus ater, assembly GCF_012460135.2. NCBI lineage: Eukaryota > Metazoa > Chordata > Aves > Passeriformes > Icteridae > Molothrus > Molothrus ater. The sequence continues at coordinate 67,577,207 of NC_050482.2, forward strand.
CCCTGAGACCTTTAGCCTAGAGTTTAGCTGAACTTCAAACCCACCCACATCTACTTTCTCCCCTTGGTTAAATGCTATTTCCTACCCAAATTAGGAAGCACAGCTGAAAGCAAGCTAAGACCAAATCCCGACATCCTCTGAGCTTAGAGCTCACCCAGTCAGTGGTGAAATCTTTCAGAAGTGGACAGTCCTACTGTTCCTCCTTCCACACTGCTCCCATCTGTCCAGAGGAGATGAACACTTGAAATACACTGAGAAACAATCCCTGAGCTTGTGGCAGCACAAGATACCCCAAACTATTTTATGCAGGTGAGAATGAGGGACCAGTAAGAACACAGCAAACTTGTGGAAATCTGAGATACCTGAAGTAAACATGGCATAAATTCACACTACAGTATTATATTCTCCTATAATCTGTATTTAAGAGAAAAAAGTGTAGATAATAGTAGTATGAATGAGTATTGATGGCCCCCATCTTGATTAATGATGAAGACAAAATGAAAAACAAAAAATCTGGTGTGTGTGGCAACACATAAAACCCCACAACCAGAATGAGAACCTAAGCTGATAACAACCTGTAACTGTCTGGGAACCTGGCACACTCACAGACACACCATACAATTTCACTGCAAGCTTTCTACCAGGATGAAAACACTGCCTGCTTTATCAGGATTAAACATAAACAGATTACTTTTATCTGCCTTCCCACTCTGTCAGACTGTTTGACAAAATAGAATTCCACATCTAAGTATCATGTGTAGAGTGGTAATTTCATGTTCATGTTAAAAATGAATCACAAAACATCAGAGACACAAAGCAAATTTTTCTACTGCCAAACAGAAGAGGAAATGTTAAGGCACTTTAGGCCCAGCCTCAACCATTAAGTTATGTAAGAAGAGATTATTGTAAAACACAGAAAAAAATAAAATCAAAGTCAAGTAATGAACTGATGACATTAAAAGGAAAAAAAATGCCACAATTTCAATGTTGTTAACAAGATTACACAAAACTATGACATAATGCAGCTATGAAATCAAGATGGTCCAATTAACATTGAATGGGAAGCTACATAAATTACTTAAATAAACTGACTGAAATTATTAATTATTAACGGTATCAGTCTTTAGAAATTTTAGAATTTCTAAAAGGCAGGCCACTCATAAATCAAAACTGAAAAATTTTACCCAGATCTGTGAAGCTCCTTTAATAGCTGAGTGACTGAATTTCAGGAAGGGCACTATTTAAGTTTGAAATCACGACTTCAGAGCCAATTCGAAAGCTTCTGCCTTACAATTTTCATTTTTTTGGCTACGGATTTCTCCTGTCCTCACAAACACTAGAACACTTGATACTATTTATATGCAGAAGCTGACAGCTGCTATCTTCCAGAATTATAGATAACAATTTCTAACCTCTCAATATTTGAAACATTAATTTAGTTATTATGATAATACAGAATTTCTTATCAACTTCAATCATTCGTGTTAAGTATTCTATTCAAAAGAAAGGCATTTTCCAGGATTATTTTTTTTCCTCTTCATTATTCCAGTGATTAGATTTTTGTCTTCTGGATAGACATTTCCATTATGAAAGCTTTTGTTTCAGTGTACCTGCAACATGTGATTTTTAAGCCACTCCTCCACAGACTGCATAAAGTCTTTAAGCTTGGTAAAAATGGATACAGAAATAACTACTGACTAGAGATTCCCCTGTACCTAGGAACTGTTTTATACTTGCTGGTATCAAAAATAAATAAATTAACCCCAAGTCTGACATTTCTGTGTTTTATTTTTGTTTCCATGCTTCTTAAGGTATTTTGCTCTATGTATAGTCTAGACTCTTGCTCCTGAATATGTAAATCCAGACTTGGCTATGTTAAAAAGAAGTTTCTGTATCCATGTCTTGCAAGGCAGGCAGACACCTTTACGTTGCTATGTTTAGGACTGCAACAAGGGAGAAATATAAAAAACCTGAGCACAGACAGCTGCACACTATCCTGGAAAGCTGAATTCCATCCCAGAGATGTTATGCAATGATACCCAAGCTGTGAAACGTTATCTGAAGTGGCTGCACTGGCTGTGTGTGCTTCATTTCCCAGTGGCTGAGTCGAGATCCTAGACCTGGGTGCAAGACTTGAGTGTGTGGCCTGAAAAAACACCCATCATCCCAATCCAAGACTGTAAGAAGTGTTTTTGAACATATGAATAATAAAGACACTGGAAAAAATTTGGCTTGAGTAATTAAAGCCAGGCACTCCATTCTAATTGTAACTACTCTGCCCTAGGATCTCAATTTGTGAAATGGGAATAAAAATATTCATAATCTGAGCAAGGTAAAACAGTTCTCTTTGTTCATGAGTTACCAGCTTTTATAGTGATGATTATTGGAGAAAACAACATGAAAACTCAATAATTTTGACTCTAGTGCAGAACTCTAGTGGCATATAACAAAGGCCATGCATGAGTAATGAGGAAAAAACCAGAATACTGAGTAGCCTCCCAATGTGAACGCCACTCCAGCTGTTTGATAGCTGAAACAAAGTCCTTATTGCAAAAGAAGAAAACCACACAATATAAAAGTCCATAAACAGACAGATTGCACAACCAGCCTTAACTCTGGTATTTCCTAGTTTAGGAGTCTTAAAGTTCTTTTAGCTCTAAGCAGGCTTTAAATTCTTTCAAACACAAAATTTTGCTGTTTAGATAGTTAAACCCAAAACACTAGAAAGATTTCAACTGTATCCTCTTATACCACATTGATAGAAATGTGGCTCATCAACAGGACTGGGATTTTTAGGCCTCTTGCTTCTCAGCATTGTGCAAAGCTGCACAATACAAAATATTTACTAGGTAAACATATTTGTTTCTAAATAACAGAAATTTCTCTCTGGCTCTATCCTGGTATTTCTAGAAGATTTTAAAGAGAAGTAAAAATTTAATGATTTAATGATTCCCCAGGCATTAAAAAGTCAAAAAATTGAAGCAAGGTAAGAGTTTTTCAAACAACAGAAATGTGTATTTTGCTATGAGCTTAACCTAAATTCCTGAAAAGCTCTGAAAAGGCCCTGCCTGTTAAATTATCAGACACTTGTTCTTTCATTTAAAGGCTGATAAAGCTCCTGATCCACTTATTTGGAGAACTGTTAACAAAGACAGGGAAAAGGATGACTTGGTATTTCCATTATCTCAAATGTTTTAAATGTTATATATGAACAAGTAAGCTACAAAAAAAATCCCCTAAAAAACAACCAAACCAGTTGTTAAAGGAGAAAGAATCCTACTCAGAGACATGTCAAGGCAAACCAATGATTACACATGGCCTTTTTTCAGCTTAACCAGTGAAATTCAGCTGAAGAGGGAACTGTTAAAACAATTTTATTCTAAAATAAAATAACCACAAAATATGCAACAACAAAAGCCCCAACAAAATTAAAAAGCCCCTCCAGACCCCTTTCCCCAAAAGCAAATGGTTTAAGAGTGGGCAGTGATTGGCAACATTACTGAAGTCAAGAATAAGTTCGTCACCACCATCTGTTTAATTGTTCTTGGAACTATGCCTTAAAAATCAAGACAAAATTTTTGTTAATAGAACGGACCCTGAAACATTCCTACCATCATCTATCAGTTGTGAAATTTGGGGGACCAATTTGCAGACTTCCAGATAGAGCCAGTAATTATTTCTGGTTTCACGAGGCAAAAAAAGGACAGCACAGACATGGTGGATGGTTTAATAAATCATGTCTGTGACTCTACTGTGAGAGACTGACTTCAGGCAGACTTTTAATCCAAATTTATCAAAAATTTTTATGAAGAAAAATCAACTGTGTATCTGTCAAACAGAATAGGGCCACTGGAAAGCCCTCTAAATGGCCTCAAAGCTGAAGTTCTGTTAGTACTGCAGGAAAATTTAAAGCCCATTGATGCACTTATTTCCATAAAGCTCAGCAGATGTAAGAGTCCATCAGCAGGTTCTTTACTTTTTTTGGAAAAGAGCCCCAATGCAAAATGTATTTGCAAGATTTCCCTTAAATATGCCTTCTGTTGATGCTACAAGAAATTTTTAGTCCTGACACAGGAATAGCATCTATGTTATGATCCATCTGGCTTAGAGAATTTTTTTTTCCCCCCACACCACTGGTTTTCCAGCCACACCTCTTGCCATTGCATCATCAGTTCCAAATAATTTTTAAATCTTGATGGTGCGTGACACTGAAATTAAAGCAGGAAGGCTGTGGATGCCAGGCTATCAATTTCTGAAATAACAAGTTGTTCTTGAGAAATATTTTTTCTTATAAATAGGCTCTCTTAAATAACAAATGGTTCCCGTTACTATTTCACAATAGACTTCCAAAATGTCCCCGTCAGACGAGAGTTCCATAAGCTAAAAACTACATCCAAATATCCTCGTTCAACGCAAGAAGGGCTCCTGTGAAATAAAAACCCATCAGGGAAAGGCTTACTGGAAAACAAATGCAACTCCTCAACACCTGGAAGGATTATTTTTTTAGCTTACCTGTGCTCTATATTCCCTGCTAACTTTCTAAAGCAAACAATAAAACATACCTGCAACACACTGAAATGAAGCCAGGCCCTGATGCACAGAAATCACCTGAGCAGAACACAACAATGCCTTACACAAATCTAGGCTAAATATAAATCCCTACCTTCCAGCAGCAGAAAGGCTTATACCAAAAGGAGACTGTCACAAGTGGAAGAGGTTAAACTAGAAACCTTTTCTTGATTCTGTGCACTTCCCTCCTACCTAGTAACAAAAAGCTAAAAGAGCACTGCTCAATCAAGAAGTGGACAACACAGCTTTTCCAACCTGGAGACAAAAAAAAAAAATTGCTTTTATTGGAAAGAACAGAAAGGAGAGCTACCTTCAGTGTCTCAATTTCCAGCCTTTCCTTTTTCTTTCCACTATGTTAAGAACAGCAGCAGCTTCTGTGTGTTTCTTGTGGAGTATCTGGGCTTCCATTCCCACAGGGAAGAGCTGCTCTGCTGCCTGTGACACACACAGCTAGTAGAGGACTCACCAGGATTCTCACATCAAGGTTTTCATTTATAATTTAGTCCAATCTAAGAATATGTTCCCAATTATTTTTAAAGTGCATCTCTGAGGTACCTGCCAAAGGTACACCTCTAATTCCACAGCTATAGTTAAGTTCAAGGTCAAATTGTTTTCCAAACTCTGACAATGCCATTTTCCAGGATATTAGAAGAGAAGGGAAAAAAGAGAAGACTATTTTAACCTCAAATAGGTGTTCAATAGCATGTCATTTTTTCCTGAAACCTGAATTTTTACTATAATCAGTATGATGAGCTGTCACTCCAAATGGTTTAACTCCCACAAAATAATGAACAACTTCAGAAAGGGCTTCATGAAGAAAATAAGCAACCTTAACTATACATGATGTTTCTAATTCTGACTGTTGTGATCTCATCTCTTATTTCTCCACTGCATACCTTCAGATCCTAAGTAATGGAAATACATTTGCAGATCTGGACTGAGTTCTTAGCCTGCAACAATAAAAGTCTGAGTGACTTGTATATCCTTGTTCTTGTAACAAGAAACACATAAGAAATACCCTAAGATAAGAGAATTTAAACCCTCCATTTTTGTATTTTTCCATTTGTATACTCTATATACAACACCATTTTGGACAGGCAATTTTTTCATTTTTCCTACACCATCTCTAATTCTAAAATGGTTAGAAAAATAATTTTAAAAGTCCACATAGAAATAGGCAAAAGTCAACTACTCCTCCTGGTATCTCCAACAGTTAGTTGATATTTACAGCATATCTTATGCGTTCCCTTTTATTGCTTTGCCACAGCCTGTTAACAGGTTACAGTCCACAATTAAAGAGTTCTCTACTCTTCTGTAGCCATTCCTTCTCTTGCAGTCAGCTGTCACACTGCCTTCAGTAACATCCGCTTGTCTGTAGAGCTGCAGACAGAAACTTTGCAGCACAATTTTTAGCAATAAAATACAATTTCACAGGCACAGAAAGGACGTTCACTGTTCTCACAGAATGACAGGCAAACTATGGGTAGGTTCACACTGTGTTCACAAGCTAAATTTCACCCTGAACCCTTTATCATTCACATATGGTCACTGCATTTTTACATGCTTGAAAGCTGAAGGATCATTTAAGTATTAATATTAATGTTTCACCTGCCTTTTTCCTGTGAAATTGCAATTTAGTAATTTCTTTCATGAAGACAGAAATATACCCCTTTGAAGTACCTTGTTGCTTTTTTTCTTTGATATTACAGTAATTCTATTTTAATGTATCTGTATCTATTTTAAAATTTTATTTTAACAATTGAAGTTAGTGTTCAGATTATTCAGAAGCTTACTGATTTTTCTGTAATGTTGCACACAAGACATTCTGTGTGCAAGAATATAGAACATTCTGTGTATATGAAGAGAGAAACAATGCACCCTCGAGATCAAGTTTGTCACCAAGAAAATGTAATTTAAGTAGTAAACAGTTTCTTATTTAACCTGTAATTCAACTGAAAAAGAAAAAAAACCCTCACATTTATCAAATTCATGTTATATTAGGACTTAGATATTTCACAATAGCAGCACTGGGAGGTACCCTACAACTCTGAATCCCTGATTATAGACTAGAGATACAGTCATATTTAAATAAAAATTTGGGATTATTGCATGGGATTATTTTCACTGCAGCAACTGTATTGTTTCCACACAAAGTAAAAATATGTATTTCATTTTGCTTCAGAAGTCAGCAGTGTTTTACTAGCTTATGCATAATCCCTTAGGAATAAAACTTAACCGTAATCATCATCTGCTTCCTCAGTCTCTCCCCTCCTTCAGTTTTTAACTCTCAGTGCAAATTTGAACATCTGCTTTGCTTTCAGTTAAAGAGTTAGAAAGAGAAATATTCACATGAGAGAAACCAGAATAAAAACAACAGGTAACAATAACAGAAAGGCAGCAAAGCCCTGCAGGAAGACATAGCATACTCACAAAAAAAAAATCCGATGTTCTCTCCTTTTTCTAATTTTTATGAAATTTCATGAACTTGTTAAATGAGAGATGCTACACATGCCTGTATAGAGGATTTAATACTGTATGCTGTTTAGGACAAGATATTGAAATTTTACAGAAAGGCAGTTTGACAGAGCCAAAAGAATTGGTACAGCTCAAACAGAAAGTCCATGTCCTGTCTAAGACAATAGGCAGCAGCAGATGATCCACAGAATGAATCTTCTTAGTCCCTTTATTGCTGACTTCTGACCTGAAGCTTTTGTCTTACATTACTTCCTCTTTTTTTTTTCCACCCCTGGCTACAGAGTCTCTCTGGTTGGTTTAATGCATGTAAATAATACCTCTGTTATGCAAAGGGATTATTAAAACAGGATCTAAAAGTCCTGGGCATATGTATGTCCACAATAACGATGCCAGCAGCAGAAACCCACTGGGTATTTTCTGAGATTGATTTTTAGCAATGCATGATGAAGACTTTATGAAAGGAGGTCCTGTTGCAAACCCCACAACTGGGCTGCAGCCACAGCCATTGAAGCAGAGCAGGCAGCAGGCATTAAGCCCAGTGCTGTTACTGGTTTGGAAAGCAGTTAAGACAAAAAGGCAGCACTGCCTTTGCAGCCTGAGTGAAATTCCACTGGAGCACTTGCACCATGTTCCTGTATATAACACATTCCTTGTCCTTTAAAGGGTATGCTATCTTACACTTGGGAAGGGTTTCTTTCCTCTTCCCTCCTGTAATTGAAAAGTATTCTTTACTGCCGATTTAAGGTTTGTTTTGACAAAGAGAGCACTGATGAGGCACTCAAGAGCTTGTATTAAATCAAAGTTAGACAGAAGTGAGCAGCTTGTATATGTGCTGTGGGATACACTTGCTCACATATTTATCTTCCATGTTTTGAGAGAAGGTTACAAATATTTTTATATATATACACACATATAAAAGAGTGTGAGTAAGCAAGCTCACATTCCAAGAGAAGTTTTCTGGCTATGTCAGGAGTGTAGTCCACCCTCTGCTAAGCAAACCTATTTTTTTCAAGCACAAGAGGATATTATCAGAGGAGCCCGTGTGGATATACAGAAACCAGAGATCGTCATGGCTCGCTGAGGTGATGAGCTGATGGGTGGATGGCGCCCATTATCTTCACTCCTCAATCCAAGTTTTCCTGAAAAACGGACAGGGGGAGGAGGAGGCTCCAACTCAGCACAAGGCACAGAGGACAAGCAAAGGATTAGGAGTGAACAGCAAGAAAAGGAAGGAGAATGCAAATGATATTGAAAACGCTTCGAAGAGCTAGAAAATAGTTCCTAGATTAGAAGATCCAGTTGTCAGCAATTTAAAACAATAGTCAGCTTTTAACTTCTGTACAAGGCTATTACATAATCCTGAAGCAAGGAAATTAACCAAAGGGAATGTGCCTTTACTATCTATTGAAAAAAACCACTTAGCTTCAGCTGCTTCAACGCTCCTTGGAATTCTAAAATGTTTCAAGCCTTGGTTCGGCAGGCGTATCACCCCCTGCCCAGCCACCAGCCAGGGGAACCCGACGCCAAGTACAAGGGGAAGCTGGTGCACGAAACTCAGCTGAACTGCTTCTACATCAAACCTGGAGGTAAGACAGCATCACCCACTCGTGTGCACACAAACTGTACTCACAGCTGCCTTAAGTGTTGCCTTCCTGTTTAACTAGAGCAATCTGTGTAATGTAGGAGACTAGCCTAATACCTCACAGCAGTATTTGGTGATAATGTACTGGGAAGCCCTGAATGTGTGATCACACCACCACAGGATTTAGATAATTCTAGTAATTCTCAAACCTGGGGAGTTAAGTAGATGAACAGCTTCTCTTAGTTATACATTGTACTTTGAGCATCTAATGAACATTGCTTTCCTACTTCCACTGTGACATGATTAAAAAAAAGGAATGCAAGTATAAGGAAAATGAAATAAATGTATTTTTTTTTGTTATAGACAAAGAGGCTAAGAAGTTTAAAACACAGGAAAGCTGGAAATACTAAATACATGTGTGCGTATGTGAAGGGATTAAGCTGCAAAGGCGGTTACACAAGGGATTTGTGAAAAGCAACCAGCTCTGGAATATCCTTGTTTGCAGGAGAAATACGTAGGCACTCATGTACATATTCCCCCTGCTCCTGAAACACCTAGCATTTTATGCTGTGCAAGGAGGGATGTGTGAAGCAGAGGGTATACAGGTAGTCACGTGAAAATAACCCCTCTGAAAAAAAACCAAACATTATCTGCTGCAAGCCCAACTCTTGAGCATTGCTGCATCATATGCCTATCTTATCTTGAAAAGACGTCAGGAATGCCCAGCACTGGCACTACACTCTCCACAGTAAACCTCCAGACAAGCTAATTTGTTACTTATATGCTGACATCCATAAATGGGAAACAAAGACTGTGTCTAGCAGATATATGCAGCATTACTCTCCTGCCATCCCATACAGAAACTCATCCCCAAAGGTGGGATGTTTGACACATGGTTCTAACTCTATTCCATACCCTTTTCCTACTGATTTGTTTGCCCAAGCTGAGATACAGCTGCACTGCACACAAAATAATTATCAGCCATCTAAAAACTACACAGCCTTTTTGTCTTAGCTCCTTAACCTGTTTCTTCTCACATGGCATATTCTGACTTCCAGATTGGGCTGAAACTGAAAACCTACATTAGCATTGGTGCACTTCTTTTCCTTAACTTTTTTTAAGCACCTTCAACACACAACAGGAAAACATCATTAAAGCAAAAAGATGGCTGCAGTCATCACAGTTACAGCTGCAAAAAGGCACCTGACAAACCAAAACCCCTTTGCTTTGCTCAGCCAAAGGCTTCCACAATTGGCATAAAATCCTCAGGGTAGGAAGGGTGAGGAAGAAACAACTAAAACATCCTGTTTAGAAAGTTTGAATAGAAAATATCTGTGCTGAGTTGGGCGCCATGACCGGGGACGTGGTGTTACGCATCAAAAATTAAAACTTAAGGCCTTCAGCAGCAGTGCCTACAAATTCCACTGAAAAACATAAATTGTATTTAGTTTAAAGGAAAATATGAATAATAAGGCAGCCCTGCAAAAACTAAATTTAGAAATACTTATTAGTACAAACAACTTCGCTTTAAAAGCAACAAACAAAAAGGAAATTTGTAGTTCTTCCTCCTCATTTTTTTAATATGACCTGTAAAAACCTAAATCATAGAACATGTACTCTCCACAATACCCAGATAAAAAACCCCAAACACCCTAAAGCTGAATTAATTAATAGCTGCTACTCCTAGAGTCACAATAATAATTCAGTTTGGCTGGGGCCTCTGCAGTTCACTTAGTCCAGTGTTCTGCTCAGAGTAGTGGCAGCTTCAGTATGGGGAAAGAAGAAATCACGATCAACTACAAATTGCCATAAAAAACTATATTCTATGGCACTTTTTCAGTTGATTTATTTTTAATTTATTTTCATGTTCCCTTCCCTAGGTTAAAAATCCACTCCTCCTTCCATGGATTTAAGCAGAGTTTAGCCACAGGTTTCAAACCCTGTAGTTCGTGCACTGTCGAACAAGCAAGCCAAATAACCTGACTGCTAAACCATAATTACTGATGTTAAAACCCTCTTTCCTTGAGCCAGCACTGCTGCATGTCCATCTACCCCTGACTGCATTATTAACTTATAATAATATTTTTATATTTCAGTAGGTAGGCATTAAAGATCTTCACGTAGCCTTGAAAATTAAAATGAGACAGAAAGCATGAAAACCTAACATATAAAAGCACATATTTTATGGTTTTAGTGATAAAAATGTAAATTGGTATCTATACTATTTCCAAGGGGCAGTTTATTATTTTCCTTGACATTCTGAAGTAATTTTTACCATTTTCTAAGCACATTAAAATCATTGGTTAGTTGAAGTATAGACCACAAAGGCAGGAGCTATATGGGAAACGTAGTAGAAAATTAGTAATGCCTTTATGTTTTTATAAACTGGTTTATGAACAGGTAATTTGAGTGCAGGTACAAGGAAGTCAATAAACTGAGTGCCAGAAGCCATCTTGCATGAAAAAAAAAATTATCATCACTATGAATCCAATAAATAGAGGCAGTTAAAAGCTTGCTTACTTCTCTCAAGAAAATTTGCAGATTACAAACTATTAAACAGTTAAGTTGGACAGAAACTTAAACAGGTTTCCAAAAAAAAAAATGCATGCAACATGACAAAGTTCATGCTGCATCCTTCATTTTCTGGGTTTAGAATTAAAAACATTAATTAATTTAAAACATTAATTACTTTCAGCATGTATGTTTCCTTTGGAAATTTAAAAAAGGAAAAGAATGCCTGTGCTCAAGAGTGTGAGTATTCAAACACTCTCAGTAAAACTGAGGTTTCACTTTAAGGCCAGGAACATCCAGGGAAGATAATCATGGCCTCTGCTGTTGTTCTGCCTTGCTGGATACACAATGAATTTTTAAAATGCTGATCAAAGGAGAGAAACTGGAATGGAAAAGAGGGGGATTTGTTTGTAGCTCTGAAACAAAAATGTCTCCAAGGACACAACCTCAGGTAAAGCACAAACATTTGTATTCTGAGAAATGGCACTAGTCAGTCCAGGCAGACTTTTCAAAACAGCTTTACCCAAAACTGTTTAGCAAAAAACAGGCTGAGAAGGATACATCCCTAAGAAGGGCAAGGCCCTTCTGCCAAAATTACCTAGTATTTCTCCTAATAAAGTTGGAGTTTGCACTTTTGGTTCAAATTGACAAACCCTTTTCAAAGGGTTTTAAACTACAGAAATATTTTCCTAAACAAAAAACGCAGGTCGCAGCAGGCCAGAATAATAGTTCTGCAAACAAACTTAAGCCCAAAAAAACCTGGTTGTTTTGCTTTGTTAAGCTCAAAAAACCAGTTGTGACAAAAACATTCCATTTTGTGTGATGATGCAGCAACAGAAAGCCATGTAATGTTTCTGAATCAGTAGACCCCTGATTTGCAGACATTTAGAGAAAAAATAATACAAACTGGACTAAGTCAAACACATTTACAGGTAATTGTTTCAAAATTCTGAAAGAGGAAGGAGCATTTGGAGAATAATCAATTGAATATACATTTCTATTTTCTGCATTCATCCTTTTGGGGTTGTGATACTGGACCTGATATTGAATGTTGGCAGGACAGAGGCTGATAAATGAGGCTCTCCTTTCTAAACTGGTATTTTTACCCAAACCAAAAACATCAAACAGAAACTCTGTTACATCATAAAGACAAAGGCTGGAATATCTGTTTTGCCTGTTTCAATTGACCAAGGAGTCAATATGCAGAAGGCCAAGTCTAAATATAGACACAAGGAAATTTAACCACCGAATGCTGGTTTAATTCTCAAATTAAAAAAAAAAAAAACAACAGAAGAAGAAGAGGTTTAAAATACACAATTACACAATAATGTAGTGTAGATTAAGAACACATTTCAAGGGGAAAAATACACTATGGTAGCCAAAAGAGGATTGTTTTCCATCATACATTCTTTTTTACATATTACTCTGATTTTCTTCTTGTTGCTTCCTACCTTTTCCCTTCAGAAGTAGACTTGTAAAGTCTTCAAGCGAAGATGTTTTTTCAAGAGAAATGCTACTTGCAAGGTCACTGCAGAGGTGGGATACTTATAATCCATTTGTATTTTTATCAGGATGTATTTCCTTAGAAGGGTGAACTAAAATGTGCCCACAATCAGTCTCAAAAGAAGATGAGCTGCTCTATTTAAGAGCACTCATGGATACTGTAACAATCTAATAATGACAGCTAATAGTTTGAGGAAAATATACACTGTTACCTTTTCCTAAACATTTTACGAGCACTTGCCCCCAAGCATATATTTGGTAAAATTTTCATACATAATTATGAACTATGGGGGAAGAAAAAAAAAACAACAACCCACAAACCACAGATAAAACCCACAAAATTTCTTTAGACAGCTGGCAAACTTCCCTCTCCCTCCCATCCCATTTACCAGATGTCTCTGCAGTGTAGGAATCTGGGAAAATAATACAAAATGTTCAGGGTTCTGATGGACGTATGGCAGCAGGTTAAAGTGAAAAACTGAAACAAGTGTAAGGTTATGTACAAAGCACGTGTGTCTGGACAGATTTGCCAAAACCAGGCATGTCTGCTCTGCTTTGGTAGCACCTGCTGAACCTCTGCAAAAGCCCAAATTCAGCAGACACCTTTCACTAGGAAGGCTTTATTCCATTTCAGGCTCAGGAGATGACAGGGGCAAAGCCCTTGCTACAGTGTGGCACAGAAGTGAAAAGAAACTTCTGTGTCCAAATAGGTGCAGAAACTGTCAGAGAGAAATACTGGCTGACATGTCACACAATTTCTTTCTCCACTCAATATAGCAGAAAAGCACCCAATTAACCTGTATCAGATCATTGTCACAATTAGCATACTATTTTAAGGCAGGATCTTGTGTTCTTGGCAGCTAAAATGCTCAAGGTGAAGCCAGTTCTGAGATAAGCAACTTAATATTCCCCAAACTCCCTGTTTGCTATAAGCATCAAAAGCAGAATTCAGTGATGAAAAGGTAAATGAGTGAAATCAAGAAATAATTCCCTGACCCAGCACACAGCCAAAGACACCTGGTACAGTAGAGAGTGGGGAATAGCTGTAATTATTATACAGCTGCTAAAGGGAGAAAATTAAGGTAATTTAATCAATAATTTACTGCTATATATTTCTTCTGAACTATCTCATATCAATCAGCATCAAGGCTTAAGCAGCAGGCTCTGACTATCGGTTTTCCCAATAACTATCAGGAAAAAACTAATGAAAAAAGTAATAATTATGTAGTTAAGATTAGTCAAATATATAACTCATGAAAATTTAAAAATTGTTAGATCACCTAAACAAAACCAGAACTACTGTCTTGCTCTCGGAAAGCAAGCATCTAAAATTGCAGTTAACCACAGAAGTTTAAAGGTCACATTGAAAACTGCCCGTTTGAGCCATAAACCTTCTGTTCCTTGGTGGACAAAGATTTCTGCTGGCATGGAAAACTGTAATTCGAGCTTCCCTCCTGGCTAAATGAGTAATCCCAGCTCTATCCTAACAGATTTCCCAAAAAAAACCTTTGCTGTGAAAGAGTGGATCAGAGCAAACATTAACTGGCATGCATCCCAAATCCAGCCTGAAAAGTCCTGGAATTAGACTGTGCCTCCAACATGGTGTTCAGACAATAATTCAACTTAAGATGACCAGGATCATATGAAACAATAAATGAAATATGGAAAAAGAAAGTAAAATGATTAAATACAGATTAAATACACCTTTTTTTTAAAGCATTTCTAAAACCTACATTTATTGTGTACAGTTCTGGAAATTTTTTCTATTGATCATATACTGGATACAAAGCAAGCTTTACATCACAAAATGTTGTTGGGCTTGTCCAGTACACAAGCACCACCTTTTGCTGCCAAAAAGATTTATTTTAGACTGCGAGATACAACCAGCCACAGATACTCAGCTGTACAAAATGAATTTTGAATATTGGAAGAAACAAAACAATGGGCAAGGCCAGCAATTTAAAAATGCAGAGGAAATTGTTAGTTTTGTTAGATGCGATAAGGAGACCTGTATGAAAAGCAGCCTGAGAAGTCACCAAGTCAAACAGGTTAGAAAAAGATAATTTGTTTCCAGATACTGTTAAGTATTACTGTCAAACTGTTCAGTGTTCTGCAGAGTAAACAGCTGTCCCTGAGTACTCCTTGTTAGTATGTGAAAGCAGGAGATAAAAATAGTACCACAGCATAAGGGCCTAAGCAGCCCAGTTTTGTAAAGTTCATTTAACAATAAACCTCAAGCCTTAGCTTTGCAAAAAAACTATAAAGGCAAGTTGTACAAGAGCAAGAAAATATTCATATAGAAAATTCAAGAGGATATTCAGAACTGTGTGTGGATGAGACCCTTGTGAAAACCCACAATTATTGTTAAGGAGATCTCTTTATTTCATGTTGCAAAGGCCTTGAAATACAAAATAAGGAAGAAAGGGCAAGAGGTATGTGCAACTCAATGAAGAAATCACCACATGAACTGTAGGGTCCTAAAGAAAACCTGGACAACTCAAATGAGTTGGTAAAAATTGTCTTCCAATTTGCTCTGGAAACAGATGTCTTCATGAAAATCTGAGAAAACAACAGCTTTTGCTTTGAACTATCAACCCCATCATTTTTCTTGAAGAAATAGTAATTGAGCCTTTTAAAGAATATTTTAGGAAGATAAGCAGCTAGGAGTAACATAACCTTATACCAGAACTCACCTGATACTGACAAAATTTATAGGGTTTTTTTAGTAAAAACAAACATGAACCTGCTCTCAGACAACCAAACTCACAATTCAATTAGGAGGTACAGATTTACCCATGGTTAGATCAAACAGCTAACCCTGGTAAAAATCAGATCCACAGACCCAGGCATCCTGCTCAGAAGCACAGGCTGCTACTTATATTTGAGACCCTGCAAATCTAAAAATTTCATGTCTCTTAGTGAAAAAAGAGCTTACATCCCCCAACCCCAATCTTCCTCTTAGTAAAAAAAATAAACAAATTACAATTTATGTGCAGTAATCAGACTAAAAACTTATTTTCTGTCACCACAGAATTATGCAAACTAGTAATTACTCATTATACCACTTGTGTCAACAAAACTGAAAAATTAATAGATCAGGTTTCAAAAGGTAGATGTTGGTATATGCATACATAAACTCCTACTGAAGTTTCAGAATGAGATTAAACAAGATTACAGCTACATAAGAAAAAGCCTTCAAAATCAGATGGAATAAAGAGGTGTCACAGTACTTAAAATCCTAATGTCTGGCCCAGTCTAGGTTAGCCTGGAGATGTCTGCAAGTCTTTTCAGTTTTGCTTCTGAATTCCAATTCTTTGTCAAGTCTCAAAAATAGCAGTTTCATTTAGGCTATTTAGAATGTTCTTCCTCCATTGCTTCTACCACACAGTGTGTGTGAACAACAGGATTCCCTCTTGATCTATTTCCCACCTCCACATTAGTTTATGAAATAAGGAGGTCTAGCAGATTATCAAATCAAGCTACTTTGCAAGCCACGGATTGCTTTTGCCTTTACTTCATCCAGAGGGAACACTTGAGCATCACAGTTCACACAAACCATTTCTGAAATCTGTTTTTATGCACAAAGGACAAAGGCCAGATCAGGTACTACAGCTCTGCTTCCAAGCACAGCTACAAAGTGAATTTACAACTGCTCCCTGCACATTGTAACAGTCTGTGTGCAGATCTGCATGCACAAATAAGCTTCCTCGTGTCTTCCACTCATTGCTGAGCTTGCCTGACACTTGCTAATTCTTGTGCAAAGATAATCAACAGAAAGCCCAAAGTAATAACTCTGTCTTTCAGCAGGGTTTAAGTTAGACTCAGCATTATGTTGTCAAGAGTTACCCCTAATAGCTGAGGAGCAACCTGCCTTCCAACGTGCTCTAAGAACAGGGTTCTGGAGCTGGAGCAGAACACAGGGCCTGGATTGGCTGCATTTGTCTATTTTTATACAGGAAATCAAGACTACAAATATTACACTGAGGCTTCCCAGCAGTGACTGGGATGTATTCAGAAAAGACACACACACACGCACACTTTCTCTCAGCCCATCACACACAGGCAACCACAAACATCCACAATTTGTCAGTTAAATGAGGAGATCACTCCTAAGCACATCCTAATACTTTCTTTAGTAGAGTGGCATTTTAGGGAACACTGGGCAATTCTTCTCTTTCAGCACATCAAAAAAGCAAAATCCATTCCTCTAGTTTCACCCCTTGAATGCTGCAGTCTAAGCACTTGGACTACCTTAACCAAGAACAGACGGAAGAGAACCTGACTCCAATATTTAACTCAACGTGTCACATACTTACACCTGGCATTTCTGTAGAGCAGAAAAGGGTCCTGGAGCTGGAAATCGAGGTCTTTAGTAATGGGTTCCGTTCGGTTTTCCATGCTCAGTCTGTTCATTATTGTGAAACCATGCCTTGGAGAAGCTGATCTGAAAAGGAACAAGTAGAAATCCCATCAAGTCAAGGGAAAAGGAAATCACAATAATTTCTTTGCTGGGTAGAGCTCCAAATCAATTATTTATTTATTTCTAAGAGATGCTACAAAAGTCTAATTTTGTTGCCAAGGAAATAACAATTGACTCTTGCAGTTCTGGTAATCCTTTTAATCATGGCAAAGGCCTACATTATGTATGAGAAATAAACAGACCATCAGCATCACATGATCCAATGCCACCATCTACCCTACAGCTCCTTGCTGGACTAGAAAGCAGCAATCAAACCAAGTCAGAGCAAGGCAAGCTCTCAGCACTCAGGTGAACAACTGCAGATACTAACAGCCATCAAAGAGAGAATTTTCTACACCACCCAAATTGTAAGGATAAAAGCCACCATGTGAGAAACTGAAACAGGTTGCCCCAGAGCAGCTGTGAATCTGCTCCCATTCCTGAATAATCCCTGATAAATGATGAATCTAAGACATGCTATGACTCTAAGTCATTATGCTCACTTCAAGTCACTTAGATTAAACTGTTAAACCTGTCATGATCCTGACAGGAGACACTCCTTTACAAACCAAGTTAGGCAATAAAGGAAAAGATGACGGCCAAACATTTGGGAAAAGTGCCACCTCTGCTTAATTGCTGGTGAGGGGATTTCTCTATGAAACCAAAATGCTGGAACCCGTATTACAGGATTGGAGTCAACCAAAGAAATCATCCTTGTTTGCAAGGGTCAATATTTCAGTTCAAACAAACAGTCCACTTCCACTGGTGTTCATCCAGTTGGAAGTCTGATTTTTTGACTGTTCCTCGAATTCACAAAGATGAGCTGGGCAGTGAGTGAGTCAGCCCAAGTAAATTGGTACCATCATTTTATATTGTGACTAAGGTAATGAGAAGAAACAAACACAGCACCAGTGGTCTCCAATCTGTCTGCTGGCAATGTGTTTTCCACAGGACTTCATAAATTTGTTTGTAGTCACAGAAAATTAAAGTTAAAACTGACGATGAAGGCAATGCGTGCTGTTACTCACAGTTTACAACCTGCTCCATACTGCTGCCTAAAGTGCAGCCAGGCAGTGCCCTAAATGGAAACTTCCTCAGGCAACAAAAACAACTGTGAAAGATAGCAAATACCAGAAGGACCAGGTTTCACGTTGTCAGTTCTTGAGCTTGGAAACCAACATACCAGGAAATACTGCTTCTGTTTTGCAGCACACAAGTCACCACATCCACCTCGTGCCAGCCCAACAAAGGGCTTTCCTCTTGTGGTGGTAAATTTACAGCATCTGATCCCCACTGACCTGAGAGCAGCTCAGAAAAACTGCTGATGACCACTGCCACTGCAGGGGCTGAAACCAGCACTCCCACTTCCCACAAAGCTCCCAGGCTCTTGGGCTTCTCTGTCACCTCACACACTTCTCAAAACCATCTCCTGCTTTTTCAGCACTCCTACCAGATCCTCTTTGACACAAAAGCTGGAAAAGTAACTTTCTGCTTTGGTGTTACACTCAGCAGCTACTGCAAAAGCTGCTGACTGTGCAACCTTCTGATTTTAACAGCAGTCACAGAGAAATGCTGGGGCACCAACAACAGAATCCCCACAACAGAACAAACACATGTGCTACAACAAATGCTGCAAAAAATGAGGTTCTGAAAGCCACAACCAGAGCTGCTGCTAAAAGAAAGCATGAAAAACATCCAAAATGTTGGATGAAATACACATGAAACATGAACAGACACAAGTAGTATGAAAGTTCCCTAAGTAGGGGACACAATATTTCAAAAGCTCTGCCATTCCCTTCCTTTCAGCAATATAATTATTTATTTCACTCTTTTTTGTTCAAACAATTTTAAATTGCAAATCCTATTTAAACCATCACAGAAGATTTCTACAGTTTACCAACACTGACATTTAAAGCACATTTGGAAGTCTTATCAAAATAGAAGTTCATGTCTCCTTCAAAGGGTTTTTCTTCCCACATTTGCTTCTGGCAGTTTCAGTTTCTTTTCACTCCTGAACAAAGGGGAGCATTTTATTTCATTCAGCCATCCTCCATCCCAGCCAGCTTTGCCATATCCACAGATTTCACCTGTACATGTCAAAATGTGCTCACCTTGTGTAAACAAACAGTGTTCCCTCCACATCTGTCTTCTCCTGAAGAAAAGGAACATTAAGAAAGTTGAAAATAGGGCAGTGTTTTGGTCACCACCAGTGAGCCCCCTTTTCTTTGTTTTACCACTACCATCAGCTACACCTCTCTCACCCAAAAGCCAGGAAAAAATTACTTAACCAAATTTCATGGGTTGGTGGTGAGAGGCTGGAGCTAGCACAGGTCACCATGCAGCTGACCCAGGGTTTGAGGTAAGATATGGAAGTGGGTTCATTCTAGGCTACACCTGAGCACAACACACAGGCAAGAGGCAGAGAGAGGAGTTTTCAAAGGGCACCTGCCCTCCGGGGAGGTTCAGCAGAGAAATGGGGGAAAACAACACAAAAGGCAGATTGGGCAGGTTCTTCAAACACAGGTCCTGAGTCTCACTGTTAGAACAAGCCAAGAACCACCTGCCAAGAGCCTAAATGTTCTATTACTTAGAGTTTCCCCAAGGTAATTATGTTTGTACATCCTACAACAATGCTTTTAGCACTGGTAACTCCACCACTCTTTTGCACGTGTTTGGGTTCCATTACAGGTGTTGGAAGGGCAGAGGAGCACCTGAGGCCCGGAGCCCTGAGTTAAACCCCAGCCCTGGCTTAAACCCCAGCCTTCCATGGCCTTGGGATAAAAATTCAACCTGGGTGAAACCCCAGCCTTCCACAGCCTTGGGATAAAATCCAGACTTGGTTTAAACTCCAGTCTCCACAGCCCTGGGTTAAACCCCAATCTTCCATGGCCTTGGGCTAAACCCAAGCCTCCTCAGCTTTAAATAAACCCCAGTCTCCCACGGCCTCAGGCTAACCCCAGCCTACACCACCCCAGATTAAACCCTTTTCTCCCAAAGCTTCACGTTAAACCCCAGCCTCCCCTGCACGTGGCTGAACTCCTCCATCCTACAGCCTCCCAGAGCTCCATTCCCGGGCACCCCGTGGCCCCTCAGCGTGCCCAGGCCGGCTGTCCGTGGCACCCCGGGCACACGGCCGCGGCACACCGGGAAACACCGGCGGGCCCCTCTCGCTCCCCCACCCTCACACCTCGCTGGGGGGCGGGGCCTGCCGGCAAGGGGGCGGGGCGTGCCCGCGGGGAGGCCCCGCCCCCTTGGCGCGCGGTGGGCGTGGCGGGGCGTGGCGGGGCGGGAGCGCGCACGTACCCACTGGCTGGCGCGGTGGCCGAAGGTGTAGAGCGCCACCTGGCTGGCCACGTCCACGATGCCGCTGATGTAGGGGTCGTGCTGCCGCAGCGCCGCCAGGCTGATGTCCAGCCCCCGGCCCAGCGCCGCCGCCATCTTGCGCCCGCCGCGCAGACCCCACCAATCCACCGCCGAGCCGCGCCACCCCGGGAGCAGCCGCCTCAATCGAGCGCCGAGCGGCCGGCGCTCAGGATGGCGGGCGGTAGCGAGGGGCGGGTCGGGGACAGAGAGACGCGGGGTCGCTCGGTGTGTCCACAGCAGCACAGGGACACGCCAATCCCACACACGACACAGGGAGCCGGGCTGAGCATGGTGGCTCCAGCTACTGCCTATCCTCCTGGGAGTGCTGTGGTGCTCCTGCTGCGGTTGGGCTCATCCCTTAGGGGGGTACATGCGGGAGACGCGCCTGTTTAGCCCAGCTTCAGGTCTCTGTAGGAAAGAGAAAGCTAAGGGGGAATCTCATCAATACATGTCAATATCGCCAAGGGGAAAGTGCCAGACTTCAGCAGCGCCGAGAGACAGGACGAGGAGCGGCGGGTACAAACTGAAACACAAGGAGTTGCACCTCAGCATGTAGAAGAAGTTTACACTGAGGGTGGCAGGGCACTGGAACAGCTGCCCAGGGTGGCCATGGGGTCTCTCCGGAGACATTCCAAGCCCATCTGGAGGCGTTCCGGTGCCACCTGCTCCAGGTGGCCGTGCCTGGGCGGGGGTGGGACGGGATGAGCCCCAGAGGTCCCTTCCGAACCGAACAGCTCTGGGAGTCTGTGTGGGTGCTGTTGTGTGCCTGCAGAGAGCGGGACCGAGCGCGTCCAGCCCGTGTGCCCGTGAGGAGCTCGGGGATCCGTGAGGGGCTCTGCCCGGCTGAGCCCCCCCAGGCCAGGGAGAGCAGCGGGCCCGGAGCACTGAGCCCACAGGCAGCCCGTGTTTGCTGGCACACCCTCACACACCCCTGCACCCAGCTGAAGGGAGCAGCATTGCAAGCTAAACCATCACACAGCCCTCGTGTGCATAAATATACACACAAATGCATCCATATATATATATATACACACTCGTACGTGCAGCAAGCAGCTGAAACCTAAACAAGCATGCTATAATATGGAGTTATACAAACAGCGAGCAACAGATAGACAAGACCAAGGAATCAGTTGCCACCTTTTCCCATCAGGCACACATGTTTATTACTAATCTGTTGGTACCGACAGTTTACAGCGAATACATCAGCTTTATGAGGCATGCAGATAAGCTCAGTAAGTACTTCCATGGAAAAGAGTTGCTTAACCCTCCTGCCTGAACCCCCTGGTAGAGCAAGTTCTTTTTAGTTTATCACCTCAGTCACCACCTTCCCTGTACAGAAGCAGTAGGGAGATATATTTACTGCCAGAGAACTTCCAGGACGCCCTGGAAGAACCAAGGTGGCGATAGTGGATGCTGTCTTAATTGTTTGCAATACTCCTGACACATTTTCAAAAGGACAGCAGCTGGACAGAAGGGATGAGGTCTACTGTTGGGTTTTCTTCCCTTCTTCTTGCTCCAGGCCAGATGGAGCCAGTGGGATAGAGAGAGCAGTAGCATCTAATCCAAGAGGACATGGGCAAGCCTAGGTAAAAGAGTCCCATCATGTGACGTGAGGATAGGAGAGAATTGAGAGACAGCAAGCTGGGAATTAATAGAATTAATGTACGGACAGTGAGTCTCTTGAGTGGAGCTAGGAGTGGCCATGTTGTCAAAAAGGACAGAAAGAAAGGCTGGTTTTTGGGACTTAGGGGAGACTATAGGTTTTATTGTATCCCAGAAGGCCACCAAAAATTGCATCACTAAGAATAAGACCTACAGCTTGCTCTGCAAGCATCTAGTAGGAGAGGAAACATCTGAACATACTCTGGTTATAATCTGTCTCACTCTCATTTCCTCCTTGTCTAAAGCCACCTTGATCCATTTGGGGCTGTGATGAAACACAGCTTTAGAGTTTAGAATTCTGTGGTTTTTTGTGATGCTTGTGGTAGGAAAATGGCTCTAAGCAGTTCCACTGCAAAGCTCTGGCTGACCTACAGATCCTGTAACAGCAAGGAAGATACATGGGCTCATGGTGGACAAGGAAAACTGCTGTCCTTAGTGTGACCCAGAGTAGAGACGCAAAAAAAACCCCAAAACAACAAACAAAAAACCAAAAGTAGTAAGTAGGAAAGATGTCAGCTTTTGCTTAAATAATTAACAGATGCACATTAGTTTCTTTTTGCTGATTAAATAGTTCTCAATTCACAGTTTCCAAGCACCCTCAAGCACATTCCTCCTCATGTGCTGGGACTTCTCTTTACCATCATTTTCAATTCTTTGGCAATTCTCCTGCTTACACAAAGTCCAAAATTGTCACCAAGGACAGAAGTGTGAAAGTCTTGGAGTCCCACTCCTTGACTTTTCCTCTACAGATGCTTTTCCTGCCTCCAACAATAATACTTGAAAAAAAAAAAAAAAAGCCCTGCCTTTTCTTTTTTTGCCTTTTCTTCCCCTCTCTCACACAGCTGGACAGACAGTTCCCTGACATTGTGTTTTGAGTCAGCAAACCTGTCAGGCTTCTGACCAGGCCTTTTTATATTTTCTGTTACACTCTGAGGTACCTTCAGCAGGTTCCAGCTGTTTTCCTGCATAAGTGGAATGTAATTGCTCCTTCCATTTAGCCTGAAGTAAATATACTTAATAAAGCCATTAGTTCTGCCCTGGTTTATGGGATCACTTGATAGCAGACTAAAAATTTTCCAGTGAAACAAGACACTGTTAAGAAGAGAAACACTATGAATTCTCAAAATTTTCCAGTGAAACAAGACACTGTTAAGAAGAGAAACACTATGAATTCTCAAAAAAATTAAGGATGTTTTAGCAAAAAATGTCGTAGCTTAAAAACATTGGTTACTTAAACTATGGTTCATTTTCTTACAGTCAGTAATCCAATAGTTCATGACAACTGTAAAATCAAGTCTGAATGATTTTGCTGTAATTTTGTTTATGAAACAAAGTAATTTTCTAGCTTTCAAAATGTCATCATTTCATGCAGTATATAATTAGAATGTAACTGTTTTGTCTTCTACCTACCTGGATACTGTTTTGTTAAAAAAAACCCAAACCACATCTTGCTTTGGATGTGGCAAGGAAAGGATTTTTTTGTAGGTAACAAATTTAGGCCAATTTAAGGCAAAATCCACACAGCATGACATTTTAAAGGTCTCCTTTAATAAAAAAATGTGGACATGATTAGGCCAAACCTTTTCAAGCAGTTATTAAACCTTCACATTCAAGAATCTCTGCCGCTTTTAAAGATTCAGACATGCTTCCTCCAGCAGATTATGGGCACTGAGCATGTGATTTTCTGTGGATTTATTTGGGGGCACTGCTGAGCCCTGCCTCAGGTCCCAGGCATTCAGTCCTGCCCTTCTGCCCTTCTGGCACAGGTGTGTGCATGGCCTCAGTGTGAACCAGACAGATGGGGGAAATGAACTGTGTGAGAAACAAGTGTTCACAGCCCTGCTGAGCTCACAGCCTCCCCTGGCTGCCTGCCTACCTGCCCACACTCACTCCTTCCTCTGAGCTGCACCTTTTTCTGATGAACAGCAGAAATCACTTGAGCCAGTGTAATGCCAAGCACCTCATTTACCTCACTTCCTCTTCTCCAGCCCCTTTGAGCTGTAATTGCATGATAGCTGCCTTTTCCTTTTTTCCCCAAAGGCTGCCACAATTTTTTTCTCACCCTGACTGGTGGCACCACTGCTGCCCCTGCTAGAGGGGAGAGTGCTGAGGCAGCGCTCCTAAGATCCTCTTACTGATCCAGGGCCACTCAAATGCATTTGTGTGAAGCCTCCCAGCATGCTGCTTTCCTGGGAGCAGCAGGTTACTCTGGTGGAGCCAGAATGATCCAGCAAAGCTTGATTACCCACACTCCACATATTCCTGGGCACGTGCCTTCAGTGCTGCACCATGGCAGCTCTCCCTCTTTGGGCCAGTGCCCTTTACTGGAGCCTGGCTGCATCCCTTCCCAGGCACAGATAACTTGATATACATGCTCTTTTCAGTCCACTGTTATTAAGGCTCTCAGTAGCTTTGCACTGGAGCACTTTCCTCATGCTCAAAAGTTGAAATTTTAGGTCATGCTCTGAGAACACTTCTTAACTCCAGCCCTAATGGTTAAAACAATTTTAGGTTTTTTTGTTGCTAATTTATTACTTACTGAAGGTTCCTTCATGAGTATAGGGTCAGACTATTGCAGTTTCATCTGTTGCTGCTATTAAAATACTCTCTCTACACTAAAACTAAAACTACTTTCGTTCCAATTCTACCCAGCACCCATCCTTCCCCCATATAAACCCCAGCACATTAGGTTCTTAGCAGCCACGCACTTGTCTACCATGCAGGTCCTCTGGTGAAGTTTATGAGACTGTTCTGAGAATTTCTGCAGTATTACTCCACATAGGTGTTGTTATTATATTAGAAAGGTTCCATATTGCTAGAGTTTCATACCTCCTTGATGGTTCTCATAAGCAGCTTCTCAAATCACTGCCTCTTCCTTCTTCTTGTAGCAGCCAATTGACTCCAGTTCTCTCTCAATTAACCAACCCACTCTTTTATAGCATCTTCTTCTCATTGGCTGCAGCTGTGGCCTGTTAAACTCAGGCCTGTTCTAATCTTTGATAATTGGCCCAGCTGCAACTCCTTAGGGGCAACATTGCTTTCTATACTGCCTTTATTTTCTTATATTCTATCCCCCTACACCCAGGAATGGGGTAGCGTTCTTCAGCATTGTTGGTTTTGGATTCTTCAGCATTGTTGGATTTGGATCATTTACTGTGATTTTGAGGGTTGCATTTTTCCTGCATGTAAGAGCCTAGTTTTTTTACCAAAGGACTTTTTTTTTTTTTTGACAGACTAACTGCAGTGGGGTAGAAGATAAGAAAATAGTGTAGAAAGTAATGTTACCCCTAAGGAGTTGCAGCTGGGCCAATTATCAAAGATTAGGAACAGGCCTGACTTCAACAGGTCACAGCTGTAACCAATGAGAAGAAGAGTGCTATAAAAGAGTGGTTGGAATGGGAGTTGCAGTATGTTGGCTGCTTTATGAAGAAGAGAGAGTTAGTGCTTTGAGGAGCTGCCCATGAGAAACATCAACCAGGTATGAAACTTTTGTTTTAAGGAAACAACAGTATAGAACCCCTGTAATAAGCTGACAACAACTTACTGTCATAATTACTTAGCAAAAATATAACTCTTTACTTCCTCTTTTGCTATGTACAAGGTACTGAGCTTTACCTTTTTATTGGCCCAGTTTTTGCCAGTGGCTTAGCTTGGTGAGAGCTAGAGGAAAGTTACCTACTATTGTTAGTAGAGCTGCACTTTTTCCTTTCTAACTTTCTACGTATGTATTATAATTGTGAAGAATTCTTTTTGATTTATCTTCAGTTGCTTTTCAGAGGGCATAATCTGAGCTGCAAAAATAAATTCAACACAAGGAAAAGGCTTATTTCAGGAGGCAGAAAGGAGAGTCTATATTAATGTAATTGCATTGAATTCTAGTGTTGTTCAGGAAAACTTAAAAAAATCTTTCTTCTGTATGTTTATTGAGTAAAAACTTTTATTCTTATTAGTGTTATATTTTCAATGTTTAAAGTGACTGTATAATTTCACTGTCTTGTCATTAGGTAAGCAGAAATGGGAATATGATAAACTAAAGAAGGTGTGTGGAATGTTTTTCCTGGTTGTGTTGCCTTTATCCCCAAAAGTTGTCTGACTTCTATAGCTATGCATTTGTGACCATGATTCTGTCAGATCTCTTAATCAAACCCTAGATTTCATCCTCTAATGCTGATAATACTCCAAACATATATTGTTGTTTTCCCTGCTATAGCAAAGAAAAAATACTGTCAAAACTTACAGAAGGCTTTTTCCTCCTTCTTTATTTATTTAATGTAGCAGAACTTACTAACTGCAGTAACATTTCTCATAAGGTTTAACTTTGCAAATTCCTTTACTTCCACCCCCATGCTACTTTAATTAAAGTTAAAATTTACCACTAGATTTTATCCTGAGAAGGCAACTGTTTGGAGCCAGTATGTGGGGTTTTTTTTCTGGGATTTTGTTACCACAACTGTCTGTGCTAAAGTTCAGTAAAATATTATTGATAGCTATTACCTTATTGCTGTCCTGATAAACTGACATAAACTGTTTTGAGCCATCAGTTTCATTCTTTGTTTGCTTGATTGGCTAGACAAGCCACCAAAATATTGAAGAGGATCAGGCAGTCCTGCTATTTCCCATAGGTTAATAAGGTACAGCAGCAATGATATCTTCCCTAAGATAATGCCTTTCCAGCCACATCTCCCTGGTAATCACCATTTAATTTGGCAGAATCAAACACTTGTTGCTCTAAAAGAGGTCTTTTCCAACCAGTTACAGAGAAGATGCCTCCTATTTAATTAATTCCTGGAATGGAAAGTTTCATTAGATAATTATACTAAGTCAGGCTTTATTTTTATGCCTCACCTGGCAGAGCAGTTCTTGCCCCATGAAGGGAATGAAGTCATCCCAGAGCTGCTGCTGCAGAGAAACCCACAGTGCTGGGGAGCTGTGCCTGTAGTGACAAAACATCTTTTTGTGAGTTCTGAACATTCCCACCAGCTTTTGTTTGAGCTGATTGAGGAAGTAGAAAGCGAAAGTCTGAATAACTTTATGCTTTTAGCTGTTACAGTGTTACTTTATTGAGAGAATTTGCATTATTCCCTTCTCAGCTGGCAGAAGTATCCTCTTGGGTTTTGTTGGCATGTTTGTTTTTTGAGTGAAGAATCTTGGTGTTTGTTTGTTAAAGACTGATACAGCATTTCATAGCTTTAGATGTAAGTGAATGAAGAAAGTTGCAACAATACTGAATTTTAGAGAGCAGATAAATATAAGGATGGATCCTTAAAGTTAAAGAAATCAAGCAAATGAAGTGATGTTTCTGTCTTAAATATTCCCTTAATGCTTTTGTATTTTTGATGGCTGCCCATGGGCATTACTGTGGGGAAATTCTTGTGTTACTAATGGCTATTGCAGCTCTGGTCCTCCATGTGGGCAGAGCTGCTGAAGGCTCTCACAAATACACCTACAATTAGACTTAAAAGTTACCATTAGACTTAAAAGCTGTTCTAAGTGTCTTTTAAGGTAAGATCACCTAACCTCTAATAGTGTGTGATTTTGGCACAACACCTTAGGTGATCATTTTTATTTGTTACTGGCTTTATTTTCCTAGAAAATATGAAGAAGATTTTTTTTTAAAGCAAACTTCCTTTCAAACTGAAAATAGACTTTTCCCCCCTTTGTTATGCAGTATGTTGCAATAAGGACCCACAATTACCTGTGTTTTAAATGCAATTACTTGGAGCTTCTGGAAGAGTAAAACCATTTCATTTTTATTTTAAACCTACATTTTGGGCTTTATTTGTGTTGCTTTAGGGTTTGTGATAATGAGAAGAAAGGCCTGGGTAGAAAAAGGAGTTCAGATTTGTGTAACTGAACCAGAAAACAAAACTTGGTAACATTTGAAGTGTTGCCCTTGGAAACAATAAATGCAGTCTATCCCTGGTTTTCTGAAGGGTTGGATTTAGGCAAAGGCACCTTCCATCAGGCAGCCAATACAAGATTTAAGCACTTTTGAATGAGATTTTGAAGTGGAAACTAAAGGTATTAGCACCACAAACCCTCCAGTGAGTGTCTGAGTCTGGGTTTATTACAGTTGTGTGAATTTGTTTCCCTCAGTGGCTTCTGAGAGCTGTGAAGGCATTTGGCTGTCCTTCTCTTACAATCTGATTTTGTCATTTTCTGCTGATGCTGTGCTGCTTCTTCTGTCAGATTAAATTTACAGGCATATTACCTTGCCTGACAGAAACATGAACTGCATGGATTTTTCAAAGGATAGCTTCCATAAGGAGTAACAGGACAGGGTTTCTTTTTTTTTTTTTATTTCTTCCCCCCCTCTTATTTTTCATGCTGGTTTGCCCGAATCTGTTAATTTTATTATCATCCTAAATTAATCTTATAACATTGAGCTGAGCTTGATTTCTTATCTACAATGAAATTGCTGTGTCATTGAAGCACTAGTAAACCTACCAAGACTGTGTAAGACTAAATCAGGTTCAGGACATTTTTGTTGGGGGTTTTTGGTCTTTACTTTTGACTTGCTATGCAGCTTTAAGGAAAGATCCTTCTGCAACTGTTTCCACAGCTTCTGAGGGAATTCTGTTATTAAAAGGTCAGATGATAACAGCATTTCCTGGTGCTCTCAGAATTCCAGGATTCAGGTTAAAAGGGGAATCTGAAGGTGTTGTTCAATGCGAGTATAAAGGAGAGACGAGGAGTGGAAGAAAACTCCTGAGTGTATTGGTGCAATACAGAAACATCCAGACTGGGCAGGTGGGATGCAGGAATCACAGCTGGTGTCACAAGGGGACAGAAGGACCAGGAGGCTTGGGATGGACTGCAGGAGGCAGGGCTGAGGTGGAACAGGGCTTGATTGGGAAGGCAGGATTGGTATGCAAGCAAAACTGAAGGAGGTTTGCCACGAGAATGGGACACCTGCTAGGAACGAAGTTAAGTGGAAATGACAGACTTGGGTCTGGAGGAAGGAAAATTCAGGTAGATAATGTGACTGGAAATAGAGTTAGAGGAGTGTTTTGATGGAAAGAAATGCTGAGCACAATGGATGGGTAAGCAGTGTGCTGTCATTACCAAGAACTGTCCTGCCATGACCATTTTTCAGGTCACTTTAATCACTGGTTGTGATGTGACCTAGTTGGAAGTGGGTGCTGCTACAGAACAGAACTTATGGAGAGTCTCCTCTCACACAGCACTGAGCAATTGGAAAGCAGATACAGCATCACATAGATTTTCTGTCTCTGAGGGGTTTCTGAGGGATACAGACCAGCAGACATTTTCTCTCAAGCAAGAAAGAGATGTAGACTTAACAATTGTAGGAGAAGTTGATTAACCATCAAGAAAAATGTTGTAGTGATTGAGCAAGCATTTATGAAATGATAAAGTCTGCTAGAAAGCAGCTCTGTTTTCCCTACTACTTGGCAACAGTTGCCACAAGACATAGAAGCCCTCTGTACAGTTCCAAGAGAGATGATGCGGTCTAACATTTTCAAATGTCTAAGTATCATTAGCTCCAGCTGATAAGTAGCAGTTCCATTTTATCCTAAAAGTCATACTTATCCTAAAAGTATGTCAAGAGAGACAGTGGTTTGAAGTGTGGTTTAGGATATGGAGGGAGTTTGCAAAAATTATATAAACCAAGCTTTTTTGTCTGAGTTTTAGGCAGTATATGTGTGTGTGTTTGTATACAAAAAAAAAAAAAATCCCCAGGCCCAAAAGAGGCTCATTTTACTTACCACTAAAAATTTCAAGCAATGAAATGATGTAAAGCTTCTCTGAAGTTTGATTTCCTCTTATCTGCATCAACTCCATCAGTGTTGACTCCATTTTCATTCAGTGTAGGTGAATAAGATTGCCTGACCTATGGGTTTTTCCTTTCACATGGCTAATCCATCTTGCTATGCTAGGAGAGAATGATAACCACATTAGTTTTGTAATTGCATTGCTTCTGAGCTGTCCTGTGGTACTGAGGAATATGATCTTTCTGAATGAGAACACTGTGCTTCAACTCTTACTTTCTAGTAACAAGAAAGAGATCTCAAATTTGCCTTTTCTGTAAAAATGTTTCTTCACAGATCTTTGACTTAAGCTAGAGTAGTAGCAACAGGAATGGAGATTGCACAGGATTTCTGGGCAACCTAGTCCAGTGTTTTATTACTGTCAGAAAAAAAAAAATTCTTTGTGCCTAATTAAAATTTCCTCCTTTATGACTTGTCTGCTGCCTGTCATCCTTTTGCTGTGTACCTCTGATAAGAGACAGGCACCAACTGCTCAATACCCTGCTCTTGAACAACTGAGGACAGCAAAAAGGTCTGTCTTAGTCTCTTCTTCAAGCTTAGCAAGCCCAGTTCTCTTAGCCTGTGCTCATTCAATGTGTGCCTCAGCCCCATAATTCTCTTAGAGGCTCTGGACTTGTTCTTATTGCAGTGTCTTGTACTGAGCAGCCCAAAACTAGAGGGGACGTTCCATCTGTGGGCTCTGAGTGACTCTGCTGTGACCTGCTGGCAACATTTTTGGTGAGGGGGTCCAGGATGTGGTTGGCCTCCTTCACATCCAGGGCATGCTACTTGCGGGTGTTTAGCTTTTTGTCTACCAGGACACCTCTTTTGCAAAGCTGCTTCCCAGCCTCTACTGATGCATGGGATTATTCTATCCCAGGTGCAGGGTTTGGCATTTGTGATTTGTGGCACTCTGGGGAAATTTTCATCTTTCTGCCATATCTAATGTACAGTTCTACAACTGAGCTACAAAGTTTTATGGGAAACTCTCTGAGGCCTTGCTAAAGTCAATGTAAGGGGCACCCATTTCCCTCCCCTTGTCCACAGAGCCAGTGATCTTGCCATGGAATAGTCAAGTGTGTGTGGCATTGTGTGCCTTTGGTAATTCTAATCTGGCTGTTCCTTTTTATCCTTTGTCTGCTTGGATATGGATTCTAAGATGACTTAGTCCATGATCCTTCTGAAGTTAGGTTGACTGCCCTACAGGAGGAGCTCCCTGGCTCCTCCTCCTTGGAGGTGGATATGGTGTTTGTCTTGCTGTTCATCAAAAGCCTCACCTGACAGTTGTGACCTTTCAAAAATGAGAGGAAAAGTTTACAGTGACCACCTTTGGTCACCTTTCTCCTCATGTTCAGATACAGCTTGTGTTGTCCAAGGATCTGGGCATGTCCCACTGGCTTACATGCACCACTCCCAGAGCCTGACCCTAGGCTTGGAGACTCTGAAGGCCTAGAGAAAAACCTTGCAAGGACCTAAACCTCTTCCCCCAAAAAACCCCAAACAACCCCTCCCCACTCTGAAAACCAAAAATAAAAACCAGAAAAAGATGTAAGGCCAAACTAGTCATTGAGTGCTGGAGCC
Source organism: Molothrus ater (assembly GCF_012460135.2). Classification (NCBI taxonomy): domain Eukaryota; kingdom Metazoa; phylum Chordata; class Aves; order Passeriformes; family Icteridae; genus Molothrus; species Molothrus ater. The sequence goes on from NC_050482.2 coordinate 67,608,681, forward strand.
TTATCCATGTCCTTTTTCACTGCTTTTCCTGCCAGACTGAGCAGTGGGGCCATATCCTTCCCAGCCTTCCCTTTGCTGCCAATGTACTTACAGAAGCCCTTCTGCCCTTTAATCTCTCAATTTTCTAGCTACATCTGAGCTCTGGCACTGACCTTGCATCTCCATGTTCTGGAGCTGGGATGGGAGCTCCCTGTTCATTGGTGCTGGCTTCCCTCCTGCCTGGCAGAGTGACCTGTTCCTGTGCCCTCAAAAGAGGGTCCATGAGGACCAGCCACATGTCCTGGGTCACTTAGCCCTACAGGGCAGTGTTCTGGAGGATCCCCCACAGCCCATTCCTAAACAAACTGAAATACAGTCTGAATGCCAAAGTTGTGACTCCAATATTTCTCTTGCTCGGTTTCTTCCAGGATGTTGAACTGCAGAATGCTGTGTTTGCTGTAGCCTTGCTGCCCTTGACCTTCACATTTTCTAGCCCCTCATCCTCTCTTTATGAATACCAGGCTGACTGCCTCTCCTAGTCATCTTCTTGATATGCCACATCAAGAAATTGTCATCAACCTATTAACATGATTATTCATGAGAAGGAATTGATTTCATGAAGTGTCTAGTTCAAAATTACAAACTAAAGCAGTTGGAATAAGTTTCCCAAACTACTGGGTAATTATCCAAACAGAACCATTTTAAGCTCTTCCACTCCTTGTATTAATAGGAGCCACAATATTCCCATGCTGACTATGAGAGGAAAAATCAATATCAGCAAATGTACATTCATATTGATTTATCTTCCCTTTTGGTTTTCTAATTTAGTAAAGGCTACTAATGCAACATTACATAAAGATTCTCAGGAGAGTAAAAAGGCTAATAGGAGCAGGTATTGCTGTTTGTTCTGGGGAAGTGAACTGACTGTACTGTTCAGAGTCAACTGCTGCCCAGTCTCTGATACATGGACTTTTGAGCTGTGTATCAGAGAGCATTATTCCAGGGAAAGGGATTAGAAGGAGGCACCAGGATGACTTTTTGGAATGCAGGCCCAGCACACTGTTAGGATTTTTGGAAGTCCTCATATATGTGTACAGAGCAGTTAACTTTTGTTAAATTAGGTTAGAAAAGGGGTTTCAGATCACATCCAATTCTTATGAATATATTTGATTTTTAATAGATTATTTCATGTCTTATGCAAATAATAATTTTGTTTCAGTTAACCATTCTAAACAAAGCAAAGGGAAGCAAATGAGGGGAGGAAATATTTAGTATGATTTGAAAGCAGAAATTTTTGACTATCCAGGGCATCAGAAAGCTGTCATATGGGAAAATGAGTTAGCTAGACACCTACATGTTACATCCTCAGAGATTAAATGGGGATGTGATATAGTACAAACTATTGCATATTTCACCTGGTATAAAGCTTCAGAAAAAACCTTTTAATTAAAAAAATACTCCCTTGTCATATTACAGACATGGAAGTGCAACAGGTTATAAAATGGGAAGAGCATTCTCTGTGCTCTTACTGTGCACCATCTATAGGCACAGGTTCATGGTTGGAAGTTTTCCACATGGTTGGGGTTTTTTTTCCTCTATTTTTTTTTCCTCCCCTTTTTGAGGATACAGCACTCATGAGGACACTGTCAGAAAGTAGGACATTTCCTTATCCTACCAAAGGACAAGGAAAACAACAGATTACTGAAAAATAAGACAGAATAATTAGGTCATTGAAGGTCTGGGCTCATAGAGGTATTTAGTGTCCCAGAAGAACAGCTGATAATCTGCAGCTGAAAAATCGCATTTTGAGGATGAGTGTAAAAGTTGAGTTCTGTCTTCCAAGGCTCAAAATCCTAAATTTTTTTCAACTTCTCTTGAATTTGGCCATCAAGGCATTTTGTTAGGGAAGTAAATGCAAGAACAGCCTTTGTCACACTCTGGAGAATTCATTTTCCTTAGTCACCTTCATTGAACTGTCAACAAGTTCTTTGCTTGCTTTTCTGGAATGAAGGAGCATTCCAGCTTGATTTGGAGTACCAAATGACAGGGTGGCTGTCTCTGAATGGCCATGGCATCATAGTTTGGAAAATTATGTTCAGCCTGCTCTTTCCTATTTTCCATCAGCAAAGACTTGGACTCCTGCTGGGAGTTACAGTGATACCAGAGTGGTTCACTGTAGAATCTGCCTTTTTTTCCAGGGGAAGGGGTTTCACTGTAAATCCAACCTCTTTACCCAGTCTTTTAGTTCCAAAAGTAGAAAGCAGAAATCAGTGTCACAGAAGTGAGGTATTCCAGGGGTTCTGTTGGGAAGTAGTACTTGAACATAATGTAAATATTATAATTCCATGGAAACAGAGTGATGGTGTTACTCACAGAGGCTTAATTCTTGTATCATTCACACAGTCTTTTGGATATCACCTTCTTGGTATGCCCCTCCTGAAACACAGGCTTCCACCCACCCTCAAATTTTGATACACAAAATGGTTTTACTGCACAGTTTATTAGAACAGCTGAAGTATTTAAATTCATAGCCCTTATTTTACCATTTGGAAAACAGGAGAAACTGTGAGTGTAGGTGATCACACTCTCATGTCAGCCCTGAGGAGAAAACAGAGGCTACAGCTGCTGTAGAGATCCAGGGGTGAAGTTCCAGTTAGTTTTTAGGTTCACTTCCTCTTGTGTTCTGGGGTGGTTCTGGCCCTATAGCTTGTTCTTTTTCCATACTGAGCATATGCAAGTCACAATTCTTTTATGGAACTTTTAGCTCGACAAGATTCAAGTCATGTACGTGACAGAAGGCCTTGAAATCTGGGCAATGTTTCTTGTCAGATTGCAAGTCCTGGCTCTGAAGCATTTATTACCCATTTTCATTGGGAGTTTCTAGTGTGTGAATTTTTGAATATTGTAGGATAAAGCATGTCTTACCCTTCTTTTAAAAATGATTGATTCTTTTTCTCCAGAAACTTGAAGAATAAATTCAACCTCCACCCTGAGAAATTTCAATCCAAACAGTTAAAACTTTTTTATCAAAAACTGAAAAGAATGTCTTGTAGTAGTGTTGCCTTGTACTTATGTTGTGCTAAAGAGGGAGTTATTTTTAAATGAAAATCAAATGACAGGGTACCATTTAGTAACACTGTAGTTCATATGGATTTTCAGTTCTTTCATTACAAGGCCTCATACAACTTCACAAATACCTCAGTGAGATGCAGAAATACTATATTCATCTTATTTTAAAATAAAAAAAAGGGTTGGAAAGGCTGCATTTGGTCAGTGTGAGTGAAGAAGCAACACGTTTGAGGTTAGAGACAAAATAATTTACCAAGTCTTCCTGGTAGCCTTTGAAACTGCAGATTTCGGGAATACTTAGTAGTTCCATTTTTGTTTAGGATGCCTGAGGTCAGTATGGCCCTGTGACTTCAGTAACTTTTCCATATTCCCAGGTAAAGACTGTGCATGTCCTGCCCAGGTGTCTGATAAGTGAATCAAGTAGTTTTGATAGTCACTTCCATCATTTTGGTCTGGCTAGGGCAAAACCATGAACACCTGTGATACCTGGTCTAGAAAAATGCTTCTCAAGGCAAAGGTTAACTTGGAAATAATTATGGATAGTTTTTAATAGAGGACTCCCTTGGTGCCCTTTCTTTATAGAGAGTCTGTTGACTTTAAGTTAAATAGACACTCTCAAGAAAAATACTTTCAAGAGGAAAATTTTTGTGTTTTATCTGTCGGCCTGTAGCTTTTAGGAATGTTTTCTTAAGATCCATACTGATACTGTTTGTTTATATTTTGCTTTGGATTGTTAATACAATGACCAGTGTCATTCTGCATTTACAGTCATTTTTACCTTCTACTTCTAATGGCCAGTAGTCTATCTTGTATAGCTTGATGAGGTTATTACCCTCTTTACATTCACAGGCTTGCCCATATTAATGAAATACCTCTGAAGATACCTAATATATCATGTATGGACAACTTTCTACTGGCAAAAAAATAATGAGAATTATTATTTCAGGAATATTTCCAGTATTTAGCGAGTTTGCCAGTCAAAATATTGACAGTGTTGTATGTAAATGACGTTGTTTTCCTCAGGGAGAATTTAGCAAGGATGTGTCAAGTGTGAGTCCCTTTCTCTGTAAGCTACAATAATAAATTTCTCTGCACTTACAAATCTACTCTTCCCACCCTTAACTTGGGAGCACACCAGCACAGGAAGGAAAAGATGGGAAGATGTCAGTACAAACATCCTTATCAACTCTGTGTAGTGTCTGGGAAGTGAAGGGTGGAGGATGCAACAGTTTGGCTAAATCAAGATATGTCTTGAAGCCAAAGAAACTGAAGAAATTGTCTTTTTTTTCTTTCTGGTACTTTAAATGTGATCTGAACCCAGAAAGCTAAGGGGGGATAAGAATGAAAAACAACAAGGAAAGTATGCGAAGATGCAATGAATCAATACCTTAAACAGTGCCAAGTATGGAAGAAACAAAAGTAAAATATATTGCATGTTTTTCCTTTCATTTTTTTGGGGGGGGGGTGTGGGGTGGATTGGCAAGTTGGGACAGCTGGTACATCTCTTATTTAAATATAGTGTATTTTAAGGTGTTCTCTGGCTTATCATTTGGGAGTCAATGGTAGCAAGTGTCCAAAAACAAAGGTTTTGAATATTTCAGAGGTCATTAATCTTTCTCTGAAGATTCAGTAGTCATTGTCACTCAGGTATTCAGGTTATTCTTTTCCTGAATATTTTGTTATTATGAGAGTCAATTATTAAGGATCACCTTCTTTATGTGCTTTAACTTTATTACAAGTTACTTGTAGTAACTTCCACATGTTGGCCTCTCACATGCTGACATTTTACCCATTGAGTTCATGGGGCCACGTGATTTTCCCCTGCATTTATGGGGGAGCACAGGGCTCAGATCACTTGGTGGGTGAATTCCCTGTTCAGAGCTGAAGGGAGATTATGTAGAGAGGGCAGTGCACTGTGCTTTTGCTTTTTTGGATATTCTGTGGCACACACAGCTGCAGGTAAGTGGTACCTTGATCCCTCTTGGAGTCACTTTTTATGTTCAGAAGAAATAAGGTGGTGGAAAACAGCTTCCTTCCCACCCTGCTGCATGTGTGTTTTCTGGTGGGAGAGGAAAATTCAGCTGGCGATGCCTTCATGATGTGCACTGTAGTTTTTTGGGTCCAGCTCTGCCAAATGTGTAGATGGTAGCAGGCCAAATGCAGCCTTTTACTTATGTCTACAAAGAGCTTAATTTGATCCTGGCATTAGTTCTGGTTGCTTAAAGCCACAAAGCAACTTTTTTCCTTTCTTTTAACCCTACACAAAGGAGACTGCCGCTAGTGTTGCAAAATAATTGAGCCAGAGCCTCTTGCAATCAAAAGATGATTAGCTTCTTGTGTTAGTGTGTGTTCTGATGTGAACCAATCCATTATGTCTGTTTTGTGTTCCTAGGGATGCACTATTTTCATGTGGAACTTGCAGAAGCAGGCTCAGTTCACTGATGTTTGTTAGTGACCTTGTCTTGTCCTCTGAATTACGGACAAGTCTGCTTTGAACATGGGGAAATGCTACTAGCAGTCATTAAGTGGATGTTAGGGTTTTTTGTAGTTGTTTAACCTCTCCAAGGCCCTGCTGCAATTCTAGATGTTAAAAAAAAAAAAAAGAGAAACTGAATTATGGGTGTTTAAAGCTGAAATATTTATAGAAGCAGTTTTTTATTTAAAAATAGCATTTGTGCCTGAGAAGATCAGATGTACCACTTCAGTATGAAAAGCCAAACCAGATTTTAGTTCATATTGTTAATGGAAATTGCATGAAGTTTGATAATGCAATTTAGCTGAAAATATTTTTCTTCCAGTCTAGGTTTTGGAGTAGCTTTTCTGCTATTAAATATTATAAAGAAAACAATTTTTAAAAATTCTGTATTCTTTATAGTCATAGAATGCCAGGACCAGTAGTTTAATTACTGTTTATTAAAGAAGAGAATGTACTTAATATCAGAACACAATCCATAGAGATGAGATCTCTCAAATTAAAAGAAAAGCAAATGGTATTAGAAAAATAATTTTGCTTGCTAAGGGAAGATGGGATTCCATCACCAACAAAGTACAATGTATTAAGGTGAAAGTGTGTTCTTGAATTAGGTTACAGGTAAAAACTGGACTATTTAGGATCAAAATTTACCTTGATTGCCTGTCAGGGAAACTTATGTGGACTTGAAAATTCATCCTTATTAAAAATGAAAAGCAACAGTATGTGAAATCATGAAGTTCTTATTGATCTGAAGTCACTAGTTAGGTTGATTTAACATTTTACCTGAATGAATGTAAGTTCTGCAGGGTGTGGCCCAACTGATTTGAAGGTGGTGGCAATTGTTAATGCTCCAGTATCAAGATTGTATCCAAATTTGGGTTGTTTGGAAATGCTTCCTTATTTAAGAAATCCTACACTGATGGGATTGAAAGAGTAAAGAAATATCCTGAATTTCTCCTCTGAAGCTCAGGGAAAGGGTGTGTAACATACTGTGGTGTTTTTTCAGCTCAATGAAAGGAACTCTTGCAATTTCTTTGTAAAGTGCTACATTGTGTCAGGGAGTAAAAGAAATTACTTGTGAGATACTGCTTTGACTTTTCAAATATTATCTTAGAGCACAGTTTGGGGGAAGAGAGGTGCCTATGATGCAATGATCCACAACTCTAAATAAAAAAATCCAAATTTGAATGCATTTTGAAGACCGGTATTCCCAATACTGTGACAGCGCTCTTAAATAAAAATTTGAAGATAAGTCTGCCTAAAACTTTGGCTACTGACTATAAAACTGAAATCCTGTCTGAACAAGGAGAAATTCCTGCTTCGTGTTTCCTTAGAATAACAGCCGCCTTCCTTGCCAAACCAGAGTGAAGCAGCACTCTTGATTAGTCAAGAGAAGGTACAAACATTAGTATTAACTCCATCACATCACACTGTCTGGCTCCACCAGCTTGGAAAGGAGCCTTAGTCGTGTAGCTTTCCTTACTCATGGCTGTCAGGAAACAGCAAATTAATTGGGAGTCCAATTATGATTTGCCTTTTACCCCTTACTCTTGACCTACATGGTCTACCATTCATTTTGTCTTTGAAAGGCCTAACACATCAAAGTCTCTTGTTTGGTGTGTTAAGAAGAGAATATTTGTATGCTGGAGCACTGAGTACATAAAGACAGACAAAAAGTAGGTGGAAGCTGGCGTGGAGCTCAAGTTTTCTTTTAAAAAAGCACAGAACTCTTTTTAAGCTAGAGACTTGAAGCTACTTTGCTGTGAGGGTCCATTAAACATTTTATTCTCAGAGGTAATTAAGGACAGAGAGGGGAATGTTAACATCCAGCAATACTGCAAGGCTGCCACCTACTCACCTTTTAATTTCCTAGCACAGGATTGGCCTGACAGCCTGCTTTATTTGAAAGCACCTTGCATCTTGCCTCCAAAAGTATCATTTTGCTACGAAGTTTCCAAAATCCCTGCCATTTAGTCAGGTTGAATCCAAGCATAAAGAACAAGATTTTATTTTGTTTTCATGGATACTCTAAAAATTAATTAGTCAATATTTTGCAATACTTTAAAGGGTTAAAATTCCATATAAACAGGGCAATTTGGTCCTTCACTCCACTGTAGCCCAGCTTTTAGTTGTCCTGCTTGCCATAGTCCCAGCAATTGAGCTCTTGCACAATCAGTTGATCACTTGTAGTTACTAATCCAATGGGACTTCAAGAAGAAATTAGGGTAACAGCAGATGTAAAAAGCTGGTCAGCAGATTGCATTATTCTCCTGGAAGAAGTACTGAGCTAACCAAACTCTGGTTTGGGTTTCACTGTGCTGCCTGGTGTGCAATCTCTCTGTAATTGTAACATACAACTGCTAGCTCAATTCATGGTCATTCTACATCTCAGTGAACCTTTTCATATTCATATTCTGACCAAGTTCTCACAACACTAAATCCTTTCAGTTGGCGTTTTTCAATTCCAATTTCAAAGTATGGTGCAGGGTTAATTCAAAATAAAGCTTTAACTCAAATGTCAATTGTGACTAGTAAAATTATTTTTAAACACTTTTTGTGTGCTCTGAAGGTTTTTTTTTTTTTGGATGCGAGGCACTCTGAATATCATCAGTGATTGTATTTAATGCTGCTGCAAACTATGGGAGCTTCATCTCAAGGACTGAGAAACTTCGAACACGGGGAGTCACGAGTGTGTTCTTAACTGGTGCCAGAACATCAGCTCAAGCTGATTGCTCCTTTGTGTCACTCTTAGGGCAAGAGTGTGATTCATCACTTCCATTCTGCTGAATACTCAAGTGCAGATGCATCTTTATGGGTTAGATTTTACTTCCATTGACGACTAAATGGCATCATGATCTCATTTGTAATAATGTAAGTTGGGAGTAATTTGGTAAAGGCAATTGACCTACATCGGTGTAATTCTTGTGTGAAATCTTGTCAGATTCAACAGCTTCTCTAGAAACAGTTTTGATCTTAGCAAATACATATGTTTAGTTCCCCAGGAAAGCATGTGGATTTCCCCTGCACTGGGGAGCATCTGTGGGTTCTGCTTGTTATTCGTCAGTAGAATATTTTAAAAATGAATTAAGACATTTAAACCTTGTGTTCTTCATGTGTGTAAGTTCAGGCATGATGTAGCTTTCAGTGAATTAGTAGACTTGACCACCAGCTCACTTCCATTTTGACAATAATACCATCTGCCATTCTTTCATAGTGTGCTTGTTCCTCTATCTTTGTAACTCTCCTGATGACTACATTGTTTTGATATGCTAGGCCAGTTAAGCTGCAAAAATCTAGTTTAAAAATAGCTGTATGATTTTAAAATGATTTTTAAAAACTGGCGGAGCTCAGAAGAAAAAATTGTTTATATATGGTTATAGATCTATTTTTGTAGTTCTATTTCTGGTAAACTGAAGCTGATACACCAGCACAAAAAGGAAGATTTATGTAAGCATAGATATGGAGTCATTTCAGGCTGTGGTCAGGATCATCTTACTGGCATGTCTTTGGGTCACTGGGCCAAGCAGGGTTTGTTTAGGTTTTGTTGTGCATTTTTCCTTTTTTTTTTTTTTGCTTTTTTTCCCCCCCCTTCTCCGTAGCATTCTTCTTCTGCCAACCTATTTTATTTTGAGAGCAGAATTTCCTCCCTAGTTTCTTCCTTCTCCAGCTAATTGATGTCTTTTGCTTGTAGACATCCGCTGGGCTGCAAAAACAGCAGTACAGTAGCGTAGAGCTAAATACAGATATTCAAAACATGAAATCTGTCAGTCCATCCCTTGGGCACGAGTCTGTGCCTGTTCATGTTAGAACAACAGACACATGCCTTATTAAATCAGGTGCTCTTTGTGCAGCCTGTGTTCTGTAGATTTTCTCTGCTCTGCTGTTGTGCTCATGCTGATAACAGTTCCTTCCCCAGGCTGCAGTGCAACCAGCAGCCCCTGTTGTTTGTGGTAGCAATTGCCACAAACACCACGGATTCAAATGGGAGAGAAATGGAATCAGAGGGATGTAAAGGTCCCATATTATCATTTTCTACCTTCTCAGAATCTACCAGCCTGGAACTTTCAGACTATGCTTTTCCTTTGGGACTGACAGACAGCACTGAAAGCTCAGTAGAAAGCTCAGAATGTGGATATCTCCATTTCCCTGCCTTTCTCCAAAGTTCAAGCTGTGTTTCTTCAGGAGATGGCAGCAGATGATACAATAATTGGAAAAGTCAGGCTCTTGTGACTGAAAAGGGAAGATGTCCAACAGTTACTCAGTTAAGTAACAGAATTATCAAGCCTTTTGAATTGCAATGATGCAGAGGGAACTGAGTAAGATTTTGAGCCTTTTGTGTTGGAGCCTAATGTAAGAGAAGACATCCTCAGACTAAAGAAAGGTGGTCCAGTGCCTGGCAGCTCACAGTGTGGAAAAAAGTTTTCATATCAAGTTGGATCATGCTGTGTTTTATTTTATGAGCACTCGTGCCTGTTTGTAAAGAGCATGGCTTTGTTTTGTTCTGGAAGTGTAGAAGAAGAAACTGAGGAACTGGATAGAGACTGCTTCAGGGATTTAGTTGTTGATTTCATGGAGCCAGGTCTGAAATGTTCATCTTGCTTTCACTCGTCCAGTCTTCTTCTGAAGTCACAGGACTGTGTCTAATGGAAACACAGGAAACTGAGACATAGGGGACACTTGAAAAGGCAGTCAGGGAACAAAGTGGGAAGTGGGGCTTCTTTTGTTCTCTACAGTTTGTTCTTATGCAACATTGGGACAGGCATTTATTTGGTTTTTACCAACATGAAAGATTTCCTATGAAAAGTATCATAATGTATCAGGATCCAAGACCTCAGCTCTTTACAACTCCTGATTTTTTTTTTTTCTGATTTAAGAAAGCAGTGCAAAAAGCTGAGGAGAAGGGGACAGGAAAGAAGGGTAATGTCAAAGAATGAAATGATGCAATTACCTGAGCTTGCTATATGTGTAATGGGCATGAGCTTTCCATTATTTTTTTTTTCTTATTAAAATCATTAGTTTCTCTTCCCATAGTGTAAAGCAAATAAAGACTTAAAAATTCAGCTGTGCTGTAAAAGAGGGTGAGTTATGAATGACAGTTGAAGCAGTCTGAGCCAGAGATGTAACCTATTCTGAAACCTACCTGTTTCCCCAGCACTGTAAAACTATTTCTATTTGAAGTTCAAGCAGAATAGGTCTTTCTCTATTTCTCTCTTAGTCTCCCCTAAATCAAAGAGGATTTTAGACCTGATCTGGAAAATTTATTTCTGGTGATACATTACTTTCAGATAAAACTGGCGCTTCTTTCTCTCTTTTCTTGCTTTCTTTCCTTCTTTCCCTCCTTCTCTTCTTGTGTATGTTAGGATCTTAGCTTGGTCATTCATGGTCTCCTGGAGTTCTGCAGATACAACTCTTTTAAACTAGTGTACACATTGATGACATTATAAAATAACTGAGCTCTTAACCATTTCTGTTAAGGTAATATAAATAATTCCTTCAGAACATGTGGAACCAGTGAGTAAAGATTTTAAAGTTGTTTATTGTTTTATTTTGCTTGTCTGCATGTTTAGACAAAGATGGGAGAATTACAAGTGGAGACATAAATAAGCTGTTCTGATTGTGTGTTGGAGGGGTAGTTTAAATAACAGTATAACATTTTTTCTCAGCCTCTAAAGCTCCTGATTTTTTTTGAGAAACTGCAACCATAATGAACATTTCTTATACTATGTCAATTCAGAACCTACTACCTTGCAGTATTATCCTCCAAATCAAATAATGCTCTTGACTTTGCTGCCTGTCACTTCACCTATTTTTCTGCTTCTGTTCCACCAAGGTTCCACTGCAGCTGTGGAAGCTTTGGAGGGCACATTTTCAGGCAGCCACCCGTTACATATTGCTACAAGTATTTGGAATTATTTTCAGTAGTCTTGGAGTTCACAGTGACAGCCACACAACCATTTTTAAATTAAAGATATTTGAACAATTGTTGTGTGCAGGCCCAGATCTGTGCAAAAGAAGCAGATTTAATTTATACAGTGTTCAGGAACCTTTTCAGGATACCTCAAATATCTCTCCAGCAAAAAGCACCTCTAAACACTCTGTTGCACACTTCCAGAACTTCTGTAACATTTTAAAGTCCCACTAAATGTGTTTTTAGGATGTCCTAGCAGAGGAATTAGTCAAAATGGCACCTTAATGGAATATACATTATTTAACACTGATGATGTAACCAATTCAATTAGGGCTTGTGTAGCATTTGTTTTTGGTGTTTTGACAGTTATTTTTTTAAAATAGAGACCTCTTTTGAACAGTCTATTGGAACTAATTTTGTTTTAAAGGGCAGTTTGCAAAAAGTCTAATACAGTGTTTAGGTGGTGCTGAGATAAGTCTGGTTTGTCTATAGTCTCTAACCATACAATTCAAGAAAATGAGGTTGGCATCAAGAATTGATACATGTAGAAGTTGTTTATAACTTAGTGCCTATTTTGAATTGACCACAAAATCATTATTCAAATAAACACAATTACCAGTCATCTTAACAGGAGGCAATAGGAGAACTGCAAGTTGTGGGACAGATTTTTAAGATCACACAAAATAAAGTTGCTGCAGTTGAAATAGAGGTGGATTTCTGGGTGAGTTGTGTTTTTCTACTTCTTGGAGAGAAATAATTGGGGGGGAAAAAAGCCAGAGGAACACCACAAAGATTGCATTATTACCAGATACACTTAGTAAGCAGTGTAGCCCTTCGGTACAGAGTCATTGTTGAAAATGGAATGTTGACATTGTATATCAGGTCAACATCACGGTAACTGACTATTCTAACAAATTAATCTAATCATCTTCCTTGCAGCTGATCCATAAGATGATGTATTTTTAGACTATTTTATCTCATTAGTGATTATTGCAAATCCTCCAAAATCTGTCAGAACTCCAAATTGCTGGCTTCCTTGAGTTTGTCAATAATTTTCTGTGTTGACAAAGCATATTTAAAAGTTTTGAATCTTTAAATTCCAAAAGACAGGGAAGGAACTTGGTCTTACAACCCACCCCAACATCATTATGTTTCTCTTTTTTGAACTCAGTTTATGAATTTTAGACTTGGCATTGGTTTTCCTAGCTAAATATGTTTTTCTGCATTGCCTTCTTGTTTTCACTTTGTGTAGTTTTCATTGTTTGCTAATTAGGTCCACTGAGGTTTCCAAATGTCAGCATCATGTAGTTCTTCTAGTCACTGTCAGGTCTTCCTCAGCAACTTGCAAACATTTATTCTTTGAAGAATCCCTCCCCTCCAAAATAGTCTCTTTATACTTGCTCTAAATCCAAAATTCTGTGTGGTTCTTAGTTAAGAACAAGCTACAAACTCCATATTCTTGAGTAATTTCTAGAATGATGATAGAAGATTAGAATGGTAGTAAACTCTCAATTTTGTTGTGTAAACTGTGGCAAGTATCTAAGATACACTCAGAGTTTGCATGGTTAGTTTCACCAATGTAGGCTGATTGGATTAAAATTTCATTTTTCATTGTACATCACCTTGTAGACTTTATAAGTTCATGTCTTGTTTAACGAATTATTTTAGACTAGCATTAACAGCAACAATTTTTCTTTCTCTCCCTTTTTTTTATAATTGGCAGAAGCTAATGAAGCAATGCTGAGTTTAAATCTTTGTGTCAGTATGTAACTAATCTAGATAGACTTAATTATTTCTTATTTAAAATAGACATGGTGCAACACTTTTTGTTAAGTTTGGGTCTTTCCCTTAAACTTTCTGGCAGAAACACCAAATTTTTCCAGACAATACTTTTGTATTTAAATTCTGCAAGGTGTTAAACTTTCCTTCTGGCCAGGTACCCATGATGATGATGGCATAATGAAAACTGCTAAAAGTTCTTTTCAAGTCTGATAAGCATAGCTGCATTTATATTTTAACATGGGACAAAAGCCTATTTTGTTTTGTAGGGTGTTTAAGCAGTTGTTTGCTGTTACACCTTAAAATTGTGCATGGATTCCTGCAGTGCTGCACAGTAATCAGACATCAATCCCCTGTTTACAGGGATAAATGGTGACTTCTTCCATTCTACAGCTGGAATTAAAAATAACACTTCTGCCACCACCCATTGGAGTCATAGATCACAGCTGACAGCCTGGATAGCCAGTGAGATTTGAATAAAATCACACTTTCAGACATCCAGGTTACTCTCCAGAGGCTTCTGCAATCTGGAAAACCAAAACCTACTTGAAGGCCATCAGTTTCATCTACTTCCTTTTTCTTCTGTGTCTAATGACCATTTATTCTCCTTACTAGCTACTTTCCTACCCAGCAGTCAATTATTTTTCTTCCCTTTTTTCCCCTTAAATCTAACATTTTCTGTCATCTACCAATACTAGGCCTTAATATGCTTTAGTGGGCCATACAACTACCTTGATGATCTTATAATTTCCCTTCTAACTTTTTGTAGTTTCTTGACAACATTTAAATGTAAATACAAAAGCTAATGACTGAAATTTCAAGGTCAAGTAACCTCTTCTTTAATTTGAATGTGAAAAATACAGCTAAATTTCCAACTTTGAAAATCAATCTTTTTCACTGTATAAAATTTCAAAAGTACCCCTGTGTATGTAACTGTTCCAGATTTTAAGAAATGAAAACACCTAGAAATTCTGATCATCAGTTTTCTGCTTCCCATCCATCCCAGACTTTTTTTATCTTGGGAAAGTCTCCTGTGTTCTAGCTAGCTGATAATTTTGAAATGTCTGCGGTTTCCTGACCACACTTTGATAGATAGGATTATCAATTGCTTTAATTTCAATTAAAATTAGGAACCAAGAAAAGTCAAAGAACATTTTTATAAATCTGTATTCATAGGTCCAAGAAGGTAATTTTTTTTCATTAACAAACAAGTGTGGAGGATGGTGCAGTCTTAGATGATACATAGTTCAAAAGAATAGAAAATAACTGGGAGAACATTTCTTTCCACAGCAGTCCTGAAATATGAGGAAAATGTATTATCACCAATATTTCATTTAAAAATATTTACATTGTAGTTGTGTAATACCAGCAAATTCCCAATACTGATATTTTACTGTGTGTGGACCAACAATGCACTCCTGTCAGAAGTGACAGGACTTGTTAGGAGCATCATGTTCATGCACAGTGATTCTTTAGTGTGCTCAGGCTGTTGCTTTAGGCTGGAATGGTCATTTGTTTAAAATAATATCCCATAATCTTCAGTGCAAGAAAGTGCAGATTCTTATGGGAAGCCTTCTCTGTTTGTTGGCAGAGGTGCAAAACGTAAAATCTGTGGGGAAAAAATAGCTTTCAGCAAAGTAATACAGAGCTCTGGCACCAATTCTCTGAGCTGGCCCTGGAAGGAATTGCATTTGTGTTGTGAACATTAGTACCATTTCTGGGATAAAAGTGCATTTCTTTTCCACTTTTGAATAATTTACCCTTTTCTTTTAGAGTAGAAGGCATTGCTGCCAAAATAGTGTGAGCATAATCTACTGCAATTAGACAGCCTATGCAGCAGGCCCAGTGGAAATCCTACATCATTTTCGAAATTTGGAGACTGCTTAAATGAGCCTTACAAATAATGTTATAAGTTATAAAAATAGTTCAGTGCAGAGTTTTTGCACACTCTGGTCTGCCTTCATCCCGTTGCTTTCCAGCCCCATTTGTTCCATACAGCATGACAGTAACTCCTCCTTTTGGAAGCAGGGAATGTTCTCCTGCACAACCTGTTCAGGTGATTTCCGTTCTGAAGATGGATGCAGGTGCCATACTGGATTTTGAAGTTGTTGTACCCAGCACACTCTTTATAAGGCTGGATAACAGGGAAGAGCTGCTGTATTGTACATGGAACAAAACATTCCTGGCATGAAAAATGAACTTGCATGTTCACAGTGTGTACCCTGCAAGTCATTTTTTGACACTTTACAACTTTAAATAGCAGTTTTTCAGGAATCTCTGACTTGGTGCTTTATATGGCCCTCATCACAACTGTTCTCAGAGCAACTGGAGAACAATTATTCTTCTTGTACCATCACATGGGATAGAAAATTTGTGTCTCCACCTTATAGGGGCCTAAGGCTGTGAATATACATTGATCACTTGTCCAGTCTATCATCATGGGCTTAGGGGAAGTCCACAAGCACTGACACAGGCCAGTGTGGGATAGACACCCTTGTGTCTGATCTTTGCATTGTCCATCTCACCTCCAGATCTGCTGGCTGCCATATCAGGCAGGGACTAAGAACTTCTGAATTGGTTTTGTATTGAAATAATAATTCTTTCATAATTTTCTTTCAAGGTGATCTCTCACTTGTATACTCCTCTTTGGGTGTGTCTATGGGGATTGAACTCTGAAGAAGGTTAATTTTCCTGTTTTCTATGAAGGTCAACACCTCAAGTTCTTACCTGATGGAATCTATATTAAATGTGCCTTTCAGTAATCGCATTAAGAAAAAAAATCTTACAAGCAGCTTTACTTCAAATGCCACCTCTTTACCAAGCCTGTTTTCATGGATTGCATCATCTTTGTGTACTTGGACAGTGCAAATACTTTATGGGAAGTTGTGGTGTTCACTCTTAGGCCACCTGATTCATGAGCAGGATCTTTCCATCTTAATCCTACAATCAGTTTCTTTCCACTTCTCTGTATAGGAAATTATTTTATTAGAATTGCTGAGTAAGGAAACCTCAAGTTATAGTAGAATTTTATTTATGCTGGAGAAATTAATGCCAGCTAATAGTGTTGTTTCTTGTTATATTTTTCTTTGGTATTTGATTTTTGGTAATTGGCCCAACTTGTGTCCTACTGTGGGAGCTTGGCAGAGAGAGAGAGGGATAAAGAACGGAGGAAAAGATTTGTAGGTGTCAGAGACAGCTTGTGTATGTGCCTGCATACATATGTGAGCTGGCAGAAAGCAGAGCTATGTGGATTTTAACTGTTTAAATAATACTGTACATTAATCTTCAGCTAGCTGAGGATGTGACCCAAGAAATGCAAAAGAAACATTTACAGGTGCTCCAGCAGTGTTTGATTTCTGGGCAAGGGTGATCAGGGTGTGTTTGCTTCCCAGGATACCTTGTCCATGCAAGGGTGAATCATGCAAGGCTCAGTTGACTCATGGATGGAAAAAATGGAGTTAGAACAACTCAAAATGGCAAGGATTTGTGGTCACAAGAGGAAAACAAAATGTACATTTACACAACAAATGTAGGCAGTGAAGTATCTTCTGTTCAGTCCTTTTTATAATGGTGAAGAGAGGACTTGACTTTTTTAAAGGAAGGAAACTTGAACTGAAAATGAAAGCCAATATATTGTCATTTTACCTCTAGCTGAGATCTTGCCTGATCTGGTAAATTAAATGGGTAAGTGCATGTGACATTATTAGAGAAAAACTAGGCAAGAGAGGACAGAGTATTTTAATTGCTCAGAGGAACTCTTCCTCCTGAGTCAGAAGTAAAGCTGTGCCTCTACATGCTGTCAATGGCAATATGGTGTTGGTTAATTACCCTTTGAATAGCGTCTAATGCAGAAGTTGTCATGATCAGTGGTTATTAGAAACCAAAATGACCTTTATTTAGGACAAGTGATTTGGCTGCATCCAGTTTTTGGTAAGTGCTTTACATCTCTTCTAGTTTTTCTTGTAGTTCCAAATGGATGTGTTGTGTGGTGGTTGGTTTGTTTTTGTTTTTTTTTGTGGTTTCTTTCCATGAATCTGTTAGCTGGTGGTGCTTTCTATAATATTGAGTTCCAGCTGAAAGACAGCTCAATTAAAGTGGAGGGGAGAAAGCCTCATGTAGAGATGGATATTTGATACTGAAAGGCATCTGTAGAGAAGACACTAAGTTTGTTCAAAAGTATTTCTTTTATAGGGGTACTATGAATTGTAAACACTCTTTTTTTCCCTAGTTAAAATGGAAAACCACTTGAAAGGAAATAACCACGGTGTTCTAAGCTCCACAAATAGTATTGCATGCATGTGATGTTAGGTGGATACTTGGCTATGGTGAGAATCTACAGTCCTGGGTTTGCACCTAGGGCTCGGTATTGCAGGCGTTCACCTCCGTGCATGGCAGAGTGGTTCAGTTCTTTGGGTTGTGTCAGTTTCTGCAGTGGTTCTGAGGAGTGTTTTAGGACTCTGCATATCTTGTTTAACATGGCAGCTCGGAGAGTCCAGATAGGTTTAACATGTACTGCATTCAGTTCGCATTTCATTTTAAAGGAGTCGTTTTCTCTCTCTGCGGAGGCTTCAATTATAGAGGGCCAAATGACAGGCGTAATTAAGGCAAGTGGTGGGATACCGGCGGAGCACTTCGGCGTTTCCACCAAGGATTTTGCAAATCCTAGCTTGATTAATCTCTTTAAACATCTGTGCATCCTCTGCTCTGTGCAGCTCACCCCTGGGTACCTCTCCCTTCGCCTGCCTGCCTGCCGTGCCTGCCCGCCCGCGGGGGCTCCAGCGGAGCCGCAGCCGCTCGGCTCTCGCACACCACGCCAGCGGCTTCGTGCTCCTTGAAATGCAGCTCACACTCCCGTTCCGTAGCGGCACCGCAGGGCAGAGCCCGCGCTGTGCGGAGAGCGGAGCGGCGCCGGTGCCGCTGCCCCGGCGCGGCCCCCGCCGCTGCCCGCTCCGTCCCCCGCCGCTCCCCGCTCCGTCCCCCGCTCCCCCAGGCAGCAGCCGGCTCCAGCTCGCCTCCTTGACGTCATGTCTGTGGCGAGCCTTCGGCAGGCGCAGTGGAGGCAGCAGGCAGCGTGTTAAACTTTCAGATCAAGTCCGGCGTTCGCCCAGCGCCGTGCGCGGGGAGCTGCGTGCAGCCGCCGCAGCTGGAACATCTGGAAGCGTTCAGTGTGTCTGTCTGTCGGCGAGAGGCAGGGAGCGGGGAGCGAGCGCGCTGTGAGGGAGGGGAGGGAGTAAGGGGCTGGGACTGTGCTCTCTTCCTCTGCAGAAACAGCTCCCTGCCAACACAACGCGCTCAGAATGGCTTTGAAGAGGAGGAGCAGCGGCGTTTGAACATCTCCCCTTTTTTTTTTTTTTTCTTGCCTCGTCCTCCTGTTGTTAATCTTATAGTTGGTGGATTTTAAAAAGACATTTAACCCTCAGAGGTTTCTCCTGGATGCTTTTGCTTTTTTTCCTTTCCCCCCCACCCCTCCTCTCTTTTCCCCCCTTCCTGTTCTTTTTTATGGTTTAACAGCCAGAGGTGCTGTGCTAAATTCTTGGAAGGGGCCCGGATGTACTGAGGATGCATTGCAATTTCACTAAAGGAGGCAGTAGTGGAAAGGATCAGTTTTTGGTGTTTGATGCAATAATGGGAATCAGGTAATAATAAAAGGGGAAATTCTGCAGCTCCATTCTTCCTTGAATTTTACCAAGCCGATTTTCGGAGGGATTATTCTGGACTCGTTTTAAATGGTCAATGAAAACAAGAGGATGTACATTCCAGAAGAAAACCATCAAGGTAAGCCTGAGATTTACCTCCGAGGACCTAGCAACCGTTCCCTCCCCTGCCCTTTGTCCCTTATCTCCCGGCTCGGCTCGGCTCAGCTCAGCCGCCGCCACAGGCAGAGGACAGCCTTTGACACCGGGCTCCATTCGGAGCGCACAGCTCCCCTCGGCCGGGCGTGCTCCGGGGAGACCCCCGCAGCCCCTCACAGAGCGGCTGCTTCTGAGGAGAGCCCGGGCAAAGAAAAGTTCCTTTAAGTCGCCGTCGTCGCCTTCTCGGGCGAAGGGGCGAGGAGGGGGCGGCCGGCGCGGGGGCTGCGAGCCGGGGCCGGGGGCTCGGGGGAGCCGCGGGGCGGCCGCTCCTCCGTGTCCAGCGAGGATTGACTCGCAGGGCCGCCGCAATTCGGGGATCTTTCCCAGTTAAGGTCCTCCCGGGTCCCCCTAAGCTCCATCTGGGTACGGCTTCCCGAGGCACCGGGAGAGGAGCCCTTCCCTTCTCTTACGCTATTTCCAATCTCTCACACGAAAGGGGAGGGGAAGGGAGAATTATCTGTTTACACACATGTGCACCATACATGCGCTCATGCTGAGAGAACCAGGGACACCGGGGGTGCCTGTGTTGAAATGAAAGTTGGGTTTTACTCGGGGCAGTGATTTCTCGCCGGGCTCCTCGCAGGATCAGCCTGCATCATGGATACCAACCCGTGCTGTTGCTCCTCGGCATTTAGCAAATGTCCCCCCGCTATTCCCTGTAGTAAAACTTTGTTTGTCCAAACTCCAGAAGCCTGCCCCCGCCCAACCCCGATGTGCCGTTCCTGAAGTTATTTTTATCCCGTTACCTGCATGGTGTCACCCCCTCCCCTCCCTCCCTTCCCTCCAGCCCTGGATGCACACACACACACACACACACACACGTCGGTGTTGCAGAGCAGGCAGAGCCATTTCCTCCCCTCGGCGAGGGAAGAGCAGCGCTCCGCCGGGAGCGAGCGGCTCCCGGGGTGTCTCTGTCCCCAGAGCAGAACCCCCAGCCCCGGCCAACTTCTCCCTCATCGCCCCCTCCTGCTCCCCAGGGCAGCCCCTCCCCTGCCTCGGCCGGCCACAACTTCCCTGCCGGCAAACGCGTTTGTCACCCGGCATCCAACACACCTGCTCCGGGGGCGAGCCTGCCCCGCCGAGCCCCCAGGTACCCCCAAACACCTTGGAGGTGCAGCTGGGGAGGGGCAGCAGCGCTGTGGCAGCCCTCCATGGTGGAGGGGTAGTGGGGTTTAGTGATAACACCACCCTCCTTCCGATTAAACGCAGATTAAAAAGAATAAAAACCAGCCAGCACCCCCCACCCCGAAGCACTCCATCGAAATGAGGTGGGAGGGGAAAGGAAGCAGCCCCTGATCCGGAGTGCTCTTCCAAGTGGGAGCGAGTCTGCAGCACATGTATTCAGCAGGCATAATTGGGCTGCTCTTCCTGGTCCAGCGCTGATAAAGTGGATGAAGAGCTCAGCCTCCATAGCAATATGCCAACGCTATGGCAACCTAAATCCAGCTCCCTCCTTATCAGCTGCAGTGATTATATAATTGGAGGAACAGTTTTGCATCTGTCTCTTGATGCGGATTGTCATTACTCCCAGGTGAAAGAGCAACTTGTAAAGCAAACAGAAAATCAGCCAGGTGGAAGGGAGTTCTGTTCCCTGATAGTGATCAGGTTGCCATTTATTTACAATCTATTTTTATTTTATGCAAACAGCGCCTGAAAGGTTAAATTGATCAGTAGTCAAGAAAACCTGGTGGTGAGGAGATGGGAGCAAACCAATCACAAGGTGGAATGGAGCCATTAAAGCAGCCACAGATTGCCAGTTGCAAGGTAGTGATAGGAGCTGGGTAGAAGATGAAGCCAGGTCTGGGATCCTGGTCTGCTCCTCGCTTCTGACATGCAAGACTGATTTAGATCAGTCCTTGCTCTTGCATCCTGCACAGTTGCTGGCATCAAGGTGAATGTTCCAGGTTCTTGGTGGTGCAAGGCAAATTTTGATGTCTGTTCTTGAGGTGTGACTGATGTGAGCAGGCCTCTGCTGGCAGCTGCTGCCTGATATCAGGTTTGATATCAGCCAGCCCCTTGTCAGCTCACCTGAGCTCACACTCAGCTACCTGGGCAGCAGGAGAGCTGCTCCAGCAGGGCTCACTCAAGGTAAATAAATGAATAAAGTGTAGAGAGGCCATTAGGTACATTGTGAGGGCTGTGTGGAACAGGAATTATGCTTGAAAGGGCTTTGCTGGCTTCTTAACTGCCAGCTTGGGTAGGTTTGTAATAATGCTTGCTTTACACTTCTGGATGTGACTAGGTATCCTGAAAATCTTTGGCCTTAAAGTAAGAATTTCCTGGTTCTTTTGGATGCTAAGCCTACTGTGCTTTCATTACAGCCTCCTATTGCACAAAGGCAAGTAAATAGTATGTTATTTGTTGATGCTGAGACACAATGCTCATTTTTTTGCTACACAATGGAGTATATTTTTTTAAATAGCAATTATTCACTGATACAGCTTATGTTTGCCTAGAAAATGACAAAACCCCACCCAAGAAGCGCCAGCAAAAGCTTCCAAAACTAACTACATCACATCTACCGCACACGTGGGACTGGGTGGAATCCTAGACGGGCATCTACAGTGCGTTCCCTCTTGACACGGTTGAAAACTCGGTGTTTTGAAATAAGATAGAAAACGGGTGTGCAAGCCCACGTGTTGCAGCCCCTTCTGGGGAGGGAGGGAGCGCAACGAGCCCGCCTGGCCCGGGGGGGCTGCTCGGGGTGGCCGGCGCTGCTCGGACGCGCTTTAAATTCGCCCCGCGCTGGGCAGGTGCGGCAGGGAGGGAGGCCAGGGCTCCGCAGAGGTTTTGCTGTGGTTTTCAGCCCCGGGGAGGGGAGGGCAGCAGGGTCCCCGAGCCTCTCCCGGAAGGTGGCACTGCAGGGCCGCGCAGCCCGGGATGCTGCGGGCAGCCCCGCTCTCCGCACGGAGAGAGCGCGGTGCCTATCCCGGGATAAAATTCGTCAGGACTGAAGAGCCCCCGGTAGGTCATTTATTCCGTACAGTAATGATCCTCTGAGTGAAAAGCCATTTTTCCTGAACTAGCCTGCCTTCAATTTCAGATAATGCCTTTGGGCTTTGTCCTTATTGCATATTTTGAACAGATTCCTACCTGCTGCTTGTAGAAAGAGAACCCCCTCAGGTATTTGTCAACCATAATTAGGTCTTCTTGCAACCTCCTTTCCTAACCTGCACATACCCTGTTCTTGAAATGTTTCCCTGTAAGACACTCTTTTCATAGTCCTTGTATCTCCTGTATCTGTTAAATTAAGAACTAATTAGTATACCCTTTATTTCTCGGAAGCCTATTGATAGCGAGAGGGTCAAGTCACCCTCATACTCCCTGATGCATTTTCTGACCTGAAATGAGGGTCAAACCCTCAAATATTCCTCTTAACTTTGCAGGTATAAATAGAGATGATTGTGTACACTTCACAGCTGATTTCAGTTGAAGAGTTGAAATCTGTCTCATGCTGTGCTACAAAGTAAAGCCATTGGCTATAGGCACTAGAATTTATTGGATGTTTGCTTTAATTTTCTGCTCTATTTTCAGAATATCAATTTTGTTTCCTGTTTGTTTTGGGGCAATGCTTTCACGTGTAGGAGAAGCCACGCTCTTTCCACGGGGACAAAGTGACCATATTAGCAAACTTTATTGTAATTTTTGAGTATTTGCTCTTGTGCTCTTGCTTTGCTGTAAGGCTTGGTCAGAGTGGGCATTAGTCATGGGGCATAAGGAATATCTCTATGTGGTCTGAAACAGCTTATCTTCAGGATTTTTGGAGAAAAAGAGTCTGAATCACTGTTTAAAGATGCAGCACTAGAATTCCAACCTCCCCTGATTTAACAATAAACATTTGTATTTATGAGGTGTTATCTTCTGCCCCAAAGTACTTTGAACTTTTGGTTGGTGTAAGGCATTTAATTCAATATAATGTGAAATAGCAGTGTAATATAAAAATATTTATATTACACTGCTATTTCATGTAGTGTTAAGTAACAGTACTTAAACATTCTGCATAATACAGTGCACTGCATTTATTTGTGGAAGTTGCCAGTAGAGCCTTCAGAAAAGGATTTAAGTGCTTTCAAGCATTTCCTATCCTTAAAAGGAGCATTTAGGTGTCCTGCAAAAGGCATGGAATTTAAAGTATAGACTTTTGAAAGGTTTTCTTTGACAGTATCTCCAGTCACAGAGACCAGTCTTGGTTAAGTCATGATGAGTGTTCCTGCTGAGGGGATCTTGCTGGAGTTTGCACTGCTGTCCTGAGCACTGACCTGGTGTGCTCTCTGCAGCCAAGGCCCCTTTATGAACCCCGTCTTGCTTGCATCTCTAATGTGTTTGGGGTTTCATCTGAGTAATTCACTATAGCAGACACGACACAGCCTTGCCATGTGGAATTAATTTATCCCACTGAGATACTTACTTTGAATTCTTTGTCCTCATCTTTTTGTTTTGTTTCCTCAAAACACTTCAGAGAACATGTTCTGTGACTGCAGTGCTGCCATATGTACTCAGTTTTGGCTTACTTTGTTTCAGTTTTGTGGAAAATAGTTCTACATCCATGCTTAAAGTAGGGTTTACCTGAATGGCAGTCACTCTTAAATTTACTTCTTGTGTGTGTGTAAATTGTCGTTGTGGCCATCAGCTTGCTGGGAAGTGTCTTGTTTAACCCTTTCTGGGAAATAATGAAAGGAACAGAGTCATTCAAGTTCAGCAACAGCGAATAGAAGAGCTCCTCTGAGCAAGTGTTCTCTAAATTTATTGACTATCAACCAGCATAACAGATGTGACTGCATGCAGTAAAAGTCTCTCTTAAATTATTGAACACAACAAATCAGATCAACACCAAAGAAGGCTTTTACCAGTGGCAGATATATGCTTTACAAAACATAATGTTATTAAATGGTTCAATTGCCTATCTTTTTTTAAAGACTGTATACAAACCCAGTATATTTTTTGTCAATCATTTATCTGAAACACTGGTTTTATTTAGATAGTGGGGATGATAGGACTTTGAGAGCAAGTGTATTCATTAAAATGTTTATTACTGAATTTCAGCATCATTAATTTTAAAAAGAGAAAATGCTATTAAGGGTTCAGACATGTTGGTGGGTGGCCACTGAACACTCTTCCTTTTTCTGATACTTCCTCTATTACTTAACATAACATTGGAATTTCTTCTTAGTAATATTATACCAATGAAAGTTAAAAAAATTACCATTTTTAGAAATTTTCTGTTTTATTGGAGTAAAAGCACCACTGTGCATTTAAGCTATGTCAAGCTTTATTTTTTTCCTCAGTTTTTCTTTTTACTTTTTTGGTTTTTTTTTAATGAGAGAGAAAGTGCCAGTCAGTCTTCAGAGCAGAGTGATGGGCTCGTGGTGCTCCTGGCAGAGAGCAGGTGTGGGTTCAGGTGGTGGATTGGTCCTGTTGGGATCCCTGATATCCAGTAGTGAGGTTTTACATCACAGAGGCAACTGTTGTGAAATACATCAGGGTGCAGTTGATAATACGTATAAACCCTTCTCTGAAAGAAAAGGAAGAATTCTGGAAGAATTTCTGTCAGTTTCTGCGCACTTCTCGTGATCATGAGAATGGAATAAACTTCTTTAAGAACTGGTGGTGGTTTCAGGATAGGTCTATTCCAGCTGGAAGAGTCACAGGTGTCTCTGTACCATGTATAGAGATTTCCAGAACAAAAGACCTGGCTGAATTTCCTCCAGAAACCCAAACACAACATTAAGCATTATGTGGTTTGGATAGGTGCCTTTGCTGGTCTGTGAGAGAAGTGGGAAGGCAAAAAGAAGAAAAAAAAAAAGGAGAAAATGCTAATATATGTGTTGTAGAAGGTGACAGAAGATTTGATGGGATCACATTTTGTCTTTATTTGGTTAAATTGGCAGTTGTCCAGCTAGCAAGGTTGAGTTATTGCAATCTAGAGTTGAGAGATTATTAGCACAGTTCATCCTCAGGAGGAGATGAGACTGGGGAGAAGTGACTGCTGATGGCTTTGAAGGTGGGCTGCTCTCTCTGTCACCTTCCCAGGCATCCTTCCCAAAAACACGGTTCTGGGAGCTGCTGCTCTCCCTGGCTCAGGTCTCAGTGCCAAAATTGCATTTCTGGGAAGCGAGGATTAAACAAAATGGTCCTGTGTGATGGGAGGGAGCTGCTGAGGCTAGGCTGGGCTGCTCAACACCCCACTGCAAACAGGTTTAATTAAAGGGGTTGTTCAGGGTAAATCCTGAATGTCTTTGAGGATGGAGCTTACCCAAACTCACTGCAGCGTTTCATTTAACTCCCTTCATAACAAACAAACAAACTCACCACGTTGTTGGTATCTACTCTAAATTTCAATCTGTATCCATGAAGATGGAGAGCTCATTTCCCAGTGTCACCCAAGGGCTGAGCTGCTGCCAGTTTGCTGTCTTTAATCAGGCACAGAGGCTGTTTGAGGGGCTTTGGGAATAATTTGCTATTTTGGGAATCTCTGGGATGTTAGAAGCTTGTACAGGAGTGCTAAAATGGTGTTTGTAGAGGACTTCTGCAATTTTCCTTTTTTTTTTCCTGCATGTGTCTGTGGTTTTTTTCAGTCCCACATAGAAAATTCTAAATTTTAGCGGCTGTCTCAGCAGGCAAAACATTCAGAATCCATGAAAAGCCACCAGCAAGTTGAATGTTCTTCAACAGCTGGGAGAAATTAGCAGAGTACCAGTTAAAGCCTTGTTCATGGAGGGACAAAAAAAAAAGTTATTTAACCTGGTATCTGTCAAGAAATAAAAGAAATCCACAAGTCTCACCTGGGCACCAAGAAACTCAACAAATTTAGGAGGGAGGGGAAATTTGCTTCTTTAATAAAAGACAGAAGATGAAAATAAAATAATTATTAAGGGTGACTGGAAACCTAGTGGTTTTCAAACCAGAAACAGTAATAAAAAGAAATCTGATTGCACAGGAACTGTTTTTGAATTTTGTACATAAGAGAGTTAATGGCTGCAAGGAAAATATTGTTGGAGAACCACCCCACCTTAAAGAATACTCTATGATATATTTAAAATATCCTTCTCTAAATGGCATTGTTATTTATCTAAAATATTCAGGTTTTTAACCCACTCTGTGTATGGTTGCCTTCGGGTGTTTTGGAAAAAACAATTAAAAATGACTGAACATGACATTATAATTACAAAGTAAATATGCTCTAATTGAGTAATTAACTCAACATTTCTTCCTAAAGGCATTGTAGGAACAAAGTCATGTTAGTGATCAGATTTCAGATTCTTTATTCCAAGGGACAAAAAAAGGCTCCCATTCTCCAATATGGCTGGCTGGATGCAAAACTTCTTAAGATGCCTCAATTTTAAAATTTAATATGTAATTTTTGAATTTTAATACACATTATTGTTACATCAGATATACTTCTATCACTTTTTGTCAGAAGAAATAATCTTTTATACTGACAAAAGGAGTACTTGTGTCTCTTTGCTTGTAACTCAGCTCAACTCTTGGGTAGCAGCTTTATTTGGTTTCATGTAGTACTGGCAAAAATGCTAATTTTGAAACTGCAACTTGTGTGATACAGCTGTCAGTAGCAGAATTTTAGCTTCAGGAATGCTTCAGTAGTAGGAATTTTAGCTAAAATTCCTGAATTTTAGCTCCAGGAATGCAAAAATGACCTGTGTGAGAAGCAAACATAATCTGTGTGAATACAGGAATTCAAGTTGATGTGTGTTGAAGGGGAAAATGAGTTATTGCACCTAAATACACCTCATAGAGGATTTATGTTGAGCCTTATTTCTGGTGCAGATTGACAAATATCAGGAAGCTGAAAGTTAAGACTGATCTGCAATGCCAGACTTCGCTGGGTTTTCCATCTTATAGCTTCCATTTAAAAAGAATATTCTCAGTGCAGACCTTACATGTAAATATTAGACATTTGAATTAAGTGCAAAGGGGTCTGATTTCCTAGGGATGAATTTAACATATTGACAGCAAAGTCAGCAAATGAAGTTGCATAGTCCCAAGGGTCATCAAGAAAACAGAGGAAATCCATAGCATTCATCACTCTCTGGAGCTGTGCACAAATAGACCTGTGCAGGGAGGAAAGCTTCACCTGTGTGCTGAAATTCACATATGATAATTAAATTGCCTATTATTGCTTTTATAAATTGTATATTGCCTCTTATTATTGCCTATTATAAATTGTATAGATGCACAGAGTGTTTTCAGGTGTAATTTAAATTCAAATTGGTGTCTTTGGAGAGAAGTAAAAGGCATTTATGGGGTGAAAATTAAAAGTGATCAGGTTTAATTGTGGGTTTAATGGAACTTTAGTGTGACTGTATCCAGGAGCAATAGCTAGGAGTGGATTACATGAAATCTTTTACATCACTTTCACCTAAGTGAAAATTTTAAGTGAAAAGCCTGAGATTTGCAGCACCAGTTATGTTTAGTGCCAGCAGCATCAGAAGTTGAATTCATAAATCAGTGAATGGCTTTAGCTATAGAACTCCAATATTTTGCCTGGCAGATTCTCACTGGCTTTGGCTCAATTGCACAAATTCTGTGAATGTGAAATATTAGCAGGTGTTTGGGATGTGCTGGTCCTGCAGGTAGCAGCACACACTGCTGAGTTCTCAAAAAAAAATTCTCCACAGTTTTCTTTGGGAATTGTTTGCTACTTCTTCAATGTAACAAAGCTCATTGCTTAAATCAGAAATGAACACATTCTTGAGGGTGTATGCTGAAAAACTAAATCCTTAATTTAGTGTTTTGGGTTTACATTATGACCAAGAAGTTAATAGTTTCATTTAAATTTTGGATTTGAGATGGATTGCAGTGAATTGGATTTGCAATGGGACAGTGATGACTGGACTAAAGGAACTCTGAGTATCTCTTGTCTTTTCAGCCATTATGGCAAAAGTCAGAAATAAAAGCAGAGTGAAAGACTAAGATGAACATGACTTGAAGGCTTTTCTCTGCTTTAAGGCAAAGGGTGTCAAGAAAGATCATCAGAGATGAAAAATTGTGTCCCAGCTTGCATGCAGTGATAAAAGATGTTATGCATGCCAGGAAATCAGTCAAAAATGACAAGAGGGACTTGCTGCTGGCAGCTCTCAAAGGCAACCAAAGCATTTTAAAATAAAATTTGAAAAAATTCAGCCATCCAACTTTGGAAAAATTGAGCATGGAGCTTTACAGGTGCCTGGCAGAATCCCTGGGAATGTATCATGGCACACGGTCAAATGTGAAGTGCTTAAAAAAGGATCACATCTCCAAGTATGAATAATTCAACAAAACACTGCAGGAAGTTTTTAATGCTGAGAATGCAACTTCTGCTACTTTCTATGAAACATCATGCTTAGACATCTCCTTAAGTGCTTTTAATTTGCAATGTGGTTCACACAGCTTGGAGTATTTCTGTGGAGAGATGTGCATTTGACTGCAACATACATCCTGCTGTTTCAAGGCAAAGCTTGTATCTAAATAAGTACATATGGGTCAGCAGTTCTTTATTTTTCCAGTACTTAGCATTCTTATTGAGAGCTTTGCTGTTATCTTTGCCTTGAATTTGCTCTTATTTCACCAGAACATTTTTTTTCTTTTAGTTTTGGGGTGTGCATTCTTGAGATTTTGTCTGTTGTGCTTTAAGGCAGTTTCTGATGGAGAACATCAGTGCCCAGAATGCACTGAGTGCTCCTAAGGATTTTGGTATGCATGCTGTAGGGCCAGAAATAATTTCTCCTAATTTATGAGAAATATGGATGGGAAAGCCCTGTGTGCAGTCAGCTCTACAAATATCAGAGGGAAGGAAATTTATTCTTTTAGCATGTATTGGTGGTGTTTGATACTTCAAAAGGAATGTGATGTAAGCTCAGCCAGATGGTTTAATACATTGGTGGATTTTATTACTCCTCTCCCTGAGTCGTGTTGGAATACTATTTTAGAATACTATTTGGAGATGGAATTACTGCAGAAGATGGAAAGCCCCACTTGTCATCTTAGGATTTAAACCTCTAGTTCATGTAGCTAGTTGTTCTGCTAAAAGCAGTAGAAAGTATCTAAACCTGATTCTGCAGCTACAAAAGATCTGACAGACTGTCAGGTGCTGTTTGGGAGATTAATGTAAAGACTGGAGTATGGAAATTTAGAGGAGCAGACTGTATTCTAATTTATTTTTGTGTTAGGATGGAGACTTTCAGGAAGTCTTATATCTCCACAAAAGCTCTGTTTCTTTCCTTTTGGAAGGTTGAAAAAGAAATACATTCTCTCAAGTTATTTACTTCTCACATGGTCATGGTCCCTGTAAGATGAACATCTTCCAGTATTAAAAGCTCTCTTCATCTTCCCAATGTGCCAGGTCAATAGGCTTGGAAAATTAATTTTTTCCTTCTTCATCAGCTATGTTGTGTGTGCTTATGTGAAGATATCACCCTAGGAGGTGCATGCAAAGAAATTAATAAGTTATTTAATTTTAATAAGATCCATGTTATGAAATGGTGTTTAGTTACTGATATCATCAAGCCTGGAACAGACACAGCAATACTGGGAAGTTTTATCCCTGTGTCTGGGTGTAAATCAGAAAGAGCAAACCCTGCCCAGCTCCTCCTGAGTCCACAAGCAAGTCTGAGTCTTGTGGTACAATTAGACCCTCTGGTTGGTTATTTTGTCCTGCTCCAGCTGTGGTGATCAAGGAGCAGGGCTCCTGATGGGTGCCCTCCTGCAAGTGTTGTTCCATGATTCATCTCTTCCCACTTCTGCTGACTTGCTTTTTCTCTGCCTTTGTGTCTCCCTTGTCATTCCAGAACAAACAACCCAACCCTAGTTTGTTTTTTTTTGTTGTTTTTCCTAACTGCACCAGCTTTTCCACCTCCATGCCCAAATTTGATGTTTCTGGTACTGGTTTTCAGTAATACTGGCCCTAATTCACATTTCTAACGCAGTTACTAAGGCACTGCTGTCCTTGGAACACTCCCCTATAGGACTCCAGTACTTTGCTCAATTAAGTGTGGAGTTTATTCCTCTCTGACAAGTCCCTCTGGGCTGTGTGTGGAATGTGGCCATTTCTCACCTGTACCTCCTGTCACCTCCTCCCTTTGTTGCCAGTCCTGGTGATCCCTCATGCCATGGCCAGTAGTTTTCCATGTCCTTGTCAGGCCAGGCTGAGACATCTGCCTGCAGCCCCAGCACCAATTATTCTGAGCAGCCTTAACCTCACTAATGAGTGCTGTATATTAATAAGTAAAGAGGATTCTCTTCTTTGTCAGTGCAATCTTTCCCTGGTGATGATCAGTTTTACAGTCAGGGTGTAACAGCCATGGAAGGGGGCTGATGTCTTGGGAAACAAATGACCAGACAGGTTTAGAAGGAGTCAGTGCACAGACTTGTGAATTTTGAGCCAGATGCTTTATGATCAGGATGTGTGTGGACTTCCCTCCTGGGTGTAAATTGCAGAGACAAAGTCTGTTACTCTTGAATGCAGACATTGCTGTGATCAAATGGGATCTGATAGGAAAGGGGGCTGTTGTCTGGGCTCTCTCTGGGGACTGCACATGGTGCTGTGGGGTGTGTGCACACAGCATGCTTGGATAGGAGGCATTAAACCTCTCTCTCCCTCCCAAACCTACACATACTTACCACTAGGCACCTCCAGGGCTTGACTAGAAACTTAGATATACAGATAGTTCTGCTTTTTATCTGCCATCTTTCCAGAGTGTGTATCATGAGGCATTTTTTATTTTTTGTTTCCAAATAGCTGGGGAAAAAAAAAGAATTATCTACTCTTGGGAACCATTAGAATGTCTTTGAGATGTCTGCAGTTGCACTGTGCCTACACAGTTTTGTGTATATATAGGCAGAAGCATAATTTGCTTAGTGGACTAGAATGAATAAGTGATGGTGATTGGAAGGATCTGGCTGTGTGTTATGAAAGATTTTGAAAGAAATAGAATAGTGTGAAATAAGAGAGATATGCCCTACGTTTTGTCATTGTTCATATAGTAAAACTGATCATTTGGCATAGATTTCATTTTACCTCACTGTAGGTGTTTAAATTGTCTAGTTAGAGCTAATCCTTTAGAGCTGGTGTGTAGTCAGCTCTGAAGTGGAGAGGAAATCAGCCATGGCCAAAGAACATTATAGATATATGAAACAGGTGGGGTAGGCTGCTTTTTTGGGAGCTACTTAACTCTGGCTTGACTATGTAGCTAAAGCTTTGGTGACTAAGTTAGACTAAATGTCAGATTTCAGATGGCTGGAACTACTGCACTGAATATTCTACCTTGTGCATGTGTGTGGCTTCTAATTTTGGTTGTCAACAACAGAAGCATAGTGGGAAGACAGGAGTTCTGTGACTATTTTAGTTCTAAGTCACCTGTCTTTCAGGTGGCCTGTGTGAATGCAAATGCATTCAATGTATACATCCTGCCTGGATGCATGCTGTTAAACAAAAGAAATTGGCAAAGAAAAGCATGATAAGGAAAATCACAACTTGGGAAAAATCCCAGTTGGAAATTCACGGAAGCTGCTTCTTGAGGAATGTTCCTGCTAAATTCCTGTGTTGTGAGAACAATCCATTTTTCCTGAGATTATGTTTAGGAGTGGGAAACTTTGTGAATGCAGAACAGGCAGCTTCAGGAGGGAGATGGGTTTTCCAGAGTCAGAGAGGAGAGTTTTGGGAGTGTCAGAGAGGGATGGCAAGTGTGGCAGAAGACACAGCATCAGAGGAATTATGCTGTCATCAGTTCAGGTTTTGCTTCCTGGCTGGTGAGTGTGGGTACCTGAGCTGGCAGGAATGTACCAAATTCACCAGGAAAGATGAACAGCTGGGTGACAGCAATGCAGAGAGGCTGCTCTGCTGTAACCCTTTGCTTTGTGTGGGCTCAACAAATGCAGTGTGCCTGGTTTTGAGAGTGCCATTTTTGAGTCATGGAAAACTCCTTTTCAAGCAGGGTCTCAAAGAGAAGATAAACTGAGGTGTGAAACTCACTTGGTCTTAGCAACTTGGTGACTTTATTGAACCTTGGACATGCTGGCAAATGGGATTCTGCCTGTCAGAGGCTGGATTTCCAGGTAGAGCATGCAGGATCCCTGCTTTCAGCCAGAGGGAGAGCCCTTGTCCCCCAGGCTGCAGCCAGGGGAGCAATCCTTCTGGTGGCATCAGAAAAGGTGAACCTCTCTTGGCAGAGAAAGTTTTTATCAGCATAAATAAAGGGTAGCACACTCTTTCTTTATATCTGTGCTACTACATCAC
Source organism: Molothrus ater (assembly GCF_012460135.2). Lineage (NCBI taxonomy): Eukaryota > Metazoa > Chordata > Aves > Passeriformes > Icteridae > Molothrus > Molothrus ater. The sequence continues at coordinate 67,640,972 of NC_050482.2, forward strand.
CTCAAAGAATGTGCATATTTTCAAATTTCTCCCTCTCACTGCCACAAGCAGGGCCAAGAAGTTGTTCTGTATCACAGGAGCTCTTCAGTGCCTCTTTGCCCAGGATTTGCAGCTCTGGCTCTGTCGTGCTGCCCTTTGCACAAGCTCTGGAGTGCCCAAATCCTGCTGTGCCCAGGGGGTACCCAAATCCTGCTGTGCCACAGCACCTGGGGTTTGTGAAGCAGCTATTTCAGCTTCCTGGAGAGCACCAGCCAGAGATTCTCCTTGCAGAAATTGCCATCTGCAGTGGGATAGACCAGCTCAAAGCAATGCTTGCCCTTCTCATGAAGTGCTGGTGAAATAATTGAACTTTGTGAACTCGGCTGTGAAATCTGAATTTTGAAAAAAGGAAGTAAGGGGATTTTTAAATTAAATAACAACCTTTAAATCTAGTATTTACCATCAGTGGCTTCCAGTTTAATCTTTCTGAAGAAATCACAAACATATATTTTGCCTCTTTGAAAAGATATTCTGTAATTTTGCATGGGGTTGTCTCTGATGTTTTCTGTCATCGTCTCACCATTTGCTTTTGAATGCTCGTTTACTGTCTGTGCCTGGTAATGATACAATGACTCAAAACAAGAGAATGTTTCAGGAAATGTATGGATTTAAGTGGGAGTAATTTACTTAAAATAATATAACTGTTTTTGTAACACTACTTTTCTGATTAAGCTATTGTACTGCAAATAACTTGAAATAAGGACAATGGGGATCCCCAGTCTACATGTGAAAATGTTGCATTTATCCCACTGCAGGCCTCAACAAGTTGCAAAAGACACATTTTTACAGAGATATTTCCAATACTTTAAAGATCATCCTGATAGCTCTGAGTTTCCTGCTGTCCTTGGGCTGTCTGTGGGTAACAGATTTTTGAGGACATCTGCTAGGCTGAAGAATCTCTCCCAACAGTTTCTGAATTCTGCTGTTTGGTCACCAAAAGGGTTAGAAAATGAAGCAGACCTGACCTGGGGAGATAAAGTGAAATAATGTCAGGAAGTGACCCCTGACATTTCACAGTTAAGTTTCCCCTGGTTGCTGCTCCTCATTGTTACCAGTGCACACCTTATCTGACATCTGCCTTTGCTTAGTTACAGCTACCAAATATTGGGTATAATAAGGGCTATTCCATTAAGTTGAAAGGGTCATGAGGTGTGTCAAAAAACTTTCACGTGCTTGTGCTCATTAATTCTGATCAATTTTTTATAACTCTATCTTACATAAGATTGGATGCTCCAGCTATTTTTAGTCTTTCATTGAAGATGTTATCCTGCTCTGCATTTCTTATACCTCCTTTTTTTCAGTTCCCTGGACTTTCAGGCTCGCACGTAGGTTGGAAATCTTTCAGGGCTATGTTTCTGTGTGTTGGTTCATTCTGTCCAGAATGAAAAAAGCCAACAAGGATAGAACTGCTCAGTCATGGGAGAGGAGTCAATCTGCACACACCTCCTTCCTCCAAACAGAGGGGGCACAATACTTATGGCAATTTTTAAATAGGCTGGATGTTTTGAGGCCTTCTGTTATGCTTTTGTTAGTTTGCTGGTTTGGGTTTTTGTGTTTTCCTCTTTTTTGTTCTCTAATGAGCAGTAGAAACACAGAATTTCTTGACCAGATGAGTGGTTTATAGGGAATTTTCTGGCTTCTTTTGTGATGCTGATCCTGCAAACTGTGGAAGAAAGGAAGACAAGAGCCTCAGCTTTCACCATCTTTGGTGAGATCTGCAAAGTCCAAAGGCAGAGCTGGAGCAGCCAGAGCCTTCTCCCAATGGCAGAGCTGACCCAGAGCCTCTTGAGCTCTCACCAAGTGCTCTGCAGACCTGGCGTGGATCTGCTCGTGCCACCCCTGCTCTGCTCTGTGTAAATTCGCTCATGATCAATGGGTCTGCTTTTATATAAACTGCAGCTTTTATTTTTAGAAAGAATCTACAAAGGCTTCTTTAAACATTTGTCTGCATCCACTGCAGAAAAGGTCACAGAGAAGAGGCTTAACTCTCTTTGTGTAGTCACCCAGTGACTCAAGAACCATTCTGGGGTTACGTGTGGCAGTGTTCAGCCTGGGATGTAAAGCAGATGCTGGTTTTCCTCATACAGGTGCTTGCAAAGATTGTCTCCTGCTGATTTTCCCCACCCCTTATTACCTCTCACCCTCAGCTCCCCTCCTTGCTGCAGTTGCAATCTCCTGATTAGTGCCTTATTTAGGTTGGGAATGCTCACAACTAGCAGAGCAAGCCAAGGGTGCTTATTTTTGCATCTGTATATTACACATGCTTAATATTTAGACCTGGAACATTCAGCAAGATGATACCAGGAGCTAAAAAAAATATTAAAGTCTGCATGCTGGAGATAGAACATATTACTTTAGGTACCAAACAACCCAGTAAAATTATTTTTTCCTCTATGGAAAGTGCTATAAAAATATGACTTAAATCTGTTAATGCTATAATACCTCTAGACCATGGAGGTCGAGTCTGAGTAAATGAATGGTTTTGGGTATTTGTTTTTTTTTAGTTATCTTTTAATATCACCCTGCATATTAACCAAGCCACTGTTTTCCTTTGTTGTATACCATGGTTTGCATTCATGTGGTTGGTAATTTTCTGTGGGTTTGTTGGAGGGGAGGTTCACAAGGACTTCCTTTTCCTTGGTTTGCAGAGCATGTTGTGTATGCAGCATTCTCTTGAGGGTTTTGTGGATGAAAGGAAATAGAGATAGAAGAAGCTTTTATTCTTCCCTCAATTCAAATTTTGCCTTTTTTTGCATGTGCTCTTTCAAACAGCTTAATGATGCCAAGTTACAAAGAGCCCTCCTGTTTGAATACTTTTATTTTGTCCAAAGTTATTAAAAAATGAGATAATGTTAATTAGGTGACTGAAATTACTAGAAACACCAAAATTTTCTATTTTTACTTACTTAATTCTTGGGTTTGATTGAACCTTTTGTACAGTTCGTTTCAAAACTTTTGTCTTCAATTGGTTTTGGTGATATTTTGTTGGTATAATTCCAAGCATCAGGGGAAGGAAAAAAAATCAGACTTTAAAAATAGAAAAATGTGGTTTTTAGAACACTAAGATTAATAGCTGAAATAAAAGTCAGTTTTGACTCTGAAGCATCTTATAAATACCTTTTCCTTTGAACCTGCCTGCATTTCAAGAAGGGAGTGCATCTTTAATTTATTAGGATATTGCATGCATTATCTAAAATTAGGTAAATGTAGATCAAAATAAATTTTTGCCTTTCTGGAAAGCAAGAAATAGTTTTTAAGTGCCTGTTTTGCATGTGTGTGCCAATGTCTGGTTTTCACTGAGGATCATATAGTAGGTACCTCTGGAAATTGGAGAGGTTTATACCGTAATTATATATTGAGATTTATATCTCAATTATATATTGAGATATAAATCTCAATAGGTATATAAATATATATATTATTTATTTATTATTATAGATATATAATAGATATGTATTATTATATAATATATAGATATATAGATTGATATATAATATAACATCAATATTATAATTGATATTATAATAACAGTATATAATTGATGTTATATATTATAATATGAATTATGATTTATATAATTATCAATTATATATTGATATATAATGGATAATATCTCTATATAATAATCTCTATGTAATAATATATAATAGATATCTCAATTATATATTGAGATTTATATATATATACATATATATATATACATATATATACATATGTATATATATGTATATATTCTCTTAAATTGTATGGCCACTACCTGAATGAATCTTTGATTTGGGTGAGTTCTCACCACCCTGAACAGACTCAGAGGTACCAATAATGCTGCAAAGTGTGGGAGTGTGGGGCTGCAGAGCCAAAGATGTTGATGAAATTTGACCAATTGGAAGGAGGGGGCTAGAAAAGGAGGAGGCTGTGGAGCAGATGGCCTTCAGAGGTCCCTTTTAATCAGAGTTATAGTGTCATAATGCAGATTAATGACTTCCTGCTGTGGGTATGGCCACTGTGAGGGAGGGCTGGCAGCCAGGGCTTATGGCTGGTATAGGAAGTTTAGATTTACACTCTCCTTCTCTGTGCTTGCTGAGCTCCTCCCCACAAACCCTGCTGCTCTCTGGGTTTGTGCAGCTGAGGGCTGACCCCATGGACAGCAAGAGGAAGCAAAAGTCCTCAGCCTGTCAGAATTGCCACTCTCTGTTGTCTGTCAGGACCCAAGACCTGGATGCCAAAGTTTGATTTCTTGTTTATGTGTGTGCCTTTATTGAAACGTCTTGTCTGCAACTCAGATACAGACCTACATAGAGATCCCTTTGTGCTTTTTAGCCATCATCTGCTGTAAATGGGAACAGACTGCTATTTCTGGACTGAGTATACTATGAGTTGTGGAAGGACTGTGATTGATTTTTCTAGGATGAAGACTATTGAAATTGCAGGCTCTGAATTATTTAGATATCATATGCTTGTACATATTTTCCAAACTGTGTCACATGCTTAGGGCCAAAAGCAGCTGCAGAACTGCTCTCTACCTTGTGCACAAGCACATGTGCATGCATGTGCTCCCCCCAAATAAATGGGAGTCATTTAATCTCATTTAATCCACTGAAATTTGTTGTGCAATTAAACTTGTGGTTTAGATTACTTCTGTACAGTAAGAGAGACTGGCACTTTGAGCAGCTGCTTTCACTTGTATTTCAGAAATCTGTCCTAAGGATGGAAGAAATGATCTTCCCATTGACTGTGGAGGGGGTTTAGACAAAATCCCTTTTTTAAAATGCTTTGGGTTGGGTGAGGCAAATCAAATTAACAGGTTTGTGTGTTGGTTTCTATCCCCCTCTGCATTTTCAGACAAGGAATCTGGAGGCCATCTAATATGGTGAGGATTATTTTTGAATGTAAGAGCTTAATTTCTGTAAGGAAGTTATATTTAGATTACTCACCAAGTGAAGAGTAATCATTCACCAATAAGAAAATGACAAGCAGTTAGGACGACAGGTTTGTCAGAAGAATGCAATTTATTGAGCTACAGTTAATCTCCAGAGAAATTCTACTGAAGTCCAGGAAGTCTTACCAAAATGTGCTTGCACCCAGGATCTGTAATGGTGGTAATGATAATTTAGACAAACAGTGGAAAAAAATTGCATTTAAGTATTTGTGGGGTTCCCAGATGAATGGAGGAATAATGAATCTGACTCCATGTTCTTGAAGGCTAATTTATTATTTTAAGTTACTTTATTATATTACAGAATACTAAACTATACTAAAGAATACATAAAGGATACTTACAGAAGGTTAAAAAGATAATAATGAAAACCTGTGACTCTTGCTAGAGTCCCGACACAGCTTGGCCCTGATTGGCCAAAGAGTGAAAACAATTCACATTAAACCAACGAAACAATCTCCAAACACATTCCAAAGGAGCCAAACACAGGAGAAGCAATGAGATAATTATTGTTTTCCTTTTTCTCTGAGGCTTCTCAGCTTCCCAGGAGAGAAATCCTGGGCGAAGGTATCTTTCCAGAAAATATGACTGTGACATTTAAGCAGGAAAGCTCTCTCTTGGTGTCTCTGTTTGAGGATCTGTGCCTGGAGTTTGCCCAGGAAGCCTGGTGTCCCTCCAAGCAGCTCACCATGATGTGTGAGCATGTTACTGCAAAGGTTTTGTGCTGACAGATGCCGTAAAAATAGGTGTCCTACTTTAAAATGATGTACCAAAGCAATATACCATGAGAGATGCATCTACAGCTCCCTGAAGGTGAGGAACTTTGGGGTTTTATTTACTTGCCCTTGTGCTCTGTGTTCAGCTGGAGATGGTGTTATCCCAGGAGAAATGTGGGTTTCTGTAAAAAATACCCTCTCTAGCTGTTCCTGCACACACAGGGCTAATTGGGTTCTCTCAGACAAATACAAATCCTCTTATCAGCAAAGAGATGTTTGTCACTGCTCCTCTGTTGCTGATTTTGAGTCTTATGAATGTTTCACTGAGCTGTGGTTGAAGGGAATTGTTCCCTGGCTTGATTTCTATTGCCACCAGGAACTCATCTCAAGAAACCCAAAAAGGATTCTTTGTGAGTTTCTCTGGCCTTTCTTGTAGCTTGAAAGTCACAAAATGTAAAAAATGCACGTGTTTTGAAGGAAATTGCCCTCTTAACACCTCCTCACCCTAATAAATTTTTCTCCTGATAGAATTTGTGATTCAGCTGAGTTTACCTCTCAGGCATTTGCCTCTGGTCCTATTACTTAGCGGGGTTGATGCTTTTCCCCCCTCTTCCTCCTCTCTAAAAAACCCCAAACCTCACCTCCCAGTCTGTTTCTTTTGAATCCATAGTAACAGAAGAGAATCACCCCAAGCTAGATGGATCTTTGTGTTCTGCTGAGAATTTTCAAACTTTGAGCTTTCTAGATTCTCCTGGGCAAGGTTTGAGATGCCTCTTTGGTGAAGGGGACAGAATAGAGAGATTTGCTTTAAACCCCAAATTTATCATTAAGTAGGAATACAGTTTGGTTTTACTACAAGTAAGAGATGATGTCTTTCATTAAAAAACCCCACAATGCAAAACAAGCAGTGCCCCTTCCTTTCTCCCCACTCTCCAAAAAGCAAACAAAACAACAAAAAAAAAAAAAAAAGCCACAAAGCAAAAAAACTTCACAAAACCCAAACCACCCTAAACACCTGAACTGTGCTCTTTGAAAACCACAGCATTTTCAAGCAGAAAAGTAAGGGAAATCCTACAAATTTGTATCTTGCTGTCTGGATCTTTTGTACATCCAAGATTTATGCATACAGAAGAATGACCTTATTTGCAACCTACTCTGAAATGTGGGAATTTTGCATGGAGAGAACTGTTTAGGTGGTGATTTTAAGCAGGAGCTGTCCCATGCTTTATTTCAGAAGGGAATATATTGCCTAGGGAATTATTATTGCTTGTAGTCTTGTGCCTCATTCATGAGCCAGAAATCCACTGTGCTGCCTGTTCTACCAACGTGGAACTTTTCTGAAAAATTCCAAACCTAAACAGTGTTGGCAAAATGACAATCATTTGCCACACAATGTCAGTAGTTAATTTTCAGGAGTAAATATTTAACTTGGGGGCATTTGGTACTGGAAGTGAGAGCAGCTTGTGCACTTGTGCTCTTCATTGAAATGGGCTTTTTTTCACATTGCTAGGAGCTCATTGCATCTTCTGTGAGTGGCATGCAGAAAAAGAAGCCTTGATTTTGAGGAGGGAAGAAAGGAAAACAAAGATCTCATGTTGAGTGAGGCACACTTCTTGAAAATTATATTTTTATATAGATTTTTATAAAAGTGTTTAGTCTCAACTCTGGCAAACAAACTGTCTTAAATAATGTATTTTCTTTGTACATGTAAGTTCTAAAACCCCCCAAAAATTTACAGGAGAAATTCTTAACTCTCTTATCTGGGCTAGAAACTACATTGAGTCTCAGCCTGATGTGGTATTTCAAAGTGTGTGTGTCTATTATAAATTTCGTTATAGAAAAATCTCCAGTTCAAGTTGCAATTCAGCTTTCATTATAATTCCTACCTCTACTTACAGAATGCCTTCAGAAAACCCTTCTATTAGGGGGAGAAAAGCCCTAGTATCACTTTAGTTGTTAGATAACAGAATTAATGTCTTGTCAATTTTTTAAAAGGCTAATAAGGAAAAAATATCCAAATCATGCTTCAAAGAAAGAGTTTTAGGTGAGTGCAGCCTTGCATTTACTGCAGGAAAGTTCCAGGCAAGGAGACTGAAAAGTTACTAAAGATTTCTGGAAAAAAAACTGCTTTCTCATAAAAATAAGTGGGTTTATTTTATGTCAAGATTTTAAGTTTTGAATATGGCTGGTCATTGTCCTGAGATACTAGGGTTAGTCTATTAGGCTTTTAAAATGTAGGCTTTAGAAAGTCTATTAGGCTTTTAAAAATTGCAAAATGAGGTTCTAAAACCAAAGAAAGAGTTCCAGGTTGATGGTCCTGAGCATCCCCATCCTTCCCCCTACCATGGGGTGATGAACACAGTCATGGAAACAGGAACCTGAGGAGGTGCTGTTGTAGCTGATCATCTAAAGGCTGGGGTGAAGCAGAGTTAACTCAGGGAGGTCCCTTTTGATGGACTAACTGATGAAATAAATACATTATCTTTCTGTGCACAGGCTTTTCTTCATGTCAAACTTGCTTTAAATGAGCAAAAGAAACTGCTGCTCACGAGAAACCTCACCTTGGGTGTGTGATTGCAGACAGAGATTTTTGCTGGCCTGGTCTAACAGACTTAAGAGTGTGGAAGGTACAACTTGAGGTTTTTTTTACTGCAAAACCCATTGCTTATTACCTGTGAGTTGGGTGATGGTTATGACCTTTCTGTTCATTGAAGTACATACATATATATCTAAAATATATATATTACATATATAGGCATGCTTCAGGGCTGTTATCATGCCACCCTCCCATCCCCAGGAGCAGCAGGCTGAGTCCTGCCATTCCCATTCCTGTGATTTTTGCCTCGTGGCTCATGTTTTCCAGGCCTTGGCTTGGTTTCCTTGCCCACTTTGGGCAGCCTGAGCTGAGCCAGTCTGTCTGGGCTGGGGAAGCCAAACCTGCAAACCCACTGCATTTCAGGTTTTGTCCCTGTTCATGCACTCCGTGGTTATGACTGCATTTTAATGGGAAGAGGGCAGAATGACAATATCAACTTGTGCTCTGTTGGATGACAATATCAACTTCTCTTGGGGATCCAATACAAACCCCCCAAGGCTTTTCTGAAAATAATTTGGGCAGATGATTCATTTTGCTTAAATACTTTGCATTTGTCCCTGCTGAACTCCATCCTATTTTAAGGGCTTTTTCTTCAATTCATGGAGTTAATTTTAAATTCAGATCCTGTCCTTCAGTGTATTTGCTTTACCTCCCAGCTTCACAGTTACCTGCTTGTTTAATAACACTACTCACCATTTAATCACCCAGATCATTAATTGAGCAGAATCAAAACATGCAACAGAATCAGATCCTGGGCAGGCTCTTGGGTACCTCCCTGTGACACATCCTCCAGTTTAGATGTGCAGCAATGATACCTGATCCCAGGCATCCACTGGTTTCATATTCATGACATAGCAATTTTTTTCTTGCTTGTATGTCCCTGGAATTCTTATGAAACTATCACACAACACCTCATAGGACTATTAATAAAATGAGGAGGCATGGACCTACTGCTTCCACTTTGCCTGTGAATTCTGTTGCTCAGGTCTGGAAGAAACTGGTTTTCTTTGATGCAATGTGTTCATGACAGGTCCATGTCTCTTGCTCATTTTCTACTTGTCCTGCTAGTATTTACTGATGCTTGTTTATTTTACTTATTCCAGTTTTTTTTATTTTTGTTTTTTGAAACTGAAGTTGATCTGGATGTAAATTTGCCCTCCTTCTACTTTTTTTTGGTAGGATTCTTCCTACCATTTCTGAGCCCTCTGAGATCTCTCCTGTCTTCCATGAGTTCAAGCCAGCAGCCAACAGCTTTGAGGTGACTTCAGAAAGTGCTTTAAATATTCTAGGACATTCTAGGGTGCAAAGTAGCTACCAAAGTAGCTGAAAGCATGGACATCATCCAATGACTTACTTCCCTTTTACAGTTGGAAATGATACCTGTTCTGGTTTGGGGTTTATTTGTGCTAGTCGTCAACTCTTGATGGATGTTTTTTTAGTAAAAATTGATGCAAAAACGTCATGTAATACTTAATCCTTCTTGGAATCATATATCAAATGCTCTGATTTTTCCATTGGTTAATGGATCAATGTTTTCCACATTCTTCCTCATTAACAGCTGATATCATACACTGACTTTTTTTATTGGTGGTGTTCTTTGTGCTTCTGATTTTGACACCTCTCACTTCGATATTTTAAAACATTTTTCCCATGGGCTTGAACTGGTCTCACACATGATCTTAGCAATGTGACCAGCTTCCTACTTCCTTTTTGCCTTCATTCTGAGAGCAGTTAAGACACTGAGTTAACCAATCTCATCTTTTACTGTACCCAGCTCTCCTCTGCTTTGGGGGAAAACACAGCAGTTTCAGGGTGTGCGATTTTAGGATCTGCTGTTTTTAAAGTGTTGGGGAAAACGAGTAATGACATTCCACATCAGGATTGGTCTATTTTTCATTTAAATAATTAATCTAAGCACATTTTTTTCTAAAATAAATGTATGGCTAACTAGCTGAAGTCAAAAACCCTCAGAAGCTGAGATTCCATTGTGTCGTTAACTTGCCCATGTCTTGTATCAAATGATCACTGCATAGTTGGGGTTTTTTATGATGCTTTTTTGATATAGTAATAGGTGGCATGGCAGATGGTATTAGAATTCAAATACCACTTAAAATGGTCATCACTGTGTACTTTAATAGGGTTTTTGGTAATGACAATTTTGGTGATTTAGCTGTAAGCTTTCAACATCAGGTACTTTGTGCAACGTGCTTCATTTCCTGTTGTAGGGCAGCCTTACCTGTTACTTTTGTGACTTAACTCTGATTTCTGAGACCTGTGTTTCTGTTGCTTCTGCATCTGTTTTAGTTCTACAAATCTGCCTTTTTTTCCACAAGTGAAAGTCTTTTCCAAAGACTTTGTAATCAAACTTGTTGACATATATGCTCTTTTCTGTTTAATTATATTTAGATGCTTAAATTAATGATCCATAGCACAGAAGGGCAGAATTTTGTGCACCAGCTGGACACAGTCAACAGTAGAAATTCTTGCTGAAGGGTGGTGGGGATTAGCAGGGTGATGATGCTGTGGATCACAGTGCTTAGTGAGTTATTGCATTTGGGTGGGGGCTCAATCTCCATTTCCTAGTTCTGGTCAACATCCAGCTGAATAGTGGTGTATTTGCTAGTGTGAAACTTTATTTGTAGCGGGGAAATTGAGTGGAGTATTTCACTGCTGCACTGCAAAAAAGGAAAAAAAACCCTCAAATCCAGTAACTGCAGCTCTCAGGTTGCAGTAAAGTTTTGTGGAGGGAGAGAAATGAGTGCTGTAGTTGAAATTTCAGCTTGGTGCCTCATGAGTTCAATAGGAACTGTGTTTTCCTTACTTCCCAGGAATTAACCCTAAGCACTTAGATTATAGGGTGGCATTTCATTCTCCCTGAAACTTTGGCTATGCTGTCTTTGAAAATATTTTGCTCAGTTCTTGAATGGAGCTGTGGGAGCTTCGCTCTTTTATTCAAGCTATTTCTATCAAGTACCTCCAGAACAAGTCTTTTGTCATTGCCATTTCTCATCTACTAGACATCCTGTCTGCAGCCTCAGAGCTTCATAAAACAGAGAGATCCTTATCAGTAACCAATACTTGTAATATTTGTTAATATAAATCTGTCATTACTGACTCATTGTTTGAAACTAATTTGATCAGCAGTCCCATAGCAAAGCACTTTGTCTCATATTAGAAGCAAAAGCAATAAAACCACCAAAAGCTGGATCCTTAACTTTGCTGGCATATCAAAGTCAAAATGCATGACTTGGATCCTCATGTGGAACCTAACTAATAAGAAGTAATAATGATGGAACTTGACGCATTCCCAAATTACAGAAAAGTCTTCATTAAGAAGCAGCAGCTGTTTATTTACAGGAGCACATGGTCTAGTCAGCATGATAAGAACACTGTGGAGAGGGATCAGCAAGTTTGCTTTTACTGGAAAACACACATCTTTCTTCTCCACTCTAATGGGTCAGTATTAAAGAAAAGCTGGAGTGGGAGAATAATTAGAGTGATTTTCCATTTATTTTTCCTTTCCAGCATGCCTCAGGCTAGGGAGGTCAAAGAGATGCTAAGAGAAAAACTGCATCTGGAACAAGTCTGAAAATAAATACGTATCCCATGAGTAGTGCTGTGCACAATTTGCTTAGCCTTGGAAAACTAAGTTTGTCTGCCACTTGATTGCCTGCTTCATCGAGGAAATCTGCTTAGCCTGTAGGATTCTGAAAGCTCTTTTTCTTCATTTTCAAAATGTGAGGGATGTGAATTAACCATTTCCCATTTCTTGTTTCTTTCAGCTTTCCCTTTCACATATCAGAGTCACATTACTCATCAGCTTCCTTTGGCTGGTTTGCAGTAAGGAGGTTTCTCAGTGAGCAGAGACAAGCTCTGGATTTCCCTGCTCTGTAACAGGCTGAAAATCTTACAGCAATGCCTGACATACAGTAACATCTGACTCTATCATGTCCTTCCTCGTGATGCAGTGAGATGAATTTACAAATCTTGAATGCTTTCTCGGTAGAGGCATATCCTGTTGCACTCTGTGTGTCAATGTAATTGTATTTATTCCACCTGCTTTCATTCATTTGTAGTGCAGTCAGTGCTGTGCTACCTTGGCACTGCACATCCAGCCATGAAATATGTATCTTGAGTAATAATTTCCATTCAAGAAGAGCTTTCCAACTCCCTGGTTTTAAATGTCTTTCATCTGATACTGTAAAAGAAACAGTGTCACAAGTGGTCTTCCCTTAGCTTTGTCTAGCTTTGTCTAGCTTTTGTCTGCAGGAGCTCATCTGTCCTATTTAATAACACCACATTTCTACACTAATCTAAAGTGGAACATGGTCAACAGGAGGCTTTGAGCTTGCTTTGAAGCAGGTGATCTAACTCCTTGACTGGGTTTCCACTCTCTGCCCCCTGTGTGTGCACTCTTTCTGAAGCACAGCCTGCTGCTCAGATGTCAGTGGAAGCACCGTTCAGGTTCTTGCTGAATCAGGAATGGGCAGGATTTTGAAGCTGAACTGTGGAGGAACAAGATCTGCAGGCCTCTCAGGCCTCCTTTTACCTGTACCTCAAATTATGGGCCACAGGCAAACTCACAAGTCCATAATAAATTAAATAGTCTCTTAAATGTGATACAGGACATACCTAAGCAAGGTGTTCTTCTCAATCAGAATTTCTCTTGTGACTTTGTGTAGAATCTATGCTGCACTTTTTAAACAGGGCTTACAGTCTCTTCAAAAAAGTGTCTGGGATAAAATTCAGTTAATATTTCACAATTTCTTGCAGAACTCAGCTGAAGCATAGCCCAAAGAGTAAAGCAATCTGTTCTGAAGTTTCAAAATTGTTTCCTCTTGAATTGACTGGGGTTTTAATTTGGGTCACAGTAAAAGCCTCATTGAAGAGGCACAGGTGACTTAGCTGTCTTTACTGAAACACTGGACCAACTGCACTGGCTTGAAAGAGTGGCTTTATTTTTTGTACTGCTAAGACCTTCTCAACACCAGCCCATGTCACCTGATCACCTGATGTGTATATTCCATCATTAGGATTGGGCAAATGCATATACTTCCTCACTTTTGGCTAAAGAAGCTGCAACACTGGGGACTGCCAGGTTTTAGCATTCTTATTATTTTGTGCTTTTAAAATAACTTTCTCCATTGATTCAGTAGTTTATCAGGATATGGAATTAGTTCCAATTTCTAAACATGTGGTGGGCCTAAACTCTCTGCACAGGAACATACAGAGCACAAAAGCCACCAGCTGTGTCTTTGTGTGCTGGTTTCTGCTTCACTGTACCTTCTGCTCAGGCTCTTCTTAGACCTGTACATATGTGTTATTTGCAGGGATAATTAACTTTATTGGCAAAATTTCACCTTACCTTCAGGTAATCTCCAAGAAGCATGAATGTTTCTGTGATAGGACTTGATAATTTCATTTGAGTGCTTTACCATGTACCAGATAGCATCATGCTGCATGTCTGAGTGAGAAGGTGATGAGAACTAGCCTCACCTTTTGAACTTTCAAACAGTTCAACTTGCAAAATATGTGGGTGAAAAAGAAGGGATAATTTCTTTTCTTGGAATGTCTGGAGGCTGCATTGATTGGAGGCACTTCTAACAACTCAGTATCCATCAGTCTTGTTGGGGATCTCTTGCAAGACCAAGGATTGCATAGCAGTATTACTTTACAATGAAGAATTTGAGTTACTCTACACTGAAGGTTTAAAAAGAGCACTAGCTATCTCTCCCACAGTTTAAAAAAAACATCTTCACAAATTTCTCTGGCTTATTTTATTCCTAAATTTTTTTTTCCCCTCACAGGTTCCAACTATGGGAGTCCCCGTCCAGCTCATGCCAACATGAATGCCAATGCAGCTGCAGGGCTTGCCCCGGAGCACATCCCCACGCCGGGGGCAGCTCTGTCCTGGCAGGCTGCCATCGATGCTGCCAGGCAAGCCAAGCTGATGGGCAGCGCTGGCAACGCCACCATCTCCACGGCCAGCTCCACGCAGAGGAAACGGCAGCAGTATGGCAAGCAGAAGAAGCAGGGCACCACCACAGCCACCCGTCCTCCCCGGGCACTGCTGTGCCTCACGCTGAAGAATCCCATCCGGAGGGCGTGCATCAGCATCGTCGAATGGAAATATCCTTCACACGGCCAGACAGGCCTCTGTGCACAGCAGCTCCTGTGCATGGGCTGGGAGAATCCATGTGTTGGGTGGAAATCAGTGGTGCATCGGGTGGAATTCCATGCATCGGGTGGAATTTCATGCATTAGGTAGAATTTCATGCATCAGGTTGAAATCCATGCATCAGGTGGCAATCCATGTGTTGAATGGAAATCTATACATCAGATTGAAATCTATGTATTGGGTTGAAATCAATGCATTGGGTGGAATTTCATGCATCGGGTTGAAATCCATACATTGGGTTGAAATCAGTGGTGTATCAGGTTGAAATCCATGCCTTGGGTGGAAATCCATGCACCAGGTTTGCAATCTATGCATTGATTTGTGATCTATACATTGGTTTGCAATCTATGCATTGGTTTGCAATCCGTGCTTCGGGTGGAAATCCATGCATTGTGTTGAAATCAGTGGTGCATCGGGTGGAATTTCATGCATCGGGTAGAAATCCACGCATTGGGTGGAATTTCATGCATCAGGTGGAAATCTACGCCTCGGGTTGAATTGCATGCATCAGGTGGAAATTCATGCATCAGGTTGAAACCGATGCGTTGAGTTGCAATCCATGCATCAGGTGGAAATCTGTGCATTGGTTTGCAATCCATGCCTCGGGTTGAAATCAGTGGTGCCTTGGGTGGAAATCCATATGTTGGTTTGAAATCTATGTATCAGGTGGAAATCCACGCAGCAGGTAGAAATCCATGCATCAGTTTGCAATCCATGCATTGGTTGGAAATCCATGCATCAGTTTGAAATCAATGCATCAGGTGGAAATCCATGCCTTGGGTTGAAATCCATGCCTTGGGTGGAAATCCATGCATCAGGTTGAAAGTTCCACCACTGGGAACTCAAAGCACATGAATAATTTTTGGTGTCTTAACTGAGGTGGTTTATGCTGAAGGGGGAGCAGGTGAGGAAAGAGGATTAGAAGGGAATTCTTAACTACACCCCAATGTCAGAGACCACTAGAAGCTTGAATAGCTTGATAAGGCTGAGTGGTTGAGCTCTGCTCTTTGAAAAAGTATGGGCCAGGAAATGCATGGGAGATAGTCAAGGTATCTGAAGTCAGGACTATCAATCTATGGTATTTGATAGCAGCTCCTGGCTTTCCCTTTTTTGTATTTATTTGTTTTTTAGAGGTGTCACCAGTCCAAAGCTCTGCTACTTTGAATAATACACCTTTTTGTTAAACATGTGACATCACACTTTCTACAGTATGGAGAAAAGAATGGGGCAAAAGGGCAAGGTAAAAATCCCCAAAGGTATGCAGTAGGACCCTGAGACTGGGCTGAGGACTGTTAATTTTATTGGAATTCTGGTCAAAATCATAAGACACAGTATTGTGTGGTAAGGGATAAAGGAAAAATAAATACAGTTAAAGTAACATGTCCAAAAGCAGTGCAGAGCCAGATCAGACAGTCTGAACAAGAGACAGATGGTGTCACAGATGATGGATGATAACCACTGACACAGAACTGCAGAGTGAAGAGGTTGGTGCTGCTTCCCTGGAAAGTCAGGGAGAGTCTGATCATTGCTTTATGGTGTGCAAAGAGCAAAGCCTTTTCAAGCATCCCAGTCTGATCAGTGCAAGCTGGAATTTAAGTCTTTGAGGTGGAACTCAAATTGAAATTAAATGTTGCTCCTTTGCATCCTCAAAGAGAAACCAGGATTAACCCTGAGCAGTAATCACAAGCTAATGGGGTTCTTCAGGAAATACAAAAGAAAAAGAATGTTTTTAGGGGTAGATAAGCATGTCAAGGAAAGGCAGTACAGAACTTGGCAGTAGTTAATATGATAAAAAAAATGAATTAAGGCATTTAAGACAACGTGATAATATTATTCCCTTGGGTGTCTGGTGGGATGCTGGGTGAAAACAGAAAATGAGTATATCAGGTATTGCTGACATGGACATACTTTTCAGATTAAGAACTTGTTAAAAATGCTCCTGTCAATCTTTGGATGTCCTTAAACCACCTGCCTGCCTGTTCCTTTCTTCTTCAGATGCTAATTTTTAATCCCCTGATTAAGTTTGCTATTTTTTATTGCTTCTGACATAAGTCTGATACTTTAGGCATGAGATGATGGGTGATGACTAACAGGATAAAACTGAATATTGGTTTTCTTAGCAGCACCCCAGTCACCACATGTCTTCAGAGTAACATTTGATAGATGGATAAGATCAGCAATAAATGATGGGAATGAGGTGTTGTGAGCCAGGGTGCAGCACTGCTCAGAACAAGAGATGACCAAACAGTGCAATTAAAGCAACACAAAGATGCTGAAGCTTGCAGTTTGGGGTTTTGTTTGGTTTTAGGTGACTTGATGGAAGGATTTTTTTTTCCATCAGAACCTCTCATTGGACATCTGGAGTTTGTAAACATCAAACACTTCAATGACAACAAGGCAATATCAAAGGGTGGTGACAGGGTTTAGTTTAATTCTATATTCTGACTTTTCCTACTTGCTGAAAACTACTGAGAAAGACTTAGCCTAATTTGTTGTACCACTAAATTTAAGCATAATAGATATTAAACAAATATGAAATAGTACTTCAGCAGTGTTTCTTACCCAAATGCTACAGTGCCAAGAGCCTGAATGAGCAATTGCATTCAAGAAAAAAGTGAAACGAAGTAATTACCTTATTTTACAAGGATTAGCTGTGTGTTTAATTTTCTGCCTTTTGTGCAGTGTATTTGTAGATTTTATAGAATTTAATGTTTACAATGCAAAAAGAGAATTGAAGTGAAAGAAAATATGTGTAAACAGTGATAAATTAATGGATAATAATCCTGCCAAAAAACCCAAAAAAAATTGGGGGAAAAAAGTGATTAAGGAAATGAAAGCCTGTGGAAATCCAGGTATTTAAGCAGTAAACATTATACAAACAGCCTGGGGTAGTACACACCTGAGAAGTCTTACTGACTTTCTCATGTAGATTTCTCTTCCTGCCCTGATCTGCTCTTGTGCCTCTGTGGTACCATTTATCTCCTATTATTCAGAGGCTTAAGCACAGTAGTCTGGTGAGTCTGGAGCCCTCTGAGTCTTCCATGTGTGAAATGCAGAATGCATCTGAGTATAAACAGCAGTCAGGTGCCTGGAATTTGTGTATATCTTGCAGCTCAGCTTAACATTCGAAGATCTCCTGTTCTTTCTGCTCAGGCCTGCTGAGAACAGCAGTCTGCTGACCAAAATCATCCATGCTGCACTGACATTTGGCAGCCCCATGGTAGATAAAGCCATGCTCAAATGCACTCTGTGGCACAGGTTATGCTTGGCATTCTCTCCTGCTCCTCATTCCCCTCCTGAGCGCTGGGGAGTTATCCCAGAAGTCGCCTCCAGGATGTTCTTGCAGGCCAGTAAATGTAGACAGACCATAAATCTGGTTCTGGGCTGACTTTGGAGACCCTTCACAGCAGCAGGGATTAGGGAGACCATGGAAGTGGATGAAGTGCAGTGGAAAAATGCCCTTTGGTTCCCCTGGACAGCCAGGGGGGCACTGAGCTCTTGTGCAGGATTGCTTTGTTGAACATGCCAAACGTTTGGTTTCTCTCTCTTCCCCAACAAAGCTGCTGCAAGGTTGAAATGCCTCTGAGCTGTTTCTTTGTCAGAAGGGACTCTCAGCTTCCTGCTGTCCCTAAAATACTGAACTTCTGTGTTCCCTCTGATGCCAAGTGAAGTGCAAATAAGAGAAAAATAAATATTCCTTCAAATAATTTTAAAGCAAAACAAGTATACATGGTGATGTGCAGTGTAAGCACATTTTGGACAAAAGACTTTTTTTACCTTAACAAAATTTATCCTTTTTTTAAACATCTTCTAACAGTGGTTATTATTGCTTGAGTCCTCACATTTAACTCCAAGATATGAGAGACAAACTGAGAAAGAGAGACAAGAATACAGCGGCAACAACAACAAAAGAAAAGAAACTCCAAAATGTTTGTTTAAATTATCTGAGAATTTATAAATGCAGATGAAAACAACCAAGAAAAAATAATAGTAAAAAGAGCAAGGACAGTCATTGTAGTACAGGTTTCTCTTATTATTATTATTATCTTATCTTATTATGTAGTGCAGCCACATTTGAAGGAAAATTGGGAAACTGCAATCTAAATAAGTAAAAGAAAAAAACTTTTAAGAAACCTTTGTTTACTCTGGCACGTGACTGGCCTACACTGCTTTTGACATATTAGGAAGAATTTTGGCTGGGAGCTCCTAAAAGCACTTAAAAAGGCATATGTTTCTTTTCAGAGTATAAGAGGCTTGGAATGCTTTCTTTAAACAGAGTTCTTATAAATATTGTTTTTTTAAAATTTCTTTTATTTTTGTGTGCTCATTTTGGAACAATTTCCTTAACTCCATTCCTCAGACCATTTGAAATAATTATTTTACTGACTATTTTTGCCAATTGTGTGGCCTTAGCTATCTATATCCCCTTTCCAGAAGATGATTCCAATGCCACCAATTCCAATCTGGTAAGTCCACAATGGTGTTTAGTTTTGCTATTTTGAAATTCCTTTTGAAAAGTGAAAATGGAGACCTGTGAAGGTAGAGAATGTAAATATATCTACCAAAGATTAGAATATCACAAAAATTGGTTTTGATTGCTATGTCTTGTCAATTCATTTTATTACCTGTCTCAGTTGAGTTGGTTATAGAGAAGAATATTCCAAAAAGTTGGACAAGTGTTGGGTGTGATGTTTAGGTTAACAAATTTCAGCATGCTGGAAATGGGCTTGGTAAATTTTAACCTGCAGGTATTTGTGGGAGATATCTTTTAATCAGGGATTTTAATCTGGTGGTTTTTGTCTTACTGTGTGCCATTGTGAAAATGGTGCTGTCCTCCTCTCAGGTGATTGTTGACTGATTATTATTTGCATTTCAGACACGTGCATTGATTTGCCTGAACAATATTTGCGCACTTGGTGGTTTTTGTTTGGTTTGCAGGGTTTTTTAAATTTTTAGTTGTTGTTGTTTTTTTAATCATTCCCTCTTGTTTGGGGAATATAGCTTTTCATCTGTCACCACTGATGCCAGCGTTGGTACTTTGGGATTGAGCTGTCTGTGTAAAAAGGAAGAGTGTTTACTTTTGGCTTAGCATGAAGCCATAGCAAAGAATTCTGTTCAGTAAGGGCGAAACACAAACCAGCTCTGGAACACAGTTCACTGAATTAGCAGAAAACATTTTTTTTCCCTCTCAAATATGTGAATAAATCTCCTACTTGTCAGGTTGACTCAGGATGAAAACTTACTCCCAGAGTTTAGGAGCAGGGATGCTATTTCCTGAATAAAATTTATTGAGACTTAAGAAATTTTAGAGCAACAGTGGAGGAGAACAAAAGCCATACTTCTAAAGTAGCAACAACTGGGGTGGTTGACAGACACTGTAATTAAAAAAGATTCATGCTGCTCTTGGAAGTCAGTCATCTGATTAAATCTCTCTTGAAGTTTTAGAAAACACGTTGCAAACTTCAGGAATTGCTGAAACAATACTTCTATGCTTAAAAAAAAAGGTAGTAAAAAATTTGTAGTGTGGTGCATTTGCACTGTAACTCCTTAAAGAAGTACAAAAAGAGAAGCAGGAGGTGGTAAGTGATTGTTAACTACTCTCTACATTTACACTACACATGAGTTGGTCTTGTGTCTCTTTGGCTGTTCTTTGTTGGTGTGACTTAGTGTTTAACAATGATGAGTTGTGCTGTGTGTATTTAAAAAACTTCAGTAGGGCACCTCTCAAAAATTACTGTATTTTATTTAATTAAAACCACATTCGGTTGATCTCCTGGTGAGGCTAACAGGTACGTTCGTTGCGTGTTGTGACTTGCAGGGTTCAAAGAGGAAAATGAAGCACATTTGAAGGTTAGAGGACTCACAATTTGGTTTGAGCTTAATTGGGTTGTGGGGATGTGCCTCAATTCAGTGAGGAGAGTGCTGGCTAAAACCAGGCCGCAAGTATCTCTGTAATTGAACAAGATGCATTGAAACTGTTCTGCTACCAAGAAATATGTGCACCTTGTGATTTGAGTTTCCACTCTGCATCTGTTTTCCAAGACATCTTTTGCATCATTTAGAATGTCTGTAAAAACTCCGGTGTTATTTGTTGGTGGAGTTTAAAAAAACCTAGCCAAGAAAGAGTTGCCATCTCAGGGAAGTATGGACATGTTAGAGCCTTGAGGATGAGGAGGAATTGTTAATTTACCTAAATAGCTGTTTCACAGAAGTAGGGGAAGAAGGAAGTTAAATGAGTAATCTGCTTGACTCCACTTTGTTTTTTGTGTCTTCATGGCAAAAATAATTAAAACTGGAAAATTGGATACTTGGTGTAGACTTGTGAAGCCAAGATCATTCTACGTTATAGAGAAAAGCCTGGAGCTGTGGCTGCTCAGTAGGCTGTGCTCTCCTGTTGGTCTGTGTTTGCTGCTGTTGGGTTTTGTGTGTTTTGTTGCTGCTTTCTCAGTTTACATACTTATCCCTTGGCATGTGTACACTGCTGTTGAGGAGCACACTGCCTGAGTATACAGCTTCTGCTGCATTCTGTGAGTGAAGTCCAGAGCAAAAGGGAGGGAATGGGGGGCAAATGGGTGAGATAAGGGTGAAAAAATGTGTTAGTTGTGTTTTGGAATGGAATGAAAGAATAGATGAGAGTCACAGTTATTCCATCAGGCAGGAACTGTACAAGAGTGGGACCTCACTGTCAAAGAGCCAAACTGCACATGGAAGGGACTGGAAAGAGGCTGGGTTTAATAATGTGTTCCTGTAAAAGCTCATGTAATCACTTCATCTTTGTTTTTTTTTCTACCTGTGAGCATCTATTTCACAATCAGATTTATTTTGTAGCCATGAAGTTGAGGGCTGCAAAGGCTGTAATGTGACACAGGCAAGGAGTTTGTGTGTGCAGTGTGTGCATGTGGGTTATGCACAGATGTGTGTACTGTGCAGAAAGGTGATTGAATGCATACAGAATCTTTCTAGCTGCCCAGAACTCTTGATTCACTTTCATGTTGCCATTTAGCTGGTTTAAGGTTAAAGCTACCACAGGAGCTCCCACATCCCTGGTTTCCTGAGAAATCTCTAATTTCTTGAGATACGAGAAACTATCTACAGAAAACACGATGGGCAGTAACTGTTTTACAAGCTCTGAAAGTGCCAGAACAATTTTCCAATAAGCTGCCAGATTTGCTTTAGGCTCAGAGTATTCCTTCTCCAAAGTTTCATCATAACTTTTCAAATAACATTTTCCTTGGTGACTGAGGTCAAAATTCAATCAATTGCCTTCTACAAGCTAATGGAGTAGAGGGTGGTGAGGGAAGGAAGAGGAATCCTGGGTTATGTGAGTGCCCTTTTTCCTTCTCTCTGTAAAAGTAGAAAAATGATGCCTAAATAATGCTTGACAAATAATTGCTGTGTGTGGATTTCACATGAGACCAGCCACTGGTCACACAAGGCACAGGCAGTGCTGTGTGCCTTCCCCGTGTACCTGAACGACACCGGTGACCTCTTCCATGTCTCCATTTGTCTTTAGCTGCACGACCTGTTTGATATGATGCCTCAGTGGTGAGCATTGAAATAGAAACAGAAGAGCCCAGTAAATAATTCCTTCCCTTTTGCATTAGCCAGGAGTTGTGAATAGCCAGGGTTGTGTTTTACAAGTTTAGGTTTAATGCCACACAGATATTCTGCCTGTTTCTCTGCAATCTCTCTTCCTACAATAATAATTTCTGTACATCTTCAGGCCTCTTTTATCAAGTCTAGGGACAGTAACTTGAACTGTGAAGCCCTTTCAGTTTTGAAATGAACATTTATCCTAAACCCCACATTTCCTATTTTTATGCTCACTGCAGTGTCTTTGTCACTGGCTTTAAGAAATATGCCAGGGTAGTATAATGTACTCACAAAAAATGCTTGAAATTGGTTCAGCAGTTTTAATGTGTTACTTCTGCAGTGTTACTGCAAAAGTAACTAAAAACTATTGCTACTGGAAAGCACTGGAAAACTATTGAACTTACACAGATGGAGGGCAGTTGTATTAGGTGCATTTTTTTTTTGTATTAATGAACATGCTGAGACTTAATTTAAATTCACAATTAAAACAAGCTTATGTATAACTCTCTGCAAAGAACAGTTGTGTGTTAATGCAACCAGAAAAATTGGAGCTGGTTTGAGGGGAATTAAAGTCAGTCTGCAGCAGAGGCTGTGACTGATACAGAGGCTTTCTGCTTGTTATCCCTGCAATTATGCATTAGGACAGAGATAACATACATTTAGGAATAAAACTATAGACTGCCTAAGATAGGAAGCTGAGAGGAAAATGCCTCTGTCACTTTACTGGCAGCTGCAAATGGCACAAGCCTGGTCAGTGTCACAGCCTGGTGATAACATAATGAGGTTAAGACCAAGGTTTACAACACGTTCCAGGGAAGGCAGCTCTGTTGGTTGTTTATGCTTTGGGTAAAGAGCAGGGAAATCTTCCTGCTGTTGCTTTGATAGTTCTGCTTTCCCTTCCTCATCCTTCTTACAGGAGGGAAATACTGTTGTACTCTAGTTAAATGTAAAGAGAGATCTCTTGTGTTTATATGTGAGCTTATAAAAAATGGGATGTCACATTCAGGCTGATTTTTTAAACCTCAAAAAGGACTCTGTGAAAAGAAAGATGGGATTTCTGCTTGCTTCTCAGTTCTTGTGCCAGCCAGTGTTTGTGTCTGACAATGGAAAGGGAGCTTGCCTTTTAGAAGTATGGCTGCTTTAATACCTGGTCATTATGTAGAACAGGGGATTCCTGTATCAGGAAAAGAGAAAGCTGCTTTAATTTTTTTTAAAAACTATATATTGTGACTATCTATTACATTGCACTGTTTATCTATTACATTGGCATGTGGATGTGACTATCTATTACATTTCTATACGTTGTCATAACAAACTTCAGCAATTTTTGTATCAGAGAATTCTAGAATCACCCCATGAAACAGGCTTCGTTTTTCTTATGTGAAATCAGGAAGTGTTAGGGAGCGAAGTAGGGGTGAGAGTGTTGGTAACAGAAAGGATGGCTTTTCTGGGTAAGGGTGGGGAAGAGCATTGCACAAAAGCTTTTGGTTCTGCTGTATCGGTGCCCTGACCCTGGTGTGTGCCAGTTCCCAGGCAGTGAGCGAGCAGAGGATGACAGCACGGGGGGTGAGGGACAGAGTGCACACCGAGCTAATGAGCTCTGATAGGTTTATTACCTTGGGCCTGGTGCCAGCCCTGCTGCAGCTGGGGGAGCTCACACAGTTACAGGGCTCGAGCGCGGAG
Organism: Molothrus ater; assembly: GCF_012460135.2. Lineage (NCBI taxonomy): Eukaryota > Metazoa > Chordata > Aves > Passeriformes > Icteridae > Molothrus > Molothrus ater. The sequence goes on from NC_050482.2 coordinate 67,664,710, forward strand.
GGCTGAGTGACAGGAGCTGGAAAAACGACGCTGAGGCGGCTGGAAAGGGGCTGGAGTCAGGATGAGAAGAAAGGAAATTGTGCCAAAAAGTCCTTGAGGGTTTCTTCCAGAAAGATTGTGAATCACTGTGTGATTCTGAGGAAGCCGAATATAATGGAATTTAGGCTCAACATTTCCCAAAGTTGTCAGAAACCCTGCTTCTGACAGGGTGATACTCAGCACCCCGATTGCAGAGAAGCTCAGGGTGGAAGAATAAGCATGGGGTTTAAGAGGGAGGCATTCAACTTGTGTTCTGGTCCTGGTATTGGAAAGCTGTATGGCCTTGGACAAATTGCCATCTTAATTTTTCCATCACACCATTACAAGAAATACTGTAGAAAAGACTAAAGAAAGAACAAAATCCCTCGCAGTAAATTCCAAGATAGTAGTCAAGAACTAGAAGAGAAATGTAAAAACTAAAGAGAAATGTAAAAAGTAGGTGTTTTGCTGGTTTTTTTAACATATTCATGTCATTTCCTAGGCTTTGTGGGGATGAAAATGGTAAAGCAGAGACTGATATATGTATTACTAGCAGGAGCAAGCTGTTGGGTTCAGAGTCCTGACCAAATCTGAGCTTCTCTTTGTACCAGTGGCCCCAGAGTCCTCATCCAGTCTGTGCTTGTTGGTGTTTGCCATCTCTTCATGGGATCTGAGATCTCTCATGGCTGTGTCCCTCCCTTTCTTTTTCATTTTAAATTCATAATCCTTGCCAAGTAATTCTCCTTGTTCCAGTACACATTCTAACAGACTTGTCCCTTTTCCATTTTCCTCCTAACTGCAGTCTCCCTTCCAGAGTGGTTTCATGTTTCCCACCTGTTTTCTCATTTGACCTCAGTGCTCTGCTTACTCAGCTTCCTGACTGCTTCTCTTGTTAATTTTACTCTTGAATTCCCTTCTTCTTCCTAAACTTGGACTCTGTAACCAAGTAATTAATCCCAGTGCACATTCTATCTCCTTATTTTTTTAGCTTCATTCTCTACACCTTGGTCTCCTAGGCTGAGCCATTTGCTTTTGAAATCATTGTTCTTCCCAGTGAGTCTGAACTCCAGCAGTAGCTGTGGACACTCATATGCACTTGCAGTAGGGCTGTAAGCTGTGCAAAATGCAAAGAATGATAAACTGTTCCACTAACTAATCAAACCCCATGAAAAGAGCAAGTTGAAATTTGTAGGCTGTATGTTTCTGTGTAAGTGATTTTGAAATTTTAGTTGTATGTTTTGGTTCTGATTGATGGCAAGTTTACTGAATTAGTCCAAACATGAAACCATTTATCCCATTTTTGTAGACAGCTCTGATTACCGTTTTCTTTATGCGTAGGCATTCTAAATCTTAACAAGTGGGTTTTTTTTTCAGGTGGTAATTATTCTTGTTTATCAAACATCAGGTTCAGTGTAGCTTTTTTGTGTGTGTTTGTTTCATTTGGATTTTTTACCACTTATTTTACCTGTTTTAGAAAGAAAAAATGTGGAAGCAGGCCAAATAAGAGTATTTAAGTAGTGATATTTTTCACTGTATTCTAATTCCTGCTACTGCAAAAGTAACAGTCTTTTAGAAGCAGTGGAAATTTTCAAAATGGCAGGTCATTTTTGTATTGTCCTTTTTGATACAAAAAGGACAATGCATAAAGATAAGGATAAGTATCCTTATCCTTCTATAAGTCTTTGGGATGTTTGACTTCTGTTCATGAGCTCTTCAGAATCTTTTCATGACATTGGGAAGGAAATAAGCATCTAGAAAATCTAGAAATTCCATCGGGCGTGTTACATATCACCTTTAAATTCCTTTACATTCCTTTATCACCTTTATATTCCTTTATGTATAGTTTGTATTATACCACATTCTAAGTCAGGCAAGCTTCTCATTGACTTCACTGGAGTTTGGCTGTCACCAAAAGCCATCCACTAATTCAGTGCATGCCATTGACAAACAATTGCTGGAACATTGGGCTTTGCTGACGTGTACAAAATCATTGACTCTAAAGGCAATGCTTCATGGACTCGTTCAAACTAGAAAAAACCCCAAGAACTTTTCATAGCTCCCTCAGAAGTAAAATAATGGATGTGCTGCTTGCCAAGGGACAGAATTGCCAAAAGGGAGGAATGTTTTGTGTGGTTGTCAGAGTTTTGACTGGCTGTTCCTCTCAAGGACAATTCCTATTTTTTCCTGTGCTTTCTAACTCCTAAAACATGAGGGTCTGTATGTCATAGCAGCTCTTAAGTCCTCCTGGCTGAATGACAGACAGTCTCAAAACAAAGTGGGACCATTCTTGGATTTCACCTCAAAAATGCTGGACAATATAATTGATACTGTCAATATATAACCTTATGGAATGAAATTTCTTTTCCTGCTTGTACAATTCCCATGAAGAATTAGCAAAGATACTTCTTGATGAAGAGTATGATGTTGTGAGACCACTGGTTAGGCAAAGCCTTCCAGCAAGCAGCAGGAAGTGTCCATTGATGCCTTTGCAGTGTGCTGCATTTCTGGCAGATGCTGCAAGGTTGGCTCAGCAGGTTATCTCCTGGAGAGACCCTCAGCAAGTTCTGCTTCAGCTAAGCCTAGGCAAGGGAGCTGGACCATCTTTGAGCAGCTGTGTTTGCCACAACCTTAACAGCTTGTGATGATCTCTGGGACACCAAGGAATGCATATTTTGTTCAGTGGAGACACTTTTATAGCTGTAAAGTTTGATAGACATGAGATGCAAATGGATGTCTTGGTGCTCGTGGTGAGCTTACCCATACAGAGCTTGAACACTGAGCAGCCAGAGGAGCACCTTTGAAAGCTGTTGCCTTCCTGGGGTTACAGCTGCTGGCACAGCTCCTTTCCAGCCTCTCTAGCAGGGGTGCCAGCACCTTTAGCCCTGTGTGCTGAATTTGGCAATGGCACGTGTGAGGTGCCCAGCTCGCTCAGCAGAAGCTTTCCAGAATGGAAATGAGATGTGTGTGCTTCCCTGGCTGGCTGTGTTGGCAAGTGTGCAGCTGTTTTTCAGGCTGTCCTGATAAACTTGCACTGGTGGAGAGCTTGGGGCTTTTGGAATTCATCATCTTCTGCTGGTGTCTTCTTGTCTGTTGCTTGTAAAATTTATATTTAGGTAGCTTATATTAGGAACTGAAGGAAACGTCTTTTGCATATGGTTATCTTCATCTGGTATGTTGAAATGTTTTTCTACTTAGCAATAAATGTGCTTAATCTTTTACTACAACTCTTTGATCTGTAGCATGGTGAATGCTTTTTATGTGGACATTTTAAAATGTTTCAGTTCTATTACATACCCTCAAATATAAAACCTCACAAAAAAGCGGAACTTGCATGTAATTTTATTATTGTTATTTTTATCCATTGAAAACCTCTTACAGGGCTGTTATCCTTGTGTGGCCTTATTGTCTGAGTCACTTTTAAACAAGAATCCCTGTTTAGATGAGATTATGCAGGCAAACATGTGGTCACAAAAGATTTTTTCAAGATCTAGTTGTATAATTGTTTCACAATCTAAACTTGTATTTAAAAATAAACAAACAGAAAGCTTCTCCTCATTATGGTCATCAAGATAATGCCTGAATCTGTACAAAAGGCACATCAATGCCCTTCAGGAGCAGTTGGCTGAGATGAAAAATGTGAATTGAAATAGCATCAAAGGGAATGCACAGCTTCTATAGCAGTGGCTAAATCATGGCAATGACAAAGGAAGGTCTCATGCACAGGATTGGTGTCACTGTGGTGACAGGTCTTGGGGAATTTAATTGCTAAGGATTGTTTTGCTGTACAACAAGCAAATCTGCTGCTTCTGCTCTTTAAAATCACTGCTGTCCTTGCCACAAAGGGAAGGAAATAGAGGAATTCCAGCTTCCTGCTTCTGCTAGATGCCTCAGGTGCCTTCGGAGTCCAAGAACCCAACTGGGCATTTGCTTGTGCAAATACTGAATAATCATGTGCAAATCAATCAATGTGGGTGATACTGGAGTTTCATCTGGGGTTTTCTGTGAAAAAAGTGCTTTGTGTCCAAGCAGGGAGAGCAGTAGGTAAAGGCTGACACCTACATGGAGATGCCTGGGCTGGATGTGCAGCTGTGGTTTACAACTTATGCTGCATTGATATGGACCAGCAAATATCTCGTAAATCTCCTTTCACCCAAACAACTTGTATGCTAATTGTTGTAAGTCATTAACCATGATATATTCCTTCCTTATTCAACCTGAACCAAGTTTTAGCTGTGAAACAAGTCACTGGCTTTTTTATAGATCTTCTTTTCATTGAATCCTACTTCTCATCTGACAATTACACAACTTTTATCCATCTCAGGAGTGTGATGCTTTCCTCCTGACATAAATAAATTCTTGTTTATAGCAGTTCATGTTCCAGCATTGTCCTTTACTTACTCAAATTAAGTGTTTACTACATTTTACATGCTTAAAAATGACATTCCAGTTTCAGCTTTTTAAAAAAATATTGGATATAAATCATGATGTCCAGATCAGCTTGATCTCCAATTTCCTTGTCCCTAGGATAGAACCAGCACTGCTGCTGCTTTGTTTTCTTTTGATACATCATGCAAGAATTTGACAGCTCATAGGGGAAAAAAGGAGGAAGCAACTGAAGGAAAGTTGAACGTTTTAGCCTTTCAGAGGCTGTGAATATGATAATGTTTGAGTATTTTTGATGTTTTTTCTGTACTGAAATCTTACGGAGTGAAAGAAAAAGGGGGGGGAAAATAAATGCAGAAATGCATTTGTAACTTTCAGAAGGCCCAATTCTGCTAAATTTTGAGCTTGCACTTAACAGTCCTTGTACAGAGGCTATGGCAATATGAGGGACTGAGCAGTACAAAAGAGCAGGAGCTAATCTAAGGGAAATGCAGTGTGGTATTTGAGAGAAGTAACTGCTGATAAAACCCTGGAAATACTTCTGGTAAATAGCTCTTGAAATAAATTCAGTCCTGGCTGAGAGTTCCCTTTGGGAATGTTTACCTTTGCTTTCACTACATTTCAATATGTATTGAAAAAGGAGACTGAGACAGATCACAGCTTGTGTTCAGGCTGCTGCTCATGGGTTTCCCTCAGTTCATCTTAGTTACTCTGGTCATTTTCCATGGTACACAGCTAGCACTTCTGGGTTCTGATGTGAATTTAGGAGTGTGTTTAAAACAGGGTTTTAACAGGTTTTAAACAGTGGTTCATTCCGTCCTTCCATCACCCAGACATAAGCCAGACACATCTGCCAGTTTGTGTGTCCACTGCTGCTCTTTAATAATATACAAAGAAAAGTTTCACTGATCACAAACAATTCTTAAATAATTAGACATTTCCCAAGTAGGATTTTTGTGTCACTGGTTCTTCAGTATGTCTTGGGCTTTATTTTTTTTTTCTTAATGCCTCTATTGAACCATTTCATTGAAGCAGAACTTACGAAGAGCATGGATCTGCCTTTGCTGGGCTCTGCTTCTGAGCTCTTCCTGTGGGTGAAGGTTTTGATGTTTCTGGGTGATGCCCATAGCAAGTCACACCACAGCTCTCACTGGCAGGCTGTGTAATTGTCAGAGCTAGGTCTTTTCCCTGTCATTCCCAGTCTTTTCCAGCAGCAGCCAGTGGTACTGACACAAGTGCAGGACACAGGCACCAGGCTGGAGCTGCTCCCTTGCCTTGCATGCAGACACAGCAGCAGCTGCATGTGCAGGAGGGGAGCCTCTCCCTCTGCCTTGCACCTCCCCTCCTGTCTCACTGGGGTGGGCAGCAGGTCCTCTCAGCAGCCTGGATAGGAGAGAAGGCTGTTCTACCTCTGGAGCAGAGCAGGTGAGGCCCTGCAGTGCTCTCCCTTGGGCACTGTTTGAGCTGAGGTCAGCAGTGTCCAAAGCTGCCTCTGATCGAAGCATCTGCATGTGTGGATCAGTTCATGCTGCTCTGGGTGCCGCTGGCTACAGAAACTCATGTGCCTTTACTGTTCCAGCCCAGAAGGCAAACTGGGCTCTGCAGAGCCTTTGACCTCTTGAAAGCATGAAAATCCATAGGGAGCTGAAAATTATTCCTTTTTCATTGAACTGCTTAAAATAAAGTGGCCTATGACCTCTTGAAAGTGTGTCTGACCCTGTGGGATTAGGCAGAGACCAAATGAACGAGACCATAGCAGGACCCAGAGGTGAGCACAAATTCCAAGTTTTTAGGCAAATTCCATAGATCAGACTGTATTTTAAAGTGGGAGGTGATGATTTCAGGCCTCTAGTGTTGCTTTCTGCTGGTCATTTAAATTCATGCTATAACTGCTTTATCAAGAAAAGGGATGATGTTTATAATGTACTGGTAAGAGCAATCTTCTAATTGAAAGCTGTTAAAGGATGATATAACTTGAAAAAATAGAGAGGGCTTTTTTCCTCCATACATTCCTCTTCTTCTCTACAAATTTACACAGAGAATGAAAATGTATTTCTTAACTCCATGTAAATTCTGACAGGTTATGCTTGATTGTATTGCAAGGGCTGTAACTTTTTCATTGGTTCTCACTATTTCCTGATGCTGATAATTATTTTTGTTCTTTCTCCTGAAAACACTCATTATGTTTGAAGGCCACTGTAGGTAGACAAAGCTTTTGATTTTGCTGTCACTAGCACAGCAAAGAAGCTAATAACTCATAGGGCATCCTGGAATCTTATTAGCCATGTTATCCAAAGGCTGTGCCCTGATGCTAGTGTTGAGTTGACCTTGGATGTGATCTGGAAGCTGCCCTGAGAAACTGCTGCTCTCCAATGTGTAATAAGAGTTTGATAAGCCTGACCTGTGCTCCTGGATCCCAAGCTCATGCCTTTGCTTTTGGCTATGCTGAGACTGATTGTTCAATAGTTCCCAATTCTCTGATAAATACGCTTAAGCCTGCCCTGCTTCAGCAAAATTGGAAACATGCAGGTTGATCTCAGTGGGTGTGAGTGTCACTTGAACAGCTTGTAGACAAAATGTTGTGTTTCCTTTGCTGTTTGGCTACTCCTGACATGTCTCTCCATCTTCTCTCCATCGTACCTGGAGCCCTGTACTGCACACAAGTGATTATGGAGTTACTCTCCTCTGCTATCAGCAAATATGCTTTAATTGGACTGCAGAGCAAGAGACTGATTGTGAGCTTTGAGTCTGTTCTGTTTGCTTGCCACATTAAAACCTGTTATTTTAGATCCCCTGGTCTGATTCAGAAAAGCAAGGTCTGAAAGCTTGTAAGCAAATCCAGATCTTGTTTGATAAGACACAGATAAGACACAGATATTCTCCCATGTCATACATAAGTGAGTAAAGGGGTGATGATTACAAAGCAAACACTGAGCAGAAAATGGTTCACAGAATAATACACAGAAAAAACACTGAGTAAATTTTTTAAAAGCTCTCATGTCATGCCTGGCCATCAAGGATTGTACAACAATTTGTTCAGACATTTAATGTAAGGAAAAGAAATTCCTGCTTCAGGATATTTGCCATTTTCTTTACCATACTGAAATATACAGCCCTAAATGTTTTGGAATCTAATCTCATCATGCCCATCAGATGACCATGCTTGAGGTATTTATTGATGAGGCTGGATAAATCTGAGCTGAAGAGAACACCACTCGTCATGGAGTGAGTAAAATCCTGGGCATGATGCCAGACTGTCAGGGACAGTTTTGCCTTGATGGCATATAGTGATTTCAACTTGTCTTTGCTTCCATCACTGAGTGCTAGAACATGGAGGAGAGAGGCAAGGAGGAAAACAAAACACTGTATTCTCACATGGATGTTATTTACTTAGAAATGAAAGTCTGCTCATTGCCTCATCATTTTCTGTTAAAAAAATACTCCTAGATTTGTTCTAGATTATGAGTCTGTGGTATTTTACAGATATACTGGTTGTTGAGTCTTTCTCAACCTAAATATTTTTTTTTGTTGAAACACTCAATCCTGCAACAGCAAAAGTAGTTTGTTAAATAATCTTACTCTGAACTGCTGATAAATAGGTTGAGTTCTGAGTAGGTTTTTTCTTGCTACTTGGTGATGTTTTGTTTCAGTGAGCAAAAGTTCATTTTCCAATCTGCTTTCAGTGAATTGGAGAAGTCTATAGGCTTTATGTGTTGGTCAGCTTCCATCTTTAAGCAGCCTTTTATGACTTTCAGTAAAACCTTTTGTTTTGATAGCTTATTAAAATGAAGTATTGCACTTGGGAGCTGAATGACTGACTTATACAAGGAGCAGTAGTTCCCACCTATTCCCTGTAGCCTCCCAGAAAAATAGCATTCCTGGACAAAAGTTGAGTCAGGAGACAGGAATGACTCATTCTTCCTGCTCTTCCCCTCTGACATTACTCCAAGAACAAGCAAGAGGTTTAGTCTGAAGTGTTACTGTTGTATAAAAATGCAGAAAGTTTACATTAACTCCAGGGGAGAGTGGAACAAGAATTTGGAAGGCAGGTCCATTGAGGATTAGTAATTAGATAAACTGCATCCAGCTGAGGAAATTCCCTGAGCTGAAAATAATTGGAGGCTGGGAGAAGGATGAAGGAGAGGTACGAGCCTGTCTTGTCATTGATCTCCCTTTGGTTTTTGACTTTGGTCGCTCCTGGAGGCAGAGATTTGAGTTAGATGAAGTCTTTTTTGGAGTGGTGAAGGGAGCCTGAAAACCAGAATTTTGGGGCTCAAAATACAGAAAGAGTACAATGCTTTTGCTTTATGGCTTTGTGGCCAACCTTCAGCTGGCATGGAGGGGAGGAGAAGGAAAGCAAAGGGACCAGTGTATTTTGAAAATCTGTCTTTTAAGGTCAGCTGTCCTTGAGTTTTCATAGAGGAAAAATTGTTTGGGTTGGAAGGGGCCTTAAAGATCCTCTAATCCCAATGTTTGAAAGGACCTTAAAGATCCTCTAATTCTAATGTCCCTGTGGTGGCCAAGGACACTGGTTGCCCAAAGGCCCATCCAGCCTGGCCTTTCAGTTTGGTTTAAGAGAACATAATTTTAAGTGAAGCTGAAGATTTGTGGCTTTTTATTGTAATTAAACTGAGGAAAGAGGAAGGTTCAAGGTTGTCAACTGAGATGTTCTCCTTGAGACAGTAATGTAGGACCACCAAACTCAGATGGACATCTGAAAATGCACTTTTGTCTCAAACTGCTGATTTTGTTGGTAATAAAGTTTGGCTTCATGGATATTGTGGACTTGGATCTGAGTGAATTTGGAAAATGAAATCTGATTGTGACAGGTAAAACCCTTTACAGGGAATTTTCTACTTCTGCATCCCTTCACATGGGAGAATTCTTCCCAAGAACATGCCTTTGATTCCCTCTCAGTAGGTTTATAATTAGGCTGGTCTAAAGCCACATCTTGTAAACCAAACACACCAGACCTTCCTGCCAATCACATTAGCACATTATCCATGTGATAATGCTGATCATATGTGTATTACCTTGGCATTTCCAAGAGCAAAACTAAATTCTGTGCTCTCCTGAATCTTTCAGGATGCTGTCATGTATTGTAAAAGTGGTCTTCTTGTTAAATAGGGAAATGTTTGTTTTGGAAGTTTAGTAATTGTGAAAGAATTTTCAGCAAAAATTCTTCATCTCAGGAAGGTACAAAGAGTTAAAAGAGTGATATTAAGCTGAGGTGGCAAGTTCAGCTAGAAATTAAGGGGAAGTGAGATAATTTCACTGTTGGTTTGTTCATTTGTGATATAGCCCTATATTCAAAACATGTATCTTTAAATCTAATTTTGTTTTCACACTGCAGTTAAGCAAGAGAAACTGGAAATCTGTGAAATGGCACTGTGAACCCTGCTTTAGTCTTGGCAATGTAGGTTCACAAAGAAGCTGACAATTCAGCATCAGACTTGTGACACTTTGTTATGTTCATGATGTCCTTCAGTAGCTTTATTTCAAGGAGCTTTTAGTGGAGAGTCACATACAAGGACTGTAAAGGAGATGGCAGGACCCAAGACATTTCAGCCTCTCTCCAAGGAAAACAGACCTAGCAGCATGGTCTAGATACTGTCCCTATTTTCATCAATTCCCCAGCCACTCTGAATCCAGATATAAGTGTCCCAGATAGCTGAAAAAATGGATCCCTCTAAGGCCTCAGAAACCTTGCTGGAGCAGAATCCTCTCAGTCTTTCCAATAAAGTTCCTGACTGGGGAGCTTCCTTAGAAGACAGCTTAGGAGAACAAGCTATGCTCAGTGCTCACACGCAGCACCAACAAGTGCCAGCTCTGCTCACACTGGGGTGTCCTACCCTGTTTTTACAAGGTTCCTGCTTCCCTTTCAGTCCTGCCACTTCTGTGGAGAGGAAGCACAGCACAGGCTGACATTTTTGCACGGTGGCCTAGCCAGTTCGCCACTGTGCAGAGATGGTACTGGAACCAATTCAAAGCTGGCTATAGCAGAAGTTGGAGGGGAGTGCATTCACCCTCTGTATTAGCAATGAAAGGGAATTTCTCTGGGCCCAGGAGCTAGCCTGGCATGAGCCCTGTGGCATCTAGGTCAGTCCGTGGTGTTGTCTGGGTGCTGACTCTTTATGCTGGAAATTATCCTGCTGGTTTTGCATTAGTTTTTGGCAATTCTCAGATTTTCTAGGAAGACAGTTCAGCAAAACTATCCTGAAAGCTGGTAAAAATAACTTGAAAAATTGTTTTTAGCTGGCTAATTTATCACCAGGATGCCATTAGAATCCAGACACTGATGCATTTGCAAATGGAGATATTTTTCTCTGTACTTCTGTAAAATTTTGCTGTTAAATTCATCTTTTGTTGATAAGGTTTCTTTTATGGACTGCTATCAGTTGCTACTCATTTCCTGAGGATGTTAAAAGACGCCAGTGCAATTTGGAATTACAGTAGTGAATTTCTTAAGATGGGTAAGCAAATCTGCTGTGTTACCTAATCTGTGATTGGATCTACTTGGCTTCCAATTGACCATTGTGCCCTCTGTATCTGCAGATCTAGAGGATGATTAGCACAGGCCACTACTTGGATCATTGAACTTCTGGGAAACCCCACATTAAAAACAGGACAGCGATATAGGAACACATCCCACAGGATTAAGGGGATCCTATAATGGTTCTTCAGGTCACCACATTCACTTATTGCACTTTACCTGAATTCAAACTCTGTGAACTTTTTTTTAATTTTAATTTTTATTTTTTAATGGCTGAGAAGTCTGACCAGATACTTTCTTGTTATATCATTCCTATTTCACAACTTCTCTGGGAATAGAACTGTGATGTGAAAACAATAATCCTGTCACAGCTAATAAGGAAATAGTGATATGTTTGTTGTTTCTTTACATTTGCCTTCATTCCAGAGTCAGATACTTGGAGTTAGGACAGGTATCAGGTCCTGTCTGACGCTTCTTAAAGAGAACAGTTTTAGCAATGTCATGAGAAGGTCACAGAACCCACATAAGTGTCATCCACGAGGGGTTATAATATTCTGCACTTGTAAATTATAAGTGTATGTATCATGACAATGCCTTTGTCATTTTAGTAATAGTTCATACAGTGATTCTATGAAAAGCAGTTCAGTTCTATTAAGAACACTAATTATACACTTTTGAAAAGACTCTGATAGTACATAGGACAAAGGAGTTATAAAATGGTTATAAAAATCCTTGAGTTGAAACTTTCCGGTAAGTGACTCAGGCTGATAGGCCTAATTCAACCAGCACAAATAAATCCAGTAAAAATATATGTGACCTAAATTATGTGAATAGCACTATGGGCTCTGAGAAGGCTCTGTGTGGTATCACTGATAGGCATTTTTTAAGAGACTAATTGAAAACTGGAGAAGTAAACATTTCTATATTCCTTTCCAAATTAAATTATGTCATTATCAGATAAATAGTCATTAGCAGTAAAATTATGCACTTGTTTATTGAAAGAACTTTTTTGGAAAAGAGAAGGAAGCTGCATTTATTAATATTTATCTGATTTTTTTAGGCAGCATTGAACTATATCAAATAACACGAGCAAGATAATGTACAAATATGGATTTTGGAATTGTTAACAATTGTGACTCAGTTCACTGTTTGTACATTATGTTGATGCTCTGAGAGGTTCTATGTCCCTTCATTACTGATGTGAACATTTTGTGGCTGGCAATGTGACTTCTGCCCATGGATCAGCATTTGCTGTGCCTGGGAGGATGAGGAGGGTCTGTGGCCATCCCTGCTCAGGTGAAAGCAGTGCAGCAGCAGCAGGCTGTCAGAATTGAAGCAGCAGCTTGAATTTCAGTGGGCTAGAGCTGATTCTAGAAGCATTTTGTGTATCCTGCTGAGAATACACAATATCTATCTTCAATTCAGATTGAAGTGAGTCTTGTCATCTCAGCTTTGCTCTCTGGAGTGAAATAACACTGGAGCAGCACAGAGCATTTGCCTCAGCAGTGTGGAGCAGGCACAGATTGATCTGTGTGTGCCATCCCTGCCATCAGACTGCAGAGAAATGATTTAAAGAACCAAAGCTGCCCCAGGCCTCAGAGCCAGGCCCAACCCCATTGCAAAGAACAAAAGCTGATCCCTGCCCCAAATCTTCCAGTGTAGTGCTTGGAAGAAGCAGTCCTGTGTGACTTGAGCAGTTTTCCCCAAGTTCTAGGTTCCTTTTCACAAGGAGAGCAGAGAAGTTATCTGCCAATACAAGCTGATATCTGTGAGCTTATCTGTATATCGAGAGCTATCTTGAAGCCAGAGCCATGTATCAAAGCAAGAGGCAGATATCATAGCAATTACTGCTTTACAAGCCTATTTTTAAGAATAAGTGAGGTTACAGAACATTTTCAGGTTCTTAAGCTGTGTAAATTTACCAAAACAGAAGGAGAGGGTTTAGTAATACTCTGTCATAGCACTGTATCTGTCAGTGTAAAACTGAAGTTAATCTTTTTTTAAGGTACTTTTTCTGATACAGAACAACTGGAAGAAGAGGTGTTTTGATGCTTCTTGCACGTCTAGAAGTGCAATAAAGTACCACTGCCTCTAAAGAAAGCATTTTAGAATATAAAAATATCACTGGAAATTTTTTGTTCTTTACAAAAATAGCTCACCTGTGATAGCTATGTTTTCACCTGCATCTAATGAACACAAGAGAAAAAAAAAATCAGAATAGGACAAAGTAAATTTAAAACAAACTAAATCAACCAAAAAAATAATCCCATAAAGTGGGATTTTGCCATCTTTATGGACCTTTTCCCTCTGCCTGGAATAGATGTCATGACTTTGTTACATTGCTGGCCAGTGTTCAGAACCTGGGTGTTTAGGTCCATTCTGGCTCACTGGGGATTAGAAGGGAAGAAAATGCCCCCTATAATTAACCAGTCCACTTTCTGTAATTTTTCTGCTTACATTCTGTGTTTAGGTTCTCTTTGTGCCCACACCTCCTTAGGTTTTGTGATTTAAGGTTTGAGAGCTGTCATACCTTAAACTGATTAAGCACCAAGGATCATGGATGTAGCCACAGCATTTTGAAATTAATTTCTGGGTGATTGATTTGAGACTGTGGCCAAAGGCTTATGTTTTTTAATTTACAAAGAGTTTTCAATTTTGTGGTGTAGGAATTAAAAGTCAATCAGGGAAGTGGACTTGGTTGAGAGAAGGAACAATAGGCTTAAGGCTCTAATCTCTCATTGCCTTTAGATACCCTACAGGTGGATAACAATTCAAGATTGAACAGCACATAGTTTTTAAAGAACCATGAGTTATGATAACTTGTTAAAAAAAAAGAAAATAAACCTTTTAACTAGCAATTTAGAATGGAATCATCATGATAAGTTGCACTCTCATTTTGTGGCCTTTGCAGCTCTGCTTCTCCTGCCTTCCTTGACCTCTTAAAGCAAGAGAGGTATAGACACTAAATTCTTCATCCCATTCCTCAAGTCTAAACCTTGGTGGGAGATTTGTTGTTACAGATTTACATGGTATAAAATGTTGGTTTAGGACCAGGATGGAGAAGGAGATTTTTCTTCTGGATCCAGAGAGATTCAAATCAAACAGTGTAATCATTCAACATCAGTCACTGCAGTGAGTCACTGTCCTGAAGACTTTGTGGTGTGACGCTGCAGTGGATTAAGACGGACTCTTGCATCTTTTCTTTGAGCGTGACAAGTGATTTGGAGAAGCTGTGCAGCTGGCAGAGGAGAGGTGTGACCACGTCCATCTCCTTGACAGGCCTGACACTCTTCCAGCTACATTAGGTAAAATTAACTTATTGACTGGGGGCAGCTTCTGGTTTGTGCCAGGACAAGGAAGAAGACCTTGAACATTATTTACCTTAATTCTGTTTTACTTAAAGTTTATAGCATGTGATTACATCAAGGGTAAAAATGTCGCTAGGAACACAAGTGTTTTTGTTTTATTCACACATAACTGTGCACAGAAATTTGTGAAATGCTTATAAAGTTATAATTTGTAGGACTTCTGATAAAACAATGTGACAGCTGGACTCCAATGAAGGAAATTAATGATTATCATAGTCTAATTATGCAGCAGATTTTGACACAGGGGGTCCCACTGCCTGTGGCAGTCAGTGAAGTTCCTTGCATCTCTGTGCATTCCACATGGTCACAACTTTCCAACCTTGTCCAAAGGTATGATGGAGACTTTGTGTTTTTGGATGCAATGCTGGAAACTGGCCCCTACCCAATCTAGATTAACTGACCAGATCAGTGATCTGGCTGTGCTGGATACGAGTTTGTAGGATAATTTTGATTATTATTCTTTCTGACTTTTTTAAAACGTATCAGGGTGGCAAAACTTTGATCCTGTGGTTGTGTTTGAAATTCAGGAGGCTGGATATTGCTGTCTTTGATCTGGAATGTCAAAATTTATACTCTGGATAAACTCATGGCAGTGCATTTATATTAAGACCAAAAAGGAAGACTAAAGCTATTTTTGTGTCCATGTATGAGGAATGTGGCAATGAATTCCAGTATTGATATAAAGGCTTTTATCTATTTAGTCAGGCTTTTCTGCTTTACCTGTTAAATTTCCTAGCTGTATCGTGAAAAAGAAAAGAAAGCATGTCAAATAAACTTTGAGAACCACACTCTTAAGGAAAAAAAAAAAAGAATTCTTATGGCTTTGAATCTTTGTTCTGAAAATTCAAGCAGAAGCAGTATGCTCAGCACTTTTGAGAATTAAACCACTGCTTTAGCTGCTGTAGAACAGGTGTAGAAGGCCAGCTTCAAGCAGTTGCTTTACAAACTTTTGGTTTTTGTAACAAATATCAGTGAATACGGGTAATACCAACAGCAGTATGACACAACATGCCAGAAGCTAAAAAATGGAAACTCCTGTATGATCATGGTTTAAAATCTATTTAAATTTCTGTTTCCTGGGCTGATTCTGCTGCGGTCTGGATCAAAAACTGGGTGAAGAGCTGGAGATAGGAGGGAGATAACTATTTCAAAGAATGATGGCATTTTTTTACCAGTTTATAATGGCTGAAATTCGTAGCCCAATCCTCTCCATAGAAAACTAGTAATAATTCAGTTTTTAAGTGGGAGAATTCTAATTTATTAGGAGAGGTGTTTTGAGACCAATTTGCATGGTTTCATTTATGAAGCTTGAAGAAAAATTGTTCAAATATGGTTGAAAGATATATGGAAAAAGCAAGAGAAAACTTCAACTATAAAATTGGAGAAGGCCATTTATGTGCATTTTGCTACCAGAGTAAATTGAATAACAAAATAAAGGTATTAAGTTTGACACAATAAATCATGAAAAAGAACCAATTCATTAGAGTTTAACAAACCTTTAAAAAGTGGAAATTCCATCCAAACACCATTAGTAGATTGGAGCACAATTTATGACACAGTCTCAAAAATATTTTTTAAAAGATGGTAAGATAAGTAAAAAAAAAATAAAATGCTCTTAAGAAGTGATGTAAGATAACTGAATATTTAAACAGACACTTCTGCTTCTAATATCAGATGACCTAAAGATTTTTTTTTTCAGAAATTGTTCATTAAAACCATTTTTAATAGAGAAAATTAGTATGGCCTCATGAAAAAGAAACTTTTGGAACAGAGTTTTGTCTCTGTGTGTATTTGTAGTTTGATGCAGTTCCATGTTCTCCTTGACTTGCACAGGATTGTTTGGAGTTTTTTGGATTGGAGTGATGGTAATTTGTAGACTTTTTAAAAAACTGCTTTTATTTAAATACCTATAGTAATAATCAGGCTGTAAGGAGAAAATAAGAGCAGCAGAATCAAACTATGTCCGAACTAAATATTTTGAACAGATAGACAAAAACTGAGAAGTTAATGTTTCAATATCTGGGATGACTAAGGATATTATTTTATTCCCAGTCAGTTTCTAGATCTAAAGCATGAAGAGAAATGACAGATAAGGCTGAGGAAACATCATGTATCCACAAAACCAACTTTGATCAAAGACCTGAACTTGCAAAAAAAAAAAAAAAAAAAGAAAAAAATCCCCAAACTGTGAAGACTCAGAAACTGAATCTATTTAAGGACAGAATTGTTTAAAGATCTGAAGTCTGCTCTGTCTGCATTGAGCCCAGAGCCTGGACTGGGTTGGACTACCCCCAGAGGTCCCTTCCAAACTCGATTATTTTCCAGTTCCTTGTGTCTCTGCTCTGTTTAACAATAGCCTCAGAGAGGTAGATGTTAGCCTGGGCTTGTGCCAGAGGAACTCACAGGGATTGCAGCTCCCTGGCAGTGCCTCGTGGTGTGGCACACCTTGGCACACAGGAATGTCCCTTCTGGGGGCTGTGCTGACTGGCAAGGATGAGTTAGGATTTGGGTTCTCCCCCTGCCACAGGTGCTTTGCAAGTGAACCACTGAACTCAAGCTCAGGAGGAGTCTTGAATGCAATTTAATCTTCCTTTCCTTGGGAATTCAGTATGATGAGTTCACCTGCCTGGGTATTGTATCTGTTTTTGAAGATGTGACTAAGGTGAAATTATTTTGCTTTTTCAGTCTTCTGGTCAAAATTGGTTAAATCAGACCTTGGTTTTTAATATGTTCATTAGAACAATATCTAAATCTACTTGAAGCTTGGCCAGTAGTAGTCCTCTCTGCATTGCTTGGTGCCTAGCAACCATCATCAGGGCCAGTATTTTCATCCACTTTGCCTTTGAAGTGTTTTCTAGTTCCTTGTAGCTAGGGTATGAAATAAAAACAGCCTGAGAGACACTTACCTCTGTATGTAATGGCAATAGCTGATTTTATGTACTTCAGGGCAAGCTTCCTGTGGTAGGCAGCCCTCCAGATCATTCTTTATTATTCTAATATTATGATTTGGACTCCTTGAATTTAATCACTTGGAAGCCCTTCCCGTGCATGTAGTGGCAAGATGCAAGAATTTGTGTGCTTACTGTCACTTAAAAAAAAAAAAGAATCACAGGTCATCTGCAGGGAGGAAAAGAAATGAAAAAACTACTCAAAAAAAATTGCTTTCCCAAAGTTGCTCTACGCATGTGTATCAAGAGGAAATGAATGCTTTCTAAATAAGCAGACAGCTTGCAGTTACAAATAGTTTTTCATCTTTGTGCTGTTCAGACAATAATCCTATTTTCTCAATATTAATAACCACAGCGGCTTTGGAAGGAAAGCTACTCTTGCAGCAGATGTTAAACCAAAACTGCATAGCCTGGGCCTGATGTGCAGACTGCTTGCTTTCTTTGCCAGGTTTCAGTTGGAAGGTGCATTTTTCTGGTACCATCCTTATTATTTTTTTACTCTGTAAGGAAGGATATTGTGCCTGCATTACTCGAACAGCATCACGAGACTTGCAAATGTGTTTGCAAGTGCCATTTGTCTGTTGCATAAGGCTGCTTTCCCTTGTCCTGGCTTAGTATGATTATTTCTCTTGGCAGCAAAGTAAAAGAAGGAAATAAGGATGTTGCTTTCCTTTAAATCAAGTAGCTTTAAAGAGGCCTGTGTGCATTGTGAGCTGCAGCATTTCGTTTCTTAGGGTGTAATAGCTCAGCCAGAGCCTGTGATTCACAGAGGTTCTGCAGAGGCAGCTCAGGCCCTGCTGCAGAACTCGCAGTTCACTTGCACAATAACAATACTTGCTCTAATGAAAACACAAATTAAAACCAGGCAGGAGCCTCAGGACTCCTACTATAAGTTATTTAATTACAACTCATGGATGGCCACTGAGATGAGATCATTTGTGCCCATATGAGGCTCCTATGGTGAGGAGTTATTTGTGAAGATGAAGCAGTTTACAATAAAATATCCCAAACAAACAGCGGTCTTAGAGCTGGATCCTCAGACTGTGTAAATTGGTGTAACCACACAGATTTCAATGAGACTGGCTTTTAACTGCCTGGAAACAGAATTTTCGTGTTAAAAAGCAAGCTTAACTGTGGTGAGGGTGGGGAACAACCAAAAACTATAATCTCTTCTTTCCTGGGCATTTCCTTGTTTTACTGCTTTCCTGCAGTCTTTCCACCTACACAGTCATCTTTCATCTTTAACTGTCACACCAAGGAACAAAATCTATTTGTGCAGTTACAATACATTTTGGGAGACTGTCCTCAGGCACTGGTTGCTGTAGCACAAACATAAACTAAGGGTGTGTAGCTTGAGTCACACGAAGTTGGCTGTTTGAGTGAGAAAAGATGACCTGAAATATTCTGGCAGATGGTGACTGACCTTTGCCTAATGGAGGTTTGGATTTTCTTATCTGGTTACCTCGCTTTGCTGAAACATTGCACTCCAAACTGGGGTTCAGGATTTCTTTTTAGCAAATTTTATGCTTACAGCTGTGAAATCAAATGTTCTGGATTAAAGTCTGGCTGTCTTATCCAATGAGAAATACATGTCTCATCTCTTGCTGAGCCAAGGGTTGTCCTGTCTCTGATGCAGAGACACTGTACCTGCCAGGATGTATTTTTATTTCATCTTCTCACATTCACAGTCATGTTCCAGGTAAAATTCTAAAATATTAAATTTTTCACGTTCATTTATTTCCTTTGAAGTAGCAGTTCTGTTTCAGAAGCATCTTCAGATGATAAAAAACCATAGCTATGTATTGCATGTTATATAACATATATAACATATATAACATAGGTAGTGATGTTCCTTAATTTGGTTGTAAACTTTAGTTTTGGAATGTCCTACTGTCCTGGATTTGGCTGCAGGGGAGAAAGAATTTAACAATCGAGAGATTGGTTATTCCTTTTTTTCTTCTGGTTCTTTGATCTTTGGGCTCCTCAGTGCATGAGGAGAAAGAAGAGGAGGAGGAACATGATCACCAGAGTGTGCTTGTTAAACTGTGTGGAAGGAAGGTGCTTAAATTCATCCAAGATGGCATTATCATATTTACCATCATATTGCTCACTTATGCCAGATCTTCACTTGACTCATCCAGATTCCTGTGGTATTCTGTTTACACAGAGATGGAGGAAGCAAGGCAGTGGGTGATATTTTTTTTGATAGAAGCCTCATTTTTAAAGACAGAGAACCCAGCAATTATGTCCTCTATTTCAGTCCCAGTCACGTAATTGCATAAATCAGGCTGGAACGTGTGTGTGTGTATAACAATAGCCACTTTTTATAGCAGTGTACACTACCAGCTCCTGCAGGAAAAGCTAGTTAGCCTCAAAGAGGAATTTATAGTTAAGATGAGAAAACCTAGAACCTGAAACAGCCACTGGCAGCTCTGTGCCCAGGGCCCTCACTCAATGCAGTGATTCAGATCCAAGTCTTCAAACAACTCAGCAGCTTAAAGCAGTGGCTTCTCTACCCAGGAAATGCCCTGACCACCAGGCTACAGAATCATTCCTGGCTTTTTTCCTGCCAGATGTATTCTTGGTGAGCTTAATTACAGTGTGGAACAAGTGAAGGGAGCTGAATCCATGTCCACAGTTAGGACAATCCCTAGAGATGTACAGCCAGAGATTCAAGCCTGGTCTGCAGTGAGTCAATCGTTTATACATAATAAAATCTCTCAAGTAGGAAACTTTGGAGGCAATGATTCTCTATCTATTTGCTAAGAAAGTATTTTTAAAAATTAAGCTTCACCACCTTAAATAAGTGGAGCAAAGATCTGTATTGGAGTTTCCCCAAATCCCAAGATGGATGCCACACTCAGCTGCAGAGATGCTCCTTCATGCAGTGGGTAAGGGCTCTGTTTTTTCCTTCTAGGCTCCAGAATACCTTCATCTGTAAGTAAAACTTATTTCTAGCTCTTGCAGTAGGAATCTAGGGACTTGTTTCATGTCTAGATTCAATTTTCTGGGTCTAGATGGGGTCTTATACAGTTCCTCAGTGTTAAATATGATAGGTGGCTTCCATCCATTTTATGTATGTATTCTTCTTACTATTCATTAGGACTCTCTGTGGACAGAGGGTGTCAATCTATGTACCAAATTACTTGTAGCTGACTTCTTTGCAGTTCCCCATATTAATGGTCAGAAAGAATTATGAAATCCAGTAATAAAGCAATACCATTTGTGTTATTAAACTGCCTTTGTTGTTTTGCAATGTTCCAAGAAAAACAGGAAGAAATTTGGAAAAAGGCCTGTGTATCTTTCACTGTGATGTTTCAGTTACTTTAACCCTTATTCAATGAACTAGACTAAACTAAGTGCTTAAAAGCCTTATAAATTGTCACAAAATTTGTAAGGAGCCTCTTTGAACCCAAAGCAGGCTAATGAGAAACACTGATTTAAAGGAACCAAATAACTTTGGCTCAAATTAGAAATGAGACAAGAGAACATTTTACTTGCTCCAGTAGCTTGTGTGAAATGAATTGGTGGCCCCAGTCCAGTTTCTAGTAAATGTTTCTCTGCCAGAGTAATAGTCTCTATAAATCATCAGTAGTGCCCACATCAGAAAATTCACCACTGGTATTTGACCATAATTGGCTGAGTGATCATCCTCATGCAAGATCATCCTCAATGCCTTTCAAAGGAGTTCTGCTTTGCCAATGCTAAAAGCACTGGCAGGGAATATGGAGTGTGGGGAGGGAGAGAGGGGAGAAAGTTTGGTGATGTTGCTGCAGATGTTCTTTGGGTCAACCTCCTTCATTTCTAATTCTGTAAAAGTTTCCTTTTTTGTCCAAACTAAAATTCAATGAAAATTAACAGGAGGAGCATAAAGAAAGGTATTGAACTGTGCAGTCCTGTCTTCTGTTCTTATGACTGATGTTTCAGTTATTCTTCTGCTGCTGCTTTTCCAGTGGCATGGACAATAGTGTCAGTAGTAATTCTATTTTTGGGTCTTCACAGAAAATGTATTCTGCAATCCTTTACTTTGTTCTAACACACACTGCTGTTTTCTTTCCCTTTAGTACAGTAAAGCTGTTTTTATACTCTAATATTTGTTCTGAGTTGGCTGATAATTTGTTTTCCTTAGGGGCCATACTGTCTTGCCTGCTGTCCCATTGTTTGTCCTAGGGAATCTACACAGTGTGTGCCCCTTAATGGGAGCCAGTAAGATATGCTTGGTCAAGCTGCCAGTTTGTCAGCACAAAAACCTCTTCAGAGTCTTAAAAACCTGAAGCCTATGTCACAGCATTGGTTTAAGATCCACAGGACTGTGTTATTAGAGCACGTAGGACAGCCATTACAAATAGGTGAATCAGCTCAGATAAAATTAGAACTGGCTCTGTCTTTACCAAGTCCTTGAACTAAACCTAGATCAGATTACTTTTGAAGTAACTGTGAAGTCTCTCACATATTTTTAATTGAAATCACACAGTCAGGACTCTAATGTTTCTATTTTATTAAAGTTAATCCACTTTGGTTCACTTTTATGAACTCTAAACTTCCTTTTTCAAGTGAAGGCCTTGTGTTCATGATCTGCACCATGGAAGGGCAACTGTTCCAGGCAGGCCAGGCTTGGGAGGGACCAGAAACTTCCCATGAAAAAATAATATTGAATCAACCAAATACAGCAAAGCAAGAAGCACAAATTCTCACATCTGTTATTGCCAGACTTCTGTGTTAAAAGACCAAAGAGGTTTGGTAAGGTTTGGGAAATCAGCCATTTGGGGTGCTTTAACAGAACCTCAAATCTCCAATGGTTTGCCTGTCACTGCTCAGAGTTAAAAAGGTTTTCCTTGACTGAGGGTACACTGCATATCTAACAGCCAGTCTCTTTCATGGTATGCTCGAGACACAGCAGCATGCTATTAGCATTAGCAGGCAGCTCTCTTAAAGGTCAGATGAAGTCAGAGGAGCATATTTCTCAGTGATAATAAAATTAAGCCAAAGCTGACACTTCAGTAGCAGCAAGGAAAATGCAGACTGTTTTTGTGTGCATGCATGCACAGACATCTGAATCAGAAAGCCAGTTTCTACATTCTTTTACACCACCACAGTAAGTTCATAAGGAGTAGATTCCAAAGAGAAACATAATATTGGCTCTCATAATGAGAATTTTTTTTCTATTTTCTTGAAATACTAATTAATAAGCATCAGTGAGCCACACACTTTGGCTAGGATACTGTGGCCTGTACAATTTGCATTTGTATCTTTTTTGCCTGTGATAGATTAAAATAATAGAATCATTGGAGATGTCTGAGGACTAACTCATTAGGAAGGATAAAATCATGGTACTTTTTGTTTTACCTCATCCCACTTTATTTCCTTATGCTGTTCAGGGTAATCAGTAAGACTGTGGAGTGGCATGACAGATGATGCTGGGAATGTTACTTTGATTAGGTTATTTCAGTATTTACTCTACAAACATATTTAGTCTAATTGGGGCAGTCAGGTAAAAAATCAGAACAAGCGGAGATAAACAAATGGCCCAAAGGCAAATAATTCACTGCTGGATATTGGAAGGTTATTTTCTTACTCAGCACTATGTGTGAGTCCAAATTGAAGTAAACCTTAGCAATCTAACTCAGTCATGTCTACTGGGTTATACTAAAAAGAAAGTAAAAATTCTAGTAAAGCTGGATAGATCTTTGGTCCTACGAATGTAAATAATTCCTATCTTTTGTTGAAGGTGTCTCTTATCTCACATACTTGCTTGTGAATGCCTCAGCTAGATTCAAACTCATGATCCTCTGACTGCTGCCCCTACATATCTCCCATTTGAACCACAATGTGGAGATAAATGTTCTGCTCCCCTTGGTGGTAGAGATAGAAATGTCTGAATGAGACCAAAGTACAGAAGCTCCCGTTCAGAGTTGCAAGGGGTCCCTCCTCCTTCAGGACTCTGAGGTGTGTGAGAGGATGGATGCTCACAGAAAACCTCAGAGGGGCTGGAAATGTGTGCAGGCCTGAGTGATGACTGGCCAGGGGTAGGTGGTAATGCAATGTAAGGTGTGCTTTGAAAACCAACCTGGCAAGAGAGCAGCAGGTGGGACTCTGTGAAGGATCATCACAGGAGCGTGATAACCTCAGCCTGTACTCGTGAGAGTTGCAGAATGCTTCTGTCCTTAACCTGGAAAGGCTGACCTTGGAGACAAAGTCACAGAATAAATTAGGTTACTGGGGACTTCTCAGGGTCATCAGGTCTAAGCCATCACTCAAATTAGAGCTAGCTTTGAAGTTACATGGAACTCATTACTCATGCCTTGTCCAGGTGAGTTTTGATTGCCTTTAAGGATGGAGATCCCACAGCCTGTCAGTTTGACCACATCTGTGATGAAGCGTTTCTGCTAATATCCTATCAGAAATGCTGTGGTAAGGTTTTCTATATACATATAAAGTCTGGTCTGAGTTACATCCTGCCATCACAGAAAGCTGATATATTTGTAGTTGGAAACTGCAATTTATTTTAATAATTTAGAACACTTCAATGCTATTTTTTTTAAATTCCATTCTAATTTTTTTCTGTGACAAGCTGAATTTGTAAAAGTAAAGGAAAAGCTTCCATTCTAAATAACTTTGAGGCATACAACATTGGGAGATAATACAAATGAGGACTTGGAACTCTTAGCAACTAGATAGCTTTTTCTTTCATATATAGTTTTCAACATTTGTGTGTTTCTTTGGGATACTAAAATGGAAGGCATTATTTCTTGAAAACAAGTTTGGTCCTTTTTCATTAGCATGAGTCTTTTATGAGCATGTAAGGCCATGGGATTCCAAAACTGCACTAAAAATATAAACAAAATCCAGAACACTTAGATGTAATATTTCTATGCTAATATACACCTGTGAAAATCATATTGCTTTCTCCAGCAACAAGGCCTATATAGATAGAAAATTGCTATCTAAAAATCTTTTCAATGCTCCAGGAATTAGATATCTGTGTGTTTAACTTTGCTATGTAGGCAGTGAAGAACTAGAAATGAAATTTTCAATTTGTTATTTCAGACTATACCTATTTATTTGGTTTATAGCGAAGCTTTGAGAGGAACCTGTCATTTTCAGTTGCATTCACATATAGGTGAAATAAATGCTAAAACCTTTTTTTTTTGATGGACTTTAATAGCATAGCATGGTGTCTGCCATATTTTTATAGTGTAAATATTACTACATATATGTAGCTATTTCTTCTGTGGTTTTGCTTTCTTCAATGAGACTCTTCTAACCAAACAGCTTTCTTTCCATCTTTTGCACCAGCTCCTTGATTTAACCTTGGTTCTGCTCCTTAACCTGACTTAATTTTGCTAAGGTGTGCCTCCACATTTTGCCCTTCTGTTGGGGGACTAAATATTCACTTCTTGTTAGTTTTCTTTTCATTCAGACCCACCACTGTTCTTGGATGGTGTCCATATCCAGACCGTGCTGGTCTCCTTTCTGTAAGCCTTCTGAGTTGCAACAGTTTTTGTTTCCTTGGAATGGAGCTGATGCTTGTTGTTCAAGTAATCCTGAAAGGGAGAGCATAATGATGCTAAGTATCATTGCTTCAGGAATGAAGATGGAACAAATACTGTGAAATAGAATATCTGAGATGATGGCATTTCAGTCATGTGAGGAAAGCTATTTCATACTTGGGAACTGGTTTATAATCTTTGGCATAAATACATTCACAGCTTGAATATTCCTAGATCTTCCATCATTCCTGTCAGTTTCTTAAATCTCATTAGAGGCTGCAATAGATGTGTCCTGGAAAATCAGGGAGCATGTATATCATATCTAGATCTGATGAAATAGGAAGCATAATTAGAATACTTTAACATGTTTGTAGTTGCCAGAATATCATCAATCAAAGATTTACCAGAAGTCTGTGGCCAGTAGAGATGGATGTGTGAAAGAGACCCAACAAAGTCTTTTTTAGTGTTTTTGTCTTTTGAATTTTTTTTTTTTTGAGTAGACAATGAAGAGAACATGAAGAGATTCAAAAAATCTGATTTGGAAATGTAAGTTCTATCTTTCTTTGAGGTCTGACATTTTGTTAGGGAGTAGTCCTATTTTGGTGTAAGCAGATGAGGATTTGGGGATTTTTTGTTTCCCATGATGGAAATTCCTTGAATACTAACATGTTTTATTAAATATATTATTCATTGTTATTGATTTTGAGTAAAAAAGTTAGTAACATGCTGATGGAAGTTGCTGGTCACTCAAGTCGTGAGACATTGAACTACCAAAGAAGATTTGATATATGAGAACAACTTGATGATTAGACCAAAGTAGTAAAAATAAGATGTAATCTTGTAGCACAAAATGCCTTAAGGAACTAACAAGAAGCAATGCTGGCATCATCTGGAAGAGCATTTTGGAAAAAGCTGAGGTGGTTATAGTTTGGCTAGAGGCTGAGCGTGCATTTCCAGTGTAACTTAGAAGGAGGTTAATATGTTCCTTGTGTCAAGAGAAGTCCAACAGATTGAAGGAGGTAATAACCCTGTTGTACAAAATGTTTAATGTTAGATGTGAATGAACCCAAAGGGTGGGGAAAGTCGTAACAGAAGGAGTAAGAGAATGAAAACCATTATCTATCAAGTTGATTGCAGTAGTTGCACTGGTTCTGCTTAGAAAACAAAGCTGAAGAGGAGGTACAGTCACTGCCTACAAGTTCTCAGGGAGTAAGAATTACATAGAAAAATACCATGTTTAAAGGATAATTTTGTGGTTTATAGCATTGCTGGGGAAATTGTTTAGCCTCATTTTAAATTTGCCTTGATTTTATATAGAAAAATAGAACTTTTTTTCATTCCTTACTACAAACCAAGCAACTCCTGCATATTTTGAAGCAGAGAAGGTAATAACCACTCAGAGACATGAATAACATTGTCCACAGATGCAAGTACCAGTTATGCTTTTGGGCAAGCTCCTTGCTACAAGGCTTGGTGCTAAGTGAATGGTGGAAGTTGAGCTGAGTAAAGCCTGAGCATGTTGGTGAAGTAAAAGGAGCTCAGGTATGAGTAGTGAGGAATTTTATGTACAATCAAATGTTATTTACATTATTTCCACAGCCTATCCATGTTAAATTGATGTCTGTGTTTCTCTTTAGAGCAGCAGAAAGACTGATAGTGTAACATTGTATACCTGGAGTGTCCCATTCAAATATTGTGGACAGCACAACTGCTTTGGTGTTTTACCCTAATGGAGTCCAAAATCCATTGCATCTGCAGCTGTGAAGTAGGCTTGGCTGGTTTCTTAGGGATTGGAATAAATGGAATATTAGTCACAATGGAATATTGGAAATAAACTCCTCATCTAATAGATGCTGGAGATTTATATGTTTCCATGAAACCAGCTTGAATATGACCTCTAGTATCTCCTTCCCTGTGAGCAATGAAAACGTTCCTGAGCTGCTAATATCCAAGGTCACTCTGAGAGCTAGAGGTTTTCCTAGTCCTTTCCTGTTCACGTTTCTATGTGGACACATATGGCCACAGTTTAACACCAGGAACAAAAAAGAAAATCTAAACTTAGCAAAATACTGACTAATGCTGGGTTTTGGGAGTCTGTTTTTTCATAAGGGTCTGCAAATCCCTTAAAAATGGTTGCATAACAACTGTAAATAGGGCTAGTAAGGGCTTCTTTTTTTTTTCATCTAAATGATTCCATCTGAAAATGAGTCCACTGAAAAGAAAGCTTTTGTAAGAATCTAGTGCTTTTGACAGAACTTAGATCAGAAGGGGTTCTGAAATCTTGGATGGGATTCCTGGCTAGCAGCAATTCCAGCATAGCCAGTGTTGTGGCTGATGAAGCACCAATTTGGGACACAGGAAACTGGGGTTTGAGTTCTCTTGTGATTCCTTCTGGGAACCTGGGACAGCACTTCAGCTGGAATGGTTTGACTGCTGGAAAAGTGTAGCTTTGTTAATTGCAGTGAGCAGGTGAGAGCTGGTTTTCCTCATCCCACAAGAGGCTGTTAAACAGTGAGGGCTGCATTTTTCTGTCCCTGTTACTACTTATTCATACAGAACAGGATTATTACATCAGGAGAAAGTCGAAGAGAACAGCTGTGGCTAAGTCTTCAGCTGAGTTTAGGCTGTCTAGGATTAAAAGCTTTGTTGTCCTGGCTGTGGGAAGGGGTTTTAAGATTCCATGTTCTGCATGTCAGAGGCATTCTCTGCCATGTACCCAGGCAGATCTTTACAGCTCAGCACTAGAATTCCTTTTAAATTAAAAAAATATGAAGTATTTCTTATTTTTGTGGCAAACAGTTTTCCAAATCTTAAAAACTTGTGTGGGAGGAAAGAGATTTTATAAAATTTCTGTCGATCTTTACAGATGAAGTGTTGCTTCTTGAGGAAGGAATATTTCCCTCTTGAGTCAGGGGAGGGAAATATTCTGCATGGAGACTGTAGGGACAATAAGTGCTCCACAGGCCAGAGTTTGCAAGTCACAAGTTTCAGTGCTGTCATTGTAGAACTCTTACAGCTGGAGAAGGTAACAAGGGAGGAGAGCAGAACTAGCCAGAAAACAGTTATGTACCTGAAATAACAGAAATTAAAGCATGTAATACTGTGTCAGAAGCTGTTAAAAGAACACATTTTTTCAGAAACCACGTACCTATTTAAACTACTAACTATTTTCCACAGAAAATAAATCTCTGGAATGATGAAAATAGAAGAGTATTTTCAACTATTGCAATTCATCTCTTTTGCATTTGATGTATATACAACAGAAATTTAAGAACAAGGTTGTGGACTGTTTTGCAAGAAGGGGCATAAAATATTATGAGCTGCTTGTGTGGTTTCATTCAAGATCTGAGGCTCACTATATTCAATCAAAAGGATCAGTGCTGCACATTCCATCTGTTGAAATAGGAGTCACTTATTTGGAAGAGGGAGCATTGTATTTATTTTTAACATTTTGTAGAAAGTTTTGATAGAAAACTGACAGGATTCTTGATTATTTATTAATTTTATAGTGAATTGTTAATTAATGTGTTTAAAGGCAAAATCTCATAGAAACAAAACAATCAGTTTTAGGGGGGAAAAATCCCATCAAAGATATTGCAGCAGCATTTCAGTCTTTTTAAAAGCTTTCCTTCTGCCACCCCTTTATGAACTGCCTAAATGACTAGAACAGAATACTTTTCAGGCAAGTTTGCCCTGATTTTTCCTGTGTGTTCTTAGATACCCTTCTTCTATAAAGAAGGTGAAGTTCACATCCTGTTAGAAGGACCAATACAAGGGCCACACTTTCCAGTGTTGAAAAAAAATCAAATAGAAGATTTTTGGTATAGGAGGGCAGCGAGAGACTGAATAGGGAAATAGAAACTAGAATCATAGTATCATCAAAGATTTTAGGTTGGAACAGAATTTTGAGATAAGTGAGACCAACCACTAATCAGGTCTGACAAGGCCACCACTAAACCAAGTCCCCAAGTGCCACCTCTACACACCTTGAAAATACCAGCAGGGATGGTGATTCAAACTCTGCCCTGGGCAGCCTCTTCCAGGGCTTGGCAACACTTTGGGGCAAGAACCATTTCCTAATATCCAAACTTCTCATGGCACCGCTTCAGGCCACTTGGTCTCATTCTGTCACTTTTTACTTGAGAGAAGAGACTGACCCCCACCACACCATCACCTCCTTTCAGGTCTTTCTAAAGAGCAAAGAGGTCTCCCCTCATGCTCTTTTCTTGGGGCTCAAATAACCTGGAGTGGGAGTGACACATTGCAAGTCGTTTTGCACAAAGTCTCACAATTTCTCCTAACTCTGTATGAAGCTGTAGCTGAGCTGGCCAAGGGAAAAAAGTGTAATATAACAAAAGTTATACTGAAAACATATTAGTTATAGGAATCTGAGATGAGTTTTGTGACAAAAGAAAGAATAACCACAAATGACAGCTTTTTGAACTGTGTTTTTACATAGGTTCTTGAAGAAAAAAATAAGTGACAGCAGTTTCTGTCAGTCTCCTGATAATAAGTTTTGAGTTTGTTGGCAAACTTTAATCAAAATTAGCATGTTGACAGATAACTTGGAGAGGTTGGGTTCCTAAAACAATTATCAAAAAACATGGCAGGAAAATCCTGTTAATGGCTCCAGTGACAGAATGGCAGAGAAAACTCGGCCATTGTCTGTGGAGTTTGGCAGGAGCTGGTCAGGCAGGCATCACAAGGGTGCAAGTCAAGCAACCAGCATGGGAGGACACATCACATCAGCAAAGAGCATGCACAGCTCTGGGCAAACCCCTGCTCTGCCTTGCCCAAACAAGACAGGCCAATGGGTTTTGGAGCAAATGAGGAATGCTGCTGCCAGGAGATGAGGTAAAGGAGTGTGGAGAACAATGTGGAGTAATAATGCAAATTTGGGGATAAGCGGAAAGTCTTTTGGGGGTAGCTGTCATTGCAGGGATCTGGGGAAGCCTGGAAATCTAATGGAAATAAAACAGGAAACATGGGGTGAGCTGTGCTTCTCATCATGAAAGAACAGGAGGCAGAAGATGTGGTGTAAATCTGCTGGAACAGCCTAAGGAGCCATTTTTTTCCATTTATTTTTCATGTGTGTGTTTGTGCACTGTTCTTCCTTTTAGGTAGAGCTGAATCTAGTTGAGGTTTTGTGCTTGCATCTCTGCTTAAGGATTCTCACCCCAAAGATAGATTGGAATTGTAAAAATTTTACTTTAAATACTGTGTGTATTTGAAGACTCCATTATTGAGAAAGAAGATAATTGTTAGGTTTAATTTGACTCTTTCTCGGTTGTCACAATCAAGTTTTCTTTGAAAATTGTAAATTAGAGATTTGTGCTATGTCAGAGAACTTTCAAAAGAGTCAGAAATATCCATATTCAAGAACCTCATGTTCTTTGGATGCTGATCAACATCTCTGTTTTTCCTTTGTGTCTCTACTAGTTGAAGCAAAAAGGATGTGTCATGCTACCTTTCTTTTCTTTTTTTTCGGTCATTGGGGCTATATTTGAAAGTCAGTGTTTAATTTATCATTTTATATTGGTTTATTCCTCACCTAAAAAGCTGATTAAATCTTTCCTTTTCTTCCCAAGAAGTAAGATGCTCTAGTTTTGATGGCAATTACATAAAATCTTGGTCAGAATTTCAGCAAAACAGGTATGGATTAGTGTAAATTAGTGCATGCACAGGCATGGGAGATAAGTGATCAAGTCCTTCATTTAATCAAAAAACAAAAGAGATCAAAGCTTCAAAAGCACTCACTATGTAAATGTGTTGTTTTCCTGCCAGTCTTACCAATATTCCATATGGATATGTTTATTGTTTGAAGGTGATGAGTCTGTTTCAGTGAGATGGGCTAGAATAATTAAAAAGTAATAAACTGTAGAAAATATAGATCACTTTCTGATCTGAGCCTTTCAGACGGTGCATCTGGTTTTCAAAATGCATTCACCCCTGTCTGAGTTGTTTTGAGGAAAATAACCCAGCAGTGGTGGATTGCTGTGGGTGTTGTGAAGAAATGAGGGTGGAGCAGCAGGGTGGCGAGACAGGGATGAGGCTGACAGGTCTCCTGGCCGCTCTTAGGAAGCCATTCTCAGGAAAGTGGTGCAGAACCACTGCAATGGAGCACAGGACGATTTCTAGCCTTTCCAGATGCTTTCCAGAGCTTCCCAGGGGATGGGATGTGGTGATCACTTATGAAGGACAAAGTTCTGTTCAGTTCTCCTGGACGTCTCTGGGGGAAAGCCACCCTTCCAAGGGGCGTGTGAAATGATTGATGTGAATCTAAAGGTACTTGCTGGAGCTTTGCATGTTCATTATGCCCACTTTCAGCTTTCATAACTGACTCAGACCTCAAAACTTGAAAGACTCCTGAAATTGCAGTGCTTCTCAAAATGTGACTTTGTTTAAAAAGAAAAAAGGTGTGATAGGTTGTCATGTTTCTTTCTCTATAACTTCAGATCAAATATATTTAGATTACAGATATTTTTGCTGTCAGCCTTGCAGCCTTAGCAAAGAAAGACAAGCCTGATTCCTTCCTACTTTGTGCATCACTGATAATATTCTGCAGCATAACTTGACTCTCAATGAAACTTATGCAAGCCCATGGTTTTACAGGTGCCATAAACTTCCAGATCTGGGCTCTCAATGGAAACTTATAAATTGATATATAAGTCAAAAATGAGCCTGTCTGACTTTGATCAACATGATTTTCCTCATTGATAGGAAGAAGAAAAGGAACTTAAAGCAGCTCCTGAGGCAATTAGGTATAAAAAAGTTGTGTAGCTCCGGTTCATGTTGATAGAATTATATTTATGGCCTGCTTTGTAGAAGAGAATCCATAAGGAGATTTGTGAATCTTTCAAGTGTATTTGAGTCAATTATAAGTTTTTAGTGCAAACTAGCTGCAACTCAATGATTTTAGGGAAAATTTTACTCTACATTTTAGGTTTAAGTAGAGTTATACTGGCAAAAAAAAAAAAAATGTTCCCACCAAAATGGATATATGCTCATTTTAGGTGTGAATTTTTGAGCCAAAGATTTTGCAATTCTTACCCAATCAAGGGACAAGAGTAGAGAATCCGGTAGCTACTGAATTAACTACAACTGAGCAAAACTGCAGAAGAATCCAGTGAAAGAAAAGGATAAATATTTTTGTGCTGCTATACATTTGGAAGAAAAAAAAATGTTCCCAGATGACAGACCACTTTTCCAATGATATATTATGCTTTTACCTTGCAATTAGGGTGAAATTTTCTCAAACTGAGCAATGGTCCAGTGGAACTGGGGAGATGAGATCTAGTGCTGCACTAGAATGAGATCTATGTTCTTTTTGGCTGCAGGTCTTATCAGCAGTTTTTTCCTTCACTGTTCAACGTCTAAATTTTGGATTAATAGAGAGGTTTGCTGTGTCTTACATGCTTCCTGATGTGGGGCTCCAACCAGATGCATTTTCCTGCTCCCCCATGTGTTATTTGAACGCAAAGCTTTTATTTCTTTGTTGCAAGGAAATGAGTTAATGTTGTGAGAGCTTTTTCATTGTATTTCATGGGATAACTGTTGTTCTAACTATAAAATATAATGTGGATATGAAAGAAAAAAAGGAAAAAGAATAAATATAAAACTATTCTGGAGGCTAGAGGAAGAGATATATGAAATTTTTTTAAGTTAAATTCCATGTTAATGCCAATATTCTGAAGATAAATTAATAGCTACTTTTTCTTGAGTATGTTCTATTTAGCTGATGCTTCTGGGATTTAACTCTCTTCCCCAGAAGATTTATGTGAATGTATGACAGATATTTGTGTCAAAAACTATCAATTTTCCTCTTCTATGGGTAATTTCAAAATTCAGGCAGAAAATAATTTCAAGTTGAAATATTTAACATTTTTGGGATTGAAATTCAAAATATAGCAATCACTTTAGTGGTATCAAAACATTTTGATTCATTTTACTTCCCCTTTTTATTGCACTGCCTCACTAAGAATAATATACATTGTTTTTACATTTACAATTACAAATAATAGTTTAGTGTGAGAGTTTTTTTTGCTGTGTTCAACACCTGAAGTGGAAAGCTTTGACAATGGTCTATGAAAAACTTAGCTGACATCAACGTGCTGCAAAAAAATTGCAATTTTGTAAAAGTTATTTTTATGCAAATTCTCTGCCATTGTGGGGGTTTTTTTGGGGAGGGGGGGAGGGTTGATAGTTTTTTTTAAGCATTAAAAGATGCCAAAAGAAAGACATACTACAGGAAAAAGAAGCACAGGTAAAAGAAAGGCTCCTGGGGCAGCACTGTGTCCCTGGCTTAGTTAAACAGTGTTGGAGATGAAGAGAGTCTCAAGCATGGCACAGGGAATAAAATGTCTTTATAAAGTCATCCCACTCAGTGCCCTTCCTAGGGGAGCTGAGAACTGGCACCTCCATATATGCCAGAACTTGGCTTGGGCTGAGCAATCTCTAATTGTGCTTTAGAACAAAAGCTCAGAAAGTCAGAGAGTTCAAAACAAACTCCTTTGAACTTCAGAGAACATTGTATCTCTGGAAACCATCCCTGGGATGGGTATTTGCCTTTCCCTAAGGGATGGAACAAGAGGGAATAATCAAGTCAGACTTTTTGGTATTCAAGCTTGTGGCTTCCTTAAAGATTATCACCACACTTGCAACTGCTTAGTGTTTTTGGGGAAGTTGAAGCCCATCTGGACAAAAATCAAATTCTAGCAGAGGTCTGAAATCAGCTGAGTTAACACACATTTACATTAAGAGCTCTGTGTGTCTTCCTATGTTTGTATAAATTGATCTTATCTGATACTCAGCAGGACAAAATATATAAAATTCAGTCATGGATGCCAGAACAAAAGGAAGAGGATTAGAATGAGTCTTATAACTTGAAGAGGGATTTTAATTTTCAGTCCTTTCTTAAAACAAACAGTTGCTAGTAAGAAACACTGCTCTCATTGTTTAGCTTCCTTTCTATTGTTCTTGTTCATTTTTAGGAGTAATTTTCCACTCAAATTTGGCCTTTTTTTTTTAATTATTTGGTGCCTTTGTTTCTAAAATACACCATGATGCTATTAAGTTTATTGTGACATTATCCACTTCCCATTGATTCCTAATATACACTGAAGAATATACATTATTCACTGAAACATGGAAAAGAAAAAAGTAAAAGTGAGGGAATCATTGTCCTTATAGTGCAATTAAGTGCTCTGCCTTTCTAAACATAGGGTCCCATACAGCACAGAATTTAGGAAGGAAATGTTTTTCTGGGCTGGGTGCTTGAGATAGAAGAAGACTGAACATTTCACCAGATTCACTTCTCCTGAAACACAGACTTTGCAACATCCAAGACATTTTAGAAATTGCTTTTTTTTTTGTTGCCAAGTTACTCATTTGAAGCAACAATGTTCAAAAACTACCAAATGTTTCATTTTAACATCTTAAGCATTGAAAGTTTACACTGTTCAAATCTGAAGTTACTTTCAATTTCATAATTCCTTTTTTGGCTTATGTCATTGCATTTTATTTTCAGTTCACAAAAAAATGGAAGAAAACAGTGTTTCCTAATAGAAAGAATTGATGTTCCATCAAATTGTCCTTACTTTAAACGAAGGGGGAGGGAAAAAGTAAAATTCCTTTTTTTGTTTAGTCAATCGAAAGAAATTATTTTGTACATTGAAATGGATTCAGACTCAGTATTGCATTAATTATCTAATTTTTCCTATGAAAGGAGTCAGCCTGACAAGCAGTTTGGCCCAACCCTGCAGTATTTCTGCCATGGGCTTATCCCTTGAATCCCCTAAGGAATGGTTTCAGGGAATCCAGTAGCACAAATGCAAGCAGATCTTGGAGTCAATAACTGCAAAACACAACTGGTTACAATTAAACTTGATTTCTGATATTTTAGTTTCCAGGGGCTCTTACTGTTTTTTCTCCTTTAAAATACTTGCTCCTGGGAAGAAAGATGATGCAGATCTGTCTTTCCATGTGGCCTGGGGTGACCTGTGGTTAGATTTGGGTTTGTTTTATATGTTTTTGTTGTTTGTTTGGTGGTTTTTTGTTTGTTTTTCTGGGTTTTTGTTTGTTTGTTTTGTAATATATCCATGTAGTGACTAGGAAGAAGCAGGAAAGGCCACTTTTGCTCTTCTTTGTGACTTAGGCTGAAAAATTTTTCAGTGCAACAGCCTTTCCTTGCTTGGGGATGAGCCTTTGCAACATTTGCTTTCACAAACCCTGTTGCAGTGAGACACAGCACATCCTGAATTCCCATCATCTCTTCAGTATGAGAACACCAAAGCCCTTGATGTCCTTGGTTGCATAATCTCCTAAGTTGCATTTTCTCCTATTTTATAGGGTCCATACATATATGGAATGTTTAGGGATGAAAATTAAATCCATTTTTCCCCTATCCCTTAAGTACAGGGCAGTTCTTGCATGGGTGATGTAAACCAGCAGAGCTGCCACGCTTTCTTACTCTGCTGATGCAGAGATTTAGAAAGGATTTAGTCTTTTATCTGTCAGTTTCTTTGAATATTCAGAACAGTTTATCTCCTTTCCTGCTTTTTTAGTCTCATGTTTTCATTGATTTGGAATATCTTCCCACTGTCATGTTTTGGTTGTGTTCATTGCTTAGAAAAATGTACTAATTTTAAAAGGTGATCAAAGCCTGTGGAATAGAAACACCCCGTAACTGCCGAGATCTTGAGGGAGTTTTATTATTATTTTGCCTATTACATATGAGCATCTAGGGGAAAAAAAACCCAAAAAAAACCAACCAAAAAACCTGACACCTTTATTTTTAGGCCTTGCTAATTCTTAGTCTACTCTTAGTTGCTGGCTACCTGGCAACAGCAGATTGCCATGGCAACGGCGCTGCTGCTCAGGGCTCGGCCTGGCCGGGGGCTGCAGGCCTCTGACGGCCACTGAGGGCCGGAGCTGCATGAGGGCCACTGAGGGCCAGAGCCCCGTGACCGCCACTGAGGGCCAGAGCCCCGTGATGGCGACTGCTGAGGGCCACAGCCCCATGATGGCAGCTTAAGGCTACAACTCCATAACAGTGACTGAGAGCCACAGGCCCACGACGGCCTCTGAGGGCCAGAGCCCCATGATGGCCACTGAGGGCCAGAGCCCCATGATGGCCACTGAGGGCCACAGGCCTGTGATGGCCACTGAGGGCCACAGGCCTGTGATGGCCACTGAGGGCCACAGGCCTGTGATGGCCACTGAGGACCTCTGGCCCATGATGGCCTCTGAGAGCCACAGCCCCACAACCCTGTGACGGCCACTGAGGGCCAGAGCCCTGTGATGGCCACTGAGGGCCAGAGCCCTGTGACAGCTGCTGAGGGCCAGAGCCCTGTGACAGCTGCTGAGGGCCAGAGCTCCATGATGGCCGCTGAGGGCCACAGCCCCATAATGGCAACTGAAGGCTACAGCTCCGTAATGGTGACTGAGAGCCACAGCCCCATGATGACCACCGAGGGCCACAGGCCCATAATGGCCATGGAGGGCCATAGACCCATGATGACCTCTGTGGTCCACAGGCCTGTGATGGCAACAGCCCCATGATGGCGACTGAAGGCTACAACTTCATAATGGTAAGAGCCACAGGCCTGTGATGGCCACTGAGGGCCACAGCTCCTGATGGCCACTGAGGGCCTCAGCTCCTGATGGCCACTAAGGACCACAGCCCCATGATGACCACTGAGGGCCTCAGCCCCTGGCTTGCTCCTGGTGCTGCCCTGTGCCAGGGCCTCCGTGTGCTGGGAGAGGGGGAAGGAAGGAAGGAACGCATTGCCAGGGATTCCAATTTTTGCCAGGAAATAGAGATCTACTGCTGTTGAATTCATCTCATCTTTTGAGTCATTGTCTGCACTCTTGTGCACTTGTTGTCTTTGTTCAGATCACTGCTGCAGTTGCATTGGTACCTGGTTTTGTTCCTTTGCTTGCTAACAAAGCTTTTCCTTTAACTCTCTATGAATTTTGCTCTCAGCCAGGGGCACCCAGCCTGTGCTGATGGAATATTTCCTGATTACATTCAGATGGTTCATGCCTGGAAGTGCACCTTCTGCAGGACATCAGGGCCACAGCTGATGCTACAGTTTTACCTGCAACTTTTGTGCAGAGGTTGTAAAACAGAGCAGAATTTTAAGCACTTAATGCATTGAGGTCCAGCAACAGGAGAAAGCTGTATATCCTTTGTAAATTAATGCAATATGTAATACTAGTTCAGATGTAAGGGTTTTTAACATTTTTTTGCTAATTCTACTTTCACTCAAAACATAAAAATTTAGTTTTTGAGTTTCTGGAATCTTGGAATGAAAGTTTGCTACAGAAAGTTGTGGCAGAAAGACTGCTCTCTCCTCTGGATGTTGGGACACATTGCTTTGTTCATAAGAGCTGAGGGAGCTGTCCCAGTCATCATGAGACCACTTTAGATTATTTTTTTAATTAGTTTTGACAGAAAGCATCAGTGTATTATCAACATAATTCTGTACCTGGAACAACAACACTTTTCCAGCTACTAAGAAAAAAATGAGCCTTATCCCAGCCAAAACCAGGACAGAGGTATGGCAATAGAGGATTTCCTGCAGACTGCAGCGTGCTGTAGTTTTTTCCTTTGTAGTGTGAAAATGAAGTGATGCACCTATCATAATAATGGAAGAAAAAGTAAAGTCAAGAATGCCCTCAGACTGGTAATCAGAAGCTGAATTTTGCTTGGTTTCAAAAAATCACAACCTAATAAATACTGTATGTTAAAACTAAATCAGTATTATCTACAGAAAAGCAGGCTTGTTTTTCCTGGAAGGTTTGCCAGTTTCAAATTTGATTTTGCTCAGAGAAGTTTCTGTGGGGATAGAAAGGCTGCTCTGAGTCATTCTGTTTTGGACACGATACCTGCTGGTTTGCCATTCTTTTTGGGTTGGCATCAATGTAAAGACAGTGGTCCATAAACAGCAGGTAATGAAGATCTTTGATTTTGTCACTGCCCTTTTGAATATGTAAGGCAGTTCTGAACAAGATTGCTTAGAGCAAAGAAGCAGCCTTGGTGCATGTGCTGATGGACAAACA
The DNA here is from genome assembly GCF_012460135.2 of Molothrus ater. NCBI lineage: Eukaryota > Metazoa > Chordata > Aves > Passeriformes > Icteridae > Molothrus > Molothrus ater. Next base: position 67,702,472 of record NC_050482.2, read on the forward strand.
GAGAAAGGAGGAAGTGGCAGAGAGCAGATCCAGCACAAATGGAGATCTGGGACATCAGGCTCCCTCAAAAACATTTGCAAGGACAAATTCCTCTCAGGTCCTGAATAGAGGCTCCCACTTTCAGAACTGAGTGGGAGCCTCTGCCTTGTACTCATGAAGTGACTGACACCAGCATCTCTTGGGTCCTGCTGAGTTAACACCAGGACATTCAAATATTCCCTGTCTTACCTGGGAAAGAAGCATGAGGCTTGATACACTGTACTTGGCAGGTAGGTCACAGACATTTGCCTTGGAATTTCTCATCTTAAAGATGAATTTATAGGTTTGGGATTTAAAAAAAAAAGTTTATATTTTAATGTCTAAGATTTTCTACAAGTTACTATATATTGGTATAGGTTTGAGGGTTTTGGTAAGTAGAAGTGAAATGTTTGTCATTTTTACCCAACAATACTCAAACATACTCTATTAAACCTCAGGTATGCTTCCCTTTGGTGGCCTATAGTTGTCCATAAAAACACTAATTTGATGTACTCATTTCCCTTATCTTTAAGAGGAATAGAAAAGCACTAATTTGATATACTCATTTCCTTTATCTTTCAGAGGAATAGAATACTCTGTGACTGGTCTGATATTTTAGTAGCTGTCATCTCATAATGTCTCTTAGCAGTAGTAAAATACCAAATGCTAATGCTCAATTCCATAATTTTAAACTTGACTGAAATTCCTGTGTTACTGCAAACTACAGAAGTAATGAATTTGTGGGATACACATCTTGATTTAGAAGATGTCGGGGGGAGAACTTGAATGTGCAGGTATATATACTACAAGGAATGGTGACATCTAGTATTTTTACCACTTGCTTTGCCTTCTACACCATTCCTCATTCATAGTTTAAATGCTCTATTATGTGGCGTGTGAAATTGTGTTGATTTCAAGCAGCTGCAGTCAGTAATTTGGATTGAGTTTAAAAAAAAATTGCTATAAAGCTCCAGATAAAATTCTGATACTTGCTGATTGAGAGTATTCTGTTTAGTATCATTGGGACTTATACCAGTTTCTTGGTCTAGGACTTAGCAGTGTTGAACCCCATGACTTAAATGATTTTGTTGTCAAGATAGTGACCTACTTATGGGAGATTACTTTTCAGTTTTGTAAAGGCATGGAGTTATTGTAAATTCCTTAGCTATGTGAGATGACAATCGGTACAGTCTCATTCCATCAGTAATTGGTCTTAGCTCCAAGTCTAGATTATCACTGTTAGATTGCTGAGGTTCTCATGCAAAGATTGGTGGAAATCATAATAAATATGAATTTAACATAATTTAATTAGTACAAAATACTTAAAAGGGTTAAATCTAATATTTATAAAGAGATTATTTTTAATTTTGATCCAAAATTTACAGTACTATTTGGAGCCTTGAAATTTTTGGTAATAATTTTACAGTTTGTCAATCCTATTCAGGACTCTGGAAAAGTTGAGTGTATCTTAGGTTAAAGACTTATTTTACTCAAGGCCTCCAAGAGTCTTATTTTAGGACTTGAAAGCTGAGGTTATGTCCTTTGTTGCCTCTACTTCAGGTTCAGGGCTTTGTAATTCACCCTAAGGCTTTAACACAAGGCTTGGGAACATTCTGAGTCTTTTTGGTATCTGTTGGAATTGTTAGTGGAAGCCTTAGACAAACTTTGTAGTGGGAAAACATATCTCTCTTTTACTATTAAGAGTGAGGGAGCTATTGGAAAGAATACATAAACAAAAGAGAAACCTCTAATCACTCAACTGCTCTCCCAGGATAAGGACTTGGCAGCACTGGGCTGCACTGTGCTCACAGTGATAAGATAGAAGATGAGTGAGAATCTTGGGAAGATTGGGAGCAAAGGATGGGGTGCTGGGAGCTTTGCAAGAGAAAATTCTTTAAAGGTTGAGAATATTTGTACAGACATCATTCTTTATTTTAGCACGTGGCTCTGTTTTTGGGGAGAGACTCTGAGAATTCCTGTGGGGGTTTTTTCCAGATATAATTACCCTGCTGACACAGTAAACACTTTATTCTCTCAATCACATAGTCTGGTGACCAAGCTGTTGGCAGGATGGAAAATGTTTTAGAATACATCCAAGCTACAACTCTTTTTGCAATTATTGCATTGTTGCAGGTGGTTGCTTATAGTTCATCATTCTTTTGGAAATAAAAGCCTTAAAAATTCATAGAAAAATGCAGCTTTTACAAATAGGACTATCATAGAGGGGAAGGACTCTCTTCTCCTTGGTAGGGTGTTAAAAATATATACAGGATTGTAATTGTTGGTCGAGCCACAGTTGGTTGTCTCTATTCACCTCAGTTGACCAAACCAGATGATTAAAAAATCAAGATGCTGCTTCTCTCTCCTTTCTGTAGGTCTGGCAGCACCTTTGTGCCAGGTGTTTCCCCTGCTAGCCACATGCAGCTCCCTACCAGTTCTTCCCAAATTCCTCCTTGTCCTACCGTGTCTCTCTTACCCTGAAGTTTCTTGCTCCAGCTGTGGTGTAACTGTATCTAGCAAATATGCAGCACTTAGGAGAAGAGAAGGGTATGTGGGAGGGTTTTGGGGAGAAACAAAACCTGAGGTGAATTCTAACAGCAGCTTTGAGGGGCATGCTGGTAGTTTGCTTTAACTTTCTATCAATTGCCGGTAAGCGACAAAAGCAGAAAACAAGGACGCTTTTGGAGCTGATCTTTTTTGTTGCTAATCCAATAAAGTTACTGTGTGTGTGTAACTTGCCTGAAGAGAGAAGTGGGATGATTCACAGTGCTAAAAAGAGGAATAAATACTGAAAAGCTTTAGGAGAATATGTCTATGCAACTCTTCATTGTAAATTACAATTATGAAGCAGAGTCTGAATGCTTTTATTTTTAACTGTGAAGGGTTGACAGTGTGTTATGTAACTTCAAAATATTGCCCTCACGCTTTCCTTGAGCATCTTACTTAAAATCCAGGAACAAAAGCATATAAAAAAAAGAAGTGCTTTGTGTTGTGTGCTCTGTAAGCATCATCAGCCTGGGCTGAATATGCAATGCTGTGTAATATTGCTATCACAGATGCATTTCTGCAATCAAAATTTTTCTCTTTCACAAGATGAAAAGATATTTTCTTAATGTTCATTAGAGTGTATTAAGACATTAGTGCTCAGATCCTTTCAGTGCATTAGAGAGAGCATTGTCATTCTATTTTCTCATCAGATGAAATAATCGTTTATCTGAAATTGCATTACCTTCAGAGAAAACAGGGAAGGATATGGGCTCAAGCTTTGACAATCAAGGCTTACTTTAGATAATGCAGTTAACCACTTGAAATAGCAGAGTGAGACATCTGAGCCATTGCCACGTAGCAAAACAGCAGAAGGTGGGCAAGGCTCTTGACTTGTTCTACAACACAGCATGTCTATTTTAAGACAAAACCTAAAGCAAAGGTCAGTCTACTTGTGATAAACTTTCAGGCTGACTTTGCATTAATAGGTGAGAAAGACAAGAAACTGTTAGGGAAAAATAAGAACATGGTATTTTCATGACTTTATTTTTTATTTTTTTACAGAGCCACAGATGTTTGTGGCACTCTACAGACAAATAAAACAAAAGGTCCTGACACTGAGGGATTAATATTACAGTGAAATATTACACAAAGGGGTAACAGTATTCACAGGGATATTGGAGGAAAATGTTTTCACTGCAGTGAAGTATCTTGAAATGTGTTTATTGCACACATTCTGATGTCTGTCTAATAAAATGTCAAAGGAAAGATATGTTTAATACTGTAACTGGTGTCCTAGAATGAGGGTTGAGTTGAAGGTCACTGATGGAAAGATGCCTGAAAAATTTAGAGCCATCAGGTGTCTGAAGATGGAGAGATGAAAGACAGGATCTCAGAGAAAATTACAAGCAATGGGCAGAGCATGGTAGGAAAAAATGGATTCTGCTAAGGCCCAGCAAGTGATACTCAAACTATTGGTCCTGAAGGGGACCAAACCACCCTTTCATTGTGGTTGCCAACCTGGAGAAATAGATCTGTGCAAGACAAATCAAAGACCCCTTTCACTTCCAGCTTCCTGTGGAAAAGTGTCTGTTTTCTCCCCCAGGTTCTTGTGAGTGAAGGGATGGTCTGCTAAAGGTGGTGGAAGTGACTGAGCAGTCAGGGCAGGGAAGCAAAGAGCAGGAGGCAGAGATGACCTGGGTTCAAGCAATCAATGGAGGGAGCATTTAGACCATTTAGCCTCTGTGGAAATGAGAAACTTCAGAAAAGTGGGGGAAGTTTGTAGAAATAGCCTGCTCTGCTGATCACATCTCACAAACTTTAGAGCACTCTGGATTGGGGAAAATGTGTTTTCTTCCAGACAGTTTGTAATGGGGCTGTTCTCTGGGTGCTGTGGTGGTAAACATGCAAAGTTTTGTCGGAGATATTCTGCTGAGCCCTCTGTGAGTTTCATGCCTAGAATGTTCTTGCTACTTTTCCCTGTGAAACAAAACAACAGGGAAGGAATTTTCAAGGCAAGTTTGATTTTTACCTGTTCTCCAGGAACTGATATAAACTGTGTTCATAGGAAAGAAAATCTTCTGCAGAGATCTGCTGTTTCTTGGAAACACCATTTCCTGTTTAATAGCTGTGGTGTTGAGTCTCTTAAAGGAGACTTCATGGTGATGTGCAGTTTGCTTATTTTCTTTTGAATCCAAGTGGATGACGATCAAAGATTGAATTCAATTTCTGAACGACTTCTAGAGTATTTGAACCTGGACAGAAAGAGAGTGGCATTATCAATTGGTAGAATTTTATGTACCATGAAATTGTTAGTGTTTGTCATCTGCTTAGCAGTAGCTCTGTATTGAAGTGGAGTAATGATTGCATATTGAAAATAAAACTCTGAATTTAAGTGGACTATGAAAGGCTTTGGGAACTGTCTGCCAGATGTAGTTCAGTCAAAATAAAGGCATTCATCAGCTTTAGGGGGCTATAGTTCAGATATGTGATTTTTCAGACAGGGGTGCTGAATTGAATATAAAAACATTGCTATGGATGTGCTTTTTCCAAATGCATATTGAACTCAGGAATCTGTTAATCCTGATTTTTTTTGTTTGTTTTTGGGATTTGTTTTGTTTTGTTTTTCAATCAATCGGCCTAGAGAGGCTCCTGAAGATTTTGGGAAAAAAACAATGTGCTTTGCTTCTTTGATAAGCCTAAATTTTTGAGTAAATAATTTTAGCTATTTTAAAACTTACCTGAATAAATTTAGCATGACAAATGAGAGCTAGAATGCATATTGTGTGATGCTGAGGGGTGTTTTACTTAACTAAGAATAATAAAAATATATCAAATCTATTTCACTGTATTATAACAAAGATAATGTCTAGGGAAGGTCAATTGCTTCCTCCTCCATGTGCATAGGAAAATAATACTTTCCTGACTCAATCCTGAATTCCTTAATCAGTTTTCACTCGTTTATTATTTAAACAGACACTTTACTAACTTCACATTGACTGAAAAAAGAATGAATGAAAATGTGGGAGCTTGTCGCTGGAGGCTTTTTCGTGGTAATTTAATACAATGAAAGAATATTTTGGGATTAGGAGAGAATTCCATTGGAAGAGATGATGTGTTTTTGAAGTGAAGAAAGTACAGTTAGCTGCCACAGAGTCATTCTCAACAACAATTTGCATAATAATAAATAGTTTACACTTCTATAGGTTCTTTCAGCCAAGAATCATGAAATGCTTTAAGAAAAGGCCACATATTATTATCCTCACCTTGCAGATAAGAACTTGAATTAAATAGTGTTTGAAGTGCAGGCTGAAGGTCTCAAATGAAGCAGGCATGTCCAAGTTCATAAATAAACTTTCTTTTTAAACCACAAGGCCATCCTGCCAATCCTTGTGACACTTCTTTTTAGCACACAAACTTCAGCAGATTGCAGTGAGATTTTTTCTAAACTGACAACCATTTGGGCTTTATGAGTGGCTGGTCTTAATTAAGCAAATTTGCAATCCTTGCACAAACTGAGATTTAGGTCTAGTTGGTAATTATATCTTTTCATTGATGTCAGGGCAATCATCAATTCTTTCAGCTGACTGAACAGATTCACACTTGGCTGTTAACTTGACCTCTTATGTGAGCTGATTTTTTCCCTTTTTTTTTAGGTTTACTCATGAGTCTTTCAATACATATTTTATAAGTTTCATCTCTTCACACACAATTTAATTTAGTTAAATATTTCAGTTGCTAATTTCCACAAAAGAAAAATTGCATAAATTATACTTAGGAATAGCTGAATCTGAATCTGTCAGAAAAGTTAAATTCTTCCTGCATACTTCCACTCTCCTTCTAAGCAATTGCACAGCACTGGATTTGAATGGACATTTTGACATTCAAGTTTGTGGTTCAATGTTAAAGACAGGTGCACTAACTTCCCAAGCCAGCAGAAATTAGGAGTCAAAATTTAAGTCTGAGCTGGACAATATTGTGTATTTGAAGTCTATGGGAATGCATGAGAACAGATTGGCCTTCCCTTCCCACTATTAGCATCCTTTAGCTCCACTCTTCCTTCTGAACATCATAATATATCTCTTGGGTTTGTGTTCTCCCAGCTCTCATTTTTTGGTGGTTACTTACTGTTACTCTTTTATTGCCCTCAGTTCTCTCACATTTGTCTTCCTTGTCTACGTAACATCATAATGTCTTTGAGACATGGACTGTCTCAACTGATGTAGAAATATGACCCTAGAAGTGATGGGAATTGAACTTCCATAAGCACTCTCAGCAACAAAAAGATAAAGCTTCAGGGAAAATAATAATTCCTGCATCTTGGGTGATATGGAAATATATTACACAGACAAAAACTTTTGCAAAACCTATTCAGGAAAGTACTTAAGCATTAGTAAGACTGCTGCATATGTCTGAAGTTAATAATTTTCTTAAACACTCTTCTGTATCCAGGCCCTGAATTATATTCTGTAGCTGTGTGTTTATTTTTTTCAGACAAAAGCTGCATTAAAATGCAAGTTTTCATTACTGTTACTCATTGTTATTTGGCAAGCTCCACAGAGAAGTCACCAGGAGAAATGAAAGCCAAAGGGACAGGTAAAATGGCATAATTGACAAACACTGAGAGAACCCCACTGAGACTAAATGACTAAATCTCATTAACATTGTTGTAGGACTGAACTGGGTAATCTCTTTCCTGATTTCCATCTAGCATGGAGAGATAGTTGTCATGTACATTAGTAGCAGAGAAGAATCCCAGCTATGTAGCTTAAGTATTTTCTTTATTAACCTTTGAGAAGGTCTATTTATGTTCTCTATTGTTCCTTTGTACCCAGAAAAGTAACAGTGAGGAAATCCCTTCTTAAAAAACAATAAACTTCAAGCAAGAATCCCTCTTCATCCCTGTGGAGGTTTTTGAAGCTGAGGACAAACTTTGTTCTGAAGCCAAACCGAGTTGTGTTGGACATACACAGCAGTAATGGCTCTTTGGTGTTACTTTTGCTATCAGTTTTATGAACTTTGGAAATTAATTGTAGTGGCTATAGGCAAGCTGCAGGATCCAGCATCTTGAGGTCACCATGTGGTTTAGCTAACCTGATGTATGACATAATTCTCAATGATAGAATAGTTTTGCCATTCAGCAGTGCAAACAAGGACCCAGTGGTTTGAAATGTTAAAACAAAATAAATCAGTATGTAAAAGATCAGTGGCACATCTGAATATCAACTGGATATAGTTTATCACATAGATTTTGATTCTGTATATGCATGAATATAAAATATGCATGAGATGTTCTCCAAGACTTGCAAACTCAAATCACTTTATCATTAGAGAATCATTGGAAGTCTGCATTCAATTCAGAGATCTCACATCAGATTAGGTTATTCTTAGGGAGTTGATAACATCTGGGATTAGGCATTCTTTTTCATTTGTAGAAAACTGAAAAGAAACACTCATTCATCATCAGCGAGTATGGCTTCTGTGGACCTGTATTATTATATAAACCTACCAGAAATTAATTCACAAAGGATGCCTGCAGAATACTGCCACAGGAAATGAGGACCAGGGAGACCTTCTGCATGGTTCTGTCAAGTTAGGGATGCCAAGAATCAAAACAACACACATTTCTGCTTGTTTTCATGCATGCAAATAGAGAAGCCTCTAAACAGACCTTTAGGATTTAACATGATCTCTGCCAGGTTTTATTTATCTGTTTCTCTCCAGTCTTCAGGTAGTGTGCTCAAGTGGCTGCTATGGTAACTTCGGGTTGAAAGCCAGCATAATTTTTAAAAAAAAGTATTTCTTTTTGCCTTTGCCATTCTCCCCATACTTTTATCAGTGTCATATTCCAGAATTCTATTAACAAATAAGTAAAAATAATAAATTTAAATTATGTTTGGGTTTTTTTTAAAATGAGAATTAACTAGGCCAAGAAACAGCTGGATAAATTAGTCCAGCTGGAGGAAGATGAGAGACAGAAACACTCACTGTACACCTCAAGTGATGTGTTGTTGTGACATTATTGGAAAACAGTTCAAACAGGGTCCTTTCAAAGGTCTGCAGTGAAAAGATGACACTAAGAATCAAATTTGCAGATCACAAGGCTGTCAGTAGGGTCTGTATGGCACAAGCTCCAAATGGCAGTTTACAGGATTGATTTGGACTGACCTTTATTAACTCAATAAGTTTAAAAGCAGTTGTGTTAGCATCTCCTCATTTGGAGCTATATAATAAATGAATAAATAAATACAGATATATATAAATGCTCTCTGAAAGCTGATAAAACTGAGGGATTCAATAAAACAAAATTTTTGCTAAAAGGGATTTCCTTAACAATTAGATTTTAGGAGTGAACTGATCAAGAGGAATAATCCTAATAATATATTTGTTACTTGATAATTTAAAAATGGATGCTGATAAATTTAAATCTGCACTTTCCAGTACTATATGCTCAGATTAGCATGAAATTGAATTGTCTTTTTCCTGCCTCTATTTATTCTGTATTCTCTACAACAAGATTCTCTTAGTCAGAAGTAACTTCTCTCATAGTGTTTTCCTCTCTGTTGTACAAGTTCTAGCCCACTTCACAATGAGGTGGAATTTGCTCTAGCTCTCATCTGGTACCAGAATGCTTGCTGGAAGGACTGAGCCAATTTTATTTTGGTTTTGATAATATCTATAAGATCAAGATAACTATGTCCCCAGTCATGTCAACTTCATTTATCTTTCTGCAAAACTTTCTGGATATTATTTGACCTGGACTTTAGAAGCAATTAGTAGTAAAGAGCAGAAAGACTGTCTCCTATCCCATGAGATATTGCAACATTTAAAATATTGACTCAATATGTAGATGTTTCAAAGAAAGGAAATATGCTCCTCCTAGAGCAGTAGGACAGGTATTAATTTTCCATTATAAAGTCTGTGCTTACCTGAAGCAGTTTAAACCTCCCACTCTGGTTAGAATATGAGTTCTCTTTTACTTATTTAGATTCTCTCACTGCCAAACTGAGCTTGGTCAAACCATTCTCCTTTTTTTGGGGTATCTGTCTTTGTTAATACAGGCATAGGTGTTCATTTGAAGTCTTGACTTCAATTTATCAACATCTCTGAGGAAAAATCCAATAAATATATAATTGAAAAATCTTTAGCCAGCTTTCAGAGATCCTATAGTTGAAACATCTCTCTGGTGACTGGTGTCAGGCTTTGGACAGGACTCTTTGTCTCAGAAGATGCAGTTTTCTGTGTAATGGACGTCATAACACCTACCTGCCTCATATAGAAGTTGTGGGGATGAGGGAATTTAGGTTTGTGCCTTGCTGGTTTTCTTCCTAAAGCTAAGTGCTGCCTGAGAATGAGAGTCCTGACCTTGAAATTGGATGTACTACTGTTATAGGCAAAACTTATCACCGAGAAAATGTGTCAACCCTCTATTTATCACTCACCCAGCTGTTCTGCTAAATTACAGCTCCTTTAAAATTACACTCTAATTCATCAATAATTCAGCACTGAAGTCTTATGAAGAAAACACTAGATGCCATTTTGAATACCTCCACTATCAAATGAGAAGCTGTTCAGAGGGGGAACACTGCTGAGGTGCTGTGTCTCTGTTACCAAGGGAAATTAATTTTGCCTTAGAGAAAGCTACAACACAACAGGGCTCAGGAGATGGTTTCACAACAGACCTTTGGTAGACACAGAACAGAATGACAGGAGGGGAGAGGGAAGCCTGTGGGGTAAATATATCGATGTGATCTTCTTGCAGCTTTGCAGGCTTCTCTGGGTATTTAAAGCCCACACAAGCCAAGCGGATCGATGCCTCACCCGGCGCATCGCGCATGAGCGCGGGGCTCGGCATCGCTCCAGCCTCGCCAACGCTGCGGTTAGTCAGGGTGTGCTGAACAGATGTGTGTGTGCTGTCCCCGGCCTGGCAGCCAGGGTTAACCCTTTTGGGGTGCCTGGCACAGCTCAGGGGGCTGCTCCTCTCTGCTTGTCTGCACCTCTGGCCACTCTACCGAGGGCACCTGCTCATCCTGCAGCGCTGGAGAGGGGTGGGTGCAGCAGCACTTTTGCTTTTTTCAGTTTTGCTCAGGCAGAGTCATTTCACTAGCACTCAGCATCTTGGAAGACTGTCCTCTCTGCTGCTCCCTATTTCTCTGTGTGTTCTGCTGTGTGACAGAACATTTGTAATGACAGATGCAGACAGAAGCTGGATGTTTGCATTAGTGCTGTAGCAACCATGGGTGAGACAGTGCACGGTTAATCATAGTTAGAGCAAATGGATCATATCAGTGCAAATGAATTAACTAGTGCAGTCATTTATCTGCCTTTATTTTTGCTTTACACTGAAGTTCTGATAGGCTTTTAAGCTTAAATGCAGTTTTGAAAAACATCCCAATATGTTGTAAATTTTCTTCTAATGAAAATATATTTGTGAGATTGAGAGGACTTTGGCCAAAAATACTTTATGTTGGTAGCTCCAGCCTTTTGTATCATAGAAGATGAAGAAACCTTCTCACAAAACAGTTTCCTTGCAAAATATCTGACCTTTGGAAGCCACTCAATTCCCTGCACCACTGAAAACTAGCACTGAGGTGGAAGCTGCACCATCCATGACCTGTACAGATCTGGGTGTTCCCATACAAAATTTTAGGTCTAGACAAAATGGTCTCTTTTTCAGTCCTGATTGTGCTTGCTTGTTCACTTGATCCTTTTTCACTTGATCCTTGATGATCTTCCATCAGGCATATTTTTCTCTGTGCCCTCCCCTTAGGTTCCTTAATTTTTTAGATTTATCTGCCTCCCCTCACCTTAGGCTGCCAGGGGGATTTGCTTATTGTTCCCTTCCTTGAAGAGAGCAGCCTTTAGAGTCCCTGGATTGGGTAACGGCTATGCTTCTTTTTCAGGGACCACCCTGCAGCTCTAAAATGAGCTGCTCTGTGCAGGTGCTATTTATCTCTTGATGGGAAAAATTCACTTTTGCCTCAGGATCTCGGTCCACTACTAATGTTAGCTGTGGTTATTTATATATGGTAATGCTTAAGAGCAGCAGCCCTGTCCTGCCTAGACAATTGTTCTGAAGCCAACAGAACTAGAACATTGCTCTTACGTATAAAGCACTCTCCATTTCTTGTTTTATTCTGTTTGTTTAAACAAGGCATCACTCATTTAAACATTAAAATTCAGTAATGCTAAATAAATAACGTAGTTTTAAAATGCAAACAGATTAAAAACAAAGGCAGCATCCTACTATCCCTCTCTCTCTTACACATCTACAGGCTCAGAAGGGAAGCTGGGAAAGAAACTGCATTAATAAACATAAGGCCAGAAGTAATCATTAAATAAATATAATTTTTAAAACCCTCTTGATATTTCAAAAATGCTGAAGGCTTTTGTTTAATAAAAAATGGCTAGGAATATAAGATGAAATGGATACTGTAGAGTAGTGAATTCCACTATCAGGAAATCAGCCACAATAAAGTACACTTCAACAGGCAGCAGCAGAATCCCTGGAACAAGGATGCTGCCACGTCAGTACAGAGGTTTCTGTGCTATAGAGGGTCTTTCCAGCTGGGGTTTCATACCATAGTGACCTTCCAGACAAAATAACAGTCTGAGCAGCCCCCAGGAGGCACTCAGGGCAGCCTAAATCTGCTGGCTCTTTGTGGAACAGAGGAGCAGATGGGCTAATCCATCCTGAACAAGCTGCGAGCCTGGGAGCTGCAGAATCTCAACCCTTCCGGCCACGTGGTGACCGGGGCACATGTTGTTGCTGTGAGATTGCAATGAGTAAGGGCACCACAAATGTAAACTATGCAAAGGGAAAAACGTTTTCAGTCATATATTCACATCTCTTTCCAGGGAGAGTCAGAATTGATGGCAGGACGCAGCTCAGCTTCTGTGAAATGTTGGGCCACAAAAGAGGGAGCCAGGAAGGGAAGTGGTAAATTGTCTGGTTCCAAACTGATGTGTTGACCTCATATGCTCAAATCATCAGAAGCTATAAAGAAAATAATATCTGTATTTAAAAAAAATAATACCTTTTTTTTTTACATATACTGAAGGTTGTAGAGTAGGAAATGTTTTCCAAATACACACAACATGAAATCTTTTGGGAATTATAAGACTCAGAAACAGCTCCTTATTCAATTGAAATAGCTGACAGATCGATCGGAACAATGGCATACATAACAGCAGCTTGTGCAAAAGCAGCAGAGCTAGCTTTCAAACTCAATATCTTGGCTAGCAGGAGCTCTTTAATCAGAGCAGCACTGAGTTCAACTCAAGCTAACTGCCCCACTGTTTTTGGAGCTTCTCATGGAAGCTTTGCAGTTTGTTTGGCACCCTGGGAATCCCAGCCCAGAACATCTGGAAGCTGTGTTCAGGCATAACTGTGGGAATGTGGCTGTTCATAGACTTTGCACCACTTGTGAGTGGAATCTCCACATATTCAATCATCCCCCTCAGCAAATCCAAAGGAGTTTTTATCATTCATTTCTCCTCCTGTGACACATAAGTTGGAATATTTTGCAGTTACCATGAGCTCAGTTGTAGTATTTGAGTTTGGGAATTCAAAGTTCTTCTAAATGAATGTGTTGGTGGTAGGCCTGGCATCATATAGGCAATACTTCATAATGAAGAGCATTTTTGCTCATAGATGGTGTGAATCCAGAACATTCATTTTTACAGACCTTTTACATCTAATTGACTTTTATTGTACCTATGAAATGGAAATGCGTTAAAGAGCATCTCCATTTCACTTATAAGACTAATAGCCAATTTTCCATTAAATGTCTTTTGAGAATTCTTAATTGTCTTCCATAATTAGGTATTGGGAGTGTAAACAATTATCTGAGATTATAAGGGCTCTTTTTAAATACATATTATACTGTAAACATATGAATGTTATATTGCTGCAGCAGTCTTTCCTGTTTTTCTTTTTGCATTGGATTTTACCATTGTAATTCCTGTTCCACATTGAGTTCTGCATATTTTCTTAAAAGGTAAAGTATTAAAAAGTCTAACAGTTTCTAACACTTCTAAATTATGTGGTCCCCAGATTTTTTAAGGAACCCACAGAATACCAAAACACTCCAAAGAGGTATCCCAGTTTTTAATGTAGAATAATTACTGTTCTGTAGCATCTGGAGACACCACAACCCATATTTTTCCTGGTTTTTGTCTTTTTGTCTTCCTCCCAAAAAATTCTGCTAGCAAGTTCACACTGCTGTACTTTGCAAAACATTACTGACCAGAAAGTTCTGCAAGGGGAGGCAATGCCTTAAGTTTTAGATTTCATATTTTTCAGATTCTGTACTACCTTAGCGTGTAAATGTGAACTTCATGTAAAGTGTTAGCAAGTTCTCTTCACAGTTTAGTCAGACAAAAAAATCCTTTTCCAGCCTGAGAACCAAGGACAGTGTTGCAGCTTTGGGCCCAAAATTGTGAACAATGGTGAATTGAGGAGAGCAATCTGGGAGGATAGGAGTTCACAACCTGTTAACTGGACAATTAAACCCAACATGGAAATGGACCAAAACTTACAAAAGTGTGAAAACTCATCACCGGTCATCTATCTCGTGTCCATCTCGGGTCCATCTTGGGTGGAGCCACGGCTGGGCTCTTGTACTGCCCAAGGTGTAACCTTTGAAGGCCTTTTAATAAAGGCCTCCTTTATTCTTTTAACTCTGTCTAGCCTGTGTTCTAGGTAGACTCTCTAGGCATCAGAGGAATACCTATTTTAACCCCCAGAGCAAAACCAGGTAAAAGCAGAGCTATGTCAAGGTGGTTTTTATTGATTTGCAGGTTTAGTAGTCTTTGGTCTGTTTGAATTAATGTAACATTTGGCAAACAGAGCAGTTTGCCTTGAGTATTTAATATGGAATGACAGTGGTTCTTGTTTCTGATATTCATTATGCAGTTGGTGGGAATCATCCTTTGGTATCCAGCATCACATGTATTCCTTATTTGAGCTATCGAGTGGAAGGCTTGGCTACAAGTCTTATATTTGCAGTACTCATCTCTGCTCACCTTGAGGGACTAGTCAGTCCATCCAGCCTATCCCATTGAATAGATCATCTGAGCTTTGGAGCTGTTGAAAAGTTACTCATGTAAATGATCAGATAATATTTGGACAGCCACATGATACCACTTGGTTCTGAAGGACGTACTCAGCTGTAGGAAGGAACTAATTAGCTCAAACAAGCCTTAAATTGGACTTGATGGGCCATAGAGACAGATTTTTGTCCCAAGGTACTTGAAATTGTTGCTGTTGCTTTATAACATATGCTGAAACATGTGCTTTTGTCAAATTTCCCCTTGGTTCATGCTCCTCTTCCACCCCTGATTTCCATAGTAGTTATTAGGGCATGAACAGGGAATTCTTTGTGTCCCATGATGGATGGGCCTGTACAGTGTGCAAAGCACATGCTATAGATCACAATTCTCTTCCATTTTTTCCCCTCAAGTTCCTTCCTCCCTGTAAGAGTTTGACCACTTTTCCCTACAGTTAATAATGTATTTTAAATGCAGCAAGCTCTGCTTGCATCAGGAATAAGACCTCCTTTTGGGTTTTGGCTTTGTTTTTTTTTTTTTTTGGTTGAAAGAGCAGTTTTAATATCAGCAAGTGGCTGCTCCTGTGATGTTTTTGATATGCTGCTAATCTTAAGTGGCTGAGGGCCTCCTGTGCCGTGGGTAGCGTGCTTAGCTTCCATTGATTATTGAGGATAATCAGAGCCCGGCAGGACAGGCTGCCAGAAATGCTCCAGAAAATGGGAGCTCACAAGAGCAATCACAGTGCTAATGAAAGCAATAGGTGGCTGTCTGTGAAATACAGTTTTTCCTATTGAGTTTGTCTTGAGAGATTAAAAAAAGGTTTTGCTCGAATTAAGTGTGTATAAACAAAAAAAAGAGAAAAGGAACAGGAGAGAAGATTATTCATATTTCAGGTTTCTGTTCTTAATCTGCCATGCTTGGCCTGCTCAAAGGAGATTTCACTGGAGTTCTTAGACAGAACATAGAGGAAAGAACATTTTCCAGTTGGCTAACAGCACAATTATCTTTACTGAAATAATCTAAAAAAATCCCCCAAACTCAGCTTGAGGTAGGATGAAAAATTTCTAGCAAGATTTCTAGTATGTCAGTAATAAGTAGCGGAAAAAAGACATTTCAATATGGAACACTTAACAGCCTCAAACTCCATGTGCTGACAAGAGTTTGTCACCTGTGGCAGCTTCTTTGCCCAATAGTAGAGAGCAAGTGGGGACATGTTAGAATGGTGTAAATCTAGTACTGAAGAGAACTTTTTTAGGATGGATCTAGAGGGTTAAATAGAGTTAATGACAGGAAATTGTAACAGGTTAATTTTAGATCTGAGGAGAATAGATTATGGAACAGAGAAATGGTGGGAACCCTGATGTTGACACATTTAAATATAGACTGGACAAAATGTTAATAAATGTACAGTAGGGAACAATTTGACATTGTACTCAAGGAGATGAAAAGGATGCAGTAATGACTCTTAAAAATAACTGTCAGGTTCTCAATATACTTCATTGCGACCTTTATTTCACTTTCAATGTGTTTATATTTAATATAAATACAAAAATATTTCTCCTATTTAATAAAGGAAGATTTAATATCTTTTTCTCCCATTCAAATACAATACTTTTATATTCAACTCTCTGTCCTTGGTTGTCTTGTAGGGTATAGGGCTTTCTGCTGACTTTCACCTAGTGAGTGCATAGACAGGGGTAATTTATCTTTTTGAGTCTTAAAGGCACTAACCAGTTTTAGTAAATCATCCCAGAGAAGGGAATGGTGTTCAGATATGATCCTATGAATCTGAAAACCCACTGGAACTGTGGAAGGGAGGAATGGTTATATGGAAGCAGTCATAGGATCTGTTAGATGGTGCTTTTTATGTTTTGCTTCCTGTCAATATCCCACAGCCATGAATCACCAATACTAAACTGCTGGAAACAATCAGCACTATGAAAAGAGTAATTTTTAATTTGCAGGCAACACACAGTGCGGGAGTGGTGGAGCTGCCAGCTAAGGAAAAGATACAGTCAAATGACTATATCTTTTATATGACTGAGTTGTGTTAATTTAGTTCATCCTTTTAAACTCAAGCAAATCTTCAAAAAATGGTGTTTGCTTTAGTATAGCATGTTGAAAGATAATTAATGGTCCTTGACATAAAAGTTCTAGGTCAAGTGTAAGAACTTACAAATCTAGGAAAAAGTGTCTTTCCAGTGACATCTAAAATTATTTACATTTACTGTAAATTACATTTACTGATTTTTATCCTGGAGTAGGTCCAGCTATTTGAAAGCTACACACTTGTGGTAAGGTCTTCATTTCTCACTAGTGGGAATTTATTGTTTATAAATTGTTGGTATACAAAATGTCCTCAGCATTCTACAGATGCAGGAGCAGTCACTCATTGTCCAGAAGGTCTGCTTGCTAATAACACACATGGTGCAGCAAGGGAGACACTCCAAAATGAGGTCAACCACTCTTAGGGTTATAACATGGTTGAGTGAAAGTGAAAGTCCAGTGAGAAAATATTTATCTCTGCTATATTTGCCTCAGCTTTTACTAAAATGATTTTAACCTAAAGATATCCTTATTAATTCTCCTGTTGACAGTTCACTTCTCAGCACATTCTTCCTGCTTCTCCCTTTCCTTCTGCTGGCCACCAAGCTGGCCACTTCCATTGGGTACAGCCCTTGTTGAGTACCACTACAGATAAAAGGTGAAATCCAAAAGTGAGGAGTTCACAGCATTGTAAGGTGTCCATATTATTTTAATGTTCACCAGAATTCCTCTGCCTATCTGGGAGTATATAACTTTAGAGGTGGATGGGTTTATAAGCAAGCTAGTAAATTACAGATGATACCTCAGAACTTTATGGCAAATCAAAAAGAATTACCTTTCTATGATATTGTATATTTTGAGATTCATAGTCACAGTTCTTGGGAGGAAAATGTGTTCTCCTGTTCATACACAATGTTCACTATCTCTAAATTATATAAATTATAAAAAACTTGTTTTATATATCTCTTCTCTTTCTTAAAGGATTTAACTAGACTACATGATAGGAAACCTCGTTGAAATTCTTATCAGAGGTTTTGATAGCATGATATTAAAACAAGAAGCAAAAATAAAGAAACCTTAAGTGGTTATATAAGTCCCACTTACAGACAATCCCCTGGAAGCAATGTAAACCTTATACTCATTTTCGTATTTAGATTTTTTTACAGTGCTCTGTACATTTCCTGTAGTCCTACTTTTTCATAAGAGGATATTAGATGAGCTCCTGTGATGAAAAATAATGATACTGAAGGGGTTTTACTTCTTTTAAACTGAGATGAGCATTAAAACATGAGTTGGTCATCCTGAATGGAAGGTGAATATTCAGCTTTCCTCCCTTCTCTGGAAGTGAGCATCCCATGCCTCAGTTCCACAGCAGAAGAAAACATTTTTTGTGTTGGAAAGGCTTTAGATCTATAAACACTTAATCTATAGTCTGTTAAACAGCCAAGGTCCCATTGATGTCTGAGATAATGGCTCTGGTATCTGTTTCCTCCTGGGATATTTCAGCGCTGAGGGCTGAAGGACGATCTGCCTCACCCTTGTCTGGCCTACCTGGTGTCATTGATGCACTCGAGTGTGTTACCCCTGCAGCTATAAAAGTGCTTATTTGTGGGGTTTATGGGATTTTCTACCTTGGCTGGCATGGAGGCAGAGGAGGGGATAAGGCAGGCAGTGTGACCTGCTCCTCAGCAAGTCTGAGGGAGCTGACAGTGAGCACATCCTCCAGCAGATTCAATCCTTTGTATGGTTGTGATGAGTGAGTGCTGGTAGCTGTGGTAGGGAAGGGCAGGAAAATTGGGGACGTCCCAAATTCACAGAGCATTGTACCAAACGGGGCAGGACTGAACAGAAGCTTCTCTGTTGCTAAATGGTGATTTGTGTAGCAGGGACAGAGTTGAGGAAAGTTAAGAGTAAACAAGATTAAATGTTTTTTTTCTATTCTGTACTTTACATTCATTCTAAAACAGCATGAAAGCAACCATGCACCAGCCAGTTCCTTGTGTCACCTCCTGTTCACCTGCCCTAGAAATGTTTTCATTGTGACCTAGATATATTAATAAGATCAATTAAAAGTAAAGAAAGGGGAACATAACTGCATGTGTGAATTCCTTAGCTGACAGGATGAGAGGGACCAACAGACTCAGAGTGGATACTCACTTTTGTTTTCCTTTTTGTACAAACTGCCGTTTGTACAACCTCGTTTGAAAGAACCTCTGCTGCTCTTGAGAACCTTGTGCTAAAGGGGCTTTTTGTGGCACAGCTTTGTTGCATTCCCATTTGCAGGCTGGCTGACACTCAGTGGAAGGAGGCAACCTCTGTCTGCCAGAGCAAAGCCACCACATCTCCCTCTCATTTGCATTCCACACGCCATGTTTCGATTTTCCACCATTAAACAATAATTTTGTAGCTCTGTATAATCTTTTATTTGGGATCTCAGCAAGCTTTATGAATATTGTATGAATGAATGGAGCCTTGCAACACGCCTGTGAAGTACAACTAGGTAAGAGTCATTATCGCTGTTTTATGCAGGAGCAAGATAGGATGCTAAAGCTTGGGAAGATTAGGCTCTGAATTTCATCCCCAAATTGTGAAAGCACTATCTCATAGCAAAGCAGACACCTGTTGAACCAGTATATTTGCAAAAGGCTGATATGGGCAAATGCAGGTAGCTTGAGTGCAGCTTCAAACGAAAACCTTTTATCTTCAAGGTCATGCAGTGAGTTTAGTCAGAGCAAGGAAGAGAACTGATGTCTTTAGTCTCTCTGGTCTGTGTTTTAAACCCAGAGCTATTTATCCTCCTTGAAAGACTGAAATTAACAGGAAAGTTGATATATCCCAGTGAGGATTAATCCTCCCCCAAACTTCATGTGGGTTTCTCTTATTTATTTTTTTGTGTTTGTGAAATAGTTGTTAGGTTTTTTTCCTCCCACACTGTCTTTTCAGTCAGATTGCTCCCCACTGAGTTAAGAATAAATGTCAAACAATATGACTTAAGGGAAAACCCATGTGTTCCAGAACTGCTTTCCCTAGGAAACACTAGCCAATTAATAGAGTAGAATAAGGGATTTTGCCTAGGGAGCCATCATGAAATAAGAAGTGTATATAAATACATGTAAAGAGACACATACAAACACATTAAAAGAGCATTTCATTTGGACAGGATCTACTTATCAGCGTGGAGATTTATGAGGCACTGTACAACATGGACAAGCAGAAATCACAGGGAGGATACTATTTTGACAGGCTACTGAAATATTCCTTGTATATATTTTTTTGCTACTGCAGCGGGAATCATCACGAAGACCATGAAGCTGTTATTGGTTAAGCCTCTGCTGCAGAAGTTCTTAAACAGATGTTTTTCCCCAAAACACTTAGGAGGATGTTGCAATTCATCTATTTACTACCATTTTCATGCTAGAAGAAATTGCCCTGTCATGCAGCTTGAATATCTCTCTCTGACAACCTTCAGTAACCTTTTTAACTCTCTCTGTGGAGACCTGCTCTAATACCAATAACACTTAATATTATTTCCATATAGCTAGTGAGATTTCTGGCGGGGTTTCAAGCCCAGATTTTCTCTATTGTCTTTGTACAAGTTGCCTATGTTGTTTCTAAGTGATCTGTGCACATTACATACAATATAAATTCATCCTCAGATCACCCACACTTGTCTTAATCTTCCCCACTTAAAGGCTAGTGAATATTCTCATATGGAATTATCCCAACCATGCCAGGTGGGAAAAAAGCCTTCCTAATAGAAAGACTCACTATTAAAAATGCCAGACTGTTAAAAGAAATAGCTCACTTTCTTAAATCTTAGGGATTACTAGTGGCAGAAGCAATAAAAATCTTCTTTTAAAACCTTCTGTGAATTATTAAATAAATTTCTTTCAAACTGCTTTATTACTCATAGGAATTGTATCAATCAACAGTGAGAGCTAAATTACAAGATCAGTCAGAAAATATTGTTGCAGCTAAAGAATCAATGCTAATTGAATCATTAAGGCATTATTACATGAAACACAAATACCTCAGGATGATAACTCTTCGCTCTGCTTGATCTATAGTCTACAAAGAAGACATAATACCAACAACTGTAATGCTTGATTGCTCTCCTAAGCATTGTATTTTCTCAATGCAGCATTTTTCTCTAGTGGTGTCCTTTTGCTTATAAGTCTCCCACTAGTAAATAAAAATGGAAAAAAAAAAGGTGACTTTAGATTAATGCAGTGCAAATTCTCTCTGCAGTTCAAAGGCCAAACTCACTTCAGCCACACTCCCACTGACTGCAATAAAGTTCAGAGCTGGGGGCATTTTTAGCTTGACCTATTTTTGCATTTTTGAAGGGCCTTGTCAGTGCTGCACTTACTACGTTGGGTGAAGAAAGGTTGGGTCTGATGGAAACCTTTTATGATGTGTAGTAAAACTTATATTGATTAAGGGAACTCTGTGCCTTGTGTCTCCTCTACGTGTGTGTTTTGCCCTGGTTCAGTCCTCACTGACAGCCAGAAAAGTTGGCTGTTACTGCAGGACAGGAATGCTATGGATGTTGTCATTATCCCTGGATTTACCAGACTCTGGTCACACAGGATGAACAAGGATGATGTGGTACCCCTGAGTGCTGCACAAGCCCCCCAGCACTAACTAACTCCAGTCAGTTTGCTAGACTTGGTTCCCAGGAGACTGAATGAACATTCCTCTGTCTTCTTCACTGTGTCATGGCTGAAGTGTAGTGACAGACCGACAGCCCATGGACTACTGACGTGTATGTGGGTGAGAAAGGGAGTTTATGTGAGTGCTGGTGCATAAGTGCCAGCAGTGGTGATGAGCATCCTGTTTAGGCAGATAGATGAAGGCTCGCTGGGGTAGATGGGAACAAGAGCATCTATGTGAGAAAATGTGTGAATATGTAGGTTAGAGTAGGTTTGAGATGGTGTTTTTGTTTTGATCATCCTACTCCCTCTTTTTTTTTTCCCCTTTGAAGAAACAACTTTGGGTTTAACATATGTGCTTGCAGTCATAGCAGGATTTTGATGTATGGGTCATGCTTCTTTCCCATCTTCTCCCAAGAGTAAAACCTGTATATTGTCTGTCAAAGAAAACAGAGTGTTTGCAGCCTCTTGATCTATCATTTTTCTAGTTAAGGAATATCATCTTGGTGTATAAGATAATTTTTTTTTCTGCAAATTGACACCTTTCATTCTCATCAAAGTTATTGAGTATTGTTTACATATAGTGATCAGCTAACAAGATGTATGAAGCTGGGAAAAATAATTCAGGGAATCACAGAAGCAACAACATATTCTTTAATTCTAAAGTTCTTTGGCTGCATTAAGAAGATTAATGAATAAAAGGTCTTGGTGCCAGCAAAGGCCTGAAGTGCACCTTTTGAATTTGTGTTAATGTAGTTTAATGGGTAGAACAATATAGATGCATAACTTCTTTTCTGGTCAGGGTTTGTTTTTTTTCTCTTCTATTAAATTAAACATGCTGTTTTGTATTTGTGCCAATGGCTCTGCCACAACCTTTCCAGGTTGTTTGCCTGCCAATCCAATATAGCAGCTGGGAAATTTACAAAGTACTTTCTTCTTTCCCCACTCTTTCCATATTTCTGCTCCTCACTGGTGTCCCAAGCAAGCAGCTGCCAAGTTTTGTATTCAGAGGGACGTAGAGGCTCATCATCCCAGGCTAGGTGTGTAATATGAAGCAAAATGCAGCTGGGGGCGGGGCAGCAAAGCATCATTAAATCCTTTTCCTTCAAGTCAAAATTTCTCCAAAGGTTTTTTTTTTCTTTCTCCTCCTCCACCATCCCCACCCCTGACCCCCTTCCTTCACTGCAGTTCCCAGGCCTGTGTAATCCAAGGCAATGCAGCACAATAGTCATACATTCACATCTCACCCAATGAAGTTCTTATCTTAACAGTAAGAGTTGGGTTTTCCTATTTGGCAAACAAACAAATCCATTAGAAGATCCCTCCATTGTGAAATAGAGCAATTGTGTTAAAATATCCACAGTTACAGCATGATTTTAGAGGAGACATTTCTGGGCATATCTGAAAGTTAAGAAATAATTCCACAGGTGGAAATGTATCTGGGGTACAAGGCTAACAAATGCACTCTGTGGATATGTGGGTTTTAGGAGACACAGATCTGATTCAAAGCTTCCTCCTGCTGCTGAAAAGTGGTCCCTACCTACAAAATGCTTCAAATGTAACCAGATTCCAGAAATAACTCACTAACAATCCTTGCAGTCTGTTATTTTTTTCCTTTGGAAAGTCTCCATTTGGAAATGACCTATTCCCACCTTGTAGTACCAAGGTACTACAAACTGAAAGAGTGACAGCAATATGGCTGAATCAGAAGATTTACTGCCATTCAGGGGATTTAACAGTGATTTACTAGCTCATCTGTCTTGTGCATTTCTTTTTCTGTATTTCAATAAAGGCCTGTCAGCAATTTCTTCAGACCTCTGCAGTTTAATTCATGGGGTCTGTGGCTAATCCTACTGATGTTATTGAGATTCATTCCATATTTTTGGTGAGAACAGGATTTGATATATAAAGAGTAGATGAAATATTTGAAAGGAAAAGGAAGGATCCTAAGAGCTCTTTCAGGTTAGTTAAAGGTAAAAAAAGCTCTAACATAGGGAAAAATGAGGCCAAGGATAAAATGGAAAAGAGGTTTTACTGCTGGATACTCTAAAAATACCAAGAACAGCAGCTAAAACTTCTGGATGCAGAAATCAACACAACCTTTTCCATCACCTCTGATTGTGACAAATCTCAAACCCCAAGTTTCTTCTACAAGTACAGGTTCTAAAGCTTATTAATTTCTCTTGTTAAAATAACCATATTTACCAGTTGATTTTAAGAGGTTTTATTCCCTCCTGCAGTGCTCCATATTTGCATATCAGGGCTTAGAAATCAGATGTGCTTACCAAGATCAGTGAAGCTAAATCCTGTTTTCAATCTGCACCTTCAGAATAACACTCCATGCTCATATTTCAAATGTTGGCTCTTAGGCCACATTCTTAATATCATCCACAAGAAGGCTGCTGGCAAGAGTCAGTCCTCAGGTACAGCTAGAGATGGTCTTGCCTCCTAATGAAGTCTAACCTCATGAACTTAATTCTCTTCCATTCTCTGTGCTGCCAGGCTTCTGTTCCAGGATACATCATCTTCTCATTCCTGCCTCTAGATGTGTACAGTCCAGGAGAACTAGCTTGGACCCAGAGCTGGATGATGGCTAGCAGAGGACTGGGGAATCTAAGAAATGTTCAGAACAGAAAAGGGCCACTTATTCCTCTGTTTCTGTTTTTACTCCACTTTCCTAATTTTACATTCTGTCCCTTGGTTCTCCTCCAAAAATAAATCTGGACATTTCTTCAGTTTCTGAAATGCTTTGATTTTAAAGGCTTGTTCCAGCAAGTAAAGTTAGCTCCCTATAGTAAATCCTGAAGAAATTCTCAAAGAAAACAGATGATTAAATTTTTCAGTGCTGGATCCTCAGAACCTTTTAGACTACCAGCAGATCATCTAGGCCATGCAAATCAAATCTCACATGAATTCAAACCTAGTTTCTAGGTAGCCTGAAAATAGTTGTTGAATTTGCTCACCATTTTTATTTGGGTGGACAGCTTCTGGTCTGCAATTCCATGTGACTTTGCACGTTGACCTTCCCTGCTAATGTTCTCTTACTCTTGAAAAAGCTGTTGACTGGGATCAGCTGCAGCAAACAGACTTCCTGCTCAGTCTGGTGCCAGTAATTGGCTGTGTTGGGATCTGATGGTGTTAAGAAAAGCACAGTGAGATCTGTCTGGAAAGTGCCCTTTGGACCAGAGCTGTGACACTTGCAGGTGATATTTGAAGGGAAGGTTTTGAACGGATTGGAAATGAAAATTAGATTTTCTGAACTGGACCTGATGTGAAATATTCAGGTCAACTTCACTCTTTATGGAAAGACAGTAGGAAGCACTGACTTCCCATTTGTTTCCCATGACCATCACATTCTGTGTCCTGTAACCTGTGTGTGATCTGTGCAGCTTTTGTCCCTTCCTAGATGAGCTGTATTATAACAGAAGATGACAGTCTGATTCCTCTCTCTTCTGCACCCAACTTCCCAGGCTTTGGAAGTCAAAGGGAAAAAGCATCACCTACATCATTCTTGGGGCACTGGTGGCCCTGACAATATGCAGTACTCCTCCTTCTCCTCCAGAAATGCCTGGAGCAGCTCAGGATCAGAAAAAAGGAGAACAGGCTGATAATGTGAGATACTGAAAGCAGTTCAAGCTGATTTAGTCAGACCAAGACCCCTGGCTGGCTGGATGCTGGCCAGGGCATTTCTGGCCTGATGGTGGTTTCCATGTCTAAATCCTGTCCTGAGTAGAGGAGCAGCTTGGTGATTGAGGACCTGTCTCAAAGCATTTCCTGTGAGCTTTCCAAATCCATTCTGTTAATACTGTGAATTGATTGGCTTTTGCTTTTTTTGCAGGATGGTATGACAGTGCATCACATTGATGTTGAGATGCTTCATTATGCAGAGCTGCATTTGCTGTCTTTGTTGCTGAGCAAATGTGCGGCTGGATATCGGTCACAGTCCTCAAACCCTCCAAGAGGTTTTGTTTTGCTTGACCATGAATCCTGTGACAATATTAATTAAAACTTAGAGGTCCCAATAATTTAGGTACAGATTCTGCCTTCAGCTATCTGTGTTCTCTTCACAAACAAGTAAGAGTTCTCTGTTTATTTTAGATTCATCTATCCTCATCTTCCTTTGATTTTTTCAGAAAGGCATTTGCTATTGAAATTCAGTGCAAAAATAAGGAACAGAAAAATATAGAAACCTTCTTTAAAATTCAGCTTTGAATAAGGCCTTGAGTTTTCTCCTCAGATTTTACTGGGGCATCCCTCACTCACAGAGGTTTGGTTCCTACAATCCTCTCCGAAAAATTCAGACTTAGGCTTTAGCACTCCAGAGCTATTTTGAAGCCTAAAAGCACCTAAAATGGCTCAGGCAGAGTCTCCATTTGGGGATAATCATCCACGCATTCTGCATTCCTCCTCAGATTGTTTATGCTGAGCATTCTCTTAATCTCACTCGCTGTAGTGCCATTCTCTTTGTATGAAATAATAATTCAGGCTCATGATGTTCTCTCCTCTGCCACCCACCTTTAGTCCAGGGCCCATGCTGAGTGAGCAGACCCAGCTTCAGTGATGGTGCAGGAATGCTTGGAATCTCTCTGATCTGTTTCCAGGGAACATTTCCCCATGGCATGGCCAACAAGCAAGAGCATTTTCCTTTACCTGGCAAAAGCTGGAGCCCTTCCTCCACTCAGGGTTCCGTGCTCAGATTGTGCCTCTGATCCCAGAACATTTCTGGAACATTTGTGGAAGTGGAATGAGGGAAGGAGTAATGGCAGATGGTTTTTCTCATTCACTGCCATGTCCACAGAGGGGGAAAAGGCTACCTGGTTCATCTGTACTTCTCTGCAAAGTCAAATATTTGAGGTACTCAGATGATGGAAAATTCAAGTGATATAATTAGAAGAATATCTAGGGCCAGGCCTTAAGTAAAGTTTAAAGGTGTGATGAAAATTAGGCTTCTACATGTTTCATCTTCCCAGGTGGGTATCTACTGAGATCTGTGCTTTTTAAAACCACACTGCCTTTCTAAATATTTAAACATGAGTCAGAAGCTTGTTTTCAGAAATCTGGCTGTGGAAACACGTAGCAAAGTCATATAAATATTTTTCTTAGTCTTCCTTCTAATGAAGATGGTACTGATTTGCAGCTCTTCAAATTATCTATTAATGTCCAGCAGCTTGACTTCAAAAAATACTTCTTCAAGTCCTGTACTGTCTTTAATACAAAAAGCCATATCCCAACCTTGCTTGGCAAATTAATATAATTACTTTTATTTTGAGAATAAGGAGCAGAAGGATTAAAATGATTGGTCCTATCTGCTGAGAAAGTTGGTGGTAGTGCTTCAAAGAGGAAAAAATCTTGGCAATCAATTTTTTTAAGTCTTTGGCTTTTTCTGCCTTCAGGATATTTTGAAGGTAGAATTTTTATGACAAACTAGAATTTGTTTTATTTGCAGAAACTAAAATGATTTCATTCCTTTGTTTCAAATTGAAATTCTAATTGCATTTACAAGTATAAGACCCAGGACTATTTATGGGTTTTCACCTTTTCCTTGTCAGCTACCAAATGCTCATTTTGACTAAGAAACAGAAAATTAATTAGAAAATTAAGGTTTAGGATTTGGCAGCAGGGAAGGGTAACTCCCCAGACCTGGACAATGAAAAAAATCAGCCAAAAATTTAAAGCTGGAAAAATTAATTAATTTCTCTTATTCAGCTTGCATTCTTCTGATGATGAAAGTTTGAAAGTTTCTTCTTTTTTTTCCTTACATTAAAATTGCTTTTTTCCTTACATAGAAGTTAATTGATGAAAAATAATGAAAATACTTTTAAATTCCCTCTTTCCAAAAGTGAAGAACCTTCACCCTGTGTCTACAAACATGTCCCTGCTACACACGTCAGCTGTAGTAGTGGGTTTTCCAAATCTAATCTCACCAGAGAAGAGAAGAAATGAAATAAATTATTGAAATCTGGGGCAATAGCAACCCAAAACAATCTAGATTCAAACTACTGGAAAATATGTTAGTGCTAAATTTCGTAATTTTTTTCAATTTTAAGAGGACATTAGCCAAGTTTTTTGCCTTATCAGATCCCCATCTTCATTTTGTTGCCTGTTGTAGCCAGTCAGAACTTCCTGGTAAAATCTGAGAACATCTTGCAGTAAAAGCAGGCACTCTTCCAAGAGCACAAACCACATGAGTTAAATGAGACACCACCTCATATTGATGGAATTGGAAGGGCCATTGCACACCCATAAAAAATTTGGGCTCTATTCAACAGAGAGCAGTGGTGTAAAATGCACATTAAGAGACAATTAAAGACAATGTCATTATAAGCAATTTTCTTGTTGGATAGCTAATGCAGCTCTCTGACTCTTTCTTATCCTCTTATGTTATGTTGGAAACCTGATTATTCTGCTGCCAAAGGATAAAATGCTCTGGAAGTTAGTCCATTTTATCTTATGGCTCAAGTGCCAGTGCCTCGCTGCCACTTCTCTTTTGATATTTAGGGTTCTGCATCTATGGACTGTTTCAGCATCAAAAGCATGCCCCTCACAATAAGTGATAAAACAGGTCCTTGAGCTGGGTACTCTAAGCACTTTGCCAGCTCTAACAACAACAGTCAAAAAGAATTAATTAAAATGAGCTCCCAGTCATTTCCAAGAACTGAGGCAGTGGAACACACAGCTTCATACCTGGCCATGCCTTCATCCAGCTCTCTGAGCAGGAACTCAGGTCTCCCAGCTGCTAAAACCAAACCTTGACAAGGGACATAGGACCCATACGTTCCCTTGAGATAAATTTTGTTTCACTTTTGTCTGTCTGAATTTACATCTGTGTTGCAAAACGTTTCTGGAGGAGCTTCCAGATAGGAGAAAGGTGAAATCACATATTCAGGTTCCATCTCTGTCATCTTTAAGAACTGTGTACTTAAACCTGGTCTCATAGGGGTGTGACCTCTATAATCACAAGAGTCACTGCAGAAAGGGACTGTGCTCTGTTCCAATCAGAGACCAAGAAACAAAACAAAACCAAAAAGAATAGGACAAGCTTCCACTAAATGGAATTTATACTTCCTAGCTGTCCTGGCTAGAAGATGGAAGAAAGTATTTTATGATCTTAGAGAAGTTCACTTGTGTTTAAACACAGTGTAGAAGTGATGTGGAGGGAAGATGAACAATACCTTCTGTCAACATTACAGGCTCTACAGCTGGTTTTGGTTCTCCAAAATGCAAAAGCATCTAAGAAATTTCAAATACATTTTTAGTTCTGTAAGAAAGTTCCACTGTTTCTCTTAGGAGAAAGGAAAATATTTGGTCAGGACACAGAGAAATAGGAAGGGATATGGAGCCCTTTCCAGAGTCCAAAAATAAATATTTCTGTTCTCTCTGCTCTCAAAAGGTATGTGCTCACACAAACTAACAAGCCCTGCTTTGGGAGAGTTAGGACATGAGGGCATTTTTGTGGCAAGCTTATATTTTTTGTCCCAGATTCTGCTTTGGCACCTGTTTGGCCTGGCAATTTAAGCTCCTTTCTGAAAAGCAGGGTTTGTCTCTTACCTGCATTGGAAATTGGAATCTCAGTGGGAATTTGTGATCCCAGCAACTTGTAAACAGACTTTGTCCTTCCACGCCTGTCCTCCTAACCCCTGCAGAATTTAAAATGTACAGGAGCCTCCTAAGCAATGGCTTGTGCCATTTCACTGACTTTTACTTCTATCACCACCAGTAACAATAAAAGCAGTGAAATGAAAGCTGTAACAAGCTGCTGCTTTGGCATAATAGCTTGGAAGTACTTTATCCATAGTTAATATGCACCTGGTGCACTCCCAGATAAACACCCCAAGCAGGGACCAGATTAAAAATTATGCCCAATACATATCTGAAAATAGTACAAATTATCTTTGACATTGCAAGCATCCTTATTACACTGTATGTGTGTTCCCCACATCTGGAATGTGTTGTCTGTTGGTCATATTGCATTGAATCTCATCCTAGACATTTGAAAAAAAAAAAGGTCTTCCTGCAGCACTGGGAAACATAAAGAAGAGTAGGGATGACTGGTTTTAGATGAACAAACAACGGCTGAATTCAGTGCCAGGGATCTGTTTCTCCTATATTCTTTATGTTTTTATATTCAGTAACTTTGTAGGAATTAGGAACAATTTCTGAAGAACATAGGCAGGGTATGGTTGGATGAATCATGTCTAATACCCCAACTCTAATACCTTTACTTGGGAATGCTGATCATTTGTGGCATCAGAAGAACGTAACAAAACCCAAAACCACCACCAGCATTTAAGGCATGCAGGGATCTTTTGGAGTGAGGAATGAGACTCCTATTCCCACAGAAGTGCATTTTGGACAACAGTAATGTCATGTGTTGTTCATGATGTTATTGATAAAGTTATGCAACTCATCTTGTCCTTTGACTTCCAAATGAGATGAATTAATTCCTCAAGTTTAGCATAGAAAGAGTAAGAAAAAAATATATTTCACTTCAGAAATTCAGTTTCTCTTAAATTTACTGAATTTTAGTTTTCAAATGGTGTTAGTCGTATAGTGGTATAGTTCCTTCTCTTTTTATTCATGCCTGCAGTAAGTAATACCTTAGTGCATCCTCTACTTCAAAATGCAGTTAGTTGAGCTATGGATCTGACTCCATTTGGATCAGAATTATGGATTTGGATGAGAAAGATTTCTTCCTTGTTTACCTGCATGCATTGTTGAATGCTTCTCTTTTCAATGTGCCCTTCCTGACTGCACATTTGAATGGGTTTGTCTGCCTTAAATTATTATTAAATCTCATCTTTTACTCTAAAGGTATAATTTTGGTAAGAAGAGATCGTTAACCTCTTGGTACATTTGGTGTAGAACAGACAACTTAGATAAGAAAACCTCATCTGGAATGAAAACAGAGCCTATTCTTTCACAGCTGGTACTCTGCTGTTTCCCTCTCTTTTCTCCCTCTTGGAAGGTCATGTTACAGTGTTAAGTGCAAATTTCCATTTGGTGTTACTTTAATAAGGGTTTTCAAGCTGTTCTGTTTTCCATATTGTCCTTTGCTCAGTTATTTGGTTGTGCTCTGTAAACAGAATGACTCAGATGTGTTGTATTGAGTACAGGCTTGATGGCAAAGCTGAGAAGGTAAGCCCCCTTTCTGAAAATACTGTTTTCAGGCTCTTGCAGGTTATTTGATGAGTCAAACACAAGTGGAACACTGACTTAGAGAATTTCCTCTGCCAGTGCTCACAGCCAGCCTGAGGCCTATGCATCACACCCACCCTCCTTGCAACACTCACATTAGAGCTAAATATTAATAGCATTAATTATATGTATTAATAAATAATAATGTATTAAGCCCAAGCCTTATGCTGAGCTTTCACACACAAAATTCATCTCATCCTCCCACTTAAAAGGAAACTTGCCTCGACACCTCCAGTAACCTCGTTAATGCCATTATTATGTGTGAGTTAATTTTAAAAGATTTTTTAAATGGCCAAATTTTCTGTTGAATTGGTTGAGTCTATGAAGAGCTGTGTTAAGCACCATATCAATTGAATTACATTTTCCTCATCCTGCAGAATCACTGCCAATCTTTGGAGAGTATAAAAATACCACTTACATAAGCTTTTGTCCATTCATAAAATCTGATAACAGGAGTCTTGACTAACATTTTAATATACAAATAAAGGGCCAACTTGAACTCATTTTTTAACAATTGCTTGTTCATTTTGTTGCTGTAGTTATTTTTAAAGAGAAATAATTGAATGTCTCTAAGGGTAAAAAATATTTTTTTCAAACAAGAATATTTCTTTTCAAACAAGAATACTTTTTCAAATAAGAATATTTTTGATAGATACTCTTTTTTGTACAGACATCTCTTTTAAAATATTTTGGCAGTTAGTAATTCCCAGGACCACAAATCACTTCCAAAACTAAGCCAAATAATTTAGTTCTTACATACCACACTGTCTTAGCCCATCAGGGTTGAATGCCCTCAGCAAATATGGCTTTGTTGGACTGGAAAAGAACAAGTTGGAAAACTAACAGCATTGAAAATTGCTGTACACCAGACTGGGAAAATAATATTCCCATTATCATATTCAGGCTATTATAACAGCTGGGTAGACTTTAGACTTTCAGGTTGTAGAAGTTTCTCTTTGCTGATCATAAAAAGATGCAGCATAAATATTTGTAAAGCTTTGTGTGCATTTCCTCAGGTAGTAATTTTTCAGATGAAAAAATGTGACCAAAAAAAGAAAGTTTGAGTTCACTTTCTACACTGTGACAGAAAAAATAAGTGAGCCACACCTTAGAATGAAGTGATGGGCCCCATGTGATATAAATACATCCATGCAGCCCTTGCAGTGCTCAGGCCTAGCCCCTCTTTTCCCAGCTCTGTGCCTTTCTGCATTCCACATCCATTCTAGACTCAGTCCCATTGCTTAAGTATTTATTTCAGTGTTACTTCTTTATTTTTAATTACCCCACTATAGCCCAAATGAAAGGTGGCTTTACCTTAGCATTTTGGTATGGAGGAGTGGTGCAGTTTTGAAACAAATACTGTGATTGCCTACACTTACCCCCTCTTGCTACATTTCTCATGTGTGGTTTTGGTTCATGTTAAATAGATTCTTCTGAGAGCAGAGGCTCTGATCTGCCTACATGTCCAGAAGATATAAAATCCTTAAGGGAGGTCTGAACCAGGGATCTGTCTGCTAGAGCACTTTACATCATGTATTGAGTGGGAATGCTTTGATCCAGGAAAACAGATTAGATTTCATCTGAATTTACAGCAGAACATCACATGGGGGAGAGGTAAGGGCCTGAGTATCAGGTGCCCTGACCAAATGATCTTCTTCTGTTGTGTTAGAAAAATTTCTTCTGTAGACAGAGTAAAAAGATGTGGGTTTTGAACCATAGGTTCTCAGTGTTGTGATAAAACTGTCACCATTATTTTCCTCATTCTCCTTTCTACCTCCAAATGATGGGGCATCACACTGCATTCTAGAGCTGCACTTGATGGAGGAAAATAAGGTGTGCCACAGAATAAAAAGGGAAGTATTGTCACAGGACAATAGTTTTCCATTCTTCCAGCTCTGCAGGCAAAGAACAGATACTAGCTGCCACTGTGAAACAAAATTGAATGACACACAAAATGCTAACACGCTTTCCTAGTGGGAGTGCTTGTAGTACTAGCAGGTAATTGCTCCTACTCCTGCTCTGGAAGGTCACTCTGGATTGAAACACAGATGCTCCCATCTTGTCCTTGCTGTAAGTACAGTTAGAGAGAGAAGAAAAGGCAGCCTGCTTTAATGGGAGCCTGCTGCTGCCGAGCCTGAGAAAGGAAATTCAGGATGATATCTTTCTGAGGGTTCTGCTACTATGAAAAGAAGATTAAAGGATAAATGGCTTATACTGTTACATTGACCCGAGCCTACAAAACAAAATGGCAGAATTTTTTTTTCCCTATGGCAGTTTTGATATGCTGGTTGTCAGTAGTGGGATAGCTTCCATCAGAGAGTTAAAGGAACAGATGGGAAAATATATTTTACTCTGCAGGGAGGAATTCTGTATTCCTGGGCAAGAAGTGTGAGAAACATAAAAATTGATATTCTAACAAATTGCTCCACAAATTCAGGTAAGTCATACTTTCCAGCATTTTCAAAAAAAAAACCTGCCTGAAATTAGGTCATTGCAGTATCGAAGCTTGCCTAACTATATGAAAGAAATGAAGAATGGCCAGAGCCCTGCACACACATGGAACATTTTTCTGATTGAGAATTTTGCTTGTGGGGAATCCTCACTATTAGGCAGAATTTGCTGCTTTCTGAAAAATAAGTGGCTGAGTGCTGCTGTCCTCTAAGGAAAGCCTTTTGAATCAGCTCTTTGGAAATTCTGTCATAAACATGCAGCAAATTTCCTATGCAGGAGAAACGTGAAGAAATACCAATTTCTAATCCAGCTCTGCCACCTAATAATAGTAGGGCACTACTCAGCCAGAGGGTGGAGGCACACCCAATTGCCCCAAATCACTGCTGATTTACTACACAGGTAAGGGGCATCATGCACAAATGACTTGTAAATGTTGGTGCTCAAAAGCACTTTTATGATGTGCATCACCTTCTTCTTGCCAGGATACAGGCATGAAATTTCTCTTTCTGCCTGCCTAGTTCTACTCTGCTGGAATCCACTTACAAATCCCTTGCAGAACCAAGATGGATTCTTTCTGCTAAGCCACAAACAAGGACTCTCGAGGTTTCATTCTTTGAGATCCAAGCATGCTTTTATTCCCTTCCCGAAGAACTGACTACATATGTTTGCTGTCTTCACTTCTCTCACCAGGAATATAAACATAGATTTAATCCTGCAAAGGCACACAAACTTTATTTTTTTCCCATTGTCACTGACCAAAATGCTAAGTGAGTTTGGTGAGACTTAAGTCTGAGACTTTGACTTAAGTCTTCAGGCAAAATTATTTTAGAGGGTAAGGACAACAAGGAATTAAATGCTCGTGCACTGTCAAAATACTGACAGCTATGAAAGGCTCCAGCCAGTGACTTGTTGGAGAGCAAGCAATGAGCAAAATTACTTCAATATGCAGGAGATATTTAGATGCCCTGAGGGAATACTAATTCAGAGAGATATTAATAGGGATTGCTACTTGTTTTATGATGTGGCCTGAAAGAAATCAACCAGCCCAGACCTGCTGCCTGTGCATGCACTAAGCCATAGTCACAATTCCAAAAGTAAGATGTTAGCCATTTATCTTGGTTTCATGCTGCCTCCTCCGACCTCTTCTGCCCCTCTTCTTTTCTTCCTCTAATTAAACAACTTTGTGACACCATCTGTCCCTCCCATTTCCACCTTGTAACTTTCTCTGCCATGCCTAAAAACTTACTGAGTTAATAACCTGCAGAAGTCGCCCCAGGTGCCTCCTTCTCCAGTCTGACAACCTGTCTGATAACCCACTCCCACCTGCCTTCTTTTTACTTGATTCTGTGGTAACTGCCCTCATTAAGGCCTAGGGAAGTTTCTTTCTAGAAAAATCTCCTGTCCTCTTTGCCACCCTGCACCCTTTTGCTTGGGTGTATCATTCCTAAGGAAGTTTTCCTCTGCTCTTTTTACCATTCCCTCCTTCACATCTTCCAGTTACTGAGGAGTTTCTTCTGGCCCACTTAACCTCCAGTTTGGAAAAGGAAATTGCACTTTGGCATGTCAGCCTGGAAATCCTGCTGACCCCTCATTTAATTTCAGCTGTCTGACATGCTCAGCCCTCTGCTCTTTTGCTTTGCAATGTTTCTTCTGCCACATTTTATGGAAGAGAGTCAAAAGATGGAAGGATAATCTGTGAGTCACTTGTGCAGTGACGGCTTGCAGATTTTCTTCTTTCTATCCTAATTCTTTTCTATCCTGCCAATCTTGTATTTTAGTTTCTTCTGAAAAGGACTGAGAATTCATTTAAAAAGAACATTGAATGCCTCTTATTGCGAAGTATTTTTAAATATTATCAATACTTACAGAAGAATTGCTCCACTTTCATCTGCAGAGTGTATCTAAAGGATTTTTCTTTTTGTCAGAAAACATAATCTTATCACAGAGATTTTAGAGCCCTATTCATGACAGCTCAGACAGGGAGAT
Source organism: Molothrus ater (assembly GCF_012460135.2). Lineage (NCBI taxonomy): Eukaryota > Metazoa > Chordata > Aves > Passeriformes > Icteridae > Molothrus > Molothrus ater. The sequence goes on from NC_050482.2 coordinate 67,737,355, forward strand.
TTTATACCCTTTGAGCTCTGCATCTCTGATTAGAAGCTGACTTTTTCCTTATGTGCTTGTGCTTTTTCTGTTTTGCCCCATGCCTCCCTCTCCCCCACCCCCTACCACATTGTTTAAACTTGGTTTGACCATGGAGATAGTGTAATCTGATGATTTAAGATACTGAAAAAATATTAGTTATTGGGGATATAGGATATCTTGGAGATGGTTGAGAGGGGAGGTATAATTCACTGCCCTGGACAATTTGGTTTTGAAATTGCTAAGTACTCTGGAAGACATCTGAAGTTTCTGGTTGTGGTATACACTTGCCTTGTCATGTGATTCTATCAGTGACTGTCTAAGCAGAGAAGAGAAACTCTCAAAAGAGAAATAAGAGAGAATATTATATTGTTTTATTTCAATATATTTGCTGATTGCATTGTTTTGACTGCATCTTTTGAGTTGATTTTTTTTTTGATCTGCCCATGAATTAGTTATTGCCATATGTTCTATAAGTAGAATTTGTGTCATTGTTCAACACTCGTCATTGGACTACGAGACTTAACAACATTTTCAGTTTCTCCTCTTTGACATTTTTAGGATAAATATGTTTTTGCAGTGGCTTGGTTTATTATGCAGTCAAAACTGCTGTCAGAGCTACCCAGGCAGCTCATCCCTGGTTTGTGACGTCTCAATAATTGAAAACTGTAATTTAAAATAGGGATAAGGTCACTAAATTAACATAGTTTGTAAAATAAAGTGGATTGGTTGCAGATAATCTCAGAATTTTATATGTAAAGGATCCTCTTTTTTAAAAGGTTAGAAAATGGGAAATACCTTAAAATATTATTTCAGATTTAAAAATTATTAGATGACTGATCAACTGACATTTTGCCATTCTTCCAGAGAATACTGCAGCTTTCACAGCTCTTAGAGCATAAATCTGAAAGGCTACACAAGCCTTCAAGATTTCTCTAAGAAAGAAAGCCATGAATAATAAAGGGCAGCCCCCTATTTTGATTTATTTCTGAAATGTAATATATTTAATGAAGTTTCACAATACCTATTGCAATTAGAGTGACTTACTTCTTCATTTGATTTTATTTTTTGTAGACTAGGAGTGTTAGCCACTATAATAAAAATGAAATGTGTAATTTCTGACTAAAGAAGCTTAGCATATTTATGTTGCTAGCAACATGTGTTTGCGTGGAAAAACTTGTCGAAAGCTGACCCCATACTGGGAAAATTGCTAATCTCCAAACAGAATCCTAAACAACTTAATACAAATATTTTACTGAATTTATTTATGAGGTCATCTTGCACATTCTGAGACAGTATTTCATTGCATATTGGCAATGTGAATGGCTTGTGCCTCCAAAATGTTTTGTTTCCCAAGGAATCTTCTCATCCCTACACCATGCCATGGTTGCCTCATTTAATGTTTTCTCAAATGACCATGTCAAGTTCAGCCTTTCTTTTTTGGGTTTCTTTGTTGAATTGTAAAAATCTTTTTCAGCCTTCCAGCACTGAGTGAAATCCTGGCTTTGATTGAAATTGGTGGCAGATATACAGAGTTCAACAGAGTCATGGCTTCCTCACCTGAATGTATTAATTTTATATTCATTAACAATTCTAAAACCAATAATGATCTCTTATGTCTCAAAGGTGTGATGGCTCAATTTATCATCTTTAAATATCTGAACAGTTTTGGATTAAATAGATGTGAAGTATTATTCTTAATACTTAAGTGCATATCTTGAAAATATGTCCCAATTTCTTTGCATTTACCTAAAGGAGTGCGATAATAAAGTCTTACAGCCATGGTGAACCTTCACTTATCCCATTTTCCCAAGGCATCCTCCTGGAGAATCTGGCTGCTGATGTCTCCTTAATGGGTGAAAAACTGGCTGTATGGCTTGCCCAATTCTACTTTCTTTCCTTTCTGTATTCCCTTGTTTTCATATTTTGTGAAGTGATTCTTTATAAAGAAACATTATTCTGTGGTGTGTCATGAAGTGCCTTGACTACTGAATCTGAATCCAGGTGAGAACTTAATGTGCTGTTATAATATAATTAGCAACAGCACATTTTACCCAATGTTTGTTTAGTTCTATACTAGCATTTAACACTTGCTACATCATTGACGTGGTATTTCTATGAAATTAGCTAAAAGATATTACAGATATTTTTAGAAATGGGAAACACTCGTGGTTATAAAATAATGCTCCACTGGCCTGGTGGTCTGCAGATGGACATGGAGCTAAGCAGGTTTACCACACTGGGGTTTGCAGTGGCTTTAGGGCTGGTCCCCTTTCTTGTTAGAACATTAAGGCTGGCTGTAGATCTCACACTTTAATTGTCTTTGAGCAGAGCTGTTTACATGAAGTCCCAAAATGGAATTGTTTTCATGTGCTTCTCCTTTGTTGCATATTAAGATTTAATTAGCAAAAAAGATCCTATTACTTCAACACTAAAAGTGAGACTAGCTAAGGGACCTCCTAAATATAAAATTAAATGCACAGTCAACCTTTAAGCTGGTTATAATGCTGGTACCTAAATATTGTTCTAGCTCCTATCGTAAACTCTGATTTGATTGATTTTGAAATGTTTTTACCCAGAATGTCTGGCACAACTTGTTTTTGTGAGTAAGCTGAAGTCAAAATATCTGAACTAAAGAGACAACTGCTCCCAACAAGCTTTATTTGGGGTTTTCTTTGGTTCAAGTGTCCTTTCTTCAGAATGGGAGCTGAGCTGGAATCCAAGTTGAACTTAAACCAAGAAAAACAATTCTCTAAGCGTACTTTAATCACCCATAAATATTCTCATGGCTCTGAGGACTGTCTTTCAGAGGAATCTGTTTCTGAAGGAATAGAAGGCTTTTCCCCAATGGTACTAGAAATTGTGGGTGCAGAACTAAAAGGTAGATGTAGCACAGACATATACAGGAAAATACAGTATTTTAGTCACTTTTTGTTTTGGGGAGAGAGGCATGAAGCCATAATTAGATGAAAGTTTTCCCAGTGGGATACATAAGGAAGGGCAAATGACAGGGCTCTTGGTATCTGTAGCTTTAAGGATCTCTTGACTATTTATTACAACTATTGCCACAACAGGGAAAAGGCTTTTGGTAATGTTGACTCTTGACTATTTTTTCCACTTAGCTTTGGTTGCTAAGTCCTGTTTCTATACATGACATCTTTCTGGATGGTTTTGTTTTATGGTGTCTCAGCAGCAATATTTCATCATGGACACTTGTTATGGTACTTATCTATTAATATAGCAATGGGCATCTCACACATCCCTGTTTTAAATTTGGTTCTCAAATCATGCTTTGAGAACACATACTAAGGTTGCTGGGATGTTATAAGGCATACATCTGAACTATTCTGACAACAAATAAAATATATTTGATCCAGCTTACAGTAAAATTTGAGATATGTAACTAAAATTTTGATTATGCTTGCTCTTGCAGCTTCCAATTCAGAAACTCTCTTTGTTAGAGAGAATCACACAAGTGATTTGTTTTTATGGTTTAGGAACAGGATATCTCTTGAGAGGATTAGGTTTTGCAACAGTTTCAAGCAGTTTGCAAATGAAAGAGGATTTCTTTGGTCTGTGTTTTTATTTATTGCAACATTTTCTAGAAACATTGCTTGAAATAAAACTTGTCTTTTGGAAAACTTAAATTTTCCTTCAAAAAACTGTTACCAGTGTTTTGTTTTCTTTAGAAGAGAAAGAAAAATATTTAATTTTGAGTCTGGTTAATCTGAAACAAAATTTTTCGTTGTGTTGAACCATACAGGAACATCTTCCTTTTGCTGTTGATTTCCTGAGCTGATTTAATGCCTCACAAGAGAAATAGTTGAAGTATCTGCAGCCTCTCTGCTCTGTAGGGATTAGCCTTGGTCTACAACACACTCACAGCCTGTTCTCTGGTTGTACACTGTGCATCCATCATGGGAGATCTGATCTCTGGAATGTGGCATGAAACACCACAAACACATCTAAGAAGCAATATCTCAGGTTGCAAGAGTTCCCTCTAATATCATATTAAAGAGTTTTATTTTCAATGGTTAGTGGCAAACATAAATAGTGCAACAATTCTGAACATTTTTTACCATCTTCAAACAATTGCTGGAAATATTTAATAATTAAAATCATGATCTTCAGCATGTTTTAGGTACAACAGTGCTGGACAGGTGGTTCTTGTTTGTCATTCTGAGTGGACAGGTATAGAAAAAAAATGCAAGAGGAATTGAAATCTGGCAACATGGAATAGAATACTTATTAGAAGACTATAAATATAATTCAAATTCCTTTGACCACCATGCCTTGGCAGGTAGTCTGCAATTTCTGAAGCACACAATTGCTGTCACTGTATTGATTTTTGTGGTTGGTTCACTGACTAGATGCTCATGGGACTTTTCTCTTTCCTCAGATATTTGCCAATAATATTTTCATAGTGTATTAATTAGATTCTCTCATTTGTTTGAGTCTTTACCTGTGTTGCTGGGACAGCTCTAAAGCTTTTTCACTAGGCAACAAAAAGAAAATTGATGGAAACTCCTCATTTGCTCTCTACAGCTCCCTGAAAGGAGGCTGTAGCCAGGTGAGGGTCAAGCTCTTATCCCAGGCAACAGCACCAGGACAGGAGGACAGAACCTCAAGCTGCGCCAGGGGAAGCTCAGGCTGGACATCAGGAGGAAAAACTTCATGGGAAAGGCTCGTTAAGTCTTGGAATGGACTTTCCAGGGAGGCAGTGTAGCCACCATCCCTGGAGGTGTTCAAGGAACAGCTGGATGTGGCACTCAGTGCCAAGGTCTTGTTGACAAAGCGGTACTTGAAGATTGGACTCGATTTCCAAGGTCTTTTCCAACATAAATGATTCTGTGATTCTGTAATTCCCTGAGAATACATTCTCCTCTGCATTTTGAGGTCTGTTTATTAGTTCTGGCCTGAAATGAAAAATGCTGACCCAACACTGGAAATGCATTCAAGATTTGCTTGGGGTTAAACCCACTTGATATTCAAGGGGAGAATGTTGAGCCTGCCATGATGCACTTTCCTGCTGTGTGCATCCATAGCTAGGGGAAAGCTCACTGTCCCTGACTCAAGTAACGTTCATGTCTCAATTAAATCCATGTTTCTGCCTGCTGTTGTCATGCTGCAGCACCACTGTGCTACTCATAAAAGATGTCCTGTGGTCCTTTTCAAACAGGCCAGGCTCACCTGCTGCAGGGACAGATGGGATTAGTCAGCAGCCTTATTTGGGCACAAGGAGACAGATTAGAGGAGAATATGTGACAGCTGCCAGCTGATCCCAACACTAGCTAGTCCAGGTCCAGACACGCATAACCTTCATGTTTAAACAGCAAAGGCTGCAAGTAGGATGGCTCCCTCCCTAAAGCAGACAAACCATTTAAAATTACTTTTGCACACTACAGTATTCCTGAGTTCTATATTTGTGTACATAGTTATGCATCTGTCAAGTTTCCATATCTTTCTTTGGTCTTGTACACATTTCACTGCTGCTTTAAATTTGTGCTGTGTTAGCTGTCCTGCTTCCTGCCAGCACAAAGTGTGTCCTGTGCACTTGTTTTAACACAGCTCTAGTGCCATGTGATTCTTTGCATAGAATTCTAATTTTCCGGTTTTCTTGTGTGAGCTCTTCTTGAACACTTTCCACTATCATGGTGACCTGATTCCACCCTCAGTGAACTAGATTCCTTTGTAAAACTAGAATTTGGGGCCCAGGACCGTATTCTTTTCCAAACAGGTTATCTGGAAAGGAATAACTTTTTCTGCCTCCATAATACCTTAAGAAAAGCAGAACAAACAAACAAAGAACCTCTTCAATCCACAGACAAGAAATTCTTTAGTGCTTGTATATGTTATGCAAAGATCAGATTTAATTTAGATATTTGGAATGAGAACATCATCTTTCAAAATAGTTTAGAAACAATGTCTACTTCGGTATCACAGCTCTCTAAATGTTCGGATTGACCAGGAACACCCTAGAGTGGATGCTTTTACTTTGAGCAAAAGAGGTTGAATTATTAGCCCTCCTCCTGAGAGGGACAATTGACAGGTCTGTTAAACCAAGCAAAGCAGGCAGAAAGAGGGAGATTTTTCAAGTTGCCTAAAAGATCTGGAGTCCCAGAATGGGTGGCTTTGAAAAACCCATCTTAAAAGGTGTCAAAATAAAAAAGAAGAAGGGAAAGGAAAAATAATTGTGTGAGCATCTCAGTAATCTAGTTCTTCAGGCTTCACCTTTACATTCCTGACATTCTTAACATATTTTCTGTCAGACCAGCTCTGCAGCAGGACAGTTGGCACAGGAGGTGAAGGAGAATCCCCCAGTGGAGCTTCTTCTGGCTCAGCCTTTCCCCCTCCTGTTTCCTAGCTGGGACATGAGCTGTTGCATTGCAGAAGCTCCCTCAATGTTCCATTATTAATTTGTGTGCAGAGTTCTAATTACAATTTACCCAAATGTTTTTCCATTTTCCATCTATCATGTTCTGAGTCTATAAAAGAGTGGGTGAGAAGACTTGTCAGTAAGTCACACCTCTTCCATTTTTTAAGCTGTATTTTTAGTTGACTGACTCAGATGGACTTTTGCTGTCAGAATATCAAAAAAGCCTTACCCAGCATGTGTGTCTCCTTCCATGATCAGTCATTTGGAATTTGGGATTTGAGTTCACGAAGGGATGTATTTATATCCTCAATTTACTGATTTTATTTCAGCTTAGACATTGTTTCAGCCTCCTGAAGGTTGAGGGTAGATTCCTGAGGGTATGAATGTGACTCACTGAATTCTTACCACTTGTTTCTTCCAGTAGTTCCAGTAGTGAGCATCTGCATTTTGTTGCCTGATTGCTGTTGAGCCATAACCTGAAATTTAGTACTAATTATATTGCATGTACTGATGAGTCTGTGGTCTCTGCAATGGCAGTGAACTTTTTTATCTAGGAAGGTAAAAGAACTTGGAGTTGCAATAGGATCTGGATCAGATCCATTGCTGCTTGTTTGATTTCTCTCATGATTCCTCCATATCTAGCACTTTAAACTTGCTAAACTTCTACTTGCTTTTCATTTTTTCATTAGTATTGTGTTCTTAATGATGATATGTTATGGAAAAACATCTGTAAATTGTTTTTTTCTAGTAATAATATTTTTTATTATCTATTTCTTCCCTGCTTGCATATACCCACAGTCACTGTGCATTTTTACACCCACCTGCATACAGCAATTGCACCTGCATAAGCACACACAATTCTTTTTGTGGAAGATGGAACTGCCAGAAATTCTTCCTTATCCTTTTTATGTCAGTCATTCCACAGAGCAGTGTACCATCTTTTCCCAAGATGTATTCTAAAAAGCTGCTTCGAGTTCAAAGCCCAGCCTTGAACACCCTGGAGCTGCAAAAACTCTTTCTGATCTGAAAATTTGCAGTTTTATGTGGTCATCAGCACAGAGGCTCAGGGTGAGTCTGTGGTGTGAGGAATTGCTGCTTCCCAAAGTGTATGTCAGTCTTAATTTCAGTCACTTCCATTATGGTCAGAGTGCTTAGAAGGTAAACATCCCCAACAGGAAACAATTCATTCCTCATTGATCTTTCCTGGCAGCTCGCTTCCTCCCTCCACTGGAGTGGAGTAGTGCACCTTTGGGCTTTCCTGCCACACAGCTGGCTATTTCAAACCAGCATTGACTTTGCTGAGGCTTTATGGAGCCTCTCCACCGTGGGGAGTCAAGGCCTGAGTGTTTCATGTCTCCTCAGTGGTTGTCACAAAGAGGAACAAAACACTTCTTGAGAGATTGCAGGGACAGCCCTGACCCAGCTGTCCCAGAGAAGGCAACAGGAGCTGTGCAATATCACTGCACCAGCTTTGTTCCTTTGATCTAATCTTTTCAAGGCCTCTTATGGGAGCCAGTGAAATTCCCCCTTTCCTCTTGTTCTGTCTGTGCTGTCAAAGCTGTAGTGAATTTCTGCCCAGCTCTGTACTCTCTCCTCTATGCTTTTTCTTGCATTCACATGTGCTAAGAAATGCCTGTTACTAAAGCCTTTGAGGTTACCTTTGTTTCTTCAAGCACATCGCCAGCTTTGATGTCCAGGAAAATATGAAAGTGCAAGTCCACTTGCTGCCTTCTGTGGCACAGTATGGAAAGTAGCAAAAGAACTGAAAATCAGGGTAAAGAAACCTGTCTTCAGTTCTCTGCTTCTAGGAATCACAGAAGATCTCTGGAGTGACCTTGAGAGGGGTGTTACCTGCAGAACCTGACTCATTGCTGAGCTGAAAAGGGCACAGGTGTTGATTTGGCCAGCACAGGCTGCTCTCCTAAGAGCAAAGCACCTCTAAGAGGGTGCACCTGTGCAGGACAGGGAATCCAGAGTGTTGTGGTGGGGGGTCAGAGGGCTGCCCAGGTGTTCTTCATTGCCCCCATTAGGGCTGTGAAGGAGCCCCTCCCTGCTGGGGCAGAGTGGGACATAAAGAGGGGCTCCCTTGAGGAGGAAGCATCTCCTCAAGGCTGAATTTACTTTCCTTCAGACTGGTACCTGCTGAGGAAAAGCTCCTGATCCCTCTGCACAAGCAGCCATGTGAGTACAACACCTGACTAGCCTGGATTTCTTTTATTAAGAGTGCTGATGCCTGTTAGCCATGGTTGCATCCATATGTGTGTGGTTTATGGAGAGCCTGTGTTTTTTTCCTAGGTAGTGTTCCCTTTCTGAGTGTTCCTTTGCACAATGAATGTTGAGAGCACAGCTGCTTGTGCATGCAGTGAATGGTTGGGGGAGAGGGCACTGCACATACTGCTAAACACACAGCTTGATTTGCTGCTATCTAGTGGCTCTTGCAGCCTGTGTTGAGTAATCTTTAGTGTGCTTGGTTGGGAGAGCTGTGACTATCAAAAGGTAGCACTAATAAGTGCATCTGACCTGCAAATTGTACAATAAACTGCAGGGCAGTGTATGTAGTACAGACATTTTTAATTAAATTCTGTTCAAAAACTATGTAATTTGTTAAAATGACAGGATGCCAAATTGTCAACTTGCTAGTCTAGCTAAAAGGGTTTCCATCTAACAGAGTGGACTGGTTTGAAAAACATGATTTATTAAAATTCAGCAGCTTTGAATAATTATGTACTAGATGTGTCTGCCCTGTAGAGCATCACCACAATGGATGGAGTTGTGCCTGGCAGAGAGAAGCTGCCTGGGCAATAAAGAGGCTGTGAGATGAGTACAGTTTGTGCATTAGGTGTGCCGAGGGCAAGCAGGGGATACGCAGTGGTTTGGCTGCAGGATCATCATTATGTGGGTCTCTGCTGGTATACAAAAGTCTTGTCAGCCTGTAGGTTTTGTGATTTGTCACAGAAAACAGGGACTTTAGGCCATTTGAGATCACAGCTACCTGATGTTTCTTGTTAAGTCACTGATATGGTGAAATCTGTGTACATCTAACATAATGAGATGCAGGTGTCCTAGTTGTAGATGCAGCTTAATTATGGTGTGAAACTGCAGGTTGAGTCCATTACCAAATATTTTAAGTTTGCTCATTGAGCTCTATGCAAAATGCTATTAAAACTGTTTTACAAAGAAGGCATTCAACACCATGTCGGAGTTAAATTAACCCATTAATAACTGTGAAACTCTTTCTGTCTTGCTTTTCCAAAATCAGGGCCATTCATAGGTTCCATGTTAAAAGCTGTATTCAGAACTCTAAACATTTGGATGCATTTTATCCTTACTTGATGAAGAATAATATTGATAATCTCAAGAGGAATGGGCTCTGGATACCAATAACTCAGAAGTAAAAGAGGAAACTGTCCTGTTGTATTTTGATAACAACTTTTGCTGACAATGTTTTGAGTAAAGAATATTCTCAGATTTGGCTGATTCTACTGTTCATCTGACTGAAAGGAAAGCAAACTAGCAGAGGTGAACAGGAAGGCCTTGCTTGTAGAAGACAAATGCTTTTGATGTCCTTGATTTCTGACTGGCACCACAAATGCTGGGCCTTTTTTCTTCAACAGTACAAACACCAGCCTGTTTTCAGGGCTTTGGTCTGGAAGTGCTGTTCAAACAGCTTCAGGCTATGAAGAACATCTTAAAGGTGTCAGCCCACTTGGCATAAGAAAGGTAGAGCCGTCACAGCTCTGCCAATAATGAAATTTGGAACAAACCAGGGGCAATATATGTTGAATTTGCCTTGGTATTTCTTGAATCCATTGATTTCCTACTTCTGACAAGTAGGAGCGGTTATATTTTTCCATTAAAAATATCTGTTGCTATCCTTAAAATTAAAAAAACCCCAAAACTGGGAATGCTTAGGGTAATGAAGCTGTTTCAATTTGCTACCTGCAGCATTTTCACTAATGTACACCTTGATTGCATAATATTATTGGGTCTCACTCCTTGTGTTTGCAAACTAAGTCAGATTCTCATATGAGCTATGATCCTTGCATGAACTATTCATGGCTATAGGTGGTTCCTTTGCTCTCCAAGGTGTTGGAGACTTGTTACCATCTCCCAGAAGGCCCCAGAAGGGAACGTTTAGGTGCTCAACACCTGGGGAGTGCAGAAGAGGTTGCCAGGTGTTTTTCTAGAACAGTGCAGCCACATTAGAATGTGCTGCAATCTTAAAGAAATGCTGAACAAAAAATAACGTTCAGGATGTTGGGACTATGGAGAGGCTGAATATTGCAGGGCTTTTGTTTTCTTTGAAGATAATGAGTAAATAAAAGCAAAACTGTGGTTCAATTATCATTTGTGGGCCTTGCCAGGGAGGTACACTTGCATTTTTCTTGCCTTTAATTATGTATTTCTGGCACACCTCTTGTGCAGTTCTGTGGTGAGGCAGATCAGGGTGAAAGATAAACTTGCAGGAGAGCCATAGCTGGTTTGCAGTGGAGCTGAGGTAGATGGGAATTGTCCAGGGATGAGGAGCTGAGTGGGCAGACTGCTCCTTTGGACCCCAGCATGTGCTTAAAAATTGGCATTGAGCCTCATGAACATAGCTGGAAAACTACAGCATTCAACCTATTTATGGTCATGAGTTGTGCTTCTTTGCAAGGTTTGGGATGTCAACCTCTCCAACTCTGGGAAACGCATTCCTCTCTTCTAAATCACTCTTTTGGCTGGATAGGATCAGCTTCACATGCTGTCTTTCAGTGTTGCTGCAAATACTCTCTTCTCCCTGAACTAAGGTGGGAAAGGCTTCAGCAATGGGTGAAATATAGATTTTTTTTTTTAATTTCTTTATCTCTTCCTTGCTTCTTATGCCAATGATTCAAAGATATTCAGGAGCAGTTGAATCTAAAGCAGTGTGGGAAGCCAGAGTGCTCTTAAAAGATGCAAGAAACCTTAGCAATTAGATTTTTGTTTATCTGCCCAGCAGAAAAATGGTGGTTTCCCTGCCACTTAGCAAAAATTCAGCAGAAGAGTGCTGCACTGAGGTCTTCTAAAAGCAAAGGAGTCTTAAGTAATAAAAATATGCCCAAGGGCATTTACTATTACCGTAAGAAATATTATGAAAAATAATCGGCACTATAAATGACATCTGGGAAATGAATTATCAAAGTACTTTGTGCAATGTACATTGTGCTTGCTTTTGTATTAGTGCCATTTATTACTTAATAGACAAGAAAATTCAGGTATTTTCCCAATTTCATGATGAAAGAGCTGAGAAATGGTGACTTAATGTATAAATTTAGTATCTGAAGGCTATAGTTTGGTCACACAGACAAAGAAGTTCAGTGACTTCTGTGAAGTTGTACTTAGTTTCCAGCTAATGTTGAAAACATGATAAAAATGGGCAAAAATATGAAGGTTTTGTGCAATGTAAATAATAACTAGATGAAAAAGCAAAAACCAAATGTTTTGGACCTGAAAAAGTTTTAGAATTTAAAATATTGCATTGTATGTATTGAAGACATTTTTTTAGACTAAATGCTTTTTTTTTAAATATAATGACAAGCTGAAACATTCTGAATGCAATTATTTTGACATGATTTTTAAAAAATTCTTTCTGTCATCTAGGTTTGGGGTGGGTTGTTGTTTTAATCCAATTATTCATGGAGTATTTTGCCACAAACTGGCTCTACCTTGATCTTCTGTCATCTCTTCCTCATCTCATAAAAACCAGAGTTAGTTTTCCCACTTGTGGTACAGAGCTCACATGAAAATGTACCTTAGTCTTGGCCTTGTAGCTGAATAAATGTGAACCGTTCATCTCTTGATGGGAAGATGAACATAATGAGATGACACCTAAAAATAGGTGATTTGGACCTTGTTTTCATGTTTCATGCATTCCTCAGGAAGCCAGTTCCTGTGTTCAATAATGTGTTACAATTGGATGATTAGAAAAAATCTGGTGCCTTGGAAGAAAGTATATAATATCACTGAAATTTGGTAGGAGTATTAAATCCCCTTTCACTTTAAGGAATGATGGGCATGTGAAATAGAGCAGAAATTTGAAAGTAGAATAGCTGGTCACTGGTATCATGCAGCCATACACAAACTGGTGTTATCAGATGCAGTTTTGATGAAAACATTGGAGAATTTTTAAATTAAAGAAATGCTATCATTTCAGAGGAAAGCAACAATCCTATGCTAGCAAATATAACTGTACTGTGGAAGTCTGCTGTTCCAGAATATTGGGTTTGGTTCTTCTAAGTGAGTTTTAGAGTGTTTTTCTGTCTTTTTTTAGAAATACTGATATCAGCTATTTAGATAACTGGAGAACTTGTTAGCACCACCTATTGGATGAGAAATTTTCCTTAAATCTAAATAGCTCCTGTTAATCTCTGTACAAAAAAAAGCACAGTGTATCCATTTGAAGCTGAAATATCTCCAAGCAGTCAGCTTTCAAAAGGGCATTTTGTTTTGTCAGTTTTCAATAAATACAGTAATTTAATAATTAGTTGCGGGAACGGAGAAATCTGAGTGTTTTGTTGCTGCAGCATGAGAGCTTTTGTATGCTGGGAGTGCACCTAAAGCTGCTGGTTGTTTGGAGGCTGAGCACACTAATACTACAGCTGTCACTCTGGGGACAGGAGGAAGTGCTGGGAGCTCCAGGCATCCATTATTTTTTATCAAAAATTGCTTTTTGTTCAACCATTTGTACTCATCTTCTCAATAAATAAAAGGTGTTCAAGGAGGGGTGGAACAAACAAGACCACCCTCCTGCCTGAGCTGTTTTCTTTGACAAACCCTTACACTGAGCTAAAGCTTCAGCTCTGCAGTAACTATGTTTAAAATAGAGCTATGCTTTTCGCTGCTTTTTAAAAATAGATTATTTATCCTTCCATATACACGAACACAACTGACTCGACAGGCAGAGAGAATAGTTACTTAATTCCACTCCTACTCTCTTGTTTCTTCCCTATTAACATTATCTCCTTGGTAACACATCCCATGAATTGTGTCTATGATATGCCAGCTACTGCAGCTTTAGTGTCTTGCTACTTAAATCTATTTGGATTTTCTCTCTGAGGTCCCACCCAAAATGCTGGAAATTTTTAAAATTATCTCTCCTGAGTGTGTTAAAGGGTATTTTTTGTGTCCATTGACCCCAGGTGTAACATGACCCCTTCCACTGAAATGAATGACAGGAGCTTTATTGAGCCTGGATTTCTCAGGTTTTCTTTCTTACAATCCTGTTGATCCTATTGCAATATCTACAACTGCTCAGATGTATATCTTTAGTTCAGTAAGTAATATCTCACCCAAATATGTGTTTGTGTATAAACTTAAAAGGATAGACTGTCATCTCTTTTCCCCTGCATTGCTTTTGCACAAGAGCCCTCAGCCTTTCGTTTTAAATATTTGATAATGCGTAATCAGAATCCATCTGAGCCTAAAGCATTACCACTTTTAATATCAATTATATTCTCCTTTGAAGGGGGCTGATCAGACATGTTGATATATAATTTTTTGAGAATTAGATAGTGTACTTTATTTCTCAAATGTGTACATTCTGCATAGGGTTCCTCACAGATGCTTAAAAACTGCTTAACTATTTGTGATGGGATAATATTGATCTCTGCAAATCTCTATGTTGACTTTGACCCAAGGCTACTTGAAAGTTACATCCAGGTCATTAAAATTCTCCATTGGCAATGAGCTCCCCTTTCTATGAAAAATTCCAGCTTCATTGATTCAGAATTTCTAGCATAGGGAACACTATGTTGGCTAGTTAGAAATTGACTCAACTCTGCTGCAAATCTGTGTCTTCCTTCCTTTTATAGTAATGAACAAGGGCTGAGAACTGAAAACACTTTAGTATGGGCTCTGTGAAGCAGGAGCTCACCTCCTTGGGTGTGCCCTGTCCAGCTCTGCAAAGCAGAGGTCTCTGGAGCAGTTTTGGACACCTTTATACAATACAGTTCAAATGAGCTCCCAAAAATCACTGGTTGCTGGCAGCAGCCCTGTCTTTGTTTTATAATAGAAAAATGAGATAATAATGGAAGTCATCTGTATAAAATACATAAATATGAATAGTCACCAAGTGAAACTCTATCCAGGGCAGATTGCAGAAATGCCAAGTGCCCGCAATCCACAGCAGTGAGCTGGAGGCACCGCAGAGGGCAACTGCTGTAATTTAATGCGGAGATAATCCCGGTGAGATAACGGGGTAATGGCCGTGTTAGGAGAAAGGGCTTGGCGTGAGTAACCTGCTAATAGCACTTGTATGTCTCAGGTGCTAAAAGCAGCTTAACAACCCGCAGCTGAGCGTGTGTGCCCCTTCCTGTGGGCACATCCTGTGTGTCCTGGTGACAGCCAAGGCACCACAAACACTAACGAAGAGTCAAACGCCTTCTTGGGCATCAAGAGGGCTAGATCATGTGGAGCTGCTCCATTTGTCTTACCTGATTTATTCACTGGTGAGGAAACAGACACTTGTCTGTGTGTGAAGCATCCAGAAAGTAGCAATAGTTTCTTGGCAAATAGCTGAAGAAATCACTCCAGCGTTAAAAGGCTGGGAGTAGTGTTGTCAGAAGTAAGGATGTGCTTAAAAATATGATTTTGAAGGCCTATGCATTTATTTGCTTTGTCATTGTGAACACTTTGCATGCCAGGTGGCGATAAGGTCCCTTATTCCAGTAACTTGTACACCTGTGAACACTTTTTGTGAAGTAATCCTTATTTGCGTAGTAAAAGAGGGGTTTGCTTTTGAGTTAGTAAAGATATCCTCAAGATATGAGTGCTTTGGTTTGTAAGTCTGATATCCAACTGTCTTTGTTTTGAGACTGCCAAGGTGGTCTCTGTGCTTGGGAACCAGAGAAAGTGGGAAGAGAAGGATGGACAGAGAGGAGAAACGATTTTTATCTTTTTTAATAATTAGCTTAACGAAGATTAATAAAACATCCTGGGCACAGGTGTTTAAGAAACCCATGAACCTGCACCCCTAAATAGCTAGGGAGGCCAATACTTTTGTTGGGAAGAGGAATGTCAGATTCTTTTATTCTGAGTGTTTTTGAGATGTATAAACCAGGCTCATGCAACTTGGCCACTTTGAACTTCGAGGAAGGAGCATTTGTCAAGTAGGGTGCCCAAAAATGTGTCAGTGCTTCTCAGGATTGACTCGTGAATGACCCTGTGATCTCACAAGCAGGAAAGGAAGTGGAATGGAAGGAGAAAAAAAATGTTGAAAATTCAACACAACTTGAACTTTATCTGCAAATTTTCTGAACTCGCTTATTTGCTGTTGGTTGAGGTGTCTAAATTCCTAATGGCAATTACTCACAACGAGGAGGAAGGGGGAGAAGGGGAAATTACCCCCCACGCCCGGTGCTCTCAGCACTGGGAGCTGCACTATTGACAAGGAGCATTTACCAGCTGTGTTTAAAGGCTGCTCCCTTCACCAGCCAGCTTGGCTGTGCTCTAAATGAGATACAGTAATCGTTCACACCAGCTCGACCTGACAAACGCAAAGCCTTTGACGGAAACGCTGTTCTAGGGCTGCACATTGGTGGCAGGGTTTCCTTATGACGCCATCCCCTCTTTGGAAAGCAGGAGGGCTGCCCAGACCAGCCCGGGCTCCAGGCTGAGCTGCCTCTCCCTGCCAGGGCAGGAAGGTGGGAGCAGAGCAAGCCCCCAGGAGCTGGGGTTTGGCTGAAGGGAGCACTGATGTAATGTGCTACTTCAGTCCACCTTCTGGGAACGAGGGGAAGCTGACCCCACAGCTCTGTAGGAGCCCTTGGTGTGTTTTCTCTCATTTTTTTGCTTTCTTCCTAAGTATAAATTACCCTCAAAATGCAAGAGACCCTTTTGATAGAAGATAAAATTTTGGCTTTTATGATTAGCTGCTAGGGAAACTACAAATGTGGCTTTCTAACTCCACTTGTGCAAAAGGTTTGCTGAGCTGTGATATTTTCCAAAGTTCCCAGACTCTTTAGTGCTAGGCTTAATTTAAACCTCAGCGTTACCATTCCAGGTGAGCTGCTGGGTGTTATCACCAGGACCACAAGTTTGACCTGTTATAATTTTGTCAGTGTTCAGTGGGAAATGTCCTGTGGACTTGAGTGTCAAAACCATTCTATCCATACCTGCAGGATTTAACCTGTGAGCACATCTAAATTTGGCAAGCTCTGTGTGTGTTATGCATGTGCATTTCGCATATGTTTTTATTTTAGTCTGGAGCTGCTTGGACAAGTGGAAAAAGCAGAAGCCTGAGAGAGCTTACAGGGGTGCCACAAGATTATAGTTTGCTTGAGAGGCAAGTGAAAGGGCTCATCCAGGTGTCAAGGAGGATTTGGAGAGCATTAAGAGGAATGAAGAAACTGGGTCAGACAATCTGCAGCCCAGGCAACAAGGACAAGATATTTTGCTGCCTTCCAGCTTCAGGAACTATTCTGAAGGCAGTGCTTTTTGGATCAGGGGTTTAATCTGGGCAATATAGTTATTGTTTTTCCTCAGGGGTCCCACCAACATGAATACACAAACCTGTTTCCCTGACAGAAATTGCAAGAAAATGCTTGACAAAGGCTGACAATGGAAGCTTCAGAGGAACCTGCTGACAAAACTACTTAAGGGACAATTTGGGTCAAGTACAAAATTGCATTTGAAAAAGGTCTATAAAAGAAGAAATAGTGCAAGTTAACATAAGCCAGAATATGTACGGTTTTCTTTTTTGGTTTTAAGAAATTCTTAGCCATGCACAGTAAAGCATTCCTTACTCCTGTGGTGCCCAATTCTCTGTTTGAGGGAATTCCCCTGTTACATGGCTGTGGCTGAACAGAATAAATTGCCCAAGGTGACATCCTTAATGGAGTAAGGATAACTGCTTTTTATAAATATTTTTAATACAAGCAGAAATTGCCCTTTGGTTTACAAATTGTCCCCAGGTTGCTATCAGCATATGTAAAATAAATGTCCAAAACATTCAGAAATTGTAATGAAAGATTAAGGTATGCCATGGAGGGCAGTGCAGGCTGGCAGTCAGTCCTCTTCAGCAGAATAAGAAAATGCATAAGAAAGTTATACCAAATTTTTCACTAGGGATAGCAAAATAAAATATTACACTGTTCACCTCTCTGTGCATTGACTACAGATGTGTCAGTGACAGGTTTCTTCGGTGCAAGTTAATATTGAATTAATGTCTCTTTGGAGCTCCTGAGTTGCTAGAGACCGAACAGAACACAGGATCAATTTCTGGCTGTCAGCAATACCTCTGAGCAGTTCACAAGGATAGAAATCCTGTACACACATGCATGTATCTGCCAATCATATTCTAATTCAGGAAAGTGATTTTTCTCTGCTTCATTTTATGGGAAGTTACAGCTCTATTCAGTTCTAGTCCTACAATGCTCTGCAGCACTTTTCCTGGTGGTGGTGTGTGGGTCAGAACCTCTACTCTGAGTCCATGCCCTTGCTGGGAAGGTTCCCATGTGTGTAACCCTGCAGTTCCCCTCTGCCCAGGCTCTGTACAATGCAGCTGGTTCTGCTCCATTTCCCAAATTTGCAACCTTTCTAATGCCACTGCTCATAATATGCTTCTTAAATGAAGGCTTTTATTAAAAAGATTGAAGTACAATGTAAGAGGAAGATGTTTTTAAATAATTTAAAGTGTACACATTGAACTTTCCAATGTTCTTAAAGTTTCTTTTCCCAAAGGAAGGGCATGTTCCTCAAGAATTCTCATGAAATGTCTGGGGACATCAGACTGTTCCATGTAATGTGTGCTGGAAAATGCTATATTATTATCTTGCTATCTTACAGCAGCTCTTGTTGGTTCTCTCTATTTCTCTTGGTAGCTGAGCAGGAGGTAGGTTAGCTCCACTCAGGGTTAAACCATGACCAGGGATTTTGCATTATCAGGTATTGTTTGAAAGAAAGCTTTCCACTTCTTTCTTACCTGTATGCAGCTCAGTCTGCCTGGAACCAACTCCTCATTTACCTACGGTCAGTCCCTTTATCATGGTCACTTTTGCACCTCAGAGGGGACAGACTTCAAGGAAGAAGGCAAGGATTTCTGGAAGTATGTTTTGTTCAGTAATTTAAAAACTTCTGGAGCAAGAGCTGCTGTTTACCCTGCAGCAAGTGTTACTAACATAAGCTATTAGAAAATTTTCTTTTCTTTCATAACTTTTCCTTCTGGGCATTACATCACATCAATTTGTAACCAATGCAATTACTGTTTTCTAGGGGGACATAAATTCCTCATATTATGTTTCTTGGGCTTTTTTGTTTTTTTTTCTTTCTACTTTTGAGTACACTGCAAATCAATTCTGTATGAACACTACTTATCTGAAAACAGGCAAAATCTTCTGAGAATATCTATAAATCCTCCTCTTCCCAGCACTGACAATGGGGCTAGAAATAGAAACTGAGAAGATGAGGAGTGTGGTCTGCTAATGCCTTTGTCACTTTGAGAATAGGCTGCTTTGATGAGCTCTAGGTGAGGCTGCATCCAAAAGCTCTTTGGAGGTTGCAGCGATTTGCAGGCAGGGAGAGCCTTTGTTTATTTCTTTAATGAAGGTGTTGGCCCTGTCCTCCTCAATCCAAGCCCTCTTGTTCTTTGTTTGCTTTCTTGGCAAACTTTCTCTAGTTTGGATCTACTCTTCGAGAAAGTTACTTATACTGTTTGGCTATTATAGGCAGCAATGGTATATAAAGGAGGAGGGAGTAAGGGAAGAATCGTGGCTGGTCAGACTTTAAGTCTGTTCATCTTTCTTCATTTGCTCAAGCAGTGCAGTAATGAGGCAATAAGCAGAAGATTATGTATATCTCCTTCTCCAAGTGTAAAATACCTCCTTGTGGAGCTTATTTAACTTAATTGAGATATACTTTAGTAGGGCTTTCTGGTGGGCTTGGTTTTGTTTAAAATAAATGGAAATAATTCCATTACTGTTGAGTGACATCACAGACACTGAGGTGTAGATTTCTAACCTGGTATTCTGCTTAAATCCTTGAAGATTTTGGTGTTTTACAGCCTGTTGAAAGGAAACAAAAACTGCAGGAAGGAGGCAAAGCACATAGCCTTTAAAAATAAAACTCAAAGAAATATGGTGAATTTGCTCACCAAAGTTTTTCAGACCTATTTTTGGCTGTTTGAACATGTTGACTCTTACATAAGGTTCATTCAGAATATACAAACTGTTCAGTAAATATTCCCCAATGTGAAAACTCCGATTTTCACCCATTTTGTTTGTGTCTTTCACATATGAAAACAGGCCATGGTAGGATTTCAGATACATTTCTGCAATAGCTGCATGAAGTTCTAGCATAGATTTACAAGTATGTGTCATATATTAATAATGTTGCAGTGAAGTTAGGACTTGGGCAGGAAGAGAGAAAATTTGATGTGTATTTAAATAAGCTCTGTATCTTTAAATGCAAGTGGTATTCTTATTTTTAATCTTTTTTGTGTCATGTCTGCCACACTGCAAAGCTGGGGCTGTGTTGATGAGTTTTGCAATACAAGAACTGCTTCACAATGTATTTAACCAAGGGTATGTCTGATTTCCTGCTCATAGCTGTGTTTGGAGATCAGGTTTTGCACAGAGCAAAGCTGACTTTTAGCCAGCTGCCCAGAGTGGCAGAGGTTGCACTTGAGCCCAGCCTTATGTTCCTGAGTTTCTCTGCCAGTAGAGGAAAAACCAGAATCTGATTAAAACCTGTTGAAGAACTCTGGTCTCAAGTGCAAGCCTGAGATCTCTGGTACCATGAGATAACCACGTTATCTCTCTGTTGTTACAAGATGTTGAGGGTGTTTTTGACTGCATAACTGCAGCACAGGTCCCTTGTGCAGGCAAAGTGACAGCTTCCAAAAAAAGGAATTTTCTGCCCCCCTCCCCACTGAAAACTACCTAATGCTTAAAAATATAAATTGTCTTTTACTCAGTTTGCAACGTCTTGGCTCCTACTAATTTTAGGTGTAACTTCAGTATGAGTATGCATATTATTGAAGACCAAGACTCCAGGAGAACCATGGGGTTGATTTGAGAAGGTTTTTCTGTTGGGGCAATAGATTTCACTCTATGGCATTTTATGTCTGAAACACTGCAATGCAGTTAGGGTTAGTCTGGTCTGTTTAGGTTAAAGAAATCTCTTTTGCTCTGATTTTTTCTGTTAAAGTTCTACATGCCAAAGTTTAACCTGGCTTCCTCTTGCTTATGAAAAAATTCTCTGCAACGATTTGGTGACAACCCCAAAGAAGGATAAACTGAGGGCCCTGACACCCATACCATACCATACCATTTGACAACTATCTACATTAAATTCCACTGATCTGGAGTACTGTGTAAGAGCTGTTGCTGCTTCCACTAAGAAAAAGAAGATGAAATCTCAGATGCTGTACAACTTGCCTCATGTTCTGCTTCCTCCATGCAGAATTAAAAGCCAGCCCAAGTGTTTCCGAGCATACACAGAATAAATAATAGGTAGAGGAAATGTTGGAGAGATTTAAAACAAAACAAAGCTCTTTCAGCCCTGCCAAGTTAAGTATTTTTAAGTACTTTTTCCTTTCAAGAAACAAAGTTAAAGACCAGCATTGCAAATAAGTAAATATCTCCCAAATATTAATCCCTGCTCCCATTCAAGGCTTGTTCAATTTGTGGGCTGATATGATCTAAGATTGCTTAAGGGGATCATGACTGGGCAAAAAGCACTAAATTAACTCTAACATCAGAGGGAGAGGGCTCACAACCTCTCTTTTGTAAGCTATACAATCCCAACAAAGTAGTGTGTTGCAGGTTTGCCACAGAAAAAAACACATGGAAAAATCTTCCTGAGGAAAAAACTGATTAAAAATCTTAAGGCCCAGGATAAAACAGCATCTAGTGAAAACAAACGTTGAGCAAAACCAAGGCTTCATGCTCATAACAAACATCTGAAACATGAGGCTTCTGGGTGACTCACAATATGCATCAGAGGAAGCCAATTCCAAACCCATTTTGCTGGTGTCTGTTGTGGACTGTTTGAAAGATGATGATTTTGGCTGCAGCAGTTTTGGAGTCACACCCTGGGTAAAGGAGGGAGACACTTTTGGGGGAGATGCTGTGCCTGGAGCTGCCAGCAGCTGTGGCTTGGGTTAAGGCTGCACAGTGATGCTCCTCTCCCCTGTAAGGTGAATTGTTGAGTGACTCTGCAAGCAGGGAAAAGCAACAGCTCCCTTTATGTGCCAGCTCTGCTTGACCTTTCTCTGCCACCTGCTTCCTTTGCAATCAGCAAAGTGTTCTGCTCTGTAGATTTTTGGGAAAATTATTATGTATGGAGATTTTTATTATAAAATGCGTGTCAAATATGAAAATATATATGTATGTATATATACACACACTATTTCTTTCCTTAAGCATTAGCAATTTTCTAATAATACGTTTTCTCATAGAGGAAATTACAGTTTTGCCTATACCTCTTGATTTTTCTTTTTGGAATTGAAAATGTCATTTTTCTTTAGAGGTACAAGCTGCTGAACCAATAAGTTTTAGATCAATGTGATGTTAATCCTTGTTCAGCAGAATTTCAGTGGTCCTATGTCAATTTTTCTATTGAGATGGTGCATATCCCTGTTCCCTTCCTGGCTTAGGCCCTTCCTTTGGATTTTTTAAGTTGTGATACCCTTTGTTTGACCATTACAGTGAATTACAAGACTCATAAATTCCATTCAAAACAAAATTATTTTTATTCAAAGTATGGCTTTGTGTTTCAATTTATAACAGTTAATGACAAAAAAAGATATTGCCTTTGAAATTTTCTGGTACTTCATGTCCTACAAAACATGCATGATGTTTTGGCATGCTACTTGGATAAAAAAGCCAGTGCTGAAATATCAAGTGACATGCTGAACTTCCCATTTTTGACAAGTTCTTTTCTGTTTATGCTATTCCAGCCTTGGTGTGCTCATTCTGCCCTGCAGCATTACAAAACCCCATATTTCACACCAATCAAGGCTTCAGCATGCCAGCAGTAATTTCTGTGTATTCCTAGCAGAGCAGAAGGAAACCTGGATTGCCCAGCTCATAGTAAACAGTGAGTAGCACGTGGCAGGTGCCGGTAGCAGTGGCATGAGAGCATCCCCAGGGCAGGATCAGCAGTGGCCCTGAGTGCCTTGCCCCACATGTGATCTCTCTCTTCACATCAGAGCATTTCAGACATGTATCTGTTCAATCGGCTCTATCTGCAGAATCTCAGATCTCAAAACAAACTGCTGCTGCTTTACCTTTCCATTTTTTTTTTTTTTCCTCCCACCCACCCCATCTCACCAGTAGCCATGGCATCCATAGCATCCCATTTTCTCTTAACCTCTGTGACTGCCACTCTATGGGACTTTCTGTTACTTCTGTGCTGTACTCATACATTTTCCTGAATATATTTTCCTGGAAGTTGTCAAATGTTTCAGCCAAGGTCACACATCTCTACATTAATTGCCACCCCCTTCTTTTATTATTTGTTTTTTTGACAAACAAAAGTTCTGCCCAGATGGTGCTTTTATTTGGTGTGTTTGACTAGTACATTTTCTACCTTCTTAATGAGAATTTAGTAGCAAAATAACATTCAGCTTCTAGGTCCCATGCAAAATACCCTTGAGACACAGCTGCACAAGCAATAAAATGAGAAATTCACATTGCATTCTTGGTTTCTACTGTGTCTCTTTATACCCTGTCAGTTCTGCTGCTGCACAGTTGAAAATTGAGATTTTTTTTTTTGTGTGGTCTTCATGCCATTTTATGAGCTTTAATTGAAATGGAACTTGAAAATCTAAACTGTCTGTTGATGCATGTTCACCACTCAGTTG
Organism: Molothrus ater; assembly: GCF_012460135.2. NCBI lineage: Eukaryota > Metazoa > Chordata > Aves > Passeriformes > Icteridae > Molothrus > Molothrus ater. The sequence goes on from NC_050482.2 coordinate 67,760,568, forward strand.
ACCTAACTGTAATATAATGAGACCAGTTTGAAACAAACAAGATCCCACTGTAATATCTCTAAAAGGTTTCATTCCTGATATTCTAGAAAATTAGTCTCACATAGAACAGTTGTCCAATAAGAGAAGACATAAAAATTCAACTGTTCCACTGAGCCACCTCAGTTTTCTTTTCCTGAACAATTCCTGAAATTTCAATCATTTAGCAGCCATATTTAAACAAATAGCAGAGTTAAGCATGGATGCATCTCAATCCGATGCCTCCACTTGTACTTCCTTGGCCAACTCCTTTAGGGTAGGATTGAGCAGTCTGTGTCTAAAATAAGATTCATCTATTTCAAAGTAGATGTCTCAAATAATTGGTGGAATCTTAGCTTAGAACTGTTTCCTATTTGCTGCCAACTTGGAAAATAATTTTTAAACAATCTCAGTAACTATTTCAGATGCAGACTTTTAATAAAGATCAATCCTTTCTCTTCTCTACCAAAATTCTGGGATTCTCATGATTCATTTCACATAATCCTTGATGACAAAATGGAAGAATATCTTTTCCTGGAAAAAAAAAATTTATGATCACTCATGCCAGCAGGCCTGCTTGAAAACACTTCTGTCCAACTTTATTAAATTTGACTCTAAGGAGGCAGGGAAGTACTGATGTGAGCAGAATACGTTATCTGAGCACTTCAACACCTCTGCCTGCCTGAGGGTGCTGTCTGATACCCCTGTTGCCATTTCTGCTGCAGCCTGGAAGATGCCTCTAGGAGAAATGGCATCTCATGGTGTTACCAAGCATCCCTGATGTCCCCAGTGCTGGTAGAGTGACAAAGCTGCAATGCTGTGGGAAGGAGTATATTTGGTTATTCGTGTGCTTAACACAGGGAGGAATAATCTTGGGAAGGATGGATTGAATGCCATGGGGAGAGACTGCGGTTGGAGCAGGGGGTTGGTAAAGGTTGGAAAAGATGGGTGGGTGTTTCCAGAGAAGTCAAGGAGAAGTTATCCTTCCATTAAGTGAAGCACAACAAATAATGGCAGATTCCTGCAGGTTGTTTCTGCCCATTCCTGAGTCATGCTTATATTTGGGAAAGCAGGGCTGCCTTCCTGAAAATGACTTTTGACTGGTGACCAAGTTCCCAAGACATGGATTGATCCAACAGTCAGACCACTTGAGGAAATTATCCTCTTCAGCTGCTGCTGAAAGGATGAAGATTTTCTTCCCCATCCAAGCATTGTTTTCCTTAATCTGGTCAGAGACTTGTAGTCCCTACTGTACATTTGTGGGTTTTGTTAGTTATTAGGGTTTTTTACAAATAGGTAAGGGGTATTATTCAGCTGTATGTGAAGCTATAAAAGCTTGTGTTGGTGATGCCACAAGAAAAATGAAATTGTGAGTAATGTAGCCGTGACCAGTGTTTTGACTGTATGCCAAGATGAAAATCCAGCCAACACAGCAAGGAATAACAGAACTCTCAAGAAAATAAAATCTTTTTCTTATATTTTGTGCAGCTACTGTTATAGATTTTTCTCTTGGTTCAAGATAAAGATTATAGTTCTGACTTACACATTATATTACCTGTGACACCATTTTTAAAATCTCTTTATAAGCACCCTATAACAAAGCAGATGTCTTCCTTAACTGCAGAATTGTAACAAAACAAGACTATATAGACCCAGTCTTGAGTGATAATTGTCTCTTGAAAGAAAATTATGGCCCTCAGGCCTTGAATGGTAGCAGCCTAATTCCACTTTGACTGAAGTCCATTGCCATTTTTCCACTGAATGCAGTGGAAAAGCAACTAGGGTCCAGGTGAATGACAGACTACAGATGAAGACAAGAGGGAGGGGTTTTCTCTAGAGTGACTTCACGAGGGTTTCCTTTGCTTATTTTACAGCATTGTGGGGGCTTTGGCAGAACTCCATGCTGTCGGCTACCTAACATAATTTTGTGCATTCTTTTTAAAGAATGCATCATAGAAATTAATTTTTCCATGTTGCCTATTGCTAATGTGACAGCATAAACCTTTCATGTGCTTTGGGTTTTGTGGTGGGTTTCTTTCTGACTGCAGGTTAGTTTTCCTAAGGGGCTTAAATAGCAGACAAGCTAATAAACATTTTCATAGCATAGTTTGACAATTATTTTTTTTACGAAAAGTGATGGTTATTTCTGGAGATTGGATTAAATTTAAGACTATAATAAGATTGGGTTTTTCTCATCTTAGATGATTAAGTATTTAAAGTTGAATTTGTTTCTGTTACAATTTAAAGTTATTTCATTTCTAAGTAGTTTTGTTATCTATATAGTTAGCACATCCTGTATCATTTATAGGTAATATCTATACTATCAAGCTAATTACAAGCAGTAAAACTAATGATTCTTTCAGCACTTTGGAAGTGAGAAATGCAGGTTGAGCATAGGTATACTTTTAAAGTTTTATCATCAAGATGTGTTTTGGATTAGAGAGCTGAAAATATGCTATTTCAGTTTAAAATTAACACTGCTTAGAAGCCCCTGTTCTTTGAAGTCAGCAAATACTGAAACTTGTAACCCTATCTGTGGTTAGAAATAGGCTGTATGGACGATGCTTGTATGCTATTTACATGTTTGCAGCTGTCTGGGGTGTAGAGGAACCTGAGAGCTCCACAACAGCCCAAAGCCATCTCAGCAAAGAGTTTGGGCTGGGAGGTGAGGCTGAAACTGCAGTGAGAATTTCAAATGAGCAGCTGAGTGTGTGTGGTGCCTGTGTTGTCACATACAGGAAATATTGCCACGTCCTCCACTGCCAGCTCTGTCCTTTGAAGGGCCCCCATTCAGCAGCTGACCCTGAGGGTGTGGCAGTGCCAGGTGGGCAGGCTGGAGGCTCCCAGGGGATGCTGAGACACCAGGATCTGCAGCAGGGGAGGTGCATGTCAGCTTTGCAATGAAAAACCTGTGCAGTTGGGTGGCCCAGGAGATGTAAGGTTTGCCAGGGCCCCTGCACACGTCATAGGGGACAACAGAGAAGGAGCCCTTGGCCGGTAAACACCGTGCACATTCCCTCTGAGACTGTTCTGCTGGTAGCCTTCGTAATTTGGTATTGTTATTTTTGCAATTCATACCCACACAATCAAAAGTAGTTTCTTTTAATGCTGTAGAACATAATTATAGGCCTGACAGGCTCTGACAAGTTGGTTGAGACATTTATTCTTGCAGCCGGCAGATGCTTAAATGATTTTGTATTGGAAAATGCTGTCTGTGAAATCTTCTGTCTTAGTTGCTGTTACTAAACCCAGATTCATAATGAAGTCTAGCATCAAATATTTATGTAAAATTACTTTAATCTGTAAATAGTTTTAGTTATGAAAGATAAAAACAGCTGAGGAAATTAGTCAAGGGGGTTTCAGAAGTTTGTGTTGCAAAACAGCGATGTGTTTCTTTTCTGGTCTCTTGAAGTTGTTACCCAGCTGGCACTTTATAGAGAAAGAAGTCTACAGTATCCATTGCTACATGAAAGATGTTCATGGTCTAAGGTATTAATAGCACTGTAACCTATCCCTCTTGGGTCACTATTATTAAAATCCTCTACAAGACCCATTTGGAAAAGCAGAAGGCTTTATATAATATCCATGGACCTGTCATAAATAAAACACTTTCCCACAGAGTTGTCCCCAGTCAGATTAGTTCTCACCAGGAAAAGCCAAAATTGTATACACTGACTTCTAACTCTCCCTCCTACCTCTGAGTTTAAGCTGTGTTTAAGCAAGCAAACCCTCATTTGCCATGAACCAACTTCAGTGCTTGTAAAGCCACAAGGAAGAGAGGGATGTCTTCAACTTCTTGAGTTCTTACTCAGAGGTTTTGACAGTGACTGATTTTCTTTTAATGAGTTGAGTCATTATTTGGAAGCTTCAGTAGCTGGCAGTTCATCTGCAGCATGGTTGAGTCTGAAAGTGACTGTAGCCTCATCCTATGGAGTTGCATATTCCCTAAATATTTTAATAGCAGCAAATATGCCTGGGTCCACTTTTTCTAGCTTACAGTCTCTGATGAAGGGCACTACAGAGGCTCTGCTGATCCCTACCATGAGGGAGGCATAAATCTCAACCCCTGACTCTGCTTACAACTTTGTTTTTTATAAGGTTCCTAAAAGTAATCCCTTCTTAGCCACTAATCTGACCTAGTTACTATAAACTGGTTTCTCTAGGATGAAAGGGTCTGTCTTTCCTCTGGGACTGCTGCAGTGGGACTCTCACATATTACTTAATGGGTTTTGTACTCTCATCTGTGCCTGTGGAATTTGGATACCATCCACTGAAGTGTTTGTATAGTCTATGTGGCTGTTATATCTTAATATCTCTGAAATATTTTAAAATTTATGATCTTGGTCAATTCCTTTCCACTCTGGAGAAAGGAGTTGTTTTAGGCACAGGGTTTTGTTGTTATTTGTTCTTTTTTTTTTTTGTGTGTGGGTAAAATTTTTTCAAGGGAAAGCTCAACAGAAAAAAACCATTGAATTTTAGTTTGAAACTAATGAAACTATGAACAGCTACTGCTCTTGTAAGTGTGATCTTGACTTAGCTGCTCTGAAATTTGTGACATCATAAGCTGTGTCAGTGAAAATTGGGTGCTGTAGGAAGGCTTGGACAAGGGAAAATGGTAGCTCTACTTTGACCAAAAATAATCCCAGGAAAACTCATTTTTCTGGACAGGAACCTTCAGCTGTGTATCAGGCAGAGGATTTTAGTAGGAAGCTGAGCATTGCAGGGAAGCCCCTCTGTAATTTGTGCCTCCAACTGCGTAAATCTGAGATAACCATGGCAGCATCTACAGGTGCTTAGGTGATTCCTCCTCTCTGGTCCTGTTTCTCTCTAGACATGCACAGGATTGGGCTTTCTTGCTACAGTGACTATTTGGGTGATGTCTCAAGGAATGCAGATGGGACTAAATAAACCCCAGTTGAAAAATCTGAGGACAAATGTCTCTGAGAAGAGAGAAAAAAGCTGCTTCTTACTGTTACTCAGTGGTGTGTAGGTTGTTGAGCAGTAGGTAGGTTCTGTGCCTCCACATGCTGTTTTCATGGAGGCACTGAGAAAGCTGAGGGATGGTGCTGTTTACATGTGATAAAAAGGAGCCTTGGAGCTGTGGGCTGGCTCACAGACTGCCAGCACCACAGGGTTTGTTCTCTCACTGGCTCTCCCAGCAGCCTGGTGCAGACAGCGGCTAATGTGGAGGAAAGGCTGGGTTCTTCAGGACTCCTCCAATGAGGACTCTGGAAGTGAAAGAGCAATTTCCCTGACTACTTCTGCTCAAGTGAAGCAAAACTCTTGCTATTGATTGTTGCTCATTCTCCCCCAGCAAAGGTCATGGAGTAAGTGAGAGATTCAGTGCTTTGATTTCTTTATTGAAGTCTTGGAAGGATTAAAGCCATCAGGTTCTCCTCTACTGAAAAATGTGTTAGAGAGAAGCCCAAACCTTTCCTCCAGAATAGTAACTGTTTTGATTTTTGGGTCTTTCATCTGGCACTTATTTTTCATACAGGTCTCATAAAGCTTTTGGTAAAAATTTTATTTTGCCCTAAACCCAGTCAATGGAAGCAGTTCCAGCATAGTCCCTTGGGTTATACAGGAGAAGAAGAAAGAGGCTTTCTTCTTCTCCAGAATAAAAAAATATCAGAAACCTGGGAGCAGAATTGCAGAATACCACTTCTTGCAGACAGGAATCAAGTGTGTAACAGCCAGATTTACTCTAGAGTACATGTACACTGTACACAGGTGTTTCTTTTTATGCTTCATTGCTGTGCCTGTTGGACATCTTTCAGTCCTAATATGTCCATAGGTACCTGTGAATTAGCTCATAAAGATGACCTTTTTTCAGGCCTCTGGTTTTAGTGTCTTTGGAATCCACTCATCGGAACAGGACTGGCTAACTCAAGAAGGAACTGTACAATTGTTGTCATGTTTGCTTATGGAATGCACAGCCTAGATTCCCACTGTTACTTGCACTGTGTGGGTGCCTTCAATGCCACACACTATTACTGAACTCCCTTGGGAAAGCTTTCTTACCATGCAACTCCTCAGTTCATTTCAGAAACTAAAAAATAATGATGTGGTCACCTCATTAATTTTGTGTACTGTATGAAAATTATCCTGGGGTCAGCAGTCATCCTAAAGGCTTGCTCAGGGCTATTGAAATATTTTCCTTCCTGATGGGAGCTGCAGCTGAGCCTTTTCATGTGGTAAGGGACATAAGGAATATGAGAGGGGTCCAGCAGGTATTTGAAGCTTTGGAAGCTCTGATTTTATAGATCCATAATCACATATTCAAAATGCTTCATTCCTCTAAATTAAAGCTGTGATAAGCAAAGCAAAAGCAACTTTTCCTGGAAGTCAAGAGAATGCTGCCTGCCTCAGCTGGGCAAGAGGCTGTATGGTTCTGAGCAAGTCAGGAAAACACTATTTGCTCTTCCTTCTGGGGAAAAAAAAAGAGGAAAGAACGGAGGAGAGACAGATGTCAGGGAGCAAGGGCAGGAAGAAAAAGGAGAGGAATATCTATATCTTGCCAGAGCTCCTGACAAGGTTCCATAATGGAATGCAGCAGGTGAGGAAATGTAGAAGTTTTCAAATAGAACATCAAGCTCTCAGCACTGCACAGCCTAGGCACTACCTTGCACCTTTAACTAGCTTATCACTTATCTAAAAAAAGACACATGGTTTAGCTCAAATTCCCTTGAAATGATCAATGTCTGCATTTCCTTGCAAAATGAAGTTTCATATTGAAAAGTAAGATTGGAGCATTCTAGATTTTTGAGTTTAATTTTGTAAAAGAAAATGCAGAAGCACTAAGTGCAGCAAACACTTCGACAAGGTTTGCAGTGTTAGTCCTGGGAAGTTACACAATCATCATTTTGGCAGCTCTGCAGCCTGTATGCATTTGCCTTCTGTAGAAATAAGAATACAATGGACCAACAGCTGTGTGATTTACCATTTTATTTGCCTTGCAGCTATAGAAACACATTAGAGATTGTCGTGGTTTAATCCCAGGCACCAGCTATGTACCACGCAGATGTTTGCTCACTTCCCCCCTCCCCAACCGGTGGGATGGGGAAGAGAATCCAAAAAAAGGTAAAACCCGTGGGTTGAAATAAGAAGAGTTTAATATTTGAAATAAAGCTAAATATTATAATAATAGGAAAGAGAGAGAGAGAGAGAGAGGAATAAACCCCAAGACAGGCAATGCACAATGCGATTGCTCGCCACCCACAGATGGATGCCCAGCCTGTCCTCACAGAGATCAGCAGCTCCCCTCAGTTCATGTGTGAAACAGGAATTGCTGTGGTGTGGAATATCCCTTTGGCCAGTTCAGGTCAGCTGTCCTGATCACACTCCCTCCCAGTTTCTTGTGCCTCTCCTCACTGCCAGAGCTGAGATTCTGAAAACCTCTTGACTTTTAGGGTAAGCACTGCTTAGCAGGAATTAAAAACTCAGTGTGTTATTCTCATCCTAAATCTAAACCACAGAGCTGTGCCAGCTTCTAGGGTGAAAATTAACTTTCCCAGCCAAAACCAGGGCAGGAATTAATGTATCTAGAGACCTGCTGGCTTTGTGGTACCCATTCAGTGTTAGGTCCTCCACTGCCTTCCAGGCTATGCTTGCTTGGTGCTCTTGGGGGACACAGCTCTGTTATGGTGTAGGCTGGGAACTCCTCTAGTCCCAGCATAAGAAGCTCACAGCAGGAGTAAATTATATTCCTGAGGGTTGGGGTCCCAAATGGGTCTTCTGGCACCCAGGGGTTGTTGAGGCAAAAGCAAGATGCATCTCTGATAGGAAAAGCAAGGAAGTGATATTAGGAAGTCAGCACAGAGCCAAATAGCCCCTTATGCTCTTTTAAGGAGAGTAGATGCAATCTCTGGATGCGCAAGCAGGAAAACAGGATGCAGAAGGAAGGACAGAACCCTTCAATCCTCCTGAGCATTGGCAAGGCTTTAGATGAAGCACTGAGGCAGTCCTGGGTAGGGCACATTAAGGGAGGTGTGCACCAGCTGCAGAGAGTGCAGAGGAAGAAGGATCAAAGCATGACTTGCAGCTTAGGAATGTTTAGTCTAGAGACAGGAAGTACAGACTAGATATGAGGAAAGAGATTTGAACAATAAGGATGGTGAAGCTTTGAAATACATTGCCAAAGAAGGCTGTGGAATCTTATTCATTGGAAGTTTTCCAAAAGACTAAGCAAACATCTGTTAAAAATGATGTAAGTGTATTTGATTCTCCCTTGGAACATGTAGAAGGAGTAAATTATGGTTAAAGAGATGAAATAAACTGGTGATTTTCAAACTGTGGGTCATGCTACTCTTGAATTCAAAGAACCTTAAAGTGTTAGCAGTGGTTCTATCTAACAGCATTTGACCTTGATGTTTCTGGCCCCTATTCACATAATTGTTGCATGAAGATATGTAACCCAAGAGGGAGTTTTGCTTTTCAGAAGATGAAAATCATTGTAATAAATGGCTTCTGAAGGTTCTTCCTGGCCTTCTGACTCTGTGATTCCACAGTACTGCTGCTGGAGCAATGAAAAGCAAAGCAGGCAGAGCAGATCTGAAATTCAGATTTCAATTTAGGTTAATCTCTATCACTCACTCTTAATGGATCAACAAATATGATAGACTTTGCTGTCAAAAATTAAGCTAAATGGCCACTGGTGTTTTAAGATGCAGTAATTTTTTTTATAGCTGCTCAAAATGTTTCTGCAGAAAGGCATATGAAAATATTCTATTTTTCTCTTCATGTTATTTGTAAAAAGGGCAGAAATACTAGCTCAGTCCTGTGGACAAAGAATAATTATAAAATGTTCTCCCCTGCAGACATTTTGCTAAAAAGGCATTTGTGTAAGAGCATAGCAAAACACAGGAAGTTTTGGAGGTCAACCATGAACAAATCTCCCTTTTAGTCTCACTAATAGAAGAAGGCTGTTAATTCTGAAACTTGGAACACAAATGAAAACATCTGTAGAAGTGCAAGAGTGAGCCACGAAGCAGTCAATTTATTTAGTGAAACAATACTGGAGTAAGACCTACTGCTCATACCTTGGGAAGAGACCTTGTCTTTGCATCATTTACACTTGGGATTTGCAGTAATGGCTCATCTGTTAATGGCTTCTAATACATGCACAGCAGAAGAAATATAATTGTCTGAATAAAAAAGCGAAAACCACAACACCCCCCTCCACCCCCTGGTTAATACTGCTAGTTAATTATATGTTGTGCTTTGGTGTGTGTCCAAGTGATGTGTTAAAAATTCTGTTAAGTTCTCAAGGTAGTTGAGGAGTGGTCAGAATTCTTTATAGAGTTGCCTGTTCTTAGCACCAAACATCAATGTCTGGTTGTGAAATTTTACTGTAGCAAAAAGAATTGATGTTGTGAGTCCACTCACTCTCATCTCATGGTTACTCCTTACTCGTGTTTTACACGAGGTGCATGGTTCTACTTCTGGTGTTGTCAGAGATTTGGAATTTAAGAGGATGTAGTGACAAGTGTCTTCATGAAAGAAAAATGACATCACCACCCCCAACAATGCAGAAGTTGGTCTTTCCATTTGGTTCATAGAGATATTCCTGAATACAGAGCTCACTATCTCCCGGTATCTCTCATCTGCTTACTAAGATCCAAAACCTCTAGTTTTATGCCCAAGGTCAGATTTTTGAGGATTTTTTTAAGCACTTGAGATGTTTGGATCCCCCACTGTTATTTAGGCCTGTATATTGTACTTTCAAATGAGATTTAAAATCATGTTTTACCTTTTTTTCCCTTCCATTCTTTCTTTTCTCTGTTTAAGAAGTCTCTGGAATTTTTAGACTTTTTTCTTTTCCTAAGCCTATCCTGTGTTTCCACAAAAGTGAGTGCAATCTGTGGTCTCTTATCTTAGATGCATTGGTTGAACATTGCTGTAGTCAGTATAACTAATTCATGGGGCTTTTTATATGTATTGATATACAAAATATCCCAGAGAACCAGAAGAGATTTTGTATAGAGCTATGGATGAAATTTTCCTCTCTAGAGGAAAAATACTCTCTAAAAAAGCTGATGTGGATAAAAGTGATTGAGTTGTTTTCCCCCTTTTATGCATACCTATCATAAGGTATTTTTGCTTAGCATCTGTGCAAGATATTTAAATAAACTCAGACCCTAGTAATTCCTATTTTTTAACTTATCCTAGGCAGAGAAAGGAAAACGTTAAGTCCTAGTTGAATCAAAGTTTAAGAACAAGCTCTCTGTTTTATTGCAGGCTGGTTTTTGTTGAGGTTTTTCCTAAGTGTATGTAGATTTTTAGAAAGTTTTTGCTGATGTTCTATTGCATTGATAGCTGGGGAAAATAGAAAAAGCAAAATATTGCTATGCTGCCTGGCTCAGCTTGCTCTCTGTGTGGGTTCCTATGTGCACATGGATACAGGAAAATCCAGTAATTAATTGCAGCTGGGGCTTTGCCCAAGATAATTATGGGTCAAAGTTGCTAATAGATGTGCCAGAGCAGGTGTGGAAGCTGCCCAGGGCCTCTCCCCAGTGGAAGGACTCGCTGAAGTGTGACATGTACTGGTGATGGGATCAGGGCTGTCTTCAATGCAAAATTCAGGGTTTTTTTCCTCCAAAGCAGTAAAGAGCTAATGATGTGAGATGGCAAAAAAATGATTATCGCTTCAATGCTGTAAAACTGTGGTCCCAGTGAAGATAGCAGATGTTTTAATTGGCTTGGGATGTAGGAAATTCTTAATCATTGCATGTGGAAATTCTGGTGTGTGACTATGAACTGATTGTATTTTATATAGGACCAAGTTATAGCTGTCTAAGCAGGAGCACCTCGAGCTGCATTTGCACCCTGTTAAGAAGAAGGTTCATCATTTCATAGATACACATTTGAATCTTTATTACTGAGAGTGTAATTGGTGTAATTATGTCTGGTTTGATTCTATGGCAAAGAGGTTTTCTAGAAAATCTGCTAAACAGTCTGACTTTGTAATTACTTGGAATTGTGCTCTAATACAGTGGTAAATACTGTGAAGACTTCATTATAAAGTGACTTTTTTTAGAAAAAAGTTGCCTGAAAGATTAAAATGCACTTGAATAATCTATTCTGAAGTATGCTTAGTATTACTGCTCTGCTTGAGCTTTTCACACTCAATCTATGCTTTTGAGAGGATGAAGTATGCAATAATAAAAGCTATAAATCACAAAGAAATTATCATTACTGGCCTAATAATTCTGTGTCTTGCCAGGATTGCCAGGAAGGTCATTTGGCACCAATGGTGCCTGTTACATGGATAAGGGTGTGGTGGGAACTGAAAGGAGAATAAGAATTCAGTTTATTTGATTATAGTAATGTAAAGAACCCCCCAAATATACTTGTGTAGGCAAATCCTTTGTAACAGGTCAGCTCTATCATCCAGACATAAATGATGACAGGAAGTAGCTCAAGTTTCTTTCAAAACCAGTACAAGTCTCATTAGAGAATGATGGTGCATCTTGCTGCTCCCAGCATTCACTTTGTCTGTGCATCCACCAAGTACAGATCTTCTGTGGACCTCTGCATCCACTTCTTTCATGTCATCTGATCACTTCTTTCAACCAACCTCAAATCAATGAATTTGACAGCACCTAGTAGTTTCTATGAGTAGTTTTGTGGTTGTAGCTTCAGAGTGTACTCAGAAAAAAAAATCCTGGAGGGAAAGAAAGGGAAGAGAAGAAAAAAAGAAATATTTCAAGGTCATTTGATTACCAAAACTTGTGAGAGTGTGCTCTCAAGTGTTAGCAAGACTGTGCCAAAATACACAAGCTTTAATTCCTGCATTTAATTCCATGACTCTCTTAGAAAAATATGGGTTAATTCAGAAGGATTACATTTTCAACCTAATTCCATCTAAAGATGATGGAAAGCGGATGTCCTAATAAACTATGAATGCTCTTAGTGACTGTGATATTCTTGCCTAGAGCAGACCAGAGGTTTAAGAACAAGCACCTCAGTTTTGTTATGTGTGACATAAATACAGTAAGTTCTGCTCTTGTCAAAGACTCCATGTCCACATAGCTGTCTATTACATCTCTCCAGAGCCAGTTCAATGATCCATTCAGTAGAAGCCATCTCAGTCTGTTAGTCAATCTTGGCTAATTTTTGGCAGCCACATTGGATTTTTACCACTCTCTTACAAAGCACTCTTGCCTAGACTTGACAGGAGTTAAGAAAGAAGTCAAACACTGGACAACTTGGGTTGCAGAGCTGTTTTCTGGCACTGAATCACATTAATCCTTGCTAATCTTATTTCTTTTTTCAGAATTCTATGGATTTTTCCCCACCTTTCCTTCAATATCTGTTTTGCAGTTTTACTGCCTGTGCAAGACCACATCATTTCTGTTTCACCCTGGCCTAGCCTCTTTTAAAATGCTGCTCCAGGGACCAGCAAAAATGGGTTGCTAGATGAAGCATTATCTCTAATTACAGCCAAAAAGTGCTCCTTGAAACAATGTGGAATAAGTATTTTTTAAAAGGTAGCCCAGTAGAAGCAGTTGTGCAAGTACTTAGGGTAAGAAAAAATATTAAGGTGTTTAGAGACCTGTTTTCTTCTCTACATATTGGGTTGGGGGTTTTTGTTTGGTTTTTTTTTTTTTTGTTTTTTGTGGCTTTTTTTCTTTGTTATATTTGGGTTGTTTTGTTGCTTTGGTTCTTTATTTTGTTCGGTTGTTTTTTTCCCAAGTTGCATCTAGAACCTGATTAAAGCGCTGCTGTCTGTTCAATTCTGACAGTTTTTTTAAATCTCTTTTTCAAGCCTAAAATCTTGCTTTCCAAAGCTGGCTGTTTGATAGGATTTTTTTGGGAGTTCTTATGCTTTATTTTTCTTTGAAGTAAGCAATTCCCTAACTTTCCCATCCATTAAGTTGAGCAATCTGGTGCCGTTTTCTATTGATAATTCAAGTTTCTAGGTAACCGACGTGGGGCCATTTTACAAGGCCAAGAGTATTCAGACAGTGTAAGGATATTGAAGGTTCTATGCAAAAAAATGTGCTGATGCAGGAGATCAGAAGTTTAAGTTTCAGGAGTTTCTTCTGATCACGTGCCCCAGTTCTGTATTTGATCAGAATTCCTTCATTGTATCAACTCAGAAGACAGTTGGTGTTTCAATTCTGTGAAATTTTTACCATACAGGTCAATTTATTTTGTTGGTTAAAAGGATATAATTGAAACACTAATACAAATTCACCATGCTGATGAGCAAGTGAACTGTCAGTCTCAGCATCAACACTGACTCCAGGATAAAAGGCAATGTGAATAATCTCAGTGCCTTTTTGTGGTGAATTTTCCTGGAGATTTTATAGGACTAGATACCAGATTAAGGTGTTTAGTTTACTTTCATTCTTTATATCACAATGATCACACCACTTTAAAGAGTTGGCAAACACGTATGCAGAATTTTACAAACAGATCATCTTTTTCAGTGTATCTTGAAATCTGTCCTGGTTAATTCAAGAATAGCTAACTTACTAGCACAAACCAAAAGCAAGGACAGAATAAAGTAAGCAAAAATACTTCTAACAAGTTTGGGCATTGGAATGTGTGTCCTGAGGCCTGTGAAAGGCGCTGAAGTTGCTGTAGCGTGGAAGATATGACCCCACAACAATGATGTTTTGAGGTCCCTTATTAAACATAACCAGGTTTCTTCCAGGTGTACAGGTTGGAAACACAATGTGGTCATGGTTGAGATCTCTTTGCTGATGTTTGGAAACAGAAGCAGAGGAGGTTTTAGACCCAGTTTTCAGATAAAATTGAATGCAATGCAAGTGAAGGAGCAGAATGCAAATACTTCTGTTTGTTTTACTGATTGCAGGTATTCAGAGGAAATGTGTTTATTTCTGCCCACGTTCAGTCCCAGGGTCTGTGGCTCCTATTTTTAGCAGCCATGCACTATTATTAATCTGAGATTTTTGACTATCCAGTGAGTCAGAAGGTCTGACTGCCCAGAGATACATGAGTCAGACAGGCAGGAATAGTCTGTTCTTCTTCAAGACACCAGGAGACATAGATTTAAAAAAGAGGTTTCACACTTAGTGAACATACAATGGAAACATAATATATAAATAGAAATCCTTTTACCCTTCACATTGGATTCTTTTCCCAGGAGACTCTTGTCCCAAAACTGTTACTTACTACGTTCTCTATTTGTATATGAAAATGGGAATCTTGTCACCCTTTTTATTCTTTTCATATCCCCTGTCTATTGGATAGTTAATGCATTTCTAGGACAGACAATCCTCCCACTGTGACATAGCTATTCCCACAGTAAAAAATGTAATATGTAAGAAGAGAAGGGGTGTGGGTCAGGGAGGAGAATTTCATAATAATTTAAATTTATCTTCTGAAATGGTTTCTCTGAGAAGGGCAAATTGCATTAAAATAGCAAAGACAGGGCTGTATGTGGTCCTGAAGTTTCTTTCTGTGGCGTATTTTGGATTTTATTTTCATATACTGATACCTTTCTAAGTCTCCCCATGATGGTGGAAAATTATTAGTAGCTATAACATAGCAGCACATAACAAGTAATTGAGGTATGTAAGAGTAGACTGTAAAAGGATGAATGTTACACATTGATGTTCAGCCCCAGCCTTTTCAGAATTTCCCTGTGGAAGGCAGGAATGTCCAACCAGCTATAAAATTTCATGGGTTCTGAGCTGGGGATCAAGTGAATGCAAGGTACAAATGCAGACTGGAATGTTTAGTAATGGAATAACAGTGCTTTGGCAGCTCAGTGGTTCAGGAATGAAACAAGGATATTTTTACTCAAAGGTCATTGGTGTAAAAGCTAAATTATGGGACACTAAAATGCAAGGCAGAATTCAGAGGGACAGACATTGGTGATCTTAGGCCTAATTAGAACAGATGGGTACACAAACAGTTTTGGCTGGCTGCCTTTTGGTCACCTGCAGCAGGGAGACATAGGATAAAGATTCAATTTATCTACTCTCATGGTAAGAAAGCACATGAATCTCTAGGAATCCAGATAGTCATTTTCAGAATGAGTTGCTATGTGATGCAAATAAAATGAATTTTCTAACATGGATGTTTAGGGAGAAGTTCAAAAGGCCTCCACAGGCTTCTAAGTTGAATGAGCTCCTAGCAAGCTCTTCTGTTTTGGTTCGAGTCAAAGTCCCATGATGGGATTTGGACAGCTAACTCCTGGAGCTTTTTAGATGTAGTGGCCTGTAAATGAAACAGGAATACAATATTTCCAGTTATATTTTTCAAAATGAAAGCAATTGGTGTTTTATGTAGCCTTTATTTCAATGTCTGTAGTATTTGTTAAGCTCTCCTAGAACTTTCGAGCTAAATATCTTCCAAGTGGCCATGAGGTTAGAGTAGCATAGAAGGGACCTGCAATAATCACCTAATCCAACTGTCTGACCACTTTAGGGCTGACCAAAACATGAAACCTCTTACTAGCAAGAAAAGTTGTCTGAGCCACCTGCATTCTTAGAGCTGTATGTTCTTAATGTGTCTTCAAGAGCCACCTCTTTTTCTGCCACGTGGCCACTTGGGTGCTTTTTCCAGCAGCATTTTTAGCTCTGCAGTTGACAATGCAGGAATGTCCAAACTGAAAGGCTGCCTTAAAATGGACATTGTCTTGTAAAGGCTAATGAGTACATCAGTTTTTCATTGTTGGATGTATTAAGATGTATGACAAAATTCATGCAAGTTTAGTACTTTCCCACAAAACAATAGGGAATACACATCCAGGCTTCGCTGGATGCCACTCATCTGAATTTCAATTGTCTCTTCTCCCTCAGCAAAAGTTCTAGAAAGCTTTGTTGAGTTGACTGATCAGAGCCACCATTTCCACAGAGATCTTGCTGAGTGTTCTGTGTGTAACAGAAAATCTGCACTGAGTTGCTGATGTATGTTTGTATTCTCCCCCAAAATGGAACTTTTGTGCATTGTATTACATGCATGTTTTGGCACACACTTGTTCCATGAAAAGTGCCATTAAAAATGGCAGTTGTTTGAGTCTTTGGGCAATGGATGCCAATTTTTGATGAGTGATCATGTGACATGCAGTGATTAATGAAGGGAAATCAAGTTTGTGTAATTGAATGCTTATTTCTTTAAGTCAGTGATCAACCAATCGATCATCTTAGCATAAATGTCATCTGTCTTCATACTCCAATGAAATGGATAAAGGAAATATTAAAAGTTCCCTGCAGCTTTGACACTAAGGCCAGTCCTTGTTTTATTTAACATTTAATTATTTGGACAATTTCAAAATTATTGCATTCGTGTGACTTTCAGATTGATCTTCTCCTTTTTATCTGTTATTCAGTCTCAAGCCAAAGCTACTTAAATCACAGCAATTCCCATATCAAAGCCAGGCTTAAGCAAAAGCAGTCATTGAAGCTAGGAAAATGACAAGAAATAGTATTTCTTGAAAAAGTTCTTCCGTGGAATCTATTTGATTTTGATTAGTACCGTTTCTCTCCTAAACTCTATCTGCTTGTAGATTCATGAAGCAATACCGATACTACTCTTTTAGCAGAGAAATGAGGCATCACTGTCCTGCACTACACCTGAGTAAGGGAAACAATGTGACCTCTTTGTTTTCTCAGGGGGAAAAACTCCTCCAGATCCACATGCATAAAATAAGAAAAACCAAAATCACAAGTAACCAACAACCAAAACCAGGGAAAGAGAATACATGTGAGAGGTGAAAAAGAGAATGAATGTGTTCAGACCAGGCCTGGGAGAGAAAAAAAAAAAGAAGGGGAAAAAATAAAAAGAAAGAGAAAAGAAATCAGGGACTCCAACTCAAGAAATGGAGGAAGAACTTGATGTTAGGGCTCACTTCCCATCCCTTGGGACCCCATTAGTTGGATCCTTTGGTCTTCTGAGCTCTAGTGCACTACTGCTGCCTGCTTCCTCAGCCTGAATTCAATCCTGGACAAAACTCTTTTCCATCCCAAAGGAAGAAATTTGAATAGTGATAATAGCAGGAACCAATGCATCTGCTAAGGAAAAGATGACCTAATAGATTATTTTCAAATATTAGACAAGTAGAGGATTCCTTGCTATTAAATATTATCGCTTCCATCGCTTCTCTTCTGTCCATCAAGCATTACTTTGTGACAATCTGTAGCTCAGAGATAATTGTTAAGTTTTATTCAAATTACATTACTAACCCTGTAACTCATACTGTGCATAATCTTACCTATCTAAAATGATTCTGTGGGAGGGCTGGCTTTCAATTTACGCCAACATTTTTAGCATTTCTTTCCCCTCCATTGTGCAAAAATTAGCAGCAAGTTCTAACAGAATGATATGAATTGTGATAATAAAAATTATTGCTAAAAATTTTTATACTTTTCCTCTTAAATATGCTGTGCTACTATTCTTTAGCATTTGTTAACTAATCTTATTTGGCAAAAGCATCTTCTCAAAGTTTCATAATCCCTTGACTGATGTCAAGTCAGTCTATAACTACAAAAGTGTCTCCTTTCCATAAGTTTTATCATGATAAAATTAATTTCTTTTCTATGCTAAAAGAGATGAAAGATTTTAGAATTTATAGTTTTGACCATTAATACTATTTTCTTTACTGGAGCTGCCGTCTGCTACATGAGCAAAAGAAACTGTTGCTAAATTTTTCTCGCTATCCACTTGCCAAAAAGTTACAGTCTCCAGCTGGAGTGACTCCAGATTTTCACTAACATGCATAGAATGAGAGCGAATTGCAAATTTTTCAAGATGGAAAAAGATCGTCAGACTTTAAACCTGAAATATAAGGTTCTTATTTTTATCTACAATGATGAAGATTAGGAACACTCCCAATAAAGCCAGCAGAATCAGCAGTAGTGAAAAGTCAGTGCACATGAGATTAGAATCAGGTGGAATGGAAATGATCTCCTCCTGTCAGATTCAAAATCTGGTTCAGGCTTAATTTATGAGTGTGCTAGGGGCCAAGATGATCCCTCTCATGAGTATACAGGCTTTGGTTGTGGGTTAAGGGAAGTAGAGGCTTGGCTGTTGACTGGCAGCAGCCACCTTGCTCCTGAATAGTTGTTGTTAGTCTATTTCATAAATTTGACCCAACAGGGCAATTCCTATTGTGAAGGACAATGGGTATCAATAAATACAATTATTATTCAGTCTCTCATCTGGAGAGAATTTCCATAAGATGGAAGCTGCAGGCAATAAGGAGGAATGAAAGACATTCCCGCATCATATTCAGCCCTCACAGAGAGGGCGTTAAATAGACCCAACAAATATATAAAAGTATGTGATGAAAGGAGTAGGATGAAACCTTGCAGTCCTCAAAACTGGATTGACTCTTGTTACTGAGGTTGGCTCTGCCACTGATGATCAGAGTGGACCAATTCTCTGTTGTCTTCCATTTTCACTGTACAAAGGTAAACCACAGCATTGTTTAAAAAATGAGGTTTTGTTGTAAGCCTTCATAAATCTCAGCATGAAACTATGTCTAGAGCATTAAAATAATTGTATAGCAAAACTACTTAGGGTAATTTGATAAGGTGCTCTGATTCCAGAAGAGTGAAAGTCCTCTGCTTTTGGTTCTTAGCTGCTCTTGAATAAAAACCTCAGAAAAAAGTGTGTGTCTGGGGAAGAATTCATATGGGATGTATCTATCATGCTTTATTTTAGAATCCACTTCAGTGGCCTGACTTGCATACGTTGTTCATAAATCCTGATAGCCACACAGTCTACAATTATAGAAGGATTTGTACCATATGGAGAAGATATAAAAGTGGGTGTTAAATGCATAGTCTCATATGATATTTCATAACAACAAATGTGTAGCTTTTCCAGGTAGAGCAGGAGCAGCACTACCCAAGGGTCTCTTAGAATATCAATATATATTCATATATGCTTCTACCCAAGTCAGCAACTGGGTATCACTTTGAAGTTATTCATTTGGGTGTTTTTAGGCTCATTTGAAAGCAAAAATTGGTAAGAACTCTAAGATTCCACTTGGTTTTCCCTTCTTTTGTTTTTCTTTACTTAGGAGAATAATTGCATAAGATGTTGTCTATTTTGGCTTATCTTCAATATTGAAAATTTGTGAGGTATTAACTGTAGTCTTTTGACATTAACTTGTTTTCCCAAAAGTTTCTGATTGTGTTGAGTATCAGCACGATTAAAAAAGCTCCTAAAGAGGCAAATGAAATTTTTTTTCAATAAATAAGCTACATACAGTTGTCTTAAAGCCAATGTTGTTAGTTGTCTGAAAAATTTATTTAAAGATGTAAATTTAAAATTGTATTACAACCAGGAAATCCTAGTTGCCAGTTATATAATTAATCCACTAGATCATGCTGCCACTTAGCTCTGCTATTAAGAAATGTGTGTCTATGTAGCCTCTCTGAAATGGGGCCTCCTGATGAGATAATGTATTAGGGAACAATGATGGGTTGTTATGTAATGAAACCAAACTCCTTATAAGCTATGGCTGTGCTGGTTAAACAGGGAAAAAAAATACTGTTCAGCCTATTCTTTCAAGAGGTTTATTCTGTGCTTAGTCCCTCCTTTAAAAAATACCCCATAAAAAAGCTTTCCAGGTTTCTTTTTCCAAGGTCGAAAGCCTACTCTATCTTGTAAGGAAGAATAGGCAAAAAAGCAGATATAGAAGGTTGAATTGTAGAAGAAAGAAAGCAGAGTCTGAAAGCAGACAGGTATCTGAAGATGCAGATCTGTGCCTAATGAGATTTTCTGAAGTGCATAAGCAGGTTAGGGCTGGGGAGATGGATGCCTGACTTGGTTAGTTGTGTCTGAAAATCTCACTTGGCTCTATTAGCCCTTTTAGTCTTCTCAATAGCTTTGAGCATTTGGCTAAGGGAACTGAAAATCTGTTTTCTCTGTTCTAGAAACCTGGCAAGTCCTGGTTGCCCTGGGTGTTGGGGAAGTTCCAGTGATTTCCAATGGACAGATTTTGTTATCTGTCCTCCTGGTTTATGGGCAACGTGTTCCAGACAGCGCAGGCCGTTCAACAGCCAAGAGTTCCTCTTTCTTTTGTGGGGGTTTTATAGTATCTGCTCGATGTGGTAAACTTATTTGTGAGGAACATGGGCTGCCATATGAACTAATCTGCCAGCACAAGAAAATGAGGTTTGTTCTTTGTTCAGGAATGCTCAGCAAGTGTGATACTCGTGAGTTTGCTTTCACTTGAGCTGCACCTCAGCAATTCACAGGGAGTCTAAAACCTGGGCATTCCCAAGCTGTTCCTGCCTTGGCTCCCACACACTCTAGGCAGCAAAGGTAACTGCGTTCCTTTGTTTGCCTTCTCCAGTTCTGAGGTTGCTACCTGGTATAAATTAGTTCTTTTTCTATTTCTTACATATTACAGATTAAATTCTGTCCTTCATTCTTAGCACAGGTTTGTAGGTATCTCTATGTTATTATAGCTGAAGGGAGACCACCTTTCTTTCTGTTTTTTTTTCTCTCTATATTCTACCTGTGAATAAGGGTAGGCACTGCAGGCTCCTGGTCTGGGAAAACCAGCCAGGAATATCCCTTTGTAAAGGGGAATTACACAGATGACACGAGTACTTAATCATTCCAAATAAAAGCCACTAAATAGCGAATGAGAACTGGAAGATAACACAAAATCACTTTTTCTTGGCCTTTCCACGAGTTTGCAAGTCAACAAAATTAATGTAGCAACTGCAGAAAAGCCAGTGATAAGGCAAGGCTTCAAACCCCCCTTGCTGTTTCATTGTGCTCTGCTTCTCTAATGCTGAGGATGTGCTTCTCAATAAAATGTAACTGATCAAAGGAGACACAGGGAAAGACATGGAAGCTAATCCATAGCTGACCCTGCTTTATACAGGATTTTCTAGCTGATTAGACTCATAGCAAAGAGGACTAGAAAAAGAAACCATTTAGTGGCAATTAAAAAAAATTGGGGGGGGGGGGAGGTGGAGATTATTGAGGCAGTAACTCTATAAAATTTGCATGGAAAAGAAAAAACCTCCCCACCAAACAGAGCACAAGGCACTTGATTTGTTAGGGATGAATGTAATTATAAAAATTCTGATCAATTCTAGTCCTGAAGATGGTAATTGTGTTACCATGGATGCAGAGGCCTGAAGCAAGAAGGTAACAAGAAGAACCTATCTGTTCTTTTACCCCATTTTTAAATCTAAACATGTGGCTTAAATAGGTCTTTGGTTGTTCATAATTAAATTTTCCTGAGAAATACTTGAGTTGGCCGTTTCTCAGCTGTCCAGGGCATCTGTTTTCACATGCTTCAAATACAGTAAAGGTTTTTGTTGTGTGTGGGGTTTGGAGGTTTTTTGTTTGTAGTGTTTTTGGTGTTTTTTGGATTTCCTGTACAACAAAAGTAGGAATGGATGCAAACTTATAATTAGATATGCCTTTTTTGGTACAGACAGCTGGAATAAAAACTGCATGAGCCCAATTTTGTCCTTAGTTACTCCTAGACAACCTCATGAAGCTTAAATTTTACAGGTGTAGAGTGTAGAGGAGAGACAAAACTATTCGTAATTGTTCTTTGTGGAGCAGCTGTCCTCTAAGGAAACACTACATTAACAACCCTTAACCAAAATAACCTGAGTTCAGGGTTTTCTTTCAGTCTGTCTCTGCTGTTTGTCAGAGCTGATGTCAAAACATTTGATTTGCAAGTTTTTTAATGCCTCTTCTGGAACCTGAAGTTTTTGAACGCTTTAATAAGTTGCAAGTGGCTTTGGTAACATGAAAAACACCCACGATGTTCGGCCACTGGACCATTAACTATCCAAGGAGCTAAAAGCTCTAAAACTTTTTGTTACACATGAACTCATCCTGGCTTGGTGTCACAGGCCCTCTGTTTTTTTTTTCCTGCTGTTTTTTATAAACTTCTGGTGCTTGGAAAGGAAGGCTGGTCATTCTTTTCTCAGTAAAGGCATTTAATATCAAGATGTTTATTTCACTGGCAAAATGAAGATAGAGCTACATTTGTTGTCCATTTTAAAATGTCTTTGAGCTTCTGATGTTAAATCTATGGAGGAAAACCCCCATAATATTTTAGTTAAAGCATTTCTGCAGTATTTTAGCCTGCTTTTGTGGGGTTTTTTCCCTCCTGTGTTGTAATATTTTTATTTATCATATTACTTAAAAATTTATGTTCTGAATGAAGCAGATCTGTTACCACTTGAAAGAAAATGTCCAGTAGCAGCAGCATGCTACCACAGAGGTTTGGGTTTTCTTGTTTGCTTTTCTAAGTATCAGAAATGGTACAACCATAGTAGAGTACAAGCAAATCATTATTCAAAGCTACTTTTAAGTTTTAAAATACTTGATTTTGTGGATTTTTTTTCCAGTTTTTCTCTTTTTAAATTTGTGCCAGTATTTGATCTGTTGCTTCAAAAGGTAAATTTTAGATTCTGAAGAGAGAATTTTTTTACGTTGTTCCAAAAGAGTGAAAAACTGCATGGGTTTGGGATATCCCTGCAGCTCTTCACTCTACATAGCCAGACTTACCAGTAGAAAGATGCAGATTACATTATCTGTGTTTCATACAGTTTTTTTCTTCAGGCTTCTGACTTTTCCATGTAAAATTGTCAGTTTTAGATAAAGAATAATTTAAAGTTTCAGATTTTTGAATTTTTAAATTTTTTTTAAGCAGTATTGCACTTTTCAAAGACATATTATATTCAGATAAAGCATGTCTTTCACAAGAAATAAATGAAGAGTGCAAAGAAGATAACAGAATAGATGAGTGAGTATATTTAACATTGGGCTAGTTAGTGCAAGGAATTAAATATTGTTTTTATAGACTCTTTGTGGCCCCACATACAATTAGTTCCTCTTTCACTGTGAATTCATAGAGGGATTGTCTTTAGAAACACAATATTGGAATAATTTCTTCTTTTTGGCAGAATTGGAGCAAAAAATAGATGATGGAAAGTTTTTATATCAGAAAGCTTTTATGTCAGAAACTTTCTTAGAAGAAGGTGGTTGGGCCTGGTATGATCTCTTTTCTCTCTTCTTTGTTGCAGTTCCCTGTTGCTTTTATTCCCCTGTTCGTTTACATCATTGCTCCAGCTCTGATTTGAAATTTCTCTTCATAATACAGAATTCCCCACGGAACATAAACATCAATATTTCTGCCTGGGAGACTGATCTATCAGGATTAGAGACTTTTTTCCCCCATCACTTGTGTATCTGAACTGATAGTTATCTGCTCATCTTTTGCATAATCTTTTAGTTCATTTTGCAGATCCATGAGCACCGGCACAATTTTGATAAGCCATGGAAAAATATGCCCATGTTGTACGTTGCTGTGAAGCCTATTTTGCTTGCATAATGTTTTGAATATAGTCCAGTGAGTGAAATTTAGTATGTGAATGGTGCAATAAGTTTGGTTAATATTCACTTTTGTGTCTTTCTGTACTGAGCTGTAGAATTATCTGGCTATTTCTAGTTTTCCTCATGATCAGATATTGTAGAGCATTGCACACAGTAGTGATTCTTTCCCTTGATTCACTGCTATAAGACATGATTTCACTACACTGATGATTGTTTGTGACCACTTTTCCTGTCTTTATCCCAAATCAGTGAAATCTCTGCTAGCACACAAAAATTTATGTAATTCTTCTTTGTTTTGCTGTATTTAAAAAATGATACCTGAGAGTTTTGAGATAGCAGGTTAGAATATGATTAAGGTAGTGTTTGTAGCTTAAAGGATTAGAAGAATTCCAAACAGTCCCACCATGAAAGCTGTTTAGGGATACATAAGCCAGTTTAGATAAAATAACAGCCAACTGCAGTCCTCTCGCAAACCTCAAATGGATCTCTCTTTGTACTTCAGAAACATTTGGCCATTTTTTTATCTTAATTTTTCACATTTTTCCTATCTCTGCACTTTGTGCAGAAGCATCAAGAAACCACAATAAAGACTCTTTGGCAGACCCGAGGGATTATGATAAGCATCAGATATTGTAAATGCCCATCTGAACCTTCAAGGTATTTGAGCTTTGCCCATGACTAATTTCTGCCTGGCTCTGGAGGGAGCAGCTCAGGATGACAATTTTCCCCTGGAAATGTACCTGAAGATGTTATTTTTTCACCAAAGAGGCTTTCAAGAAAGTTTTCTTCCCCCTTTCAGGACATCATTTTGCAAACCATTCCATTGATTTTTGTACCGCAATATGAAGGGTGGGACGGGAAAAAAACCCTACAACCTCTGTAATTTCTTCTCTTTTGGCTGGTGCTGCTTATCTGCTTGCTTAAAGTGCTACTAAGGATTGCTAATGCTTAACACAGGGTCTGCCAGTTGCCCTTTTGCTGTTGATACAGCTCTTAAAGTGCATTCAGAGTAAACAGGTAAAATGTCAGAGTAGCTGGAAAGAAAAGAGCAGCAAAGTCAGTTAATTTGATGAAGTACTACAAGTGGAGTTCTGCCTTAGCCATACCTGACCAAGCTCCAGGTGGGAATGGTAGCAGACTTCACCTGGATGTGTTTTGTTGAAAAGCCAAATGGAAACAGCATTGGGGAGGTTACAGGCTTCTGCTAATGGCACCATGCTCAAAATCTCCAGGGAGAAAACTTCCCAGTAATAACTTGGGGAATTACCTCTTTCCAAAGAGTTTAGGGTGTTTTGACAAGAGGATTTTTTGTGATATTTTGAGGATTGGTATGGAAGTGTAGAAACAAGTAGAATATTCTATGCAAGTAGAATAAACATTTAACTGTAGAATAAAAATAGAATAAACATTTGACTGATCAAAAACTAGTTGGGAAATTTCGATATTTGCTTTAGATGAGAACAAAGGTGCAGATAATTTCTTTTTGGTTGTGGAAGTACATGCCTATGCTGAAATGACAACTCATGAAAATGAAATTTTTGTGTCTTCAAAGTGATTATTATTTTCATCCAGCTTACAAACAATTAGCATTGCATTTAGTCAGGAAAGGAGGAAATGGAGCTGTGAATTCTTTATTGTTATTAATCTTGTTTGTCATTTCTCTTGCATCTGGGAAGCTTCTTCTTCCAGAATATTCATAGTAGATGAAGAACTATTTCCCCACATAGCCACAGCAATTCAGGATGCAGAATATTTTCAAAAAGTATGCTTGACTTTACAGCATGATAAAGAAGAATGCGTGGCTATTTTCAGAGACAGGCATCCATCTCCATCTGTAATTTAATTCTGAATCTCAAGAAATACAATCTACAGTACAATGTAAGACTTGGTTTCTGTAGGTTCATTAGTGAAGCTCAGATCTGCCCTCCCAGCCAATGTTTCAATCTGTACTTTGGTCTGACATGTGCTTAAATCTCTTATTAATTGTCTGGTTTAAGACAAACTTCACTAGCATCCTAGGCAGATAAAAGGAAAGCCACCCAGGATGACAATTTACTTTTCTTACAGAACTGAGCATGTAGCTGCACATACTAGAGGATAAACCATTCAAAGTTGTCCTTGGAGTAGCAGAGTACAAATCAAAGTTGAGATGAGACTGCATTGAAGTGTATTGAGGCATTGTGGTTAAATCCTGTGTTTAGAGTGCTTGTCTCTGCCATGTGGAACCTCTTTGACAAAGCTGTTCTAGCACCAAATGCCTATTCCATGATTTTACTTGCAGTGAAGTGTTTAGAAAAGGTTTTCTAAATAAATTGTGCAGCAAACATGAGGCAGAACAGAATATGGGCAGGAGCTGGAAGTACATTCTTGGTTTGGCTTTTCTGCTGGCTTCTTCATAAATCCTCTCTGTAACACGCTGGGTTTTTTTCTCTTTTGTTCTCTCTTCTCCTCAACTAGCTGGCTGGTTTGGCATCTTATCCTTGTGGCTATTTTTAGCATCTCTTGAAAAACTCAGAGATGGATTCCTGCTGCTGATCAGCCAGTGCTGTGTTCTCCAGTAGTTGCCATCAAAATATCTCTGATCTGCTTCCTTGGCACTCTTTACTCACCTATTTTTTTTTTTATTCAATATCCATAATAACTATTTCCTAGCAAGTGTTCCCTCTTTTGAGGGAAGGAGACATATGGATTCTAGCTGCTACTCTGTATGTCTTTTGCTGAGGCTCTTTTGACTTGCTGAGTAAATACCTTTCAAAAACTTTAGGGGTGTATTTCCATGGTGATTGCAACATGTTTACTCTAGTATCTGCCTTGTATTTTTTTGGCATAAGTCTCTTTGTCTTTGCGTGGCTTTTTGTGATTCTCCAGAAATGTGCCTTACAGAAGTTCTGTCAAAATAACATTTCTTTGTATTTAATGCAACGGGATTTTTTTTTTTTATTGAAGAATAACTAAAAACGAGAGAGGAATTGTCTTCTGAACAAAGACTGTAGAGTTGCTTTTCATTTTTCTTTTAGACCTACTGATGCAGTAGCTGCCTTATATAGAAATGTGAGTTTGCTCACTCTGAGCTCAAAGAAAATGGTCTTAGTTATTACCAGCTGTTTATTAGCAGTGGCAGTTTTCATATCAAAGCTTGCAGAATCAGTAGCCTTTTTCCTGGCCCCTCTCAGGACACGTGCTGGGAGCCCAGAGCGGCTGTGCAGCACTCGCTGCTGTGTTCCCAAGACATTGCTTTCTGAAGCTTTTGCTAAAATAAAAATGAGTTTGAAATGCAGGCAAACAGGTGAAATGCAAACCTGAAAGTGAGGCAAGTTTGGGTTCAGGTCTCCTTACCTGGAGTGCTTTGTGATTTCCACTGCACCTGCCCAGTTCTCAGTCCATAGCACAGGTGTCCTTTACAACGGGGTCAAACGAGGACACTTTTTTACGCTGTTTCAGTAGGAGAGCTCTGCCACCTACATCACTGAAATGAGCATGTTCTTTATTTCTTTTTAACTCTTCTCGCTTCTGAGGACCAGATTTCCGACCCCCAAAATACACGAGCTGGATTCCAAGCAGATTTCTGAATTAGCAGACTTTTCTGGGAGGCCCTGGAGGAACCATAGGAACGTGGCTGTCTTGGTGAGCTCTCTCCAGCTCAGCTGACAAAGACAGCACTGCAGACAAGGCAGGTAGGACTGGCAGGTATTCCCCAGGTGTTGCTCAGCCTTTTCAGTATTACCCTGGGGAGTGGATTATTTTAGATTTATTAAGTCCCCCGTGCCTGTCCACTTCCACTCTTTCCTAATCATGTGGTCAAGATTAAGCTGTATTATATTCCTAGCCTGGAGCAGCAGCACCTACATGCTGGACATTTGCCATCAGAGGATGGAGCAGCATCTTGGAAAACATGGTTTATCAGTAGCAGCCTTGTGTGCAGAAAGCTCTGGATGTCAAGTTTCACAGAAAGGAGCGTGTTTGTGATGCATGTGCCCAAAACAGGAAAAGAACAGATCTGAAATGCCTGCTGATGAAATCTGGGAGTTTTTAGTCCACAGGTATCACAGGATACTGTGAAGAGAGGGGAAAATCATGGCTCAGTCAAGTGGGGAAGCAGAGGTGCAGAGAAGCCAGGGCTGATGGAGAGTTTCCATTCTCACTGATCAGGGTCTGAATGTGGCTGCTGCTTGCTGTGCCATGTCCAGCTGCCATTGCAGTTTTATTATGTTTATCTCAAATATATTACTGAAGCCTTATTTATTCTCCTCTAGAAGCTTATTTCTTGTACATTTAAAACTTCCAGTGACGTCAGACTTGGACATGGAGGGACATGCAAGCATGGAAGGGGAGGTAGGCTTAGAGCTGCTCAGTTCTTTCTTCTTATTTGGTATAAAAACATAAAGATGAAATTTTTTATGTGGAAAGACAAGATTTTGATTTTTCAGAAACAATCAAATGAAGCTTGGCAATCTCCCTCAGGTTTTGTTTTCTCCTGTTTGGCTAGGGAAAAAAAGACAGCAACTAACATGTCTTACATTTTGACAGTGCCTTTCTTTAAACAGCAACTAATTTAACTGAACTCTCAGTTAATTGGTTTAAAAATACGAAACCGCTCAACTCGGGTGTGCAGTCAGCTTTTCATAGCACATCCTGGAGTCAGTTACCATGGCACTGGGAAAGATTTTTGGTCTCCATGGCAACCTCAGGTCGGCTTGTCGCACCTTTTATCTTATGCAGACTGAAAGCAGCAGTGTGTGTGTGGTATCTGGAGTTAATATGTCAAGGAGGAGGCAGATAGCAGAGAGGTGTTGGGTTTTTTGGGTTAGTTTGGGGTTTTTTTTTCCCCTGCTTTAAACTTAGTAAGTCTGTTAATTATTGCTAATCAGACTCATGGCAGGAGTAGGCAGGAAGGGGCAGGTGGAAATGGCACTGCCTGGTGGGTACTTGGATAGACAGGGTGCTCCTGGGGGATCTGCAGCAGGTGGGAAATCTCCTTTCTTTCCTTCCTGGGAGAGCAGCTGCAGAGCTGGAAAGCCACAGCTGTGTGGGATTTTTGGGACTCCTTTGCAGCTGGGTGTTCTGGGTGGCTCTTTGCTAACCCTGCCATGAGAGGAGTAATTCCTCTGGTACTCAGTGTTTTAGTCAGGTAGCTTCCACAGAGTAGTTTGGGTGGGAAGGGACCTTTTAAAAGCTGTCTTGTTCTACCTCCCTGCCATGGGCAGGGACACCTTCTAGATGTCTAGACCTAGACCAGGGTTCTCAAAGCCCCATCCAACCTGGCCTTGAACTCTTCCAGGGATTGGGCTTTGCTCTGGCCAAGGCCAATTCACGACCTGGGTGCTGCTGTAAGGTGCCCCAGTGAGCAGCTGTGTCTCCAGACGTCAGTCCCTCCTCTTGCTGGTGGCACCAGCTCTTGCAGCATCTGCCATACAGTGCCACCAAGGTCCTCTCCTGCTTGCCTGCATGCAGCAAGAGGAGCAGGACAGCCCAGCTGAGGGAAGGTTGTCATGGCCTTCAGGAATGAAGGAGAGCAAGAGAAGGCACCAATTGGGCACTGGGAAGTCATGCTTCAAGGCCACACTTTCTCAAACTACTCATCATGTAGATGTTGGGCAACTTGTGGTCCCCTTTAGCTTTCTGACCCACCTGTGCAGGCTGTCATGTGTGCTCATTCTGGATTTTTTTTTTTTTTGCTCGTGTTTGCTTATCCCTGTTGAAGGTGTGGAGGCTACACCTTTAGTTACTACCATTAAAACTGGCCCTCTGCAGCTTGACATCTGGGGCTGGAGGGAAAAGCTGCCTCCTTGGCCTTCTGGTAGAAGGACTGCCTGCCAAAGCAGGGTGCAGGAGCAAGCAGTGTCAGCACTCCTGACTTCCCTGGCTCTCCCTGTCTCCGCTCACCCTTCCCAAGCTTTGCTGTGTCTCTCTGCTGGATTGCCATGGTCAGGGGGCTGTTGTTACAGGAGATAGAGTCAGGTCAGAGGCCCCAGTAAGGACCCACTTCTCTTCATGCATTCAGGCTTGTCTTACGAAGTCACACTGGTGGCGTTCAGGCCTTTTGGCTGGAAAGCACCAAAGTTCCTCGAGCTACAAAACCAAAAGGAATTGTAACTCTGGCAACCTAATGCTTAGAGCTGCTTGAAGTGGTCTTCTGTACACTCACTGCTTGTTTTCCTTGAAATTGTAATGGCTGGAGAGAGTAGGCTGGTTAGGGAGATTGCAATGGAAGCAGGAATTAAGGCACTATTTTCTGATTCCAGGGCAGATTGAAAACCCTTTCTGTTGATCTTTTCTGGGATTTTGTGTGCTCTCAGGGGCACATCTGACCAGGAGATAGCTGTTTAGCTGTGGATGTATGTGGTGTGAGGTGAAGCCTCTCTAGTTATGCTGCTGACTAAAAATAGCCAGTGCATAGCCCATGTTCACAGTGATCTTGGAACGTTTGGTCTAGCAGGAGCCTCCTTAATATTCCAACACGGATCTTCCTAACTGCCTGTTTTTAAAACAGAACATACTACAAATAGCAGGAGCAAATAAGTTTTGCTTTCAAGGATAAGTAGACTGTGTTCACGTGAAACTGGCAGCCCTGAAAAACTTCAGTTTTTCAGACAGACAAATGAGCATCACAATACATTTTAAATGCCCCTATATTCTTCACATGCATTCACACTAATGACTGTACTAGGTTTTCATGGAAAGGTTGTGGTATCTGAGGGACTTCAGGAGTGGCTTCCAGGAGAAGCTCTCAGCAGCTTCCCCATGCCCAACAGAGCTAATCCCAGCCCAGCTCCAAGACTGATCCCCTGCTCTGCAAGGCTGAGCACATCAGCAACAGGGGCAGCAACCAGGGATAACAAATTTTAAAAGATGGGGGGAGAATATTGCTGGGCAACAGTAATTGTAACTGGCAAAAGGAGGGAAAATACATGGCAGAATAATTCTGCCAACATCAAGGTCATGGATGAAGGTGGGGGAAGAGAATGCTCTAGGTGTCAGAGCAGAAATTCCCCTGCAGGCCATGGTGAGGCAGCTGTGCCCCTGCAGCCCTTGGAGGTCCACAGTGGAGCAGAAATCCACCTGGGGACCCCACACCAGAGCAAGTGAATGCTTGAAGGAGGCTGTGAACCCGTGGGAAACCTGTGCTGGAGTGGGCTCCTGGAGGATGTGTGATCCCATGGAGAGAGGAGCCCACCTGGAGCAGCTTTGCTCACAGGAATTGTGACCCTGCTGGGGCAGCCTGTTCCTGAAGCATGGCACTCATGTTGGAGCAGTTTGTGAAGACCTCCAGCCCCCTGTGGGGAAGGATGTGGGAGAAGTTCAGGGAGGACTGTCTTCTGTGGGAGGGACTCCGTGCTGGAGCAGCAGAGAGTGAGGAATCCTCTCCCCTAGGAAAAAGGAGTGGAGGAACCACTGACTGCATCCCCTATTACCCATCCCCCTGTGTTGCTGGTGGGGAGGAGGTAGAGAAAACAGAGAGTGACGTTAAGCCTGGAAGAAAGGAGGGGTAGGGGGAAGGTGTTTGTAAGATCTGGTTTTATTTCTCATTATCCTACGCTAATTTGATTGGTAGTAAATTAAACTAATTTCCCCAAGTCAAGTCTGTTTTGCCCGTGATGGTAATTGAATGATTTCTCCCTGTCCTTATCTCGACCCATGAGCCTTTTGTTATATTTTCTCTCCCCTGTCTGAGCAGGTGATGAAAAAACCCTCAGGAGGCCCATAGATTTATGCAGGAGGTTTTTGTTAAACCTCATTTGGGCTATAGAGTTTTCTGCTCCCTTAATATGAAAAGGAAAAAATTCCCTCCAAAATCAAATCTTTTCCCAATTTTGTTTCTGGTTCACGACCAATGGAATATTTTCAGGCCTCAAAATAGATTTACATTTCATATGGACACAGGCTCTGGTTGAGTCTTATTTTGTCATCTGTTCTTAACTTAATGATGAGGTCAAGGAGCAAAGTTTGGATCCAGTTTTGGAGGAGGAAAGTATGTGTTGCAATGAAGGCTGTATTTGTGATGGTGTTAAGTTTTTGGCTAAATTTAGTAAGTCTACTTTAAGATTCAGAAATGACTTTTTTGTGTAAAGAATTGATACAAAAGTCTGTATGCTTTTAAATATATGGATTTCATTTAGAAATCTGACAGCCAGAATTGAAAACACTTAGCTGTGACACAGAATTACTCTGTTAAATATCAGGGACAAGAATTAGCAAAGATGGGAACCAGATGCAAGAGCATGTTTTAGATCAATCCCGGCATTAGAGGGGAGTGCTGCTTCTCTCACCTGTGCAATGGCTGTTCTGCACTGGAGCTGATCAGCTTTCCTGCAGCTCTCCCAGCAGGCAGCTGCCCTGACAGCATCACACTCCTGCTGCCTCAAGAAGGCAGAGCTGGAAGGATAAAGCTCCTGTTTACATTTCAAATGCTGCTCTGGCCAATACACTGAAAGACAGAAAAACAGGCATGTGCAATTTGTAAAAATCCAACAGCTTTTCATCTTGGTTCTAACATTGGATGCCTCCTTGTTTATTTTTCTGTAGCACATGTATTTGAGAAAAACCCGTGACTGCTGCAAGGGGCAATTACTTGCTCTGACAGTGGTGGCTTTCAGTGCTTAAAACAAAGCTTAACAAGCACATAACATCCCTGTAGAGTGTTTTCAGGAATTGCTCTGTAGCAACAGAGGGAAGGAACGAGCAAAGGCAGAGCATGTTCTGCCTTCTGCCTGACTTGAGATAAATGACAGTAATCACATAGACAGTAATCTGGCCTTTTCTGCTCTGCCCACCTGCTGCTGCTGTTGTCATGCTCTGCACTCTGCTGCCATCCTCCGTGACAGCAGCGCCTCCAGCTTGGCGCTGCTGGGAATAATTAGGGGTGGCACAGCTCTGCAGCTGCTGCAGCAGTACTGGGGGCACGGGCAGAGAGGGGGCACAGAGCTGGGCTGGAGCAAAGCTGGCAGGAAATTGGCTGGGCTGTCATGCCTGCAGCAGTGGGGGGTTTAGCTCAGCGTGATCTGAGGGCATGAAAGGGAAGTTTATCCATCTGGGGAATGAGAGGCTGGAGGGCAGCCTTGCAGATAGAGGTCTGGGGGTCCTGGTGAATGACAAGTTAAATATGAGAGAGCAGTGCCCTGGCAGCCCAGGAGGGCCATCTGTGTCTGGGGGGCATCAGGCACAGCATGGCTGGCTGGGCAAGGGAGGGGATTGTCCTCTGCACTGGGGCAGCCTCACCTTGAATATTGTGTTTGGGGCAGCTTGGGGTGCCACAATGTCAAAAAGACATTGGGCCATTAGAGAGTGTCCAATGGAGGGCAACAGAGGTGGTGAAGGGCCTTGAGGGGAAGTCGTGTGAGGAGAGGCTGAGGGCACTTGTTCTGTTCACCCTGGAGAAGAGGAGAATGAGGGGACAACTCGTGGTGATCTTAAAGATCCTCACAAGGGGAAGAGGAGGGAGAGGCACTGACCTCTTCTCCCTGGTGACCAGTGACAGGACTTGAGGGAATGGCCTGAAGCTGTGCCAGGGCAGGTTGAGGTTGGGTATCAGGAAAAGGTTTTACCCACAGAGGGTGGTTGGGCACTGGAACAGCTCCCCAGGGCAGTGGGCACAGCACAGCCTGCCAGAGCTCAAGGAGCATTTGGACAATGCTCTCAGGCACAATGGGATTCTTGGGGACGATGCTGCGAAGGGCCAGCAGTTGGCCTTGATGATCCTGATGGATCCCTTCTGATTTGGGGCATTCTGAGTCCATCAAGTCCATGACTGGGTTACAGGGGAGAGAACAGGACATCATGAGAAATCCAGCCTGAAGTCTGGATTGTCAGAATGTAGCTCTGATGGCAGGCCTTGGCATCTTTACTTAAAGTCATGATCCTTTAAAATGACCTCTGCCCTGTGCAAGGGGAGCCCTTCACAGCAATCATGGCTTCTGTGGAATTGACCAGGACAGAAATCCTCCTGATTTCTCTCCTGATGATTGAAAGGGCAGGCACTGTCAGATTTCAACCTGTAGCAGATCTTAAAACTCTTTAATTACATCCCTGTAATTAATAAAGAAACACAAGCCTTTAAGTGTGGAGTAAATTTCTTTAAATAACTGTTAGTAGGGGATTTAAGAATAGAAATCCTACTCTATGTAGCTAATTGAAAATTTGATTGGGATATGGAGAATATGTAATGAACGAGCTGGTAAAGAGGGCAGGGTAAAGAGTACTTGTAGGATATAGAGGTTTCCCCAGGCTCTGAATTCACAGTCTGAATATTGAAAGACATTTCTAAGATCTATAAATCTACATGTTTGTTCTGAGGATGTACTACACCGTCTTGTGCATGTGTATATATGCATATATTTATATGTATTTTTATATATGCACACTTTAACACATATTCAGTGTAAAACTGTATACTGCCATGACAGCATCCAATCATTTTGGGCTGATGGATTGAAGCATGTGTAACACAAAAGATTAATTTTCCAGAGTAC
This sequence comes from Molothrus ater, assembly GCF_012460135.2. Classification (NCBI taxonomy): domain Eukaryota; kingdom Metazoa; phylum Chordata; class Aves; order Passeriformes; family Icteridae; genus Molothrus; species Molothrus ater. The sequence continues at coordinate 67,794,350 of NC_050482.2, forward strand.
ATAAGCTGGAACTGATCTTAAAATATGAAATAAATAGGAGGAGTCCCTTTCTGTATCTTTACTGAAAGTTACTATTTGGGGACTTCTGACATGGAAGATGCTTAGGATTTATCAACCCATCAGTGCCAGTGCCATGGGTAGACATCTGTGGATCATGGTTTTGAGTTCTCCCATAGTTTCAATTGCTCACTTTAGACTTGCTTTAATCAGTCCTTGCGTGGCATCCAGAAATGAGCACCCAGACCTGAAGCCTTCCATAGAACGGAAAGATGATTTTGCACGTTAACTTTTCTTATACAAATCAATATTTCAATATCAGCTATGACTTTATTGTGAAGTCATCTCTAAAACAGCACTCCTACCAGTTTAAACCTTTTTTCATCTAAGTCTAGTTTTTCTACATTTGCAGCACATAAGAATGCCTTACATACATTACTGAAGTCAAGTTATACAGCTCTTGTTTCTTCTCTCTCTACTACCAGGTCCTAAAGAGAAATTAGATTGGTGTGAGAGGATTTTTTCCACAAGAAATCTCTGCTGAATGTTGATAATTACCTTCTATATAGTTACAAACATCTCATAATTTGTTCCAGAAATTAAAGTTAAACTGGCTGTTTCTAATTCACTTAATTCTTCTTTAACATCTTTTAAGAAATAAAAAACTAGAGAATGGGTATGATATTAGACATCACATCTACCTTTCTTGATGAGTTATCAAAATGACTGCTAAAAGCTCTAGATCTCATCAGTCAAACCTTTAGGTTTGGTCTGGAATGAAGCTCATTAGATCTAGGAAATTTGCAAACAATGGAATTTAACTAATACTTGTTAACTGGGGCAGGTTTTTTCCATTCAAAGACTTAGCTCTTGCTCTTCTGTGACTGGAATCAGAGCTCATATCTGTCTGATGAAACCTTGTCTTTTGTGATGATCAACACACAAAAAAGCATTAACAACTCGACCCTTTTGACCTCATACATCGATGACTTTCATGCTCAGTTTCATGGCAGAATACTCTTGAGCCTTCCTTTATTGTTCATGCCTTTACTGAATGATTTCTTCATGTTTCGTGCTGGTTGCATCCAACTTTGTACCCTGAACACTGTTACTGAGTAACACTCTGTATTTTAATGTAATCTTGTTGGGCTTTGGTACGTTTTTGTGGTAATCTCATTTGGTTCTCACTGCTGGTTTGCTTCCTTCTCATTTTTCAGGTCAGTGAAGAGCTCATGGTCTGGTCAAGGTTACTGTTTCACTTGTCTTCTCCCCATCATGAAAGAGCTGGCAGATAAGGCCATAAGAATTATTTCATTAAAGAGCTTCCATCTCTCCGTAATGCCTTTTTTCATTAGACCATCCTCTGGAGACCTTTTCTGCCAACCCTCTGAGACTGCTGAAGTGCACTCACTCCCTTGAGGTCCATTCCTTTGACTTTCCTGTTGTGCTGCCTTCGTATTCTAGGTTGTTAAGAGTGGAAAAAGGAGAAACTCTGAATACTTTTAATTTTTTCCCTGTAAATTGTGCCACCAGATGTTTCTCATATTGTCCCAGATTTTACAAACAGGAGGGTACTCGTTCACATCCCCTCCCTTTCTCAGGTGCCCAAGTTCAGAGATTAGTCTCTATCAGCTCTTGGAATAGTTGATAAGAAGTCATGGGATGTGTGTTTGTGTTAGCAGTGTGGATTCACTTTCTTTGAGTTACAGTCTAGCAGAGCCCCTCAACTCAATACCTAAGGTAGGGTTTTAAATTTGGTGCTCAGATTTTGGCACTATTCCATGTGATGCCTTTCTTTGTACCCTCCACAAGTCCATTTCAGCTTTATGCTGCATTGCAATGTCTCTTTAGGACAGAAATAGAAGACCTAAAGGCAAGAAATGTGGTCTGGGAAGTCACAATGCACTGTACAGTTTTCTGCTTCCTGGCTGATAAATTGTGTCTTGAGTGTGCTCTGGCATGCAGTGCAATTTGTCCATGCAGCAGTGATGATAGGTTGTCCTGAGCTAATAATCAGGACTCCTTTGTTTAGACTCCTCAGCCTTTTAGGGAAATCTTAAGAAAGGGAAGTCTTATCTCTTTGTCAGTTTTTATTCATGTTTTATCATAAATGGAGAAAGCTCTTAGTCTTGAGAATGATCACATTAAGAGGCAATCTAAGAGAAAATAATCAGTGCCCTTTGCAGTGATAGATTGTCCTGTGCATCTCAAGAAAACAGTTAATGGAATGTTGCAAAATACTTAGAAAAGGAAAACTGGCTTTCCTGTCATACATCTGAGAACTTTGTGCCACCAGCACCTCTGGCTTTGCACTGGAGTTCTCTCAGCCTTTCTGCATCAGTGTGCAATTTCACACTGTGTCTGTACCCTGTACCTTCCACCTTGCAGTCAGGACACCACCCAGAACAGGATTCCAGGCTGCTATCCTGTCTCCCACTTTCCATCTTCTACTGGTTCCTCACCATACAGAAAAGGTTTCTTTCACATTGAAAACTGGCTGGCAGGATCACAATTGCCTTGTAGCAAAACACTGAAGAGAATGAACTTAGCTCTTCAGCTTTAGACCAGCATTTTGAATGATTTAAGTTTGATTATTTGCACCAGAACTATTAATTACCTCTCATTCTTGAGGGACTGGGGCTGTTTTCTGATGACAGATGGAACAGTATTGTTCCACAGCAAAATCGGAGGCTGGAGGTTGGTTGTCACCTCTTGAATGTTTGTAGTAGTAAAATGTTTTCCCTTTCTCAGTATGATCTGTCATCTTTCCTTGCAAAATGTAACACTCCCTTATGGATGTTTTATTTCAATTTAAGAGTTTTCTTAACTTTGTTTAATGGTAGGGACGTTTGTCCTTCAAGATTCCCTTATCCTTGCTTTAGGGATTTGCTTCATCGTGTTAGTCTAACTTCATGACTATTTCAAGATCAGTTTTCAAGTAATCAAATTAATATAGATGCAGTAGAACATCTCACCTACCTAGAACTTTTAAAGAGGTTTTGCAGCTGATTTCAAGAAAGTAACCTCTCAGTTTATTGGGAGGGTGCTCTCAATTTAGCAAAGACTTTCTTTGCCCCAATATTTTTTTTCCTATGTCAACAAGGTATAGCCCAGTGAGATTGGTGACTCCAGCTCTGAGACACTACAGCATGTTCTGTACTACTAGGAACTCCATGGAGCTAGTCATCAATATTTCCATGAAAATGATATTTTTAAAATAAGTGGATGCATCAAAACTGAAGCAGTTCACATCACAAGTTAGTTTTGATTTAATTTTTCAAGACAAATATTTTTGGGGGAGAAGAAATTTTCCAAATTTGCAATACATCTATTTTGACTTTTTTTTAGATTTAAAAATAGTTATTTTTTTCATTTGAAGATGACCTTTCCTTTAGAGAATTAAGCTAATGATCATTTAAAAGTTTGATATTTAATAGTTTGAGTAACATGAATGGACTTTTTTTTTTTGCTTCTTCTGGGACAGAAAATTATATTTCTGGATAGCCACAGATGTTGACTACCATTGACTGGCAGGGGAGCTATGAGCCTGAATTGAAGCATAAAACAGGGTTTAGTAGGGGTTTCATGGTAAGAAACTTCTTGCCTTTTTCTATTCAATTACATAGACTGGGAAAAAAGAGCCTCTTGCTACACAAGATAATTACTGTAGCTTTTTTGTAATTGTATTTATAGTTCTAGATCAGCTATTCTTTTAGCTCTGATAGCAATTCCTTCCAGAAACCAACCTGACCCCTAAATTGGGAATGATGCTTGCCATAACTGCAGCATGCTTTCAAGAAACTTTTTGCTCCTCTTCCCCCTTTTTATGAGATTTTCTTTCATGTGTGTTTTGTGAGTGCTTACCAGGCTGTGGACTGAAGTGTTATACTATTATATTCATGTTTTGAACAATTCCTATGAGAGATTCAAAAGAAGAACTTGTATTCTGCAAAGTAAGTATGTATCAGAAAGATGTGCAAGTGTTTATTGCAGAAAGAGCTTTTCTAAATGAACTCAGCTATGTAACAGCAAATGCCACAGCTATTTTTTTTAGACTCTCCAAAATCTTATATTTCTCAAGGAACATCTGTCAGGGCAAGAACTGACTTGAGTTTTCCAAAGCACTCTGTCTAGAAAATATAAATTTTTCTTAGCCCATCAAACCATGAGTATTCCTTAGAAAAAACCTTGTTTTCCTCCCAGGGTATGATATCCACATTTTGTTTAAGGCTGATGTGTGTTGATCCCACCACTTAGAGCCCCTCTTTCTTGATACAGAGCTACTGAAGTTGTAAATTCTGCAATGTGGGTGGAAGTTCACTATCAACTGATCCTCTCTGTAGTGTGCAATTCATTTGCCTTCTCTCTTCAGGATCAGTGCTGACTACTTATTCCCTACCCTCAACTCTGATATTTTCTTCCTATTGCTTATTTATGCCCTTTTCTGTAGCTCTGCTTGTGATGAGTGTGGAAATTCACAAGTGGATTTTTAGAGGTACATAACTGAGGCACAGAGATTCTCACAATATCTGTGGACTCTTCACTGTATTTATCTGGTCTCCTTCTGCAGAAACTATCCAGATTCCTCCTTTTCCAGTGAGTTTCTTAGCTCTGTGAAGCCTCTGAGCACTAAATTCAGGTCTAGCTCTGCTCAAGAGTCTGAGCCTTTTTGTTTGTTGCACCTCTCTCAATCTCTGTGATATGTAAGATAAAGTCCCAATTTCTGACCTCTCTGTCTCCTTGTGTGGATGTTCACCACTGTTCATGTCCCAGCCTTCTGCACAGTCTGTGGAAAGTTCCTTTTGGCCATCCTGTCTGTGGAAAGCCTCCTTTTATCCTCAAGGGAAGCATCAAGGTTTAGAGAGTGTCCATTTTCCTTGACTGGCAGGTAGACAATGATATGAGGGATTGCTCTTGTGTGCTGAAGCATCCCATGGATCACAAATTGCAGCATTAGTAATCTCTAGATTCCACTTGGTGTTAAGCCTGAAGCTAAAAGTGATTATCATCGAGATAAGAGTCTAAATCTGTGTTTTGGAGGATCCTGGGAGTAGGAGGAAGAGATGGGGAGTGCTGGGGCATGACAATAAAGGTCAAAGCTTGTAAAGGAAAAATGGTGGAGAGGAACAGGAGGAAGAAGCTGCTGTGAAGTTCCCCTTTCAGTAGCATAGTTAGAACTCATGGCTAGGGATTCTGGATTCTTCTGCCTCACCCATGGCAGACAAGCCTGACTTAGGGAGTTTAGCCTGCATTTTCTTATCAGCTGCAGTACATTAGCACTGATTTATAAAATAAGGACAACGGGGCACACCAAGATTCAAAGGCAGTGTTTACTGTTCTGCATTTTTTGCATGTGGATGTCATTGAGGTCCATACTCTCCTGACAGCTACTCTTCATTTCTCCAGCATTGTACCTTCTCTCATCACCTTGACATACTTGTTATATAAGAAAGCTGAAGTCACACATTTTTTCCTGTGTAATCCTTGCCAGTTGTTCCATTTAGGTCTCCCTGCACCTTCCCATGAGATGCTATATACATTGAGGATCTTTGTGATGAGGCAGACACAGCAGCAGATGAAGCCTTGCTAATGTTAAAGGAGCTATGGAGGTCTTGGGGATACTTTTGGACAGTGAGGGCAGAGTAAAAGGAAGCCCCTATGTTTAAAGAAGCAACATGAAATAATCCACTAGAAGTACATGATAACATTTATGGGAAGATATGTACTCTGAGTCATGTGCCAGATAATTTAGGAAAAGAGGTAGAGGAGGACCTGCTGCAGTTATACATCTAAATGCACAACAGCACATCCATCAACAGTGCTACTTGTGGAAGATTCCTGCATTACTGAGGGGATCACACAACTGAGCATGTCCAGAAATAATTTCATCACATTTTTATTTCCAAGAGACATGAGATTATTTTAGTGGCAAGAGTCTGGCACTGAAAAAAATCAGGTGCCAGGTTTGCAATTAGTTGGCTTTGTGTTTTAGGATAAGACATCTAACTTCCCTGAGCCTATGTTTAACCATCCATAAATGAGAATAATTCTCACACATCTTCCAGGCTGCTGAAATGTTTAATTAATTAGTGTTTCAAAACTGTTCTGGATGATGCAGATAGGAGGTACAGTCAAGTGCTGCTATTACTTCTTAACACTATGTATACCTTCCTTCTATTTCATTTGTAACTGCAAAAAGCCCCTTTGCTGCAAGGTGTTTTATTCTATCACCCTATCCTGCCTTCCAGCCAGAAAAAAAGAACTGAGCCAGACACTGAAACGTTTACAGACACTTTTTGGTAATTGCTGCAGTTAATAGAAACTCCAGTTGCTTTAAGAGAAGTTTCAGTTTATGGCTTTGTTTGAATTTAACATGCCATGAAACCATTCTGACATGCACAGAGCCTGAAGCTTTTGGTGCTCAAACCTTTCTCCAGGAAGCTGAGAATCTTAATGAGAAATGAAGGCCCTGAGCTAAAGATCTCACAACAGGCTGCTGCTGTAAACAGAGCAGAAAATGCCCCCCAAGGTGAGAAATTCTCTTTAAAAGATTACTCTGCTGTGGAGATGGTGCAATGCCAGTGTTTTTGTTAGTGACCAAATCATTTGGAGCCAGGGAGGCGTTTTGGCAGCCACCATATGATAAAGAAGGAAAACCCCACAGCATTTTGGAATGCTTCTGCAGCAGCACTCTGGCCACTATGAGAGCACTAAAGTGAAACTCCTCCACTAGTGGATCTTCTCTTTCTTGACAGTTTATTTAATTCTTGCACCCACCAGCCCTCTTTTCCCTCTGAAGCACACACTGATGGTTGTTGGATGTATTCATTAACAGCATTTTGCAGAAGGGAGATCAGTGTTAACTCTGGTTCACTTCTGGTATCGGGGAATGTTTGAGATAAAGGTCTGGCCTCCATTTCACCAGGGGGATGCTGAGGGGCCAGCATGGGCAGCAGCACAGCCCTGTCCTTCCTCTGCCTTCTGGGCAGGCAGGTGAATCCTGCCACTTGCACTCATCACATTCAGAGCAACCAAGCTGTACTCAGTCAAAGTCTATTTCTGGTATTTGGGTTATTTACAAAGAGAGATTCAGTGCAATGCAGAAGATTTAGCCTGAATTCTTGGTTTGTTAAGCTCCCTCACAAAGTTGGCTGTGGTCTGCATAGGACATTTTTAGAGGGGTGGCTGCCACCAGCCAGGTATTCTGGTATGGCCATGAGCTACCTCAACAACCCCCACTCTGTGTTTTCCAGAGGGAGATCTGAGCTCTTTGGACAGACTGAGGAGGAAGAGGGTTACATGCAAAAGGCTGGTTTATAATAACCTCTGTTACTCTGCAAAATATTGTCTTGAAATAGAACTGCATAGTAATATTGTGGAATTAAAAATTCATACAGAGTTAGAATGTGTCATTTCTCAAGGCAGTAGGAAAAAAATGTGGACTGGGTGCATATCTGATTAGTGCTAATTTAATGAGGGTGCGGAACCTCTAACTTACCCCTGCTGCTTTACATCAGAAACACTGGGGGTGATTCTGGTTTTGCTAAATGAATACATTAAAAAAAATATACACACATTTATATCTAAAAGTACACACAATTATCAACACACATAAATACATAATTTAACATGTACTGCATGCATATGAAAGATCTGAAGAGAGACAATTATTTCATATTTGTGTTGTTGTTGCCAAAACTGAATGAACAGTAAATTAAACAATGCTCTGATCATTATTGTAATCAAATTGGGTGTAAATATTTTGGCAGACACTCTGATTTATGTCAACAATTATTAGTAAAAGTATATTTATTCTTTTACTGAAAAGCAATTTTCACGTAGGTCACCAAATTTAGCTACCCCAGGGCACGTTTTGTGTTAGGTGTGTGTGTGCAGTACATCAACTAAAGAAGTCCCAGCTGTCTTTAATAAATTAATGTGAATTATTTAACAGCTGCTTGAATCTTTGTACCTGCCCTAGCTGGTTGCTCAATGTGGAAAGGTCATTCTTGTTCCATCATCTTTTCAATTTTGTGCCAATTTGGTAGATTTGGGAGAAGAGAGAGCCATACATAATTGTGTCTGTCTGGAAAAGGATTTGCTGTCTATTCTGATTGCTTATTTTGGGGATTTATTTGTCCCATACACTCATGCACTGTTTGCTTTGAATGCAGATGGCACAAGTGACAGAAAAATGCCCACTGACATTTTGGCTGATAGAAATTAAAATTTATTAATGGTGACCTGCAGCCAGAAATTGTCCCTGTACCTGAGGCCTTGGTCTCCCATTTTACCACGCTGCCTGCTCCAGAGCTGCACTGAGAATTTCCTTTGACTGTCCTTGACTTTTCTTAATATTTAGATGGTTTAATTCAGCTAACCATAACATATAATCTTCTCTTCTGTCCTCCTTGGCTCTCTCAATTGCTTGTCAAGGCAAGAGAGCTCATCCTAGACGTTTGAATTCTTGTTGGCTTTCTGCAAATGGCAAGAAAAGGGCCCCCCAAAATGTTTGCAGCTATTTTTGACAAATGTGTGTCAGAAATAAATTCAAATCCCTTTATTTTTGTAGCTTATTTCTTGTCCACAAAGAAAGTTTACAGTTAGACAGTCAGTATTACCAGAGGCTGTGGAGTCATTAGTAACGTCTTTATCTTTCTGAGGAGAGAGAAATAAATTCAGTAAATCAGATTACCCATTAGTTTGGTGAAAGATTGGTTTTATAGGTTGGGTTTTTTCACCCCTTCTCTCATAAAGGGAGAAGGGGGTTTGGAAGCAGCTTTGAATACCTAAGAAAAGAGTCATGACTCACCTGTCCCAGCTCCTGAGCAGGGCAGGTTATTGGGTGCTTCAGCAGTGTAACTTGGCAATCAGAAAGGATCTTCTCCTGTCATGACCATTCTAGTAGCAGGACATTGTCCTGGATTTAGTGCCACTGAGTGACAGTTTGCCATAAGTTCCATGCAATCATGAGGATCCTTTCAGCCTTGTTACAAGTTATGATAGAAGTTGCAGGAATTCCTTTGGAGCATTCTCTGAGTTTTTGTGCTACAGTTTCTGGGAGTTGGCAGGGGGCTGGTCTATAAAGAAACCTTCAAGTGAGTAACATGACAACTAAAATGGAATGAAAATGCCCTTTTTCTGTTCAGAAATATGAGTTTCTTAACAGATGTGGCAGAGCTGTGCCATAATTGAAGCTGGAAAGTTGCAGGAGTCTATAGGCAGAGCGTTTCTATTTTGCCATTTCTATTTTTTTGGAGCATCTCCAAGAGCAAATAAACCAAACAATTTGACCTTCCATCACTTATCAATGGAAGGGGCAGGATGTTGTTAATTTGGAGTACTTCATGGAGAAATCACTGAGCTCTAAAACCCTTTGCTAGCAACAAACACGAAGCAGATGCCACGTTGTTTGTTACTGGTGACACCTTCAGAAAGCAGAGAATAGCAAACAGATTTTCTCTGTACCAGTGGGACCCACATAGCAAAGTGCATGTTTGACACATATGAGAAGAGAAAGGAGTGCTCTTCATGTGCCATCACTGAGAGATGCTGAGAGAAGAAGGGTGGAGTCTGTAAGTAAGGAGAAATGGAGGGGAGCACATGAGCCTGGGTTCTGGAAAGGAGCAAGTGGAAGAATTGTATGGTAATGGCAGGAAAGGAGACTTGTTAAAGCTATAACAGAATGAATCAGAAGAGGATAAGCAGTTGGGGAGATCAAATGTAAGCTGGAAACTGCGCTGTGGAAAACAGAAATGTTGGGGCACCCCTAATTATTTGTATGACACACTGAAGGTGTCCTTGGTTGTGTGAGAGATTCCAGGGTAATCCTGAAATTTTATGTAATTTTCCAGGGTATCCTGAAAGGGCTGAGCAGTGAGAATTTTGTTTGGAATCCTTTTTGCTTTAAGTTTAGCCCATTATCTGGGCCCTGAAACACATGCAGAGTGCCTGGAACTCGTGGTATCACATGGCAGCATCCTCACTGGCAGTCTGAATGAAAAAATACATGGTTTGGTGTCAGGCTTGAGTTGGATGTCCTGGCTTAGTTGAAAGGAGTGAAATTTAACATGCTAAAGTAAGACATTTTTCTGTGCAACATGCAATTCAACCTGTCTTGCAATGGGCAAATAGGTTAGAAGATTAGACTTGTATTTGAATAAAAGTAGTGATTAGTCTGGTTTGCATAAAAGTATAAATGTCAGCACCTTGTGTTTTAAGGAACTTGTAGCTGGCATCAGGAAGAAATTGTGCATACGTGCAGCTGGTTTATGTTATCAAGATCTTCAAGGCTTCGTGGAGGTCAAGGACTGAGATTTAGGTTTTTCTATAGCTCTTTTTTGGCTTCTGCATAGGAATGTAGGTGACATCGTTGCTGAAGTGTTTCTGTCTGTATTAGTTGTGGAATGGAAAAGGGAAAGGAAAACTTAAAGCAAAATTTGGGAATAATCCCTGAAGCCAAGTCTGCTAGTCCTGCAGTCAAAGCACAGAGTAATCCCTTTTATAGGCTGGTCAAACCCCATTTTACAATAGCTCTTTCTTACTTGAGAGGCTGTTCTAGGATCTCCATTCTTTTCTGGTTAGAAATCGTTCTTCTTATTCCTGTTCAAGATCAGCAGCATGAGCTCATTCTTGAGCCACGATGTCCTTTTGGTTAAAAAGCTCTTTTCTCTCCCTTGTATATACCATGATTTGTGTAGAGGCATCACATGGTGTGATGTTATTCCTGGCTAGCCTCAGGTGAAGGGATCACACACCAAACCTGCCTTGGTGTGAGTGGGAATGCATTGCCTTACAAGAGAAAATTATGTAGCCTTGTGTTTGGGAACTGTTAGAAGGATTTGAAGCAGCACAACTTTGAGTGTTGATCAAGCCTGTTTATTCTACTCCTCTAATCAGCAGGGATGAGTCACTCTGCTGTGCAAACCTGGGCCTGGGGCCTGGCAGCAGCTCCAAGGAGAGAAGTGATGCTGAAGGGTCATGCTGCTTGCCTTGCCCAATCCAAAAGCAGTTTCTGTTTGTGAAAGTTCTTTGTGAAAGGATCTGCACACTTGGCATGAAGATTGTGTCCACTGCTGATGTGAAGCCTCAGCCCTGTGGTGGGATGCAGCAGTTTCTTAACAGAACTTGTTATTGCCATCATGAGAACAAAGGAGATGAAGATAAATTGACTTAAAACTGCAGAGTAGCCTGACGTGAGTTGGAGAAGATGCTGGGCCAGCCAGGGTACCTGCCTTGACACTGAGGCCTGGCAGCTTTTCTCTTTTTTTGTCATTTTTTCTGTAACTCCGCACTCCTTCAGTGGTGTCTGTCATGTCTGTCATTCCTGGTGGAGCAGGAAAAGGCCTTAATGGCAGGGCTGGGCCTGCTTTCCTTTCCTTTTGATTAATTTAGGCTTTTTGATTAAATGGCAGCTTTCATCACTTTCAGCAGTCACTTTGTGACAAGGCAATTTATAGATGCATTGGCATTATATGATTAGGACAAGCACAGTAAATAACAAGTGAGAGCAGTGATTTATGTTGATATTTAAACAGATCCTCCTCCAAATTCAAAGTTCATGCTGTTTTCATATACGAAAATATCTTTTATTTGTTTGCTGACAACCTAATACTTGGTGCATCTTTCAAGCATAACTGCTGTCATGCAATTCTGAACACAAAAGGCCAAATATTCAATATTTCTGTGAAGTTTGGTCTGTATTTCTGCAAAACTGAATCTAACTAGATAAAGAAAAGGAAATGTTAGAATACAAACAACTCTTTTGGTGTTTCCATCTCACACCAAATGTGCTGATAATTAAGTGTCATGGTCTAGTTAATCAACAGCAGTTAATCTCCAGCTACCAGTGTAACCATCTCAAACTCAAGGTTTACAGCCTCTCACTGGACACATTAACCCATTTGTGCAGAGACAGACAAGTGCTAGTGACTGACACAACTTCTGGAGTTGGTTAGATATTTTCTGGAAGTATTTGCTTTCTCTGAAAGTAATTCCAGCAAATTTGAAATACTTAAAGACGTGTCTTAAATTGGACAAAATAAATAAAATAGGGGAAGAACAGGAGCAAAACATCCTACCATTTTCTTTCCTGAGTTTTGTAACAGAATATTTTGATTCTTCATTATGAAACGTTTGTTTTGTTTCCAACAGCTGCATTGATGTTATAAAACAAAAAGATGGAATTAGGGTGGAAGATTTGACTCCCTGTGAAGAGAAAAGGATTTGCTTCATTTTTCTGGGGGAATAATCAAGAACTTTGGGGTTCCTTGCTTCTGTTGATGATGTGGTTAAGTGTTACAGAGTTGGATTCCTCTGGGAGCCCTGGCTGCAGAGCAGTTTTGTACAGTCCCACAGGAACAGCTGAAGGATGAGTAAGATGAGTGAGGAAATTCCTGATATTGTGTGATGTTACCTTCACAAATTCATATTTGGGCACCTCCTCTGGACAGGCAGTAATGTGAAGCACACAGGCCCTGAGGTGGTACATGTTGATAGGGATATTTTCAACCAAACTGTTGGGAAGGCAGGACAAGAGAGTCCCTTTGGTATTATTTGGTGTTGTAGGTGCACATAACAGAGCATAATCAGTGAATTGTCACCTCCTGGTGCCTGATAACAGGTTAGGTGCAGTTCTGGATGCTTTCCAGCAGCTTCTTCTAGAAAGCAGCTCTCAAACTACCAACCCAGAACAAACAATAGCATTTAGAAGCTCGTGAAGTTGACAAGGCTGAAGGTAAAACTTGGTCACCCACCTAAGAACATGCCATCTTCTCCGGGAATATTTTGAGCAGATCCTGCCCGTGTCCTTAGTGAAACAGCTTCCTCAAATGTGGGATTTCTTTGCCCTTTGACGTGTTTTGCATTTCCAGGGGCAAATATTGGAGCAGTGTGTTGTTCTCACTTTATCATTGTCTATAAGAACAGTTCTTCAGTCTTCTCTTTCCCATGAGAGACTCTGCAGGAGTGTAATTTTTCTGCTCTCACTTTTGTTTTACATGTCATACTAATTACCTTGGTTTTGAAAAAGGCTGGTTGGTCTATTAGTCTTCTGCTGGTTTATTTGTCTGAAACCTTTAAGGATGAGATAAAGAAGCAGGTTTCCCTATTTAATGTAATAAATGGTTGTAAGTTTGAACAAGGACTCAAATAGAAATAAAAGGTTAATGGCAGACTACTACCAAGAAAAAGCAGTTTTGAGGAGGGGTTTAATATGCAAGAATAGAAGACTGAAATGTCATGAAAAGGACTAAGACATCACACCCAGATGGCTGTACGTGTTTGCCTGCAGATGTCTACAAAGGTCACCCAAACTGTCATGCAAAGATCTGGGGTTCTGTGATTCCAGTGTATTTATGCTGATTCATGGATTAGAATAATGTCTCTGAAATTTCTTGAGATCTCTGCTAATGATAAATTCTTTCTTAAAAGCATTCTTTTCCTCCTAGATAGCTCTGATGTAAGACTCTCTGGCAGACTAAGCAACATGATGTTTTAACCCTTGTTTGGATTGTTCTGGTTTCTCTCCTGTTCAGTCTTGTTAACAATCTTTACTGGATTTGCAGCTATAGAACTGGGCAGCAGAATTCATCTTGTTGTTACAGGGAAGTGCACAGTGCACCCTGGGATTACTGAACTGGATTCATGCAAATTCTGTTGATGGAGAAACAGCATTTTCTCTGCACTGGGGTGGGGGGTGCAGTGGGGAACTTTACAATTCCCTGTGAGATTTAATTCTGATTCCCTGAAGGTAAGGGGAGGAACATAAATCTACCAAGTTAAAAAGTTCCCTGTTGGAGAAAAGGTAAAATTGGTGGATAAACAACCTAAACCACAGATATCAGGATTCAATAATGCTGTTAAAGATGGAATACTATAGATGTTAGTACTTGGCTTTCACAGACTTAAAAGGCAAGGGATGATGTTGAAACTTACCTCTTTTTTGGAACTTGGTATTTTTTGTGCAGATCTCTTCATTGTAAAGCATAAATTCCCTGACAAGACTGGGTGATTTCTAGGGAAGATTTATGTAGAGGCATCCCTGTGGCACAGAGGGAAGGGACTAGGAGGTGCCAGGAGCCAGCAATGTCCTGCAGCGTTCCTGCAGCTTCTGACTCAACAGCTCAGGCAGATAATCCTCCCTCCCTGCTGAGGTGAGGCTGTACCTTGGCTCAGAGCTCTGGCTGTGTCTCCATGAGTGCTTTTTCCTCTAGCACACACTTTACTGAAGAACTCTGTGCTCCAAGAAGCAATAGTGAACCTCGTACCTGACCCTCAGGTTAGACACTGTAACCAAAAGCCCTCAGTTTTTCCTGGTAGCCCTAAGAGCTGGCATAGCTCTCCTGCATGGAAATGTTAACTCCTGTAGGTTAAACATATGTTTATTCAAATTCTTAGGGAGCTGCAAGTTGAAGGATGCATTTTTGTCCTGGTTTCTGTCTGCCTATTTAAGGATTTTGCTTCTATGCTGCTGGTGGTGCTGTATGTGGTGGTTAGAGACACTCAGACACTGGGACATCCGTGCTTGAGAGGAGAGTGTGGGTGTGTTGATGGAACTACCAGGAGGTACTATACATGCTAAATCTCAGGAGGCTGGAATTAAAAGATTTTTATTAGCACATGAGAGCAGATGAGTTGAAATGGGTGTGCTACTTACAGAGCTCATGTTAGGATTTCTTACTAACGCTTTTCATGTTACTTGTTCCATTATGCCTTTTTCCTTTGTGAAGAGAACGATTAGGTACAGTTGTAAATATTAGTTTTATAGTGGGCATAAATCAAAATTATATTCAGGTTTGAAAATGTGTATGTGAGGAGTTTTGGATTCATTGTTAACAGACAATTCTTTTCCCCTTTATGTATAACCACCCTCCCAAATTTAGACAAGCCAGGACACAAAAGAAGAGTGTGTGTAAATCTGGATCTTTCCATCCAAGTTTGTTTCTGCTTTTGGCTCTGACTTGTTCAAGTCAGATTTGCAGTAGCTGCCCAAACTGTGCAGAATGTCAGTGGATGAACACGTCTACAGAGCAATGCACAAATGCATTCAAGTGTGCATTTGCCCATGAAGAGGCTGTAACTGTCTCTCCAGATACTGGGTAGGTGTAAACAAGTGACAATTTCTGCACACATGAACAGAGAGCGTTTATAGATAGTGCGAAAATGGGATTTTCTGGAGGCTGTAGGAAATGTGATCTTCAGATACCTCCTTAAGGCAGCACTATCTCTAAGCTGAGTTTACATCTTTTATCTCTGTGAAACCTTACTCCAGGTTTCTGGATCTTTTTGCTTCTGCTTAGGAGGTTGCATTGAAAATCTTTCTCTGTTATCCTTGGTATTAATTATCCTTAGGTGCCAGCCAGAGCAGTGAGCTCTACATTTCCCCAGCTTCTGAGGGGAAGCAAGTCCTGGAGCAGGAACGTGCAGGCAAGAACAAAGCAGAAACTTTGCCTTGGCTGCTTGATGAGAGCGCTGATATGAGAGCCAAATCCAGTTCTTAACTTTTGGTTTCAGCCCTCCATTAGTAGCTGATAATCCCATGCAGCTAATTTTCCCTAACACTGACTAGTTTTAAAAGACTTACTTTGGGTAGCATCGACATCTAAACGTGATTAAATTGTGTGGGTTCTATGCTGTCCCACGAGACAGTACTGTCTTCTCAAGACGTTTTGATCTGTAAGTGAAGAAATGTGTGAGGCTTTTCTTAAATGTGATCTGGGAGCCAAGCTGGCCTGCTCTTGGTTCAAGTTGATGTATTGTTCTGAGGCACAACTAGACTTTGATTAACAGTTTTATTGCTAGTGCTCATGATACAGAGGAATGCAAATAAATGTCCTCCTCTCTTGCTGCAATACAACACACTCTTGTATTTTAACTAAAATATTTAATTCAGACTTATCTAGTATTTCTCATTATTAATACTATTATTATTGTTTTTACTGCATTTCACTTCTAGCCAGTTGTTTTTCACAGTAGTTTGCCAGTCCAGCTAGCCTGAGGTATGGAGTGAACCTCTGCCAGCAGCTGCTGTTGCTGAAGACAAAATGACCCACAGCTTTGTCATTGTCAAATGACATTTCTAAGTGCTTGGAGACATTGTAATCAGGCCTGGGACATTTCCTTTTCTGTTTTCTACCTGATCTGATAGGTAGACAAGAACAGGCTTTGTCTGTTTTGGTCTTTAATTAGGCAGATTTCCTCCCATGGCTGAATCAGTCTAAGCAGCAGAGCCTCCAGCCCTGAGGCTCAGATTTAGAGCAGCTGCAGGTTGCATGCTCCATCCCTATGCAGGGAGCTGCTTGTCTCCCTGCCACACACAGAAACAGCACATTCCCACCCAAGGGAATGCTTTTCTCACTTACAGGTCCTGCTCCTGTCTGCAGCCAGCACCTGGCTTTTTATATTGCTGCAAAAGGAGGGAATCTGTACTTGGGGTGACCAGCTGCCTGCAGTCACAGCTGAACTGTGCTTTTGATAGCTGTGCTGCAGAAGCTGCTGTGAGATTTCAGAGATCCTGCAGGAAACTGAGTGGAAAATACATTGTGTGTGTTTGTATTGTTTTCTGTACTTCTAGAAAAGTTTGGCTCTGTGCGTTGATACTCTTAAAGAGGGCATCTAGCAGTTTATCACCATCAGGAAAGGAACAGGTGCTCCTCAGGCTGATACCCAGGGAGAGTTCTGACATGGCTTCCTACCAAAATAACTCTCATGGTTTGTGTAAGTTGGGCTGGTGCTGTATAGAGGAATAAACATTGCCCAAGAGCTGTATAGGAACAGCCCAGAGTGGGGAAAATCCTTTCCATCCTCATTCTTCTTATGTCTTTAGCTTGGTGTTTGAACCCATACCACCTGTGGTGGATTCCTTTTTCCTTCTTGTCACAGCTATTTCAAAGGAGGAATACTTAGAGCAAGCAGCAAGTCCAGATGGAGTGTACAGGTCTCTAAAAATAATGTCTGTGGATCTGAGCATGCTATTTTAGCCCAAACAAAAGAGGTTCAAATGTGAGTAGCTGTAGGTTAAGGGCTTCAATGGTGAAAGTGTATCTTCAGGTACTTTTCTTCTCACTCATATCTTCCACAAATTCCTCAGGTCTTTTGTATTGATTTTTACAAGGTCAGCAGCTTTACAAAAAGCCAATAAGCCACATCTTGCCACAACCACGTTTCTTGGCTTCTGTGCAGCCAAAATCTAAACTTTATGCCCACATGGATTTTTTAAAGCAGTTCCATACATATGCAATGATTTAAAAAGCTCTCCCACAGAGGGTTTCATGTCTGTATTATTGTTTTGTTTATACTAGTAGTAGCAGCTGACTAAAGATATATCAGTGTCTTCTGGGGAGGTTTGTCCTTTCTGCACATATGTAATTGTGGATGCATAACAATATACTTTTGTCTTATTTTATAACTCTAAGGCTATTTATGTCATTGCATCTTCAAACTCAGCCCTGGTTTGGAAGCATTAAAAATTATTTCCTATGATAATTTTTCAAACTTTGAATATAGGTATGGAATTCTTGAAACATAAAGCTCTTTTTGAAGTGCTTTAAAATTGTGGCTTTCTTTACATAGTGGTGCAAAAAAACCAGCAATCAGCTTTTGCAATCCCAAACAAGTCCAGATCAGTTACAAAATCAGCAACTGTAACTTTGGCTCCAATGTGCTGTATACAGTTTGTTTCACAAAGAGATGGTTTTGCAGATGGAAATGGTTAGCAATAAAATGTATTGCAATAATGGAGCGTGCTAAGGTTACATAAGTTCAAAAATACACAGTAAAAACAGACTGTCATTTGCCTTCTCATAGAGCTGACCCAATTAAAAATGGTCACTGTGCAGCATCACATGAGCAGCTGTCCTCTCAGTTCTCTCCGCTTATCTCCTTTTCTTCATTTCTCCATTATTTTTCCTCTCCTTGCTTAATCTATCAGTTCTTCCCACTTTGTGTTCACATATCCCATCTTAGCCTCCACTCTTGTGCTTCCACAGGAGATCCTTTATTCCTTCTCTGTGGTTCTCTGAGAAGGGATGTGCAGAAAAGACAAAAAATCCTGGTGTGATTCACCCCAAAGTACAACCCACAGCACTCGAGAGGCAGTGCTGCTGTCGGGAGCTGGGAATTTGTGTGTTTTGATGTGCTGATAGATATGAAGGTTGCCCTTTGTATTTCCTCCAGGAATGTCCAGACAGCAAATGAATCAGTGAGTGTAGAGGGCAGTTTCATTTAATGATAAATCACACTTCTCCCTTCCCACCCAAGGCATATGAAAGGACCTTTCTCCCACAGCAGGGAAGAGGCAGGTGCAAATTCTGGGACTAAGGAAGGTCTCCTGTGCCTGGCAGTGTTAGGAGCAGCTGTTCCTTTATCCTCTCTTCAGGATGGCTGCTGGGGACAGGAGCACACATGTGCCACAGACAGTGCATTGCATTGCAGTTAGCCTGAAAAAGCCATTTTCAATTGGGCTGCATTAGTGAAGGGTATAAAACTCTGTGTGAAGCTACTCAATGAGATTTGCAGTTAACAAGGCAGGATCAGCCCACTGAGGAGGGGGAAGATGTAAGAAATTACATTCAGATTGCCTTCTCCCAGCTTGCTTCATCGAGTGTGATTATCTTACTACCCTCTGTCTTGTTAACCATGTACAATAGCAAGTGTACAGAAGAAAAATAAAAGCCAACTTGCTCATTCAGGGAAGCACAAATAGGATAAACATCAGGGCTTCTGCATGGAATGGTTGTGCTTTGTTTTTACAACTGCCACAAGGTGGGAACCTAGGGAAGTAGCCCATCTTCAAGGCAATGATTCTGACAGGCAAAGGATTACATGAAACTAGCAAGTGACAGGGCAGGCTCAAAGCAGTCACAAGAACTTGGCTTTTAACATGTCCTAGGAGACATCTGGGGATCTCCTTCATGCAGGGTGTCATGGATGTTAAAGAGTTCACAGAAGTTCAAGAAAGGCCTAATCCAAATATGCCTCTTCTTGGTTTTAGTAACTCTGATCAGTCTGACCACCCTATGATGGGTTGCCCTGCTTTGTACAGTAGTGGCTACAAATTTTCAAACAGCTCAGGGATTTTTTTTTTATCTGATGAGATTGTTGAAGAATGAGAACATTTGATTCTGCCACTGTTCCTCGTGGTCCTGGTTCTCTTCTTTTCTCATTGGATATCTGTCTCTACCTTGTGGTGTTCCACATTTAGAGTGCAATTCAGCTGCTTAAGCTTGGGTATGTGCCCTCTTAGGTACCCACACTATCCTATCTGGCCTCCAAGAGAGCTTGGCTCTTCATTAGGGTCCATGGCAGATCTGCCAGCCCAGCATGGCTACCTCAGAAAATTTTACAAGTTTTCAAAATGTCTCTGTTCAGAAAACTAAAACTTGTCCTTAAAATACATGGTTTTTATAGCAGTTTTTAGTACATTTGCATTTGACTGTATACTTTGAATTCTTTATTTCATTCCTTCCCTCCTTCCCATTTTCCCTTCTTTCTTTTTGTGAATTTCTCTTCAGTTCCTATTGATGTCACCTGCTCTTCATGCCCTGCCCCCTTCTCCAATTCTGTTAATGTGGTTATTGTATTCGTGTGGTTTGCAGATGTAGGCAGGAATGATGAATCTGACTCCATGTTCTCAGAAGGCTCATTTATCATTTTATGATACTATATTATATTAAAGAATACTAAACTAAACTATACTAAAGAATACAGAAAAGATACTTACAGAAGGCTAAAAGATAATAATGAACTCTTGACTCCTTCCAGAGTCCCGACACAGCCTGACTGTGATTGGTCATTAAGTGAAAAACAATTCACATTAAACCAATGAAACAATCTCCAAACACACTCCAAAGCAGCAAAGCACAGGAGAAGCAAATGAGATAATATGGTTTTCATTTTTCTCTGAGGCTTCTCAGTTTCCCAGGAAAAAATCCTGAGCAAAGAGATTTTTCAGAAAATATGACGGTGGCACTCCATCAAAAAGGCATTTTGGGACATGGGAGCTGCCTTCGCTTTGTGAGCTGAAATGAGCCAATGGATTGTGTAGTGAGCTCTGTGTGTGTGTGTGTAGCTAGAAACTGGTAACTGACACCTCCCAAAGAGCTAAATTACACAACAAAAGAAAATCACTTCAGTTTTAGCCGATGACTTGGCCTTCCCACATGCCCACTAGCTAAAATGCAATTGGGATAATTCATTAATGAAATCATCTTCCAATAATAGTTGTTTGGATTGAATCAACTGCATCTGTGTACCTTCCTTCTGTCTGCCTTGTGTTGGCAGTGTGACTCAAAGGCTGGACTGCCAGGGCTGCTCCGAGCACCTCGCTGTCCAAGGGTGCAGTGGTGGTGGCTGTGGCAAATGCCAGCCCCACCAAGAGAGGTCAGAGCAGCCAGGAGCCCAGCCCTTCTTCTGAGACATCCCCTTCCCCCTGCTCCCCTGCCTTGTCTCCACGACCCTGGGCACTGAAATGGCCAAGCAGTTCTGAATCCACGTCACCAAGGAATGGGTTAAAATGCTGAACAGAGAGAGTGGCTGGGTGTGTAACGCCTGCACAGCCACCCACGTCCTGAGCCCCGAAGGGAAAGCCTCAGATCTCCTTATATGGGGATCTTTTTTCAGAAGAAAGTGGTCAGGATTTGGCTGTGCCTGTGTGAGCACACTGCTGTCACCTCCTGTGTCTCAGTGACACTTTCTCTGAGGCAGGAGGGAAGCTGTGGGGGTCAGGACAGCTCAAACACTGCTGCTATTAGTAGTACAGTGCACTCGCAAAGAAACCTGGTGGATATGATCTTTACTTTTGCAGTCTTTTTTTGAGACCCATTGACCCTATTTGAATATTGTGCTACTATATATTTTCTGCTCCAGCTGTCCCATCTGTAATTATTCTTGTGTTCTTCTCTGATTTATTTTTTTTCCTCTTACTGCTTTCCAGGCATGGGCACGTTTGTGCCCACACATGCACTCAACCCAGTACAGCTGGCCTGCACATGAGCACAAGGGTGTCTGAATGTGCTGGGGGCTTGGGATGATTATTTACATTTCCTTTTATGGGGATCTCTGCAAGTGTAGTTTTCTGGTGATTCATGTTTTGGCCAAGGCTTGAGTCTTTTTCAGCTTTTTCATTAAAAAAGCTGTTGTGTTTAGTGATACTTTGCATTTTTGCCCCGCTGGCTGCCTTGAGCTGTGCAGTGCTGCATGGAGAGGAGAGAAGGAAAAGCAAGCTGGGACACAGGAGTGGATGGGGAGTGCAGTCAGGGCTATAGACCTACCCAGTCATTTCCCAGTGTCCTTCCAGAGTGACAAAAACAGTGACTTCCATCTTCCCTGCCTGCCACCCAGAGCCTGCAGCTTCTTGTTATCTCAGTGCTGTACCTGGGGTGAGAGGGGCTGTGCTCTACACACAGGCTCATCTCAGAGCCACAGCCACCCCTGCCTTTTTCTCTCATGGGTGTGTTCCCCTTCCTGCTGCTTAGAGTGGCCCTGGGTGCATCCTGGCAGGCAGCATCAAGCTGAGCTGGAGTTTGGCTCTCCCAGTCAGGTGTGCATTGGAGGGAGGTTCCTGTGACTGTGCATTTTGGTGCATGTTCCTCAGGCTGTGCATTTCCAGCAGGCTCACCTTGGAGCAGCTGCATGGAATGAAAACAGTGGTGTCTGTCCATCAGGCTCAGCAGCATGGGGGCTGCCAGGTCCCATGGCCTGTAAAGGATATGTATGGCTGCACATGCTGCGGTGGGGAAGCTGAGGATGAGCACGGGATAAGAGGGAAGCAGCTGCCAAGCTGTGTGGCACAACCATTGCTGGGCTCTGGTGTGTTTGACTCCAACACCTCAGTGCTTCTTTTTCTCTGTGTTTGATGCAATAGCTGTAAGCCATGCTTCTCCCTCCACTCCCCATCCTTCCAGCTTCACTCTAAGTCCTAAACTGAAGGAAAAGGCAGGCTTTGTAGAGACCAGAAAACCTTCAAGCTCAAGCCTAGATCTTCTTTCAGTGGGAGACCTCAGTTCTCAAAGCAGAGAGATGGGTTCTGGAGCATGGTTCAGCCACACATTCCCCTGAAACCTCAGCCTCATGCTGGTACAGGGGAGCCAGGGAGCCCTGACTGCCCCTGACATGGCAGTGTTCCCATCTCCCAGGTGTGAAGGAGTGGCACTGTCCCCTCACTGGTGTTTTGACACCACAGAAGGCCTGGTCTTGTGGCAGTGCATGTGCCACTCTGTGAGCAGGCAGTCCTTGTGCCAGGTATCCATCCACCTGCAGTGTGAACCCAGTATCACTTTGCTCTTAGAGATGCAGTCACTAAGTTTTATTTCCTCAATGAGATTGCAGCTGGATCCTGTCTGCTCTGCCCCCTGTTTTCTTAGGGTCCTGTAGTAAATTCTCTCTGCCTTAAGCTGAGAATAGCCATAACTTCAGTCTCTCAGCAGAGGTTTAAGCTGTTGCATGAGGGCTGTGGGCAAGTGCACAGTGATCCAGTGGGATCCAGCTGCTGCCCTTCAGTTCCATCAGTCAGCAGTAACTTAGAGCCGACGCTTTCCTTTTCCACTGGTGATGCAATTGCTTCATCCCTTTAGAAGGACTTGAATTAATTTCTGAGGGATTGGACTTTTCTCATCAGGCTGTCTGTGACCCCTGACAGTACAAATGCTGCATATCCAGACTTGATTAATCATTAGGCTTTTGAAGAAGATTTCCAAGCCTAGCTGCCTGGATTATCTGCAGCCATTGCCAACACTGACACAACAACCTTTAGTAGGAAGGGACAAGTTTGGTGGTCAGCTATATAAACAAGCAAGCATTGCTATTTCTTCTCTACCAGAGTAAAGTTTGGGAAGGGCTTTTTAGTTGCATTGAATCTGTTTTCAGAACCTCAAAGTAATTACCTCATTTAAGGTCAGAAAGGTCTCTCTTCAGTTCCCCAGTAGCTATAAAAATCACCCAAATATTTCAATGCCTGAATGAGAACATGATTTGTGGATTCAAACCTGGGCATGTGTAACAGGTGCAATTGTTTTACTTTTGACCCTTCAGGCTGTAAGTCCCATTCATTTGGCTCCTTGTGGCTCCCTTCCAACTCAGAATGTTCTGTGATCTGTGAAAAGTGCTGTTAGTAGCTTTAATATAAAAATGTTTGTGCTTCTGTTGTCACATTCCATTCATACAGGTCAATGTGTCCATTCCACCACGTGACTGGTTTGAGCTGAACACGTTTCATTTTCTGTGATTGGTGGCAGGCTTCTTGGTACCTCTTAGATTTGCAGAGATTTACTGAAAGTACATTTTTTTTTAGAGGAAATGAGCTTTTAGTTGTGACATAAGCATGTACGTAATCAAGGAAATCCTGAGTGTCCATCTTCAAGATACCCCTGGAATCAATTCTTGGCTTCACCATTGCCTAGTCCTGGACTCTGAGGAAGTAATTTAAACTACCATTTCTTGAGTATGCTTCTGTATCTGATTCCTTGTGGTTTATATCCTTCAGCTATAAAAGATGTGTCTGTTGAATTCTCCTTTGTCTCTTTGCCAAGGTCAGCATATTTATCTTTCCCTTCCTTTTAAACAGGTTACACTGAGTTTAGATGCAGTGATGTCAAACAGCATTCAATAAGTGATGTGTAATACTTGTGTAATTTGTGGGACCTCTTGAGCAAGAGAAGATAAATTGGCTTTTGCCATCTTTGTGAGCTAGAGAATCTTATGCTAATGGGCTTGTTTCAAAATAGATACTCAGAGAAGTCAGAGTAAGGAAAAAACTTATTAAATCATGAAACTTCTCTGGCTCCTAATATGGAATATTTTCCTTATAGAGCACTTTCAATTTTTGTCCAAAATCTTTCGAAATACCCTTAGCAATGGAGCTTTTGAACTTGCTGTTGGAAGACTGCTTGATGTCATACTAGAACTACTCGTAAAGACAAATTGGTGTCTCAATGAAAGTTTATCTTTTCATAATTTATTGTCATTACTCATAGATTTACTACTTCTTGCACAACCCAAAATTCCTCTCCTTTCTTAGTGTTTATAGCCTTCAAGTATTTGTCATTTCTGGTTGTATTCTTTTTCTTCGTTGTCTTCAAGCCAAGGTCTGTGTATTTCATTTTCTTAACATCTTCTTTTAAATCAGCCCCCGGATGTTATTGTTTCTCTTCTGCTACTGCTTTAGCTCCATTTTTGTTTAAGTTAATGAGATATCTCAAAGTGAAAGAAATGTCCCTGAGTGTTCTAGAAAGAGGGACAGAGTCTCGTAAAACCATTTTAATTCGTGGGACTGTGAGGAGGTCACAAGATCCCTTAAATCTATGTGGGAATTCCCAGATATTCTGTTTATTACAGGACTTCCCATGTAAATAGAACACCTTGTAAAACAGATTTTTTTTTTCTCTGTTTCTGGGCAGCCAGCACTCACAACTTGCAAAGGCTCCTAATGTACCTGTGCAAATAAATTGTGCAGGTGGAGTAAATCTGGTGGTTTGAATTGAGTGGGGAGGCCAGTCTGAGCCCTGCTTCTTGCTGTGTGACCACAGTCAGACTTGCTGTCCTCATGTGCTTGGGCTTTCCAGTTGTCATTCCAGCCTTTAACTCTACTTTTTCCTAACTTTCTGATTTCTGATCTAGCTTTTCTAACCATTCGTTTTTTTCTTTTAGTTTTTAACCATGCCATTCTTTTTTAATACACCCTTCACTTTTTCTGGAGCCATGATGATGATGTTGGGTAAAAAGTGGACTAACATACTTCCATATACTATTCCAGTAAGCTAAGTGTGCAAACTTGGTGTAGAGCCAAAACCCAGGTTTTGTTTACTGTCATTCAGCCTGCTTTTGCTTTGGTTGATTTTGTTCCTGTCGAGATCCAAGCAAATTAATTCTGTGAGTAATGTTTCCTGAAATGCTTTGTCAAATGCTTGTGCTTCAGCTGTATCATGTATGCTATATTCCCTCCAGCCACAAATTTTAAAATACTGTAAAAGGTACTCAGGTTTTTCTGGCAGTCTCTATTCTTTAGAACCTATTACAGTTCAAAAATTTGTTCCATTAATGTGTAGTTTAGAGCTGGCTGACTGTGGTCTGCAAACCCTAGTTTTGTGTTTCATGTGGTCTGCAGAGAATTGTCTGGTCACAAAGTGCAGTCTCTTCCCTTGGACACTAAATTTCATTATAGGCACTTAGAGTACATTAAACACATTTCTTAATACTAGTCACATGTATAAGCTGCTCTTCTATTTGCTACAGGACTGTGAGCACAAATAAAAGGAAAGTAATGTATATAATAGAATGAAGAAAGGGTGTTGTGTCTTAATTAGTTTGCATTAAGCAGTTGACCTGCCTCCAGATCAGAATATACTCTCTGGTAAGAAAGCTCAGCATCTCTTTGGCCTTGGAAGAAGGTCTGTGAAAAGGGAGCTACAAAGGAGCTCCATACCTTTTTTATCCTCTCCTTTTGCTGGGAATCATTGCAGTTCTCTTTGTGCATAGAAGAACTTGTCCATCTCTGTGTAGCCAGCCTTACATATCCTTCTTTGGGTGCTGGGAAGTAGAGAAAATTGTAGCACAGACTGCTGTCCTGGCCTCTGGGTGGTTGGTCTGGAGTCCCCTCCCTCCTTGCAGCACATCTCCTGGTGTTCCCTGGTGAGATGTCATCCTTGTCCTGGTGACTGTTGCTTCCTCTTATTTTAGACTTCCTGTTTTGATCTGTTCTAATTTGTTGCCAAGCAGAGTAATCATCAGTGCAGCTTCACATCTTGTGCATTGTGGGTATGTAAGGGCATTTGCACCTAAAGGGTTTCAGGCATTTTTGTGTTTTCCTGCCCGGCTGAGCCTCCTGCTACTTGTCCATGTACTGTGACATGGTTCCCTTCCTGCCATGGGCCCTGTGCATCCTTCTGCACCTTTGCCTCTTCTGTCTGTAGTTTTGCACCCCTGGTTTCCCTCAGAAGCCAGATTGTTCCCTTGTCTGTGCCAGGGCTCCTGGGTTTTCTCCCTTTTGTGAGAGGCCCACAGCTCCTTGTGCCCTCCATTCCTCATGGAGAGGATCTTTTATCCTTCCAAGTGCTTACTCGCCTCATACTAATTTCCTCTTTCCTTTTCTATCATGGAGACCAAAGTGGAGTCCTGCAAAGAGTCTGTGTTAGGATCCCTAGATTTGTCATTTCAGATGCTGGAAGGTTTACTTTCCTATAATTTTCTACATGGCCTATACTTTTAGAATGTGTTTAAACCTTTGTCATCTTGACCAAAATTGCTCTTTGGATTCTCATATTGCAGAACATAAATATATTTTATTTTCTTCCTTCCTCTAATATTCATACTTACATTTATTGTTTTATTCTATTTTCCCCAAGTGGGATGAGGTTTTTTGCAAATTCTATCTCCTACAAATGAGAAAAATAAGATCTGTTTTACTTTGTAATCTTTACTTTTCTTTATTAAATATAATCACAAAACTGTGAGTGAAGCTTACTGTTGAAATTAGCTCTTTAAATCTCTGTTTGGGACAAATATCAGTACCTTATTGACCTAGGAAAACTTGTAAAAAACTAATTAGGTATGCAAAATAAAATCTTTTATCATGATGATAAATTTTGGGGCAAAGAGAACTCTTTCTTACTATATCTTTGTCTTCCATTACTACAAGTACTTCATAAATGCTTTCAGAAAGTGAAGGGTAGGTAAGAGAGCTACATAAAGAATATTTTTAGATGGCTCTGACCCAGTTAGCTCTCCTCAGCCAGG
Source organism: Molothrus ater (assembly GCF_012460135.2). Lineage (NCBI taxonomy): Eukaryota > Metazoa > Chordata > Aves > Passeriformes > Icteridae > Molothrus > Molothrus ater. The sequence continues at coordinate 67,821,074 of NC_050482.2, forward strand.
AACCAGAATACCTTTGTCTTATTTTTTGCTGGCCTGTGTTTTTCTGAGTAAATTTTTCACCTGCTGGTATCTCTAATATTATATTATTGTTCCTATTACTGCAATCCTAAGAGATTTATCCAGTGTATATTAGTGTTCTCTCCTGTTGAACTTTTAACCCCTGCTGAATTCCCACTGATGGAGAGAGCCCCTACTTCCCTGGGTTTCATTTGGCTAACAGCTTCCCCATTTGCTTAACTCCAGGATAGAAAGAAATTGTCCTTACTGCTGTTTGTGCCCTGACAAGTGAATTTTCCTAATTGTTTGATTACACACCCTCACTCCCCAACTTTCACTGTTGCACACACATTTCACTGAGCTGTGGCTTGCACAGAGTCAATGAAGTAGGGAGATGCTGGGTAGCTCTTCCAGCTGGCTGAAGCCACAGAGAAGGATATTGCAGTGATGGTGTGGGATATTGTGGGAAGGACAGAGGGAGCAAACAAGAAAAGCAGATCAATAGGATGACCTCAAAGCAAAAGGACCTTGATTTTGTTTCTGTGCTACCTCACAGGCTACTTGTGCCTCTGTACCATCATGTCAGTCAGGATTTGGGGAAGAGAGGTAACTGATGCTTTCCAAAGTGCTCCTAACTCTGAGCAGCTGCTGGGTCTCCCCTACCTAAAAGCCTAGAAGGTTCTGATCTGGAACCTTCCAATGCCAGACACAACCAAACTGTCTCGGGGGAGTCATGGAGGAGAAGGTCACACACTGGCTTTGGGTCAGGCAAATGGGAGTTAAACATCTTGGCTCATGACATGTCCCAGATTTGTTTGAACAGTGCTGAGAAAATTCCCTCTGCTAACAAGATTGGCTGCACTCACCCAGCCACCTTGGGACAGCAAAAGGAGAACAGAGTGCCAGTGTGTTCTGCCAGTGCAGCTGGTGGGGTCTGCTAGCTCCTGGGAGTCCTGCCTTGGAGCTTTCCCAGGATTAAATTGCTGGCACTCCTTGCATCAGCAATGAGCCAGAGGAAAGTCCAGGTTGTCTCTGTTTATTCTGCTTTGTTTAGATCACCTGAGCTCCTTCCCCCCAGGCTCTACCTTTTTGGTCTAAAGTTAGAGACTTTTCACATTGCATTCTGGTGTCCTTGCACCCAGTTACTTTGTCCTTCCTCCTGCTGATGTAGGTGAAGGTTGAAGAGGAGCATGCCACTCTCCATGTGGGTCACTTCTGTCATCAGGACCTCTGATGATAGGATGGGCTATTAGAAATAATCTGTCTCCCTTTCAGCTGCCTGTTAAGAAATGCTGGTGCAAGTGTGCCTGTTTGGCATTTTAGAGAGAACAGACATGTACTTGTAGCCAGGCTGCCTTAGGGAGGGATCTCATCAGCTCTGAGAGCCCCAGAGCCTCCAGATCCCCCAACACACAATTTTTTAATTTTTGCTCACCAAAGCACCTCCTGAAGCTGGTGAGACCGTTAATGTGGATGCCTGCTTGATGAATGAGTGTCCAGAACAGTCCATCTTGGAGAGGCTAAAGGCAAACCAAATAACTGAGCTTTGCGCCTTTTAAACCTCCTTCCAGTCCAGGAGCAGCAGTTTCCAAATCATAGTGGCTAGTTGTACAACTTTCTTCAATTTTAGAATCTTAAGGTCCCAAATTAAATGGATTTACAATAAATTTCTGACTGACAGCAGCATCTTTTATGGTCTGATGTCCTTTTTGTACAACCTGTGAGGTGCATGTACCTGAGACTGATTAAAATGTTGAAATGCTCCTGCTGCCCACCTCAGAGAATGTCACTTGTCTTCTCCAGACCCAGATTCCTGCAGGCTTTGAAGAACAGGCTTCAGAAGGAAAAGGTGAATGCACTTATCTGCCAACTACTGTTTTCATCAGTACATGAAAAAAATTTTATATTAACACAATTTATATGTATAACAGTCTTCATCTGCAGCTTCATGCATTTTCCACTTAGAATAACCCAACCTAACAAGTTATAAGCGTGCCTTAGTAAAGAGAAATATTTTCTAGGGTAACCATTACTCCAGACTGCACAACAAGCCTTGACCCTGAGGTCTCTTGTTCTCTGGGGAATGGGAGGGAGAAGGGAAGTGCACTGGGCAGAACCCCAGTCCTCAGGGCATTGCTTAATGCACATCCATCCTTGTGCTCACTCCAGTTATAAACAAACAGTGAGGTCCGAATGGGCTTTGCACTATTTGGGTCTAAATGTATTTCCTGGCTGCTTCCAAATGCTGTGTCTGAAGCAGTGCATTCCTTTCCTGGGCAGGAAATCAGGGATAATGGGGGGATCAGAAAGCTGAGGTGTGGTGCACTGCAATTCAGCTGGAGCCCAGTGATTAAGGCTCATGTGCTGGCTCCAGGCTGCTCTTCCAGCCTGTCCTGATTGCAGCCCCGTGGCTGGAGGGTGCTCAGCTTCCTCCAGCTGCAGCAGCAAAACCACTTGTGTTTGTTTTGGTCTCGCTTATCCTGTTGCTGATTTCATCCTTACACCAGCTGATAAACCTGGAGCAAAGATGCAATCTGCAGCCTGGCTGCTTGGGCAGCGCAGAGATCTTCCCTGGGAGTGTGTAATTGTGTGATTTGAAACAAGGTGACTTTATCTGAGCCTAGTTCACTTTTCAATCTCATTTCTGTTTTGCATACTCTGGGGATGAATCTGTACTCCCTTTCCCACCCTGGCTTAAAATTTCTCTGATCCATTTTAGTGGACTTTTTTTTTGTAAGCCCTGAATAAAAAAGGGTTGATTTCTTACTGCAGAAAAATGCAACACTTTTGCAACATATTCCCAAAAGACTCAAAGGAGAACTCCTTGGGTTTGGAAGCTGATTTGGAGAAAGGAGATAGAGTAAAAACTAGTAGTATTTAACAAACAAAATGGTGGCTGAAGTGTTAGGAAACATTCTGATTGTGAAGTTGCCTGGCATAGAGAAGAAGCTTGGAAATCAAGTAGCGGAAGCTCCATCTGTACAATGTGAGCATAATAAAAGCATTGCAGGGAGAATATGCTGTAGAGCCCAGCCCTGTTTCTTCAACTGCCACTGTTACAATTATTCTGATTTTGCTGTCTGGGCTATTGGTAGCTTTGCTTCTGCCATAATAAGATGTGTCTCTGTGTGGTATTAACCATCAAATGAGAATAAGCAGGGGTCCTTCAAGGCCAGGGGTGAAAAAATGAGTCAATCTCTTCTTTGTTTCTCTGATCATCTCTGAATGCATTTTACCTCCCCTTGCTCTGCCTCATTCTCCCCTACTCTTTGTCAACAATAGGAACAGAAATCTAAGTTTTATATATAGCATTTGTGGGGCCTCTGTGCTCAGCAGCACATTCTGTTGTGGTTTTGGGTCTGGAACACAATTGTTAATGGGATATTGTGGGTTTTTTTCTACCCTTAGCAGTTATTATCTGCAAAAAATTAAATTTAAGTGGACTCTGAAGTCTTGGGTCATAATGACTGTAATACCTGGGCTGAAATGTGAGGGATACTGTTCCTGAATTGATTAGACATGCTAAGATATTTTCTTAATGAAGGTGGTGGCTTCGTAAATTTATCTAATGAGACATAAGAATCTTCTTGGCTCTTGATCATATGCATATGTTGCTGAGAGTTTCCAACATTTTTTTCTGGCTCCAAAGTGATCTTTTTAAAACATACAGGTAGCATTGCTGGCTTAAAATGCAGCGAGCCTGCATCAGGGGCTATGCACAAGACAAGTGTCCTTATTTGATTCCAAGAATCTGAAATTTTGGAGGATTTTGCCCCAGCTGTGAACAAAGCTCCAGCTGTAAGCTTGCAGCAGTTGTCTGTGGCTCTGCAGTCTGGCCAGCCCTGGAGTGAACATAACTCCAAATTATTGGATGTACATGTGTGTTTCACATACTTGTCACAGTGCTGTAGGTCTTTGTAACCTCAAGATATTTGAAAAAGTCTTTAATATTAATTTGTCAGTTCAGATGGGTCATATGACTGAGGGAAGAACAATTATTGATTATTAAAAATTAGATTAGGAAAATTATATAAACTAGATTATTCTAGTGTTGAGGCAATAAAATGTTCATATAGGTAAGATATTAATAATAATGAAAGTATGGACTGGACTCTGCTCTCAATTTGTAGTTCCACTCTAGTTTTAAAAAAATCATACTTGTGGGAAAATGGTGTGAGGGCATGGAGGCTTAAGGCTCACACATGAAATTTCCCTGCATACATGTCATTAATAAACTGTGAAGTTGTGAATTGCAGTGATATGAATACCTGAGAGCAACTATCTTCTCACATGACACCAGGACACTTGAAATTCCCCGGAATGCTCTGACAGTGGCCTCAAGGTTAAGGCAGGATGAAGCTGATGGCAGGTTATATTTAGCCCAGGTCCTTGACTTCAGGATTCTGTCTCCTGCTGGTGCAGCTGGACCCATCTCCAATGACCTTCAGTTCACATTATAAGATGGATTTGATTTTTGGGACCTTTGTAAATAGGAATTGGGTGTGGATGGATTCTGCAGTGCTGCAATGGATGTTGCTTGCACACTTAGTCTAACCTGCATGTCTTGCTAAATCTCGTGATTTTACCTTGAGTTTCACAGTAGTTGATTATTTTGTGATAGCCCAGCCCTCTGCAGTTACATTTCTTTCAGCTTTAGTTTTAAAAACATTAACATTCTAGCCTGCATAGTTTTTGCAGTTTGAAAATGTGTAGTAAAGCCTCAGAAATTATAAATCAAAGAAAAACATCTATAAACACAGTTCTGCTGTTCTTATTAGGACCTTTTAAGGCAAATTCAGGATTTGTGTATTTAAGTGCTTTTTGTTATAGTATGTCCTGGTTTGAAACAGATTCAGAGCTCTTAGGAAAAAAAAAAAACATTTGAAAAGAGCAACCAGCAGTATACAAGAAAGTGCAAAATGGAGTGTGGAAGAGCTGATTTATGGTTTACCCTAAAATTTGCTTGAAAAGGAACAGAATAGGGGACATGTTACAAGGCAGGTTGGTTTGTTTATCCTTGTTATCCATTAATCTTGCTGGGTGCAGTGCTGCTGAAAACCATAGGAGCTGTGCTGTTTTTTTTTTTTTTTAAATAAAGTCAGCCCTTGGGAGGGAACTGAAGTGTAGATTTCCTACAGGCATCTCTCCTTTCTTGACGCTGTCACATAAAGTAGACTGGCAGGAACGTGTTGTTTCTCTCACCTTGAGACAGTGCACTGCACATTTTACTCCTTGTTTTGCATTACCAAATACTAAAATGTCTTCTCAGCTGCCCCTGAAACTGCCAAATGGAGGTCTTAAAACCATACTCAGTTAAGCTGGAATGGCTGAGTAATGTGTGTTCCTAAAACTGAGCGCACTGAGAGGAGGCCAGTCTTCACGCTGTATTGCTTCTGCATTATCCATCTCATTCCATGCTGTCCCCCATGGGAAGGGAAGGATGAGTGCCACAGGTGGGACCTGATCCTGGGAAATTATTACCAATATTCAAGGTACACCATGACCAGGCTTGCATGAGTTTTTTCAGCCCTGCTTCACAGCCTGTGCATTCTAAACTTTCCTGCGATTGTATAAATCTGATCGCTCATGGCAGAGCAGAGCTGCAGCAGATGCGCCCCTGCCTGCCTCTCTTGGGATCCTGCTGGAAAAGAGAGAGTCTTGGTGTGTCTGCCTGCCCTGCTCCTGCTCATTCCTTCCACCCAGGCCTGCTGGTGCTGGCTGGCAGCCTGTCTTGTTTGTTAGTGTCAGGGGAATCGGGCAGAGAGCAGCTCTGAGGTGCACGAGAGGAATGTGGGCTCCCAAACAGCTGCAAGCAGACCCAAGGACCATGGGTGACCCACTGAGATGTTTCCTTTTGCCCACACCTTTATGGGGAGAGGAGGGAATTGGAAGCTGTTTGCGCTGGCTTTGATGGCAGACAGGTGAATTGGGTATTTTGCAAGGCGTCCAAAATGCAGCAGGTCTTTCTATCCATAACTGACCTCCTTTCTTGACTGCTCTTTCTGCATCCTAATAAGTAAATCCAGATTGGTTGTACTAATAATCCACCAGAAGCCCAAAGCCTACAGTCATGGAAATTTACTTCTCCTTTCAGTGTACCAAGATATAAGCAAATAATTACGTTTTTAATATTTGGTAGCTCCACGCAGAAAAATAATATTTGTAAATTTCCCAACACCAAAATCAAATGGAACCCACTTAATTACCAACAAGTAAACAATGATTCTTCCTCCTTAAAATACCCAAACACGTTCATAATTAGCTAATTAAGCTACCACATAAATGATTATTCAATATAAAAGAGCGACAGAGAGGCGGGCAGAGGAGGAAAAGCAGTGAAATCATTACCCGCAGACACATTTCTTTCTCCAAGGCAGCCAGTGAGTCGTTACAGGAGAGATGATGAGTAGAAAATAATAAGAACAGCAGCAATAATTAACGTGCTGGCAATAATTAACTTGCCAATATCTGCAGCCTGAAGCCAGCCAGTGTGGTTTTTTTGCCCAGAGAAGGCCACATGTGAGAAGATACTCACCTGTTTCTGAGCACTTTGCCATTTTCTGCAGGAGACAGAGGAGTTGCCCTAATTCAGTGCTGCTGAAGGGCCCATGTAAACCATCACTGTGCCTGCTCAGCCTTTGCTTGTGGCAGCCCAGGATAGAAGAAATAGATTTCCCCTCTCCTTTTTGTAACTTGAGAAATCTGAGAGGTTATGAAAGATCTGAATGTTAGAGAGGCCAATTAGAGAACTAGAATTTGATGGGTCTTCTGCAAATTGGTAAGAATTAATAAAAAAAAAAAGGAGAGGTCCTCTCTCCTTGGTTCTTGGGTGTCAATGCTGAGTTTTTAATGATGCTGCTGCTAACATCCACACAAACCAGCAAGCTCCTGCTGGCATGTAATTTCATATAGACCAATATAAATTATATGCTCCTGCTGGCATATAATTTCATATAGACCAATAAGTTCATTCATAAGGTTATATTGGCATACACAAATGAAAGTGTTTTGTAAGGAGCCCCATTGGCTTTTTAAAAAGTAGTAGAATCATGGAATGGTTTGGTTGTGAGGGACTTTAAAGATCATCTAGTTTAACCCCCCCAGCCCCCCCCACCATGGGCAGGAAAACCTTCTACTAGTCTGGGCTGTTCAGGGCCCCACCCAGCCTGTACTTGAACACTTCCAAGGATGAGGCATTCACAGTTTCTCCAGGAAACCTGTGTCTCACCACCCACACAGTAAAGAATTTCTTCAAATAACTAATCTAAACCTGCCCTCTTTCACTTTAAAGCCATGACCCCTTGTCCTGTCACTACATGCTCTTGTAAAAAGACCCTTCAGTCCTCTTGAAGATCCATGTTGTGTAGGTTGAATTTATATTTCCAAAAGCATAGCAAAGATAATTGGCATTACCTAATTTCTGCATCTTTTCAGTGTTTCCACTGCCCTTGTCACTTTTGTTCCTGAACCTTGACTTTCACCTTTCAGCTTTAGTAGAGTTTCTCTTTCACTGCAGGGATCAGGCTGAGAGGATTTCAGTGTCTTCCCTCAATAATCTGCCCCACACAGCAAATATCCTACAGAGATATTCTGGTTGTTTAATGTTTGGGTTAATTTTTTGCCTTTAGTTTTTTGGGGTGGTTTTTTTTTTTTTTTTTTGGTTGAATAACGGTTAAAAAGCAACAAGACTAAAAAGGCTATTTGTTAACCAGGGAAAGAAAAAAAGTTGGAAATACTGTTCAACAGGATGAAAAATGAAGTTGCCTACTGGCTTATGGAGAAAAATGTCCTTTAGTAATTGTATGAGTCAGATTAATTCTTTTCCAATGTTGTAAATCAGTAGGCTTTAATCTTTTTTAGTTTAGCAGATTGGTGAACAACACAGATCTGTTGGTTTTCTTTCCTTCTTTACACCTAAACAATTTTTATAAGGCTCTTTTTTATTTTGGTTTCGGAGACGCTGTTTTTATGATCACTTGTGATGCAATAAAGTGGTAACATTTCTGAACAAGCATTGCAGAGCTGAGGTATGAGTTTTGTGCCCTTCAGATTTTGTTTTCAGAGAGAACTGTGGGCAGTGCTGGGGCCTTGATAACTTAAATTGGGCAATAAATTGAAGTGATATCTTAATTGCTCTGTGTTTTAGCTTTTCTGCCATGTCACTGAGACGTTTGTGCTGTTGGAAGGGGAATTTTTGTTCAGAGGTTTCTTAACAAAAAACCTGCTTAGTGGCTAAGGGTAAAAAAAGAGAAAAATCAGAAATGAAGCCTAGGGAGAGGAACTAGACATGAGGGATCCCTGCAGAATTGATCAGTCTTGCCCAGAGCACCCAGCAAGCATCAGCTTCTGGTGCTCTCTTGTTTGGAGTTCTCATGCCTCATTGTCAGCTTCTGCTGACTCCCAAGGAACACATTTTTCTTGTAAGCTTCCATTTAAAAAAGACTGGCCTAGGGATTAAAAGCATCATTACTATAGGGTGTTTGCAGTGTTTTATCAGGAGCTTGGGAACTCTGTCAGAGTGTGACAGAAGTAAAAAAAAAAATGTATCTAAATAGGGGTGGTAAAGTGGGATGAAAATGGGAGAAGTCACAGGTAGGAGGACAAGAGACAAAAGCCATCAAGTGCAAGGAAGAAAAACAAAGGAGAGTTGAAGTAACAAGCAATTAGTTTGTAAAACAGTTTCCAAGTTAAGCTCTATTTCTGTGACTGTGCTTGCTGCAGTGCTCCATGTTGTCTTGTATCCACAATGAGGATCCCTGGAGACAGCAAACCATCTCTCTAAAACAGGCATCTGTCCTGTGTGCCCTGCAGAATGCATTGTCCTCTCTCCTGCAAAGCTGCCCTGACGCAGTCCCTGTGGTGAACTCCCTTCAGGCCTTTCAAAACCACATTCAGATGTCAAGTGCCTCCAGGAGAAGCAGGCCAAATAGAAATTTTTTTAAATTTTGCATACTCCTTACCTTTCTTAAGTATTCTGCATTCAAATTTCCTTGCTTATATTGAGCACATCTTATTTCTGTTCCTTTCCTCCATCCTGTCTATGTAACTCTGTTATTCCTGGGTAAGCTTCACAGCCAAGCAATCATTTTTAGCAATTATTTTTACCCATAAAATGGGATACTCACTCTTTAGAGGGGAATCTTTGGGCTAAATTGTTTTTTCCACCATTCTTGGCCCACCACTGAACACGGTGCTGTGATCCTCAGCTTCACCTAGAGACAGTTTGGCTTCTTTGTGTGCTCTTTTGAAAGCTGATGTGCTGAATGAGAGGTAACTGCTGTAATGAGGGAGGGAGAGGAGAAAAAAAAATATTTTTTGGATATTGGATGTCCTTTTCCTTTCCTTAACTGATTAGAGGCAGATGTCAACCCTTTAAAATAGGCAGCAAAAGTCATTATTTGGTGCACAGATGGCTTTCCTCATATCTGAAGGAGTTTTAGGGGCATTTGGGAGTTAGGTACTTATGAGGAAAATTTGAGGTATTGAGAGGTTGGCTGTTTTTAGGATAAAACCAGACATTCACCAAGAAAAGAAAGGTACCTTGACCTTAGATTGATATAACCAAGACAAGACCTATAAGTGGCCCAACAAAAAAAAAAAAAGGAATGTGAATTCTTTCTTCCCATGCCCTGGAAGTCTGTTTCTCATCGTGCTTTGGTTTATCTTTTCTTTCTCCCTCTTTATTTGCCTGTATCATTTTTGTTTATCATTCTCTGTCCATTCTAGTTTTAACATCCCAAGTTAACATGGCACAATGTAAATCATGCACAACCCTCTTACCTAGTAAACAAGTGTACATGTCAGATATTAGAACATGATTAAGCAACTCTGAACACATCCTGTGTCCTAGATCCTGTATGACTCATATGTCATGGCAGTTAATCAGCTATAATTGAGTAAAGCAGGAAAAAAGGATAAAACCAAAAAAGAGGGGGCTTGGTTGATTTTTGTTTTCTTCTTTTTTAAATATTACAGGAATTCTTTTCTATTAATAAAAGAAAGGAGGTTTTTTTTGTTGCCTCCATTTAAAGATCTGGGAATGCTCTGTGTGTTCCTTGCAGGCAGATTGGGGTATACAGAGGGATTAAGCAACTCTCCACAGGAATGCAGGCATGCTGAGCAGAGATACAGATTTTAAATGAGGCAAAGCCACTGAAGAGCTCAGGGTAAAAGTAAAAAAGGCCTCAACAGTCAAAAAGTGCAGAACATGGGAATTTCTCTAATCGAGGTAGACCTTATTTATCTAGCAGAAATTAGTCAAAACAAAGAGTGACACTTCTAATTCATGAGGGGGAAACTGTTGGGATGTTAATATCACATCATATTAAATTGTTCAGAAAGAAAGGTTTCCTAAGGAAACTTGGGATTTTGGGTTATAGAGCAATCCAGATGATGCAGTGCATTTTCAGGTCTTGCTCAGAGGTGGGAAAACTCAGAGGCTAGATGTAAGAGAGAAATTTATCCCTTAAAATATATTGATGCTCACAGGCCTGCATACATGGCAGCATTTCTCTTTTTCCTCCTAAATGGCTTGAGTTTCAAAGAGTGAAAATCAGAAATTAATAGTACCTGTTATTCTTGTGTTCTTTTTTACCTAAACACCAGCATACTCTGAAACAGTTAAAAATAACTGCTAAAGCTGCAGTATTTCTCTCAGAAATTACTATCTGATAAAATGCAGACCCATAAAAATTATTTTAGAGGGCTGTAAAGCTCCTCTTGGGAGAACACAGAGTAGGAGTCCTGGAGAAGGGAAGGGTATTGTGGGCACAGTTGGGGCTGGAATAACATCACAGCCCTACTTCTGGGGCTCCACCAATCTTTCTGGTTATCAGAGCCCTGATCTCCGTCCTTGGGTAGGGTTTCCTTGCTCACACTGCAATGCTCTAGAGCAGCACCGCCTTGTCCAGAGTGGACCAGCAGGGATTTCTTAAGGAGTGCTGTGAGTTTGCAGAAGACAAGAATGCTCACTGTCTATAGAAAGTCAATATTCTCTCTTTTTACTTATGACCTGTTCAGAATTTGACCTGCAATCTCCTGTTTTCATCAGTCTACCCACAGCATGAATTCTCTTGATTGCCTTAAAGGAAGGAGTGCTGTTGCAGTGAGGTGTTCTGTGCCTGTTTTACAAGAGACACCTAGAGATGTACCCCTTGTTGTGCACTCACTAGGTGCACCATCTTTTTAGATAATTGCTTTTTATTCTGTGTTTCAAAGAGCAGAGGCCTTCTGCATTACTCTGTTGTAGTCTGGAGAATTCATCCTGTCAGGTGCTGTTTTACTCAAACTGAATCACAATTTTGTGAGAGAAGTTTTGCTTCTGCAGAGAAAAGAAAAGATGGCAACAGGTAGGAGGAGCAGCAGGTTGGTGCACAGGGTGTAACTCAACTTTATTGGGACCCTGTCAACTGGTCCAAATTAGGGTTAATAGAGAACAGGAGAATTGTGTTGTGCAGATAAGTATTGCAAGTCCCTCTCTGGTGGGTGCAGCCTGGTCCCTACTGCGCAAGGCAGCCTCTGCACCCCAGTCTGCAATCAACTCTGGGTTTGACAGCTAAAACTGAGCTTTTAGCAAGGGAAAGCTCCTCCTAGCTGCAATGCAAAGAATTCATCATGCTCTGATATACCATATCTTCCTGTAAAATGTTGCAACAAAAAGCTGCTGAACTGTTTTTGGTAATTTCTTGTACAGATAATATCCTGCTGAGAGAGAATTTTGGTGCCTCTGGTCCCCATTTGCACTGCTGTTGCATTTGTGAGGTTCTGGTGCCATTTTGATGTTACAGTGCAAATGTCACCAAATAATAGGTGTGTTCCTAGGGTACTATGTGTCAGTTTGCAAAAGTGAGCAAAAAAACATCCTTTGGGATAAAGAAGTTTCTTTGGCACCTCCCAGACATTGCCTGCTATGTACAAACATTGCCTGCAATGTATCTGTGGTGTGGAATAGCAAACACCCCAGGATTCCACCATCCCTCTCCTGATTTTCTCATGAGGTGGTAATCAAGTAGTTCCAATTCCCAAATTTGTCTCTCCGTTTTGATCAGCTTTTGGTTTGGACATGGAGACCCACATGTCCGTGCTTTCAGCTGAACCTCTGGAAATCCCTGTATCCAAAAAGAAAAGTGGAGTGCAAAACAAAGCAACCAAAGAGACTAAAGGTTAGAGGGATGGCAGAAGCATGAGGCAGGAGGTGGAGTCTAAGCAACAAAAGAGGGGCAGAGACAGCAGCATCTCAGTTTTCATCCACCAGGAATTAATCAGATTTCTAAACATTTAGACAGGGTCTTTTCATGCTTGTCAGAGGTTTGTCTTCTGTAAATTGCTATTAGCTTGTTAGCTGGTTGAATCAGTCAAGTCACTGTGCCAAGCTCCTATCCCTAGAGGCATCATCACTCCAATTAGTCAACAAACCACTTGGTGTCTCTGGAAATAAAAAGGACTAAAATCAGACTGTCATTGTCCTAAAATGGGTACTTATGAATTGGAAGACCTCAAACCTTCAAATACCTTCATCCTATGTATTTCTCAATTTTCCCAATTGTGAAATAGAGACAGTTTCTCTTTTGCCCATGGGGTATGATTTATATTTTAATTCATTCATTACTGTCTGTGGAGTCTTATTGAAACCTTTGGATGAGGGAGACTGTATTTATTCAAGCTGGTAGTATTGCTGCTTTGAAGACTTCTCTGATCTATGGAAATCAGTAGGTTCAGTGTCCTAAGCCAAATTCTGACTCTTTCTTTGCTGCTTGTGACAAGGAAACTCCAGTATTGCTCCAGAGACATAAGGAGTTCAGCAATCCACTAATCCCCACATTTCTCTAAGTCTAGGATTAATTACAAATATGCTCAGCAAATCTCATAGATTTCTGCTGCAGAGGCTCTGTGGACCTAAGGCAAAAGAGATCAAAAGAAGACTAAATATTCACAAGGTCGTGTTCCTGAATGCCCTTCAGAACCAGATCCATTGAGGAAGAGAAACTCCTGTTATAAATATCACCAGCCTGGATGAGAATCAGTCAGAATCATGGTGCTTGAGAGTCCTTCCAGGGAGGGGAAAATCCTTCCTCTTAACTTGGGCTCTGCAGAGTAATCTTTGAAAACCCTGAAACTGCTACACAGGAACAGAAAATCTTACTCCATCCCAGCACAATTGCAGTGACATTTCCAAACTGATCAGCCCTGGGGAGAAGCCTGAATTCTGTTTCCCCCAAGAGAGATACTGGGCTCCTTTTTCAAATGATGACACATGGAAGCATTCCTTGAAATCCCAAATGACTAATAGATTTCTTGCCTCGATCTGCCTTAGCTGCATGGGTGTCAAAAACATTTTGAATAGTTTTTCACTCGTGAATAGAGAAGGACTGTCCCCTGGAGTCTTTCTGTCCAAGCCCAACAGACAGCTGCCTCCCTGATGACACAAATCTGGCTGGACTTTGAGGCCATGGACATCTATTAGAGCCTCAGAAATACAAAAATTGGGGCTAGAAGATACCCTGGTAGGCCATTTAGTCATCCTATCCCACAGGAGAATTTAGCCTCTAGGGATTTAGTCTGTAACTTCCCAGCCAGTGCTCTGTCACAGCCCTCTCACCAATACTGGCATCCCAAGGAAAAGTTTCCTTGTGTCCATCCTGAACCTTCTTTATGCCAGTCTAAAGCCTTTCCTTCCTGTGGTATCCGAAGTGAAAGTGGGCAAATGAATTATTCACCACCTCTCTGCAGCAGTCTAGAGCCTTGTCTTGATTCCCCTTCTCTGTACTGAACGGTCTCACCACAGCTTTTCCTCTCAGATAATTTTTGTACACTTCAGGAGATCCCTGTTGATCTCTCTTGGATCACCCCAGTCCACCCATGCATCCTTTCATTCACAGAATTTCAGCCAAGCTTTCAGCCCTGCTGTGTGGAGCAGAAAGAATTTTTCTTGCATCTTGCGTCTCGTACATTTGTTTACACATCCTAGTGTGGTGTTTGCTTTTTTTGTTTTGCAACAGCATGACATTGAGTCACATTCAGTATGTGATTGACTTTATAACCCCTGCAGCCTTCTCTGAAGATCTAAAGCCCTTACATGATGAGACAAACTTATCCTTTCAGGCAACTCCAGAAGACTTGTGGGATAATTCAGCCCTATTAGTTTCATATCTGGCAAGCTGTACAAGAGATTTCACTGTCAGTTCTCATTTCTGTGCAACAGCCCAGCTAACTATAATATAGTGCAGTGAATCTAACAGCACTGGTTCTTGGTAATTGAACTTTTCATGAAGGGAATGATTGCAGAAGGGAAGCTAATTAAAATTAAAGAATTTCCCTTAATTATTTTATTTTATGGCGTTTGCCATAGGCCGGTGGTTTCATAGTCCTCATTGCTTATTGGTTTTTTTAAATCTCCTTGTGAAAACAAATTGGGTTTGAAATAAAGCAGGGTGAGACAGCACAGGAGAGTGAAACAGAGGACACGCAAGTGACAGAGTTGTTTGGAATATAAGCTGTGGAAAGTAGCTTTGGAGTCATGCTCAGGGGCTTAAGATAAGTCCTTGTTGCATGCTATCCTATCAATGTTTTTCTACATCTTCCTGAATTCTGATGGATTTCATAAGGAAGAAATTTTTAGGAAAGAAAGTATTTTGGAAAATTTCAGTTTAGACCAACTGACTAAAATGAGAAGCCTTCAGCAGAACACAAAAGCCTTTGTGAAAATTGAATCATCAGCTCCTTTTCCATTCATAGAATATTCTATGAATGAATTTTAGGTTGCTGTGTTTGTTCTTGCAGTCTGTCAAAGGATAAGGATAAACTGTGGACTGAGCAATGCTTATTACCTGCAAAACTGGTTCCCCTTCCATCTGTGTGTTACTAACAGTACCAAAGACAGAACAGAATGAAAAAGCAATATCAACATTATTTTTTCCATGTCTGTGTTTGTTCTTTTAACACCTTTTTCGCTGTTTCATAAATAATAGCAGCTTATTCGATTTAATTATAGTTTTAATTAGTTCCCCCAGTGAACTCAAACATTAGCACAGCACTGCCTTAGCACAACTTGTAGACAACTAAAAGGAAATGCTAAAATCCCCCAAGTCTATGCAATTTGATTTTGTTTTAGTGTAGAATATTTTTGCTGTTACTAGGCCAAAGTTTACTGGCCTCAGTTCTTGATTGTACAGACCTTCTACAAGTTGATGGAATTTACATCCATATTAATTCAAAATCCTAATTTAAAATCTTTTTCAAAATCAGGCCTTTGTTTCGTGAGAAATTTGATCGTGCTTGTCAAATTTATATTTATATTTTTAGATTTTTTTTTTCCTGTTCTAGGAGCTGGGTCTTGGCCAGCAGCAAGGCAAGTTATGTGTTTAGTGTGTTGCAGGTCAGTCAGAACAACTAGTCAGGATGAAAAACTTGGAAGAGGTCCATTACAGCAGCATATAACATTAATAGCATTAAAAATAATTTTCAGACAGATCAATATGAATCCTGTTTGCTCTGAGCCTGAGGGTGGTTGAAGAGAAAAGGAGCCTTGGGAATAGAGAGAGTGAAAACACAGAGCGTAACATCTTATTTTCATCAAGTGAACACAAAATCTCTGAAATTCAAGTCCATTTGGCAGGATGCTTGCCAGCCCTGAGCAGGGCTCTGACGTAGAGGAAATCTGGCTGAGTTCTCAGAGCTGTTTTCACCAGGATGGTTCCCCCTGAGTGAGGGGTGCCATAAGAATTTGACTTAAATGATAAAAGGGAGTTCTGGTTGTGGGTGGGATTTAGATCTCCTTTTTTATTTCTTTTTCAGACAGGCCAGCTGAAATCTAGTTTTCCCTTTAGACAGAGATCCCACAGCCTGCAATGCTTGCAGGAGACAAAGCTGCCCCTGCAGCCAGGGAACATAGGAGGAATATACCTTTTTGCAAACCAGCCAGAAGCTAATGAAGCTGAGTTAAATTAAAGGACAGTATAGGAAATTAGTAAGATTCTTGACCTCTCATTGTCCAGACTCTAGTATTTCTCTTGGTTTTTATTTGAAGTTTATCTGCACAAGAATAAGTATTGTCTTAAGGGTTTATTATAGTAAAAGAAAATACAGGTACATGGGATGCCTCTCTTCTGGCATGATAATTAGTGCTCACCACATTTATTTACAGAGTTTTCAATTGCAAAAAATGGCATGGGTGCAATCTCCATTCCTTATTAGTGTCTGAACCTGATTAGAAATCCTTCTTCCTTATTTTTAATTAATTAAATGCGTGAGTATGTATTAACCCATTTCGTAGCTGTTTCTCTTTTTTTTCCATTTTCGTTCCTGTTGGTTTGCCAGTGAGGCTGGTGGAAATCTAGGTATTGTCTGAAAAATTCCAGTATTTCGAAACGTGGTTTTGTTGAATATTAGAAGGCCAAGTTGGAAGTATTTTAAATGCAATATTCCCCTTGTCTGTAAAGGGACATTCTCAGAGAGTTTCAGAAAGTGCAGAAATAGCAGAGCCTTATGTTTAGACATTTTTATTGAACAAAAATGTTTTAACATTCCCAGATCAGTGTGTTTGGCTTGTTTGAAGCAAATCCAAATATTTTATTATGACACAACCTCGTGTTACTCTGCAGCACCCCAGCAGTGCCATGAGCTCTGTGGGGCTGGTGGAGGGTCCTGGGGGTACCCCAGCCTGCCTGGGTAGGAGCTGCTGGCACCCAGTAAGAGTTCTAATTTCTCTTTATCCCTACAATACACACCTAGGAGGATGAGGCACACACTTGTCTTACAAGAAATGAAAATTCCTGCCCTGGTTTGACTGGGGGAGGCCAGGCAAGAATCTGAATTCCATTTTTCAGCTTCTTGTCCCTGAGTTTGTTTCAACATCAGTAGCAGCTGCAGTGAGGGTCAGCAGAGGGGCTCTTGGGAGTCAACCAAGGGACTGAAGAACTGGCAAATTTCTTTCAGGTTTTTTTTTTTGGTTTGCCTAAATTAGCAAAACCTGCTAAAAACTAGAGGACTTCTTTCACTTCTCCTTGCCCAGAAAGTCTTGCTACTCTGCAGAGCTGCAGTCCTGTGAGCTTTATCTGTTTAAAATGAAATCAATTTCTATTCTCTGGGTACTGCACAGGTCACAGTCATGTTTTTAATTACCAATTAGCCTTCCATTAAGGAAATAAAATGAGTTTTATGTGCTGGTAGTCAGAGGTCCTTATATCTGCCTCATTTCATGTGTCCTGTCTGCTCAAGCAGCAAGAAACCGAAGAGAAACTTACCCAGGAGTAGTAAACAAAACATGAAAACCTTTGTCCCAGGAAAGGAACGATGGAGCCTGAGATGAAAAAACCGCAAGGACTTTTCATTTTTTCATCCCCTTCAGTTGTGTTTTTCTTGTCTGCCTTAAGCACTGTGAACAGAATGTTAAATATGCCCTGAAGTTACTCATGGAAAGGAAAGTCACACACACGTGCACACATTCTCTCTCTGTCCCTTTCTCTCTTCCTTTCATGCATGCACATTGTGTGTTTGTATGAATGCCTACAGAGAAACCCCAACCCTAGAAGACTGAGCTGTGGGCCCAATTTATTTGCTGAGAAATTTCAAGAGAGAGTGGTTATAAATAGTCATAAATTCGATTTATTTATAAAGCATTCCCTGTCAGGCATCACTGCACAAACAATTATAAAAGAATTGTAGTAGATTAAAAACATAAATTAGAGCATCCCAAAATGTGCAAGAGTGATGGGAGTAAAATGCATTTGACAGAGATGTTTCAAAAGTGGGATTTGGTGAGGTGTTCTGCATGGGTAGTCAGAAAAGTCAAAACCCAGAGGTCCAGGGCCAGATTTCTGCAGGGCCTCACTTGCACCTCTGGCTCTTAGCTCAGTGGTGGA
The DNA here is from genome assembly GCF_012460135.2 of Molothrus ater. Taxonomy (NCBI): domain Eukaryota; kingdom Metazoa; phylum Chordata; class Aves; order Passeriformes; family Icteridae; genus Molothrus; species Molothrus ater. The sequence continues at coordinate 67,838,929 of NC_050482.2, forward strand.
GAGTGATCCAGAGAGGGTCTAAATATTGCTGGGTGTGTCCATGGCTCATTGAGGAGCCCAAGTGTGCTGAGATCTCTTCCCAGGAGAGCTGCCCAAATCCTCCTTCCTTTGGCTGCTGCTCCCTTTTGGAAATGTTCTCTTGGGGAAGGGCGACACCAACCCTTCTGTCAGCTCAGCACATGGGGGTGCAAGCTTGGGTTCCCCTTGCAAGGCAGTCCGGGGATAGTTTATAATGTTTTAGTGTTACCTGAGAAGTTGTAAAGAAAAAGAAATGGGCAGTTCAGCCTACAGACAATTAGTAGCAAAATTCTCCCCGATTAAGACTATTTTAGCCTAACCTAGCATGCACTAGAATTATTCAAAACTTTGTAGGACCAAAGAATTTTTAAAAAGTAAAAAAAACAAAACCAAAAAATCAAACAAGTAAAAAATCCCCCCACAAAATCAAAACAAAACAACCCCACTAAAGCAAAACAAAAACAACAACAACAAAAAAGAAAGAAACCACCAAAACCAACAAACCAAAAAACCACAACAAAAAAAAAAAACCCAAAAAAGCCAACTTTCTGAGAGAAATGATTCTTCATTAAGTTAAGGGTATGGATTATAACTCTTCCACTCCTCTTATCCATGAAGGGATTGTAAAAATCCTTGGCACATAGAAAGTCTCATTACAGGTATATTTTCAAAGGAACTCACTGTCCCCATGTTGAGTTCTGTCGGGAATTCAGTCCTTCATTTTGGAGCCCAATTTTTGGTCATCTTTTTGGAAAGATGACTGAATAAAACCATGAATTTTTCCCACTGTGCCTGTTGATGTGGCAAGTCAAAGGGCAGACCAGCCATAGTTGCCATAAAGTGGATTGCAAGCAGTTAAATCATCAGCTCCTGAAATCATGTAAATGATTAGAAATTAATAAATCTCATAGGGGCAAGGTGACTTCTTTTTAGCCGTCAGATGGTTGGGTTTCACCTTAGTCAAGCTTTGTGCCTACCACTAAGAATTTTAGGGACTCATTGAAAAGGGATGTGCTGAAAGCACTGATTGTGTCATGATGGTCAGATTAAGTGATATTGTGATAAGAGCTCCAGAGCTGCCCCTTTAGCACTGGGCTCGTGGGTGGTGCAAAACACTAAAATCCTTAGAGCTGTTGTTGCTGAGGTCACGTAGGCTGTTTCCAAAAGCAAGTGTGCTGGTGTATCCTTGCTTAGATGATGCACTCTGGAGAAGACCTTTTAGAAACTGTCCTGATGAATCATTATTTAATTAGATAGTTCTCTAGAATCCCTCCTTCAGTAGAGATAAATACACACACACACACAGAGTTGTCTGGCAACAAAACACTCAATATTTAACACTAGCATGTTTTTTTAAGATTAATAATGATTTTAAAAATTAATTAAGCAGAATACTGAAATGCTTTGTGGCTGCTGGACTTGTGTATCTCTCTGTGTACGTGATTGAGTGCAGCCACCTGAGCATGGTGGGTAGCCAATTTCTCACTTATCTGAGTCATTTTTGGAGCTGGATGAGACACTTATGCCTTGTTATGATCTATTAGATACAGCTGTTGTACTGGGACTGCTCTGATTTAAATGGATGTTTCTGGTACTCTGGTCTGGACCAGTGGTTGGTAGAAGGAAAAATGGTGGGGGTATTTCTAATGGCTGTGTTAAGCTTGGGAGAAGACACTGGGCTGCCTCATTGCCTCAAAAATGCATAAAGGAAACCAGTAAAAGCGTCTTCTAGGGGTGAATTTAACTCCTAGGCATGGTAAAAACACCTTGCCACCTTTTAATTTCTATGCAGAGATCCTAAATGAGGCTCTCTCAGTCATAAACTTTATGCTGCCTTCCTGATTTTGCTCCTCCTAGAAGGGTAATCTCTTATTGCTCTGAGCAAAATATAAAGTGACAGCTCATTTCAGTTTAATCAGAGCAGTGGACAAAAAAAAAAATTAGGATACAAGCTTCTTTGCCTCTTCAGAGCTGTTCAGTTTGGAATATTAATTCAAGACCTGTTTGTATGGCTTCAATTCTTGGTCATGCCAAAGAAAATCTGAACCCATAAGGAACATATTATCTGGATTTGACTCGTATATAGACAGGATCCTATTGTTCTATTTCAGTAAAAAAAAAACAAACCTAATCTTGAGCAACAATGCCCAAGAGATTTCTGCTATTGCTAGACAAAGACAGTAAAGAAATATAAGTGTTAGGCATTGTCTAATTGGCACCAGAGTTCAAGATTTAGGTTGAAATGGAAGTATAATCCTTTATGTCTATCCAGAAAGGTACTTACTTGACCATCTCTGTTATGAAGAATGAGGTATCCCGCTGGAAAGTATTGATGTAAAATGGAAAGGAAATATCAAGGTTGTTAGATTATTCTGAGGACTAGAGGCACGTTTAGAGTTATAAAATGTGCATTTAGAGTCTCAGAAAAAATATAGGTTGAATAGGGATTTTTGTAGGTTGTCTAGTTCAAATTCTATCTTCAAGCAGAACTGTCTTCAAAATTAACCAAGCTGTTCAGAACCTTCTCTAGTATAAAGGTTTTAAAACAATATTCCTATTGTATTGCTACCCAAATGTTATTGGCATGTCACCCCTTTCTGAAATTTGTAACTCCCAATAATTACACTATTATTACTTGGGGCTTGTTTTCCCACACTCTGTTAGTGAAAAATGTACATGAAAGGATGATAAATCAGAACAGCAGTGGCATTCATCATCTGTATTCTGGTTTGAGTGAGCATGAGCACGTGGCTGACTGGAAGGGAAAGTGTGTTTGCACTAGGTAAGATTGGTTTACACCTTTAAGATTGGTTCTGAGAGTGAAGGGGAAGAAAAGAAGTGGGCAAAAGTCCACAAAAAGGACTTTCTGAATTTGCCATCCCTTCAGAACAGTGAGAGGTTTTATTGTTTAATGTTCATTTTTTATGCCTGTGCATACTTTGCTTGTTAAATAAACAGGTTTTTTCCACTTTTCTCCTAGGAAAAACTTGTTTTTCCCAAACAAGTTAGGGGAGGGGCTGCTTGAATCTTCTTTCTAGAGGGATCCTTTTGGAAGTTTCCTCCTAAACCAGGACAATCCCCTTCTACCTTGGCTCTGCATTACAATTGGACTCTGACACACAGCATAGTTCCACTAACCTGTAAATAAATTCAATTTGATGTTTGCCAAAGTGCTCTAAGAAAAACAAGGGCCTTAGAAACTAAGTTGTGCAAGAGTTCTGCATGAAGTATTCATTGATTTGCCAAGGAACTCCTGAATATAGGGCATGTGTATGAGGCCTGTAATAATTTAAAACTATTTATGTTCTCTCTTCTATTCATTTCAGGGGAAGTTCTTTAAATACATCGTGGGCATGTTGTGAATTATCATAAAGTACTGAAGGCTGGCTTGCACTATATTCCTGTTTTATAATTACTTCTTTCAGATTAGTGAGAATTCTGTCTTTCATTTTTTCTTGTGTTGGCCACCTTTAAGGCAGATGTGAGTGAATCTCCCACTTACCAGGGGTTAATTAAAAGTTGGTATTTCTGCAGTGCTTGGTATGAATTTCACTCTGCTCGTTTGAAAGCTTGACACAGTTTTTGGCTGGAGGGGAGAGAAAGCAGTGCTGATCATATTTGGAAATCAAACCTTTCAGAAGCCTTCCTGACTTCTATTTGCCATAATGGTGGGTTAATCTTAGTTCAGCAGTAGTCACCCACTTTCTTCTTTGGGCTTGTTTTGTCAGGTAAAGTCAGATAGTGTTCTTCTGCTCTAATTTTGGGGGAATTTCCTTTTGGGGAATGTGTAGAACGAATGCTGTGTTTTAGGACCAGAAACAGCAGCAAATGCAGTTATGTTCAGTAGTATGACATCTTATCATCCCTTTCTCTCTTTTAAATGGATATGACCACTTGTTTCTGCAGTGACAGTAGTTTTAAGGAGAAATTGGAAAAAAAATAAAATCCAAACATGTTCTGTCTTTTAAGTTTTATTCCCTCATGTGCTTGTATATTTTCATGCATACTTAGCTAAAAATGTCTTCTGAGTAAATAAGTATACTCAGAAGTAACTCACTGTCAACAAACCTGTCTTAAAAACTCTTTATTGAACTGACCTTCTGAGTGCACACATGTGGCTCTTCCTCATCAAAGGTCACAGTTATTCATGTTAGCAGTAGTCTCCAGGTTAGCATATTGGCACACTGAGGATGTCCATATCCCAGATGTGATGGTACCCTGTAATCTAAGGTTACCTGTAATCCAAACCTGTAATCCATTTTTTCATGGACTCTCTGGGCTGTCTTTCCCAGCACTGCAGCTCAATCTCCTTCCTGACCACCAGAAAAGATTGTTTTCCCTACTAGGGGAAGGTCTGAGTGCTTCCACTCTGATTCATATCTTTCAGAGCCTATTTCCATAAGCATTGCCAAAACATCCTATATGACAGAGGCCTTTAAAATACTGCTGTTTTCCTTGGATGTCTGGTATTTGCATTACTGAAGAGATGCATTCTCTTATGTTTAAGGAAGCTTTAGGGAATAATAATGCAGGCTTAGATGTAGCTGAGGTCAAACAGGCAGCCCCATAAAGGTTCTAACTGCACAGTGCTTGTGACTCATTACTTCAAACATATAAACTGTAGTTTTTGAAACATGGTTTGTAGCAAGCTGGTCAGAGTGCAAGGAGAGAGAGAGAGACAGCAAAGTCCTAGAAAACATTTGGTGACTGAATTTTAGATTGTAAGCTCTTTCAACTGGCATGTATGAAATGCAAGAACCTGATTGTGATTTAATCTTTCTTGCAATGAAAATGTTATAACTAAGCAGTGCTGCTGGATGGATGGATGGATAGAGTTTAGAGAGCTGGGATCAAGATATAGTGAATCATTCTGATGACCATTTCTCAGAAATAGCACTGATCTACTCACTTTCTGACAGGAGAAAAGCCTTATGACACCCTAGAGTAATTTCCTTGGATTTCCTGTTTTCAGGTTCCTTTTATGAACCCAAGATGACATTAGCTACAGTTTAAAAATTATAAACAAAACCAAACCTATGACTGCTTTGGAAGACACATGGGATTAGAGGGGTTTCATACATAATACAGTAATCCTCTTTGGGTAATATATCTTACAGACTTTACAGTAAGCTAATATTTGTTTCTTTGTTATGAGTAAGATGATGTACAGGTTGCTTCTTGGCAGTGTTATTGCTGGCTGATGTATCAGCTAGGGTAGCTGATGCTCGTGTCCTAGATCTACAAAAAAGCCCCAAAACAAAGTCAAGCAGGGGTACAGCCAGTCCCAGAACATGTGTGCTCCAGGGACTGTTCTACTTTCTAAAACTTTTATCCTTTCTCTTCTTCCAGTCATATTTTGTTGGCTTTTTTTTTTCCTTTGGTTTTCAAAACATTTATGTCCCTATTGTCCAAGGAGGAAGCTCCTGCTTTGTAATTCTGCAGCCTGCAGTATGCTTCATGTGCCTCAGCCACATGACCATAGCTCCCATTTCTAAGAGACAAATAAAACAATACTGTTCCTTCTTTCTTGCAGCTCCAAAGTTCCCTCTCTTTTGATGCTGTGGTTTGGATTAGTGTTCCAAGGGGCAATGCTGTTGCTATCTCCTTTCAGTCCCACAAATGTAGTGCTCAGCTCCCTCCCTCCCTGTCAGCAGGGAACTCTCTCAGAGAGAAATACCAATATTTTTCTAGCTTGGCTTCTTCTAAAATTATACCAAAATAGCTTCTCAGAGGAGTTGAGATGATGGATACTTTGCAGTGCTCTGTCCCTTGGGACATTGAAACACTGGACTGTGGTCTACCTCATCTGTGAGAGCAAAGCTTCAAATGAGCAATCAAAAGTGCAGATGCCCATTCAGCAGAGACAAATTCATTGTTTTGTGGCTGCTGAGGGTGAGAGACACTCCTGTGACTTCTAACCTGAGACAGGGAGTGGCTGAGTCACATCTCTGCCCTCTCTGGGCAAGGTGGCATCAGAAGTGGGGCTGCAGTCCACATTCTGGGGAACTCAGTTGTGTTATGTCATTACTGAGTTATGCTCTGTTCATAAAGGCTCTTTAATTTTATAGTATAGGAAGAAAAAGGGACACAAGTTATTTAGTCGGTTTTTCAAATTCTTCTGGAGTCTGAGCAGGAGTGGCTTTCTGAAATGGTCTTGGAGCAGCTGCACTGTTTAATCTCAGCAGTATTTTTCCTTCAGTTTTACACCCTGAAATCATTAATTTAAGTGCAGAGGATCATAAAACCTATCCTCAGCTCAACATTCTGTATCTTATGTTAATTTCAGAACCTTTTATAGAATTTTATTTTTTTATGGATCTTTCCACCTTAGCTGAAGAACTGTAAGGAATTTATTCAAAGAGCATGTAGTTGCATATATGTATATATCAATGTATAGGTGTATATACATGCATTTGTGTGCATTACTTTGGTGTGTTATTACTCCCATAACATGGTTCAACAAGCAGCATTTATTACAATAACAAAAAGTGTCTGTATTCCCATAGGCATCTTTAGAGACAGAAAAGGTATGAGGCTCCTAAACCCAGCCAAATAGAACAAGTTAGTTGTTGATATATTGTCTGCTCTGTACAGCACTAAATATTTTTAAAATAGTAGTTAATTAAAAAAAAAAAAAAAAAAAAGTTGTTCCAGAATTTTCCCAAGTGTTTTCTTTCATGGACTCCTTTTGCTGGCACTAGCACAGGTATTTCAGTGAAATTCATGGAGTGGAAAGGCTGTGCTGGCCTGCAGAGTGCTGTGGCTGTGCAGAACAAAGCCAGACAGAGCTGGCAGCAGCGTTTGTCCCTGGGGGCCAGTGACAATGTCTGCTGTTAAATTGCTGGGCACAGGATCAACCTTGGGCCTTCCACTTCACCTGTTCTGCCCACCTGCTTCTAATGGCCCTGGAGCTGCTGAATGAGTGGGTGGGCTCCTCCACATCCCCTTGTGCCATCTCAGCTGTGGCTACTAAAAGAGGTTTTAGGGCCTGCAACACTTTGTCATGAGCCTGGATGTGTTTATGGAGGGAGATGAACTGAGTCTGCAAGGCAGCCTCAAAGGCAGGATGAGGAGTAGTTTGGCCCTTTTTGTGAGAAGGGGACAAAGAGCTTGCCCACAACTGTGCAAAGGCCCCGGTTGAAACAGGGAGCAAGTAAGACTAATTATTGGTTGGGTTGTCAAAAGAGAAATCTTCACTTCCTTCCTCAAAGGTTTTCATTTGGCACTGGTGAGGCCATGTTCATCTCAGGCACAGCACTCCCTATTCCTATCCTCAGTTCAGGGCAGGTTTTTCCCCCTCAGAGCCCATTTTCATCTTTCTTCGATCTCTGCACAGGCTTTACCTTCTCTGTCTCATGGAGAATTGCTCCATGAGACAGAGCTCCCATGAGCTGTCTGTGTGGGGCTGGGCCTCGGGCCATTTTGGTAGAGCCACGTGGCAGCACAAAGGTGCAGGGCAGTTGGGAAGACCACATGGAATTCCCATCATGGGGTCATTTTGCATTTCTTTTCATTTTTGTTTGAGAGATTCCACAATAGCTGGTCCTGATTTACCAGTGTGTACCTGGAGATGGATCATTGTTTGCCTGTGATTTGTGTATCAGTACTGGGACAGCTCTCAGCTGTAGTGGAAGAAGGACCGCTATGTCAGTCCTTTCATGGAGCCATCATGGGGCTATTTCCTGTGCTCAAGTCCCTGGTTGGACTCCTGGTTGCAAGGACTTACTATTTGTAGAGCTGGGAACATAGTATTGTGTGCTGTTGTTTCCTTTTCTGAGTTCAAGGGAAGGGAAATCCTTGGTGTGCTGCTGTGTCTCCATCTGGGACAACGACAGACAAATCCTCTGCTGTGGGTGTGTTCAAAAGCTTTACTACTGGATCAGATAACTGCAGAATGACACTTTTTCTTTTTTTAGGCATTCCTTGTACTAAGCACTGGGGGATACTGCAGGCATTGGGAAAGCATTGTCTGAGGCAAACCAGCAATATTTTAAAGCACAAAAATGTGCCTGCTACTGTCAGATGGAGTTTCTCAGCCTTTTAAAATATCACATTAATGTAAACATGCAGATGAACTAGCAATAGGTTTTTTTTTTCTGGATCTGCAGGCTTCCTGTGAGCTGTTAATTACCCAGAGCTGAATTGAAGATATTCAAATGGGCAGCTGTCAAATGATGGAACTAATTTTTTTGTAATCCTGCTCATTCTCTATTGCTGTATAATATGAAAATGTCATACATGCATTCAGCTGGACAGAGGAACGGGGCAGTTGGAATTTGGAGCAGAAAAAAAATGTCTCACTATTGTGCTGGGTATCCTTGAAGATATGTCAGGAATGCCTAGGATGTTTCAATTTGTATTTATCTCAGATTTTATTTCTTCAGTGTGAACTTCTAATGACTTTGTAGTTTAACCTTGTAGGGACTTGGTCTCCTTCTGTTCTCATTTAGTTTTCATGTACTTATCTCCCACTCAGCTTGCCACGCAGCACTTGTGTAGTGATTACCTAATGCTGCAGTTTCCCTCCTACTTAGGAGGAGAATCCCTACCATTTCTGCAATACTGCTATCCTTATTCCTCACTGGGGCTGAAAGCCCTGAGGATGAGAGATGGGGAGCCTGTGTACTGACTCCAAAAGCCTGCTTTTTTGTCCCAAATCAGGCTCTACTGTAACTGGAAGTGCCTTTGTTTGGATATGCTTAATTGCAGCCTGCATTTTGCAGGGATATGTACAATTCTGACAGAATGACTAAAAGCCTCTAGCGTTAGTCAGCCTGATCTGTGAATCACTTATCACCAATATTCAGCCTACTTATTCCCCAGCAGCAGAAAAGGGAATCCCAAAGAAGGCTCAGTTTGACATACACATCAGTCTCAGGTGGGCTCATTTAATTCTCCCCATCTCTCTCCACAGTATTGCACGCAGCAACATTTCCTCTCCAGAGGCTGAAAAGGGCTGGATGCAGCTCATTATTGGCTGGCAATATTTGCCCTGGGAACTTCCTGCTGACCCTCTCCCTTCCTTTGCTTTGCACAAGCCAGTTCAGGGGTCAGTCCCTGCCAAGAAAAGGGCAGCAAATTTCAGAATGGAACTAAAATTTACTGCCCCTTGTACTGTCAGAGGGGCTGCAGGCCATGCAAGGCTGAGGAGCAAAGCCCTCTGGCCAGCACGCTGAGTGGGAGGTGTACCCTGGTGGCAGCCAGTGAGCTGGACACTGCAGGGGTGGACTAGGACAGAAGAAAACATCCTGATTTGTGATTTGTCACACTAACCAGCATCTCTCTTGTTCTCTTGTCTTCCCCAGGAACGAGTGGAATATCTCTTTCTCATAATTTTTACAGTGGAAGCATTTTTAAAAGTAATAGCATACGGACTTCTCTTTCACCCCAACGCTTACCTCCGCAATGGCTGGAATTTACTAGATTTTATAATTGTGGTAGTAGGGTGAGTACCAAGTTTGTTTTTCAAGGCACTGTCCACATGGGGATACTGGCAACCTTTGGGACCATGAGAGTGGGTCAATGCTTTGTTACACATGGGTGATGTTAGACCTTGCTGTCCATCCTGTTCCTCTGGTAAACACCCTTTTAATGGTTTGCAAGACAGGGAAATTAAACTGCTCTTTGGGAGCCGGAATTAAGAAGAGAAAGCAGTCCAAAGCTGTTAGATAAAGTCAATTGCCTGAATGTGCTTAACTGCAAAAAATGCATTTGTTTTTAAATCTGTATGAATTTTAAAAAATAATATCTAGGTAATCCATTAATTAAGATTAGGAGTTTGGTGACAGATAAATTCTGCCATAATGTGAACTTTTGCTGATGTTTCTCATTCTGGAAGATGGAAGAAAAATTTAAATCACACGTTTTCCTACTTGCAAACAAAAATTAGTTCCTCAGTTCAATTGCACTGCTCAGCTGGTGATTTCAACACTTTTAATTTTGACCTCTTAAATCTTTTAACCTTTTTAAAGACTAGTTTTACTATTGTAGATCAAATTGCCACTTTGAGCTGCAACATTTCTAATTCTTATTTCTCTCCATGTTTTTCAAATTTGGCATTTAATTTATTTGAATAAAAGCAAAATAATGCATCTTCTGCTTTTTCTGCCTACGGGTTAGAGATAAGCAAGGGGTTGGAATTGTGGTTGTTGAAGAGAAGAGGTGAAGGATAAACTACCTCTGAATACAAAGGGAACAAGTATTTCTTTGCCTGAATAATTTGTCCCATCCTCCCACCACTCCATTGTTAGAGAGTTTCATCGCCCACAAATACCTGTAGTCTTTTCACCTTTTTCCCAAGGAAACCCTGCATCAGCTCCTAGGGAAAACGTCAAAAGGGACACTCCTAGTCATCAAAACCCCCTCACAATTTCTGCCCCACACCAATCTGCCTTCCTGACCATTTTTGTGCTGGCTCCAAAATATTTAATCAGCAAAGTGCTGTGTGCTTCCCAATACCTCCCACTTCCCATCACCATGGATAAGAGTGGGTGGAAGGAGAATTCCCAGTGAGGGGGAGGGAGAAGAGGCTGAAGCCTATTCTTAGTCTCAAGACCTCTCTGCTCCACATGAGCATACCTTCTCCTTACAGCAACGCCCATTGTGCTTCTCCTTTTTTCCTACCCACAGACAGAGGATCCCTTAGCATGTCAGTACCTGAAAACTGGAAAATCCCCACCCCATCCCCTGGTAATGATGTTCAATTTCATCATTGGTTCTGCCTTTAAGTGCCATCGGATATCTCACCTGTTTGGAAATTGCTGCCTAAGTTGAAGAAAGATTGAAGAACAAAACTCCTGTGAATGTGATTATTCCCTTTTCAGTTTTATGAGAAAGGGGCATTTTAAAGAGAGGACACATTATCTCCTCTTTTTCCATTGGATGTGAGACAGCAGGACTCCAGAAATCACAGAGCAGCATTATATCTAGTTTAAGTACAGTCCTTTTCAATTTTCCTACGAGGGCAGTTAATCAGCAAGATGATATTCAGGCTGAAATTAATTCCCTTGCCAATGACACAAGCTGCAGCTCTCAGCTCCTCTGTCTGCTTTTGCCTCCAGCAGCTCTTAGTCAGGAGATGGGGAAGAAAAAATGTAACTGGGGAAGGATTACATGAGTATAATAAACATGGCCAAGACCCCAAGGTCTCTGTTAAATAGCAACAATCTCAAGTGACAGATTCCACTTCAAGGCCAGATGGGTTCCTTTGATGTTTATCTGTTTAAACTCACTGGTACAGTACCACAGCCTGGGCTGGTGTGCTGCTTTTCCCTCTCCACAGCCCCTCTGCAAAATCTACTTGGTGATACCATCTGTTCCTCTCCTGCCCTGTCTTCTTTTCCTAGGGGCTGTCTGAAATCCCTCAGTGACATTATGTTTAAACTTCAGTGTATTTGAATATTTTGCCAGGAAGGAAGCCCCATGGAAAAGGTTTAAAATAAATTTGGAAAACAGAGAGGAAAGAGGAAGAAAGCAAGTGCTGATAACATTTCTTTCTGGTGCCTTTTTCTACGTATTGATGGAGCTATTGGAGAAAGCTGAGTAATTTGAACACTGGGGCAGAAAGCAGAGAGATTTATTTGGTGTATGGGGCAAAGGATGGTGTGACTGTGATAATTGCCATTTGTGTTTGCTCTGCCTTACTAATCATCTCTAATTTTCAAAGATCCTACAAAGCATTGGCTAGGTGGGAAGCACTTGTTCAAGTACTGTTGCAAGTTAAAGGAGAAAAATTAGATTTTTCAAATCACCTATACTTCACCACATATAACTTCAATAGATAATAGCACATCTGGCTTCCTTCACCTTAACATGAACTAGTCAGTAGAGTAAGAGGAAAATGGACATGTGAAGGAACAGGTATAAATTTTAGAGGGGAGTCACATTTGCTATGAAAAATGTTTATAACAATGTGCCTGTATACTTCCCCCTGCCTTCTGAAGATAGATCCCCTGGTATCCAAAGGGATTTTAGAGTCAGGGATTCTAACAGGCCATAGGAATATGCAACAGCAGCAGAGGGAAGCCCTGAATACAGCTGCTCTGTTTTCTGGTGAAAGGATGCATTTTAAACTGTAAGCTTGTAGCAGCTTATCATTCTTGAAGTGTGGGAGACCTGTTTATTCATCAGCTAGGTCTTGTAGAGTTTGAATCTGACTTCTCTTTAAATAGCCTCTGACCTTGCTATAGCAGCACTTTAAATACGGCTTTGAAGAATGTCTGTGTGAGGGTATCAATCAGAGGCTCTACCAACATTATTAATAAATAGTAGAAACCAGACTCCTAAGCCACTCAATGAGGCACAACCCACAAGCACTAATGATTAGGAAAATTGTCTCCCTCTTCCTTCATTTTTGCTGTTCCTCTTTAGGAAAACACTAAAACTTTCAAATATCACAGTGATGTCCCTTAATATTATGAAATTTCTCTTGAGAGAAGACCAGCTTGACAATACTGTGAGGGAAGAATAAATGTCTTTCCTGGCAGTGCTGTGGTTTGTCTGCCAAGCACAGTCATTCTCCAAGGACCTGTAACTACTGCCAGAGAAAAAGGTGGTGTAATTTGAAAGGCAGTGTTATAGTCTTACTTGGGAAGGGAAGCAGTGAAGATATTTGGACAAGATCTGAAGTCAGAGCAGATTGGAAAATGTGGTCCCAGTTTCTGTCTTACTGAAGACCTATGGGAAGTTTCTAGAGGGAAGATCCAAACATTTTCACACTCACAAATCACAGGTGAACTGTAAAACACTGTGAAAAAAACCTTTGTGCTTTACTCTTTTTTTTTTTTTATACCTAAGAGGATTTTTTTTCAGCTATGTTTTTCTGCTGCTTTTTGGCCTTAGAAATACCAAGGCCTCTGTTTTCTACCTATATTTTGGAGGACCATGACAAGTTTTGTTTTTTTTTTTTTTTATGCTATAAAAATCACAGTGTACTCCCCACAGAGAAAGAGATGAAGAGCAGGTTACAGCCTTATCATGCTGCTGTTGGGGTCATCTAGCAAAGTGAAAACCCTTTTGATATATCAAATGTCAAAAGGGAAATAGAAAAATACAAGAAAAAAACCCCAGGGAAGCTAGCTTCTTACTTCACAGGGAAATGTAAAAAACCCCAAACAAAGCATGGAGCATGTCCATACATGCATGTGATAAAATTTTGGTTTTATGCTCTTATAGTTCATGTCTGTCAGATGAATTTAGTTAAGGTGTAGTCATGTCACAAATGAAATCCAGAAATTAAGGTGATGTTAATTGTGCTTCATCAGTGGAAAGTATGATATCCAAATGAAAATGGGGCGTGAATTTACACTGGCAGAAAGTAATTAGGTGAAAGTAAATAAGGTTGATGTCTGGTTTTTGGAGGAGAGGAAGTTTAATGGTGAGGTTTCCAGTGGCCACAAGAGATTAGCCCTCTTGCCTTTTTTCTACCACCCAAACTCATATTTCTCCATCAGCACAGTGTTCTCTCACCCCATGTTTAGAGCATGCTAACTCATCTACTGATAAAGAACTGCACCTTGCTCCACCATACCTACTGAAAACTTTCCCAAAATATTTTCATCAAATAGCAGAATTTCCTATATAAGGCCTCTGGCCTCATCTTTTGTATCAGTAGTTTAACATCCATCTGGCTGTTTAGTCTCAGAAAACAATTATCTGATAAACCAAAGAGCATTAGGTACCTGTACATCAATGGATGTCTGCCCATGCCTGATTGAGGGAGGTGCTGAGGACAAAGAAGAAAAATTTACAGGATATTTTATAAACTTGAAGAGTGGAGTAGAGATTCAGTAGGCCACACTGAGTGCAGGCTAGACCCTAATACAGAAGCCAGAGTGAAATAAATGGGAGAAATAAGAAGTTGTAATGCATTAGGAAAAAGCAGGATTAGTACAGGGGAAATATAAAGCATGGAATAAATGCATTAAAGCAGGATTAGCAGGAATAATGCAATTCAAGTTTAAATGTAGGTTTTAAAATTAGGAGCAGCAGGAATTACTGCAAATTATTGCTGAAGTGCAAAAGCAGATGACGGTGGGTACCTCAAAAGAGTACATTTAGCATGCCAGTGCTGGAGCACAAAAATAAGGCCAGCTGGCCTGCAGTGGAGCTGCACTAGCCTGGGAAGGCAGGCTCCAGCTCCAGAGGAGTGAGCTGTCCTACTGGTTGTGTTTCTGCTCCTCCTGAACTAATTTAGGACATTGCTTGGGCAGCAGAATTCTAGAGAAGTCTGGTTTGCTCACTGTACAAGTGGCAGCAGAAAGAGCCTTGGTGCCCAGTGCCAAGAAGCTGCTCTTTGGGAAAACATGGGGCCAGTGAAAATGGGGATCAGGAAAATGGACCCCCAGTTTTGCACAATTGCTGATTCATAGTTCCTTGAGATTCCCAGTCTTGGAGCTGAAAAACAGTATTAGAATCCTTTCTGCAGTAAATTCTTTTTCCTTTAGAGGATCCCAGGAGACTGGATCTGTTGTATAGGTACGTCACTCATCATCTATTATGGGAATTCTATGGACTAGAAAGATAGAAATGTTTGAATGTGAAACAGAGCACATTGCTAGAGTTTAATCAGTCGCTTACTGAAAATACAATAGGCCAAATTTGACCTACAGTGTTTCTATTATGAAGACCAGCAGATAATTGCAACTGTATAATTTGTGTACGCAGCTTAAGAGATACATACATTGCAATAATTCACATTCTTTGTATCAACCCTTGTTTCTCTCTCTCTGTGAGATCTGTAGTCAATGCAGTATTTTTCATAAGCTCTGCTTTTTTCTTCTCTGTATCCTGCTTCTGCAACACCTACAAGCTCAGCATCCAACCTCCTCACACACAGTTTTTCCCATGCTCGTTACCTAGTTGTTAAATCTTTCTGCAGTGCTTGAAGTTGATGCTTTGAATAGATCCAGTTAGGAGTTTCTCAGTCACAGCTGACAAGTTTTATAAGACTCTCAATATGAGTTAAAAAAAAAAAAAATCAACAAAAACCTGCTTAAGAAAGGAATTTCGCATTTGCGGTTCCCTAATCCACGATTTTGTGTGGATTTAGTGCTCAGGGAATCTGTTCATTTAGATGTTTCAGTAAATGAATCTTCATTTTAATATCCAGGGCAAGCTCCCTGTGTTTGTGACCCCATCAGTAAGATTTATCTGCAGGCATTGGAGCTGCTTGTTAAGCCATCAGCCAACAAGTGTCTGCTTGACCCATGGTCTGGGGGCTCTCTGTGGAATGTGCCAATCAGGATATGGATGAGATCCTGAGAGGGGCACCACAGACTGCAAAGTCTACAAGAGAAACCATTGCTCTGTCCAGGTTCTCCATCTGGACTGGTTCTCTCATCTCAGGAAGTTTCTTTCAAGTTGTCTGTGCTACCTCCATGGCACCCGACAGACCAAAGGGTCTCTGCCACTCCCAGGCAAGCCTTATTTACAGAGCTCCAAACATCCCTTTAGGCTGGAACAGCTTTTAACCTCTACTGAATTTGGCTGGGTTCAGGCTGAGGATTTCAAGGCTGAAAGCAATATCATTAGCAAATTCATGAGGAATCCGTTCTCCCCCAAATGTACTAATGTTTTACCAGAAAAATGGAAGCTGCTTCCTGAAAGCTAATTTATTAAATCAAGTTCTTATTAACAGATAGGGTGAGTCTTCAGGTTTTTTACAGAAGAACATTGCCTTTTCTTTCTTGCTCTGCCTTTTTAAATGCATTCTGAGAGAGACATCTTCTCCTTAAAGCATCTACTCCTATTAGCCAAGATAAAACATTAAGGCTGGTATAATAAAACATTCTGATAATAAGACTCCTACAGTTTTGCACTCTCCTTAGCCAGTGCATCAGGGGATTTACAAATGGATCCACAAGCACACAGTGTGAGCATACACTCTAACTAAAAACTTGCCCCTTGAAGGGTCCTCAAGTTTACACTGAGTTGTACCTGCGGTCCCATTGGTGAATCTTAATTCTTTGTAAAGTGGGTGGCAGATAATTAATAATTGGCTTAATTAAGGGTGATGATTTTCTCCCCCAGGGTGGATTGTTGGTTAATAAAGACAGCAAGTGTTGGTAGCCCATAGCTGGCTGCAAGGAGCCATGGAGGAGTGTGAAGGAGGAGCTTTTTGTCATGTTTATGTCTGCTCCAGAAACAAGTGTTTTGCAAATGGTATAGACATCCCCAATAGGCTGTTGCATATGGGAAGAGTCTGTCTCTCCTCCACCATATGGGAATGTCAGAGAGAGGTGTGACACCCTTCACAGGTCTGTGAGATAGCTTGGGTGATATGATGGTGATGATCTCTGTTCCTGTTTAGCCCAAGCCTTGCTGCCTGCCTACAGATTGTTTCCTCTTTCTTTTTGCAGGCTTTTTAGTGCAATTTTAGAACAAGCAACCAAAGCAGATGGGGGGAATTCAATAGGAGGAAAAGGTGCCGGATTTGATGTTAAAGCACTGCGGGCTTTCCGAGTATTACGTCCACTACGGCTGGTGTCTGGAGTTCCTAGTAAGTAATACCACTGTGTTCAGCTGTGTCTGTGGTGTGACATGCAGCAGGGGTAATTTTTGTAACAGTTTTGAAGACAGAGCATGATACAGATTATTTTTGGTGTGTGGGGGAAGACTTTTTTCAAATGTACGTATTTGTGATAAGCATGACACTAATGAAAGGATGACCAAAGCAGAGCTGAAAAGGAATGGAAGTCTCATGGTATGTCAAGTCTGATTGTGCAACCTTTTTAAATAATGAAAGGGGAAGATCCAGGGGGTTTGTGATTTCAAGCATAAAATCTTTTAAATGGTGAAATTTGGTATTATAAATTCTTGACTTTGATGGAAATTCTGTATGGTAATGTGTGTTCGTTTTGAAGGGAAAGGAACTTTTTCATTAAAATTGAATTTTATTTTTTGTATGTGATGTTCAGATCAAGAGAACTGGGAACAGTTTAGAAGCAACAGAATACAGGAAAACATACTCACCTTCTCTGTTAGTCTGGTTTGCTTAAATTATTTGTAATACCTCTGTGAAAGTCCTCAAGCAGCCTTTGATAGTCTTTCATCCCTTTTCTTGTTTGCAGTGAAACTATGAGTAACTAAATCTGCTAATTCCATTGTGGAGATGGAATATGGACATGACAATGTGGGAAAATTATATCATTTGGCTTGAGAGTTTGTTATGGATGGGACCTGTTTAACTTATGGAGAGAGAGGTGGTTGAAAACTGTCATTGGTTTCCACGATTATAGCAAAGAGAAATGTAGTGAGCAGAAAATTAGTTAATCTTCTCCAGAATAGCTGTAGGGAGCACTTTGTTTATTTTTATTTGAGGATCTTGCAAGTCTAGTATCTTAAAGTACTTCTAGCCTTAGTCATGCAAAAACCTTGAGTTGAGTTGCCATAAACTCAGTGGTATCAGTTGTTCTGATACAGACTGAGCTTGGCTGTGTGCTCAGTGCTCGTGGAGGGCTTGAGGAAGCTGAGGGAACCAAGCCTGACAGAGTTCATGTCCAATCTCAATCCCAGCATAGACTAGCAGTCCATTTGTGAGTTTTCTCATCAAGGAGTATTTAATTTGTACCAGAAACAGAGCCAGGGAGCCTGGTGCAGACTAATAAACGCTTGGTCTAGACCATAAAATGCATCATGAAGCAAGCAAACCATCAACTTCATCTGACGAGATATCCTCTATTAATCTTTCTGGTTCTGACTAGGGACATATTTGCTAAACCAGGCTTCTTGGGGGCCAATGTGGCTTTAAAGAGCCTACTGAGATCTGTAGCTAATGCAGCCTCAATCTTGACTGGGCATTTTTTAATTGTACAAATGCCTGTTGATTAGCCTAGAATAGATGTTATCGCATCCATATGTATTAGAGCATAACTTTTCTCATGAGGCCTTTTAGATAAGATTGCCTAAGCTAACCATAAATAGCACATTACAGGATTACATTCTTACATAAGTTTAGTGCAGAGGTTTAGAAGTCAAGTCTCAGGTCCCATTCAAGTTCTGTCCCTGAGGCATCATAAACACCAGTGGGTGAGTTGCCAACATTGCATTTGCAGTGTTTTTCCATTTATAAAGAAATGCTTTTTTGCTTCTTTGCCCTTCCAAAATGCAGAAGGCTTTCCCCCGTAAGGAAAAAAGTCAGCACAGATTTGTCCTAAAATTACATGAATGTAACATACGCTGCAATTCCTTCTCACTTATCAGACTCTGTATGGAAGCATCAGCTCTCTAGTAAAAGGGGATCCTCTGGGTCACTGGCAGCTGCCTTCTGCATGGAAATTCCAACATCTGCTGCTTGGCTTGAGGTCCAGATCTAACTACCACTATTTGGGAAAAAAAGTGTGTAAAGTACAATGATTCCTGTAAAACAAATTTTTGAAACACATGGTGAATTTTTGCATGCAAGTCTTATACTCATTAGAATTGGTCTTGGGAAATAGTTTGTCTGAGGTGGAGAGGTTGGCTTGCAGCATGGAATAATTTTTTTCTGAGTCACAAGGAGTTTATGGGGATTTTTTTTGTCTCTGGCTCAATCCATAGGAAATAATCCAATTTAAGAGGGACATGTTTTGTATTCAGGTTCATGCATTTAAAGACCTGTCTCAGCATATAGAGAGTTTCCATGTAAGTTTGATTTGAGGTGGGGTAAAGACATATTAATTTCCCTCTGAAGTAAATCACTGGTGTCTGCATTTTGCAGATTGAGAGCTAGAAACAAAAGTTCAAGATTTAACGCTTCCAGAAGTGGCTTCTAATTATTTATGTCTCCTATTGGCTACCAATACTAGATGTTTAGGTCAACAACACAGCAATCCAACAGCTTCACATAGATGGATAGAGGATATTAAGAGTTTACAGTCCCTTTCTTCCAAGTTCCATGCATGCTTAATTCCTAGGCTTGGCTGTCTCTTGCCAGTGAATATCTCAACCAAGAAATGGGGGCCCTGTCCATGCAGTAAGTGGTTCCTGTGCAAGCAAAGTTGGTTCACGCATGGGCAGACAAGCAAAAAGGTACCTTTGACAATCTTTGTTAGGATCAAGCTGTCCAAGGCCCCAAATTACGTTAGTGCCTCCTAAAATCAAAAGGGTTTGAGATCATGAATTCAACAAAGCCTGAAGACTACATCTGGATGATGGTCGTGGGCACATCAAAATTTCATAATTTTTAAGAGAACAGATGACACTTTTATGCTTTGTGGTTATGTGGACATTCACAAGACCACTTGTCATAAGGAAGAAAACAAGACATTTTGTTCAAAAGATAAGACAGACTTTTTTTATCCATGGCACAGAAAGTAACTGTACCATCACAGGAGAAGCCTTCAAAGGAACTGAATTCCAAGTGTTTGGGTTCCCAGTACAACTTAAAAAAAATAGTGTTAAGTATTTACACATTTCCAAGAAACTCCACAGGGATCAATTGGATTTGGTTTGAGGGGATTTTGTGTTAGATTCTTCTTTAAAATAGTTTGAGTTCTTTTCCAGAAAACTTTTTTGGAGTGAGAGGTACAGTTCTTGTGTGTGAGGTGTATGGCAGAGCAGTAGATTAGATACTTCCCACAGCTGTCATCCCACTGCTGGCCATTGCTTTGTGAACAGAAAAGAGTTTGAGCTAATTAAGCAAACTCTTTTTTTCCCCACAACTTTTTTTTTAAGTCCTGCTTCTGGAGAAATGGTCCACACTCAGTCCTTCTAGCCTGGAATTAGTGTGTAGATTAATGGTGATTATTTTGCAAAGCACACAGATTATTTAGGTTTCATCATAGTAAAGTCACTTTTGAAAATGAGATCTAAGAACTTCATATCATTGATACACAGGCCAGATTTCACTGTTCAGCTATTCTGTTACTGCCATATTAACGGAGTTCTTGCAGTGCGCACTTTAGTTTGGTTGCTAAAAGAACTTTACTGCTGGAGTACCAAAGCAGTCTTCTTGTAAGGAAAACTTCATATGTGTTTTAGAGCACCTGTCTTGATGTGTGGCATTAAGATCAATATAGTGGTTTGAGAAAGGAGAGAGAAGGAAAACAATTCCCTTGATGGACATAAGTAGACAAGTGCAAAATCAGCATGTCTACCAAAACTTAATCACTTTAGTGTCTTGGAAACTTACCCAGTATCTCCTTGGCAGGAGTGTCAAGTATTGTAAAGCTTTCTATGGAAAGAATCTAGTCAGCCCTTTTGTGCTATGAGTTTTCTGTTGATTACTCTTCTCTCTTGGTTTTATGTTATTACATATTTTACAACCTGTTTTAAGCATTGTATGCTTCAGGAGGGCAAAAAGAAACATCAAATTGGGCAATGAAGAAGCATGATCCAATTAAAGAAGAAAATCACTCCTGACTATTGGAAAGGGCAACGAGTTACTCCTACGCATGCTAGCTCATGCCCTTTTAATTTATAAAATTCCATTTCTATCACCTTTATTCATGCTGCTCAATTATACCCCCTCATACATTCTGTTCATTCTCTTTATGTTGTACTTCGTCTTAATGTAACTGCATTTTTGCCACTGGTTATTGCCTATCTGATATTTGCCAGGCTTAATTGATAAGCTCTCCTAGACAATTTGGAAGTCACATGATTTGAGTAGCTACTGTGCTCCACATTTGTGTTTTCAACTAGAGCCTCTGCTGACAACACAGATTTATGTGGGCAGAAGACCCTGCTGCTCTTAATGAACCTAGAGAGGAAACTTGACTGTTCCACTGGAACAAAAACTTACCATGATGTCTCTCTTATTTTTTTTATTTTAAAACTACAGAAAGCTAAGCTTGTGATATGTTCAAGCTTCACTGGAGTCTTGTAGCAGGAGAGTTACTCAAAGGCAGTGTAGGTACCTCTCTAGCACCAGTACTTACATGGTCTGCTGGAGATGCAGCAATTGTATAACAGGGAAAGAGAGGGATGAGCAAAAGGACCTAAGCCAAACCCTCCCCATGACAATGCAATGTCCTTCTGTTAGTGACACAGCAGCATGTATCTGGCAGAGTACATTTTTGAGTTAAATAAGACCAGAATTTTCATGTGTGAATGCCTAGAGATGACTACTTTTATGTGTATTTAAATAATTAACTAGAACACATACTTTTTCAAAATGATGCTTATATCCCAGTCCATGGTTACTCTGAGTTTATGACAAAATTGGGCACCTTCAGACAAGGTAGATGAAAAATTTAGACATTTTTAGATTTTGGTCTATCTCATTGCAATTAGTAATCTGCCCTGAAATGCTCTATTAAAAGGTATAACGATTTCTCCATCTCAGCAGTGTTTTCTACCCCATATTTATTGCAGTGTTTTCTCATTGCCACAGTCATCTTCTCTCCTTATCCCAAACTCTCTGGCATTAATCAAAATATTTCTTTGAGCTTTGTAACAGGTAGGAAAGTATTCTGCCTTTCCTTGCAATGTCCTGATAGATCTGAGCCATCCAGGTCTCTAATGCCACATTCACCACGTACAGCAATGAAGATGAGAAGTAAAATACACCCTGAGTGCTCTATGGGAAGAGTAATGCATGAGGAAAGGTTTTGCTCATTCGAGAGATCCTGGATTGGCAAAGTCACCCAGTTGTCTTTATTGTTAATTTGCTATATTATTGCATGTAGATGAAGCAAGGAAATCACAGGTGTGATAAGACTGGATTTTGTCCTGTCTAGATGTTTTTGTCTGTGGGACTGCCTAAATATATTGTGTGTGCTAAATCACTATCAGGTTTTTGTGGAGAAGTAAGAGCAAAAGCTTTCAAATGCTTACAAGATACTGAGGTTATAGTCTGTATTTTCCAATAGTGACTGTTCCTCACACTAAGACTGGCAATATTTTTTCTCCCCCTTTTCAATTTGAAATCACAGGAGAATTCTGTCTGTATGGGCTCATAATTCAGCGATACCTCCCCCTGAAAATAAAAACATAAGGGGGGACATTTTTAGCAAAATTCAGAGTAACTTATAGAGTTTAAGACAGCAGAGACATTTCAGAACCACCATGGTCATTTTTTTAATGTAAGAAACTGCTCTATCTCATCTTTGATTCCAGGACTTGGAAGGGTTTATGGTAAAATGGGTGTTTGATGCTTTTTGCCCACAAGAAGAAGAGCTCCTGATGCTGTGAGCTAGAAACTGATCCTATAGCAGAGACTTTGTCTTCCACTACACCTGATTTAGAGGGAGTGTACTTAACTGGGGGGAACAGCTTCAGCATTTTCTATCTTGCATAATCCTTGTAAACCTGAATAATTCTAGAAGCTAGATTGAGCTTGTTTGTAGTTGAAACGTCTTCAGAGCCTCTTTGCTTGGTGTGTGCAGAAGGCTGGACCAATTAGAAAGGATCAATGTAGAGGGCTCAGCTCCTGCTGAAGGCACTCTGCCTCTGGAACCTTCCATTCTGCCTGGGCTGTGTAAAGCACAGAGTAAAACATCAAAATGGTGATGTTTAACCACCCTCAAATGTTCTTTCCCAAGGAAAACACACTATTCTCATTTGTAGCATGATTCCATGGTTGGAAAATCAAAGTGGCTTGGGGTCTGCCAAGCCACTTTGCTGGAGGGTGACAACAGGACCTAGAGCAACCCTGGATGTTCAGCTCTGTCTCTCCCTGTATCTCAATGTGCAGTGGTGGCATTCACCCTAGTCCATCCCAGGCACTTGACTGTGTGGCCTGGGATTGCCCTCCTCCTTCCCAGCCACTGAGACAGCACAGCTCAACCCATTGCAATTATTCCATTTTGCAGCTGTTGAAACAAAGCACGTCCAATGCAATTATCTGGTTTGCATTCAGGTTTCTTTTTTTTTTTTTTTCAGTGCCCAATCAAACTTTTCAACTGTAATTTCTCATTATTTTCTGTTCTGTGAGAGAAAATTAACACTATGACATAGAGTTGAGGAAATAATCTAATTGAGGTAACAAACACAGAGAATTCAAGGAATCCAAAATGGCACCTCTTTTGATAACCATGTGTTTTTGGAATATGACAAAAAAACATTAAGCCATTGACTGTCTCTACATGTTGAATAGCAGGTATTAAGTCTTAAGGAAATGCTAACTGATGTAAGGAAGTCCACTTTTAAAATGTATTTTTAAAATGTATATGCTTTTGGAATGGACTTTTAAAATGTATATGCTCCTAACAAAGTAGGGTTGACAGGTGTGTCTTGCACATGATTTGCATTTATTCGCTGTCACTGGTGGAGCAAGGGGACTCAAATCTGCCCTCCTGAGGTTATGTTATGACCCACACACCAGGGCAGGACTGTGGCTTGCCTTCAGTGGGAGGACATAGGAGAAGTGGCCTGATCAGAGCTCCCCAAGTGTGACAGGTCTGTGTGTAGGAACTAAAGAATACATTAAGATGTATAATGAGGAAATCCTTATTAGGATCCTTACTTAGCAGTTTACTGCCCCCAAACCTACAAGACAAAGATCCTTGACAACAGAGGGAATCACTTAATATGCATTTAGGCAAAATTTGGCTTCCAAATATAAGTTCTGCCCTAAATTTTGCTGTTGTTACATTAAATAATGTCAGTTTTTGCCAAAAAATCTTCCTTTTCTCTTGAGGTCCAGAAGCTGTAGCAAACGTGCTCTCAGGCAGATCCCTGAAGTTCTCCTTCATTCTTGAGCAAGACTTCTTAACCCTCTGTGCCACCTCTCCAGCACATACGGCACTGTGAGAGGACAAGTTGCACCACCTTTCCCATGTCCTTGCCTCGCTGTTTTTAATCTCAAGTGGCCAATTTGTTTTACTTTCGTTACAAATGGGAAGGGAGTGGTATAGAAAGGATAGAACAGTCTGAACTCAATGTCCTCACTAGGCTTGTTTCTTCGTGGTTAACTGCAAGCTCTACACAGGCTTGCAAGTCCTTTATTTACTTAGGTCACTGTTACTCCAGGGAGTAATTTGATTCCAGCCTAGCATCTCCCTTAGGTAAGGATCATGCCTGTGAGTAGGGATTACACAACCAGGAATCAAAGCCTGCTTCCCTGAGAGGTACAGCCTGCAAAATTATGTAATTTATGGCAGAAGAAGTGAAGTCTGTGTAGCAGTAGCAAAGAGGGGTTCATCTTGCTAAGGATGATTACTCACAGGGGCACATTGTTGCTCTCATAAAGGTTTCTCTCATATTTAAGGAATGCCAATGAAAACATGGAAATATTTATTTGATCTTGCCTATGCAGCTGTTTTAAAAATAACACTGACTACAAATCTACCCAATAACTGCCTCAGCCTTTATCCTACGAGTTACTGTGCATGCTGGCATGATTATTCAGCATGTCTTCACAACAGAAAAAATGCCAATATCATAATATGGGACCACATCAGGGTGTAGGCAGTCCCTTCCAAAAGAAGAAAACAAGCTACATGCTGACATCAAAGAACAGACAGGGAGATAATAAAAAATCTCTCTTGGCTTAGTAAGAGAATTTCCAGAAGGGCTCTGGATGGATCAGAGATTTCCAGTACCATTTTTTCATTCTTCGAGCAATGCCCAAAGTTATTCAGATTGCTTGTAGGGCACAGGTCTGAAAGGGAGGCCACGCCACCAAGATGCTTGTCCTGAAGCATCTAAAAATCTGAGAATGCCATCTGCTGTCTCCTCAGAACAGTTTGTATTGTAGCTGTACAGGTTGTAGCTAACTGGTACAAATGGGAACACGTTGGGTTCCCAGTTGCTCACTTGTAATTTCTGGCTGCTGCTCTCACCACGCTGGGGAGGGAAGATTTGGCTGTTCCACATCAAAGTAGGAAGGGCATTATCTGCTTTGGGTGTTTCTGACATTCCCTTCCAGATGACACCTCTACTGCATCTGGTGTCATCCCAAGCTTACAACAAATGTCATTGCATACTTTGATTTCAGTTGGCTGAATTATGCATTGCTTATTAATTTAAGATCTTGTAAGCAATGATTTGATGTTCTTTGTTCATTTTCTCTAGTTACTGTGTGTTTGTTAATGTGTTGCTGCCCTGATGGGACTTTTTAGCTTTCTCTTTCTCATCCTGTCCCAAGGATGTGACTGGCACACACACTGGGTAGCAGTCAAATCAAAAGTGGGACACAGGAGAGTTCATAGGTTTTGCTCAGGACACAAGATGGTACATGGATGTTCCATGACTCTGGCAGCAATTGAATTACTTCTGTCTGTCCAAGCTTTCCAAAAGCCATGTTGGATGCCTGTGGTCCTTGTTGTGATTTTCACAGAGCATTATTAAAATATCAGCAAAGCACAGAGCAGCAGACCAGTCAGACAGTATTCACAGCCAGTGAATGCATTTTAAGCCTGCCGATAATTTTTTTCAGTGATAGTCTGAATTTATAATAATATTGCATCTTGTTCAAGTGCTATAGTAGGGGAAAAAAAAAACCCACAACAAAAAAACACCAAATCATGGATTAAGTACAGGCAAGGATGAGGAAATAATATTTTTAAGTTTCAATGTCTACATAAATCTATAGGAGAACCTCCCTCTACTCTTTAATGTGGATTTCTCTGAAATTAGGTACTGCCTTCGTTGTGTCTGCTTGCTATTGCTGTGCTAGATGAGAGCACAGTCATGCTGGCTGGTATGAACAACCAATAAACTTTTCAGTGCTTAAGATGTTCACTGGTGGAACAAATTTGCTGTTCTGATCATGGGGAAGTATGGAAATGAGAGCCCACCTAACCTGCCCAGTCTCTTAATGTTTTATCTAAGTTTCCCTTGTGCCAAGGAAAAGGGAAGGAGATCAGACATGTTTCTTAATCTCCCTTTTTTTCCAGAAGCAAATCCAATTCCTGTTTAACACATGTAACAATAACTTATCCCATATGTGTTTTCCCCTTTGTTGCAACTATTTTTTATGAGTTGAGTAGCTATGCCTTTTATTTTTTCAGTTTTCGATTATCTTCTGCTGGTTTGCCCTGCCACATCAATCACAATTCAGAAAACATCTGCTAACCCTCTCCAAAGAATTTTTTTTTCAATTTCTGTACTGCTAAAGCTGCTCAACAGTTTTACATCAGAAGCGTTTTTGACAGAATGTAGCTCACGGGATAAAAGAAATAGAAGAAATTATAAAAATTCTATTTTTTCACTTCTTTCCATAGGCCTTACTAAATGTTGTTTTCTTTAGCAGTGGAAATGGCTATAGAAATTCAATTTCTTTACAGGAATACAAAACATTCTCTATAAACTTTCTTCAAGCATCTCATCTTTCAACCACACACCCTCCTTGCAGAGGGCTAAGGCAGTGGTGTGAGAACTGGGGCATATCGAATGCTGTACATCTTAGAAGTATAATCTGTTGGGGGTGGTTTTTTTCTATTATTGCTCACACAGTAAGCTAGCAGACTGTCTATATTTTGCCTCTCTTTTTTTTTTTTTTTTTTTTTTGCATTGGTTGTTGGGTTTGGTTATTGGCTGGGGTTTTTTTTCCTGCAATAAGCTGTTCAGGTCTTTTCTACAGCTGGCATTTTCTTGAAGTTTGTTGATGTACATTGGCTTTTATTTGTACTGAAAATTACCAAAGGATAATTTTAATCAGGTTTGATGTCTTGATCAGAAGTCAAATCAATACATCCAGGTATGAATACACACAGACTTTACAAAGGCCTGTTCTAAATCTAACAGTTTAGGTTTTTAATATGAACAGCACCCAATGAAAGAATTTAGCATTGAGTGTCACCCTTCCCCTCACAATATAGGTGAAAATTTAAACTCAAGCTTTTAGCCCACCTTTTGCTTTTCCTATTCCAGCACTCAGATTTTTCACTTTAAAAATTTCCTTTGGAGGAAGTCAGATTACTCTGATTTATATTTGTAGATTTTTGTATCTGTTAAGAATTTTATTTAGCTGATCAGATTGCAGCAGGAGAGCCTTATGATTCCCCCTTGACAGCTTATTATATGTAAAAAGAAATTTAAAAAAATAAATGTTTAATTCCAGTGTATTCTAGCAACACACACACAACCTGTACAAAAAGCCTTTGAACTGTGCAAGTTGTAAAGAGAGTTGTAAAGAAAGCAAACACCAATAAGAACCATTCTTTCTTCTGAAAAATACAACTTCATGAAAATGGCAACCATTATTTTTTCTGTCAAAACATACTGGGGCTGCTTAGTGAGCTAAAGGATGTTTTGCTTATTATGTCAGAAAGCTTTTTTCTCCCCCAAAGCATTTTATTATCTGATGTGTGCAAGAAGAGTTTTAAGTCTAATCAGGTTTATAAAAATCAAAAGCAACAGTCTCACTAATGTGGAAGAAAAAAGAAAGCTGGAGTTTTAGGTATTCTGAGAGGGGACTGATTAACCACTGAGTTGATAAGTCCCTAAATCCACTCTTTGTTCTTAAAACTAAGAGTCAGCGTTGCTCAGATTTATCTGGCCATGTCTTTTTTTTCAGCTGTTTAGGAAGAGAAAACAAATCCCACATGTGCACCAAGACAGTAACACAGCAATGATCACACATTGTGGGGTTTGCATCAGCTCTTTAATTACCTGATCTGGTAGATTTCTATTGTTGGATTCTCAAAATTCTCCTGGAAACCCTCCATGACAGTGACTTGAAAATGCCACACTGTGTCTCTCCAGAGCTCAGTCCCATCTGTGCTCATTAAGCACCATCCCACCTTGAGAGCTTGGGTCAATTTTCCTCTCCAGGGCTATACAACCTATTATTTGTCACATACAGTGCTGTATTTCTTCCCAGACATCTAAAGACAAAGTTTTAGGTTTTGTCCAATATTTTGTTGTAATCCTTCTATCACGAGAAGTTCAAACTGTGTAGCCAAAAGTAAAGCCACTTGTAAGTAAACTTAGTAAGCCACTTGTTGTTTGCTGGAGCATTTAACCTGCAAGAAGATCAATTTCTTTCATCAATATATTTTTCTCCACATAGTAAAAAGCTGTAATCTTATAATCCCTGGCTGGAGTTCTACATTTACAGAATCCCTGTTAACATTTGTTAACATTTAAGCTATTGCCTTTTCTAAACCTGTACACAAGTGATGAGTTAGAACACTGGAGAAGGGCATCAAACAAATAAAATACTCTTTATTATTTGTAATAGAGAAAGGAGGCTGATGTCCACTTACCTGTGGAATTCTGTCAGCATACTGTAAAAAATGTTAACAATTTTATACAGGTGTTTGTAACCCAAATGTTATTAATCTTCCACTCAAATGATGGAGACAAAATTGCTTTGAGCCCATTTGTACTACCATGAGGATTTAGTGCTTCCAGATTTTCAAAGTTCCTTGTTTGCAAAACTATTTCCTTAGGACATGTGTTAGGACATTTTTCAGAGCTGCATAGAGCAGCATTTGATATCCTGAAACAAGGCTTTTTCTGTCATTATCTCAGTTCAGAGGTTAACTCTTGGCTTGGGTTTTGTTTTTTCTGTTCACCTGTCCAGACTGAAGACAGAACATCATGTTGACATATTCCTACCCAAGTTTTCTGATTTAATCCAGTGGCATAGAAGTAGACCAAAATTTCCCCCTGTAAATATTGTTCCCTGTCACAGCTGTTCTTGTATATGAAGAAATTGGAAAAAAAACAGAAATATGATGGATCATTTCACTGAGAACTGGGGCAGTCCTGGGGCCAGATTGGATTTGGATTTGGATAGCTCTGTAGGAAGAGGAGTCAAGAAAAATTCTTCCTATCTGTGGTCCTTCACAGTGGTTAAGAACAGATAAAACCTTTACAGTGAGCCCATGAATGGTTTTCTCAGTCCATGATCATCCTGTCAGCAGAAAATCAAAGCTATTTCCTGGGAAATAGTGACAGCTGATCCTTGCTGGCCTAGAGACTACCAGGGCTCCTGAAGGCCTTTACCTGCCTTAACTTTAAACCATCTTCAGAAGTCTCTGTCTGGCAGAGTGTATTTGACCTCAACCTCCCCACTCTGTGTAAGACTACTTGGCAGCACACTGTGGTCTTTGTTCAAATCAGCTTTGGTGTTTGCTCACTGAACTTCGTTTTGGTTTTGCTCAAGATGGCCTTTTTTCTGTCATGTGGAATTTTCTGTAGGCACTCAGTTGCTGCTTTTCTCTATATTCAGGTAGCTGCATGGGAGGGACACCACACCATTTCTAGGTTTGATTTTTTTACATTTAAAGTCTGAAGATCTTGTCTAGATCTCATCCTCAGCTGAACTGGGCTAAAATCAAATGGTTAGAGAGCGAGGCTGAACTTACAGGAGCTACCTCTTATGTTGGAACTGGAAAGGTGAAGAAAATCTTATTAGTCATCAAGCAACTTTGTAAGAAAGTGGACATTTGCATACCTTGAACACAAGGCTACTAAAAAAAGTTAAAGTCCCTCAGGAGGAGAGAGGGATGCTTCTGTGAGTGGTACTAGAGGTCTCTTCCAGCAGAGTCCAGGAGCCCAAGCCATGTGTACATTTATCCAAGCATCCTCCTCAAGCTGGGGCTCTGTGCCTCAGGACAAGCTGCATTGTCTGCTTAAGTCAGGTCACTCTGGCAGGCAGAGGATGCTCAAGCTAAACTTCTTCCCAAGAGAAAAGAATCCAGAAAGAAGAGCTGGGGTTTTGTTGTGGCTTTTGGTTTTGTTCTGCTGATCCTTTCTTGCCTCAAAGGATGAGGCAAGGGTGGTATTGCAAGACCCGGCAAGCATAAAGCAATTGTGTTCACATCCACAGGCCCATTTGCACAAATCCCCTTGTGTGTAACTATTTGGGTTTGAGAAGTCAATGAAGACATGGTTTGAAAATGCAGCAATGAGAACATCATGAGCAGATGCCAAAACTTTCTTTTTTCTATTTTTTTACAGCACATGGTTTTGAATTGAGTGCTTGTGTATGTTTAAACAGCATTGCCTACTCAAAAGTAGTCTCCCTGAAGCTTGAAATTTTTCTTTCCTATTTCTTTTTACATCAACTAGTTTTCTGTTCTGTGTTTTGTCTTTCCATACTATTCCAAGACCTTCCCTATTATTCTTGAAATATAAATGACATCTGCAGCCCCATGAATGCTGGGCTACACCCACAGAATTTACTTTATCTAGCAATCTGCCACTAACATTTTGAGAATCCAGCAAGACAGAAAAAGACTACCTCCCCAAATTGCTATTGTACAGCTGTCCTTAAATGAACTGTACGATATGTTTTCCCTTTGCAACAGTGGTGAAGAAAGTCCTCAATATTTTTTCTCACAAATCATTGTAGATGTACTTATCTAAGATATCTTGCCACGACTGTGGACCTTTCTGTGCTAAAACTGTCTGTTGTTTTCCAGGCTTCCTTTGAAATTGCCATAAAACTTTCATATTTATGAATATTTAATATTTTTCAATTTTCTTAGCCAATGTCTACATTTATTAAGTGATAAACATCCACTTTGGGGAATATTACTGGTTATATTGCTTGTGCTTTGGAAATAGAACTGTAGTGGCAGTCTCTCAGTGCATTGTCAGAAATAAATGTGATTTGTGGCTAGACCTTGCTCGTGGCTGGCGATGGTGCATCAGCTCCACCACTTCAGAGTGGTTCCCAGAAGTGATCTGACTCAGGCCCTGTGCTGAGTCACAAATCCTCCCCTGCTTCCTCCTTGCTTGCACAAAGTAGTAGTTTTCTTCTGAACTGTATTAGCAGAAAAATAATTGCTTCCCACACCCCTGGCACTGCCTTAAGGATGAAAATGTATATTTTTTTGTGTATAGGAAGGCAGAGGAGGGATGGTCCTCTCCTTTCCCTTTTATTCCTGCTCACTTCTAGGAGGTCATTTATATGAGACTGTGTCTGCTCACAGCCCTGGTTCAGGCACCCTGTGATGTGGGCAAAATAGATCCCTGAAAAACCAATGGAAGAGTGAACTCAGGAAGAGTACTCAGAGTAAACTGAACTACTAATATGATGGGAACAGGAAACTGCCCTGTCCAGCAAACCAAGCTTGATCCAAAATTGAAGACACATTAAAATTGTGTGCGCGGCTCTGCTTGGCAGGGCCTGAATGTTAGTTCTGAGACCAACGTCCTAAGAATGTTTTAAGCTTTGCCTGCAGAACTCAGTCATGACATGGCCCTTCCAAAGCAGGCAGAAAATGGGCTCATATGAAGGAGGGCTCAGATTGAAAGGTAGCAGTGTTTGAGTGTCCAAACACACTGCCCCTTGGACAAAAGCTGCCAGCTCCTTAATTGCCATAGCACTCCTAATGTCCAAATAGCTCCAAAAAGTGCATTGACTGCTTCAAGAGCAGGGCTCCTGAGCACTCGGTGTCCTTGCCTAAAATAAAATTAATTGTAATGTTGGTGGAAGTTAAGAAATGTTTGGGAAGTTAAGAAATCACAGCCCCAGGTGTGATCAGTGAGGATGAGGAGGGGTGAAGCAGCCCCAGGTGTGGTCAGTGAGGATGAGGAGGGTTGGGACAGCTCCAGGTGTGGTCAGTGAGGATGAGGAGGGTCAGGACAGCTCCAGGTGTGATCAGTGAGGATGAGAAGTGGGTGAAGCAGCCCCAGGTGTGGTCAGTGAGGATGAGGAGGGTCAGGATAGCCCCAGGTGTGGTCAGTGAGGATGAGGAGGGGTGAAGCAGCCCCAGGTGTGATCAGTGAGGATGAGAAGTGGGTGAAGCAGTCCCAGGTGTGGTCAGTGAGGATGAGGAGGGTCAGGACAGTCCCAGGTGTGATCAGTGAGGATTAGAAGGGGGTGAAGCAGCCCCAGGTGTGGTCAGTGAGGATGAGGAGGGGCCGGCCCTGCTCAGGGCTGCTTTCAGGGGGGTTCCTGGGTACTGTACCTTTCAGGGGGGTTCCTGTACCTGCTGGAGGGGGTGATCCCCGGGAATCTCCCAAAGGACAGCAGGGACAGCATTTGCAGGGCAGGGGGAACACCTGGGTGCTCCCAGGGCATTGCTCAGGTGTGCCAAGGGACAATCCCTGTGCCCCAGAGCAGTGCAGGAGAGGGCAGCAGCACACCTGAGCAGGTGGGGCAGCACAGGGAAGATCCCTTTTGGGGATCCCTCTTTTGGATTTCATCTTCCCAGTCCCATCCCAGTGCCTCTAGTCCCTCTCAAGTGCCCCCAGTCCCTCCCTAGTGTGCCCCAGTGACCCCAGAGTTTGAGGGGAAATTTCATTTTCCATTATTGTCTATGTTTAAATTGCAGGGGATCTCCCCTTCACCTGTGATTTTAAGGGTATCAGTTGAAGGAAAACCAACCTTTTCCATGATTTAAAGGTATTACTTGAGGAGGAATTGTTGTTTTCTAGTTTAATGGAAGGGATAACCTTTCTGATGCCATTTTATGGATTTGAAAATAGGGAAAATCTTCTATTTTCATCATCTTAAGGCTTAAATTGCAAGGGAATCCCTGTTTTCCCTTGGTTTTAAGGGTTTAAATTTTGAGGAAATCCTCCTTTTCCAATATTTGAAATATTTAAATAGAGTGAGAAAGGGAAGAAAAAGAGGGAGGAAAAATGGCAGGAAATGTGAGGTGAAAAAGGAGAGGAAAAAGAGTGGGAAATAGAAGGGTACAAAAGGACAGGAAACCCAAGGGGAAAAGGATGAGAAAATCAATACTCATGCCCTAATTAATTGGGAATTTATGAACACTGTGCAACAAAGAGATATTATCTTTTTGAGAAAAAAACTGGCAGAATCGGTCTCAGAAGATTTTTCAGGTCTGAAAGTTCACAATCTTGAAAAAAAAAAAAGGCAAGTTAGGTGTTTCTAAGAATTGTCTTACTTTTTATAGGCATGTCTTTCTTGAGAGGAATTCTTTATTAGCAAACTTACCATTCATTTCCTTGGATATGTTTCACAAGGCAACAATGCCAAGTGCATTTTTGCAGCTGGCTCTTTCTCTTGTGCCATCTTGCTAAACATTGGTTGAAATCCAAAAGAACTTGTAAGTACACAATGGGATATATAGGTAATCCCATTGCTTTAGGTGCAGACATTCACTTGCTCAAAGATACAGCACATTCTTCAATAACTGCCTGAATCGATGAGCCAGCAAACAGCCCCTCTCATCATCTTCCTGAGAGAAAAACGCAGCACCATGTAATAGCTCTAAAACACCTGCAGCAGCCCTAAAAGTGCATTTCCCATAGCTTTGAGAAAGATCAATGTTACTTGGTATAAGAGTTTTTCCTTCATTCTTCCATGGTCTCTCTTCTTCCCAGCTGTATTCTAAACTTTTGGGTTAATGCAGAGCTAAAAAGGGCTTGACCTGGTATAAAAAGCAATGTTTTTCCCATGTAATAAATATTTAAAATGTTTTATCAGTGTAAATAAATGCTAAATTCTGTGAGCCCGGGGAACGGCATTAACATGTTTTGCTTGCTGAAACATTTATGGAATCAGTGTCAGCCAACAGAACAGAGCCAAGAGGACTTTTTTAAAGGTAAACTGAAGTGCTTTTAAAATAAATACTGAGAGTTGTTTAAGATCTTCAATTATTAACAGATGCAAAGTGTGGGCTGAAAAAGTGCAAACAATCCCTTTCGTTGCACTTTCCCTAATCCCTGTGTAGTTCTCTGTGTCCAGCCTGGAGTGAGCTCCTCAAGGCAGATGCTTTACCTTAACAGATGTCTGCAGAGAGTCCAGCACACAAACAAGTAGATTTAGAATGCCAAATATTTGAAAACCCTTTATTTTTATATTTACTTCTCAGTACTTAAGTTCAAGACCCTGTGTTTATGGTTGGCCAGTGCTGACATTGCCAGCCTCTGCAAGCAGCGCTGTAAGAACTTGGCTCTGCTGTAGAAAGCACTTATTGGCATCACCTCCTTTAAGTCCAGAGGCCAGCTCTGCAGTCTGGTCAAGTCACCAGGCACTCTGATTTAATTATCATTATCAGCTGCACAGCTCAGTGCTAGAACTGCAAGCCTTCTCCACAAGTGAGAAAAAAATGCCAAAGATATGCAATGGTGTGAACACCCATGTGGGGTGACACCTGTGTGTTGCACCATGCACACATTTAGAGCATACATGAGCTGGGACAGAGAAGTCATTCTTTTATAAGCTGAACTCTCTTTTCTTCCTCTGCACAGAGAAAAAGCCCAGAAAAGTGTAGAGAATTCTCACCATTGGTTAGAAAAGTCTTTGTGGCTGCTTATAAGGGGGTGGTTCTCCTTGATTTACTCTGATCAAGAATGCATCTGCCCCTCTGGAGTTTCAGAACACAGATTAGATGTGTTTTGAAGCATGTGAGGTTTTTACTAAAAAAGTGGCTCTGTTCCACATACCCATGGTTCTTCCCCTGTCCTTTAACCCCTCCTCATCCCCTCTCCCGGTTCTCCCCTTTGCCAGTACAAGGAGATTTCTGAGTGCCTGTGCATGGTTCCTTGTGCCATTCCTTGCAGCAGCTCTTTGTGCTGCCTGACAGAATAAAGCAATTTGCAGGCAGCAGCTGTGTTGCAGCAATGAGCTCAACAATCAGCCTGGTGATGTGCATGGGTCTCTTGCCTCTCTGCAGGTAGCATCCATTACATCTCCTGAGGGCATTTGTGAAGTTGCCACATAATGTTTTTTAGCTTTTAGAAACTCTCTGAATACTTTGATGGTAACATATTTAAGTCTGCCAATTACTGGAATCATCTGGATTTAAAAACAGGCTATGCCCTAAAGGGATACTGCACAGCACACACATCAATTCATGCTAAAAGCATTCAGTACCTCATGTCCTCTTCAAAGCTGGCTTATTATCCTCAAGAAGCTTTTCTCTAAGCTGGCTGAAGGTGCTGTACATCTTCTGGTGGTACATGCTCTCCTCAACCATCTAAACATCATCTCAAGTTTATGGTGCAAACCTTTGTTTTCACAAACACTGCTTTGTTAACACAAAGGGCATTGCTTTGTGCAGATATTATCTTCTCTGGACATCTGCAGTAGGCTGAAGCACTTTCATGGTATTAATGAAGCTGTTTTTAAAATGAGAGAGCTTTTTTGTTTGTCTTTTTGTCTGTCCTCAGTACCCTCTCAAGAGTACTGGGTATAACCGACAATGAATGTTAAAATTAATTAATAATAATAATTAAGGGTAAATTACATAAAATCTGGTGTTAGAACTCTTAACCTCATAAGCTTGGCTACATTTTGGATTAACAAGACTCCTAAAGTCACTGAAAAGGGAGGCCTTTATTTGCTTTTGTGAAGATTTATTTGAAGCAACAAATATTTCATTCTGCAAAGTTTGTGGGGGTTTTTTTCAGGTTTGCAGCCATCTGTAGTCTTTTAATTTTCTTGTACTGTTGCACCTTGTTTGGGAGAAGGTGAGACATTGTTTTAATTTTCTGGGGAATGTAACATTCCTGACCAATGCAAAGAATTGGAGCAATGCTGGTGTTGACTCCACTTCATTTTTGGTGCATATTTAGAATTGGTAGACTGAAAGATGTGTGAATTTAGGAAAAGGCTGACTGCCTCATGTAAACACAGCAATTTTTTTTTCCCCAGAGATACTGCTTATTGAGAAAATCACCCAGAGGCAACTGAGCAAGCAGAGTGGCCCACTCCTGTGCAGGATGTTTTGATGCTTCAGTAATGTGATTCATGTAGGAGTCTCTGAGAAAGCCAGAATGTTTCATGCTGAATGGCATTACCTTTGGATAGATAGCTGAACCACCTGTAGACACCTAAAAAAGTGTTCTGACGTCTGAGAGATGTTAGAATCCAGCCTGTATTTGTTAGCAGCAGTGAGGGATGCTCCTGGCCAGGGCAGCTGATGCCACATTTGGTTGTTTCTGCTGTGTTCCATCACAGCTGTAGAGCAAAGGCAGTCTCAGCCTTAGCTGTAAGCTGATAAGTGGATTGTCTTCAAGGGAAAGTGCTTGTCAAGAGATGTGTCATCCTCATTAGAAAGTATTTAAATTAGTTTGGGAGAGGAAAAAAAAAAGTCTAAGATCTTAGATGATAGATTTTAAAAGTTATTAGTTATCACAAGCTCTCTTGGCAGATGTATAACAGACATTTACAACTCATGAATCACTTTTTTCAAAAATCACAGCTAATACCAACTTCTCTGAGGAGATGACAGCATTTGCAGGAGACATTAATGACTTCTGGCTCTCAGTCATTGCAAAATCATGAGCTTGTAATTGTTCTGATCTGGCTATTTGTAGACTATAGATTTCTAGAGGCCTCTCAATACTTCCATCATTAATAACTTGCCAGTGACAGTGATTGCCATCATTCCTACTCAAAGCGATAACTTTAAGATCTTTGTAAATGCAAATCCTTACTAAAGGCTTATGAGGCTGGCTTTATTATTCTGGTTTTACAAAATGAGGGGAAGGAGACAGAGGGAGGCACATGAATCTGCAGCTTGAGTCAAGTGCATCTGAGGGTACAGCTGCTTAGTGATTTAGAAAACTTGTAGACAAGTCACCTTTTCTGGGCCATTCTGGGAATGTTTAGCTTGCTCATGATTAGGGCTTTCAACCTTAACAATCATGTAATCATAGTTTGCTTATATCCATTTCTGGGCAACCTCTGTTAGAAGGTGATCCATAAATTTTGGGACAAAATCAGCACTGCTGGTTCTGACTCTCCCTCTGTTGAGACTGAAGTTAGATGAGGTGGATGTGGAGCACAGGAAGATCCTAAGAGGGCTGGGAGCTCTCACTCAATAAGGGTTTGGTGGTTCTTGGGAATCTCAGGCTCTGCCTGGGACTGGATTGACTTCTGGAAGCCCCAGAAGAGCAGGGACATGACTTCAGTTTGCCACCTCTTCCCATGCTCTGGAGTGCAGCTCTGTGCACCCCAGCATTTGCCCTCTCGTGTGTATCATAGTTCTTGTCCCTCTTCAGGCTTGTTGTTCCTTGTTTTCCCTATACTGTAATTCACCTCAGCACCATGTGTGCAACACCTTAGGTCTGCTTTTCAAGAACAAACAAGCTAGCTGATATATTCCCTCCTCAGCATGGGGGTGTTTTGGTGACAGGTAAGGTAATACCTGTTTCACTTTGGTCTGTGATCTGGAAGCAGTGGTAAATTCTTGAAATGCTGGAGGGTCATCTGGAGGGAGGTAATCTGTAAATGTACATCTTTGCATCATCACAATAATGAGTTAAACTGAGGGGGAAAAATAAAACTGAAACACTACTGTGCAATTTATAGCCTCTCTGAATTTTGTTCTCTTGCTGATAAGTGCTTCCTTCTGTTCTCTCTGCAGGTCTCCAGGTGGTTTTAAATTCAATTATCAAGGCCATGGTCCCTTTGTTGCATATTGCCCTGCTGGTGCTGTTTGTCATTATTATCTATGCCATCATTGGACTGGAGTTATTCATGGGGAAGATGCACAAGACCTGCTACCATGTGCAAGGGGGACTGATAGGTAAGGGGAGCACACACAAACAGACAAGATTCTCAGGGGGAGGCTTCTCCCATGTGTAACAGAGCATTTCTTCTGGCACAGGAGATGGATGGCTGTTACTCACTGCTCACTTCTTAAGGGTTTCACAATTTCTCTGCTGCAGATTGAGCTATGCAGGACACAGTGTCACAGAAATGAACAACCTCATATATTTTATTATTAATGTCATACACAAATGCATCTTTGTTTTAAACCAGTATTGTTGTAAAGGAACACATAATTCAGGACAGTATCTTTTTTTTAGTCACAGGCTGCAACTTTGGTTACAAGCGTAACCAGAAAGAAAATAAAATTATATTAATGGGAAGAAACTTTTTTACATCAAATCCATCATGAAATTTATTTATTTCATATTATTTGCAGAAAGAAATATTCACATTTCAAAACAATTCAATCGCGCTGTCACTCATGTAACTGTCTGTTAATTTTAGTTTGATTTATTGATCTTGAACAGCAAATATTTCTCATGTGGTAGAGGATATTAATGCCTAGTACCCAGTTCAGCTCATAAGAAAACAGTGTACAGCAGAAAATTTTTTCAAAAGTTCAATATTTTTTGCTTTTATAATGTTGGCAGATTTCATTTTCTGGACATGATGCTAGAACTATAATGAGCTGTCACTGTGGTTTGCATCTTTAAAGTGGGTGTATTTTTCTTCATTCTGTCTGGAAGTATTTACATTACAGCATCTAATTCTGATATTACTGTTTCTGGCATTCTTTTGTAATCAGTATGTGATCACAATTTTGGAAAATTACATTGTTTACCATATAATAAGATGAGAAGCAAACATAATTACCCACTCCCCTACACGTACATACATACCTGCATCTGTTAAAAATGCAGCACTAAGATCTGAAATCTGTATATTAAAAAAAATACATTGCAGAAGTTACTGTGCTTATAAAAATGTTTTCTGGAGCATTCTTTATATACCAAAGCATTTGGTTTGCTTTGTTGTATAGATTGTCAGGTCTTTGAAAACACCTGTACAGAATAAAGGATGGATAATCAAGCAGCAGACTTAGAGTTTCTGAGTGCCACTGGGCGACTGATAAAATGCCACACATCATCTAAATGCCGAAAGAGCAGAGCCCCAGACACTCCCTGCTGTAATTCAGCAGTGGCCCAGTGCCACATCAGCCTGTCTCCTGAGCACTGAAGCCTGTCTGCTGCAGGGGCTCAGCCTCCTCCAGCAGTGCCAGTCAGTGCTGTGCCTCCCAGATTAACCCAGATGCCAGGTGAAGAATGCTGGCCGTGACACTCAGCCTAATGAAACATGATAGGCTTGATCCGATACTCCCTGTCATGTTGGAAGGCATGAATTCCTCCTCACAGGAGGGTATGCTTTGGCGGGGGGGAGGGAAAGTTCATCTCTGTTTTGACTATAAAATTTGACAGCTTGGCTATTATTTTTTGCAAAAAGAAAGTGAAGCTCGACAGCGAGCAGTTGCCTGTGTATTCCTGAGAAATCTGTCAAACTCACTGTGAAATACATTTGTTGAAATCTGATATCCTTCACTTGCTTCTCAGTGTGCCAAATGGTTTCCTTCAGCTGTTTTCTCCCCTTCTCTCCTTTAAGATACACCTGCAGAAGATGATCCGTCCCCGTGTGCCCCCCAGTCTGCCCACGGGCGGCAGTGTCAGAACGGCACCGAGTGCAAGGCGGGCTGGGAGGGACCCAAGCATGGCATTACCAACTTTGACAATTTTGCTTTTGCCATGCTCACGGTGTTTCAGTGCATCACCATGGAGGGCTGGACAGATGTGCTCTACTGGGTACGTATCTGAAAATGCCGGGCTGAGTCCTGCTCGTGCTCACAGCTCTGTTGAAACTTGGGGGCTTTAGCTTTCTTGCTTGTTCTCTAGAGCGAAGGCATGGTTGCTAGCATGGAGCTTGAATTAACTCAGCTTACTGCTCAGTAAGGTGGAGGGGTTCTCTGGTGCAACGAAACCAAATGTAAATGTTGACTTTCCATTGATATTTTAATTTTGAATTATGGAAGATGGCTTATTGATTTGGAGGTTTGCAATGTACCTTGGTTGAGGAGAAAGTCATTGAAAGACCCTCTCTGCAGGAGTGAAACATCTTGTACATCTCCAGATTATTGTTGTAGAAGAATTTGTGACAGACAACCGTGTGCTCTACCCATGGCATTTGTGTCACAAAGGCACTACACTGATCAGTTTATAGATTTTATAAGAAAGGCCTCACAAATTCCAGCAGTACTCCTGATTATGGATTTTGTCATAGAAGGATTTATTCTAATGCTGTTAGCTCTGATTCTGGTATCAATCATGCTCGTATGTTTAGTCAAAATATGATATTACCTGTAATATAAATGGAGACTCATCTTGTCCTGTAGCCTAATTCTGAACATTTCTTCAGCTTTAATTTGTACCTTTTAATTCCTAATGTATTGGGAAATTCACTGCAATACAATTATACTGCAGGAGTTAACACCAGGTTTAGCTTTCACCGGTAAATCATAGATGAATGTGTTTCTGGATACAGCTCTGGCTATTGGCTTTTTGCAGCAGTATGTCATGACCTAGGGCTTTCATTCATACACAGCACAGTCCTGTCTGTGTAAGACTGACCCAGACTCATACCAGCTTGTAAGTCTGGCATGTCATGACACCCCTGGATCTCCAGATGGAAGGACGTGTTAAAACGCATGATGCAGTTTGACTTGAGAAGGCTCAAAGCGCACAAAAGGATAATCTGGACTGAGGCAGCTTGCACTGTTAGTCAACAAGCTTCTCTCTTAGACCTGAGCCTAAAGCTGCCTTCTACCCACAAGTGATTTAGAGTTTGCAAGATTTCCCTTTGAAGATTTAGCTTATCTGCAAAGGACGGTCTCTGTGTGGAACAGCTAGAAGTTGTCTCTTTATCTTCTTAAGCTTAGATTAGAATAGTGACTATCGCTTCTTTTTAATGCCTGAGATAAAGGGCAGAGATCAAACCACAAGGGGAGTCTGGGTCTCAGAGAGAAAAAAAATTGCCATTACTAGAAAAGAGGGTATATATTAATAAAATAATGAAGAGCAGAAGTTAAAGTCAGAAGAACAACTGAGTGAAATGACAGTTCAGCTATGGCTACATATAACACACGTGCATTTAACCATATTTAGCTCCTATTTCTCCATGCTGTGTGTGATAGAGAGGATTTATTTACAGGGGAATGGGAGAGAGTAAATGATATTAGAAGAAGAAATGAAAATATTTTTGGCCCTGTTTATTATTCAGAATGGTGAAACCTCTCCACACGTTATCATCACTTTCTCCAAAGACATGTGCTATGAAAGACCCTTCCAATTCCCACCCTTTAGGGCCCATGTGTCATTTTCATGGCTTGATATGAATCATTTGTAACTCATTATCAGTTATCTAATAACAGGAGCCAAAAGTAAATACTCACTTCCAAGAAATTTTCTACCATGACTGCAGCAGACAGTCTGATTTTATGGTGTCCCTGCAGCAAACTGGGTTTTAGTTGTGCCTTTTGTTTGGTATTCAGCCAGCTTTTCTTTCACTGATTTCCTGAGCTGTTCTTTTTTTTTTTTTTTTCCTTTGGAGACAGAATGCTGAACTTAGACCTTAAATTAATACAGATGGATGGTCATTTTTAGAGGCATGCATATAGTGAGCCTTTTAGATGATGGCATTGTTAGAATGCTTGCTTTGAGAAGAGCAAAAATATTTGTTATCAACAGTTCCCAGTTATTCCTAGACAAGACTACAAATGATAAGAGTTAGCACTGCAGAAAAAAAAGACAGTAATTGAGGAGGAAGGAATTTATTTCATAAAGAAAAAAAGGTATCACCTATGTTTGAAGACCATGAAATACAAAGTTTGAGTAAATGCCTGAGCACCTGAGCTGGCAGACATTCTCAGTTAAGCTGCTGGAAACAATCCTAAGAATACAATTGTCCCATCTGACTTTTGCCTCTTTGTGCTATATGGACAAAGCAGCCAGAACTCGGCTCTGAGCAGTGTTTGCCTTTTGGTAAGGGAGGTGCCTGAGGTGTTTCCTTCTGCAGAGGGGTCTGTGCCATGCTGGGGGCAGGTGTTGCTTGGGCACCTGCTGCAGAGCACACCTAGGAGAAACACTACTGCTTTTATAGTTATATGTAGAAACCGTCTCTAAACACTCACCCTGCCATTTCATGCCATTTCCAACCATCTTTATTGTGGTTTATACAGTCAGATCCAGAGTCCATGACAAGGGCATTCCAGCTTAATTTAGCCAGATCAAAAGGAAGAGTACTCTTGATAGTAAAGGATAGAAAAGATGCAACGTTTCAGTTGCTGGAGAAAGAATTTCAGTAAGGTAGGATACGAATATCTACCTTAAATTTACTGTGAGCCACTGTTTCCTTACTGCAGTCTGACTCATACACAACTTTATTCCCTGGTCTTTGCCTTTTTGGCTGAGGAAGAGGGGACTTGTCATAGACAGCCCATTGGGAGCTGCATCTCCACAGGGTGCAGAGATAGGAGGCTATTCTCTTCTCAGCTCTGAAAAATCTCCTGAAACCACAGTGAGGTCACAAAAATTAAATTTTGCTTTTTAAGGGAGTAAATCTGCACAGTCATTTAAATTAGAAATACAGAGTTTGTTGTCCATTTTAAACTGAAAGTACAAGTAGAAAAAGAGTGAAAGAAAATTTTGGCTGCAAATTGGA
The DNA here is from genome assembly GCF_012460135.2 of Molothrus ater. Classification (NCBI taxonomy): domain Eukaryota; kingdom Metazoa; phylum Chordata; class Aves; order Passeriformes; family Icteridae; genus Molothrus; species Molothrus ater. The sequence continues at coordinate 67,880,948 of NC_050482.2, forward strand.
CAGTTTTGCAGACAAAAATTTTAAGTGGTGATTTTCAGAGGTCATTCATTACACTTAACAATCTAAGCTAGTGAGCTAAAATTTAAAAGTGCTGAGAATTCAAAGCTCAAGCAGACTGTCAAGTTCTTAGCTCCTCTGCAATTCAGGGTAGATAACAAGGTTTGAATCTGGGGTCCTGCTGGGGTCAATGGCAAAATTCTCATTAATTTCAAAAGGTCAGGATGTCACTTTGTATTTTGCAAAATCTTGATCATGCTGTTGAGATTTCTCACATGCAGTCATAGTACAGTGTAAGGACTTACAGATGCCTAATCAGGGCCTTGGTATCTGTTGAGATTAGTCTTCCAAGGACATATATGCAGATGCAGAGAGTTTTCTTTGCTCCCTTATTAAACCTAAAAATGTGTGCCTGACCTAAAACTCAGCAGAACAACAGATAAAGCTCTGGGCTGAATTACTTGGCTGGCAGTGCTGAGGCAACAGAGCAATTCCCTTGCTTTGTGCTTTTATACAACTGCTTCTCAATTATATCTTCTTATTTTCTAAAAAAACCCCAAAACAACCCAACTTTTGACAGATCCCTAGATCTCTGCATTTCTCCCAGTGGGAATGGAGGGAGCTTAGCACATTTCAGCATGTTGCCTTGAAAAATATAGTAGTGTTTTCATGAAACCAATGTCTGTCTTGTGCCACAGTTTGCAAGGTTAAAGCTGCATGTTTGAAAGTTAGAAAGCTGTGTGACCTTCCACAAGCCCTAGACTCCTAATTCACTTAATAGCTCTTCAAATTTTAACTTCAGTTTCCTGCTTCCTTCTTCATGCTTCCCAGTGCAGCCTTTCCACCTGTGCAGAGAAGCTTGTCTCCTCTCTCATGGAGTACTGTTTCCCAGCCTATGATCCACATCCTCACAAAAAGATAGTCAGAGGCAGGAGAGCAATAAACTTTTATTCCCTAGAAGGACTTGACATCACTAAGATCGATACACTTTCCAATCTCCTCTCTCTCTCTTAGCAGATAAGACTTGTGAATAGATGTTTGTTTTTTTTTTTTTTAAATGGGAAAGAAAAATGTTAGGGAGAACAGGTTGACACTTCTATCATGGAAGGTAGGATAATTACTTTAAAAGAGCCAAATTTTTAATGTGAAATAACTATATTGGACAGGATGAAAATCTGTGCAAAACAGCCTTGTTAACTCTTCACTGAAGAATTGATCTTTGTGGAAGGGAGTGTCATGTGTTTGTAGAAACACATCTCCTGTACTGCCTCAGTCTTACAAGTTTATTTTGTCCCATGCAGGCACCTTGGTCTCATGGGCAGCCAGTCCACAGAACTACTGAGCAAACAGGCACCTCTTGTGATATGTCCCATTATCACTTTTCCTGTGCATTCTAGAAGGATTTGAGGTTATTATTCTCCAAACTCTCCTTAATGTATGATCAGTCAGCATTAACAGCTCGCTTGGTGCAGGCACCAAGGCCCATTTCTGAAGACCTATCTGTCTTGGAAACTTCCAACAGCAGACGAAAATCCAGATGTTGAAAATTGAATCATTTGGTATTTTGTAATCAGCCTCTGCTGCAGTCCATTATTTTGTATTGTCTTGTTGACTAAGAAGGAAAATTAGTCTCTGAACAGTTCATAACATAGTGTTTAAATATTTGTAGGCATTGTTTGTCTTCCCTTAATCTTTTTCTAATCTGAGGAGATTCAGTTCTTTCAACCTTCCCTAATGGATCTTCTTTTTAATTATTTTTAATCAGTTTGTTACTCTCCTTCAGGGGAACCTTTGTTTCTGAGTTAAACGCAATTTGGCCAGTGCCCTGTCTCTAGAAAGGTTTTCATCTTTGTGTGCCATGTGCTCTCTGTAGCTGGAGACCTGTGACACTGCATGCCAATCTATCCACTGCAGCCTGAGTTTTACATTCCTGGTCTCTCCACTGCCCCACATCTAAGAAATTGTATGTATAAATGAAAACAAAGCAGAGAGAAATTGCAAAACACAACCAAATGTTGTTGTATTGGGCTGTTCACATTGCTGGGTAGTGGAGAACCTGGTCCTGAGTTGTTCTGCTTGCCCCTTACAGCTTGAATTCTAGGACTGAGTAATTCTGCTTGATCTGCTTGAAGATTATAAATAATGAGCAACCCTGAGCCTGCCATCAGTTTTGGAGTCTTGGCTCTGACCCATGTCATTTGGACAACACTTCAGAATACTTGGTGGAGTCTCTGAAAATAACATGCAGTGCCTCCAGGAACAATTTACCTCAAGGCTCTAAGTGTAAACTTAAGAGTGTGGTATTATTATAGATGGACTAAGGCCAAGCCTGGATGACATCCAGGCCACTAACCTGTCCTTGCAAGAGATGTCCAAACTGGCACATAATAAGTTAACTCCCTCAGATTTAAAAAATCCTTGTTAGTCTTCCCCAGCCCCTAGGCAAAAAAAATGAGTTAATAGTCTAAAACAGTGCAGAAGAGCCACCACAGTGCAGTGAGAGATACAACTCAGTGAGACTGAATCAGTGTAAACTTTCAGGAGCATCACATCCCCAGGGACAGCAGAGAGAAACACATATAGATATAGATGTACATACAGGCTGTCCTGGAACTTCCCTCCACCTCTCAGTCTTTGAGGTCATACTTTCAAGAGTCACTAAATCAGCTTGAAACACGGGCTTACAGTCACCCTTACAGTTCCTATCATGAAATCAGAATGGAACAAATTGAACAACAGATGTAATTTACTTTGCTGACAGCATTGACAGATTCTGTGAGCTTTTCTCACCCCCCTCCTCCAGCCTGTTGCAGCCAATGAGGAAGACGTGAGAAATTCAGAGATATTGCCACAAAGTGGAAGACATTAAACGCAGAGCTGCAACCCCCAATTTTCGCCAGCTGTGTTTTTCCTTCTAACCCTTTATTCTTGCAGCACTTAAGCTTGAATTAGTAAGGCTTTCCACAAAAGAGAATGATCTGATTCTAAGAATATATCTGTCTACATGTTTCCATGGTGTTTATTCCCCATCTACCTCCACCCCTCCAAGAAAATGCTGGGCTTTTATTGTTGTGGGGTTGAGGGTTTTTAATCATCTTTTTGGCAGGGGTTTGCATGAATGTGAAAAACTTACAAAGAATAAGCATGCAAGTGTGAGCAGCCCATCACTGTGACTGCAGAGGTTATTTCATCTCCATCTGCTGTAACAGTGGTGGGTAAGGGGAGAGGGGCCATAGTTCAGAGCACTGAAGGGCCACAGCATCAATGCACTGAAAAAGCAGTTTGCACATTTAATTTGCATAAATTCTGACCTCAATCTGTTTTCCTTTTCCTTGTTAACAACTGTGCATGCAACTGTAATGGTTGCTGTACCACTCACTTGAAAGTGAGTAACAGCAGTGACTTACTCCTTGGCACCTGCCACAAAAACCTGCTGCTGAACATTTGTCCAATACACTTGTTGTGTGAAATGAAGTCTTTCTGAGCCCTTCAGAACTCAACTTTGGACTTCTCAGCCCTCTTCCTCTATATAAAAAGAAACTCTCTATTAAAAATAAGCTTTTTTGGGTTGGTTATGGGAGGTATTAATAGAGACCCTCTGCCCAGTGCTCCTGTGTAGGAAGGACCTTTTTAATAGCCCTGTCTTTCTGTTGCCCTTTCACTTTTCTTTCTTTTGTTCTTCTTTAGACTGTATCCTAATTGCTGCTGTCTAATCACCACAGAGACTGTTCTTGTCTTTAATCTTTTGTCCCAGAGCTATAAAATTAATGGCTAAACTACTGGGACATTTCTACACAATTTAGGATTTTGAGTGATTCTGTTTGTGTGTGCACTTCTTGAGCCTTACCACCAGTTATATTAAGAAATGATGACTGATGCCTTCTGAAAAATACATCATCAGATTTGTTACCAGTGGACCCATATCTACCAGACAAATTCACAAATAACAGACTGGTTCATTACCCAGATCCTGGGAAAGAAAAAGACAAGGAAATAGGCCCAAGGTCAGGACACAAGTCATGGGTATAGAACCATTTACTAAATTATTGTTTATTTTGAGTTTAACTTGTTTTAACATCTTGCTTTTAAGACAAAGGGCAATACAATTAAATCTTCAGCAGTGTTACTGTGAATATCAAGTCCTGCCTGCCTGCAAAGAGAATTAGTCCATTAATATTGGCTTTATTCATTGGTTTCAGAGGGATTTCTGCCTGGGCAGGATTTGAGGGCTCAGTATGATGAGTGGTCATAAGAGTGTAGTTTATCTGCACCCATAGCCCACTCTAGAACTGTCTCCTTGTAACTCCAACCCTCTGAACTGCACCCAAACTGGTGACCTAAAAACAATATTGAGCATATCTTCCAAAATATACAGAGACCAGAAGTGTAAAACAAAGGGTTTAGAAGTCAATGAGAGGTATCGGTCTTCCCGCTGGGAAGGGCTTGTGGGTTTTGGTGGATGAGAGGCTGAACATAACCCAGCAATGCGCACACAGCCATGTCCTGGGGTGCATCCAGGGCACTGTGGGCAGCAGGAGAGGGAGGGGATTCTGCCCCTCTGCTCAGCTCTGGTGAGACCCCACCTGAGTGCTGCATCCAGCCCTGGAGCCCAGCACAGGCAGGACATGGAGCTGTTGGGGTGAGTGCAGAGGAGAGCCAGGAAGATGATCAGAGGGCTGGAGGAGCTCTCCTGTGGAGAAATTCTGTGATTCTGTGGAAGGCTAAGAGAGCTGAGGTTGTTCAGTCTGGAGAGCAGAAGGAGAGCTCCAGAGAGATCTCCCAGTACCTAGAGGGGACCTACAAGGGAGCTGTAGTGGTTCTCTTACAAGGGCATGTAGTGATGGGACAGAGGGTGATGAATTAAAATGGAAAGGGGACAGATTTAGATCAGATATAAGGAAGAAAATGTTTACAGTGAGGGTGGGGAAACTCTGGCACGGGTTGCCCAGAGAGTTGATGGATTCCCCACCCCTGGGAACATTAAAGGTCAGGTTGGGCAGGGCTGTGAGCAGCCTGATCTCGTGGAATTTGTCTCTTTTCATTGCAGGGGGTTGGAGTAGATGGCCTTTAAGGGTCCTTTCAAACCCAAACTATTCTATGAATATTCACCACAGAGCATTGACTCTATTGACTTTTAAAGCACATCTAGAAGGAATCAGTCTGGATGTTGTGTTGATCTTACATATGTGGTGTTGCTTATAAGACTCACAAGAAAAGGAGAAGGGGTAGTTTTGTGTCACTAATGCAGCTGGAGCCCATTCAGGCTCATTGATAATAATTTCTCCAGCAACCCTCTAGAGCTTTTAGAGTATCCCTGAGTGCCTATCAGACAAAGGTTTATTATCTCTGTGCTACGAGTTCTAGATATTGTACATTTTATTTGATCATTTTGGATGTGATTTCACAACTGGAAACTGGATTAATTATCTAAATTGTAGAATTTTCCTAGGATTCCTAGATTGTGAACTGAATATGGAAGAACTTGGAATAAACTGATCAGGTGCAAAAAAAAAAAAAAATTGACAGTCTTGTCTTCACTTTTTAAAGAAGGTAGTGATTATCTACATCTTATAGTGCTGTTTTTCATAATCTTTATTTTTAAGGACTTAATTGACTATGGAAATCAATGAATAGTGTGTGCTTTTATATTCCTGTGCATGCAGCAATCAGTACTGTTCTGATGTAGCTGTGGAAGAAATTGCTATCAGTCTGCACTGAGATAAATAGAAGCATTTATAAAACAGGAATAGTTATACAGGCAGAAAATCCTTTCTGGATAATCAGCCATGCAAATGTAAACACAAAATAAACAGAGATAGGAAGGGATAGCCCAGAATTCTAAGATGAAGTGAAATTTTTATATTTGGAAATGCACCACCATAGGGGATATTTTTATGCTTGAATTGAGCACTTTATTCTTTTGGCATGTATTTCCAAAGACTTTAAAGGGCAAAAAGGTTTTTACATAACTGAGTAGCAGTAAGAGATGGAACTGCTGCAGTGGCTGTAATGAAAGAACTGTGGCTAAATAGCCTTTGGGCTCTTGAATGACTTTTTCAAAGCCCAACCTTTTCCTTTTAAAGGGAAAAAAAAAAAAGTTGTACACACTTATGTGAGAATAAGGCAACTCATATAAATCTCTGTGACTTTTATCTCTGGAGCTCTGATTAAGTCTGATTAAGTCACACAACACCAAACAATTTTTGGAGGTCACTCCATGGCATTTCTGCGAATTGCAAATTCACTCAACAAGCACACATGTAATCAGTCTAATGAGAGAAAGGAGAGCCTTTATGGCCCTTCTTGGCCTCTCTGCTTTGCAGAACACTGCAGGTGGCTCAAAGGCAGGAACCTCCTCTAAGCAGATCCACTTTTCAGGAACCATGAAGAGCAGAGTGCTAATCAGGCCAAAGTAATACCACTATTGATGGCAGCTGCTGAGTACAGGAGAGGTGGGGAAATGATCTGTCAGTCATCTGTATCGACAAGCAGGATGGATCAAGAGCAAGGGCTTGGCATAGCTGACTGCAGGATGTGTTTGTGGGAAGTGCTGAAGAGCTGCTCAGTCCGGGCCTCACATCTTCAAGAGCCAGCCTGGCTCTGTGTCTGGCCTGTTCTTTCCCCACTGGTCTGTGTGACCCAGACAGCTTCAGAGCAGACAGAGTGACCTGAGCCACCACTGAGAAAAACCATCTGACTTCTGAGGGAGCAGTTTCAGGGAATTTTTTACATCCTCAAAGTGCAGCTGTTTCAGCATGCTCTAGAATGTGAGTTGCTTTATCACTTTGCAGTAATTGAATTTCAATATTTCACTTTTGGTTAACGTGTTCCATGTTAAACTGAATTGAGATACATTCAATTTTTTTTTCTCTCTTTTACATATTAAGCCTGGAGAAAGTGAGTGAGGTGGCAAAGCAAGAGTTTTATTGGAGCTTAGAATTTTTATTTGATGTAAGGATTTCTTGCTATGTAACTGATGTTTTTAGTGGGAGTTCAGAATCCCTGTATTGCCAAACATGCTGCAGAGATATGTAGCACCCTCCAGTTTTCACAGAAAAACAGAGAAGTCCCTCAAGAAAGCACAAAATTGCAGGTGGGATGGGAGGATGTATAAATGGTTGCTTCCTGATTATTTTTGTTTCCCCTCCCCTAGCTGACTAGAGGAATTTCCCAGAGGTAGTTGTATTAACAAAATTTAATATGCTGAGATTTTGTCAGCAAATCCACTCTTCAGATAGCTGATTTGCCATGACAGTGCATGTCCCTTTGGAGCACTACCGGCTGCTAATAAAAGTTGCCACTTTGTGAAAACAAAGGCCAGTAACACTGCTGGGATTTTTTAAGTGAAGGGAGAGCCTAATGGTTTTTTTTTCCCTCTGTTTTGAAGAAAGTGTGAAGTTAAATGGCCTTTGCCATCTGTTGAAGTTGTACAGTAAACATGGGTGAAGGGCATTTGAAACCACAGATTTAACTAGGACACTGCTAAACACATTCAGCATTTCCCCTCTAGTGCTGGACAGGGTATTGATTCTAGGTTGGTGCTTGGACTTGATCTTTAGAGGTCTTTTCCAGCCTTAATGGTTCTATGATTCTCTACCTCTCCAGCAAGCACAAACTGCTGTGCTGGAGATCAGGAAGCATTTTCAACAGAAATAACTTGCAGTGGAAAACAGCTCAGCTGAAGCATTGTGTGCCACAGACACTTTGACCTGCTGGTATTTGAATGCAAGCTGTATTTCTCTTCCCTACCCTCAGACAGAGACCTTGTTTTTTTTATAATGGCTGGGTCTGGTAAAAAACATCAGGCTGTAAAAAACAATGTGCAACCAAGCTGAAAACAGATGAAATATGAATGTGGAAGTTCACTAACGAGTAAAATAATGTTGTGGAGTTCAGTGCTTATATACTGAGAGCTAAAAAACACAGTGGAAAGACTCAGTGACAACATACAGTCAGTATCAGTCATCTGGGACTAGATAGATGAAAGTTTGGTCTTTTTCTATGTTTCTCTGACTTTATACAGTCTTTCCCAGCTGATAAAATGTGCATATCCTTGAAAATGGGCCTGTATTTAATGAGTGATGAAAATGTGCTGCTATAAAAAATAAGTGTGGCAAATTCTACTGGTAGCAATACACTTCCCTCAAACTGCATGCAAGCAAAGCAAACATGGTTTGCTCCATGTAACAGCAAAGTGGCATTCCTGTATAACTTTAGAGAAGCTCATATGAGCTATTTGACATGTTTTTCACTTTGCCATCAAGCAATGACCTGGTTCTGAGGCAGAGCTGATCTCAGCTCCCACCTTGCTCTTGAGGTGGGACCCTTTCTGTGGGACTCCTGCCTTTGCACAGTGTCCCAGGAAGCTCAAGCCAGTCAAGGTGTATCTCCTGCAGGAGTGTGCTCTCTCACAGCTCTAAGGATTGAGCCCCAGCACTGCTTCCATTTGTCTTCTGTTGCAGGGCTGTGTGGGGAATCTTGGTCACTTCTGGAGACTGCACCCTCTTGTCAGGGAGATCAGGCAGTGTAGCAATGAACTATAGCTACACCAAAAGCTTTTAATTAATAAACCACAAGTTATGGTTCATCTGGATCAGGGCAGGTGAACTTGGGTGAGGACGTTTATAGCAGGTTCAACATCTTTGAAGACCTTCAATCTTTGTTAGGAGAGGTGAAGAAGCAACCTCTGCAGACTCCCCATTCTCAGATCTGTCTGCCACCTTCCCCTTCTCTCTTCTGGACTCATCTTCTATTGCTGCAGTTTCTTTGATTCTTTCTCAGGGGTTCTCTGTTGTAAATTAATCTTGATGTTTCTGTTGTCCTCATCAAGGCAGTTCTTTCTCAGTTAATGGCTCCATTTAGCTCCTGCAGAGAATTCTGTACAAATTGCCAATGTTTCTGCCTCAGAGTGACTTTTAATTTGCTCTTTCCATCACTAGAGAGTATTCAAAATGATTGGGGAACCAAGCTAAACATTGGAATCCTCTTACTTTTCCTACTGTCCTACTATTTCTCCAACATGTGATGAGTCTTGTCTAAATTATTCATCTTTATCCCACAGTGGCTCTATAGCAGAATAACCTCTCTGGAGCATTCTCTGCCTTGGTTCATGATCCCTGTGCCCTTGTCTTCTTCACCGAGCTCTGTCTTGCCTTTCTCATGAAGACATTGAAAAAAGTTATAGGTATTTATATGTACCTAGAGAATGCACATACAGAATTTGTAAAATTCCATAGTTGAGGTAACACAGTAAGTAGAGCCTTAAGAGCTTCGAGAAGACAACTGAGCTTAAAATTTCCTTTTTTTCTTCAGTATTTCAAAATAAAAGAAATATGATTGTCAAAACAGGACCAGCTGATCAAGTGCTGCTTGTTTCTTTGACTGTCATCTGTTCAAACTGAAGCTGGGTTGAACTCTCTGGTGTCTCCTTTGCATCCATCTGATAGCACCAGCTACAAAATGTGAATTTAGGAACAGTTTTAAGGAGTGACTGTGGCTTAGAGTCCCTCTAAGATTATTAGGGTGTTGATGCTTAGCAAGAAATTCTACCCAGACAAAGAGCAAAGACATCTGGAGGCCTTTGCCTGTGTTTTAAGCCATTATTCCTAAGTCATTAAAAGTAAGTCTAGTTTATTTTAGTTTTTACATTTTTGCTTATTACAAAGTTAGGATTTTTTGTCATTTTTTTACCCCCTCTCTCTCTCTTGAGTCAGCTCTGAGACCTTAATTTCCCACTCCTTTTCACCTGTCCTAAAGACTCAGAACATCTGAAAGACTATTCCAGGTCAACAAGAAGATAATACTTTTCTTTATGCACTCAAATTTATAGATGGAAATGCTTAAATGTTTTTTGTCATTTTTTAGTCACTATGTACGTTAAGCTTCAATTTTTTTCCTGAGGAATTTCTGAAGATTACCTCCTAATCATACATTCCTCCCAGTTCTGTGCCCCAGCCTATTCGAGCAAAGCACTTACTCATATCAGCTCATTTCCACTGGTAACAATAATATTGACCATTGGCCTCAGTGGAATTATTCATTTATGTGCCTTGAATTATGCACACACATGATTGCTGGATTAAAAACCAACCAAGCAAAGACAATTAATTAGATTTTACACAGTGGAGGATCTGCAAGGTGGAATCTGCATGCTTATGTAATAATGCACTAAATCCACCTTTTAGGATATGTGATGGGTAATGGGAAATATGATCCTTTCCTTGCTCCTTTCCTGAATGGTGAAGTCAGGTGAATGTATGTTGTGTCTATAGACTTACTTCAAGTGTATGTGGAGAGCAACCAGGAATTTATCAAGTAAAAGTATGACTTCTTTCATGTCTTTATTGACGTGATACACAGCAACCGCACACCATTCAGGCTCCAAACAAACCAGCAGATTCAGGAGATGCAGAATTTCAGCGCTAGAGAAACAATCTCCTTCTTTGCCCCATAGGTTGTAAAAACTTGGCTTACTGAGCCTATCATACAGAGAAAGTCAATTTTAGTAATGTGTCTCTTATTACTCAATCTTTAATTCTGTGTCACCTCATTGACATATTTCTGGGGCTTCTTTTAAGCATTTACAGATTTGTAAAATTAGAAATTGTGAATAATAATAAACAATTTCCTTGTTAAAAGCAGCAAGGTTTACAATACATTAAAAATTGCATAGTTAATATAATTATCACAGGTATTACATAAAAAAGCCCCATTATAACATAAGAAGTGTACAGTTTAGAAATCAGATAAAAAGCGTAATGTGCAGGATTCATTACCAGAGCTAACAACACTAAATTTCTGCATATTTAGAGGTTGATTTATTTGTGTCACAGTCTCAATAGTCACAATCCTATTACCCACTGCAAGTTAAGACCAAATGAGACAATTCCCAGATGCCTCAGATCCGTAAGCAGAAGTTGAGAGAAAGACAGGAGTCAAACGTTCTTGTCACACATCCTCTGATAACTCCCAAGAGCTTTCAAGGTAAAGACTCAAAGTACTCTAGAGCCAAAGGTTCTTAAGCCCAAATCTGGTCTGCAGTGGAGGAGTTAAACAAGAAGATATTGTTTTGTTGAGCAAAATATTTTTTTTTTCTTTGCAGAGCACCCTCAAAAATCCTGCTGTCACCAGTTATGGTTGTTAGTTAGATGTTGTTAGGACCTGCCAGCAATATAATTTTCCTCATTTGGGATGAATATTTTGTTCTTCATCTGTTTCTGCTGATGCAATATGTCTAGCATGAGGAAAGGTAGCTCTTTCAAAGTTTGGCTTCTTCACTGGACAGATGTATGCAGACACTTTGTAGGAAATTCACCCTACCTTATTTCAGAAGGAACACCTGGATTTATGACATCTTTTTTGTTCCCTGACTGTATGAGAGCAAATTTCAAAAGAAGTGAAGTTTCAGAAACAAAGAAAAGATTTAATGAAGTCATTTAATGGAAGCCAAAGAAAATATTATAAGAGTAGGAGTACTCTACTTCCCAGGTCACATAACCCTAGTGTGAGATGTAGGGTTTACCTCCTGTCCATGATATGGATATTTTTTTCTTTAATATTGTCAACTCAACTATAGCTGTGAAGAGTAAAGCACCATCCTTTGTTTATTATATAAATATATTTTATAATAATATATTATATGTTATTATTATAATTATATATAATTATTATTGAGTAATTATAATAATTATATAGAATATAATATATATTTATTATGTTTATTTATTTATTATTATTGGAGTTGGACCCAAGTTGTGACTGAAAGTTATGGCAGAGAATGTTTTTCCCTGACAGTGCAAAACTGTGCATCATCCTATTACAAAAAAAAAAAAAAAAAGGAAAAAAAGAAGAGTTTAAAGTTTTCATTCCGTGAGGTTATTTGTGAATGAAATGCATTCACCCAAATATTCATGGGAAGAGAAGGAAAGAGGAGGTGGAAAAGGAAAATTTATGTTTGAAGCAAAACCTCTTTGATCAATGATAAATATCCCAATCTCTCATCAATACCTGCATGATGCTTTATGCATCCCCTGAGCTCTGCCTGCCAGTAGCCTACCATGAGATCTTTGATCTGAGCTGAGGAAATGATTTCTACATATCCCAAAAGTTAGGAAGGTGCTTAAGCTCTGTTTCTGAAAAGATGGTTTTCAAAACAAAGTCTTCAAGCTGGAGGACAGATTTAATGATAGTTATGTGTTATTTCTGTTGTCTCCTGCTCCCAATACTCATCAATTTTAGATTGTCACAAGAAACACTTGGTTTCAGCTAGAGATCTTCCTACTGGCCATAACCATTAGTTTTGGCTAGGTTGTTTTCTGAGGCAGTAAATTCCACAGATGGGTTACAGAAAATAGCATTTCTTTGCAAAATTTCCAAATTTGCTGCCCTTTAATTTTATTAAATATGCTGCTCCTCTCAATGAATGTTACTCTGTAGAACGTTATACACTTCCTTATAGAATACTACATTCATTAGAATACTTGTAGTACTAACATTTTAAAAAGTGTTATCACACCATTCTATAGTCATTAGAAATCAATTAACAAACAGCTTCTGTTCCTTTATTTGAGGAACAGAAGCCTAGCCCAGGTGCCCTAACTTACTTTCCATTAAGCTGCAGCTCTACAGCACTGTGCACCGAACGAGGCAGATTTCATTTTTCATTCAGCTTGCTGCTTTCCGTTGACTGATTTCCAGCTGCCCTTTTCTGATGGATTAAACTTTTCCTGTGACCCTCTGTTGTTTTTGAAAGACATTCAGCACACAGTGTCAGGGTGTGAGTGTGTGACATGTAAAGTCAGCAGAATTTAGTGAATTGTGTCTACCCCTCCCATTAAGTGACTGAAAGCCTGTGCTTGGTGATGCTCAACCACTGTGGTAATAGGTTTTATGCCTCCAACATTGTCTTTGAACTATGGTGCCTGTGTAAGGAATGAGACACTTGCAAATGTGCCAGACTATTATCCCTGGGAAAGAAAAAAAAAATGACCAAACAACTAATGCATGAATGTCTCCTGTGGCCTTGCCAATGTGATCTCACCTGTGTCTTCTCAAAACCCAGAAAACAGAGGCACAAAGTTCTACTAAGAAGTCTTTTATTCCTTGGCCCCTACTGAAACTGCTGATAATAAATGAGAGCAGCAGAATACAGAATTAAAAACCCTGGTGTTATTTCTAGGTGATTACCTGTACCATTGAGAGAAAAACCTTTGCTGAAATGCTCAGGCATGAGAGCAGTTAAGGGTGCTTGGCAAAGATGGAGCTCTTCCAGCAGACCTTGGATATGCTGAAATGAACTCTTTGTCATGAAACTGAGTGGTTTCTTTGACAGTATCCAGTGAGGCAGGGGTAGTTTCCCACTTTGCAGATTGGAAAGCGGAGGCATAATGAGCCAAATGATGTCCCCACAGTGCCAGAGAGACTATGTAGGAAATAATAATGAGAAGGAATCCTTATCTCCAAGCTCTCTGAGAGATGATGCATGAATGCTCTGAAATGTGCCAGCTTCCTCACTGTTGAGAGTAGTGACATGTAAGTGTTGAGATGTGAGCTGTGAGAGGTTGGGCAGTTTGACTCAGAAAGCAGAATTATTTCCATAAATGACAATCTGCAGCTTCCCACTCATTCCGAGCTTCCAGCTGATGTAACTATTGTTCCACACATGCTTAAGTTGGCATCAGGTTGCAATCACCTGGACTGAAAGTTATAATTTGGACCTCAACTGGTTGGTATTATAGTCTTTGTTTAGAACTGTGAATTTAGAAGATGATCTACCTTTTCTGTTGGATTCCTAGGGTTAGTAGTAAACACTCAGGGAGAAGTGTTGCACTCAGGCACCTGCAAAACTGAGCTGTGTACCAGGAGTTGCTCATCCTGGAGAGGTAACCTATAAGTGAGTCGCTTCCTGTTTTCTGGGGGTAACAGTACAAAATATATCTTGCAGACTTCATTTTCTGCACTCAGGAGGGTGCAGAAGGAAACACTTCTGGCCTTGCTGGTACTGTTTTGAGTAAGTCTATTCCTATTCTTTTCCCCCCAGCTTTCACCAAACAACCTATTTCTCTGCATTTCTCCTGCAGCTGTTTTTCAGGAGCTCACAGTGTAAGCTCACAGTGTACTCTTTCCTTATTGCAGAGAGGCTTTAACATAATTTAACAAACACTTAACATTATATGATCATATAACATACATTCCTGTCACCTGTGGGTGACATTATTCCCACAGGAATAATCTCACCTCATAATAATGGAATAATCTCACATGCTACAAGCGAAAAAAAGACATGAGAGCACCAAATGTAGGGAAGTCCAGCAAGAGAGACAGACTCAGCTGTCTGCCAAATACTGGCAGTTTCTCTCTGCTTGAGAAGCTCTTGCTGTCTCTGCCCCTCAGCTTCTCTGTTATGTATATAAATGTGCAATAGAAAGGAGATAAAAAGCTGACCTCTGAAATTTTCAGTCTGAGAAGTCCCAAATGCTCTGTGTACCAGAATGCAGGTCTGCTTTACAGGACTAATTTGTGCTGATGCTAGCTGGTACAATTGTTATGCAATTGTGCAGGCATTGGGAATAACAGAGTACACTATATTCTAGTTATATACTTTACCAGGACATGGTGGAACTTCTTGCCATCTGGAAATTTCTTCATGCCAATGAAGGTTTGACCTTCTCCTGACATGAATATGACCTCTGTACCTGACGCCCTGGCTTTTGCTCTTTACATTTCTCTTGTACCACAGCTTTGAGAAGTTCTACTTTTCCAGCTGACAAAAAATCCCAAACTGATGATAGATAAATACCATGCAGCTCAGGCTTTTTTATCACCATCTATCATAATTAGAGGGATGTCAATTCATCAATGTGCCCACAGTGGCAAATTCTTATGGTAGTTTTTCAATGTCATCCATACTGATTGTTTGTGCAGATTGCTTTAAATAGATATTGGTGTTCTTTATAGGAGAGAGAGGGTGTTAAATCTCATTTCTTTACTTAATTCCAACTTGGGCATTTACATTTTGCCTTCCTGGTTTCCCAGCTGGGATCTCAGGTGAGTTTTTGCTTCCATCTTTATACTTGAGGATGCTTTGTTCTCATTAAAGCCCTGATGTGCAGCAGACCCCAGGGGTGCTACTTTTTGGTCCCATGGGATGAAATGTGGCTTGCAAGCATAAATAGTAATTAGTATGATTTATAAACTAACTGAAAAATCCTGCCAAATTATTAAAAGGGAAGAAGTATGTTATGCTTAGGGAATGTTAGCATCTCAGGTACTCTTCTGCCCACCAAATGTATTTATCCTGTGAGGAAGGAGATCCTGTGAACTGTTTTCACAGAGGCAGATTTTGAGGTTATTTTTCAATGAGTCTACTTCAGTTCAGTCACAGCTGAAGGAGATGGAGTTCTAGATCAGTCCATTTACTGTGGACTATTTCCAGACAAGAACTTAAGTGACTCTACTTTGGAAGAAAATGGATAATGGGATT
Organism: Molothrus ater; assembly: GCF_012460135.2. Taxonomy (NCBI): domain Eukaryota; kingdom Metazoa; phylum Chordata; class Aves; order Passeriformes; family Icteridae; genus Molothrus; species Molothrus ater. Next base: position 67,896,426 of record NC_050482.2, read on the forward strand.
CCATCCACAAAGAACTGATTATATTAGCGTTACTCTCCTGCCTTGTCTTATTGAAGGTCTGAAATTCCTTTCCTAAGTTGTTATGAATCTTGAGTGAAATTACCTCCCCTGAAGTGTGTCTCATTGCCCATGTATGGAAGGATATTTCTCCTGTGATTCCAACAAATGTTTAGGTTGCAAAGGAAAGAGCATTTTCCTGGAAAGAGAAGACAAAATTTTCAAAAGAGTGGAAAACAAAGGAATGTAGATTTCTTTATGCTTTCAGGTACTTTAAATTCTGCAATTTATGTTCATAAATCAATTTAGTGCTCCTGAAAATGTTAACCGCCATCTGTTTCTTTAATGATGCTATTTCTGGATTCAAAGATAATTGTTTATGAAGAGTAAAGAAGGGACTCTGGTATTTTTGATACCATTATGAAAGTGAGATTCGATTAAGATATCCAGCAACTTTCCAAAATTTTGAACTTTGAAGGAGACTTCAAGATGAAATAGCGTTTATGTACTAGATGCTTTTAGAATATATACAAGATCTTATTGTGGGCTAGAACTGGACCTCGTATAATACAGGTTCTGGTGCTAAGATAATTCTGCCTGCCTCATGTGGAGATGCTTAAAGTAGTGTGAAATCCATGTCATTCAGTTTACACTCTCAGATTCTCTTAGTATTCTGTTGTGTAGGAATTGTGTTTTGGTAAGTGAATCATCCTTCAAGACAAGAGAACGAAGCTTGTAAGGAAGCTTTAGGAAACACTTGGCCAGGTCAGAACATGGTGGGCCTTGAAAAGACCTTCCTGGAAAGAACAAAGCTGCTGCCCTCACTGTGGTAAACTGTGAAGATTTACACAGAAAGATCAGTATTTTCCCAGTTCCCACCTGCTCCTCCCTGAGGTACCTGTGCTGCACGTGGGAAGTAAATGTGATCTGACAGCACACTGTGGCAATGCCTACCAAAAACTAGAAGTATTTTCCCTGGCAACAGAGAGTCATATATGTGAGCAGCCAAGTTTAGAATTCATGGGGTGGACCCTTGGAGGTGTTTTAAGTAAATTCCAAAAAGTAAATCCACAATTTTGAGCATCCAAGAAAGTGCCAGTAGGGCGCGTTGTTATATCTTAGGCTGTAATAGTCACTGACTAATAATACGTCAATGAGGAAATAGATCAGAAAAAAAACCAGTCAAAGGAGTGGTCACATCAGAAAGAACAAACAGAAACACTTGGTATGATTATGTATAAACCAACCACAGGCTCTATTTACAAACCTTTCCATCTGTTCCTTTGCCTAATCATTTCTGCTTTCCCTCTCTGTCTTCTAACTTTCCTTCGTCTTTCCAGATGCAGGACGCTATGGGCTATGAGTTACCATGGGTGTATTTTGTCAGTCTGGTCATCTTTGGATCCTTTTTCGTTCTAAATCTGGTTCTTGGTGTGTTGAGCGGGTAAGCTGACAGTTTTGGTGTCCTTTTTCCAATGCTACAGGGCAAGACTCCATAATAAGGGTTCTTCCCTGTCACCAGGATTCTTTCAGAGGGATTAAAAATCTGAATCCAAGGAAGCTTCACATCAGCTCTGAAATACTTTGACAAAATGTTCAAATATTGCAAATAACAATGCAGGTAACAAAAGCGGTGTTATTCCCTGACAGAGAAATTCAACCTCGGGGCCTTCAAAATTATTTATGTCAACCTGTCATAAATTTCTAGAAAACTGGCTATTGAAGAACCTTACTGCTGGTGACTTGGGATCTCTTTGGCTGGAGCCTTGCAGTGCTCAGAATCTGAGCTTGTCTCACTAATTATCATTCCACTCTTCCAGGTCAATGATGCCATAGGAAGGGACTGGCCCTGGATCTATTTTGTTACACTAATCATCATAGGGTCATTTTTTGTACTTAACTTGGTTCTCGGTGTACTTAGCGGGTAAGCAGTACCAGGAAAATGTTTTATTATTGTTTATTTTTAAAAATCTGTATTTCTATTCCTACTCTCTGGTTACCAAAACAACGGTCAGTGGCGGGTTGATCTCAAGAACCTTAAGAGAAGGCCTAGGCTATTGCTGTGCCAATAGCAAAATACAGCATTCTTAGTATCACAGAAGGAGTCTTTGGACTAAATCAAAAGAATATAAGACAATTTTTTTGTCTGTAACACATTCCTCTACCTGTACACTGTGGGGAGAGGACAGCGCTGTGCTCCCATGTGGGCAAAGCAATCCATGCACCATAGAAGGAGATTATAGTAGAATTTCTGGAAGAGTCAGTAAGATTGAAGGAGGAATGAGAGCATGAGACAAATCCCTTTACATCTGTAGGATGAGATTCCTGCCAAATTATGTCTTCTCACAGGAGAAATTTTCACATTGTTTAGAACATCTGAAGCACAGCCTACCAGGAGACTATTTTCCCTGGAGAGAGTCTTGGGCACGTTTCTTCTTCAGTAAGCCCATCTTCTCTATTGTGCAGATTGCAAACTTGGCATGATGCAGGGAGAAAAGATCATTTCCCTCTGACCTTTTCCAAGGATGAACAGAGAAGCAGAAGTCCTTTTAGTGTTTAAGCATTTTTAAGACATCCAGATATTTAGCTGTGTTTCAGTTCTGCAGTACAACCCTCACTGCAAAGCATCATTTTAGTAGCTTTGATTAAAAACAATGGGTATTGTCCCCAGTACTTAAAAACTTTACTGCCCCTGGGGAGACACATAATTTAAGGAATCAAGCCAGCAAACATTCCTTGAAAGATTAAAAAAAAAAATCTTCTAGGATTAGGCTTCTAGTTCCATATTTGGGCATGAATGGGGGCTACAGACATTCTGTGTACATGGATAAATATGGTATGAGGATTTTTATGTATCCTCTTTTTGTTTCTACCATCCTTCCTCCTTTGATGAGCTCTAAATTAGTTTCATTAAGGCCTGTACCGGTTGCCTGTGCAGGCACCCCTGAAGTCCTTTGTCTTTTGATCAAAAGAGAGGGAAAATGATCTCTGAGCAGGAGAGAGGACTTGATGCCTCATAGAAATATGTCCTCGGTACTTGGGCCAACAAGATAGGAAGGGCAGCAGTGGGACTGTGGAAAAAGATCCACCTTTGGCCATGGAGACAGGCAAAGAGACAGGTAATAGAAGGTCAGAAGGAGGTATTATTTCTATCTTCATGACTCCATTGAAGGAGAAGCCACTGTGACAGCTGCTGCAAGTAGAAGGGTTTCCACACCATAATGGAAGTGTGGAGAAAATCCTCGGTAATGAAGTGTTGGGCAATAGTCTGTGTTTGCATATCTGGAGAGTGATGCCCTGGTACAGCTTTGAAACACAAACTCCTCATTCCTCCAGGTGGATACTCTGCCCAGCAGGTAAGGATGTCAGCACTAGTGGGGAATGATCAGCTGACAGGGAAAGGGATCTGATCTATCACAGGTGTGCTCAAGGACCCTATAGAAATCTTGTTAAAGATTATGTGGTATCTGATTGGATAAAAAGTGCCTGTGAGCCCAGCCATGGGGAGTGCATAGTATTCAAGCACTGCTGATTCAATTTACCTGCACTTGGATTTTTACCTGTGAATAATTAATAATTTAGTTTCCTCTCTCTTTCATTTTCAACTCAAAAAAGTCTTTTGAGGCCTAAATGTTCCACCTCCTGCCATACTGCAGCTAAACCACCACAGTTAGTGGTAGGAGATGGAAACAGTCTGTAGAGGGAACTGAAATCAAAGATGAAGTTCACCTTGTTTAAGCTGTGAGTCACTCTTTCTGGCTGTCTTCACAGTGTTATGACAGCTGCACTGTTTCTGCAAAAATGTCCCCAACTGGAGAAAAGTAAAAAGAAACTTGAGAATTTGCATCCATGAAAAAACACAGAAATTATGGGAGAAATTTTCCAAATTTTCTTTGGTCTATATAAGCAGTTCTTAAACAATTAACTTTCTAAAGCAGTTCTAAATTCTGCTGAGTTACAAAGTGTCTTCACTTTGCAGATTCAGCTTTTTTTCTTGGAGAGTTGCTATTGCTATTTGTCTGATCTATGTTGATGATCCACCTGTCTGTTCTAGATACAAAGCAGCATTCCTGGTTATCTCTGAATATCCATTCTGGGCATCTCTGATTTTTTTTCCCATTTATCTATTTCAGGAGCTTCAGCAGGCATGTTGTGTAGGTAGGCTTCACAAATGACAGATTAGCTTGGGGGGAGGAGGGTAATCACTTCTGAATACATAAGTGTAATTAATTGTACTCACAAAGACACCTTGATTGCACCTGCAAAATGAAATGCTGGATTCTGCTCTGCTGAAAGAGCTCTTTTGTAATTTGTTTTTCCTCAGGTATATCATCCATTCATGGTCCTGGTGAATTTACTAATCACATACTAGCCTAAATAGCATGTCAGAGTATTTATATGTGGAGCTGTAATCTCCTCCTGACTTGGCTGAGCACAATACAAAATTCATGTACTCCAAAGGAATATCCAGTCAGCAGATCACACAGCAGACCTCCCCAAGCCCAGGCAAAACAATTCCACATCATTGCTCTGAGCAGTGATAAGAAGTCACTCGAGATCAGAGATGTTCATATCTCTGTTATCTATTTCAGTTAATTAATGAGGAAAAAAAAGGCAGAGGCGGTTCAACCTTCAGACAAGTACACCTAAGAATATAGAGTCCCATTTCCTTTATATTTTGATCCAGATCCCAGGACACAGGCCAAACAAGCAGTTGCCTAAGGCAAATGGAGGGCAGGAGAACAGAGGGTTTCTTCTGCCTTGAGAGGCTCCTGCAAAACACAGTTGGCTGCTTTTGATGCTTTTACTGCCAAGAAAGAGGTCAGAGTGAGCAGGAGGCTGGCTATGGTTGTAGCTCCTCCTTGAGCAGGTTTTGTGACCTTTCAGGTATTTTTCCTAAATTTCTGACTCCTCTTCCAACCCGTCCTACTCCTTGGTGTACTTCTCAGGGTGGATGAGATTTGGAGCCTTGTGCTCCACTTTGAGTAGTAAGCAAGAGTTTTGAACTGTTAGAATTCTGCTGTTTTGCTCACTTTCCATCTCGCCTCTAAATGTGAGAAATCATATCAACAAGACTAACCTAAATTCCATCATTGGGATAGGAAAAAGAAATTTTCTTCTGAAACAGCACATAATGCAGAGCTGGGTGTTTATGATCTTGACCCACTCTAACCCCACACAGAGAAAGCATCTCTCCAGAATACTCTGCTCTCTGGTGTTCCCACTGGCAGGCATTTCTATAATTTTCTGGGAGAAGTAAACCAAAGTGAAACAAACTGAATTGTGGTAAAAACAATCAGATGCACCCACTCTTATACTGATGTTTTGGGTTCACTGAAAAAAGACAGATTGCTTGCTAGTTGTGTGAGCCTTTGTTGACCTCACCCTGCCATGATTGTGCAGCCTTTTTTGTGGAAGCAAAAAGACTAGAAGACTCTAGATGAACATGACACTTCCATCAAAAGCTTCTGTGGTCCTTGGCCTGCCTGCTGGAGCTGCAAGCAGTGACCATTTACTGCCAGCTGTGCTGGAGGCAGCAGCAATGTGTGCACCTGCCTGCAATACACCCTGGGCTGAGGCCACCAGCTCCCTTGCCATGGGATGGAAAATGGCCACTGATAAGAACTCTTGATTGTGAGCTACATTTGCCCACGTGGGAGGTGGTTTGAATTGCAGTGGCAATTTCCTGAGCCACCTGTTCTCAATGGTTTAGTGTTAGTAGAGCATAGAAATTAAGACAATTTAAACCAGTTGTCTTCTTTGGAGAGTCATCTGAGATGTGGAGTGTCATGCGTTGTACCAAGGGAAGAGACATGGAATTGCAGGTCATTTGCACAAAGCAATCACAGTATTTTGCATTGTGTCAGAAAACTCTAGGTTCAGCCCATTTCAAAATTTGACCCATTTGTTTTAGATTCTAAAATAATACTTTATGAGCTAAAAATTGAAATGTTGGAATTTGATGTAACAGGCTTAATAATACATTGATTATTAAGTGATTATTTTTTTAAGAGTTAATTCATTAATTTGCATACAGCAGTGTAGCAGGCCCAGGGGAAAAGTGTTACTGAAGCAGAAAATATAACCACCACTGATGGATTTTTTCCTAACAATCTTTGTACAGTTTTTATTATTATTATTGTTGGGCTTATTTGTTTCTTTTATATTGTAAATAGTAAAATATCACTCCCAGTATGAGAAAATGTCATTTTTCGTTTTTTCCATGCCTTGAGGCTGAGTTTGGACCATGAGCTGACTGTGGACTAACTTCAGGCCAGAGAAGCCAGTGGTTCTCTTCCTCACCTCCACCTTACCACACTTACTTAGGCAGGCTTGAACCTTCAGCAGCATAACAGGGGTGCACATGACACTGGTGTGCATTGTCACATATTTTGGCTAGAAATAAAGGGATCATTCTGCTTTGATCCTGCTGCAGTCCTGGTGTCATGCACAGTTCAGAATTCTGAAAACCTGATGCAAAGCCTGTGAAGTCCATGGAAGTCTTTCAGCAGGTTTTGAACCCAACAGGAGGAAAGCACTCACCGTCACTGTTAGAAATCCACCTCCACCTCAGTCACGTGGCACTCACAAAATTCACATTTTGGCTAAGATTTTCATTATCCTAATATTATGCCAGCAAAATCAGTGGTAGATTTTCTATTCACTTTTGCAGGAACAAATCTAAACCAAATGCCAAGTGGAGTAGCATTTTGTTAAATCCATTCATTGCTGACAGTCTTCAGCAACAGTAATGGATAGAGCACTGGGGAGATTGGCTTTACCTCTTTTCCTAGAAAAAGTGGCCTGTATTATCTGCTGTGTGTGTCTTGTGTAGTGATCTGCTTCAGCAGATATAAGACTTAATGCTGAAGTACTCTTGGTCCAGCAATTTTCACAATCATTAAACTTACTTTTTAAAATACAAGTGTTAAAACCTGGGTTAGAACCACATGAGTCTCTAAATAAGGGAGGTCAGCATTTCTTGAAAAAAATTATTGATGAAAGAGGAGAAGAAACAGCACTGCAGCCAAAAAGAAGACAAAGCCAAGAACCCAGGATCATAACCAAGCAACAGGAAATTCTTGTTCTTATGCCCGGTTTTAAGTCTGTGTTCCCAACAGTGTTCTTTCATAAAACTATCATCAAATGTTTTGCCCTGTCCACTTTCTGGCAGAATTTATTAGTTTTGTCTATCCATAATTTAGCGTATTTGTCCATCCAGTGTGAGATTTGAAAAATATATTTCATGTTAGATAACAGCCTCGAATGCTGAAACTCTTCAGTAAAACTTTGAGGTCTGAGTTTTTAACTATATTTTTCAGTACTGTGGAGGAAATGGTCCATAATTAAATGTGTACAGGATTGTGAGTACCATTAATTACACTTAAACTAGCCCAAATTAGTTGTGATGAAATGTAAAATCTTAAACACTGATTGAAACCTGGCTAGAAATTAGAGCCACCAGCTCACTCTCCAGATGTCAGATTATTGTCAAACAGTTCATCTTTAACCATTATTCATATAGACATTTGTAGATAACTCTTGGAGAATATCAAGTGTTTACAGAATGTTAGAAAATGTCTGGTATTTTACACAAAATTGTACATAAATGTCACATATATGTTTTATTTGAATTGTCAATCAAATGCTGAGAAGGAAAGTTTTGAAAAAGGTTATCAGTCTTTTCCTAAGTGTTGGTAGATATGTGGACACTCCAGCTGTTTTACACGTGTGTGCGCAGCAAGGATGGTCCATACATGTGTTTGTCTGGAGAGAATAGAAACAGCTGGATGTGCTACACAGACTGAGGAGACTTTCTGGTGGAAATCATTCTAACCCATTGTTTTTCTTCCATCTCTTCCTCCTTTCTGCCCATGTCCTGTCCCTCCCTCCCTCTTGCTAGGGAGTTTTCCAAAGAAAGAGAAAAGGCCAAGGCTCGAGGCGATTTCCAGAAGCTTCGAGAAAAGCAGCAGCTAGAGGAGGATCTGAAGGGATACTTAGACTGGATAACTCAAGCAGAAGATATTGATCCAGAAAATGAAGATGAAGGCATGGATGAGGAGAAGCCTCGAAACAGTAAGCAACTTTCTTCTCTCACTTTCTTTTCTTTTCTCTCTCTCTTTCTCTGTCTCTCTCCGTGCTTTTAGCCACAAAGCCTGTGCCCATCTGCTGTAGTGCTGAGGTGGCTTCTAAGGAAGAACAAGTTCTTCCTTCCTGAGACGTGCAATATGCTTATACATGATTCCAATTTAATGCTTGTAGGAAAGCATGGGAAGCAGAAATACGAGTACAATAATTGGTATTCTGCAGATCAGTGTTTAGTCTGTGATAGGGGCATTAGATCCTGAAATTAAACAGATGAAAGGTCAATACTTGCTGGTAAAGTCCCCTACTGAGAAAAGTTTTAAAGTACAAGTGTGCTGTCCATTCATTTATTTAATTGAAGCTCATTGTTGTAGGCTTTTTGCACATGGTTGGTTCCTTTGAAAGCAAAGGTTTCTCAGGGAAAGGAGAGTTAAAGTACGGGAGGAGGGCCAAATCAGCTCTGTTGTATCTTAAGGGTGCCATCTGTAACTCCATTGAAAACAGTGGATTTGTGCTTGCTTTTGCCAGGATGGGTTAAGCTCCCAGACTTTTCTTCTAAGGGTGTTACTTCTTACTCTTCTTTTTTGGAGTTGACAAGGTGTTTGTACAAAGTGCAAATTCACCAAAAATCTCTTATTAGAAATCCTGAAGAAAGAGGGCCTTGAAGAAAGCAGTGCTTCCCCAACATTTCATTAGCATTATTGAATCTTCTACAACTTCTCTTTTACCAACACAAGCTGTGTAACTTCAGAGCCACTTAGCAGTTGTCATTGCTGGTTGTGCACTTGGGAAATGTCAGACTTGGAACCCTTACACAGCCCATGGACAATGGCTCTACTCTTGACTTTCATCATGGGAATATGCATTTTCTTTGTTTGATTTTGGAAGAGAAGACATGAAACATGTCCTAGATATCACCCTTCTTACCAGACAATCAAAATCTATGGGATGGTCCCATCACAAACATATCTTCCAGTAGCAGGAAAATTGGACATGGCAAAGTTGTGCTTTTCTCTCTTCAACAAGATTTTTAGTAGATGTTCATGACCTTTAGAATATTAGTAACCACTATTGCTGCCAAAACAATGAAATTCTTCAAAAAAAAAGGGCTCATTAATATCGGGTTATACCCACAATACTTAGGTATCTGGACTTGAAGGAGTCACTGTGGTGACTCAGACTTTTCCCAAATCAGATTATTTTGATTTTTATGCTGGTATTTTCATTGCTCATATAGTTTACTTTCACCTCAGCAACCATTCAAAAATAACTATATTAATCATGTCCAAAATTTGCTGCTCAGTGGCATACCATACATGAATAAATCAGATGAGGGTTCACTGCATGTACCTGTTGAGTGTGGTCAATCCATATTTGAGCTAACAAGCCCCTTTAGTGGGTGGTGATATTAAGAAGTGAAAGGTAACACATCTCCAGCTTGCTGTCAGTTCTTCCTGGTCAATTTGATAAGGTGAGTTTTGGAAGACATGGTTTATCAAAATTAGTCCTTTCACATCTGAGTCAGAAAAGCTGAGAAGTAATGGTTTCAGTTTAAGATAACATCACAGAAAAGGTACTGTGAGTAAGTGACAGGGCAGGGCATTTTGTTTAGGGTGAGGTTTATTTTTGGTGTGTTATCTCCTGGGTTGAATGCTTTGGCATTCCTGCCAGCAGTCAGTCACCAGTAGGGTTAAATTGGAAGAGAAAGATGGCATTATTTCTCTTCCAAAAGCCATTTACAAAAAAAGTGAAGGACAGATGGCACAGATGTAAATCCCTCATAAGTCCCTTTGGCTTGAGTGTTCCCAAGACATTTGAATCCCACCTACTCTCAGTCCAAGCTTACATCACCAAGACTCCAATGTCTTCCTTGTTTTCTTATGTTTAGCTCAGCTGCCTCCTGTGCACCTTCAGTGTCTTTTGTTCAAGTGCTCATCAAAGCTCATCACCTTCTGTTTCTAGCGCAGCATCTGAACTCCATGGCTGACTGTTACTGCCCTTTCAAGCTCACTTTGTTCAGTGACTAATTAATGTTGACTTTTGAGGTATCAGCCCTGAGAATTTCAAATGACAGATGACTGGAGCATGCAGGGCAGTTCAGACCTCCTTAAGCTGCTGTGTTAGCTCAATAAACTTCAGGTGTGGCCTTTGCATCAGTGGTGTTGTACTGATGCTCAGAGGACATGTGCTCCTGCCTGAGCTCTGACACTGATTCACACCAATACTTTAAAGAAGTCACATCAGTTTTTGCTTCTTTACTTTTTCCTGAGAGCTTTTTTTTTTTGGATTTTTTTTAATAAAGAGTATCAGAATAGTTTAGAAGTTCAAATAAAAAAATACTTATTAATCTAGAGACTCAGCTAATGTAAGTTCTGAGACTCAGCAGTTTACACCATCTGGGCTCTGACCCAGGTAGTCTACCTACACTGAATCATCCCAAACACAGAGAACATATGTTTCCCATCTTTTCTTTGTCCTTGGCAGCTACAGAGGCAGATTTTTCTGTCTTTAACTTTGTAGAGAGTGCTGCCCACTTGTCAGCATGGGCACTGCCTCCTGTAAAACAGAGGACACAAGGTGGAAGGGAAGAGAAACTCACTTGCATCCCCTTTTGGTTTAACTGCCTGTGACAGTCCTTAGGGCATCATCATTCATATTTTGCATACACTGCTGCTTTCCTGAGGCTCTCAAACTTTGCCCAAAGCCTCACTGGTAGTTTGCAGCCCTTAATGAAGTTACCAAGTCCAAGGCTACAACAGAGAACACCTTAGTGAAGGAAAGGGTAAAAAAGGAAGATAAATGCAACCAGAGTTGGACAACCTGTGCAGTCTTTAGTTCTTCTCTACATAGTAGAGGTCTTGGCACTTTGCTGAGGGAGCTCATCACCACTTGTTGCTCACATGGATTGAGAGACATCACAGAGCAGGCTGAGCTAATTCCCTGTCTTTGAGGAATTACCACATTTAAGGCAGTTTTTCCATGCTGTTTGCAAACATGGATTTGCCATTGTGACAGATGTGAGGTGGGAAATGTGAAAAGGCTTCTGGGGGCTGTTTGTGTTGATGATTTTGTTCTGTGCTCTTACCCTGATGTGCCTTCCACATGGGAAGAAAGCTTTAATTTAATGGAGGGGAGAAACACATCATGTCACAGAACAGCTGCTGAATTCAAAATTACAGGATGGCAAAGAAAACTGCCCCTCCTGTTGCCACAGTTACTGGGAATTTGCACTTTTATTTTCCCTTCCTGAGAGTGGTCTGGAATGCCTCTGTTGCTATGGGCAGAAGCAGGAAACTTCAGTCCAACTCAGATTCTCCTCCTATTGAAATTGATTGGCAAAGCTTCCACAGACTGCAGTGGGGTCACAACTAATTTATGAATGGGCACGATGAATTAATTTGATGTTTCTGAGTGCTCAGGTTTTGTCCTCCCTCTGTTTCCTTTATTTCAGTTCTATTTGGTGCCACCATGTGCAGAGAGAGTCTGACCTCACTAATGTCAACAGAGTCCCTAAAAGTAAAAAATCCCCACTGGTTTGTAAAGGCATTCCATGATTCCAGACAATTAATCCTGCTTGTTAAGTCATATCCAACATAGTACTGTAAATTCAAGAACCGATTTGCAAGTAGCTTACCCTACTAAAATTAAAAGTCTTATCATTCTTCAAGGCCCTATTGTAATGGAACTGATGGCTGTAGATAATCAAGTTTTCGTGTAGCGCAGCAGAAAAAAACCCAGTACAAATCAATGTGTTGCCTATCAAAATCATATAATATTTCAGGTGGTACATTAAATAATGAAAAGTGTGTGTCTGTACATGCAGATTTATGCCTATATTGAAGTGGGAATAGTGCACAACTGAAGACAAAAAGTACAGACATACAGGCAGGTTTTAAAATTTATATTAAAAATTAATCAGTTTAAAAAGAAATAGTCCTCAATCTTCACCTTCAGAGCATTGCTGTAGTGCCTTAGTGACCTTTGGAAATGTTCATTAACATCTGAGTTTGCTGCCTCTAAGGAGTCAATGACAACCTAACTTTTTGGTGGACTATAGGTTTTGTCTCACTCTTTCAACCACTGTTAGTTTTGAACATCTCCATAACTGGGAATTAGAGACTGCATTTAATCACAGGTTTAGGAGAGTCTTTCCTGGAAAAAAAATTATTTTGAGACAAAGAAGAAATTTTCAGCAGGAAAAGCAAAATTTCAAAATAAATTGGTACTTCTTAGACCATTACAGCTTTTGGAAAATCTGTGTCTTTCATGGGAACAATTCCTGCTTCTGCACATCAGGCCATAAATGAGAACAGGAGAGATGGTAGTTTAAATAGAAGGGGAAGAGTTTTAGAACTCTAAAAATAGAAACCTCAGTAATTTCAGCCCAAACAGGGCTTTATTCCCAAGAACTCCAATAGTAGTTTGACTCTATTAAGTAACAGGGAAAAAAGCATGACCACCTGTCCCTAAAAGACCAGGCATTTTAGGATTTATCTATCCAATTCCTGTTGACTTGACTTCCTTTTGCACAGTGAATTTATGCACCACAAGGAGACTATGTTGATTTCAGTGAGGTTATGTACAAAATACCCTCCACAGACTGGAATGAAAGCTGTCACTAAATTCTGTGCAACCCTTTGGGAAAGTTAGTGATGTGGACCTGTTTGATAGAAAGAGTTTTGTGTACAGATCTAGTCATGAGACAAAGGTAAAAGAACACCAACTTCAATTTGTACATTTGTTCAATTTGTATTTTTAGTAATTTCATATGTCATAATTCATAATTTCATGTGTCAGCCTGTTCAGTGGCCTCCAAATCATGTGTTTAGTGTTCTGACTTTAGTGGCTTATTACTTTCAGCCTGAAATAAAATATCATGGTGCTCTGGGATAATGTCTAAGGTAGGAAGGATTTTCAAAGACTGGGTTACAAGCTAAAATTTCAGAGTGGCCTAAAATACTCTTGGTCCATCTTCTGCAATGAAATTTAATGGGCAAGTGCACAGCTGGGAATCACCATGGAAGATGCAGAGGGGAAAATGAGTGGATATTTAAAAGATAACTATTTTACATTCATTCTTGACCCTCACTGCCTTAAAACCCGTCTTCTTACTGTATGAGCAAAGAGAGGCTGTTCTGAGTTAATTTCTGTTTAGCACAGAATACTTGAACTTGTCTGCCAACAGCAAATTAGTTCATCCTGCATTATTCTAGTTTCATCCACAGAATCTGTCCTGATGTATTTTACATACACATGGAAGGACATGGACAACCACCCCTTGACAGGCAGGTACAGATATTGTCAAAAAGCAATTTTAAAAATTCCACATGGAGCTTGCATGGAATTTAAGATCATCTAAACAAAAGCTCTAAGAGGCACAGGCTGGAAAATGAAACCCTTATTAATTGAATTTTTCCAATACCAGTGGGTGGCTTGAGAAAGGCATCATAGAACATGGTTGCATTTTGCTTTCCATATCCGAATACAAGGAAATCAATGCCAGTCTTGTAAAATGATTTATTATCTGTCAACACCTCATCTAAAGAGGAAGAAAGCACAATCTCTTCTACTTTTATCATTGTCCACTGATGTGGAAAATAATCATCTGGTAACCCAGAAGAGATGAGCTGCAGTGCCAACAATTTGTAGGCATTTCACAAGGGCACCTGATAGGTACTTCACAAGTTTAGTAACTGGGATAGATCTATTCTCTTTCACCTGGAGACAGAGGGACAAAAGAAGTGTATACTGTGCCAACAGGTTGTTCTAGGGGAAAACAAATCCATGTATTAATGTGCAGAGGTTCCAACATATGGTTTGTTTGGACAGGAGTGACAGCAGCTGCCAGCTGTGTGCTGTGCCCAATAGAATATAAACCCAGTGGCATTCTCCTACCTTGTCATCTTTTGAAGCAGCTCATACACTGCTCTTAATTTAAATACCAGAGTTTGAGGACACCTAATGAAAGGCCTTTCTGAATGATAAGTCAGCTTTGTTTTTGTTGTGTGGCTCTTCACAGAGCAGCTCAGGTTGCAAAATGCAGCAAGGGTTTGTGCTACAGATGTCAAGCTTGAGTCTATAATTAGGATGCTGCCTAGAAAAAGCTTCCAGGACATTAGTTCTCACATTAGGCTGAATCACTCCTACAGTCCTCAGGCAAAATTTGTACTGAAATTCCTGGGGATTTTGCCTGGGTAAGGACTTGGGCCCCAATCAGTTTCATCCAAGGTCAATAACAAAACATGCTCATGTCAGCACTCTAAAAGGTTGCCCAGTGTGAGGTCTTGGAGCACACAGGCTTCTCAGTGCTCACACATCACTTGAGTATTGTGTAGCTGGCATCCACCAAAGGGAGAGTGTGAGGTATCTGGGGCCTGAAATCACTTACAGCACTGGGCACTCCACTGAGCACTGTTTGCCCAGTGCAGCATTCCACTGGCTAAAATGCAGTTGTGTCTGGCATGAATGGGATCCACAGTCATTACAAGCATGTGGTTCCCATTCATGCCAGACACAACTGCCAGACACAACTATACATAACTATACTGAAATAAATGTGTGGTCAGATCCAGGTAAACTCTGATATCCTAAAAAGGAAAAGCTATACGCGTCAGGAATTTTTTTTTTTTTAAGAGCATTTGTGAGGCTTTATAGTGACCCTACAGGTAGTTGTGGTAGCAGAGTACACAGGGCAATGATCTCAGTGATGTAGGTGAAAGTAAAGCTGCCATTTCCAAGCATCATTTTCATTTTATAATTTCTGTGCAGCACAAGTAACAAAAAAAAAAAGATCATTTAGGGTGATTCTTCTTCCACATTTCCATCAATGTCAACAAAACTATGATGTCAACATTTGATTTTTCCCTATTAGAATAAAATCAAACCGAGAATAGATTTATAGATTTTCTTCCTGACTCTCTTAATATGTTGCCATCTTTCTTTTTTTCTTTCTTTTTTCTTTTTTTTTTTTTGTGAGTGCAAAAACAAGGAAGCAGTAGATCCTTATCCTTGATTGTTCTGTCTTTCTCCATTTCCAAGAGGAAATACTTGGGGAAAAAAAGTTAGTCTTCTCAACAAAGTGAAATTTAAAACTTGAGGGTTTAAATTATGCTTTAAAATGCTTCAGCTACAACATTGTTTTCTTGAAATATGTGTATGCAGGGTGATATTTGGAGAGGGGTGAAATCTTTTTCTGGACTCCTTTGTCCAATTAAAAAAAGACATAGCAAAGCTAAATCATATTCTCATGATCACCCACCCCCACAGTGCCAGTGGCACAGGCTCTCACACCATTTTCTGCCCTCTAGAGCAGACAGAGCAGAATTTTGATCCTGGATTGCATCATATAAGGCATTTCCAAGTTTCATCAGGGTGGTTTTGAACTATTTTCCTTCTCTGACAATTCACAGTAATCATACCAATCATTGTAAGAAATACAAGAGTTTTTTTGTTCCCCTGAATGTATGGATGGTTCACTCCAAAGGTCTGGTTTTCTGGTTTTTGTCAGCAATATAATTTAATAACCCAGCCTTTAGCAAAAGCAGCTTTTAGGTTCATTGTCCTGTAGATTTCACAACTTCCCAGTTTTTCTTTCTTTCTGTCTCAAAGGAAGATTTGAACATAAAACAAAAAGCAAGCAACCATTTGAAAACCGTCTTCTTCCCCTTCCTTCTCTGCTGGTAAGTTACTGCTAGGGAGGTAAATCCCACCTAACCCAACAAGATGCTAAAGCAGTTTAGCTCAAGCCTGCATTTTCTGTCAAAGCACAGTGGAGAAAACAATGTTTCCTTTGTTTGAACAAAGAGCAAAAGAAGAAGCTGCTGGTATTCAGGACAAAGCTGTGGCCAATGCAATAACCTATAATTCAGCAGTAATTTGTTCCAACAGAGCATCAGAAGGCCTGATATAAATTGGTGAAGAGGAAAAAGTGTTTCTAGAAATCAGGGAAATTCCCCCACTTTGGGAAGGTGGGCTAAATTCAGGCATGTGCCTGACTCCATCAGCCAGCTCATTGAGTGAGCAGCTCTGAGATAATTGGCTGATCCTGAGAGGGTGACTGTGATGAGCATCAAATCTCTGTGCCACTTCTGCATGGGAGAATGGAAGCCAGTATGGAGACTAAACTCCCAAACTGTGCTAATTCTTGCCCACAGGCACATTTTTTTCTTCTTGCTCCTTGCAGGCACCAAAGCTTACAGCAATTAGATAAGCTTCCAGGTTACTGTAGTTTACATCTTGGGAAACAACCTCTTCCTGTAATATCCTCTCTGACTGAAAAAGTTTTATGGTGATCTACAGTGCTCTTGCTCTCTTGCAGCTGAGAATTTGGCTTGACTTGTTCTACTCACAGGTTCTTCCAATACCTCCTTTCCCTGGTTCCTGTGTCCTGAAGCACAAAGAACTTTATATTGAGAGCTGCTGGAGCAGTGGGGTGTGACCAGCTATAGCATAGAGAGACTGACATTAATGTTGATAGGGCGTTAAGTTTATCCACTATAAAAGCTATTTCCCTAGCAAAGACTGACTGGGGAGATAACACCTCTGTTTTCCCTGCTAGAAGAGAGACTTGTGCTGATGTAGGAATTCTCTTATAGTACCAGTTTGTTACATAGAAATATCTTTGCAGGTAAGGCTTTAGAGGGAATCCATTGTTTATATAGCTGGCAAAGACCCATTTGTGCAAATAGTTTTATCTCTACCTGCCCTGCTGGCAAGTGTTTCTTGAAGCTGTCAAGATTAATCCATTGACACTGGTTCTACTCCTCAGGAGAGGACATTACTCTGTGGAAAAGATGCCTTTGCCATACCTTCTGATTAATTGCTTTATTTCCCATGGTGAGAGAGGCATAGAAAGCATTTGATACCAGCATCTCCACAGAAAAGTTTTGGAAGAAATGCCACAAACCTTCAAGCTGAGTATTCATAGAGCAAGGCCATTTCTTATTTCGTTTTTTAAGCAAATGACAAAAGTGTGCTCTTAAATCTTTGCAAGGACACTTATAAAGTGGTTTTAAAAACTGTGGAGTATTCAGCAGTTCCTGCTGAAGTCAGTGAGAATGGCCCATGGTCAGTGTTTTAAAGTAAGTCACCATTGCAGATGTAGTCTCAAGAGCCTCTTCTCAAGAGCCTCTTCTCATTTCTTCAAATGAGAAGAAAGCACTGGTGAGCAGGACTGATAGCTGAAATCCTGAGCATTGTTTTGATGTGGTATGTAGAGCTGTCAGGAGAGGGGCTGTGGTGCTCAGGAACGGTAGCTGAGGGACATGAAGCATGTGTTTTGAGTTAGAAACAACTGCTGGGGATGAGAACCAGTTTTATTACAGTAATGTCAGCCAAGATCAAAGCCACAGTGTGTCTGGCACTGTATATACAGAAATTAAAAGTATGTTGTATGCATTTCCTTTTTACAGGAAATCAAAACTAGTAAAGATGGGGTTCAGCTGACTAAACACATTAATCTAATGCCAATTTAGACACCTCATCATACCCAAGACCTTCATTGTGCACTGACAGGTCAAGTATAGCAGCTTGTACTCTTGCAGTGTGATAGTTGGAAGGAATATCCCAAATGGGGTGTCAAAAATGTCATCCAGTGCCTCAGAAAAGGCAATTGAGCGTGGTTAGTCTGAAGACATGTAGGAAAAGTTTAGTACAAGTAGAACCTTCAGTACTGATCCTGTAAGCTGAATGTCTTAAAAGAGTGTGATGGAACCAGCTGTAACAGAAATTGTTCTGGTATGATGTTGGTTTTTTTTCCCTTGTCTAAGTGTTTATTCATCATGACCTATCTCTTTGTCTTCCCTTATGTATTTTATGTTATAACTTGAAGATTCATGCGCAGAGAGGTAGATACTGAAGCCCAGACCAAGAGCTCTGTTTGGGAAGGGCTCAGAGCAGGAAGTCTCAAGGGCCCAGGACAGACTGAGGGATGCAGGAGGTGCGTTAGTAGAGCTCTCCTGCAGAAAATCTCATTTCCTCCACCTTGCCCAGCCCCAGACTATCAGGCAGCTTGAGTAGTTCATCACTTGCTTAAGTCAATTCACAAGCAAGCACAGAGGAAGGCAAAGATAAAAGTATTCTGTTTTAAACACAAGTGTGGGGTTGGAGCACTGACCCTGCTGTTGCACAGGCAGTGCAGTGGAGCTGTGCAATGAGCTGTGGCTGACGGGAGATCTGAGGCACAGCTCAGACACAGGGAGTCTTGGTGACATTACACAGCTGAACTGGCACATATGTAACCAAACTGGCAGCCAGGGCTGAGCAGCTGAGGAAGCTGACAGCTGTGAATGGCACCCAGCCCTTTTCAGTGCTTTGGGAAGCCTGGGAAGCTTGCAGCAGGACCCTGGTGCAGGCATGGCTCCAAGGGAGCAGCAGTCACACCCTCACTCTGTGCCTGCTCCCTTCTGCTTGCTGGGTATCCACTCAGTACGGTCTGCTAGGGGGATAAAAATCTCTGCTGTATCTCTTGTGTTTGCTGCTGGGGAGAAAAGCAGGTCTCTCCATGCCAGTTATCTCATAGACAACATCAAGCCTGGAGAGGTGGCGGGGGAAGGAAAATGTTTCCAACTGAGGAACCGAGCTGAAAATAGCAGTGGCACTGAGTCTGCCTGCTGATGACAGCAGCTCTTCAGTTAGCAGGATTGTGGAGACAAGACAACAGATTAGAGAACTGGCCTTTCAGATCTTGAGGCCCAAATTCAAATTCAGCTTTAGTGCCCACAGGTGTTTGTAGGGCTGCTCACATCCTCACTCTCATTTACAAAGTTCACAAACCACAGCATGATGCATCTCTCTTCTCCTTTTCCACTTGAGGAAGGGCTGCACTCAGACATGTCAGTCCAGGTTCAAACTATAAAGGACTTGTAGTGAACCCAAGGATAGGGGTCCCTTTGGATCAGGGTGAGGATGTTACCAACTACATTAAAATCCCTAGTCTGAAGTAGCAGAAGGGTTAAGCATCAGAACAAGGATGCAGTGGCAGAGCTGCTGGATCCTCACAGATGTGCAGATCAAAATGTAAGTGTATTATGTGGCTGCTGGAAGAGCCAGGAGCTGAATAACAGGGCTATGCCAGGTCATGAATGACTTGTTTTAACACAGCTGTGTGAGGGCAGCTTGCATAACACCTGCCCACACTAAGCTTAACTCAAGCTGTTGTTATCAGTCCCTGACTTTCCTGCATGCTGGAAGTATTTGCAAACCAGGAATTTATTATTTCAAGGCCACTATAAAATGCCTATTTCTTTGGCTCAGGGTAATTAGCCTATTCTCAATGCCTTGCTCAAAAGGCAGGAAAGGCTTAATCATATGTTTGACAAGCTGACTTCAGAGGCAAGGCTCTTTAACTTCAATTTTTGCTTTTCTCCTGGCTGCACAGTAATACACAGCCTGCCCAGCTAGCATGTCTCGTGCTTCTGACTCATGATATTGTGATTATAGTGTCTAGTATCAGACTAGTCAATATGTTAGTAAAAGTGTCTGAGAGAACACCACTTGCAGGAGCAGCACACAGAATCACAAGCATTTTATTTACTAGGCACAGAAGAAATGCAACAGAGCAGGGTTTCAAAGCACAGTTTTATGCACATTTGGGAATAGGAGAGATGAGCTCCATTTCAGGTCATGAGGCTGGATTGAATCTGTTCAGAGTGGTGCAAGAACACAGCTCCACGGGGCTGGTGCTTTCACAGAGCCCTGGCTCTGGAGAGACCTAAATCTCTAAATGTATGTGTTGCTGTGTCTGTTGATCAGTGAAATGAATTGCTTGATTGTTTGCCATCAAGGAAAGCATCATCCATAAGCCTTCTCACACATCCCACATGAATCCTGCTATTAGAAAATGTCTCCACTTGCTGAGCACTCGTCTCAGTCAGGCACTGTCTGTTCAGATGGACAGGGCCTTGATGCTGTTTTTTCTTCATAAGATTAATGCCCAAATATTTTAAACACTACTCCTAAATCGGGTTTTCCCAAATGCAGGGAGCACACTGTACTCTTCCAGCTTGCAGAGTGGTATTTCAGATTAAAATTCCCAGTCACTTTTTCCTTCCTACCATCTCTTTGCCTGTGTCCCAGTCACTACCCAGCTGTTCTGCTTGTCCTTTGAAATAATACAGTTTTTCCCTCACATTCACTTTTCTTTGGGTTTTTTGGGGGCTTTTGTTTTGTTGGGGTTTTTTGGGGTTTTTTTGGGGGGGATGTTGTTTTGTTAGGTTTTTTGGGTTTGTTTTTTTTTGGTGTTTGGTTTTTAGGGTTTTGGGGGTTTTTTTTGTTTAGTTTTGTCTGCCAGCAAGAGTCAGCCTCTTGGATAATACTTTCCTCCTTCTATACCAGAGAAGATACGCCTTCTCATTGGCACAATTCCTGCCTAAGATCACTGGGTGTAAGGCTGTGCAGGCTTCCTCTGGGGAAAATGCCCATTGTGAGCTACCAGGGCATGATTTCCCACCCACTGCACCACCCAAACAGTCCCTGCTGTTCCCACCTATCCTCTTACATGCTGCAGATCACAAATTGTAGGCCACTCACCGAGTTCTCAGGCATCACCCACCTTGAAATGGCTTTTGACAGGCGGGAATGTCATAAAACAGCCAGAGCTGCATCTCAGTCACTTTGAAGCTTAGCAGTCCAGGTGTAAAGCAGACACCTAGACTCCCTGGAGAGTTTCTGATGACCTAAGCAGATCAGCTTGGAAGGAGCTTCTATAATTTTTTTTGCTTCTCCCAGACTCTGCAGGGAGGATGGATTCACAGGGCTGTGCACTGCAAGAACAAAGATGCTGCTGCTGAAGTAGAGATCCTAATCAGAGTTACCACCCCAGCATGCAGGTGTATATTTGTGTAGGTGGGCAGATGCAGAAGTTCCCCACGAACAGGAACTGCAGAATGAGCTGCAGTTGCAGAACCCAGCACGTGGGCTGCTTTGAAACCACATTTGTGCTGAAAACCTGTGTCCTGTCTATTTTCATTAATGACAATGCCAGTGAGAAATATGAATAACTTCATGATTATTAGCGGCACAAAAAGCAGAGGGATTTTTTGGTGGTTTTTGCTGTCTCCAGGGCACTTCCTTTGCCATTAATTATTTTTCTCATGATCAATGTTTGTATCACTTCCCAACACATTATCTGCAGGGTTTGCAGCTCTCTTGTCCCCATTTCCAAGGCGCCTGCAAGACCAGCCTGCAGTAATGGAATCCTTCTGTTTTTCTAGTGAGATGGTCCTGCTTTTTGTGCCCACACATAATTTTGTGGGGTTGTTTCAGGAGCATTTGATGGCTCTGCTGCCCGTTTTAGCTCCTCTACTAAAAATCATAAAGAATGAGAGAGAAAACTTGTTGAACTCCTACAAATGGGCTGTTGTAATTTGTTCACAAAATGCTGTTGAAAGAGTCATAGATCCTCACTAGTTTTGCCTTTCCTTCATTTTGTCTGTCCATCCTTGAATTGCTTCAGAATTCTGTGGGGAACCAGAGAGGTTGCTAAAAAGTATTATACTGGCACAAGAAGCACCATAAACCATGTCCTGGCAAATAAATGCCATGCACTTTGGCACCTTAATTGTTGCTCCTAGCAAGGCAAACGATGCAAGTCATTTATCAGACAAGAAAATCAGTTTAGAAGGTCACAGGAGGATCCAGATTCAGGAGAGGGACATCTTTCAAGGTGTGTTCTGGTAGCACCTCTGTCACCCTGTGACCCGGCCAATCTGTCCTCCTTCAGCCACAGGGACTGTGAGAGTGGCTTGCATTGCCCTTGCAGGCAGATTCTCTGCATGGAAAGGGCTCCTGCAGCAGTCTCAGGTGTTTGCTCAGCAGCACAGCAGTTATCCAGGCACACTGCCTCTCTTGCCCTTTTCAGCAGAGAGACTCCTTTCTGCAAAGTCTACTTTTGGGGGAGTCCCATGCCCTGTGCTTACAAGATATTTTGAGATACCACTGGTTATGCAAAGAAAAGCTTTGTCCTTCAGGCAGGAAATGCAAAGAGATTTGAAGTTCTTCCTTTCAATTCCAGAGCAAAACATGTGTGCCACTGGCAAAGGCTGTCACTTGGCAGGGCCAGCAGTTTGACTGTGCCCATTACTTGGTCCTCTGTGCACGTGCATTCCACTCACTGGCTGTAATGAACAAATATTTATGGAATCCAGCATATTACTGTCAATATTGCTATAAAAAGAAGGGAAATGACAGCTGTTCAAACTAGCTGAGGAGTTTGTTACAGTAAAATAAGTCCCAGGAAGATTAATTAGTAGCAAGGTAATGCATTTATAGGTGAGCAGTAATCTGCATGTGGTAATGACAGATCTGTTAATCACAGGCCTGCACAATTAATACATTTCACTCTCTCTCCTCTTCCCCTTCTGTAAGATATAGATTTATGTAGCCCATAGCTCTATCTCCTCAACATTTGTATGGACATATGGTGACTCTTTGGAAGGGGAGAAGGATGAGTTAAAACAAGCATTTATGAATAAAATATACACTTTGCAATTTATATTGTAAAATAGATAATCTATCTATGAATGAAACATTTGATGGTACAATACTTCATCTCAGTATTGGCAATGCTCCTGCTTTGTGCTGCTCCATTCAGTAAAGCAGTGTTACACTGCACCAGCCTCTGCTGCAGCCCAGTGCCCAGCCTGGCTTGGTGTCATCACAGGTCCTGGCCCTACACAGGGGCTGTGGTCCCTTCCATAGATGGAAAGGTGTTTTTACCAAAAGTCTTTTCCTGTTTGACTGAAGTGGATGCAACTGGCAATTACTTTATTGCTATCCTTGTGTTCTGTGGCTGACCTTGAGTGAGAGGGTGAATCCAGCTTGTTCTCCTTGCTGTATTCATCTGTGCATCATCCAAAATCAGGTTATGCAAAGTGTGTATGTTACATGTGTTTAATGTAATATAGTGTATAATACTGTCCTTATGAGGATTAGTCTCTGAACCCTTAGAAAACACTTTTCCAAGTATTTTCACAATTTTTCTGGGTATTTTTTACTGTGCTAGATTTATTGACAAATTGTCTAAGTTTGGGAGGCATGCAACCACCAAGATGCTACACATAGTTCAAGTTCCCTTTCTTCTTCTCCCGTAAAAGCTTTTCTGTCACAGAGCTCCTTTTCAAAGCAGAAAACACTAAAGAATTCCCCAGTCACATCTACTCTATTTTCCTGACAAAATCAGGACATCCATGGAAAACTAATGTCTTACCTCTGCAATTTACCTTCTGGATGCTGCTTGCATTTAAGAGCATAGCCACTGATTGTTCCCAAGGCACTGCATGCATGGAGCACAGTGAAAGCTGTATCTTATTTAAATTAATGAGTAAGATGAATGACTGCAGCATTTTCAAAACAGGCAGAAGAGGAAAGATAGGCAATATTCACATATTAATTAAAATGAGAGCTCTCCACCAAAGAAACACGAGTCAATTGATATTCTGCCCATAGACTCATTCATGAAATGATGGGCATGAAAGGCACCAAAGGAAGCAGGGTTTTACCAGAGACAAAGTCATTCACTTGATGGACATACTGTTAAAGGAAGCAGACATGGTGTTGCAATTTATTCTTGTTGTGCTTGAAGGGAAAAGAAATCTTGAAGCCAGCTAGAGAACTCACAGGACTACTTTGCTCTTTAGATTTGCTTTATAGTAGTGCAGAGTCCCTCTTGGGAGACATTAGCATCAGTAATAACTATAGGACTTAGCACTTAGTGTGATGTGTGTCATCTGCACCTCTCAGAGAGGCTGGCAGGGCAACTGCAGAATTACACCCCCCTGGCAGAGAAACTGAACAGGTATGTACAAAAGCTTGGTCATATGGCCAACGTGACACAATAGAGTGAAAGGATGGGCAAGTGGCTTCAGGTCTCACAGACCTCAAATGCCAGTGTGGGCAAAGGGGGCTATTTACACCCATATTTTGCAAAGTAATTAATTACCAGTAGACTTTGGCATATTGGAGAAATTAGATTCTGAGTGAGCATATTATAAAAGTCAATCAAATGTATTGCTGGCTTTTTTAAATCTGAAAACCCACTGCAAGGCTCTTTCACGATGAGTACTGCTGGATAGTCCCACTGTTTCAAGTCAGGTGCTTAAACCAAGGATGTAAAGTAAATGTCTTCTTTAACCAGTCCACACAACTGAGGGACACATCAGCAGGGCATTCAGAAAACCTGTGGTTTCTATCTGCCTCTGTAGCCTAACTCGAACAGCTAAATCAGAGAGGGGAAGTCAGACAATGTGAATAGCCTCCAATATATCCAGTTTTATAGTTAATGCCCAGATCTGCAAAGTCAGGTAATAATATGTCCCATTTAAATCAGTGAAAAGTTTGTTTTGTCTGTGTTTCTGGAACTGGGCACCCTTTGCCCAAGCATGATTGCCTCTGAGTCTTAAAATGTCACAGTATTAAAGTGAGATTCAGCAAGAAGTGTGACAGCATTATATAATCCATGCAAATAAATCTGAATATTAAAATTACTTCCACTGCCAAGATGACAAGAATTTCATAAATGCAAGATGAAACAGTGGAAATTATTTTTCTGAACTGAGACGCAAATATTGTTCTCCAAGTGTGTGAAGGAAAAATTGTCTCAGGACTGCACAGAAGGGTATTTGCTTGTGCCAGCTTTCTGTTTCAGTGGTTGGCTGTCTTTTGGCAACCTGCCATCCAATAATTCATTGCATGCCCATGGGGCATTTCATCGGGGGAGGGACATATGTTAGTGCAAGAGTAGAGCTGGTATCAGAGCTTGATGCCAGTGACATGGAACAGAGGCTCTCAAAGGGTCTTGCACATCTGCCTAGTCATCCACAGATTGCAGACTCTGCTCTTGCTTTTCTCTGTCTGTTAGGTCTCAGAGCTAGAATTAACATAACGCAAAACATTTTTTCAGATTTGTTTTTAAGGAAGCTGCTGTATAGCTTTTGTTGCTGCTTTAACTGCTGCAGGAATGCCATGTAAGTGATGTGAAATTGGAGTTTAGGTAGTCCAGGAGAAAAGTCTGTGTTCAGCGATGAGCCACACTGTGGCAAGATGTAAGAAGTGCAAAGGCTTCAGAAGGAACTGGAGAGAGAATATCAAACCTATTGGTCCTTGTGATTTGCACTCTGCTGAAACCATGAGATACTTGTCTGCCTTTAGAAAGTCGTTTCATTTCCCTTTAAAATAATTGCTATCTATGCTGCCTAGAGAATATGTAACTAATGGGAGATTTCATCAGCTCCAGTGGGTTATGGATACAATGATACATCTAAAAAAAGGAGATTGCCATGTAAGCAAAGCCACCATGATTTGTATCAGCCTTTGCATATTTTTTTGTCTTTGTCTCAACTCCCAAAATTACAGGGAGGAAATGGCCATTGAGACAGCATTGTCTGTATGCCATGGTCCTAAACACAACTCTGGTCTGGACTTGAGCCCACCATTTGGAAAAACATCTCTTCCTGATTAAAACATTCCTGTGGTGGATTTACCACCAGCATTCTTGGTACATGGTTCCAGTAATTAATTACCCGGACTGCAAAAAATGCCTGCCTTGTTTCTAGACTGGAGCCAGGGTGTGGGCACAGGGTCTGGCTTCTCTGAGAACTGAGTCAGATAAGAAAGCCATCTGGGCTGTACTTGGTCTACTTCCTCTCATATTCAGCCCCAGTTTATGCACAACTCTTCTGCAGCATCTTCTATTTTCTGGTTTTGTTAACTGGCCTGAATGAACCTCACAGCACTGCACACCTGATTGTCCCTTGGTGATATGAATGAAGGTGGAATGAGGTGCCAGGTAAAGAGATTGTGCTTCTGAGAGCACATGGCATTGGGGAACTCAGCCCTAATATCCCCTCTGTCCTGACCTTTATCCTCTAGACCATCGTTCCTCTATTACTTCATACCGTGCTAATACATTTGATTGTCCTTAACATTTTCCATCAGCACAATGTAATGAGCTCCTGTGAGGTGGTGCCAGCAAAGTGATCCATGGGGTCTCTTCAGCCCAAGTACCACTGCACCTGCACCTCTCACTTTACAGAAGTTTGACTTTCTGCGCCAGTACAGTCAGGGAAGAACAGGACACACTCAAGATGTCTCTGGGATATGACCCATAAACTTAAATTCATTAAGTTCACGTTCTCAAGAGCTGGATATAAAAAACAACAGGAACCAAGTGAGAGTTATGGTCTGACAATCTGTTAGTGATATTTCATACCTCTGTATACCTGTGTTTTGCATTTTGCACTTTTAACTCACATGATGAAGTTTTCAGACAGAAGTGGATATCAGGTGTAAGCTGAGTTCCTTGTTTTTGTCTTTTGCCTGTCACTGGCTGCATGTTCTCTGTTGATGTCTTGTTCCTGGTACTTGACACTGACCATCTTGTCTGTGAAAGGAAGCCCTCCAGCTGGTTTGCCTGATGAGAAGAAAGGAAAGTTTGCTTGGTTTAGTCACTCCACAGAAAGCCATGGTAATGTTCCACTGCACTCTGTGTCCACATTGCATGTGTCTGTGTGTCTGTATATCTCTGTGCAGACTGGCCTATAAATCAGATTTGTGTTCTCCTGCATGTGAGTGCCTGGCTTTGTCTGTTGCTTGTGCAGTGTCCTCTTCATGCACTCAGGATAACAAGCTGCTCTGCAAATCAATCTCCTGCTGATGTCTTCGGAATAGTTTTCTATTTGCAAATAAGCTCAAATATGTCTTGAAAGTGTTCTACCTCATCTTCCAAACTGACTTGTGAAATATCAGTATTTTGGTTTTATTCCTGCAAGGCTTACTCTGGACAAAAAAAAATTAATTTTGAATGTTGGTTTTTCTCTCAAAGCTTACTTGACTGTTTCATGTATATCAGAACATGAATTCAGTTTATTCCTTAATTTGTCTTTCCAAATAGACAAGATTATTAAAACATCTGTCTTCATAAAGGAGCAGGCACCATTGAGTACAATATTTCATAGTTCTGTCAAAAGTGCTAGAGAGTCCATTATTTCATGTGGTCCTGAGAACACAGTACAAGAATTTTAGATTTCCCAGTAAGTGTGTTGGAGGTATGTGAATTGTTGTGATGGGATGAAGGAAAGATAGCTCATTTTGAGGGACATTTGTACCATAATGCTTTCAAAGCAGTAAACCAGAACATTTTTGAAAGAAAGAACATTTCTGATGTCTTTTTAGCCCCTGAAAGAAAACCATGGCCCCATGAGCATCTTCCCAAATGAAATGCAGAACCTATTTCTTCTACATTGGCTCATTTTACACCAATGACCTACAAATAGACATATTCTTACTAGTGAGTTACATATTCCTGTATGAATATGTAACTGTTAGAAATCTCTCCAACAGCTAAGAGCATGTGCTCTCAAGCCTCATCTGAGATATGTATCCAACAGCTAATGCAGGTCATGTTCTGAAGTTCTACCAGACTCCTGGGGGAAGTCTGTTTAACTCCTCCATCATTCAATTTTAAGTATAACATTTTGTCCTCTTTTTTTGTGTATTCCAAAATGGGTAAGGAGGGAACAGGACACATATTGGATCCTGTCCATTTTCCTGCCTTTAAGATTATGTGTAAAGAGTGATTGGAGCTTATGCAGGAGCTGTGGGCAACTGGGGAAATGAAAATGGTGTGCGTTTGAGGGATTTTTTTTGGTCTGTAGAAGCAAATAAAATCTTGAGGTTTGAGAACAACTAAAACCAGGTTCTTGAATCTAGATGAGAGAGATTCACACCTAAGGTTGCTTTCATTTGTTGTTTGTTCCATGGTACTTCTGTAAAAGCCTAGAAGGTTCTATCCAGCTCTTAGCTGTGAGAGTCAATATAAAGCTGCACCAGAGTCCATATTCATTGTCCCCTTTCTTGGTAATATCTGAGTGGGTCAGAGATTCTGAATTTCTCTCTTATACCTCTAGGTCCAGTTTCTAGGTGTGAGGTTGAATCACATTCATGGTTAGTAAATGACACACGTGCCATCAGTATTTTTTCATGTGGTATTTGCTATCAAGCTGACAGAAGCTGTTTATCTGCATGCATCTCAATCCTGGTAATTTTTATTTGTCTTCTAATCATTACACAAAAGATTTGGGAGGGCAGTGAGGTGGTTGGGCTGCTGCAGGTAAAGAGGCTTTTTTTTTTAAATGTTCAATGGAATCAAACAAAAGCTTCTTGCTGGGTTTGTCAGGTTTTTTACTTTCCAGTGGTTCTCATTCTTAAAATTTCCAGAAACTGACACTGAAAGAAGGAGAGCAGCTGCTTCTTCTCTTTTCTTTAGCATTTGAGTTACTTTTATGCTCCTGAAGTCTACCTGCCCACCCTACTCTGTACAGGGAGGCACTAGACTTGCTCAGCAAATTGTTTCATCCTCAGGAGCTGCACCTGAGGGTCTTTTCACGAAGCCAGCTCCTTCAGTCATGCACTCATTAAGATGTGTGCCAGGTTCTAATGGCCATCCCTCTCTTTTTCTTCCCTTTGACTCTTGCAGTGAGCATGCCCACCAGCGAGACCGAGTCCGTGAACACCGACAACGTCCCCGGAGCGGACATGGAAGGCGAGAACTGCGGCGCGAGGCTGGCGTGAGTACCCACACATCATGCCAAGGAGCCCTGGCATGGGAGTAATGTGCTCTGACTCCATGACTCAGGAGACTGAACAATTCCTTCATTAAGCTATAATGAAGGAATTATACTACATTACACTGATACTGTACTAAGTTACATACTAAAGAGACACTATACTAAAGAATACTAAAGAAAAACCTGTGACAGGACACAGCTTTGACCCAACCGGCCAATCAATCCAAACAACCCTCAGGAGAATCCAATTAATAAATCACTTGGGTAAACAATCTCCTTAACGCATTCTACATGTGCAAAGCAACAGGAGAAGTGCAGTAGAGATAAGAATGGTTTTCTCTTCTTCTCTGAGCTTCTCACTGCCTTTCCCAGGAAAAATCCTGGGAGAGAGCTGTGCCTGCTGCTCTCTGAAGAGCGCTGCAGCCACACCTGCACTCAGATCATGTGTCAGGGGCTGGGTTTAACTGTGAGGGAAAGCCAGGCAAGTGTCAGGCTTTTCAAGATGAGCAAAACTCACAGGGGATGAAAGGAGAGGCCAAAGAAGATCTATTGATCCAGGTTCTTATCTTAATTGTGATGTTAACTCGCTCTGGACATTAGTGAAGAACCTCTTGTTTAACATAAAAGTAAATAAGGGACAGAGTGCCCAGAATAAGCAGATCTGGTTTTGTATAATATCTAAAAGAGAAACCGGTGGATAACAGTGTTCTTATTTTAAAATTCCTTGTTGGTGATAGACTTTCAAAACCAGTATAAGTAGACTGAAGAGTGCAAATGACTGGTCTATTTTAATTTTTCTAAAGATTCTTGTACACTTCACAGTGTCTTGTAATAGAAATACATTGAGGGTAACTCCCATCTTGCAGACCAAATTACACCCTTTAAATGCTGAAAGGGGTACTGTAAGTGATAAAGAAATACACATTTAGGAGGGATTAATGCCTCTTTGAAAATACACCATTGTAATAAGTGGAGATGCTCAAGAATATGTGAGATTGCAGTTAGGAAATGCCATAATATGTGGTGTACTTTTTAGCCTCACAGAGAACAAGTTTAGGCAAGAGGAGTCCTTTATTCCCTTTAGCATTATTTAAATAAAAATGGCCTTTATGCTGTGGGGCAATATGCTATTCCCTCCAAATTTCCTTGACACATGAGCTAAACATATCAGTGCTATAGCTTGTATCATGCTGGAGTATTTTGAGGCTCTGTCCTATCCTGGGAGCTACCTTGAGCCCGTGGATGTTGCTTGAATGGACCAGATGGGATCCATCTCACCATCCCTGGAGGTGTTTCAGTAAAGAAGAGTATGTGGATGTGGCACTCAGTACCATGGTCTGTCTGGTTGACAAGGTGATGTTAGGCCTTAGGTAGGATTTGATAATCTCATAGATCTTTTCCATCCTAGGTCAGTTCTGTGTTATTCTGTGATCTGCCTTAAAACACGTGATATGTGGAATATATTGTAATTTCAATCTCTGCTTTCCTTTAAGAGTCAGTCAATGACTTGCAGGCCCTTGGAGAAATTCTTTGTGATCACTTTTCTCCACCTGCCTGCTGTTGGGAACCTGCTGAGTTTTTAAGATTATGAACCCTTTCCTGCAGGAACCAGGCTAGATGGGGCACACAGCACTGGGGCAGTTTAGCCCTTTCTTTGGCACTCCACCAAGCTGCTTGTGCTCTTGGCACTGTACTGGAAGCATCAGCTGGATCCACTCTTGAGAACCTCTTTATTCTGCAGCTATTGTTCACAGAATGGGTCAGGTTGGAAGGGACCATCCTGGTTCATCTGGTCCAGAGTGGCAGCCAAAGCTGACCCAAACCTTCACATCTCCAACAAGGCCTTCCCTGTTTGTTAGTATGAGGTGGAGCAGCACACCATTCCTTGTGGGAACCTCCACAGCCTGTGTCAGAAAGCTGTCACTGTTGCTTTCCAGGAACCTCCTGGATGGTTTTGCTTTGCTGCGTTGCTTCTTCAGAATATGTCAGAATAGTAAAGTCCCTCATACATCTGGACACAGTGCCAAAAAGAATGGCAGCAGTTACTCTAAGGTTTCATGTATTTTTAATATTACAGCTTGCATTCATTTAATGTTCTTAATCCCAAAGGATCCTAAAGCACTTTATGAACTGTAAATGCAGGGATTGTTTTCACAGCATTAGAGTTCAGCCACCTTCAGGATAGAATGTGACAGGTGTTTAAAAACAACAGGCACAAGTGTTTAAGGGGTTGTATGAGGGATAACTTGTTTTGTGCAGAAACTGCATTGAGAATTTTGGCAACCAGAACATAATTATCTTAGCTGGAATGTGGCCAGGAGGGCTGAAGTTAAACCCAACTCTAAATGTAATCATGGCTTAGAATGGAGTTTACTTAAAATAACCCAGCGTGCTCATGGGAGAATGGCAGTACCCTGATTTGACATTAGGAGAAGCCTGATTTGGCTAAGTCCAATATATTTTAGGGGAAAAGACATAGGAAAATTACAGGAAAACAGAGTTTCATTTCTTCTTCTCATGTTTTAAATGTTAAAACAGGGCCCAAAGTTTCAGCAGAGCAGGACATGTAAGATTCAGGAGATAAAGTTTCCTTGCCACTTTTCACTTCATCTGGAAGTGGGTGATGTATAGTAGTCAAATCAAAATATGTTATTTAGGAGGGTTTGTTTAGTCCTTCCCCAAGGACAGTTGAGAATCCTCAAGGCCTCCCTCAGATTGCTTTTCATCTCTAAGAGATGGATAGGCTCCTTCCTCCATGAAAATGAATGGCTGTATCACTGATTATGAAATTCTGGAGTGAGATACAGATTTTTGCCATTGCCGTCTGGTTTTGTAAAATGTTTGTTTCAAACTTGTGGATCTGGAAATTCCTTAGTTATGGGCCAACTCAGACCTGCCTCTGATTCTGAGGCTTAGAATCCCTTCTGGTTTCTTTATTACTGTATCACACACTTAGGCAGACAAAGAAACCAGCTGTCATTGTTTCAAGAAGTACTAAGTACTCTTCTTTTTGCTGAATCCCCATTCAAACCCCCCATAGGTCAAGATTCCTTCTGGAACATACAAAACATAAGCAAGGATTTATTTGAATGAGTGTGTTCTTTTATTGGAACCTGACTAAGAATCAGAATTTGGCCCAGTGTTTTAGAACAGTGAAAATTCATCTGGGAAGTCAGTTGAGCTTTTAAAAAAAGTTCCACATCAAGCACTAGGTTTTGAGTACTAGCATTAATAATATACTAGCATACGGTCATGTCATCCTGATTTGCTCTAGTTGAAGATTAGGCCTGGACTTTTGAGCAGTCACCTACTCTCTCCTTCTGCAGTTGGAATGGTTAGCCAAGATTTTTGTTTGATTGTTGAGTTTCACCTGTTTCAGATGAGTCTCTGTGTTTTTACCAGCATTCTAAACTCACCCTGTGCCTGTGAATCCATTGCTTTGCTATGAGAACACTCTCCCAGAGGCAGAGGCTGCTCTGGGCAGGCTGCAGCTAGACATGACTGAAGCAATGTGGGCTTTCAAGTCAAAGGCAATATATTTCTTTATTTATTTATTGACATCCAGCTGCCTGACACCCCAGCACCACCACTACAGTTACAGGCTGAGCTTGCCATCAAAATGCACTCATGATAAAAGGAAAAAGATGCCCAGGAGACTGAAAGAAAACGCTTTTTCATTGAAGGCAACTTAGAATTACTCACTATTCTTTCTGTTCTTTTAAAATCTGTAGAGTTTTGAAAGGCTGGGTCTGTGACTGACAGAAAGATCTGCTTGAGAAGCCAGGCTCAAAAGTGCCTTTTGGAAAAGGAGATCTTCTCTGACAGCCTTTCTCAGCTCCACAGAGACATATGCTATGTGAGATCAGGAGAGTAGCTCTCAAACACAAGCTATTGCCTACTGATAAATTGTCTCAAAGAAGCTTTTATATCTCTAGTATCCACACTACAGAAACTGCCTCTATCACCTGTCCTGTCTGGAGTAATGCCAGCCTTCAAACCAGCAGGAGTTTCAGGAGGTCTCCAAGAATTTTAGAACTAATCTAAGACTTTTAGAACTATAGCAAAACAAAAACCAACCATTTTAATTCATAATGATTTCTGGTGTAATTCTGCTTGCAATGGGAATGCTGTGGCACAGCAGCACTTCCTAAGGAAGTGCACTTTATCAGGCATCTGAATTTGAAAATGGTTTTGCAGACTTCCACAGGACATTGAAAAGCATCCCACAACTTCCACAGTATATTATTCCTGTCATGGTATTGCCTTGTACTTGGCTGACATCTGCCCTGCAGTTGGAGCACAACAGCTTTTATCCTCAAGGACAGCATTTGGGAGTGGAACTTATCTTATTCTGATGTGCCACAGCTTTCACAACCTGTTGGTACAGAGTACAAAGAAACACTTTTCCTCTGCAGCAGGCACCAGTGGGACAAACCCAGACCCAGGAGCAGTGGGGCTCTGTTTGCAGGATATTCTTACACCCAGAGCTTCCCAATAGTGAGTAATTTCCCTGATCCTCTGGGGTTACTGCTGTGCAGGACTCAGATTCCTGAGGACAGGCTATTGCTCATAATCAGGAGTAATCTGTTCTGTGCAGGGTGTCAGCATATATAATCTTCCAATACAAGCAGGATGTTAATTTTCTAATACAACCATACAGATCTGGAGTGCCACAATAGAGCTTGCTTTTATACATATGCATTAGCTCAAAAAAAGACCTTTGTGGAAGCTAATGCTCCATAGAGCCTCAATAGAAAAGTGAAGCACTTGAGCTCAAAGGGAAAGAGAGCTTAAAATTATCTGCTTTCATTGAAACAATAACCCACTTGGCATTTTTGCCTTAGCCAGGATTTCCATACATATGGGGGACAGTTCAATTGCTTTTCCACCAAAGACAGTTCAAACAATAAAACAGGATAAACAAAAACTAACAACCTACTACTGGCTTTCCAACTGACAACAGTGTCCTGAAAGTGTTATGAGCAATGGAAGGTTTCCATGGCAGCTGAATGGTCAGTGATTTTTCCCTTGGTGCTTTTCTGGCATGGAAATTAATTCCTGTGCAGTTCTAGCAACAATCAGCACAGGAGCCAGTGGTAAAGGTGAAAGTTTTCTCGCAGGTTTGCTGTAGTTGTTGCTGGTTTTCACCTTATGAGAAGATGGGCTCCTTGTGAGGTGATGGAACTGAAGTTCCCATCACATCAGGAACAGTGGGAAGAACAGTCTGTCCCAAGCTCTGAAACCACTGCTGACTTCAGCAGGAAAACTCACAGATTATGTGTAATCTCAGATACTGCTCTCCAATTTATTGCAAGCAAGGTGCTTTTAATATTCACAGCCAGCTCTAGGTGTGTGTCTAAAGGACAGTAGCATGCCCTTATGGAAGGGGAATTTTCTTCCTTCCTCAGATTCTTTGACAGGCCTTTCTGTGACTTGTCACAGGGAGAGCAAGATTTTTTACTGAATGCTGAAATGCTGGCCTGTTTTCCCAGCCTGTAAGGAAGCCTGTTGAATGGCAAACCAACTCAGTTTTATTTAGACAGATCCAATTTTAAGGTTATTCTGCAGATTCTTATTGTGCTACCTTGCCAGTTACTGCACAAATGCACCATGTTGCCCCAAAGCAGAATCCATGTCACACCAGGATTGCCTTCTCACAGTACTAAAATATGTAAGTTTTGGCCAGAGAAGCTCTTTGGATGTTCTCCAAAGTTGTATATAACCTAGAAGCTTAGTAGAGTCCCTTTCTGTGTTGCTGCTTTGTGACAGCTTTTCCTGGTGTCCAAAGGTATTCTATGAGTCCTTATGAAGATGTGGCTGCCTCTAAGTTGGGATCATACAATATAAAAGCAGTTGTGACCAGAGAGTTAGATAATGGTCATGTTTGATAATGTCCACACCCAGAAAACAATTGTAATGTGGCCTTTTGTGTCATGCTTGGTGACCTACAAGATTTTTCCAGAATTTGAATGTTGTGTGAATGCTAGAATTGTCTGTTGTGTGTACAACTCCACAGAGCCCTCAATCACTGTTACACAAAACTGTCACATCCTTCACAAATGCCTTCTCTGGTGTCCACCATGAACAGGGAAATGAAGACTTTATCTCTCAGAATGTGGGATATCTCATTACATTTGAGTTATGCTGATTATCCAGAGTTTATGTTGATAAAAGCCTTTAAATTTCACCATCTTATCTGTGTGTCGTATATAACAATGTAAGGTTGGAGGAGTTCTAGAGAATTTCAAAGATAGCTCGTCAAACAGAGATCTGATTTTTGTGTTTGTTTTTCTAAAAGACAAGCTGAGTTACATGGTTCCTGTGATAAAAGCACTCTGTAGTGATCTGGCATGGTTTTAATTATGCTCCTATACCATAATTTTAAACAAGAGTTTCTCAAGACATTCCAGAGTTGGATACAATTGGAGTCACCCTCTTTCTCCCATAAATGAATAAACCTCCTAGGACACCAGAGCTGCAAGAAATCCATGTTTAAACTCAGCAGAGAATCTGGCCCACTCTGAACCCATTAAGTGCCAGCTTGAAATGTCACAGACACTGTGGCAGAATTTCCAGACTATTTGACAGACCCTAGTGATGCCATAAAAGCATTTTTAGGTGACATTGGTAACCCAAGTTCTGAAAAAATTTAATCATAAGAGTCATTTGAAAAACGTGGTTCAGATTCATGCATAATGTTTTCAGAAACATTTATTATACAGTTTATTTCCAAAATTCCATTTCACTCTCTGATTCTACCTCTAAATATAAATCTAATCCTCCTTCCTTGTCCTCTTCCATATATATAGCACACCCACATGTGATAAAGCCTTCTGCCACAGCAGTAAGGCAAGGTGGAGGGAGGGGGATGAAGGCTGTAGGTAACCTGTGGAAGCACTGAATGCACTTGGCTGCTGCTCATAATGCTCCAAAGATATAATTATCACATGCATGATGAGTACTACACCTGCTGCATCTCTTTTGCATAAATAAAAGATTCCAGTGCTCCCTCACTGAGGAACCATTAACCAGAGAGGTCACCAGAGGATTTCACACTCCCTGTCCATCCCCTTCCATCTCTCTCTCTTTTTCTCTCTTGCTCTCTCTCCCCCTGTCCCTGCCAAACTATTCCTATCAAAATCCTCACCACCTCCTTTCCAGTGCTCAGCTTTCTTCTTCGTTGTGATTTTTACATCTTT
This sequence comes from Molothrus ater, assembly GCF_012460135.2. Taxonomy (NCBI): domain Eukaryota; kingdom Metazoa; phylum Chordata; class Aves; order Passeriformes; family Icteridae; genus Molothrus; species Molothrus ater. The sequence continues at coordinate 67,932,268 of NC_050482.2, forward strand.
TCACTTCCCCTTCTCGAGCCCTCTTTCCTGTTGCCTGTAAATCTCCATTACAGTTCGTAGGTAGAGATCATCAAGCCAGGATTCTCAGTGAGAAGCAGGAATAGCTTTAACATTAAGGATGTGTTTTGTAGGTGCTTCACTTGGCATCCTTGTTAGATCTTGCTTTGTCTCTGCAGCACAATTTAGCATTCTGCTCTGCTAGTGCATTATTTCTTCTTCCTCAAGAGTCTTGCACGTGTCTGTACCCTCCCCGCTGCCCAGTGTGTGGCCTAGACAGGCTGCCTGTGACACAGCAGGAATTATGTATTTGAGTATGTGCTGCAAAGGCCCTTTTCTCTTTTTTGGCTCAGCCCATCTGCTGGTGAAAAGTTCCCCTGACTAAAACCTCTTGCAGATAAGGAACCTGACCTATCACTGATTACTTGTCAGTAACTGATGTCCTCAGGCAGGGGCAGGACCATTGTTAGGGCTGCTACAGTAAGGAGTGTTAGATGCTTGAAGAATTACATCTTCCCCTCTCTACTAACAGTGAATCCAATTTCAGGGCAGTGCAGTAAGACCTCTGCTGTCAACAATGACCCACTTTCCTGTCATAGAGGGAACCTTAAGGAGTGCTTCAACCCAGCAGAAATTCTTTTTCCATAGTCATTCCCCAGAGTTCCATTTCTGCTGCTATTGGTAGTAGATTTTGCAGCTCCCCAAGTCAGCTCTGTCTCACAGCATTGTAACCATGTACATTTATTTCCCTCTGTGCACCATTATGGATTCACCAAAAGCCAAAGTGCTCAAAGGCCTTACAGGACATGTGTCAAGCAGAGCAAGGTAGTGGTTTAAAAACTGGGGCCTTTTTCTAGCTTTGCCTGTGACTTCTCATAAAGGATTAATGAGATTATGTAGATGAATAAATCCAAATGCATGGAATTAGATATTTAAACACATATATAGTGGGAATATGGGCAAATTTTCTGGAATGCTTAATTCTCAAAATTTCATTGCTATCAACAGAATCTATTATTGTACAGACCCATTTGAATGCAAACTGATTTACATAAACAACCAAGATAAATAAGTGTTAGTTTCTAAGTTTGAAAATATTTGGCATGCACTGTTTCCTTCAATTACTGAAAAAAGCATTATTTTTACCATTACTGTTTCATAATGTGTGTATACATCCTGAAGTGACAGGTGATGTGTGAAAGCAACAAGTCTGTCTGTATAAAGTCATACATATTTTAATATAAGAAAAGAAATAGTGACAAAAATAAAAAATAGTCATACTTCAGAAATAAATTTGGTAGCAGTTGTAGAGTTCACTGATATCTACAGGTGGTAGAATGCCACCATGACTTCTGCTTCATGAGTCCTACCAACACACAAGATTTGGTTATTGGGGAATTCTAGCCAAGCTCAGTGCCTACATTGACTTACAACAGATGGAAGGGAAAACAGCATGGGTTAAAAAATGCATTGATCTTCACTTTGTTTCTTTCTACTGCTGTTTTCACAAAAGCCTGGGAGGTGTGGGACAGCTTTAGAGACTCTAATGGCAATTCTTGTCTTTCAGGCATCGGATCTCAAAATCAAAGTTTAGGTAAGTAAAACTGACTTTTCCTTTTCCTCCTTTCTACCGTGTTTTGCTCTTTTCTGAAGTGGTTTACACCAGCATTGTTGGGATGCAGTGGTGATTCTAGGAGATCCTGCTCAAAATGTCAGATTTTAGGTGTAAATTTTTTCTTAGTTTCACACTGAAATAAGGCACAGGGACTACTGACTACTGAAGTACCTATCTATGCTGCCTAAGTAACTCAAACCATAAAATACAAAATCAGAAATAAAAACCCAGTTCAACCACATGATTACACAACATCCATCAACATAAGCCCTGTCAACTCAAGGCTCTCTTTGTTGAACTTCTCTGCTTTGTTGATTGTAAAGATTTCAACTGATGAAGTTGGCACCTTACTTGTGAAATTTTGCCATTCAGCCTGGGACATGGGGATCTTCTCTGATGGTGTTTGGCTTTCTGTTGACTCAGAGCTTTTGGAAAAGTGAAGCAGTCCTAAGATGGCTATTTCTGGGGTTTCACTGGAGAGGCTGACTGAACTCATGGAACTTGATTGCTAAGGTCCCTTTCTACCCCTTTGGTAGGATCTCAGCTACCTCCATAACCCTGAATTCAAAGTCAGGTTTATGAAATACTAAATGAATTTTCAGAATAACTGGAGCAAGTGTGTAACTGAGTCCTTCTGCTTACCTAAGGAGCAATGAGTAATGTCAATTTGGGAAGCACATGTGTGGCATCCCTATGTAAAGAGAGAAAGAAAAGCACAGAAAACACCATACATTGTCAGGTCCATGCACATTTGTGCACAAATACACACAAAAGCGTGTGAGATTGCAAATACTTTAATGACAACATGAATGTCTAAGTGTGGTGCCCACTTTGGAAGTTGGGAAGATTATTTCTTGTCCCAAATCCACTGCAAAACATGCAATGTATTTGTGATAGACTGGGTGCCTTTGTAAATTGTATAGGTGAAAAACCCTAGATTTGACTACCTGTTAAAATGTTGTTGCAAAATCCTTGTTCACATTGTGTTTACATGGTCTGGCTTTAGTTCCTATGGATTAGAGCCCTGATCTCAAGCATGGCTCTAGTTTGCCACTGAAAATTATACAAAGGGCAAGAATAGCCAAGAAAAGTTCTTTCTCCTGTAACATGGTGTGTGTGTGTGTGTCACTTCAGACACACACACACATATGTATGTAGTATCTATATAAAACTATTAGATTTAATATACAGTGGCAAGTGTTGCCTGGAAACTGGTTGCTATGCAAGTTAAATTCTGAAGAGTAGGAGGTGTGTAATTAGCTTTAAATATCTTCTGTGGTTAGTAATTACCCTGAGAAATCAGTGACACAAGGGGATGTGTTCATGGAAGGCAAACTTTAAAAACTCTCTTGATTAGCAAATGGTACCCTTAGTTCCCTTAGTCACCTTTGCATGAAGGTGAGATGCTGAAGCCCCCTAAGTTTTGGGATTTTTTTTCAGAACTAGCCCTTGTATAGGGCTTACTTCTGAATGTTGCTGAATGCTGGAAATGTTCTTTGGATTTTATTTGACCTCACCTCTCCAAAGACTTAATCCTTCAGCTCCATGTGATAGAGTATCTTTCTATTGACTGTCCTGAGGCTGGGCAAGGTGCTGTTGCAGGCCACAAGAATCAAGTACAAGGAGAATATTTATTTTTGAGGCAACTGAGCTGAAATCTCTTGAGATTTCTGCAGTGGATGTCTTACTCAGATAAAAGTATTGCTTGAAGCTCTTGCAAATTGGTTTAGGACAAACTTTATTCCTATAGCTATAGGAGGGTTGTTCACAAGTGTTGACTCATATGAAAGAGTGTTTCTCAGGGTGAACTTGAGTTACTCCCTACCATTCTTGAACAATAAATCAAGACTAGAGTCTCTCTTAACAGAGAGCTGCAATAGCCTAAAGATCCCTCTCTGAAAAAAACTTTCCTTTCTTCAATTTTTCAAGTCGCTACTGGCGCCGATGGAATCGATTCTGCAGAAGGAAGTGCCGTGCTGCTGTCAAGTCCAATGTTTTCTATTGGCTGGTGATCTTCCTCGTGTTTCTCAACACCCTCACCATTGCCTCTGAGCACTACAACCAGCCAGACTGGCTTACAGAGGTCCAAGGTGAGGAGGAGCTGCTGGTTCTGTTTATTATGGAGGGTGTCAAAAAAGGGAGATGAGAGAAGAGCTGATGCATTAAACCACACAGTGTAAAGGGAGTGTGCACAGCTCCAAGCAGTCCTGTGTCTGTGGAGGATCCTAAAAAATACAATTAACTTATCTGCTGTGGTGGGAGAAGTTATAGAAAAGATGTAAAAACCTCCTTTCCAGCCAAAGCAGTGTTTCATTAGGTGTAAGTGAAATCAGGAGATTATGCTAAATTTATATTTGCAGCAACTGGATTCCCAATTTATGGATAGCTACTGGGAACCTCACATTGTCCAAGGTTTCCCCTGAAATGGCATTTATGATAAATTCTAATTATTAGGGAGGTGATGAAGAGTGATTTGCAAAGTTCTTCTGTCTGCAGAACAGCTGAATTCTCTCTGGAGGTGAGAGCAGCTGAAAAGGCTTAATTAAGCAACAGTAGGTAGCACAGCAGCTCTTCTATTCCCACTCTCCTCTGCAGATGACGGGTGTGAAGGCAGGTTGTGCAGGGAAGGCGTGTCCCTGCCACTGGAGGTTGTGTAATACATTGCAGCTGCATGTGCAGTACATGAGAACTCCTGCAACCTTCTTGCTAAAACATTTCTGTGAATGAGATGCCCACGCTTTTCTTTGCACCCATTCTTTGACCCAAGCTATACAAAGTTAACTTTTAAGGCTGATCCTTAAAATGCTTTCTTAGAAGCAAGGGCCAATGATTAATTGTGATGATCTTTTGACTAAGTTTCCTTAATCTGTTTCTTTTTGCTTTCCATGAGACACTGCCAATAAGGTGCTGCTAGCTCTTTTCACGGCAGAGATGCTGCTGAAGATGTACAGCCTTGGGCTCCAGGCCTACTTTGTGTCCCTCTTCAACCGCTTTGACTGTTTCATCGTGTGTGGAGGCATCCTGGAAACCATCCTGGTGGAGACAAAGATCATGTCACCCCTGGGCATTTCGGTCTTGAGATGTGTGAGACTCCTCAGAATATTTAAAATCACAAGGTACTTTATTGCTTCTTTGGGGCTGGAGGAGGGCTGCTGCTCGATACACAATATGTATAGGTACAAGCCACTCACTTCCCTGTTTATTTTCACTTTTTCTACCACTAATTAGGTAGTGAGAGTGCTAGATTAACAGTCCTCATCTTCGGAAGTCTGTAACAGGGTGGGGAGGGCTGTACAGACTGACATCTATCCCCAACATGAGGCGTGAGGAGTCTGGCACAGACAGCTGGAAACACCTGATACCACGTAAAGTGTTAAACTGAAATCTGGAATTTAGTGTGAACTGAGCTCTACATCTAGTGTGAACTGAGCTCAGGCTCTTACAATTCTCTGCAAAAGACCAAGAAAACCAAAACAGCAGATAGCCTTGTGACCTCCTCTGACGCTTTTTGATGACAGAGAGGAGCCTGAAAGGCTTTCAGCCAAAACAGCATTTGACTGAGGAGCCCATGCCAGCTCCAGCAGACTCAACAGTGACCCGAGTGGGAGACTGTGTCAACACCAGCAGCTATAGGCAAAGGATGCTGCCAGCTATTCCCCTTCCAAGGAGTCCATCACAAAGCAGCAACTTTATGAAGAAACCAGACTTTTTCCAGCTTCTAATATCTCCTCTTTTCCCTTTTCATTCTTTCCCCTCTCCCTCTGCATAAAGGCACAGCGATATCTATTAAACAGGCACTGCTTGCTGAGCCAGGTACCTCCAGAACACCAGCTTGGTTTGGCAGGGCTTTTTCAGCCTGAGGGGAGTTTCTAAGAGAGATCAGCTCCAAACTTACCCAGAGCTCTTGCAACAAGTCCATCCAAGCTCTTGCCCCAGGTAGCCCAAGGTCTGCCTTTTCCCCATGTGGGCACCAGCCAGCACCTTAAAAAAAGCTTGACTGAGGTGGTGAAAGAGTTCTTTTTCTGCCTGCTCAGCCATGAAAGTGGCCCTACATCCCCCACCAGAGGAAATTTCTGACAAATTTGAGATAGAAAACACAGCACATGAGAAAAACAAGTCCAAAACTGGAAGATAGTCAAGATGGCTGAGCTGAGAGGCAGAAAAAAAACAACAGACTTGGACTTGTGCATCATACGAGATTTGTCCTTAAAGCTTCTGAGCCTCAGATCTCTGGCAGGATGGATGGATCTCAGGGTCAGATGGCAGAGACAGAAAATTGGTTTGCAGTCTCAGAGAGAGAGGCCAAAGCAAGCCTACAACTGCTCCAAAAGGGGGGGGGGAAAAAGTGTTTGGATGTGTGCTCATAGAAGAGGGGAAAACCTTCCAGAGGGGAACATTTCCTCCCAGAGAGAGGAAACAAGAGTTTCCAGCAAGAAAGAAATAGTGGGGATCTCTGGTCTGGGGATTGTTTTTCCTGAATGTATCCATTCCCAAGTCCCAGGCCTGGTTTCTGAGGAAAGCAGTAGCTGTTTCAGGCACTGGGTAATCAGATACACCCAGGGCAACATACCAACAGCTATAAAAGCATGAGCTTCAACATAGCATCCTGGAGAGGTCATTGTTTTTTCAAGACATGTCTCCAATCCTATATAAGCTAGCTAAGAGAATTCTCTAATAGAAAGGCAAACACTGAGAGAATATCATTAAAACTTTAGAAAGCCTGAGCTGGTGGAGTACTCATATATTCCTAAAGCTTCTGGCAGAAATGTGATGATGGAGCCAATCAGCAGTAGGACTGGCTACATTTGCCTTCACTCTGCAGCACAATTAAAATACAATTTTGCCTGGAAAAAGGGTTACCTGGAATATGTCTCCTGCAATTTGTGCATGGGTCTCCGTGTAAAGCACAGAGCTAAGGAAGAACTCATGATGCATAATGTATTAATCAGATTTTTCTTTCTTTCTTTCCTATTCCTAAAAGATTGACAAGTAGGCTGCAGTAGCTTCAAATTTATATGTTTTGTAATTATTCATAATTTTCTTCATAAGTCTTCACTCTGTGGGTGAAGTTCACCCTCATGTGGAAGGCCCTAACACGAGCCTCCAAAGCAGTATTTTCGGCTCACTCACGCCTTGCAAGGTATTCTATATGCACAGAATACCTTGGCATTAAAGCCAAACTTTTACTTTCTCTAGTAAATTACACATTTTTCTATTGTTCACTCAGCTCTAAATAAAATGAGGATTTATTCATGACATTATCAGCACTGGTGGAATACCCTACCCGAGTGCAATGATACTTCAGAAAGATACAACACTGGAAAGCTGGGAGGGGCAGGAGGAATTACAGAATTATTTGGTTTATCTCAAACAATTATATAGAATTATTATTGTTTTAAATCAAACAATAATTATAGAGTTATTTGTTTTATATCAAACATACATTCATGAGCATGGGGACATACAGTAGAAGTGAGAATAGTGATAATCTAGGATATTAAAAAGGTAAAAATCAAGAAAATTACTCTGGTGAGAATATATCAGATGGTAGACTATTCTTTATATATTTGCATAGATTTCCCATGGTAAACACCATGCACAAACAAATTCTGGGTCATCAAGGTGATACAATTCTACAAGAAATACAAAAATAGCTCCATAATAGAATAGAAACAAATAAAGATACTATCAGATGAACAATGCACCCTTTTAGAAACAGCATTTAGAATTTCAAGACCAAACATTTCTTCCAAAATAATAAATACATTAGACAAGCAGACAATGTAATCTGTTTTATTCTCCCTAATTTTTAAAGTGCTGAGCAGAACATCTCACTTTGCTATGAGAAGACAGATTATTTTCTCATTATAAATAATCCTTTACTGCTTTATATATATTATAGCCCTTTGTATTTAAAAAATAAATCATATAATTGTGACAGCATACAGAAATTTGATGCTTTCTACCTAATCCTGCCACTAGGTAAGTCACTGTTAATTGTAGGGAGGAGAGACAGGGTGCCCCATTTTTTGTACTTTCTGTCAAAAATCACTGTCAAAGTGGTTTTATATGGGATGAACAGGGTGGGAAGTTTCCCAATAATGAGTCTGTGGCTGCTGCTTTAAACTCTGCATCTGTGATTGCCAGAGATGGGATCCTAAAGATACAGGGGAAGGCAATGGAGAGAGAGGGGAGGGAAGAGAGCAGAACAGGTGAAGTTCTAACCCAGGGGTGGAACAAACATCTTGACTTCTCTGCATCATTCCTCCACTTTGAACAGCAATCACAATCAGGTCCTGCTCACCTGGGGGTCTGCAGATCTTCATTCATGGCACCCTCAAGGGCCCAGCATCTGCAGTGGGGGCTGTCAGAGGTACATCCATTTCCCCATAAATCTGAGACAGCAGCACTGCTTTCTCTCATATTTCCCACTAAAAGCTGCCTGGTCCAAACCCTCCTATTCCATCCAGCATCCATCATCCAGCTGGATGTGAATAGGAGGGTTTGGACCAGTGAGACCCTTCTTTGTCTGGGCTTCAGCCATTGCTGACATGAAATCCTTGTGTTTCACTGAGAATCCCAGATGTCACTTTGAGGGAGTTCATGTTAGTTCTGCAGCCATCAAAAGGGATAGATGCTACCCTCAGGTCAGGCTTCTAGGACCCTGAGATAAGACCATTGTTATTTTCACATCCTAGTCAGTCAAGCATTTCTTATCCTCTCCTTTTTCCTTTTTCTTCTTTTTTTTTTTCCCTGATTGGTTTATTCCCCTTATTGGTTTATTTCCCCTTTATTGGTTTATTTTGTAGTGGTCCTGTATTTCTAGCTAACACTAGTACACAGATAAAACAGCACTAATCTTACCACCAGGCCATCTCAGTTAATTGCTTGAAGCTTCATACTTCTATAAGAATCTGAATACCAGGTACCGAGCCATTTGTGGAAATGCAGAGCTGAGAGAAGTCTGCACGGTTGTGAGCTGAGATAGCAAGGCCTTTAAGCTTAAACTGAGTCACTGGGACTGCTCACATTTGTAACAACTTTACTGCTTCTTAAGGGCACTGCTAGAAAGACCTAGAAAATGTGTGTCCTGGCTGACATTGGGGAGCTTGGAGATATTCTGGAGCCCATCAACCTCTGCTTTAAGAATGCTGAATTCATTTGACTTTCATCAGACTGAATTTTTCCCTTCTCCTGTGTCACTTTCCCTTCTTTCCAAAGTGTGAAAGTATGTGAGCTGTGAGCATAACTGCAAACACAGGGAGCTGTTACATTGCACATTCCGTGTGGATATTTGGTGGCACTGAGCCCACAGCTTCCATGCCCTTACCTTTGCTCTGTAGTTTTTCATTGCTCATCTCTTTAATTGCAGTTAAACTTTAAAGCATCCTAGTTTTCTCTGAAGTGCTGAAGCTGGGCTGGAGGGAAAACATCACAGCTCTCTTTGAAGCTCAGTCCTTGGAGATGAACCTGCTGCTGAACTTGAGAGGACACAGTGATGTCCCTCTGCAGATCAGATTGCTAATCTTCCTGAAGTGACTGGGCTGTCAGGCAGTCCTGCCTTCCACAGGACAAGAAAAGTATTCTTTTTAGATCAATATTTTAAAAATATTAATTTAAGTAGGATTTTAAGAACCCTTGTCTCTAATGAGGATGTAGACTACCTTCAGGAAAAAATGATGAGTTGAAGGATAAGGCTTCCACAGAAGAGCCAGCGCACCTGTCTGCCATCCCTTTTACCTGCAACTTTTGTCTTCAGGGAAAGTATGGTTAAAAACACAGAGTCCTCTGAGTGAAATGTTCAAAGCTGTGGGCCCTGGGAGAAGGGACTAGAGGGCCTTGGAGGACTCTCAAAGCATGGTGGCAGGCCAGGCAGAAGGAAGAACACAGGCAAACCTTGCTGGATTGCTGACCTGTGAAAGCTGTTGAGGCTTTGCTAATAAGGTGTATCAAAATGAGGTGATGGGAGGATGGCTGTGAATCCTCAGCCCAGTCTGAAAGCTCTGCCAGCCTCAAAGCACAAAAGAGAAGAGCTCATGACCAGCTAAGCAGTAGTTTAGGAGTGATTGAGCAGATGCAAGACCAAAGTGGAAGGTGCTTCATGGGTGATGTGGTGAATTCTTTGGAATTTTTTTCTAAAGCCTCTTTCCAGCTTGTGACTACTCTGCAGGCTGACAAAGAATGTGAACTTACATGCTGCAGCAAACGTGCTGCTGGCATCTCTCTGAACCCTAAAGTGGAACCACCAGGGCAAGAAGATCCTTTCCCTGCAACTGGGCACAAGCCTGAATACCCTGGGAGAAAAGGTCTTAACCATCCTATCTCTTGAATGAAGCCATTTGAAAATGTTCTGTAGCCTGTTTGAAGGATTAAAAAAAACGAAAAAACCAAAAAAACGAGTGATGTTGTGCTCTTCCAAATGAATGTAGATCTGGAGTTTGCTTAAGGCTCCTTGTAAAAGGAGCATTGATATCTTTCTCATTTCTCCCAGTCCCAGAGAGCTCAGCAACCCCTCTGTGAGTGAGCCCAAGCACACACTCACACACTCCAAATTTTGGGCAAGTTTGTATTTGCATCCAAACAGTTTCCCCATCTGTTCTTGCTAGTTATTACAGGCCATTCTCTGGAGTGAGGTATTCTGGCTGCCACAACATCTGTGAGTGCTGTAATGAGGTTGGTTAGAATGTAACTCACTGAAGCAGCAAGAACTAATCACTGTATATTGATAGAAGATGTGCAGAGCCTTAGATGGAGAGTGCTGTAATAATCTTCTGGGTGTGTGTGTGGAGGGGGGGATGGAGGGAATTGTGTGTGTACACGTGTGGTAGTAAAATTACTCATTAGCTGCAGTAGGTCTCGTTATCTCAGGGAGGCACATCAATGATTCACTGCTTAACAGGGTGTTTGGAAATGCCTGCTTTACACAGAAGGCAGCCTGAACCAATATCCTGTGCAGTCCATGAGCACCTGTCTGGAACTGAAGGAATTTTAACTGCTTCTATTTTCTCTCCCAGATATTGGAACTCCCTGAGTAATCTTGTGGCTTCACTCCTGAATTCAGTCCGCTCCATTGCCTCCCTGTTGCTGCTTCTCTTCCTCTTCATCATCATCTTCTCCCTCCTGGGGATGCAGCTCTTTGGGGGCAAGTTTAACTTTGATGAGATGCAGACCAGGAGGAGTACATTTGACAACTTCCCTCAGTCCCTCCTGACTGTGTTTCAGGTAAGGGCACGAGTGGTCCCCCTGGGGCCAATATTTTGGTTTTTTATGGAACAAGACAGGTCCTGCAGCCTGACAGTCCCCAAGGTGGGGCTGGACCCTGACAGCTCCAGGAGCAGGGTGCCTGGTTCTGCTGCCAGCACAGGGTATTCCTTCCCAAAGTAGGAACCACAGATAAAACTCCTGTGTGTTGCAAGGCCACAGACAAAGGGGTCTGTCAGGGCAGGACAAGAGAACAGCCATTGCCACGTCCCAGGGCAGCACCTGCTGCCAAAGCCCAGCCCTGCTGCTGTCCTCCCTGCTCTGGGGACAAATACCTGCTCACAGGAATAATCCCATGGCCTTTAAGCCCTCTGCAGCCTTGGGAGTGACCCACCAAGAGCATCAGAACCATGAATTCACTGAGATATGAGGAGAAGGGAAACGGCCTGGAGGGCTGTGCTGAGGGCAGGGCTGTGCAGCCTGTCTGAAACAACAGGCATGGGAGGGAAATGCTTGGAACTACGGGGACACTTGGATGGATTTGTCCAGGAGAGCCACTGCCTTCAGCCATCATCTTCAAGAATACACTCTTTGGGGCTTTTTCACACTCTGAGCATGGGCCTTCTTTGCATTTTCTTTGTTCTGTGGTTTGTTTTTTAGTTTAGTTTTGGTTTTTGTTTTTTTTTTTAATACTCTAGATGGACACTGCCAGAGTCTCCATCAGCTCCATGCTGGGGGAGGGGGTGCTCTCTAGGGCAGTGGGTATCTTTGTGTTAATGGGGTTTTCAAATTCTCTGTGTGGTCTAACACTGTATCCCTTATTGGTGGGAATGTGTCATTTAGATCCTGACTGGGGAGGACTGGAATTCGGTGATGTATGATGGGATCATGGCTTATGGCGGCCCCTCTTTTCCAGGAATGTTGGTCTGTATTTACTTCATCATCCTCTTCATCTGTGGAAACTGTATCCTTTGATGCTACTCTTTTCTGCAAGAGGGGATGAATTAAAACCACTATTTACTTTGTTATGTCAGAAAATAGTGAATTTCACACCTCACATTTTGCTTTTTCCCTAGGTCTGAATTTCAGTATTGCACTGCCAAAAGTTTAAAAAGTTCATTTTGTTTCAGCTGGTGCTAAGGCATATAAACAGTTGTAAGAGCCAGCTAAATGCCCAGTTCCACATGCTAGATTTTATTTAGTACCTTTACATGTTTAGTGTTTTTATTTTTCATTCCTGTCAATTCACTCATAGGTTTTTCTTTCCTGCCTTCTCACAAACTAATCTCTGGTGTTCCTACTGTACTTACTGCATTTTTTTTTACTTTAATGGTTTTTTTAGTAATATATTCCATGTGCTTCCATCCAAACCTTATGTGGAATAAAAATATGTATAATCTGCAATATGCTATATACAAATGCTGTAGTAGGAGTAACATATGTTTGACATAATTGATTTATGTGAGATCATGTATTAATTCATGTATAAACTAACAGGACCTGTGTTCCATTTCAGTCCCTGCAATCTGTGTGTTCTTCAAACAGAAAATGTTGTGCTCTGTTATCTTCCAGCCTGTGCTGGTCTTGAATAACTTCAGTTCTGTCTGGCTTTAAGGTGAAGTGAGGGCACTGTACACACCCCAGGAGGCACAAAGCACATTGCAGGATTGTGCTCTGAGTGTCTCTTCACAGGAATTTGCATGTAACATAGAGCTGCCATTCTGTTCCCTATCTCAGTTTGCTCCAAATTTGTCCATGTTTAGTTTCTGCTTCCCTAATAAATGGCCCTCCTCTGTCAGAGGTGACATTTCCTTTTATACTGATGCTTCTATAACGCCACCTTATAGACTCAGCCCAGCTCTTCTGGCCTTTGCCCATAATTCACATCTCTCAAACCCTGTTATGTGACATTTTGGTTGACCTGCATGCCCTCACTTCAAAGTGAGGTGGTGCAATTCCACTTATCTGAAGGTCAAGGTAGGCAATCTGGCTGACAGCTTAGAAAAAAAGCTACAACTTGGATCCCCTTGTGAAAATGTGAGCCAACTCTACAATGCTGGCTGACTTTGGAGCTTTTAGACCTTGGAGCCCAGGGAGGGGGGGATGTCTGTCTTTCCAGACTAAGCCTTGAACCAGGGTTTGCTTAAAAGTTATCATGGTGTAATGAGACCTACACTCAAGAAATGTATAAAACAACCTTCTGGTCAGATTTGTAACATGAGGTCTGAACACTGGCTGGTAACACAAGAAAACAGTTGTGATTCCTTGCCCTGCAGCTACATGGGCATGTGTGGCCATGCATGGACTCTCTGCTAGGAGATGGCAGAGTTGTCAGCTCAACCCTTCACTGTCCAGACTAAATTAACCTTAGAAATGCTCAGCAGAGTCCTGTGCTTTCTGTCCATAAAATCCGCTGGTGCAACCTAAACTGTCAAAAGATGCAAAGCATTCCATACTCCTCTTATGTTCAGTGGGATCCTCTGCACAAAGGGAGACACTCTTGGAAAACTGGAAACTAAAATGTAAATTTGTAAATCTGCTGTTTTACATCAGCCATTCTGTTGTGAAATTTTGAAAACCCACAAAGTGTGTTATCTGTGTGGAAGGAAGGTGTAGGTTTGTGCATGATGGATATGCAGTTGTGTGAAATGGAAGTTTAGAAAATCCAAGAGATCTGATGACAGGTTGCTAAAAATCTTCAATTAAGAAACCTTTGGTATAATCTTTTTCTGCAGTTTTCAAAGCCTGTTTTCTTTAAGTAGCACACAAACAGATATCCTGCTGAATGTATTTTTGGCCATTGCTGTGGACAACCTTGCTGATGCTGAGAGTTTAACATCTGCACAGAAAGAGGAGGAAGAGGAAAAAGAAAGGAAAAAGCTAGCTAGGTAAATCCATTTGAATACACCTATCTGCACACATTCCTGTAATTACATACAGCATGGATATATATTAATATGATGCCTATTCATACATGTGTGTATATGTAATATATATCATTATCTGTATGTGTATAGGTTATTTATGTGATTAATGTAATTATATTTGTAGTTATGTATATATAAAATTTTATGCGAAGGAACTCCAGCTGTAAGACAAGAAAGCGTGACCTAGGAGTCCCCCCTGCTGCAGTGAGGTGACTCCTAACTCACACTTTGTACAAGCCAAAAGCCTGTCTGGAGTTCAGCTCAGAGGAAAGGAAGTCTTGGTTACTGATGAGCTTTCAGAGCATCAGCAGAGAATGAGTATGAAATGGTGTCAATCCCATTTGAATCTCCCTACTATCCTCTGATTGCTTTGGGCCATGAGGCATATTTTCTGTCATTCCCACCATGAGATTTAGCAGCTTCTTTTTTCTTTTGATGCCACATGCTGTTCTTCCCTTGCCAGTTCTTTTAGTGTTTCTGTAGACACTCAAGGGGCGCAAGCTGGATGAGGAGCTGCTCTGTCATTCCCAGCTGCCAACAGCAGGGAAGCCTCTCTTTACTGGTTATTCCTATTCACTGTCTTCCAGGCTGCTTGGAGGGGATCTCCTGTGCAGCTCTTTCTGCTTCATCCTGCATGCAGCTCAGCAGATTTCCCTCTCTCTAGGGGTGCAGTGAGGGGCAAAACTTTTGTAGAAAATCCAGTTGGAAGCTCACAAGATATGGGTTGAAAATGGTCCATGCCTTTGTCATTGGGTGAGCAAAGGGATCTCAGCTGACAGACCTAAAATATGCATTTTCACAAACACATGCCATTGAGAAAGATGAAAAATAAGGGACACCATATAAAAATAGATCAGAGCCTCTGCCTTTGCCTGCAGATGAGGACAAGGTGCAGCCACTGGTATGGAAGCTGAACTCAGAACAGAGATGCCAGCCAGCTAATTGTTCTCATGGTGTGTGCTGTACTGCATGAAGCTCCTGAAAGGGAAGCAGCTTTGTAACTCTTTGGTTTTTATCTTGTAAAATTGCTAGGACTGCTAGTCCCGAAAAGAAACAGGAGATGGAGAAAACAGCTGTGGAGGAAGAGACAAAGGAGGAGAAAATTGAGCTGAAATCGATCACTGCTGATGGAGAGTCACCACCTGCTACCAAGGTAAGGTCTGCTGGCAGCCAGCACTCTCTGCGCAGTGATAGCATGAGAAGCTTGGGTTTCTAAGGGAATGAAAACTGTCTGCCTTGTCTGATAAAGGCTTTGATGCTTCTCCTTCCATTTCTGTCAGATCAATGTGGATGATTATCAGCCCAATGAAAATGAAGAAAAGAGCCCTTATCCAACAACAGAAGCACCAGGTATACATCTCCTTCCTTGTACCCCTCACTCAAAAAAGCTCCAGTTGCTCATGTACACAGAGCCAAATTGTGGTAGCAGGTCTGCTGGAAATGCTTTCATGGTGGGACAGATGGTGTCCTTGCATGTGTTTGCACAGGTGTGGACTTGGCCCTCTGAAGTCCCTATCCTGATCAATCATATTTGATTTGGTTCCCTGTAAAGCTCTTTATTGGAAAATACAGAGTTTTACAGAGAACCAAATAATATAAAAACCTGTTTGAAAATATACATATGACACTGTTTTCAGTGTGCTTTATCAGTACTCAGTGGTCAGGGGAGTCTCACAACAAAAGGTCATGAAAGGGAAAGTGCTGAATGCCTGTTTGCATTTTTTTTCTAATCAAAAAGCACAATGTGACACAGCATAACTCTAAAGGCATAAGATCTCAGCCTAGAAGTGCAAGAAACAAGCTGTAGCATTAGTTAGGCTGGTTTTCAAGTCAGGTGGGCCCAATTAACTTCATTCTCAGATACTTGTAGGATTGGTGGAAGAAATCTCAGAACTTTAAGCAGTGTTCAAGGACCCAAATGGGGGGTGGGATTGGAGCTAGTCAGTTCAACTTCCATTCTTAGAAAAGTGCTGGAACAAAGGATTAAACTATATGACCACAAGATAAAGAGATGATAAGCAGCCAACACAATTTGCCAAGAGCAAATCACATCAAGCCACCCTTATTTTCTTCTGAAGGGGGCTGAAAACACTTGAAGACAGGAGAAAAGAACTAGATATATTCTTTAACTTTGCTAAGGCTTCTGACCATCTCTTACAGTGTTCTCATAAACAGACTAGAAAAATCAGGTCTAGATGATGGTGAAAGAAATTATCAAACCCTTTATGGGGAGTGATAGCCCAAGTGAGTTTGTACAACCCAAAAGCCTGTCTGGAGTTCAGCTCAGTTCATTGTTAACGACCTGAATGATGGAAGAGGCAATATGCTTATTACATTTGTGGATGACATGAAGCTAGGAAGGACAAGAAGTGTGCTGGAGGGCAGCATTAGAATTCAAAGAGCTCCTGAGGTCCTGGATAAATGGTCTAAATAAAATTGAAAGTGCCAGGCTCTACGCATAGACAGGAATAAACAATTCACAAATAAAGGATCTTAGGTGACAGCTAGTTAGGTAACAGTCCTTGAGAAAAGATCTGAATCTTATGACCACAAGCTCAACAGATGTCAGCAACAGTTTGCTGTCTTTGAAAAGCAAGTAGTGAGATTTATAACACAGAGAAAGAATGAGCCTTTTGTCCAGTTATGGGTTTGTTTGAACTGGTCAATGGAAGCTATTCAGAGCAAAGCAATTGTTTTGTTGTGTTCACCATTGATAAGATCTCTGGAATCTGGAATATCATATCTCTTTTTGGGTTAAGAGAAGTGGGGTTGAATAGAAGAGAATGGTGAAAACAATGCTTACAGGTAGCAAGAACAAAGATTGGATAAAATTTGCTCATTTGACTTAGGAAAGGCAGGAGAAACATCTTCATATAACTAAAAACCTTCTACAGATAGGAGGAGAATTGTTTCCATTATGAAGCAACAGATTTAATAGGATTCACAGCAGACAGAATTTTCTAATGGTGAGGCTGTAAAAGTTCACAGAGATGGTTGTGGAAGCCCAGCACCACTGCATGTTGTTAAGGACAGGACAGAAAATGTCTCGCAGAAAAGGCTTAGATATAATAATTAATTGGACCTGGCTTGGCAGAGGCATGAACCAGAGGCCTTTTGTGATCCCCCCTTGCTCTGCTCTTCTGTGTTTCTGTGATTATGTAACAGGCTATAATAGGCTGTAAAACACTTTCTCTTCTTTTCCATGATTCCTAATAAATAAATGTCTGATAATAGGTTGATTTGATAGGGTAAAAAAGAACACAAGAGTTCATTTTGAGTAGATGGACAAGAGCTTCAGACAAGAAAAATGGAAATCTGTTCATTGCATTTGATTTTCAGTACAAGAAGTCCTCACATATGCTGTACTTGTATTCTTCCATATTTATAGCAAATTTATCAGGAGTAGAGTGTGGTTCTAATTTGTGCAATGCTATTTTAACACTGCCTGAGGAAGGTCACTCTGGATTTAATCCTTCCATCACTTCTGCAGGCCCAGGCACTTACTGGACACACATCCCCAGTTGCTACAGGGTTTGTGGGAGTCCTTAGTAAGAAGCACAAATTAAAACATCTTGATACAGTTTTGTTTCTGTTTCTCAGCTGGCTTGGATTTGCAGAAAATTACATTTTTTTCAAGTGAAACAAAAGTCATCTGAATGTCAATTTTAAGTCTACTGCTAATAGAATTGATGTTTATTTACTTTCTGTAGATAGCTTAGAAAGATAAGCTCGTTAAATGAAAATTATAACAAAACACTACATCTACTTTTTTTTTCTTTTTGCCATGCATAGAATTAGAGTGCAGAAAATGAAGTGAAGACACTTTCAATGCCTGCCTCAGGGTGCCAATCTCTGTCTTAGCATACTTTTGAACACAACCTAAAATTTGAATGGATTATCAGGTTTTCTCCTGTCTCCTATTAGAAATGCAAAGGGACACCATCTTACTCGCTTGCCATTGTATGGCATCAATGCCATTTCCAAACAGGCCTTTTCTCTGAATTTTTTGTCAATTCTTTGTGAAGACTGAAGATTCAGTGTTCAGAAACCATTTCCACTGGTCACTTCATTTATTTTTCCTCACATAGGTCCTTTCCTAACCTACCTTGCTCATTCTCTGCTTGTTTCTGCTCCTTAAAGCAGTTTTCTCAATAACCTCTCCTGACTCTGCTTGCTGCACAGTGCTGCTCCTCAGCCCCAGAGTGGTTGCAGCTCCTCAGGTCACCTGGTCTCTTTTTAGGAAGGACAGACTAGTTCTCCCAGAGATTTGTGTACACTAGAAGGATTATTATGATGATATGTTTATTACAGGAAGACAGGGAGCTAGCCTTGCAGTCTAGTACAGAAATAGACAAAGAATTCGGAACGTCAGATGAAGGTAAAAGCCTGGGATGATTCATGGGAGCTTGAAGCAAAATAATGTCCTTATAGGAGAGTTCTGGTCTTTGTACAGTAAAAAAAAAAAACTCCACATCATCAAATTTCTCACTGATGCTGCCCTGTAGCCTGTTTGTGCTTGTCTCCACAGCCAAAGAACATTTGCTTCTACAAATGTGTGCAGCTGTGCTGCTCCTATATGGAGGTAGATAGCATGGGCAGTGACCTGGGATGCGGCTGTAATCTCGTTATTCTTTGTGAATTTGGCCCTCAGTGTTTCCTTTCTTCTGTGCCCTAGACTCTAAGTGAAAAGTAGAACATTGCTCTTTATCTATGGCTGAGGAACTGAATGTGTTTTTCAGTCTGAAAGTATTTGGTTCCCCGAGTCATTAATCTATATTTCTTGCTGTATGGCAGACAGGAGAATAAGAGGAGAGGAACAATGTTCTTTATGGTCTTCATGGGGCTGATCCTTCTGCTGAGGGTCTATTTTCCAGAGGCATTGCTCCATGCCCATTTAAAAGTGTACTTTAAGCATTCCTCTGAGTAATAAAAAAAGAATGATCTCACATTGAAGGCACAGAGTAGGGACCCAGAATACTCTTCTTAAGTGTGAGTTTCAAATATCCCACATGATCCCAGGCATTGGTTTTCTGGCCTGTTCAAGAACAAAAAGAATTTGCTTACCTCACTCCTTGTCAGCCTCCCTAAAGCCCAAAGATAAAAGGTGCACGTGCAAGGTATGGTTATATTACATAAACCTGCACATTAACCTTAACACCTATTTTACAAGTCCCGTGTAAAAAAGTACTTCTGAAAGATGTTTCTTTAACTAATAAAGCCTGTAGAAAGAGTATTATGAAGTATATTGCACATAAAATTGAGCTGTTAAAAAATAGACTGACTTAAAAAGTACAAACTCTATGTACCAGCTCAAACATTTATGCAAAGATCTATCAAGTGAATTTGAGCTGAACTCTTGGTACTGGAAGTGTAAAGAAAGAATCCTATTTACATGTAATAATGGCATGCCTTCAAAAAGGGTACTTTTCTCCTCTCTCTCTGTTATCTAGATCAGGATCTGTGCTGATTCATCTGTTCTTTCTGATGTGTCCTGTAAGCAGATCAAGTGCAGTATCTCACCCTAAAGGAACACCATTCCTGGAGCTTATCTCCCTTTATGGACTCAAGATGAACCTTTTAATTAGAGTATCCTCCTTTGCACTGCCTGGAAGATGAATCAGTTGCATCTAACATGTCAGGCTCCTTTCTTAAAGACTTTTTCCTGTCTTGCTGATTAAGTGAGAGGATTGGGATCTTTAAAACAGCAAAATCCTATCATGTCATTTACAAAACAACATCTGCCTTCAGCAGGTAGGAGAAATCCTCAAAGGTAGAAGCTTTTCTTTCAGGTACCACTTAGCCTTCATCTCTGCATTTTCTATCTTGAGGATGCTCGCTGATCTGCCTGGAGATGACACAGGCTCAAGAGTCTCAGCCTCATTCCCATCTTTCTGAGCTTCCCTCCCCCACTAAATTATAAAAGGGGACAATTTTAAGACTTTCTGATCAGTGTAAGTCAATGTGCATGTGCTCACTGTTTGTTCTGGGGCATACATGTGCTCATCCAGACACAGCTCCAGATGTAGCAGCAGCTCCATGGAGATGCTCACAAATAGAAGAAAAACAATCTTGATAAACTGGAGGAATGGTCAAAGAGAAAAAAATATGCCCTTCAGTACAGTTGAGGTCTAAGTGCCACTTTTGGGAATAGTCAGCAGCAGAAATGCAGAGGGGGGAGTGACAGGCCAGATTGTTGCTCTGTGGTAAATAATCTGTGCTTTGTGCATATCTGACACTGATGGCAAATTAATGCCAAAGTATAATGAAAACTCTCCATGAAGGACATTTAACAAGAAGATAATATCACAAGATATAAGGAGTAATCTAGCTTTCATCTGAAGCAGTAAAACCTCAACTGCAGGTTAATCCTGCAGACAATGTGGAAGCAAGTAGCAATAGTGATCAGAGACCTGGGGAACACAACACCTCAGGAAAGACTGCTGCTGTTTTGCTCTAGGAACCAGATATTCTCCCAGAGGCACAACTGTGGTCCTCAAATGCAAAAGCTTTCTGCAAGAGGAAGGCAATTTTTAATTTTCTGTGTCCATGGAAAATAAGAAAACAAATAATGGATCTAGACCTAAGAAAGAAAGATTCAAATGAGCCATTAGAAGACAAACCTTAGAAAAGCCATATAAAACAAACCTTTCTGTTTGTTTTTTGCAGAAGGAACTGTGAGGCATCTGAGGAGAGTGTTTTGAGGATGTTGTAGGTTTACCAGCACTAATGGTTTTACAGAGAGACAAGACCAGGGTCTGCCAGGGTGAGCACTGGGTAAAGGGCACTGCCTCAAAGGAAGGAAGGGCAAGGAGACTCAAGGCTTCAGCATCCTCTTTTAATGGTTTTTAGCTCTAGTTTTGACAGAGACAAATGCCTCAGCTCATTGGAATGGGTTGTGTGTTGCAATAAAAGACAAAAATGCTTCTTGCAGCAGAGGAAGATGAGGAAGAACCCGAGATGCCTGTCGGCCCTCGACCTCGCCCGATGTCTGAGCTGCACCTCAAGGAAAAGGCTGTGCCCATGCCTGATGCCAGTGCTTTTTTCATCTTCAGTCCTAACAACAGGTACTTGAGAGATTGGTTAGCCAGAAGAAAGAGGTGAAGGGCTGGTACCCCTTTCACATTGGGCCACAAAGGCGATGAGGTGCAGAGCTCCCTTTCAGCAGTTCGTGCCTGAGGCTTCCTTTGACCCACCTCTCCTTTAAGGCATGGAATCCTCTGAAACCACAACTGTAGGGAAAATATTCAATGGGAGTTCATGGCACATGCAAGGCTGATTGAGGACACAAATCATGAAAGCTTCAGAAATAAGGGACACAGAGGCAAATCAGTAATTGGAATTTCCTGACACATTCAGGTCCAAACTGCAGGAGAGCCATCATGCAATCAATCAAGTGGGAGGTAGAAGTTTCCTGTCCTAAGGGCTGCCCAAAATCCACTCCCAGTAGGGAGCTCATGTGTCTCTGCTCATTGCTGCACATCAAGAATGAGCAAAAAAGAGGAAATGAGAGGGGGAGGAGAGTCCATAGCTCTGAGAGGAGCCTAGGGAGCACAGTCCTCCTCTCACACTTCACCCATGGGCTCCTGCAATGCAGGATGTGTTGTCACACCTGCCTTTCCAGAACAGATGTGCAGGACCTGTGGGTGGAGGGCAGTTAGGAGCCAGGTGAGTTTATCTTTGCAAGGGTACAGCAGTGAGCTCACTGCCCAATGCTCTGTGCAGCACCACATATTCCAGTCTCTCCTAAGGACTCAGCCTTCAAACACAGCCCAGAGGAAAGCAGGGCTGTTCCTGCATTGCTGAATTCAGAGCCAGTTTTGTCCCAGCAGAGCTTGTGCCACTCCTCCTTGGGTATGTGTAACAGGGAGGGACTGAGGATGGCTGGGGCTCGTGGACTGTAATGCTAGCTTTGCCACCCACCCCCTGTCATTTGTAGAACTAAATTAACCTCTGCAGTCATCTGTAAAATTGCTGTAATTGGAACTTGGAGCCCTAACAGCCAAGAGTAGAGCTAAATAGGTTAATGAAGTGCCTGTAGAATTATGCACAGAGCTATTATGGGGTTTAACTCCTCACATCCTGCTACCAACGTATGGAAAGTGGTGTAATGGTCTCCAGTAAGCAAGTTTGATGGGAGACTGCTCCTTCTTTACCTTCTAGTTTCCCATTAAGAGCACCAAGTGGGTCTATGTTTAGCATACAACCTGCATGGTATGATGTTTCTCAGAAGTCACTTGCTGGCCTATATCCATTTGGCCAGGCCTGTGCTCTTTAGCAAGGTAGAACCCCCCTCCCCAGGTCCTGTTGAGAGAAAGCTCAGAAAGACATTGGCACCCTAAAACATGTTTCTGGTGCCTGCCTCCTGAATGAATCAGGAATGGTTCCATAAATGAAAGCAAGGGATATAATTCTGGGCTGGCAGGTTTCAGACCACATGGAAATCACAAAAAGCTCTGTCACAGCATTGCCCTGCACACCTTGTCCCTGTGCTGGGGCAGAGGGAAGATGCTCTGCAGGGCAATCCTCCACTCCTGCTGGCAGAAGAGGAGGGGGGAAATGTTTCCAGGTCTTGCTGTTCTTTGAGAGCTAAAGTTGTGCCTCTCCCCTCTCTTGCAGGTTTCGTGTGCACTGCCATCGCATCGTTAACGATAACATCTTCACCAACCTGATCCTGTTTTTCATCTTGCTCAGCAGCATCTCCCTGGCAGCTGAGGACCCCGTGAGACACCTCTCCTTTAGGAACCAAGTATGCTCCACATCCTCCTTCCCTCACTGGGAATTGCAAGTGTGGGACAAGCTGATCATGATTTGAAGCCAGGAAAGGCAGAAGAGGCTGCATCAGAGGCTTGGGAGTGCCTGCCTTCCATGATTTCTGCCTTTTGTAGGCTGTGTGTGAAAATCATTAGGTTTTTTGCAGGAAACATGAGTCAGTGCAGAATCTGGCCTCTAGTTCACTTCAGAAGTGTGTGTAGGGAAAGGAAGAACAGGAGGCTGAAGCAAAATTATTGTTCCCTGAGATTAAAGCAGTAGAAATGAGCTTTAAAAACATTGATTGTGGATACAGATAATTCAGTTTTAAGGGATTTTCAGGTTCCCTGTGGAACATTTGTTCTGCTGCCACATGCTGTCTTTTAAACTAAAAAACCCAGGGCCTGATTTTCATTTTATTCACACTGGTGTAAATCAGGAGTAATATTCCTGAGTTTGATGCTGTCACTCTGGGGGAAATTGATGTCATCATGGTTGGAATCAGATGGTTTGAACACAAGCTGAAAAGCTATCATTAAATTTGAGATAACCCTCAAAAAATGCTGTGCTCCTCTCCTTACCTGCCTGGGGAGAGAAGAGGAAGGCATTCAGCATAAAGATACATTCTCACCCTCTTTCCTGACCATTCTTATTTGCCTTTTGAAATGTTCATTGCTCCTTTAACTTTGCCAGTGGTTGTTTCCATTAGTCAGGGGTCATTGCAGAAATGAGGAGTCAGCAGACATATCACTGCAAGGCCTCTGATTTCTGGTGTCTGCAGTGGCATTTTGGTGCCTTGATGCCTGAAGAGTTTGCTAGGATTGAAGAGTGGGATGGTTTTTCCTTGTTTAATAATACAACCTTAATTTAATGCTCCCTGAAATATCCTGGCCTGAGCATGCATTTGAACACATATGTGCATGCAGAGAAGGTGTTAATGGAAGTCTATTCCTGAGTATATCTCAGAGTGGCTTTGCATTTTGTCCTGAAGGAGGATGCTAAATAATCCAGTCAAACCTGTGCCACCAATAACCCACTTGTGCACAAATGAGGGTGCACACCATGTAGGGATAACTGAATGCCAATATGTATTAATGCTGCAGCATGTCAGCTGGCAGATGGGCTCCTGACATGCCACAGAAACTGTCACAGAGTCTGTAGCAGAGACATTTAAATGAGATGGAGAAAAAGAGTCAGAGCTGGTTGTTCTGGATTAAAGAGCTGAAGGTTTGAGGCAAAGCATTGTTTTGTGTATATGTAAAGCCACTGGTGTTGCATGAAAATCTGTGTTTAACTTTTGCAGGTACAGATGTTTAAAATGTATCATACAAGGGGACACTGGCAGGATGTTTGGGCTGTAAATGTGGCCTGCCTTGGCACTGTGACAGTAGAACAGTGAGATCCTGTCCTGCCCTGTGCCCACACGGAGGCCTGGGAGGAAAAGGAAGAAAGCAAGCTGAAATCAAGCTGAAAGCAAAGCTGCCTCTGCCTTCACTCAGCATGAGCCTGTGCTCCAGGACTTGTGCAGACTGGGGATGCTGCTGGCACAGACTATCCCAGAGCAGGAAAACAGGGACAAAAATGACAAAAAGCTGCAAAAATTGATAGAGCCCAAAGACAGCCTTGAGAAGAATTTGGGATTAATAAAAGCCCAGCAAGGGCTGGTGGAGAGGCTTGGGCTCTGCTCTTTCCTGGGGCAGGCTGTGTCCTTCTGTGTCACACAGGGCTCAGGCAGAGAGTACTTGGAAGTGCCAGCCCAGTCTGACCAAAAGCCCTTGAAGTCCGAGCAAGTGCTAAGACTGTGCTCACCATATTCTCCTGTTAGCACCTTGACAAGGTGCTCATTCCTTTCAATATGTTCCAGAGCAAGTTCATATTTAGATAATAACAAATAGGCCAGCTGATAAATGGGACTGCCTGCACAGGAGGGGCAGTGACCATTTTCATTAGGCATGACTTCATCCTTGCTAGCTGCACCTTTGGGGCCACGTTCACCAGTGTGCTCCAGATCCTTTGCAGGCCTCTGCTGAGGTAAAGCAGCAACAGGTACAGCTTAATTGCTCACTTTAATCAAGTTTGCAGCTTCTTTATGTTGCTGGAGTCATGCAAAGCAGTTAGAAAGTTCCCACAAATCTCGCCCATTGATTATAAAATAACTCCATTGATAAAATAATCAAATGTCAGGACTTACAAAGCAGCAAGGCAAAAGGATATTTCCAGTTGTAATGTAAGTAAATTAATATAGGTTAAAATCAAGATCTGTCCCTTTGAAGTGGCCCTTTCTTAATTCTCTAAGCTGCAAAATTTGATAGAGCCCAAAGACAGCCTTGAGAAGAATTTGGGATTAAAAATTGAGCAGTGACCTGGAGAATTTTGAGTTATAAGGTAGCAGTAAGTGATACATCCCCCCATTTGACATGCAGTATCTGCAATTCAATCCAGATTTGGATTGTGCTTAAATAGTGCAATGTGAAATAACCCTGGAGCTTGCAGTAGCTGCCCCTCTGCATACCAAGCTGTAAGAATTTAGCCACCTATAAATCTAAGTGAGGTTACAGGCACTGAGATACAATAAACCCCTGTGGGATGGGAGCAGGCAGTTTCTTGCTTTATGTTTATTAGTGTTTTAGCAGCAAAGGTCCAAATTTCACAAATTATCAGTTTTCTACAGCTTTCTGGTTTAAAACATGTTTATGGTAAAACAGCAGTAAACCATGGGCATGATACTTCTGATGTTCAACATTTGTAGTGTAGATAGCACTAAAGTGGAATGGGATGTTAAAATATATTGGAAACAAAGAGAGTTTAATCCTGGTCCCATAAATCAGTGAGAAAGTTCCCATTTAATGTGGGATGCCAACATATTGGCAATGAAGGACATTCCTGTCCTTGATGATGTTACTTTGAGAGCCCCTTTTCACTTCTAGACTTGTCACTGTCTCCTGTGAGGCCACTTTTTGTGGTCTGCTGTGCATGCCATGAGTTTCTCTATCACCAGGCCCAGGTTCCTGGGAATGATGAGCATTTCAGCTGGCTGGTTGTTCAGGATGCAAATAGAAAGATGCAGGATCTAAGTTAGGCACCTTTAGCAAATGAACAAATTATGGTTGCAATACAAGGGCTGGGATTCTATTCAATTGGTTATTGTTATTCATTCTTTGTTATTCATGCTAACCCAGAGCAATTCAGGACAGAGATAAGAAATAGCTAGAGTATGATTTTGCAGTTTGCTTTCCTTCCTTTGAGAGAGGCACAGGACAAGACTGAATGGAAGTTAATAAGAAGGAATCTCATGTTTTCCACTGAGAGACCAGGCATTCTTTGTACTCTCAGTTTGGAATCCTATTTGGGAAAACCCTTGAATGTTCTTTATGAGATTTAAAAAAAAAAATCCTACAGCAACCAAAAAGTTATTTTGCCTCTATAGTGCTCATGGGATTATAACTCAGGAAAGATTTCATGTAATGTGCTTCTTGTCCTCTGTGCCAGGACCTTCACTGCATTCAACAGGACCTTGTTCCAAAACCATTCCCTATAGAGTCATCCTCATTCCCTCATGAAAAGAACTCGTGCATTTGATTTTAACTGTGATTTCCCACTCAAGTGATCACTCACTGACCTACCCTCCCCACTCCTATCCCCTTTTGTTTTTACAGATTCTCTTTTATTTTGATATAGTTTTTACTGTCATTTTCACCATTGAAATTGCTCTGAAGGTAAAGTGCCCATCTTCTCTACCATTACTTGTCCCCAAGCTTTCTGGTTTTCTGCCAGTCTCTGTTGCTAACACACACGCCTGTTTGTTCTGGGTCACGCTCAGTACCACTAACCCAACTGTGCTTATTTTTCAGATCCTAGGCAATGCAGACTATGTCTTCACTAGTATCTTTACATTAGAAATTATTCTTAAGGTAACCAATCTGAGAAATACACTTGTTTTCTTCTTTTCTTTCTCTTTCTTTCTTTCTTTCGCTCTCTTTTTCTTTTCTTTTTTTTTTTAACCCCATTATTATCTCTGCACAAAGGGTTGTTTTTCTTTTCATTTGACATTTCTGTAGTTGCTTTAAAAGTCTCCTGGGGAATTTTCATATTCAGACTGGTAATTGAGGGCCTATAGCAAAATAATGCTTTTTAGGGGAATCACAATGAAAGGATGCAATGTTGGGAAACATAAGAGAGGACCAAGAAAAAGGCCATCCCCTGATAAATTTCTCCCTCTACCCTGGCCAGTCTTTCCAAAACATGATTTTTCTGCTCTGCAAGAAACTCTGAATGCACACACTTCTTACACAGGCAAAGAGAAGGTCTCTATTCTGCAGAAACCAGCCCAAAGGGTGGCTGATGACTTCTGTGAGCACAGTGAAGTAGGAGGCAGGGAGCACAGTGCAAAACCTCACTTTTTAGGTGTAGAGAGAGAGTCAAGAGTACAAATCCCTGAGACACCAAGGACGGTAGCTGCCAATGAAAATTGCTGCACCAAAACCCAGCTTCCCATTTCCCCGAACGTGCTCTATACCAAGGGGAATGCACAGGAGAATGGTTTAGCTTGGAAGAAAATAAAAATAGGCTGCCTTGTTCTTAACTCTAATTTTCTCAAATTGGTAGGCTAATAATTTAAATAACAGTAATTGAGTGAAGTTCTGGCTTTCTAAATGCTAGGTTCACTTGGCAGCTGTTTTGGTTTTTTTTTCTCAGCAAGCTAGTTCTAAGTGCTGGCAGGCAGTGCCTTAGAGTTGCTCAAATTTTCAGCTCAAGACCCTAATAACAGTATCTATATGGAAGGCTGGCAAGCAGGGTGGCCCCAGCACATTTTTATAGAGAAACGTGCTTTTTTTGATATGACTTGAAATTACCAAAGCCATAATGTTCTCCAGGGAGATGTACACATTATGCCTGCGTGCAGTTTGCATCTGTGTTTACACAATAAATCTGGATGTGCACAGATCACATGGCAGATCCAAAAGGCCTGTCAAGAAAAGGAAAATATCCCGACAGCGACGTTTAAAAATGAAACAATAGTTCAAGGTTACCTGTTTGGACTCACAATTACTAATTCTGCTTGCTCTGATGGAAGTGGTAACATTCCTAATGATTTCAGTGGAAGCAGAACTTAACCCAGCCTGGGCCTTCCCAAGGTCCTCCTGTTAACTTCAGTGATTTATGACAACATCCCTGGATATTCTTTAAGTTAAGTGGGAGAATAGTGCAAGGACCATAAGTTTAAGTCACTAAGAGCTTGGTTTCTCAGTGCATGTTTCTCTGCTGCCTTCACTGAGCACATTGTTTTGCAAAACAGCAAAGTTAATGTAGGTGGTGAAAACAAAAGAATGAATGGCCATGGGATGTTCAAGGCTGTAGAGGAACAAGCTTCATCTGCCCCCATGTTGCTTATAACAACACCTGCATTCTGGTGGATGTTGGCAAGGTGACTGCCAAGGATATTTAACTGGCATCCTAAAAGGCTGTAACTTGTTTTATGCCCCAGGTAGGAGGCGGATAGAGATTATACACTCTATGAGAGTCTCTTCTGAGATGACAAAATCCCTCAAAAGGCTTGAGAGAACCACAGTTTGTACTGAACTTAAACTCAGCAGAGCTTCCCCTCCTGATTTCAATGGTGTCTTTCTTTCAAGATTGCCATACAAAATCTAACCAGTAAAGGGCATCTTTACCACCTTTGTTATGGCAAGAACCCCTCCTCCCTTCCCCAACTGAATGTGTCTATAAGTATAAATTCTAAGCCAAGACCAGAGTTTATACTTCCTCCCCTTCTAATTTCTGTCTGATTGATAGCCAGTTGCCTGTCATGGATGTTTGGTGAAGAAAATAATCCAATATACCATGTGCCCTTCAACTTTGCTCTGAATAAAATTGTCACAGGCTGGAAACTTCCAGCCAATACACCATCCTGAGCTACTGGTGGGAGCCAGAAAACTCCAGTTTGACTTTCCAGTTCACACTTCTCAGCTGGAAGTCTGGCTACAGCTCAGTGTCGTGGTGTCCACCTCGGGTTACTTTAGACACCTAACTTAAATGAGATTCAGAGGACCAAACTTAGAAGCCTGTATTCCTGGATGGGAATGAGAATTCCTCATGAAGGAACATTAGCACTTGTGGGGATGGGGTTTCTTCAAAGCAGCTACATTAGATCATCATCAAATCTAAGGTAGGTGGTACAAATAACCCCATCAGCTCACCCTCTTTAACTGTGCCAGGCTCATTTAGTCACATTGGGTAAGAGAACTTTGTTTACACTGTCACTCAATCCAGCTCTGGAGCTGTGACATCCTCCTCAAAGCCAGCAGGTTTTCAATACCCCATCACACCCAGGCAGGGCAGAGTTTCCCTTGCAAAATATGTAACTGTTTTCCCTCCCTCTGCCCAGTGATGTTGATAATGATTATCTCCACAAAGAAATTGCTCTGTTCCAAGGAGTACAGACTGGGCTCTGCAAGGAAAACTAAAGGGAAAATGCAACTACATCTAGAGTAAAAATTAATAGGAAAAGGGATGTGGCATTGAGCTGAACAGAAGGACCAAGCTGAAGAGAGCAGTAATTCCTCCTGTTTTTTCAGTTCAGCTCTAAAGTGTCTTATCCCTGAGGGATTCTGTTCTTCCTTCATGAAGCGAAGAGCAGTCAACTGTCTACTGCAGCTGGTCTAAGTACTGAAAAGCATTACAGAAGAACCCATTTTATTTTGTATTTTCTATTCAATTCTTCTAGAGAGGCCTTTATATAACACAAGTATCCTGTGTCACTGAAGAAAAAGGGAAAAGCATATGATTGCAAAGAGTACTTTTTGCAAACAGTCACTCTGCTGCTTTGCTAATTCTAAATGTTATGTACCCAGTGCACTTAAAGTGCATATTTTCCTCTCTTTCTTTAGTTAGGCCTTTCACAGTTATCTTGCTGTCTTTTTCACTCTCTTTTCTTTCCATTGGGGCTCAACTTCTCCTTTGGGGTCTGGGGGTAAATTGTCTGCCAACAATAGAAATACTGCCCCCTCCCCAGTTATCCACTCTGAGCATAGCCAGGTGGGTTTGGCTCTTGAGCAGCTGCTGATGGCAAAGTGTGTTTGTGCTCCCTGCAGATGACTGCCTACGGGGCTTTCCTCCACAAGGGCTCCTTCTGCAGGAACTATTTCAACATCTTGGACCTGCTGGTGGTCAGCGTTTCTCTCATCTCCTTTGGGATCCAGTGAGTGAGCTATTTCCAGCTAGCTGGTTTTGGGGTGGGGATTGTAGGGCTGGGCTGGGAGGGATGGCTCAGGCTCGTTGTTTTATCTGATTTTTCTCATTAGCCTTTTGGGGTATTCATGAGGTGTTTTTCTCAGATGGTTCAAGGCCATTAAAATTCATTCTCAAGGGAGGAGGTAGTAACTGGGAAATGCTACTCTGGTGACCTGGAGGGGGGAATCTTTCAGAAAGAGCAAATGAGAACAAAAAATGGGTGTATTGAGAATCATGACACTTAGCTTTGTTCCAAGGCCTTTGTTTCACTGTATCAGTTCAGGACAGTTCAGTGACTTATGGTTCCCTCCTAGACTTTTCATAACCTCTTTGGAAAATGAGGTTGATAATGTTTTCCTACTTCCTAAGATGCTGTGAGTCTCAGTCAATGGAAGGCCATCAAGCACTTGAAAAATTTCATGAGACTCTTCAGAGTGGTAGTGGCTGTTCTGTCATGCTGTTTTCCTTTAGTTCATCTTTTAATTTACTTAGTAATTTATGGATTTACTCAACTATGTGTTGGGTAGGAAGTTCCCTAATTAGTTTCATATCTGGTAAGAAACAAGCTCCCAGTTGTTACCATCATAGGTTAGCAGCTCACATAAGTTGCACACTAAGTCAAGTAGGGCAATTTGTAGGGTCCATTGGGCTTTCAGTCACAGTCTTAAGAATGGCACAGGTCTTCTTTTGACCTGCTGTTTCTTTCTTACAGACCTAAGTCAGACTCTTGGTGTGTTAACATTAAAACTGTTCCCAAAGTCAGTAGGAGAAAATGATGTCATTGAGCACGAGGAAGATTCTCATTCAGGGTTTTAGTCTTGGAAGGTGCAGAGAGCTCTGCTGCAGAAGATAGTTGTGTTCAGTACTTAAAAGTGAGCACATAAGTCATCCTAACCAATTCAATGGGAGCTTTCACATCCTTAAATTTATGTACGCACTTTGATTTGTGGGTTCAGGGGCCAGACGCACTGTAGGATCAAACTCCAGGTGGATAGTCTACCTTTAATGCTGGAGTCTCCTGGACTTTTCAGTCTCAATGAATATTTCAGTGGAGTGCTTCTTTGAGCCTTATCTGAAAATGCCTTGGTAATGACTAGATCTTGGCACAATTTCTATAGCATAGATATCTACAGAATGTTTGCCCTGCTCTAAAAATACACCTTGCCCATGTTCCATTCCCCCTCCATTAATAGAGCAGAGATTATGGAATCCAGAACAAGCAGTCAGACCTCTGAAGAAAACAGAGAAATTGGTTTCCTTACTCCTGAAGTGCCCTGGCAAAGAGTTGAATAAATCCCTTATGCAGTCTCAGGCTGTGCAGAATTTCAAAGGTCTGTCCTTGCTGCACACTCCCCACATTGCTGTGTCTCTCAAACCTTCCAATACTTTCTTTCAGGTCCAGTGCCATTAATGTGGTGAAGATCCTGCGTGTTCTGCGGGTCCTCAGGCCACTGAGGGCCATCAACAGAGCCAAAGGACTAAAGGTTAGAAAAGTCCAAGTGCATTCTAAAAACTATAAATTCAGGTTATTTCAGGCTACAAGGGCTTTTGCAGTGGTTCAAGTAATGTTTCAGTAGAATCAGCAGTATGGTTGAGGTTGGAAGGGACCTGCTCAAGCAGGGCTACTGAGGGCCCAGGCTTTAGAGTATCTCCAAGGAGAGAAACTCCACAACCTCTCTGGATGACCTGTTCCAATGCTCAGTCACCCTGACAGTAGAAGTGCTTCTCAATGTTCAGATAAAGCTACTCTGTTTCAATTTGTGCCTGTTGTCCTGTCAGTGGGAACCACTGGAAAGAGCCTGGCTCCGCCTCCTCTGCATCCTCCCTTCAGCCATTAATATGCTGAAATATTGACCAGATTCCCCTGAGCCTCCTCTCAGCTCTCTCAGCCTTTTCTCACCCCAATCCCTTAAGTCATCTCTGTGGCTCTTTGCTGGACTGGACTTCCTCCAGTATGTCCACAGTTCTCTTGTGCTGAGGAGCCAGAGCTAGACCCGGTACGACAAGCACAGCCTCACCAGTGCTGAGTAAAGGGGAGGAATCCTTTTTAAAAACCTCCTTCAACTTATTAAAATCTTGCCTAATGTTGCCCAGGATAGCACTTGCCATCTTTGTAGTGAAGGCTCATATTTAACTTTGTGTCCACCAGCTCCTTTTCTGACAAGCTGCTTTTCAGCTGAATGGCCCCATCAGCCCAGAGGTGAAATGATGTGGTTTTCTGAGGTTACAGATGGGCCCACAACCCTAAGCATAACCTTTCTGTATTAGATAAACTCCTTCCTATGTGCTGGTGGGTGCCCAAATATGCAGGAAGTTTCAGAGAGCTGAGTTCTGGTATTTTCCTACCCCTTTCTGCATCCTTCTAAAAATACAGCAAGGAATTAAATAAGTTGGTCCCCTTTCCTTAGACATTACTTGGGTAATGGGTACAGCTTAAATAATTTTTTCTTGTTATTTTTATTCTTGGGCTTCTCCCTTAGCCAGAGCAGTTGAGAACAATCCCACAAGTGACTTTTGTTCCTCTCTCCCCTTGGCAGCACGTGGTCCAGTGTGTGTTTGTTGCCATCCGAACCATCGGGAACATTGTGATTGTCACCACTTTGCTGCAGTTCATGTTTGCCTGCATTGGAGTTCAGCTGTTTAAGGTAAAACCATTGGACCCATTCATTCATCCATTACATTGGGCTGTATTCAGGGATGGGGAGAAAAACAGCATAAAAAGCCTGAGGAAGGGAAATTGGGG
Organism: Molothrus ater; assembly: GCF_012460135.2. Classification (NCBI taxonomy): domain Eukaryota; kingdom Metazoa; phylum Chordata; class Aves; order Passeriformes; family Icteridae; genus Molothrus; species Molothrus ater. The sequence continues at coordinate 67,964,729 of NC_050482.2, forward strand.
TCTGTTGTGTGTAATAAGCAAGACATTTGGGGCACTGTCAGTGTTACCTGGGCTTCTGCTACCAGCAGTTCTCCAAAACTGAGCCAGGCATATCCAGAACTCTTGCCCATCATCTGTGATCAGAATAAATGATCAGTAATGTTGTTCTTCCCTGAACAGCTTTACATTGGCATGACATGGCCCCGGGAAGGTGAAGGGGGCTGCTCAAGAGGATTGTTCCTTGCAGGCTCTCTGCCTCCCATCTTGCAGAGGAAAGGGCATAGCAGATGACCATGAGGGGTTGTTCTTTCCCTTCTTTATGTCTGCTTTTATCTCCCTTTGCCTTTCACCACCCTCCTGACAAATGCTGAGGACGTACACATTTGTGGTATTTGTGAGGTGCCCTGGACAGAGGAGGAATTGAGAATCTGTCTCCATGCTCTTAGACGGCTAATATAATATAATATAATATAATATAATATAATATAATATAATATAATATCTAAAGAATAGAGAAAGGATACAGCCAGAAGGCTACAAAGAATGATAATCAAAACTCGTGACTCTCTCTTCCAGAGTCCTGACACAGCCTGACCATGATTGGTCATTAAGTTAAAACAATTCACATGAAACCAATCAAACAATGACCAGTTGGTAAACAGTGTCCAAACCACATTCCAAAGCAGCAAAACACAAGAGAAGCAAATCAGATAATTATTGTTTTCATTTTCTCTGAGGCTTCTCAGCTTCCCAGGATAAGAAATCCTGGCAAAGGGATTTTTCCAGAAAATATGATGGTGACACATATAAAAGTACCATACAAGCAGAAGCCTCATTTGTCTTTCTTCCTTTCTAGGGCAAGCTGTACAGCTGCACTGACAGCTCCAAGCAGACAGAAGCAGAATGCAGGTGGGTCTGAGCTTTTCCAATCCCTGCCCTTGGCTGCCCGCGGCGCCTGGCGGTGCAGGTGTGCCACGTTGTGTCTGCCCTCTCCCCCCACAGAGGGTACTACATCACCTACAAGGATGGGGAGGTCAGCCAGCCCATGATACAGCCCCGCAGCTGGGAGAACAGCAAGTTCGACTTCGACAACGTCCTGACTGCCATGATGGCCCTCTTCACCGTCTCCACCTTTGAGGGCTGGCCAGAGTGAGTGTTTCTGGGACCAGCACAACACTAGCAATGCCCTCATTCATTTCAAAAGATAAAATTCAAAGGCAGAGCATAGTCTTTCCCTTTCTAAGTATTTAAATAAGTCCACAGCTTTAAATATAGCAGTAGTAGCACTGCAGTATTATGTACTTTGTAAATTCCTCAGGGCCTGCAGGGATTTCTGTTACTGTACTTGTAAACAGTGTAAAGCACTGTCTCTAGTTCTTAAAAGATGATTTCCATTAGTAGCAGTGATACTAATATTTGTTAGCATTATTGTGTGTATAAATGAATGCAAAATGCAGATCAGGTCCTTTCCAGCATTGCCAGGTTTCAGTCTCCCCATGGAGCCAGCAGGGCAATGTGAAACACCTCCTCTGCAGTACTGGCACACATGGGGTGTCTGTCCAGGTCCTGCTGTCTGTGCCCCTGGAGCTGGGGACTCCCACAGAATCACTCAGGGTGACGTGGACATGCAGGGGCTGACCCTGACCTGTGTCACCAAGTGATGCCACAGCAGTGTTAACAACTGGGACTGTGTCTGTTTTCCCAACTCCTGGGATCCCCTTTTCTCACAAAACTCAGTTCCCAATAACTCTGTTGGGACTTCCCTGTCTTTTGTTACCTGAAGAACATGATTTTGTTCAACTATGAAGACATTTCACCCCTGAACAGGTTCAAATGTAGAATTAGTAAGAGCTAGGTCTTCTCCTCTGCAAGCTTTGCACTCAGATCAGTGCAAGTCTGTACATCTCTGAGTGAATTATTTTTGATACAAGTGGAAGAAAATCACAAAGTTAAACTTTATAACATCACCTATAAGGCCTCAAGGCAGTTGCAGATTTTCTCTGCATTTGGCTCCTGTTTGCTTTCAGGTTGCTGTATAGGTCCATTGATTCCCACATGGAGGATGTGGGACCCATCTATAATCACAGGGTTGAGATCTCCATCTTCTTTATTATCTACATCATCATCATTGCTTTCTTCATGATGAACATCTTCGTTGGTTTCGTCATCGTCACATTTCAGGAACAAGGAGAACAAGAGTACAAGAACTGTGAGCTGGACAAAAACCAGGTAATTTACAATACCCTGCTGTCAACAAAGGTAGAAAAGGCATTGAGAATAAGCTTTTAATAGATAAATGCATACAGAGAGGAAAATGTTAAGCTTGCCAACAAGATAGAACTGTAAGCTGGCTTTGCTGACATCTTTTAGGAGTCAGGTAGAAAAAAAATCTTGCTGTAAGATTTGCTCAAGGGACAATTACTTAAAAATGTTTGCTGTACCGTTTGTTTCACTGAGACTAGAAGAGCGCAACAGCAGTGTCTGGCCAAAGTAATTGCATGTAGAATTCTTAAACAGGTAGAATGTGCGCATTCACATTGTGACCTAATAGAAATTCCTCAACTAAGCTTTTTAATTTCAGAAAAAAAACTTGAAACATTGTATTTTTAATTACATTTGAAGGTAGCTGACCACCCTGATATTTTGGGTTTGAGTTTTAAATGTACCCTGCCTCTCCCACAGCGCCAGTGTGTTGAGTATGCCCTGAAAGCCCGGCCTCTGCGGAGATACATCCCTAAAAACCAGTACCAGTACAAAGTTTGGTATGTGGTCAACTCCACCTATTTTGAATACCTGATGTTCGTTCTGATCCTGCTGAACACCATCTGCCTGGCCATGCAAGTAAGTGAGCAAGCAGAAAACCTCCAGGTGATGAAGTAGTAGACTTTGCTGGGGGAAATGCACAAATGGCTGAAGTTGAGACCTACTTTGACCTTCACACCATGTGTTGAGGGAGAGGGACAAGCACGTTAAAAAAAAAAACAAAACATTGTACCCTGTTCACTTCTGATGACATTTAGTTGAAATAAGGAACTAATTCTCACCCTCTTCCTGCTAATAACTGACTCTTTCAACAATTCTGTTTTAACTCCTTAAAACCAAACAAATTTATTGTTTTTAAACAGAGTCCTGCAAGTACTAGAGCTTTTCAAGAAAAATGTTGAAAATGTCTCAACACTATTTTTCTCAGCCTTGCATTCAGCTGCAGCTGAATTGTTTTATCTGAAACTGCTTTGAATAAATCACCCTGTGCCAATACAGATCATGAAAATCCATCCCAGCTCTTTGAAGTTTATTAAAGTTAAGTAACTACAAATGGGGTCTTGTAACATGAACTGGAAGGTGACCTTAGAATAAGGCAGTGCAATAAGTTCAAGTATCATGATCTGGAAACAGGGGTATGAAAAGTGAGGTGGCAACACTTGCAGAAGACACTGCTTGAATTAATCAATAGAAGATGGAGAGTAACTTCATAAGATCTTAATAAAGTTAAGTGAATGGGCAGCATGATTGCAAATTTAATTCAGAATTGACAAATGCAAGATAGTGATTTGAGCTGCTCGTGTGCTTTGCAGAATCCTGAATTTAGTGTAATTACTTGGGGAATGGCTGGGTATCATTATGGACAGCTCAGTGAACCCCCTGCGTGCTGTGCAGTTACAATTAAACAAAAAAGCAATCCAAGAGGGAAGGCTGAGATAAAAAACACAATTGAAGATTGTATTGTAACATTGTGCAAATTTTTAATGAGCCCTGAACTGGAATGATAAGTATGATTTTGGTAGCCACTCCTCAAAAAGATTCTTCTAAAAAGAGGAGATCAAGATCCAGGTGGCAAAAATGGATAGAGGCATGGGAGTGCTTATGAATGAAGGGAAATGGGAATTCCTAATTGAAAAAATGAAACACTCTGGGGTCTTCCTTAGAGAACCTTGGCATGAAGGGGAGGGGCCCTGTGTATTCCTGACTGCTGGCATGCCCTATCCTCACACTCTTACTGGGATGCTATTTTTCAGCACTATGGTCAGAGCTGCATGTTCAAGGAAGCCATGAACATCCTCAACATGCTCTTCACTGGGCTCTTCACTGTGGAGATGGTCCTGAAGTTAATTGCCTTCAAACCCAAGGTAGGTGCACGAGGAGTAGATTTCCCTGGCCTCTGTGTGTGTGTGCATGTGTGCGGGGCAGCTGTGAGGAGAAGGAGGAGGTGAACCTTTCTCATCTATTACCCCACCAAGATCTGAGCTGGACAGTTGCTCTCTGGATTGGAGTCTCACTTATATTTAATAACATTTTCACTGGAGAGTAGACAGACTTTAAAAAAACATCTAAAAAAAGTAAAAAAAGGCAACAGCTGCTAATAGAGATGGTTCCTAGTTTTCATTAAGTTATCACAGTGACACTCTGCTAAGGCTGTAACATGTCTTCCATTCTGAATGTTATTCCAATGCTCTCTCTCTCTGACTTTCCTTATATAATTTAAAAATAGCATCTCATGATTAGTCTCCTGACCCAAGTGAAGTTAATCAAGCATGACTCATTTTGAGTTATGAGCTTTGGAAAAAAAACGCTTCTTCTGGGAGGGCTACATCTCAGTGATGGTTTAGATTGCTCTGGTTTTGAATTTAAGACTTCATTGATAATATTCAGTACCCCAGCAGGTCCTGTCTGAAAGTATTCTCCTGTGCATTGGGCCATGATACTATGCTAGTTTAGCTGCACTGTGGGGTATGATTAGAACCTCCAAGCTCTTCTAGTTAAGTTCTCACAGCTGCTGCAGGGCAAGGACAAAGATCCTGACCTCACAGAATTACCCAAGACTTCCTTCTGTGGGATTTAAATTCAGTGATGTGTCATAAAAAGTTGAATCCAGATACCTAAATATAGGTCCCTTCGTGTCATTTCATATCTTCAGTGGTGCCTTGACATATGGAGTTGTGTCTTGAAGGATGCTTTGAAACATTGTGGAGATGGTCAAGATGCTCTCTGAAGCATCAGTTATGAATTGGTAAAAATGAGAATATTTAGGTCTGGCAGTCATGCTTGTCCTTCATGTTAAAGTTAGGGGATGACTGAATTTAGCTCCTCCCAGGTGTAATCTAACATCTTCCTCATCCTCACTTCAGAAACTTTGCTCTCCATTTCTACTGAATTTGGCCTTATTTTTTTCTTTTCAACCTCATGTTGACTTTTTCCCACCCAGCTTCTCTCTTTCTTCCACACTTTCTAGGACTTCTTCTTGTAATAGTCTTGTAATTTTATTTTTCACCCAGGCCCCATATCACTTTCCTACCTTGGATGTAGTTCTCTTGGAAGTTAGGAGCATCTTGGCAGTTCTGCTGAAGACTGGGCTGTGGAGTTTTTTTGTGAGATCTCAAAAACTTTCTTGGGAAATTTAGAAGCATCATTATCTATTTCAGCAGAGTTTTTAATTTTCAGGAAAGATCTATCTTTGATTTTTGAGATTTCACCATGTCTGTTAGCAAGCAAACTTTCTGTCACTTCATAAAAGTTTTATCTGCACACCATGTACCCAGAAGTGCGTCTCATAGGCTTTATAATGTTCTTCAGATTTTGCAGTTCTGCTTCACAGGAGATTTATAACTTTCAAGGAGATGAGAATCTCAGCAGAATTTGGTTTAGAACATTTAGGGGAGAAGTTCAACCAGGTCAAATACTGAATTCTGTACACATACAAGGAAGGCTTTACTTGACATGGTTGCTTCCAACAGTAAGGAAATGGCATTGATGGTAGTGGAAGTCCTTTCTACTTCCTGTGGTTTACTTTCCTCTGTTCAAGCTCCTTTTCAAGTTTTGCTGCACAAAAAAATACTAAAAAAAAATCAACTGAGAGTAAGCAAGTATCTCTGGAGGGCAAAACACTGAAACAGATTTCCTAAAGTAATTGTGGAATCTTTATAGTTTGAGGACTTAGAATTAAGTTGGGGGAATCTTTAATTCAAGACAGTTTAGGAATCAATGATCTGTCTTGAGACAGGCAAATGGAATAGACCACAGGGCCCCTCTCAGCCCAATTTTCCATGATTCTGTAATCTCCAAACTAAATCCCTAGCTACTACACTATAGTAAAAGTGAGAGTAAAAAAGAAATTTTCCTTATCATGAGAATAGTAGAGTCTTAATGAAGTCTTTCAAGCTAGGACTCAGACAACAACCTCAAATGAAAGAATAGCCAGCACTAACAATAAATGTTTCAAATCCTGATCTGGCCTGCATGCCAAATATGGTACTAACTCATACCCATATTTTAATTAAATACCTTAATGAAAGAAACCCCAACTTTTCAAAAATTGAAGCAAAGGATTACAGGGAAGAAAAACAAGACTGACCTTGTGAAAACAGCTAACACAGAAAAAGACTTTCCTCCTGCAGCATATTCATACTGAATTATATTAACTACCAGTTCAGTGACTCGGGTTTGGAAACACCAAATTCCTTGTGTGACTTGTCATTGTTATGTATGAGGATTTGGCTTCAGCCTTCATTCCCTGCTCTCCAAAGAAGGCAACCCCTTCTCCCACATGACCACTGGGACTGATGGGGACCAGCACTGGGGAGCGCTGTCTGCTTCTCTTCAGGTTGCACACCAGTGCTGCAGATGAACTTGGCTAGAATATGTTCTGAAGTGGGAGTTTCCAGCATGGAGAAAGTAGTTCTCTCCATCTTCTGCTTGGCTAGACCTTGTGGTCAAACTACATTTGCAGATGGAAGCTGTCCCCAGGAACACCAGCTGGGAAAGTCCAAAAGCATTTCTTTGTCACCTGGCAGAGCATCATTACCTATGCCCTCTAACCAACCAAGTGGCCCCAACAAAGAAATGACATGCTGAGTGTTATTAGTGTTTCCCAGATGGAAAATGGCAAGATGAAATGCTCATCTCTGCTGCAGACAGATTTGTCTGTCATTTCCTGAGCAGTAAAACACAAACCAGCCTTTGTTTAAGCTGCTTTGTCTCATTTTGAATTTGTGCCCAAACATCACTCTTTTCTGTGAGAAGAATACCCTAAAATAAAAGAGCTGTAAGCTTTATGACTGACAACAAGAAAGGAGGAAACTTGGTTAGCTGAAGGTGTTGTGCTCTAATGACAAGCCCCAGGAGAATGTGGCAGAACAGAACTGAGCACAGAATTGAAGCTGACAACATTCAGTCTGTTTTCTCCTTTTTTTGGGGTGCTTAACCCAGTCATGGATGCTGCAGCTTAACCTTCAACTGCAGCAAGACAAGCAGGAACTGAGTTGTGACTCTGAAGCAGCCACCACAGAGCTCTCCCTTGCACAGCCACTACCTAAAGGCACCTTGGAATGAAAGGTCTGCAGCAGCAGAACAGAGGGATGAGGACTTCTCCATCTGCACAAGGTGGAACCAGCTGCTGTTTATTCATACCTTCACCAGGGAGGGTTGGAAAGGGAACTAGGACAGATCCCTGAGGTATTGGGAGCTGCTATTGTGCTGCCTTCTCACAGAAGTCACCCCAGGGATGTGCCCATGTGGAACAGCTTTAGGGGAAGCCCAATCTGCAGAGTTCCTGCTGCTGCTCATGGTGTGGCATCCACGATTACAGACACACAGATTCAGCTGGAAATGTGTTGGGAAATCATCAAGATCATTCAAGATCATCAAGTCCAGCTGTTAAGCTACCATTGCCAAGATCCACTAAATACAATGCACACCAGTGCTACTGTGAATTACCTACATAACAACAGAAAACGTGGCAGCCTGACTGAATAGGGGTGTTTTTTTTACTGTATCCCGTTTTTTCTTCATTTCTTGTGGTGAGAGCAAGGCTTTACTTATTGAAAGGCCAGCTGTAGGAACAAGGAGCCAAGTCCAAGTCAGGGCTTGTCGCCTAACACTTACAGGAAATATGTGAAGGGAGTAGGAAGACAAGGGCTTTCCTAATTAACATACTGTTACTGCTGAGATTGCTTGCTCTGGTCAGCAAGTCCCTTTGAAACTTGTCCTTTTAGCTGGCCATCCTCTGTGAGCAGTGTTTTGGTCTGCCTGATCTCCTGGGAGGCTGTAGAGAAGAGGGGTACATCAGCTGGAGCAGCTGCTGCTGTGGCACAGTCAGTGCATGCCAGGCTGGGACAAGGCTTCTGAGAACCCTGTGGGTTTGTGTGACACTCTTTGGTGCAGAGGGTCACTTACCCCATTTTTTTGCAGGATTAATCTAAGCATTGTGTCAGACATAGCTCATCCATGTCTGCAGTTTTGTCAGGAGGGTGCTAACAGTGAGCTCGAGCCATTTGGGGTGATTAGGGCTGCTGATAAGGAAAACATCCACTCCATGCCCTGCATGTCCTTACAGAGTATTAATGTGCTGCTCTGAAGCAAAACTCTCAAATGGACCTCAGTGCTTGTTTTGGCTGATGCTCATAAACTGATTCAAGACTAGTTACTTCAAAGAGACAGACAGTCTAAAAGTAATGCTGTTGAGCCAAGGCTTTTTGCTGCTTTGTTTTTCTAATTTTATAAATTCTCCAGCCAGTCTCCTGAGCTATTTTCCAATTCCTGCATGGAGAAACCTGCTGCTGCTGCTTCAGACTTTTTCCAGGGAAAACTACTGAAGGGAATGAGGTGCTGTGCTGTCTGTGGTGCTCACAGCTACCACTGTTCCATCTTCTTAGAGAAGAAATCCCCACAAGAACCAGTCCAGGAAGGGCCAGCTGCTCTACAAAACCTGCCTGGGGTTTATCTTTTCAAGTTAAAGACAGTGACTTAAAATTCCTATTCATATGAAGCCTCACCATCTGTCAATGTACATGCTAATGTGAGGATGGATATTCCTCCAGGAATTGCAGATCTTTCCAGCTCCCTGGAGTGGGCTGCTTTCCTGATGAGCCACATCTACTTTTTCTTTCAGGAAAACACTTCATCTGTCCCCTTATTAGCTAGGGCAAGACCACTAATCCAAGAGTTATGAATTTTCTCCTGCTGTGCCTGTCATCTCAAACTAGGGAGGACATGTCCACGAACTACTGCTATGCATAAAGTAAAGCACATGATCATATATTTTGTCAAATCTGTGCCTGAGTGTGGAAAGGGAATCTTGGAGATTTCCTCTGTGGAATTATGACTATCAGAGAGACTGCAGATCACAAGTCTATTCCATTTACCAGACACTGTCAGCACCTTTCTTCCCTGGGTGTTTATAGATGTTACTTGTAAAGCAGCCTGTAACAAACGCCATCTGTCCTGCCTCAGAGAGTTCCTTCAGTCCCTCATTTATCACTGCTACTTAACTCTGCATTCCTGCCATTCTTACTTGTCATTTCTGTGCAGCAGTTCGGACTTCAGGGGGCTGTTTCAAACAAGCTTCACACTCAGCACAAGGCACACAGTCCCATGTGATCCCAGGAAGAGCTGTGACCCTCTGTGCTGTGGAAGTCACAAGTGCCACCCATGGTTATTTCTCAGCCTCCCTGTACTGATGGATCTACGTGTCCTCAGTGTTTCTTTCTCCCCTGATGCATTTGCGCTTCTTTATTCCTCTTTAAGCTGCTCTCAGTCAGCGTTTATCATGCATTTGATGTACAGATATTTCTTCTAAAACCTGCAAAATGACTCATCTGTTTTTGTTCCCTTTTTACCAGTACATTTCTCAGGCTTTTATGCCTATAAACAGATCTTTGAGCAGTCTCTCCTAAAGTCACACTGGCTGCTTCATACTACTCACATTCTTCTTTCTCACCAAAACCATAATCTGTTATTCTTTGGTCAGGATAGAGGTTTCAACATTTTCACAAACAGCTGAAATTTATATCCATAGAAACAATGCTGGTTAATTTTGGAAATCTAATGCTTTTTGTACTTTTTCATTCTAGTACATGTAGAAATACCTGTATAGCTTAGGATGGTGCCCTGGCAGTTTTATTTCTCCAGCTTATACAGAGAAAGGGAAGTAAAGACATTCTGCACAGATAAAAAATATCAGGAAAACTGGTTACAACTGTGTGGTCTTTTGCTCAGAGCTAAATAACACTTCGGCTCCATCCAACAGGAATCACATTTAGTTAAAAATCACATGCTCTGGGATGCAGTATGGTGGCATAAATTAGTGGTTTAAGCTGTGTGAATGTGAGCCCGTGGTGCAGGCAGCTGCCTCCTTCCATGGACTGTGGCCACACGGTGCTGTGTGGCCAAAAGGGATGGTTGTCAAGTGGCTCTTACTTTGCAGACTTCCTTTGCTGGTTTTGGCAAGTGCTTAACCTTGGTAGCCACCTAATTGTTTCCTCAGCTTCAGTATCACCCTTTCTGTTTTGGAGGGGCAGCCTCTGCATGTGGAGTATTTGATGATTGAGTCAGGTACCCCTGCAAGAGGAAGGTCAGCCTCCAACCACCACCCTGGCTTTGGGTGAAAGAAATACTTTAAAAGGCAAAAGAAAGCTCAAGAAAGCTGGTTATGTGTCAAAAGCTGTGGGTGGGGAATAATGTACATCATTTTAAAAAAAGGAAGAGTGAGCTCTGCTTGATGTTGGGTAAGGAGTAGAGAGCATGGAGAGAGCTAGGAATGATGAGGTAAGACAGTTTGCTAGCTGAAGAAAAGGAAAGAACAAAACCAAAAAGAACCAACAGGTCTGAGAGGAAAAGAGGGAAAAGCCAAGTCCATGGAGTAAGAAAAGCCATACAGATAAGGAAGAGTGGGAAAAGATAAAATATCCTTAAAGGCAGAATGAAAAAGATAAATTTAAGACCTTGAAATAGTAAAGTATTAATAAAATGGGGGAAGAAATGATTGGACAAAAAGTGATGCGAGGAAAAGAAAAACAGAAACAGGACTGAAAGAAAAAGTAAACATGGGAAAGGATTTTTAGAAAATTAAAAACTGAATTAAAACCCGTACCTTTTAAGCTAATGAGCATCTTTTTGTGCTTCTAAAGTTCCCTGGCAGGCATCCCAGGTCTCCATGTTCAAGCACACTAGAACCTCAGCCACAGAGCCCCCTGTGTACTTTCTCATCAGAATAAATTGCAGTAGAAATTGGGTACAGTATGTTTCCCTGCTTCTGTGGATTAAACTCACCCTGTTTCAAAATGCATCATCAGGTTACCCCAGAAAGTCTTTCCTTTTTCACCTCAAATTTTGTTGTGGTAAAGTCTGAATGTCTTGTATGTTCCTCTGGATTTTCTATACCACCAGTAGCCCAGCTGGAATTAATCTCAGCTGCTTCAGTGAGCCCAGCAGCTGCCATACACCCAGAAATCCCTGAATTTGTCGTGCCCAGATAAAGACACCAGTGACTGCATTTTGTGTGAAGTCATCCTGAGTCTCAAGGAATTGCTGAATCAGCCTCAAGAGTTTTGGAAATAAACTAGGAAAAGGGGATAAAGAAAATCTCCCTTCATTAATCACTCCTCTGCTTTCTCTTTCCTGTGATTACCTGTCAGCCAGGATTCCCATGCATTTTGCACAGGATACACATCATGCAGAGACTTGAGCCTGTTGTCTTTCATGTCCACAGGTCTGGAAGGAAGAAGGAGCCTCTTTTCTAAGCCTTTCTGAAAAAGTAAATACTAAAAGTACTGTATGTCAGAGCAGCATGTTTAGGTGACTTTGGTGGGAAGAAGAACTTGGAATAATTATTCTGGACATGGATGACCAGGTCATCCCAGTCCTTTGTGCCCATCAGTGGGTTGGCATAGTCAGCTGGTAGACTTGCTCCTGGGAGCTGCTTGCTTGACAGAATTTCTGTCTGCCCATATGTCCAGGGAAAGGAAGGAAAAGAGAGACTAAGGAGGAAAGTGAGCTTCTCACAGCCCAGTCTGTGCCACAGCATTCTCCCAGCAGTTCAGCACTGGGGCTTTCTCACAGACCATGGAAGACCCCTCTAGCCAAGAGCCAAAGCCTGGATTTGTTATTCCAGGTACTTAATTGAAGCTACTCAGGAGAGAGTGCTGCCAACTTGTTACAAGGCAGTGAAATTTGAAAAAGAGGAACTACAGGAGCACTACTCCTAGTGCTGGCCCATCAAGTAGGGCCTTGAATAATAAATCTTCCAGTTAATATAGAGAAAGGAAATTTGCAGCAGAATGCTCAGGGATGAGGTTGATTTTTCTGCAGTTTCTACAAATGAGGAGTTAGCTAGCAGATAGCTGCCTTCTCTATCATGTGAAAGCACAGGGAATCCTCTTTGGTGGCTTCTAGATTTCACTGAGCTCCTCACCAGTTCCTGAGTGTGTGTGGGAGAGGAAATCTGGCCCTTCCAAACACTTTAAAGGAGAAGAAAGTAGTGCCAGACTAAAGTTGTTCTATTGTGCATATGCTTATATTCTGAGATGGCATAGGCGTGACTGAGCCTAAACAAGTCATGCAGTGTGAAAAACACTTGGTAGGTGAATGTAACAGAAGAAAAGAGATGGATGATGAGAAATGAAACTTTCACCCTAAATCCTAGCTCATGACTCTACTTGCATCTGGGTCAGGAAGCATCAAAGCCTTCCTTGTCAGCACTGGTTGATATCCTGTATAAAGTGGCTCTTTCCCATTTTATTGCAGAAAATAAATATATCTGGCACAGAGATATGAGCAGAGTGCACCTTATTTGGTGTCTTTGTTGTTGCCCCTAAGAAAGAGGCCAACAACAAAATAGTATCCAGAACAAACTTCCCTCTTCAGGAAAGGAGCTTATCCTTTCATATTGTGGTGGAAACAGTTGGTAAGGGACAAAAAGGCTGTTTGATCTGCTGCTCACTGTGTTAGATCTGTTGTTTAAATGCAGGATGTTCTCCTTCCTGGAGGACAAGGCCAGCAATTTTCTGCAAATAGATCCTCTAATTACTATAGAGAACGTGTGAAATCTCTAACATGGATCAGCCAGAGCTGTGCAATCCTCCAGCTTTCTGAAGGATCAGTGGAGAATTCAGTAGGCAGGAAAGGCTGTTAAAGGAGCTGTGTAAGAGCTTCAATGATAGAGGACCTTTTCCTTCACAGCAAACATACCCAGAGAATTTGCATATTGCTGCAACATTATGACAGATGTATTTTCAGTCTGGCACTTGGGGGTTTTAATGTCGTTATAAATGATCAAAAATAATTATATGACTGCACAATGCAACAGTGTGGGAAGCACTGTATTAGCTATTGCGCTTAATTATTTAATACAGAAAATTATCCACATGACTTTAAAAGCCCAGTGGGATGGTGAACCAGGGCCTCACTCACAGCAGCAGCAGCAGCAGCCTGGAAAGGGAACAGTGCCAGGGAAAAGCAACAGACAAAAAATCCCAGCCCTCTGTCACTTCCTGTGAGGTTGTTTTAAAGGGTCCAAGGCTCTCAGAGAATCTTCACATAAGAATGGTACCAGATAACAGGCTGTGATACAGCACCTGTTGAGAACCATGTGTCATGTCAGAAAGTGATATTTCCACTGGCAAATGGAAACCTGGCTGACATCTAAGAGAGGTGATCTCCCTTCTGTCATGCATCTGGCTTTTGGAGACCTTGGAAACTTTAGTTTTCTTTGTTTCTGCTTCCCCAAGAGTCAAATGAGAGTAATCATCCTCTTTTGGCAAGTTATGATTGATGGATTACATAAAAATAAGTATTATTTTACTACCTACTCTAATCCATATAAAATTAAGCCTTTTATGAAAATGAAATAACTTAAAAGAAACTATCTAAAAATCTACAGCTCACACCTACTGTGCTGTTTCTGGAACATTGTGCCTTTCTGCCACTCAGCAGCCACATCAGAGCAGTCCACAGCCTCTTCCCATGCTTCATACAGAGAGAGGGAAGCTGTTCCAAGTCCAGCCCCATATTCAGAATGCTTCTTCACCCACTGCTTGCCCCTGTCTCATCTTCCCACAACTTGCAGTGACTCTTCACTCTGAGAGATGTGGCACTTCTGTTCTTGTAGCCTGAGTTTTCCTTCTTTTGAATCATTCTTGCCTGGGCTGGGATGTCAGTCCTACTTTAGGAGACAGACCATCTTAAACAATAAAACCCACCCCCTCTTTTCATAGGACTGTTTCATATTGCTGGGTTGGTTTATTGCCTTCAGGAATTATTTATTGGCCCTCATCAAGACATGCTGCTTCTAGACCTTCCAAAGTCTTTGAGCACTTGCAGCTTCTTCCAAATGGAATTTGACAGCAAAGTTCTCATGGAATGCCCTTTGTGATAAAAGATCTGTTCACCCATCACATTCATTTTTCAGTCTTTCTGGTAAAACCAGTGCTGATTTTGTTTCTCTTTGCTGAGAATAAGTCTGGTTTCTGGCTGCAGGGCAGTAATTGTTAACTGACTGCTGTGAGCTTACTGCTCATGAGAAAAAGGGCCTGACTCCTCATGGGGTATTGCTGTGTCACAAAATACCTGTGGGAAAGTCAAAAATGTTTATCTGATTTTCTATGTGGACGGTAAAATTTATAAGAGAACTTTCAGCTATTCTGCCACCATTTTCATGCATTTATATCAAAAGGCCTTAGTCATTATTGTTCAGAAGCATTACTCACCCTTCCTTCAAAGGCACTTAAGAGCAATCCAGGCCAAAAATTACATCAGGATCAGCTAGTTGAATCATCTAGTTTCAGCATGCTTTACTGCTATAGTTTCCTCAGGCCTTCTCAGCATATTGTCTAGAAATATACTCTTTGCTATGTCTAAGAGATGCTTTCATAATAAATGCCTCCGTCTTGCCTTTGTCATGCTTCTTTTCCAGTCTTTGGAGGACTTGGGACCAGAAATTGCACTTCCAGCCTCGCCTGTGGCTGAGAGCCTGTGTATTTCAACCACTTTACAGTAAATGAAATAGAGGGAGATGTAAGATGACTGTGCCACCAGGTGCCAGCACCTTCAGCGCCTGAAGGGGGCCCACAGGAAGGCTGGAGAGGGTCTTTTTGCAAGGACACATAGTGATAGGACAAGGGGGAATGGCTCAAACTGAAAGAGGGCTGGGTTAGATTAGAAAAAAATTCTTTACTGTGAGAGTGGTGAGGTCCTAGCACAGGCTGCCCAGAGAGGTTGTGGGTGTCACATCCCTGGAAGGGTTCAAGGCCAGGCAGGATTGGGCTTTGAGCAGCCTGGGATAGTGGAATGTGTCCCTGACCATGGCAGGGATTGGAGCTGGATGATCTTTAAGGTCCCTTCCTGGCCAAACCATCCCTTGAGTCCATGTAGATGGGCATGGAGGCACTCACAGGGCTCTTTAGAAAATACAATTCTGGTGACATGAACTGGATTGAAAAATCTGGAAGTGGAAATTCTCCATTCACAGATATGATACAGTCTTTTCTAGTCACATCTTCCAGACATTATCATTAGGTGTGTAGAGCATAAAAAAGAGATTCTCTATTTCCAACCTCCATAAATGTTAATAGCTTTATCTAATAGTGGCCTGGGGACTTTGGTTCAGGCAGTGGGGTTTTTTGGGGTTTTTTCCTGCGATGAAGGTATTTGTTCCCCAGAAGCACAAGCAACACCTGTAATTTGCTTTAGGATCTACAGGATCTCAAACAATAATCAGGAAGCGTCCACTTCAAAGTGGCCAGTAACAAGGTACCTCAGTTTTCTAGCAATGACCTAGAAGTAAACATCTGAGGTCTTTTTCCAGATCACAGAGCCATTCATATCCTCCAACTCTTTTGTTTCTGTCAAGGAGAGTGTTCAGGATGCCCAAGCAGGCCCTCGGACCACAAGGGACACCTGTATGCTTTCACAGGTGCCCTCATTGTGAGAGAGAGCATGAAACAAGTGAGGGAGGATAAAGGGAAACATCAACATTTTTGAGTGTCCATCTTGGGCTATAAGTTGGTCTTGTTTTCTTATGGAATAAGCAAAGAGTCATGAGGCTCCTTCAGAACTCACCAGAACAGTCCGGAGTGATGAAATGCTCCCCTTTTCTTTGCCTGTCTGTGGAAAGATTTGAAGGAGTAGAAGGGAGCCTTGTTTAATTCCCTGCAGCAGTGACTCATTACAGTGACTGGTAGGTGAACTGCAGGGACTCTGTCTCAGAATTAATCCATCAGTGGATGAGAGTTGATAGATAGTATGCAAATAGATGCTGTTTACCTGCAGCCTGTCAGGAACTCCAAGCAGCTGCATCCTCCACTTGATTCCTTCTCTATTAACATTCTGCTAATTTCCCTGATTGCTGTTATGGCTAAATGGTATCTCAGCACAACAGAATTTGCATCTGACACACATCTCTGGTCCGTGTCTGGAGCTATTGTAGCTTTGTAAGATTGTTCAGGACACACATGAATCCCCCAAATCTGCTGTGAGAGCATGTGCCAAGAGCTGTGGAACTGTGCAAATGTCCTTTGACTCAATCCTGTCCCTTTTGCAAAAGTACTTTCAGGGAAAGCCTCTTTTAATGAAGTCTGAGAACGGACTCTTACAGCTCTAAAAAGCCTGCAGCATTTTCAAAAACGAGTCCTTGTATTAACTAAATATCAGCCAGACTAGCAGTTCATCTCATTTTGTAAATCCCTAGCAAAGTCTGCTTTGCCCTTTACAATCAGCGGGAAATTTTCTCTAAGAAATCCCACTGAGTATCAGGGTATCAGCCCCTTTCTCTCCTTCCTATGTACTCTCTTCAGCTGATTTAGACTTGATGCTTCCTTTTGTTGTTTTAGCATGCAGGATTATTTCAGAGAAGTGGTAGCAAGGTCATCCTGCAGTTTGCCCTCTTTTTAAGCTGTGCAGTTATCTGTGTTTCAGTTTCTCCTCCTTGATGCTTCATTCCTGTATTCATAAATACAAACCTGCATGCATGTCCTTCCCTTTTTTTGCTACAGCACTGAGGCATCATCTTCCACTGGGGACCATCCCACCTACATTCAGATCCCGCCCAGTGAACAGCCTTGACCTTGCTGTGCTCTTCATCTTTAGAGAATTTTTTTCTCAGAAGGGTTTGTTAAATTTTTCCAGCTACATCAGAAGAGGCAGAAATGAAAACCTGTGACTAAGCAGATAAAAAACTACATGTAAACTAACACACAAGTGACCCTGCAGGTCCCACAGGTCTCAAAACCCAGCCAGTACCACAACTCAGCACCCTTCCCCTGAGGACTTCTGTGCTTCTGTGGGGGTGCACAGCACTCCAGCTATCATATTCTTGTTATGGTCTCCAGGTGACTCTGAGCTTCTGATATACTCCCTTGGGCAATTTTCCCTCTTGTTATTACTGAGGCTTCTTAGATGTCCTATTTAGGATCTCGTATCCACAAAAAGTAGAAGAAATGGTGTCCAGAGATGTCACTGCCTCCTAGCACCTAAATAAAACCTAGTTTCTTTAACAGCTAATCTCAGCAACTAGGAAACCTAAAAATGATTGGCATGCTCATTTTGAAATGTCTGCTCCTCTCACACAAATGAGATTCCATTCCAGTCAGCTACTGCATATTTATGCTCAGCCTTTCATGAATTTATTGATCATGTGGTGATACACTATCATTTGCTACCTTTGGGGGGGAAAAAAATGGGAAAAAATGTGCTCTACTGGCGGGGCTATTTCATGCTTCCTGAATACTCAATCCAATCCTCCTGGTCTCTCTCTGTCCTCTTTTCTCCCCAAAAGCTTCATGGATCTCCAAAGTCATCCCACAAGAGAGGGTGACTACCATTCCCCAGTAAACCCCTGAGGATGCCATTATGTGGCATGCAATAATAGCTAAATCAGAGTCAAGCCTCTCCCTTTATGGGTAAAATATGGTATTACACTCTAAATTCCTGTACTGCAAAAACAAACAGTGCCATCAATTCATTTCCAGTCAGACCTCCACCCTCTTGGGAAAAGTATGCAGAACTTTCTGGTGGGAAAAAATATTTTGGAAATACAACCTCTTTACTAGAGTGAAAGCTCTTCCCTCATTCAGTTCATCTTTCATGAGCCACCCTGGTACACTCCAGTGGGGAATGTGGCTTGAAGAGGTGCTTTGAGGTCACAAGAGGCAAATCCTGAGGGGTGTAGCTCACTCTCATTACATACTCATAACTGGTGACCAGGTTATGAGGTCTGATCCAAAGCAAAGTCCCAGGGGGCCATTTGTAGGTAAATGTCTCCGGGGAGGGTGGGTGGCTTTTCAGGGAAGGATTCCATCACTTGCACCCCAATGAAGCGTCTGTGCTCTCTGTTCCCTTGAGCTCTCTTTCTGTGAATAATATCTTCCTGTTTTTCACCCTTCTGTTTGAAACACAGAGGGAGCAGGTGAGGAGGAAAGGAAGGTTTTTAAACCCATGTGTTTCATTAATCCAACACTGGCATTTTGGATGTGGGGTTGAGTAAAACTTCATTCATATCCATGGTTCCTCTCTATCATTCATCTAAGAGACACAGGAGGAAGAGAAGAGCTCTCTGTGGTCACCTTACAGCCACACAATAACAGACTGGGATAATGCTCTTTCTGGGATCCCAGAGCAGACCAGCCCATGACTTTCAAGCAAGGATCTTGCTGCTGAGACTCAGTAGAGCATCCCAGGAGAAAGAACTTGCAGTGTAAATTTGGAGCAACACTGTTGAAGTCAGCAGAGTGGCTTCAAATACACTGTGGTGTCTCAGAGGTCCAAAGCCGCTATTTTTGATGGCAATGAAAAAGGGACCTTTACTTTCCAGGCCTGAATCCCTCCTGAGATGTGCCAGCTCTGTCAGTGCAGTGTCATTGATTCCAGTGAGATTGTATTACTACTACTGGGAGCAATAAATCACTGAATGGCTTTGGTGGTCATCTGAGGACAGGGTTTGATGCCACTTTGTCACCTGGGTTCTGTATCAACAGCAAATGCTGGTTTACCAGAGCAATGATTATTGGGCTCTATGTAAGAAGCTGCTCAGAAAAAAGAAATTGTAAATTTGGTTACACCAAAAACATTCTTTGCAGTATGATGCCAATCATAGTAAAAATACCAAATGTCTGTCACTAGAGATTTGAAAATCATTAAAAGTCATCATCTAAACAACACATTTTGGATCTTTACCCTTGCAGCTGCCCAAAATCAAACTCTTGGGTTTTTTGAAGTTGTTTGGATTCCTGCTGAAATTCTTACTAATTCCTAAATTGTGCAATTTGAGAGGAAATAGAAGAGAACCATGCTGTTGAACACTCGTATTCATTTGGCATGTGGGCAGTGCCATTGCCTTCTGCAGGACTGTGCCCATGGACAGGGGCAGGAGGATTGGGTCTGTTGTCTTCTACTCTCTGCTTTGATCCTGCAAGTGCACTGTCTGCCAAGGTCGCATCAGGCTGCAAAGGCACTTTGTGTAACTCTGTATGAGCTGTGTCTATCCTTCATTTATTCAAAATGCGTTTGCCTCTACAATTTAATCTGCTGTTCTCTCCCTCCCCTTCCTCTTGGTGAAGTCTAATTACAGTTTTATTCCAGGTCCATCTGGTTGTTCATGATGCTGGACATCACTGCTGAATCCATTCTAATATTTGTTGTGTATTTCTAGGCTGGACGCTGAATAATAATATTCTCTGAATTTGCTTTTGCTCCTGTTTGCTTCCTCCCTGTTGTAGCTAATTGTGTAGTAATGTGTAGCCATGGGATGGTTGCTCCTTCCAGTGTAGATCTGCTAAGAGAGTTGCCTATTTCAGGCTGCAGAATAAAGGTGTGTTATTCTGGTTTTGAGGAGAAGATTTCAAAGTCCCCTCTACTGGCTTCCTTCACTGGCTCTGGCATGGAACCAGCTGGGCAGTGGCTTTTTCTGCTTCATATTTTCTTTTCTTTTTTTCCTGCCCAAAGTGTAATGTTGTTCATAAATGTGAGCCTCAAAGTCTCATGGAGGCAGTGTTTCAGCAGATAGAAAGACACTTTTTGCCAGTGCCTGCTCCTTGTGATGGTTGAACCCACAGTAATCTGAGGTTCCCAAGCCTGACTTTGTACAGTGCCAGTACTGGGATTTTTTTTTTCTTTCCTGTCTTTAATTATTTTTTTTTCTTTTCTCCTTTTTGCTTTCTGCAATGCTGCCTGGGAACACAGGCTCACACTTTACCCATGACCTGACTCTTGGACTAAGAATAGCAGTCACAGTGCAGCTCGGGTTCAGTCTCACAGGAGACGAGCTGCAGCTGGGAAACAGGGAGGTCAGGTTAGCCCATGCTCACTAAACCAAACACATGAAAGGAGCATGGAAGATTTTGTATGTTTGCCTCCTTTGAAGACTGCAGAACAGGGGCAGGAGATTGGCACAGGTACTCAGTGAGCCAGGATGAATTTTCTTTGCTCATGACATTGACTTGTAGAGGAAGTTTATATAGAGGTTCATCCCCTAGGCTGAACAGGACCCTTCCAAAAAGGTCCTGTGTCCTTGCAGCCTATCCACCAAAAAATTATGCAAGATAAGGACAGTAAGCAGTGCTGATTAGCATTTCCTGAGCTCTGCTTAGGACAGTGAGATGTTTGGGGTGGCCCCTGAAGTGATCAGCCATCCCTTGTCCTGGACAGCCAAGGTGACAGTGCTGCTGTGGCACTGTCCTTAGCAGGAGTGAGCAACAGGTCTGGCTCTGGGCAATGCTAAGGCAAACTTTGCTCCTGCTGGGACAAGCCAGGCTGCATTCACAGCTCCATTTTGTGGTGCAGGTGTGCTTTCAGAGTAACAGAGATACCAGTCCTGCTCTGTATTATTGAGACGAGACCTAAAGCATTACTGAAAGAAACTGTAATGACTGAAATGATACTGACTGTGGCTGGGTATAGAGAGAGGTGAGATTTAGATAGCACATCCCCAGCTTGACTGTGCCCTCTCCTCCATGGCACAGCAGCCAGCTATTCCCTGTGCCAGCACAGAGCTCTACAGCTGGAACATGGACTGGGGGATTGATATTGACACTGGGGAGCCATTTTTTGAAGAAACCACATTACCCTATTCCTGTACTCTCCCCACTAAGTCAAATGGGAAGGGTGCTGCATTGCCAGGAATGGAGATGTCTGGAGGAGCTGGTCCTGCAAGCCCCATTCCTGCCAGCAGCCACGCTCAAAATGATCTGTGTGACTTCCCTTCATCCCCTGTCTCAGAGCTGGAGGGGAGGGTGGCTTCTCTGGAATCCCATGAACTGGAGAGGGGCTGCTCACACGAGTCAGGGAACCCAGGCCTAGGCTACAGCTTGAGACACAACAAGTAGACTTAAGAGGAAAACCCCTTGAGGTGTCAGGGCAGAAATTCTAATGGTAATTTTGAACTGTTTTTGTCTGTCTAACATTCCTTTTTAATCCCCATCCTGCCTGCCCCTTCCTTATGTAGGGTTACTTTAGTGATCCTTGGAATGTTTTTGACTTCCTCATCGTAATTGGCAGCATTATAGACGTCATTCTCAGTGAAACTAATGTGAGTATTACTCTACCCTCCCCAGGATACCACCACCTCCTCCTCCTCTGCTGTTCCTTCTCTCTTTCTCTCTTTTTTTCTCTCTTTTTGTTTTCTGGTTTTTTTCCCTCTAGTCATGCTTTTATTGAACTTGCCGTCGTCCTTCTCCTTCTCCCAGGGAAAAAAAAAGGAGGGGGGGAAATGCCTCCTTCTTTTTCACTTGTCATAGCTGGCCCCAAGGCTGTGACTGGTGAAAGCGCACAGAGTTTGGGGTGTGTGTGCTTTTTTTCCCTCCAAAAGGTAGACATGCTTGAGTGTAACTTTCTGACTAACCAGGCTTTTGTTGATACCCTCCATCATGTGAAACGTTACAGAGGTTTGAGCAACCAATACTGTAGAGTGGTAAGAGACTATTTAATATGCCCACATAACCTCTTTCTTTTCTTATTTTTTTCCTCTTCTCTCCCTCTTTCATGCTTTTGTTTCGTTTTTATTTTCATTTTATTTTATTTTACTTTTTACTTTTTTTCCCCTCTTTTCTCCCTTTCCCTCTTTCTCTCCCTCCTCTCTCTCTCTCATTCTTTCTTCCTCTCCCTTCTTTCCTCTCTCTCTCTCTTTCTCTCTCATTCTTTCTTCCTCTTCCTTCTTTCCTCTTTCTCTCTCTCTCCTTGGCTTCTCTGCCACATGCAGCACTATTTCTGTGATGCATGGAATACATTTGACGCCTTGATTGTTGTGGGTAGCATTGTTGATATAGCAATCACCGAGGTGAACGTAAGTAGCTGGCGTCTGTCCATGATCGTGCCTGCTCTAACATTCGTCTTTCCCGGGTTCTTTTATTTTTTTTCCCCCTCTCCCTTCCTCCTTTCTTTTATTTTCAGATTTTTTTTGTTTAATTTCAAAGCTCTTTATTCTTTTTTTTTTCTTTTTTTTTTTCTTTTTTGCATTTTCTTTGGTTTGGTTTTCTTCTGTTTTAATTTTTTTTTTTTTTTTGGAACGACTTAAA
The DNA here is from genome assembly GCF_012460135.2 of Molothrus ater. Taxonomy (NCBI): domain Eukaryota; kingdom Metazoa; phylum Chordata; class Aves; order Passeriformes; family Icteridae; genus Molothrus; species Molothrus ater. The sequence continues at coordinate 67,986,982 of NC_050482.2, forward strand.
GGACTTTTTGACTGTTGCATCATTTTCTTCCCTCCATAATCCGCCTGGCATGAATTAAACTGTATAGCAGGAAAAGTGATGGGAAACGTGGAGTGTAAGTGGAAAAGCTCTTTGTGCCATGGGAAGCTGCTCGAACAGGACTTTGGTGTGCCCAGTGTTATGCTGTGCTTCCCATGGCAGCTCAATACTCTCCACCCCACAGAGAGATAAAGGTCAGTTCTTTCGAGGTGGAACTGAGGGAACCAAAACAGGAATCCTCCCTGTGCCTCCTCACTCAGGCTTCCTCCAAAAGAAATAAATACCAAATTGTCTCTGTTTAGAGGAATCTGCTCCTAATGTTCTGTTTCAAATGTGACTATAATAAACAAAGGTAGATAAAATAAAAATAAAGCAGAAATCCCAAAGGAAAACAAAGCACCAGAGTTCCGACCCTTTTTTTTTGTTTGTTTTCAACCTGATTTGCTCCATCTCTCAAATTGCACCAGCCCAATTGGCACTGATTGGCCCCACTCGTGCCCATCTCAGCAGACAGGTGAGTGAGCCACAGAGACTGAAATGAGCATCTGGTGTGCAGGAAATAAATCACACCAGGCAATTCTTTTCCTATATCTCTTTTTTTGGAGGTAGATGGATATAGAATTATAGGATAAATAGACAAAGGACAGGCAGGAAACACACAGATTTCCAAAAGAAAGACTGTGATGGGTTTATGAGCATGGACAAAAATTACACTGAAAAATGCAGCTTATAAAGGCCAGGAAAATAGAAAAATTGAAAGAAAATTGCCTGTAAATATCTTAAAGAGCAGAAAATCACTCATGAATTTTCAAAATTGTGTGGCTCTTGAATAAGCATTCCATCTTGGAATTATGTGCTGCAAAGGCAACCCATTGCAAGCAGAGAAGTGACAGCACAGTTTTCACTCATTGCTGTGTTTAGAGAAAAATAATCAGGCACCATTTTGAAAAATAAAAATGCCTCACTTGAAACTTTCCAACCAAAATATTTTCATATCTTGGTTCTAGTTTAATTTCTGTTCAACTTTTTTCTTTTTTTTCTTTTTTTTTCCTCTTTATTCTATAATTCCAAAACAGGAATATATATTCAAGCTGTAACATTTTTATTTTGAATAAATGATTTTTTTTAACTAGTTTATTTTCCTTGTCTTTTAAAAGAATGGAAAATAGTTTTTAACTAGAAAGGAACTTTTCTTTTGCATCTCTTAAATGTCCTGCTTTCTGGACACAAAAAGTTGCTTTCAACATTTCCCACAGAATGTTGTAAACAATCTTGGTTACCCTTTTACCAGGTAGAGATCAGTATTAGTCTGACTTTGTAGAGGGATGTTACAATGAGGCTGAAGTTGTTAATTTTTAAGAGTGAAATTAAAACCTTTTCTCTGCCACACTTGTCGCAAGCAAACTAAGTAGGGAACCTGGCAATAGCCTTCAGATTGTGGAAAAGTTCAATTCTCATCCATGGAGGGAGAACTGTATATGGCACTGGAGGGAGTAAGCACAGTTAACTGGAAATGAATCATGTTAAACATCAATAAGACTTCCCTGACTGATGTGTTTGAATCCATACAAAAATTTTCTAAGCAGAAAGGAAGGAAATCCTTTTGTTTTGGTACATAAATAGTCAGAAATCCTAGACTGCAGGAAAATCCAATGGGTCCTTTTGAAGAAATTCAGATTCATCTCCTCATTAGCTCCCATTGTCTGAGAGGAAGAGAGTCACAGCCAGGTGACCTCTTGCTGTTAGTGGTGAGGGATGCTCCCCTCCCAGGACACATCTGTGACAAGGAAATAAATTTCTATTTGGAGGTGCCCACTGGTGACTGGTGAGTGTCTAGCTTTGTTAGGTTTGTCTAGACACCCGGCTCCCAGACATCAAATTTAAGCAGTATAAATCACATTCATCCTCAGCATCTTGCTGAGACAGACATGCTGCTGATGGTTGTTGTGATCTTCAGTCTCCAGGGCTGTCCGTGCTGCTGTGCTTAATTGCCAGCCACAAGGCTCTGTCTCAATTCAAGTTCATGTCAGGCAAGGCCCAGAATCCAGTTTTCAGTTACAGAAGCCTACAAAAAATGAGGGTGTGCCTCTGTCCAAACAACCAGCAGCTGTCTCAGGTGAGGAGGCAGCAGGGTTGGCCCTGACTCTTTTAGTAAGGGCTGTGAAGAGCATTGTGTGATGGTCCCTCTGTTTCCTCTAAAGAATCCTTTCCTTCTATACAGTTTTACAGATCTCTGCACACATCTTTTTGTTACCTGGCATGTTTAAATCTTCTCTTTTTTATCTAGGCAAGTCCTTTGCTACTAGTTTCTAATGTTTGTTACTAAAAACTTGCACAACCTTTTGATGCACTGATAAATAAGCGGCAGCTGTGGATTGAGTTTGTTCTGAAATGTTCTGAAATCCCTTTGCACTTATAACCCTTATTGAATAAGAGAATGTTTTGTATGTTGGTTTGTCCTGTCAGATTCCCTCCCTGCTAGCAGCACTTGATATGTTACAGCTGTAGAAAATGGGCTTTGGAAGTAGCAGCCCATCTTGGACGGCCAAGCAGTGTGAGGCAGTTTATCAGACACACTTCTCCCCTCTCCTCGGGGGCTCGTTGCTTCCTTGCTGTCTGTGGGCTTGAGCAAGCCCTGCCCTGTGTTTCTGTACTCTGTCTTGTCTTGTTCCAAGAGACCTGGGGTCTGAAAAGGCCAGAAACAATAAACCCTAAAATGCCAACCAGCTCTACTAATAGGAGATGTTTAGACTGGTCAGGTGTAGGTAAAATATTTCTGCTGAACTCCTTAGAAGCTGAAGAGTGCTTGTGGTAGGATCTTGGAAGGTGCTGCTCTTGGAGTGAAGGGTCAGTTCTCATTGTGGTCAGTTAGAAGGGAAGATGGACACTCCTGGCACAGGTCAATTTGACCTGCAGCCTTTGACATAAGCCTGAAATCTGTGAGCTTCACCCCACGTTTGCACTCAGGGGAAGCAAACCCAGCAGGCACAGAGCTGTAGTTGTGAGGAGAGCCCTGACTGACCGACAGCCTTCACAGTGTGTGTGTGTAGATATGTGCTTGCTATTTGTGCAGTTCCCCATGTTCTGGTATGTCTTTCATTTTTTCTTTTGACATTTATTTTTGTTTCTTGAAAAGGGATTTCCCAGATCAAAACCTTCGTTAAGATATATGTGAGTGTGCATGGATGGGTGTTTGTGTGCGCACTCCATTACTGGTGCTCCATGTCCCTAAATGTGTTTGGATGCCTGTATGGGCCACAAATCCACAGGAGAGTGTCCAGACATAAATCCCTGTGTGGAGGGAAAGGAGTGTGAATGCAAGCACAAGTATTTCATGTGTATTTGCTGTTGATGGATTCAGGGGCTGCTGTGTGTGTAACTGAGCCCGTGTGACTGGCTCACTGTGAGAGCTGGACCTGGGTGTGGATGAGTGTGCCTGGGAGTTCCCTGAATGCAGGAATGCTCCCCTGCATGCCCGTGGGTGAGTGTGCACCTGCATGCCCAGCTCAGCACGTCATTAGCATGGCTGTGCATTCCAAAATAGTGGGAAGCCATGGGGCTGCAGGGGTAGGCCCCCCTCAGCATTTCTGAGTCCTTCAGGAAACCTTCATGTAAAACACCTCCATGGTTGGGAATATGTCAAGCAGTAAGTCCAACCATGTCAAGCAATAAGTCCATCTTGCTGCCTGCATCCTGGGAACATCTCCCAAGTCCCCTCAAGGAGCTCCACAGACACACAGAGGCAGTTCACACAACTGAGGAAGTGCAAAGGGCACAGAGAAGGTCAAAATCTGGAGGGTTTGAAAACTTCAGGGTGGTACAGTTTCTGCCAAATTCACCTTTAAATTGTATCACTCTGAAGCTGCATTTTCAGAGCTTTCCTCTCACTGACTGCTGTACAACTAACTTTCTAGCCACAAAATTAAGATTTGTTTTTGCCCCTAAAAAAGTTTTTTGAAATATTCAGTGTTTCTGTTTTGGGGCACTCTTGTGCCACTTCTTAAGTAACTAAAGAGGGAGGAAAGGACTTCTTAATCTTTTGTTAAACAAAAGAACTTCCAAGGCAGAGACCACCTCTACTGCTGTCTTCAAAACAAAGAATGGGTTTTGGGGAGTAAGATGAAAAATGGTATAATGTGTGAGGCCTGGGATGTAGGGCCTGTGGATTATATTCTTTGGACTTTTATTAGATCCCTGTACCTCAGTCTTCCCAACCGTGGAGACTGTTATTATTCCTTATGTTAAAAAAGTATTATTAGAGTTTGCAAAACCCCTTTAGAAGAAAATGTTGAGGTGGTAAAAATTATTACTCTCTATTATAATTAGAAATAAATCTGATAGGAGTTGAATAAAACCCAGCAGGTTTGGACTGTATCATCCCAGAAGTAGCCCCAAGCACAGAGTAGCACTTCCTTCCTTTCCACGTCAGCAGACACAGCCTGGAGTTGAGTGCTGTAAAGGTGACTAACAGCCTGCTGTCCCCTCCTTCAGGCTAAGAAAGTTTCTCATTATTGTTTGTTGCTCTGTATCAAATGGGAAAATCAAGTTCCATTTGTGCGGTGCCACAGTGCCCAAAGTGATGAAAGAAACACAGTTACACCCTGAGTCACTGGGAAAGCTCTTCATGTCACCTCCTTCCCCTTGGTCAGAGAGGAAAACTGACTTTGCCTTGGTCCACAGGGTCCTTTTTCCTTCATCCTTCCCCCTGGCAGGGTCAGACCAAAGAGACTGCGTGGCTCAGTGCTCATTTGCCACCAAAGCAAGGCTCACATCCGTGCCCACAGAGCTGGAGGAGCCTCTGGGGGTTGCTCATCCAGCTGCAGAGGGCGGCTCATGGCCTGTGAGAGCTCCAGGGGCATGTCCAGGTGGGAACACCTGTGTCTCCAGAGCAGCACAGTGACAGAGGGGGTGTTGAGTGTTTGATTCCATCTGTCTGTCTGGAAAGGCTGTCAGGGAGGGAGAGTTTGTGCCTATCTGTGGGCCTGTCTCTGAGGGCTTCTGCTGGTACCTCTGAGCACATCTGCATGTGCAGGTGCCTCTGTGTTTGTCAGCTGTGCTTGGGGGTGCATGAGGATGACTGAGAAAAACCATCTGGACTGGTGGCCACCCTGCCTGCTCATTCAGTGCCACAGCTGCACAGTGTCTGAGTGTGTCTGTGAACCCTGCAGGAGGCACAGGGGAGGAGGAGTTACCCAGCACAGGTACACAAGGCCATGCAGCAGATGTGATGAGCCAGGGGGTGAGCATGGTTACAAGATGAGAACTGTCAGGGGTAGGGAACTGGTGACTTGAGGGTTTTTGTGAAAATGGAATATTTTCGTGCATAAAATGCCCTCCTGTTGTAGCAGCACACGTTTCTCTAAGAGTGAACATTGCAAATGGTTTGAGATGGAAATGGTGGGGCATTAATGGGAGAGATGACAGGAAGGGAGTGCAGAGTTGTGTGTGGGCATCTGGGAGACAAAGGACTTGGGTGTCTCAGGAAGTAGCCCCCCTGTGAAAGTTAGGGAAACACAAACCCCACCTTGGTGTGTTACTTCCCTAAAAAATGTTGGTGAGGTCTGTTTTGCCCCAGCCTTATGGGTAATGGTTTGATGTTTGTCCTTCAGGTGTTCAGGAGAGCTGAGTACTTTATACCTTGCACTTCTGGAAAGTTTTCCAAGTTCTCTTAAGAAGTCAGCAGAGGGTTGCAGCTTGATTGAATCCTGAGTACTAGTGCAGTAAGGCCAGAGAAATACCAAAGCATTGAGCTCCCAAAACTTGGAGACTTGTGCAGTGATTTCTCATTTAGTCTATTTTATTTCTGATGTTTAAACCAGGCGCATGAGGCCTTTTTTTACAATCATCTTGCTTTTGGTGTCAAGAGGCTTCATATTATTTGCCACGAGCTCCTGCTCCCATTCTTTAGAATATCTGAAAGCCTATACCTAAATCTCCCTTTCACCCTCTCCTGCACTTCTCCCTTTTAACCCACACCCTGCCTCTCTTCCTTTTCTCCCTCACTTTCCTCTCCCCTTCTCCAGCCACACTAAACCCCCTGAGTTCATTTTCACTCCCAACCAATGTGTCTGAAGGCAGAGAACCAGGGCTGAGACCCTGCAGTCCTCGTCCAGGCGGCGCCGCCTGCGCCAGGACTGCAGCGCGCGGCCCTGCCGCCCTCCTGGGCACACACCCCTCCCTCCAAGGGAGCAAGGATCGCGGGAAGGACGACTTGCATCCAGCCTGCACCTCACTTGGGACTGCCATTCATCTCTGTCGCTGTGCCTGTCTGTCTGTCTTTCTCTGCCTGTCTGGTTCTCTCCGCTTCCACGCCCTTTGCTGCTCAGATTTTGGCCGTCGGCTGCCGCCACCAAATCTTTGCGGTTCCCACAACTCGCAAGCTCATGTAACCAAACCTTCTGAAAGAGGCAGAAAAGATCTCCCCCCACTCTCCTTTCTCCCCCTCTCAAATGCCATCTGGGTAGCAGAGGCCTCCAAATTATGTAGCAAAGGGCTGGAGAAGCACAGTGGCTTCTTTTGACATCCTGTGTTGTCACTCCCTTACTGCTGCCATCCCAGAAGTTGTCCGTAGTCCTGAGCTCTCCCTGTGTGCGTGTATATGTATGTGTATATGACTTGTTTTCTTTCTGGAAAAACTACTGCTAAAATTGGTGGGGGGAAGGAGGGTGGATTGAGTTTGCCTTTTTTTTTTCTTTTTTTTTTTTTTTTAATCTGGTGGTGTTTTCTATCACTGGAATAATTCAGGTAACACACCACGGTGGCTCCAGCTGTAGGAAACCATGTTGAAGCATGGTTGTGAGCTGTAGCAGTGGCAAGTGCTTTATTTTGCCTTGATGAACTTCAGGAGAGCTGCCCTGGACTCTTCCACAGATTAGGTTTAGGTCAATTTGAATTTGATCACTTCCCATGCTTAATCAACAATTTTAGTGCATGTTTTTCACCCTGTATTGGTGAGAAAGAAGTATGGTATGACTACCCAACCACAACCATGTTTGAACAGGGTTATTTTTGGTTATATTTATGTATATATTTATCATGATGATGGGGCCTCTTTTTTGTTTTTTGGTTTTTTTAATTTTAATCTCTTTTCTTTAAAATGTTGGTATTTTGAGTGCATTTCCAGAGTTCATAATGTGAGATGTTCTTTAAAAGAGGTGATTTTGGTAACTGCACAACTTTTTCTGTATGGAAATCTGTATGAAATATGGATTATCAGAAAAAAAGTATGTATTTTCTGCAAAAGAAAGGGATAGTAAATGCAAATGACTCCTTCCTCAGTTTATCTGAGTATTTGAAGTGTTGCTAGCAGTGCTAGCACTGTAAGAAGAAGGCAGGTAATTCCCACTTTGAAAGACTCTTCACACCACCCAATTTTAAGGATGTACCTCAATATTGTGATTTCCACAAAATTGTTATACTTGGCTTCTGACATTACTCCAGGCCCATGGAAAAATCAGAATGTATTTTAATGCAGGGAAGACTTAAGAGTAGCATAAAAATAAATTTGTCTTACTGGAAAAATTTAACCACACATATTCTCGTTAATTAAAATAGGAGAAACCAAAGATAAAGAATCCAGGAGAACAAATTTTTAGAAGCTTAATGTGAAAGCAGCAAAAAGAAAGTTAGACAGCCCTGTGACTGTAAGACCTGATGCATAAACCTGTCTGGAGTCCTTCTGAGTGAAAATGTTTAAATTGGTGGCCCACAGCATCTCACTGACTGCCCTGAGGAGTGAATTGTGCTTTTAATTAGAGCAGGCTTGCACATACCCAAAACCTTGCAGGGTTTTAAGGCCTTTAGAGCAGAAGTCCTCTTTTCTTATTTGACTGTAAATTATTGCTATAATAGTAAAAGCTAATAGTAGAAACACAAAGAACCACAGACCTTGTCCTGTGTTGGTTCAGTAGTAAAAATAAGTGCATGACATCTACATTTCAGTACAAAGAGCTCTTTTAAAAGCCTATATCCAGGTTTTCTGACCAGTATTTAATTTTACTTGTCATTTTTCTATCCCAGTACTTAGAAGAAAAAACCCACTACAATATTCTGGCCTCAACATCTGTGATATATTACAGTTATATTTCATTTTCCTCTTAATTCCAATGTGTTTTTCCACAAAGCTAGTTAAAACACTCAAATTAAAAAGAGCTACCCCAAGCTGATTATTTTTTTCCATTGGCTTGCTAGCCAGGATAAATCATTCCTTTTGCCTAGCAGAAGTTTCTTTTAACTTTCCCTGAACTCTAATAGAGATTGTATCTTTATATGAATCCACAGGAAAATCTCTTGATTTTTTTTCTTGACTCTTATATTCCTAAGATCATCTCTAAATATATTAATGTTAATTAATGATCTCTAAGCACCCTAAATTCCATGGTCAAAAAGGTGCTTGGGTGAGTTCAAATCCAGCTGGTTCTGTCATCTTTGGCAGTTCCCTGAAGCAGTGAAAGATGTTTCTGGCATTTAATTCTCTTTTTTCTCAGACCTACCTTGCTGAGAATGCCCAAGGAATTTTCCAGTGTTGCTGTTCTCCATACACAAGCTGCAGTAACAGAGAGGGCAAAAACCCCTGCATTTCACTCACTCAGTTTTGCTGCAAAAAGCAGCAAGCTAGCTCCTGCTCTTCATGCAAATCACAAGAGCTTTTAGTATTGGTGTACAAGACCTCACTGTGTGCACCATCTTGTACATATTTAGATAAATTCTAACTCATCCCAGGCTGCACTGCCAGTTGCAATGAAAGCAACGGAGGTGATGGAAGAAGGGAAGACACACACAAGCATTTTTTACTTTTTTTCTTCTTTAACTTGCTCTTCTCCCCCATCTTCTTTTCCCTAGTGATTTTCTCAGAATTTTGCTGAAATCTTGGGCAGCAGACATTTACAGCAATGCAGTAGGAAGTTCCCCTCTATCTTATCTAGCAGTAGATTTTCCTCTCTGTCTTCAGCCAGATCCCATCAGTCCAGGGAAGAGCTGCTCCCCTTGGTGAGCGTTTTTCTGTGAGGCACTGGGCAGCCTTTCAGCATGGGGATGGTACCAGTCTGCAAACCTAAAAGTACAGACCTCCCTTCAAATACACATCCAGTTGTGGGGGCTTTGCTGCTCACCCAGATTTGTAATCAAAGGTAAACACATATAAACTAATTCTACCCTTTCTAATATAGTCAATATAGCACCCTCATTTATCTCTTGCCTTGCTTCCTCTACATTCTCATACACCAGCCAGGCAAACACAGGAGGGGTGGTTCTTTTATTATTTCTTCATAGACATCTGGTTTGTAAGTGGCTGTGCTCTTACCTTCAATCCCTGATCTGTTCTTTGAGGAGACTGTCTGGCACAAGATGCCAACAAAACCACTTCTGCTTCATCTATCTCCCTGGGCATCTGCTAAGTAGGACCCATTCCCTGCTGCAGCCAGATGACCAAGCTGTGGGGACTGGAATCAGCTCATGATCAGCTGATTGATGGCCAAAAAATGTGACTTGGCTCCAATTGCTGTTGCAGGGTAATGGGACATCCCAGCTGGTGGCACCCCAGTTGTTGTCTCCAGCTCCACTTTGAAGCTCTGAGACACCAGCCAGCAGTGCTGCCTGCTGAGCCTTGTCTGAGGGGTTGGGAGAAAATCTCCTTCATCCAAAGCCAGACATCATTATATAAGATGAACAGACATGAAGGCAAAGATGGCTCATCTGTAAAGAAATACTTGTTAATAGGAAAACATCAAAACAAATTGATGTTTAGAGACAAGGAATTTGAGACTCAACTGTTTGACCATACTTGAACACAGTAAATCACACAGAGTGAGCATTACATATCATCTAAACAGTCCCTATCCTTGTTTGGTTTTTTTACCAAAGAATTCATCAAATCAATAATAATTTATTCTTGGAAAGATGTGTAGAACAAGAAAATGTTGCTAAGTAGCTTTGTAAGATCTATTCCCAGTCTCCATATGACCACTTCTAATGTTTTCTGATAATGCCTGTGATGGGCATTTCAAATCCCAGAATGACATGCACAGACTTTATTGTATCCCATAATATCACACAGGAATCCAATGAGACTGTAGGCTGCTTTTTTCCTAGGAAAATGTTCTGTATCAACATTAAATAACTTTCTAATTTAAAAGGCAATGAAAAGACATAGACTGGGAATTAAAAGTAGCTGCTACAAATCTCAGATGAAAATGGTTGATAACAATCTCTCTGTTTGGGCTGCTGGTATCTCTGGATATCCTCCCTTGAGCAAAGATTAATTACACAAAACTGACTGGGGCTGATAGTTCACCTACAGTCATCCAGAGCCTCTTGCAATCCACAGACCCAGTGCTTTGAAACCAAGGTGGATTGGGTTTTCTCCTGCTTCCACCAGCATGTGCAGCTCCTTTAAGCACCTTCATCAAAGCACAAGATGGCCCATCCATCTCCACACTCTCCCAGAGCCTCTGGGCTTTCCAAAGGATGGGTCCTGGCAACACTGCATGTGGAATCTTTCAGCTGGTAGCCTACCTGCCTCCCTTCCCAGGAAAACCCGCTCCTGGTCCAGAGTCTCTCTGGCTCCAGCACTCCCCAGAGTTCTACTGAGGAGTGGGGATTTTGCTGCAGACCACAGGGCTCCTTCCAACCTTAACACCCCCAGTGTAATCAGGACTTGTGCAGTACAACAAAGAAGCTACTGAAATTTCCTTCTGGACTCATATGCTTCTGGAACCCTACAAATTCCAAAGGTCTCCCTCCTCCTTTCAGCCTGAGGCTGACCAGAGAAACCCCAGAAACACCCAATACACAGACAGCACCAAGTTTCACTCTGTTCTTCATTTTTCCTTCTTCCTTGTCCTTTTCCCACACCATGAAATCCCATCAGCCAATTCAGAAATAATTAACAAAGATCTGCAGAAGTGCTCAAACATCCAGTGCAGAGAAGACAAACACAGCCATGGCAGCAGAAGGACATGCCTCTGGGAGTTTGTTTAATTCCTCATCAATCACCAAAATCCTCATAAATCACCAGTCTACAGGGAAGAAGAAGCCTGTAGATGCCACTCACCCTCTCAGCACAAATGGAGCATTGCCAAGTGTTGGACACAAAGTTCCTTCCTATCAGTGGCTCAGGAAGTTCATCTCAGAGAAGAGCTCTGTTGCCATTCTCATTTCCAAGGCAGGCTGTGGGATGCTACAAGAAATGGAAAAATCAGTTCTTACACAGTGCACAACAAAGTCATTTGGACTGGCATGGATGTTTTGAACAGTCCTTTTCTTCTGTTTTATTTTGACATCAAAATCAGTGTCATGCTCTTAGTAGACAAGAACCTGAGCAGGCCAAGTGTGTCAGAAAACATCTCCCAGCTTGCAGCCCTCCAGAGCAGCTGTGCTTTCACAACACTGCTGCAGGTAAGTCAAGATGATGGATTTATTTGGGTGTTTGGGATGGGACAACCTGGATTTGAAAATATCTGTTACTTGGAATGAAAACCAGATACAGGCCATGCTCCTTTCAGAAAACCTGTCCACGGGTTTCTCTCCCTCTTCCCTCCTAGAAAATGAAAAAAAGAGGAAAGAATAATGAATAATGTAATTCAGAACATAAATCTCTCTAAAGAGGTGGAGGAAAAGAAGACTGCCTTTTCCAGCACAGTGATAAATACACTGCTGAGTTTGATGTTTAAAAGCCATGTTAACTTTGCCTCAGGAAATGCAGTGAAGCACATTGGACTGCTCAGGAACAGAAATGAGGACACTGTTGGCATGGATGGTAATAAAAGTGAGGAAAGCTGGAAAGCTGAATTCTCCCTCTTGCTCTCTCTCCTTCTTGCTCAGTGGCCTGTTCTGTTCCCAAGGTCATCCCCCTCAGGCTGCTCTGGGCTGGGACAGACTGATCATCTCCTTGGGGAGCCATTGCCCTGTGAATCAAGAACTGGTCAGATGAAAAGCCAAGTTAAATGAAAAAAAAGTTCATCACACATGGCTCCTGGCAGAGGCATTCAAATCAGCAAAACCTCTCCTCTCTTACTCGAACAGAAGATCCTCAAAGTCTCTCCACCTGTAAAACAAAAAGCCCTGCACACATGTAGCCTTTCAACATTTATTTTCATGGCTCAATTTCCTTAGCACCTTCTCATCCAGATGTTCTAGGGCTTCTTCTGGCTGTCTGTCCCACAGAACTCAAATGATGAAGCACAGGCAAGCTGCACCTGCCTCTCTGAGTCAGACCAGTAGCTGTACCTGAAGATGAGCACTACATCTCTGATAGTGGTCAGTATCTGCTTCTTTCTCAGGAGCCTCCCAGGCTTGATTACCATGAGGCTTGATTTCCCAAAGCTAATGAGAGGGATTATTAAAATATCCTGAAAATTAAGAATAATTTGCATAGATATACTTTACCAATTGTTCTGCTTTTCTGAAAGTCATGGGGAAAAGTTAGAGCTTTTAGCTGTGTGAAAAGCAGCCCTTTCATTACTTGTCTCTAATTGTCAATCTAGGGCAATCTGCATAACCAAATAAAAGCAATTGACTTTCCTTATATTTACCTTAAGCACTTGGAGCCATAAGACTTCTGTCTGACAATTTTTGGATATATATATATATATATGAAAATAATTTATAAGCTATTCAAATTTGTATGATTTGCATATTAGAAGCTAATTAGAAAAGCAAGCTCCAGAATTTCAAAATCTTAGAATCCATAGGAAATGAAGGGAAAAAAAAACTGATAGCTGCAGGACTCATTTGCTTAAGAAGTTACCTTGCCCTTATTAACTGTATTCAAAACAGGCTTTTGTTGCATAGGGATATGGTAATGTTTCCCCTGAGGTCTGAGATCATGTGGAATCACTGAAGTATAAATGCATATATATTGCATTTGGATGAGCTGACACTTGGTGTCTCCTGGCCCCCATGAGTTAATGCAGGCAGAAATGTAATGGCAAACCTCATTGCAGATGTTGCATTTTCCCCAATTCCCCTCCTTGCAACAAATGAAATTTTAACTCCCTGCTGCAGGAGAGCTCAGTCTCCTCTGCAGAGCTGAGTATCAGCATTTTATATTGCACTGGAACACCCTCAGAGCTTTTTCCAGGGAAATCCACAAGGTATTCACCATTTGCCCCAGTAAAGGCAGCATCACACCCCTCAATTCCCAGTTTTCCTGTAAGATGGTGCCCTTTTCTAATAGGCATTAAATTATCCAAAAAAGCCTCCAGTGCTTCACCCAGATTAGAGCTACAGGGAGGCTGGATTTTTTTTTGTTTCCAAAAGCCCCTTGTAACATTTTTTTCTGTTTTAAAATAGAAGGAAAATTTAAAGTTGAAAAACTTTCAGTAAAAGATCATTTTTATTGAAATAATCAAGATTCAAGACATATGCTTAAGTAAAGTAAAAGCAGTTTAATCTGGCATTGATTTTTTTTTCTCAGTTATATATGATTTATAATGGAAATGTAAACCAAATTAAAATGTGTGAGGACAAAATGTGAGATTTCAACCTCACATTTCTGAAATGCCTGTTTCAGAATTGGCATGTTTCTACAGAACATTTGACTTTCAGCATCAGCATTCTTCTAACAGAAAATATTTTTGCAGGAGGGAAAAAAATGAATTTTGGCTAGTTTTATTCAAAATGTTCCCAGAAATTTTCAAAGAGCTCCTTACTTAAAGGAAGATGGCACAGTTTGAGAAGCTTTTCTGATTTGTTCTTGTGGGGTATTTTTGGGGGGGTACTTTTGGGGGTTTTTTTTTGGTTGTTTTTTTTTTTTCCCTGCTAATAATTTGATTTCACTGTAAGATTGTGGGAATTTACTATTATGCCATCTGCAATCGAGTAGTATTCCCTGTCAGAGAAATAACAGATACATTTCTGCCTGGCCTCATAATAACCTCACGGACTTTTGGTGGCTGGTGGGTTATCTCCAGGGCTCTTGTGATTAAAACCTCAGACAGCAGTGGCAGACAGATGGCTCTGGAAGGGGCTGTGGTAACTCCCCAGTGGAATGGCAGACTATTACCTGCCAGCAGTCAGGTTGATTTGAAGCCCTGACTTTTTCCAGCTCTCCACAAAGACTTGTGCAACTCAGCCTCCTGAGGTCACTTCAGATTTTTGACACTACAAATACAAGAGGATGTCTAGTGTCTTCTTTTACCATGTCTCTATGGCACAGATAACTTCTAAACCTCTTTTTTTTCCCCCATACTTTGGTAAATTCTTGTTCTTCTTGAAACTCACAACCTTGCAGATCCCATCTCAGTGTAACCACATGGGAAGGAAACATCTCCAGAAGAGCAGTGTGGTTTCTCATTGCCAAATGTGTGCTTTTAATTCCCCTCCACATCTTGCCTACAGCTTTGATGAGTTCATTTCCCCAGAATGTCTCTTGCCATACTTCATCTTGTGTCCTAAGTCACAGATGCAGCATGGCTGAAGTCGGACTCTTGGAGGAGATCTAAAGACCTTGATCTAGAAAGGACCAATATCCTACAAATGCCAAGGAACTACACAACACTTCAGCCTGCTCAGGAAGCTCTGCAGAGCAGGTTCTTAGAGGCACCCTTCCTGCAGTGAGAAGAAAAAAGCAAGAAGAGAATATGTGTCACCCCTATCCTCATGGGACAAGGCTGACAGACCAACTGTCAAGTTTCCAACAGATATGGCATCTTCATGGGTAACTTTTCATTCTCCAAATTCAACAGTCAAGGAAATACCTTAGCAGACATCCATCACCAGCAACCAGTGCTCTTAGTGGGCTCCTAGAAGCTTCATCCATGAGCCACAGTTTCCTCAGTGGAGAAAGGGCATTACAGATTGCTGGTCACAAAAGGCAGCATAAGCATCTGACCACTCATTCTCCTGAGAAATATGGAGCTACTCTGTCATATTGTGGTGCCAGCATCTCAAAGACACATTTCCTCTCATCTCTTCCAAACTAGAGCTATCAGGCATAACTAGAAGGTTGCAGTTGTACCTCTGCATTGACTGAGACAACTCCAGTGAAGCAGTTATAACATTGTGCATTCAGCTGCTCAAATGCTCTCCACAACACAAAGCTTGAATTATCTCTGGCAAAAAAGAGATTCCTCCCTGCGAATAAAAAATGCTGTTAAAAAGTAAAAAGCTATCAGCAAGGAAGTTCTGTTCCTCAAACTTCAGGGAGAAGATCAGTTCGGACTTCGTAGCAAAGGCTAGATCCACTCCAAGGGAGTTGAACTCATCTTCAGTGTGTCCTGTGGTGTAGAATTGCTACCATCAGCAATGGGAATGCTGCCTGCCTGTCCTGTCATCAGCAGCTACTGAACAGCTACTGACACTTACCCAGCAGTGGAGGAGCCTCCATGGTGATGTGGATTAAGCACATTCTGTACAGACCTAATGAAGCTGCCTTTCAGACACTTCCAGGGACTGCTGCTCTGCAGAGCCATTACAGTTGTCAGCAAACCAGCCAAAAGGAGCTCAAACCTCCCAACATGGTCCTCTGTCTCCAGTGTTCCACAAGGATGAGGTGGGGTTAATATCTCTTCTCTGGAATTTCCTACTGAAACTTTCATTTGAATCTGCCTATTAACACACTTTCTTGTTTTCTTCCAAATCTTTATCCATAAGATATTCTAAGCCATGGATATTACAGGGAACTTTGATACTACTGTGAATATACAAAGCCTTTTTGCTCATATTTTTGCTGCTGTCTTTAGAGGTCTGAAAAGCCACATCATCCCTTCTCAGAATTTCAGAATGGATTGCATTACAGCATAAATATCCCACTATATTGACTCTGTTACATATTGCTCTTGAAAGATAGAGACTGGTTATTCTGGAGTGCAAATTTTATCCTCTCCTAGCTTCCAAAGCACAACGCATTAGAAACTTTTTCAGACACCAAGTTTGATTTGTGAGACATTATGGAGGTTCAACAGGACCTGGAGGGGTTGTGTTCCTCACAAGCAGTTCCCAGTAAACCTCACTGCCACCTACCCAGGCAGAGCAGGATTACCAGGAACACAGTTCCCTTATCCAGTGCTGTGGCCTCTGAGATTTCAAGTATCTCTCCATTGAATAAACCTGGCTTCTTTCCCAGAGACTTCCTAACCTGGGATCCCGACTTCATGATGGGCACAAGCTTTGACTTTGTCTTTTGTGCCTGTAGGGGCTCTAAGAATGCTCACAGGTTTGCAGCAAGTGAAGCAATTTATCTGCCTAAAAAGCTGGTGTTCTGTTACACTCTGAATATGAATGAGATGTATGCAGGCAACAATATTCTGAGGAAGTGTTCAGACATATTGCAGGGATCACTCAGTTTTTATCCTACTGAATTTTTACTCGGGCTTCTAGAACGTTCTCTTCTCTTTCTTGGCCTCTTCTGCTCCTTAACATGTCTGTTGCCTTTTTAAATATAGTGACATAAAAAGAAAGAAAAAAAATACCCAAACAGTTCTCATTGCACTCATCCCCCTGAGTGTCTTTACACAAGTGCATCCTGCCTCAGATATTTCTTTTCCCACTCAGCCTGCAGGTTCTCTTCTGTATCACTCCAAATATGGCCTTGGACTTGTGATGTATACTTCAGATCCCTTTTCTGTACGAGGGAAACTGCTCAGAACATCATCTCTGACTGATGTCCCTGCTGTGGACCTTTCCCATTCAGTATGTTCACGCTACTCATGTCTCAAAGGAGAAGGGCAGGACAGAAGTCTTGTCTTGAAGCTCCTTTGCAGGTTAAACACCATGCAGGAGCAGGGACACAGCCAAGAGTGCTTTCTGCTCAGTGGTGTAGCTTCTCCAAAAGTTCTTCCAGAGACATCAAACAGATGAGGGTTTGTTTTTCCACATTGTTCTGAGATTTGTAGAAATGAAATCCTGTCCACTTCAGATGGGCAATAGACACTGGCTTTAATTCCAAGTACTTGTCACCACGCTTCCATCTCTGGGAATTATTGCATTCTCAGGTGCCAGTTGCCTGTCCTTGTCCTAAAATTGGCATTCCACATCACTGGCAAGGCTGAAGATTCTTGGATAATCTAGCAATAGCTCTCTCAGCTTTAGGGCTCAGAATGGCCACACTCGAAAGTTCCAGTAATGGGTTCTCAGCTTCCCGTGCTCAGGTCCATGGGGTGCCCCTTTGGCACAGGTGGTAGGATTTGTCTCCTTTCTGAAACCTTTGGGGATATCCAAATATGCATTCAGCAACCCAAAGCTGGGGGTTGATTTCCCCCTCATGAACTCACACAAGCATAGCAGGCACCTCAGCCCACAGTGCCACAGTTTGTATAAATCCTGCCTGCCAGCATCAGCAGAACCTTCCCTGTGCTGCTTTTGAGCCTCTACCATAGACAGTGATATAATTTGGTACATTTTTGACCACAGCTTAAAACACAGCCCAGTTAGCTCAGGGAATAGGAGAAGAAATGACAGTGAAAGCACAATATCCCACAGCACCTCAAAAGGCTTCTTCAGCCTGTCAGTCACAGATGCACAAACACCATCAGCCAGGAAGGATGGAGAATCCTGAAAATTTTCAGGCCTCCTTCAGTTATTTTGAAGGACCTTTGTACCTTCTACCAGGAATGCAGCAAGCAGCAGAATAAGGGTCCTTCTACTGTTAGAAAAGGTGATTTGCAGAACTAGAAAGAGGAAGGGGGATGGGACAGAGAAATACTTTGCTGGAAAGATGTTTGCCTAGCAACACAAAATCAGAATCTATGCCTGACCTGTAAGAAATGTCTCTATGGGCACTGCTGCTTCATTTGGTATTCAAGCCAACTTTTGCCTGTATGTGATCTGAAAACACAAGAGCAAACATGTGAAAGAGGAGGATGAAAAAAATGAAAGCTGACACAACCAAACCAATGAGTTAACCCAAATTATTAAATGAGCTGGTTACCTTGGGTTTTTAATTGCTCTCATCTGCCCATGTCACCAAAATAGGCCGTGCATCCAAACTACAGGGGTTTTTTTAGGTAATACAATGCCAGTTTGATTCCTGCAGCATCCTTGGAGAGCAGGAGCAAGCTGCAGGAGACCTCCATGGCACTAGAGGGGAATTCTGACACTGGCAGAAGAAGAAATACATCAGTTCCCACTTTGCTAAAGTAGCAGACAGGTTTGGCATATGGTAGAGGTTAGCCCTGAAGGATTATGTTACTATTGAATTGAAGGACTCCTAATAAAGACAGTTCCGTTTAATTTACAATTCTGCTTCTTACACCTAAGGATACTTGCAGCCTTGGGTATATTTTAGAATTGCTCTCAGTATTGGAAATGGCCCCAGAGGTTAATCAAGGAATATCAGGCAGAGTGTCTGCAACAATTTGACTCTTCCAGGCGTGACCAGGGCTGGGCTCAGCTCAGCCTGGCCTCCAAGAACACATCCACTGAGTGCCTAGGGCTTTGCTGTGAGGTGGGTAAAGGCAGAGTGAGCTAATTAGCTGCACCAACCCACATTCCACAGCTGGTGCTGGGTGTTGTAGGGCTGCCAAGAGCCATTTAGACTCTCCCAACCCAGAACTGTGTGTAAGGGAATGGGGATATAGAAACAGAAAGTGTTGCTTTAGCACTGCGATATAATGGGTTTACAAATCAGATGGATGCACTGGAAGCTGGCTGGTCCCTGTGCAGACATGGCCTGGATCTGAGCTGGAGAGCCAAATCAGCCCCTGTATTGAACTCATAGTGCTGATACAAGAAACATTTTACCACTACAGTACCTCCACTGCCAGGGTGTCCAGCACTCAGGAGACACTGGGTGTGACTCACGTGTGGTGGTAGTGGAGAGAGCTTACATGAAATTCAGAGGCAGTTGTACCCACTTCTGCCATGGCCAGCCTTGATCCTGGGCATCCTAGGGAATAAGCCCAGCCTCTTGTGCATTTCTTTCAAATCCCTTTTTGCCCTCTTCTGCCATTTTGTTGCTCCTGTGTTAGCCAAGACCTAGTTTACTAGGGCTTTTGATTGGAGACTTATTACAGCTTATTTCTGTCTGCCTTTCTTTAAAGCCAGCTGAACATACCCAATGCTCTTCCTCTATGGTAAGACCAAAAATACAGACCTCCCTCCCAGCTTCTGTGACACTCTTTCTAACACACTCCTTTTTTCTCTTCTCCGTGATCACAAGTTCTCTCTCCAAGCCCAGCCTAGTTATTTGTGCATGAAGCTGCCATGTCATGTATTGGTGTGAGTCTGGTGTTCACATGAGCTGTGAATATGCTGCACATGTGTATCTCTTGTGCATCCTGAGCTTTCCTTTGGTCAAGTTAACTGTTGTTCTGCCTTCTAATGAACCACCAAGAGAGAACTGGACCTGGTAAGATTTCTTGTTAGCCGCAATGTCCCTGTGTCACTGTCAATGTGACGCTGAATGAGTTTGCAGTGTGACTTCATGTCCAAGCCTCCAGAAAAGAAAGAGTCGGGACTCTGAAGCTCCTCTTCAATGAGGTGATTCATTATAACACTTGAGTTCGTATTTTGCACAAAAAAAGAGAAGCTGGTGCAATGGTGCACAAAACACTGCTGCCCTGGTGTGCAAGTTCCCACACCACCCCCAGAGAGCTCCAGTTTCTGGATTGCCACTCTGCAGAACCTCCCTCCTCTGGCAAGGACAGGCCTTCAAAAAGCTGGATGAAAGCCAGGAGGAAGAAAGCAGGACTACTCAAGCATCAGCTAATCTACAGCCACCTAGTTTGAAAATGACTGTAATCTTCTGAGGCATGGCAGAGTTTTTGGCTAAGTGGTTTGATGCCAGTAAGTTGCAGATTTGCGTCAGGGAGGGATTTGTTCTATTTTATCTGCTGCTGAGACTTTGCCTGCTGCAGGACACTAGGAGGGCAGAGATAAAGTTCTGCCTACAGTAGCTGCCTCCTCTCAGCAAGGAAGGACAAAGGAATACTAAAACCTCTGTCCAGACCCATGTCCCCACTTGCTGCCACCTAAAGAGCCAAGCCAACCAGAAGAACAGCAGGTAGAATAAGAAAACTCTGTTTTTTTAGTCACAACCAGAGCATGATTGCTGTCCATACAACCTCTAGATTGGTACCTCAGCTCTGTTTTAAATGGTATTACATGGTATTAGAGCTTGGCTTCTAAAGGACTGGAAGAGGTATTTGACCTTACAGTTATCCCTCTGGGACTCTAGCACTGAGAGTATTCAGTGCCATGATTTTTGATTCCTTGGAGGTCACATTCCCTCCTTCACCTCAGAGCAGCTCCCTCCAATCTGCTGAAACCCACAGCCTGATGTCCAAGTAATCAAACCAGGATGATGTGAGGGGTAGGGAGCACTCAGGCTTTTCATGACACAGCCTGTTTCCCTAATCTTTTTCACCCAGTTATTCCATGGGCAGCAAGTGTCAGCCTTTGGTACAGCCTGGTGGAAGTTACCTGGTGACAGACACACCACAGACAGACAGACAGACAAGCTGCAGCTGGATGCAATCCTGATCTGTTGCACATGGTGCTGAGCTCTCTGTGCAAGCAGGGGTCACACCCAGCACCGAGCTACAGCCCCTGCATAGAGACAGGGACAGAGCTGAGCACCAGTCAGCTCAGAAACAGGAGCACACCCAGGTACACATCTGCATCTGGGCATTTAATCCCAGAAACATCCACCCAGGCTGCTCCTGTGCCTTGGCTTTTATCAGAAGCAGACAGGCTGCTGTTTTCACTGCCCAGTGACAGGAAATCCAAAGGGTCTGTTCTCTCTTGGTTTACACAGTGGTGAGTAGTTAACAGCAGGGGTGATCTGCACTGTTTCTTCCTCCTAAATGTTGCTCTTTTGGTGGTGTTTAGACTCAAACTGCAGTCTTTGCAGCTGGGTGGGGACAGAGAGGGGGTTTCCATTCACTGTGCTCCACAGCAGGTCAAGTGGCAGGGTGACAGTGTTATCTCCCCCTGTGACAGGAGGTCACATTCCCACAGTGCTGCTACCGGAAGGCACCAGCTTCACAGGCTTGGCACAGTATTTTAGGGGGTTAATAAACTGGAAAACTTGGCATTTGCTGTGCCCTTGAGCTAGGCAGCAAGTCCTCTGCCAAGGCCAGGTGAGCCTGCTGCTGCAGCAGCCTTCAGATGGATGTTGCCTTCACACATGTGAAGGCTGAGGAACGTCAGAGCTGGTTGCAACCCCAGGGGAAAATGCTTAGGGACAAAGCAGATGCTGTGAGAAAAAACAGGCCAGAAGAAAGACTATTTTAAAATACTCCACACTCGAACAGTAGCAGCGAAGCCAAAAGAAAATGTTTTTAAAAAAACAGAAGTCAGTGCGCAGACTGTGGGAAATACAAAGGGGTCATGAGAAATGAGAAAGGCCCAGCAGTGGGAGAGAGTGACCAGGGGCCAGCCCACAGGAGCATAGCCACAGGAGCACAGGGACAGCCAGGCTGGCAGTGGTGCCAGTGACACCAATACACACCATGGGGTGCCCCTGTGGGGTTTTGCAGCCAGGGGCAAATCTGGGACCTGCTCCTGTTTCCCAGCAGAGCAAGCAGAACATGGCTGGTGCCTGACACCAGATTCAGCAGAACTGCTGGCTGAGACACCCACTGGGGTGAGACACTCAAGGCAGGCCAAAAGGGAAAGTGTCTTTCTCCTCCAGTGCAAGGTCAAAGGGGAATTGCCTCTTTCCGATGTGGGGAGATGTATTGGAGAGGCATGAGCATAATCCCTGAAAGGCCAGGCAAACTGAAGGGAGAGGCTGGTGGCCTTGAGAGGCCCCCTAGAGCAGCCTCACCACCATGGGGGACAGGGCAGGCTGGAGCAGCCTCGGCCTGTCCCTGGGGTGCCGGGGAGTGCAAGCCCAGGGAGCAGTAGCAGGACAAGGAACAGTGCAGTGAACCCTCGGCGTAGGCTCCTCTGTGGCCCAGGGCCCCGGTTGCTCTCGTGCTGTTGTAACTCTGCCTCTGTGCCAATGGCTTCCAGAACGCAGAGGAAAACTCTCGCATCTCAATCACCTTCTTCCGACTCTTCCGCGTGATGCGCCTCGTGAAGCTCCTGAGCCGAGGGGAGGGCATCCGGACACTGCTGTGGACCTTCATCAAGTCCTTCCAGGTATTCCTTCACTCATCTCTAAGAAAGACCCCACTCCTTTTGATTTCCCTCGGTGGCCTCTCAGGGAGAGGTTTCACCCCAGTGCCTGAGCTCAAATGTGCCCAGGGAGAGGTGGCACAAATGAGTCAAGTAAATGGAACTCGCAGGGAATGACTGCCTGGGTATGAGTTTCATCTTTAAAGCATGAGGAATTGCTGGAGAACCTCTGAACAGCCTTAATAGCTCAGTTCAACTCAATTACTGCCTGTCTGTAACCCTTCAGTCTCAGCTTTTTTTTTTTTTCTTATTTGAGCTGTGTTTCATATGTGCAACTCTAAGTGAAATACACAGCTATTGGGGGAAGGCCTGTGTCTCAATTAAGTTTCCTTTAAGCATTGTTTTGAGGATTTCCAGTGAGTATTAGAGGTGTGTGGCCTCCATACTTTCATCCAGGAAGAATTCATCTTTTTAGCCCTACTCTTTTGAGCTGGTAACAATGCCAAGTTATTAAATTGCTGCTGCTTTCTTCCCTGGAGACAGGTTGCATTTTAGTGGTAGATAAAGTTCCAGAGTAGATAGGAGGAAGTGAGGAATATCAGACTGGATAAGAATCATCACCTTTGGAGGAAAACAAACACGCCAGTTATTTGCTAGAAAAAAACCTAGCCACATATAGTAAAATAATAGAGATGGAGCATGGCATATTCCTGCATTCTAAAAGTACTTGACCTGGATTTACTGGACCAGCACAACCTGGATGTTAGCTGGGGCTTATCCAAAGGAATCGGCAGGGAAACACAGCACAGGAATACAAATGGTGGTCTAAACATGAGCAAATATGCAGAACACACAACTGGGCAAAAGCATGAAAGAGTAACTTGTGCAACACACAAGTCTTGAAACAGCACCTATGTAGCCCTCAGACTGAGGCTGTAAGTGGTCAATAGCTTTGGTATTGACTCAAATGGAAAAGGAATTGACCCATACTTTAAAACTTGAACCTCACCAGTGACAACACAAGCTGGGGCCAAAGCCTGCAGTGCTGCAGCTCATTGCAACTTCTGTCTCTTCTCAGCAGAAGCAGCACAGGTGCACACCAGGGACCAGCACAGGCTTATTCCAGTGCAGCTCTCAGTGGTCCCAGTAGCCAGACCACCAGGCTAATGCAAAGGACTCATTTTGCACACTCCTTGACTGTCAGAGGACCTAACCCTGCACAGCAGGTTTCTGGCACATCCACTCCACAGTGACTTTTTCCATTGCTTGCAGAGTTGCCAACTTCCAGGTTGTTATTTGAGCAGTGCCACTGGGAACCATTTTGTTTGCGTGCGTAGGAATGAGATTCCCTTGGCACAGCTCAGCCAGCCCCGAGGCAGGGCACAGAGTCACACTTTCCAGTTCCTGCCTCTCCTCCCCTTGCCCCTGTGCCCCCTCCTGCCTCTTTGGCAATAGCTTGCCCTGAGCTGAACTTGTCATGGCTCATGGCTGGAGAGGAGGAGATGGATGGGAAAGGGAGCACCTGGAACTTCCCTCCTGTGACCTCCAGACCTCTTCAACTGGAGAGTCACTTCAGGCAGGGCTGTAGGGTGGGGGGAGAAAGGATGGAGGCATCTTCCACAGCAGGGGAGGGGGAAAAAACAGGCAGCATTGCAAGCAAGTGCCTTTTCCCTTGAAAGCCTTTATCCATTTATAACATGAAATTCTCTGCTCCAAGCTCTTCCTGTTGCAACTACCGGGAGGTTCCTTTGGCAGCTAAGAATAGCCACTGTGCCGCTCCCACCGTCAGAATGTGGGATCCCAGCAGACTTTGGCACAGGCTCTTCAGTGTCCCCACATGCTTCCAGGAAGCATCTCTGCTCACACAGGGCAGCCCAACAAGCAAGGGACCCATGGAGTGAGATCCCATGGTCGCTTCCAGGTGCCCTGGGCATGGCATGAAGTGCTGACGTAGGAGCTGGGGCACCGTCAGAGCGGTGGGAAAATGCTCCATGGGGTTTCCTGCTGTCTGCAGAGACAGCAACAGGGTCAGCCTGGGGAGTGGGAGGAGGAGAAGGAAGTGAGAGGGTGCTGAGGGCACGGCAGGGCCGTGGGAATGACAAGGACAAAGTGGTAACGCCAAGGAAGGACAGAGCCAGAGAGGACAGAGACAGAAATGGAGAATACGGGAAGCTGAAGTAGCCATGGGGAACAAGGGGCAGGGATGAGCAGGAAGGTGCGTTAGAGGAGAGGAGTGGACTGAGCAGAACACTAAAAGGAAGTGAAGGGGCAGACAGGGAGGACAGAAAACACTTTCCCACCCCCATTTGGATGGGAAAAACAGCAGTACTGTCAGAAAACAGTTAAGGTTATACACCTTAGAAGTACTGTTAAGGTTATACACCTCAGATCCTGTCTGGACACTATCCCAGGAGCTCTTGGGTATTGTGTGTATCAAGTCCCACCTAAATCATCACAAAATGTTTGGAGCCCAGTTCTGAGCTGGTGGTCTCTTCAGTGACATTGTGAGGTAACTATATCGATTTGTCTGGCCCAATGAAAAGCCAGAGGAATCTGTCCTGAGACTCAAGGTGATGATTACAGACATTGTCCAAAGGATTTGATTATTTTTTGCCATTTTAATATTCAGATCTCTTCAAGATGATTTATGCTGATCTTAGTCAAATTTCCATGGTGGCCAGTGAAAATATTCCCTCGTTTTTTCCTGCAGGATTTAGTTGTGTTGAATTTAGGATTACAGAAGGGTTTGGGTTGGAAGGCACCTTAAAGATCACCCAGTTCCAACCACTCTGCCATGGGCAGGAACACCTTCCACTAGACCAGGTTGTTCAGAGCTCCATCCAACCTGGCCTTGAACATTCCCAGAAACAGGACAGCCACAGATTATCTGAGCAACCTGTTCATGTCTCACCCATCCATATAGTAAATAATTTCTTCCTAATATTTAATCTAAACCTGCCCTCTTTCAGTATAAAACCATCACCCCTTTTCCTATCACAGCATGCCCTTGAAAAAAATCCCTCTATGTCTTTATTGTAGGCCCCCTTTAGGTATTGGAAGATACTCTAGAGTCTCTCTGGAGCCTTCTCTTCTCCAGGCTGAATAACCCCAACTCTCTCAGCCTGTCTCCATAGCAGAGGTGCTGCAGCCCTCTGATAATGTTGTAGGCTCACTATATTCTCTGAAATTAGGTGTTTTAGATCAGGGACTGTGCTCACATTTTCAGAGTGTATGTGTCCACCCATTTCCTCTGAATCAAATTCTGAAAGCCTCTGCTCTGAGTGCTAGATATTTCAAAAGATTCCTGCTCAAAAAGCCTGAGCCCATGAAGTCCCGAGCCCTTGATTCCTGTCAGTGGTAGAGGAAACCGGGAGCACTCAGCACTTGCTGATTGCACTGACCCCTTCCCTGGGAGGCAGCTGTGCTTATCAAGGCTCTGCATTTCCTCTCCAGCAGCTGATCACTGACACTCGCTGCATGGCAGGCACCATCAGGGACACCTAAACTCAACAGGAAGGTGCTGATGCTGCTTTAGCTACTTAGGGTGGTACCAGCCATTATAGCAGAAGCCTTGAATTAAGATTCCAGCAGCTGTAGCATCTTTTATTTCACCATTCTAGACACAGGGAAATATCACATTGCCATTAGTGCCAGAGTAGTGCTGGCTGTGAGAGCTTTCTCCTCCTGGTAAGCAGGTGTAGACACTGGTTTTCCCTCTTTTCTGGCTCGGTCAAGGGCAGGAGTGACGGGAAGGCAGCGGAGCTCCATCCATCCATCCATCCCTCCACCATGCATCCCCCATGGCACAGAGCCGAGCCGGCTGGGCTGGGCGGGCAAACCAAGCGTGGGCTTGCAGAGGCATCTAGTGGCTACTGCCCGCACTACAGAGCCACAGCCGCGCCCCTGTCCCAAAGCCAGCGGCAGGAACCAGGCAGAGACACAGCCCTCTCTTTTTTTCTTTCCAGGCTCTCCCCTACGTGGCTCTTTTAATAGTGATGTTGTTCTTCATCTACGCTGTGATTGGGATGCAGGTAAGTGATGCCTAAAGAGCTCGGGTGTGTCTGTCTCCTGCTAGAGCATGGGAACAGGACTACAGGGTAACTAGATCAGTGTGTGGTTGTGGGGGCTAGTAAGGTGAGATAGAAGCTAACCTTGGCTGGAGAACATTGTCTGACTGGGTACCTCCAACATGATCCAGAAAAAAAAGCAAGGAAATAAAAAAAAATTGACCCATTTAAGGGCAGAACACAATATGCAAACAGTAAAAGGACCATGCCTGCTCTCCACATTCTTGAAGGAATATCCACAAAGATTTACTGCCCTGCCTGTTGGTCCAAAACAGCTTTTTAAGTGGGCTTATGGCCATGCTGCACTGAGCAAACCAAAATGTTCCCTTGCATCTCTTTCACACTGGCACAACTTCCACTGAGTTGTAAAGAGCAGCTTTTGATCTACACCTATGAAGGTAAATATGGGATCAGACCCAATGTACCAACACTCACATCAACACAACATCTTACTCAGTCTGCAAAATGTGCTTGGAATCATCCTGAGCATTCACTTGTGCAAGGAACTGATGTTGCACAGACACCATTGAAGACAGCAAGGGATACAGGCACAGCCTGTGACAGTCCCAGCCTCATTTGCTGTGCTGCTCTTCAAGCTAAGCTTCACTTTCCACTTCCATGTTAATCAAAGTTCTCAGACAAGTCAGCCATCTGGGATCAGAGGCCACAGTATGGAAAGACATGGCATAATTGCTTCCAGAGGTCTTCAAACGAGACAGGCTTCTTGGTTTCACAATGGCAACAGAATTTGTAATGAAATTCATCTGACCTCTGTGACCTTGTTTTAATTTGTTTCCTGTTATTATAATCATATGTTTTCACAAACTCCATCTACACTGTCCCACTGTAAAAGATAAAATTAATGTTTTCTTGAATTATCACAGGTTATCTCAATAGCCCCAGTAATCACAGCTGTCATTTTACTCTACTAAGCTCATACTGCAAACTTGCCAGTTTTGCCTCTAATACCTAAGATGGCCAAGATCCTACAGAATTACCTGTGCTATACAGAAAATCACTTCAGAGTATTAAGCTGGTATTACATCACTGCACGAAGCATTATTAGTGACTTCCAAGCACCCACACAGATATGTCTACAGTGGTCAGGGCACTGCCAAGACCAGATGCTTTGTTCTGTAATTCTACTCCTTTTTCTTTCAGCTAGTTCTAAGTTACCTATTTAACCCTTGGCTTACATTCAAGCCTCTGTTTAAATCATCTCAGCAGCCTGAAAGTCATACATCTGCCTTTCACATTGATCTAGATTACTAGGTCCCTTCATGCCCTCATGTCTTCCAATAAGAAAACCAACTTTTTAAATTTTCCCTGTTTGCCCAGAGCCCACAGACCTGTGATTATCACTTTTTGTCCAAATGGCATCTCAGACATTTTGTGTGCAGCTCTCTTGAACGTGCTGACACACAGAGTTCCCTCACACACAGGGGCACATAGGAAGGAAAATCATCCCTCACTCCATTAAGCAGCTACCATGAAAGACTGGATGTCCCAGAACTGATAAAAATATCAGAATTGCCCATATAAAGGAGACCTACTACTTTAAGTCAGCTACTGCCACAACCTGGAGCGTAACAACGTTCAAGCCTCACTACCTAAAGTGCTTGAGTGGAAAACATCCAGGTTAATGCTGATGGATGGAGCTGCTCTGGGAAGGCCCAGGAGGCACAGACTGGGGAGGCTGTGAGGGAGGACCCCCACTTATGGCTCCTCCCAGGTGCCTAATGCAAAACACCCACAGCAGCTGCTGCCTCCTGTGTGAGGGAAGCTGTAGGGTGGATCATGAGGAGCTCCCTTATCTACATTTGCCTGAAATGAAAAATATGAGCTGTCTCAGCTCAAGCTCGGTGCAATGGGGCAGTCAGAGCTGCCTGTGGCATGGGGCTGGCCAGGCAGAAGTTCCCCATGTATCCATGAGGAACCCCTGAGGAAAACTGCCATGTGCTGACCCTCCCTCCCGTCTGGCAAAGCCATCCCACCATTGTCCCTGTGCTCCTCTCCGTGTCGCTGTTTCTCTGGGGGTGCTAATTATCAGTGACATTTCCTTGAAAAGAAGCTAGGTGTTCTCTCCGAGCTGCTCTGTTCCTGCTGCTTGTTTTGGCTACAGAGAGATTACAGCTCTCAGCCCCTGAGATCTCTGCCACGTTGTTATCAGTGGGGAATAAATAGTCCTGCCTGTGCTGTGTAGAGACCTTTCTGCCACACAAGGTTTGTTTAACCTCTCAGTCTCACTGCCTGAAAGTACCACAGCTATCCAAGGTTTTTTAAAGAAGCCTGAAACTGCTGCACTGGGGACTTCACACCCAAAGACAGGCCCCTAAAAAGGTTTGCTGATGGTTGCAGGCTTGGTTGATGTGGCATGGGAGGAAGCTCTAGGGCATCCTTGTCTAGGCAGATCTGGTCATCATCTCATGCTGCTGCAATCTGGGAGGACCCCTGAAACACCTGCTGGAGACAAGCATGACTATAGAAGGGCAGGCATTTGGACAATTGCAGATCCAAGGCAATGTATTTACATGGTTTTGTGAAGATCCAAGGCCCCCCACGGAGATGGAAGCTCAAGGCTTTGCAGCTGCTGGTCCTTTGCTATCATTTTGTCCTGACAAAGATAGATAAGCAATGAAGGAAGGAGCCTTTTCTTCTCTGTTACTGATTTCTTTCAGCTGGACTCCCTTCCCAATTGAGTGTCTGTTAAAACAATGCCCCATATCATGTATTCAGTGTATGAATAAGGAAGGACACCTTGTTTTGACACAAGATGTTTCTTATTGCAAAATTAGTGCTTTTGTGGTTATAAAGCAGAAGCCAAGGAAGCAACAAAAAATATGAAAGACACAGGAAAATTTCTTTTAATAGAAGAGCAGATTTCATTAAATATCAGAGTCAGAGGGAGGCCAAGAGCTACAGGTGACAAGAGGTTTGGGGATTTTGCAGGGCTAATCTGAAAAGACCTTTGCTTTCTGCCAGGTGTTTGGTAAAATTGCGCTGAACGACACCACAGAAATCAACCGCAACAATAACTTCCAGACCTTCCCCCAGGCAGTGCTGCTGCTTTTCAGGTAGGTACACCACAGCTCTGCATTGTGTCAGCCTGGGAGCACCGTTCCTCTGCTCTCGGGCACAGATTATCTCCTCCTACCGTGTCATGTTCCTGAGGTGAGTAGTAACATGTTGTCCTTCAGTGGGGGAGCCTGGAATTATGTCAGACGGAAGGAGCAGTGCATTGAGTCTCTTGTAGCCCAGCAGCTCACCCTGGTTACACTCGGTGCTGGGGAGGGACATGAGTCTTCCTACACAGAAGGAAGGTAGCCAGTTTCCAGTGCTCTCCAAGGTTGATATGCCTCAAAACCTTCTTTGATTCAAATCTGGCCAGTGTGACTTCCAGCAGGGAAAGGGACATGATGAACTCGTGCTTAGGCACGGCCATGTCCAGCTCTGCTTAGCACTGAGCTCATCATCCCACTCCAGCTGAGGCCAGAGAGGGGTGCTGAAGGGGTGGGAAGCTGGCACAAATTCAACACTATGAGAATTTTGAAGGACTTCTTTAGATGCAATCCACAGCCATGTCACACATATCTCCATGATTCTGCTTGGAATGTGAGAGCCCCGTACCCACAGCAGCCTAAGCCAGTCAGAAATTATATGCTGATGATGGCAACAAAACCAAACAGAGGTTTTGTTGCCATCATCAGCAGCACACAAGCAGTGTGGTATTTTCAGGGTCCCCCATGGCAGGAAGGAAATGATGAATCTGATTCTATGTTCTTAGAAGGCTAATTTATTATGATTTGATATGATATGATATATGATGTGATAGTCTACTAAAACTATACTAAAGAATAGAGAAAGGATACAGACAGAAGGTTACCAAGAATGATAATGAAAACTCATGACTGACTCCTCAGAGTCCAACACAGCCTGACTCTGATTGGTCATTAAGTAAAAACAATTCACGTGTTGGATAAACCATCTCCAACATCATTCCAAAGCAGCCAAACACAGGAGAAGCAAATCAGATAATTACTGTTTTCATTTTTTTTCTGAGGCTTCTCAGCTTCCCAGGAGAAGAAAGGATTTTTCCAGAAAATATGACAGTGACAGAGCAGGATATGCCAGGGGATGTCAAAGCCATATTTTGACACCCTAACAAGCCTAACTTGCTCTTAATTGACCTCAGTGGCAAAAGTCTCATTAACGTTCACGGGATCAGGAGCAGGTTGCTAATGTGGCAGTCCCTGTCCCATCCAAGGTCACTGCTGTCTCCCCCTGCCCTCTGCCTTGCCCAGGTGTGCCACAGGTGAGGCCTGGCAGGAAATCATGCTGGCATGTCTCCCTGACAAGAAGTGCGACCCGGAGTCGGAGCCGGCCAACTCCACGGAGGCCGATCACTCGTGCGGCAGCAGCTTCGCCGTCTTCTACTTCATCAGCTTCTACATGCTCTGTGCCTTCCTGGTGAGTGCCCCAGCCCAGACCCTCCCTGGCAGACTCAGCTTCTGCTTCCCCACATCAGCAATGCACAGGACAAGAAGGATCTCAAATCTCCCCATGGGTCCTTCCCAGCAGAACCCTTTCAGTGACAACACCCCTTCCCTGCCTCCCTCCAGCTCTGGGGGATGCTCTGCTTCCAATCCCTGTCCTTTGTGCAGGGCAAAGGAGTGCTCTTTCCCCCTCCCCCTAAATGAGAAAACCAAATTAGTCTGTTGTGGGCTGTGCTGAGGCTAGCAACGCCTCAGCCACACTTCCCACCTTCCCTCCTACCTTCCTTCTGGCTGCTGAGCAGGTTTTTCCTCCTCTGCCAGCAGCAATGACTGTGAGAATACACATATCCCACTTGCATCTGCTCCGTGTTGGCAGTGCAGCACTGCTCAGAGCGACAGCACACGCTCTGCAGCTGGCAGCAGTGCCCAAAACCCTCCCAGTGAACAGCAGCAGCATTTCTAAAGTTTTGGTCTTGGGCCAGAAGAAAGGACTTTTATCTCAGCCCCACTGCCTATTGAAGATAAATCCCACCTCGTTCTGCCAGGCAGAGACATAGGTAAATAAAAAGCCATGACAGCAGAAATAAGAATTCAGCAAATTTGTGTGTCGTCCATTTAGTAGGGAGGAGAAAAATGTAACCAGCTGAGAATATTCCACCTCTGGGCTCTTCCCATTTAAACTGGGGGGCTGGGATGTGGGAATAAGGAAGCTAACCCAAATGGCTTCCTAGTTTTGTGAGTCCAAATTCAGACCTTAAATGGAGAACCTGGTAAAATTTACTGTTCCTTGCCTCATCCATCACATCATCTCTGTCCTTGTTTGCAGATCATCAATCTTTTTGTAGCTGTTATAATGGATAACTTCGATTACCTGACACGGGACTGGTCCATTTTAGGACCACACCACCTGGATGAATTTAAAAGGATCTGGGCAGAGTATGACCCTGAAGCTAAGTAAGTAACCCAGCCTGGATATCAGAGCTCCTCGGGAGAACAGGCCCATTATTTTCTGTTCTCTAGACTCAGTGCAGTAAGTGCCATGTTCCTCCTGCAGGAACACTTTTTCTTTTTTTTTTTTTTGTACAAAACTCCTAAAACAAATATCACCACTAGGTACTGCTGGTGAATCCATAAGCCCAAAGTGCAAAGATACTCACAGAAATCTCAGCATTTAGGCTGCACTGTTCCCTGTCAGGCCATTGCTTTACTTTCTGTCAGGGAGATATAGACTTAGGGGAGCAGGAGACTGAGAAAAAGAGATTAGGGGGTTGGAGTATTGATGTACTTGTTTGTGATATTGAGCTGTGACTCTTCTGCTTGACTTTGTGCTCACAGCAGAGCTGCTCTGCTCAAATCTCTGATCTTTTTCTACGTCATATGTGCCCACCACAGCCTGTACATTCACATGGCTGCATTACATTGTCTGCAGGGTTATTCACAAGAGCAGACTTGCAGGGATATAAAGTTACACTACAACAACTCACATGAGGGCTTAACTGGCATTCAGTATTATATGCTCTGTTTGACACATGCTTAGGCTTAAAGTGCATTAGATCCCTGTGGCATTACTGTACAGTTGACAATTGTAATTGCAAAGCCCCCTTCATAATGCAAAAGCCATGGAGAGAGATTTGGGTGTAAACTGAAAGCAGATCTCTTTAGGAGACAAAGTGTTGAGATTAGTCTGGGCTTAGGTTCTGCCATACGTGAGGGTGTGTCACATTATGAGAGTGACACATGAATTTAAACACTTCTTCACCTTCATGGTGACTTCCTGGGCTGGGGACTTTTGATATGGATGGGGAATAAGCACAGACTAGTAATAAACACACCATTTGTTAACAAAACAGATGCTACTATGTGTGCTTCCTTGAAGACCAGACTGCAGTGACTGAAGCCATATAATATAACTCAGTTCAGATGGCATCCTGCTCCTCCCTGTTTATAAATGGGAATCTCTTTCATTCCTCTTCGCCATCCATGTCCCATGCCCCTCCTCTGGCTCTGCTAACTTTCCTCCCTCCCTGACAGAATTCTTCTTTTGAGATGCCATTTACCAAACTTAAGAGAAACCCAACTGCTGCCGTGAAGGAAGTTCAGTGCTTTGTTTTGTGCTCACAAAACAGCCCAAAGCATAAACAAGTATTAAAAGGCAGTGGCTTGGGGCTATTTACATGGGAGGTAAACCACAAAGAAATAGACCCTTTACACCTCTCTGCCTGCTACAGGCCTCAGCCCAACAAGTAAATAAGCAGATATTTATTTTGAGCAGGTCAGTGATGGGAAGAGAACCCCAGCTTATCGGTTCCTGCACTAAGAAACCGCAACGTTGAAAAGGCTGAGGTCAATTCTTGCAAGCATTGACTCAAGTATGACTGACAGCTGGGATTTCTGCACTAGTAGAAGTTATATGAGTGTTGTATCTGTGGGGTGCCCCGTGGCAGGAAGGAATGATGAATCTGACTCCATGTTCTTAGAAGGCTAATTTATTATTTTATGATCTATATTATATTAAAGAATGCTATACTAAACTATACTAAAGAACACAGAAAGGATACTTACAGAAGGCTAAAAAGATAATAATGAAAACTCATGACTCCTTCCAGAGTCCCAACCCAGCTTGGCCCTGATTGGCCAATGAGTGAAAAGCAATTCACATTAAACCAATGAATCACCTGTGGGTAAACAATCTCCAAACACATTCCAAAGCAGCCAAACACAGGAGAAGCGAATCAGATAATTATTGTTTTCTGTTTTCTCTGAGGCTTCTCAGCTTCCAGGAGAAAGTCCTGGGCAAGGAGATTTTTCCAGAAAATATGACGGTGACATATGAGTGCCAGACAAATCCTGCAGAAGGCACCAGGTGCAAGAGGCCTGAAATAATACTTTAAGCTATGCCTGGGCTACAGGGAGCAGCAGCATGAGGCTGGAGAGACCTTAGTGACACCTTTAGCTGTAGCTGCACTCTGTAGGAGGGCCAGCAGGTCAGCCCTGGTCAGGATGCAGCCTGTTATAGATGGACAATGGGATGATTGGCTCTCACAATTAAAAGATAACTATTGTGTGAATATTAAGAAAAGCTTTAAGTGATGTATGTATAGTTATGTTGTAGTTTAGATGTCCTCTGTTCTCCCCATAGTTCCCTTTCCCCCCCTGTATTGTTGCCATCAGACAGCCTGAGTTGTCTAGGACAGGTACAAAGGAGGCTGCACACGTCCCTTGCATGGGGCAGCTGGGAATGGAAAAGCTTGGTGCTTAGGGGGTGAGGCATGGCAACACCTGACCTCCAATCAAGTTACAAAGCAGTCTCCACCAGTAAATGGCAAAGAAAAGCTGCCTGACAGGTTTTGGGAGGGGCCAGGGCTGGCTGATACAAGCCCCAGGGGTATAATAGACTGAGCATCCATCTTGAAGATGAACTTGCCATGTGGTGTGCACACAAGCAGTTCCCAGTGCTGCAGCTTTTTCCTTATGTAGTCCTTTTGTTGTATTTTTGTCAAGGCTTAATAAACCTTTTTTAATTTTCCAAGTGAGCAGCTGTCTCTCACACAGCCCTGCCTGTGCTCTCTTCCTTAGGGGACGGATCAAGCACCTGGACGTGGTGACGCTGCTGCGGCGGATCCAGCCCCCGCTGGGCTTCGGGAAGCTCTGCCCTCACCGGGTGGCTTGCAAAGTAAGGCACTGCTGCTCTGGGAGCCTGGGCTCACAGCAGCTAAACCAGAGAACCAGCCAGAGAATACACAATGGTTTGGCCTGAAAGGCACCGTAAAGCCCATCTAATTCCAGCCCTCTAATTCCGTGCTTGGCAGAGCTGCCTTGCACCAGGCCAGTTGTTTTACACTAACCAGCCTGCCGTGGCATTTTCCAGCTGACCCTGCCTCACTCACTGGGCACATTGCTGCCCACCAGGCAGAGCCAGCAACAGCATGTCTGAACAACCCCTGGGCTGCCCTGTGCCCCTCGCCAGCTCCTCTGGGCTCCAACCACCCAGTCCAGGGCTGGAGGGTCACCAGCAGGTGGGTTGTGCACTTCTCAGGGCCATCAGCCTTTGGTCTGCTTAGGAGAGCACATCTGTGCTAAATTCAGCTCTCAAGTACCAAGAACACACCTCTGCTTGTACTGTCAAACTCCCATCTCCAGACACATTAGGAGAGGTGGAAATAACAGGGCATTCTCATTGTGGAACTAATCTACAGGCCATGGATATTCACATGAGAGGGATGGCAGGTCTGGAGGGCATCATGAGGACATGAGGAGGGGCATGCTTCAGCCCATGTGTGGCAGTGATTGTTCTTTCTCCTCTTCATCCCACAGCGCCTTGTCTCCATGAATATGCCACTGAACAGCGATGGGACCGTCATGTTCAATGCCACTCTCTTTGCACTGGTCAGAACAGCACTGAGGATCAAGACAGAAGGTGAGAAGCTTGCTCACTGCAAGGATACAAAGGTGATCATGTCCTGAGTTGGAATAAACCAACAGGGACATCTTGTTTAGAATGATACAAAGGTGTTCGTGCCAAGGTGTCCAACTGGTTTCAAATGATCCAAATTACTCATATGCAGCACGTGGGACAAAAAGCTATGTGAAGAGGTTTGGAGGAATAATATCTTCTAGGGAAAGCACAGTGTTTCCCACTGCCTAGGAAGCTGGTGCTTCCTGTATTATCATCTCAAATTACTGATCACATTCTTCATAGTGGTCTGAAAGTTTAAAGTTTTAGATCAATGTCTGCTCACACAGCAATTAGGAGAAGGGCAAAGAAGCCTCCTTTTTGTACCCTGTCTGCAGAGCTGAGCCACTTCTTGACTGCTGTTGCCACTGATCTTCCAGTCCAAGGGAGGAAAAAGAGCTTGGACTGGAGGGTCTCATCTCACAAAAACTCCTCCTGTGCTTCCATTAGCATGAGTGAACATTACATTATACTAACAGTGGTGTTGTAAAGAGAGATGAGGAATAAAGGGACTGTTAATAGCTTTGCATAGACAGCAGGTATATTTGAGGAAAGCAGACAAGATTCGGGACTCAGCTTGTCCTCTTTGTTGCTCTCTGTCACCTGCTGTAATGAAAGATATTGGTCCTGAGTCAAAATCTGGCTTCATGTATTAATGAGATGCATTGAAAGAGAGTGTAGGTCTGTGATTCACAGCTAAACACCTCTGCCTCAGGAGTGGCTGCATTTCATTTCAGGCATGGGGAAGCAGTGACCAGCAGAACTCTGCCTTACAGTGCCAGCTGTACACTGCTGAGCCAAAAAAATAGTGGCAAAATGAAAAATTATATTAAGGCCTTGAAAACTGTGCTAAACAGAATTTGACTGTAGTGCAAGAGACTCTTCTGAGGAAGAAGAAAATGCCACCCACAATCCCTGTAAGACATCTTGTGTCTTATGAAACAGAGACCCAAAAAGGATTCAGTTTTCTGTCTGAGAGAGCCTCAAACTCTTGGACTCATTGCCAGTAAACTCCTGGGAAACCATCTAAAGCCTCAAACTGCTTGCTTTCTCTCTTGCCTTAGCAGGATCTTTTAAGTGGTCAGGGTAGGAGTTTGGATTTAGCCCTGCTGTGTCAGATTTCTGCCTTTGATGCTGTCCATGTGTTGCATCCTCAGCAAGTTATTCCATGTCCCTATCTTCACTGCATCCTATTACAAGAACTACTGCCATGCAGAGCCCTGTGCAGCACCCTCAGGAGCCTCAGTGCGGGGGAGAAATAAGAAAAACTGCAGGAAAAACACCTTTAGGAGGACAAGATACTGGTTTCAGACACCTAGAGAGAGACAAGAGAGGGGTTTGAATGTACATAAATCAAGAAATAAAACTGAAGACAACTCATTTGAGAAGAAATGGGTATCTAGAAGGAAAGTCACCTCCCTACCCAGAGATGACTATGCACATTTAGGAAGAAGACCTCTTGCTGTGAGGGAGCTTTAGGAATGGTCAGAGCATCTCTTGGCCCAAAACTTTCCACTACTGTAAACGCTCTGATATTTACCTCCTGAGATTTCCATGCCAGACATTAAATTGCTCCTCTGCAGGGTCTGCTTAATTCCTGTCTCTGATGATTTTCACCCTGCAGGTAACCTGGAGCAAGCCAACGAAGAGCTGAGGGCAATAATTAAGAAAATCTGGAAGCGCACCAGTATGAAGCTGCTGGACCAGGTGGTGCCTCCTGCAGGTGGTGAGTGCAGGATCTTGTCCCTGTCTCTGAATATCTTTGGTTTTTTCCCTCACCTGTCCTGTCCTACTGCACCTCGTGATCATCAGGTGGACTAGGGGGGACAGACTTTCTTCTCAAAGCTATCAGTGTTTCATCAGGCTGAGGTCTGTTCTATACTAACAGGAATATGCTGTTCTTACTGCTGAGAAATCAGAGAAAGGAAAAAAAATGTGCATAAATAGGAGCTGGTGCATAGGCATCCAGTGTGGCATTCACTGACTTTCCAGGTGGCCCCATGGGCACAAAGCAGCCCTTGGCAGTCAGCCAGCAGCAGCAGCCAGGTCCTGAGCCTTGCTCAGCCTGCTCTGAACTCAGCAGACCATGTCTTCTAAAATTTCCAGTGGGTTTGCAGAAAGGAGGAGAGCTACCTGGAGAAAAACACAGTGCACATTTTGGCTGGCTGACAGTTTTTATTGTGTTGGAACACAGCTGTGACTGCATTTCAGGGGAGAGGTGGTCTCCTCTGTTCACTTACACCTATGTTAGGCACAAAGGGACAGAATTCCAGTGCAGACAAGGGTCAGGGCAGGCCTGGGATGGATGATCAGTCAGAGGCTGTGAATAAGTCTTACCCCAGGCTGTCACAAGACAGCAGCATGTGTTGACCAGACTGGGAGGCTGCTGCTATAACGAGATCCTTTGTGGTTAACCAACACCAGAGACTGCACAGGCTAGATGTGCTCCTGCTGCAGGGGTTCTGTGTCAGCAGAGCCAGTCTGCCCCAATGCCACCTGCACCTCTGCTCCTGACTGTTCACAGCAAGCTCTGGCTGCAGAGCAACCCCTCCCTTCAGCCCTGCATCCTGACACCATAAAAAGCAGAGATGAACTGCAGTGCCCAGTGTTTCTGCAAGGCTTACATTAGCAAATGCACAATAAATCAGCAGCTTATTTAATTTATTTTTTCACCCCCGCCTTCGCAGATGATGAGGTGACCGTGGGGAAGTTCTACGCCACTTTCCTGATCCAGGAGTATTTCAGGAAGTTCAAGAAGCGCAAAGAGCAGGGGCTGGTGGGGAAGCCCTCCCAGCGCAACGCGCTCTCCTTACAGGTGACAAGCGGGCCCCGAGCGGACAGGGGTGGTACAGTAGAGACAGGTGGTCCCACTTCCCTCTTCAACCATTCTGGGGGTTGCAATGGGCTATCCCTACCGGAAAGGAGTTCATAGACACCTTGAATTATCATTCCAGTCCTTTTGGATAAATACCTGTGTACCATGGGCTCATAATCCCTTCGCTCTGGAAGGCACAGGTGAGGCATAATCATAATTTATCAGTCTGCCAGTAATATTTGAATTTGGGATCCTTTGGACTGGTATGAAGTGTCCTACAGACATTTGCTTACTCCCACAAACATTTGACCCATTTTGAGGGCATGTTTCTAGGAGACAAAATCACTTAAAAAGCAAAGAGCATACCTGGATGCCAAGGCCATCCAATGGACAGTATGGACTTTAAGGACTGGGATTTGTTCCCCACTGTGATACATGTTCACTCAGCAGATTACCAGGCTGTGTGACAGAAAGAGAAAACCCTGTTGACTGCACAAGCAGTGCTATCTATGTCCCTTGAGGATACATTGAGAAAAAAGTGTGGCTCTGGAGTTTCAGCAAGCTGCAAAGTGTTGTGATGTGGGCACAAACACAGAGCAAGGCCTCAGTACACCCACAGCTTACCACCCTGGATGGACTCTTTGGAACAGACTCCAGTCAGTGAGGGGTTTGAGGAGTTTGAGGACTTAGTAGGTCCAAATGCCAGAAGCTTTGTTGTTAAATCCGTATTTAAGCTGCCGATTAAAAAGAAGAGATTTTCCGAAGCACCAAAGTACATGGTTCAGCTGGAACTGTGGCTGCTCTAGAGCTTCTGGTTGTGGATCTGAGAACCCAGAGCTGAAAGCACGCAGACCTGCTTAGTCAGGCCTGTGGATTTATGTCTATGTCCTGCTGTGATGAAGCCAAGGACAAGCAACAAACATTCCTTGTTTTGTATTGCCAGGAGTTTCTCTCTCCCTGAGGTGGAGATGCAAGAACAGGGTTTGCTGGTGTTTCTCTAGGAGCTGGGGGTGCTGTGTTGACTGAAGGGGCCCCACAGTGTTGAGGAAGGAATGGCAGTGCTGCTGTCTCTCCTGTGCCCACTCGGAGATATGAAGCTCTACAGTTTGCTGTTTTGCAGGCTGGGCTGCGCACGCTGCACGACATCGGGCCCGAGATCCGACGAGCCATTTCTGGAGACCTGACAGCTGAAGAGGAGCTGGACAAGGCCATGAAAGAAGCTGTTTCTGCTGCCTCTGAAGATGATATCTTCCGGGTAGGTTCTGAACAAGTTTGCGAGCTGAGGCTGAGCTCAGAGTGCTTTGGAGACAAGTCCAGGCATGCAGGAGCTCTGGTGGCTCTGGGATGGACCTTTCCCCCCATAACAGGGTCTGCTCCTTGGGTTTCCCTCTGGCAGAGAAGCTTTAAGGCGATGGTGAAGGAAAGGAATTGGTTCTGATGGAGGGTTTGGATCCAGAACTTTATTCTGGCCCAGAGGCTTCTGAATGCAGCAACAGCTCCAATAGAACTCCCCCAAACGCGTGGTTGCTGTTCCTTTAACCCCGGGGAGAGGGGCAGGGAAGGGGTAGGAATCCACCAACCAGGTACAGGAGAGGAGGTCTTAAGGGACAAAGGACACTTGGATGGCCCAATGCCCCCCCAGGGGTAGAGGGCATCCTTTGAATCTGCCAATCACTCCACACCCTTCTGGAATTCCAGGACTGACAGACAGCGCTCAGCAGGGGTCAGGGAGGGGAAAGGAGAGGTGACTGATACACCTGGGAGGGAATCTTCAGGAAGGGACACGAGGTTCTGGGGTAAACCCCGAAATCACAACGCAACAACATTCTCTTTTGCTCATTCTGTGTTTCAGCTGGGCCCTCCTTGTTTGGCAGATCTTACTAGAAAACAGCGGTGGACCTAGGTCCTAAGTGAAAGGTCCTAGAGTCTTTGCACAGTTTTATCCCAATTCCTTCTCTCTTTCTCTCAAGGGAAACTTCTCACTGGAAGATTCCTTCATGAAACCTAAATTAAAGAAAAGATCAGTGCAGCCATCTTGCAATCTGCAGAGCAACAGCCAGGCACAATTTAGTGTTTTGTTCACTCCTTTCAGTGGCACTGGTAGCATCCTTCCAAAAAGTACACAAAGACACAACAGAGCTCCTATGGAAGGGGAAAATTTTCTGAGCAACTTAGCTCAGAATTTCATTCCTGTTTCTTATAATTGTTTTCTTTGGTAACTTTTCCTCTCCTTTGGCATTTTCCTCCTTTCTTTACAAAAATATGCTGTCAGTCCCTTTCATTACCCATCTAAACAGTACATAACTGGCTCATTAAATTTCTCTTCATTTCTTCTTCCAGGTACTTAATAGTTTTTGGTGCTCTTCTCAAATTCCCCCTCATATCTAAATGTTCCTTTGTAACTGCACTGGGAAAACCAGACAGGTTCTTGCATCCATACCCTGTCCTGGACTCCCAGGACTGGTGGGAGGTGTGGGAGACATACAGCTGCCAGTCCTCTGAAATCCCAGCCTGTGTGTAGCCAGTCTCTGTGACAGAAGTCCTCACACTGCCTTCTGGAAGAGACAGCACCAGGGCCATCATGCTCACTTTGGTCCTTATTTTTTTCCTTAAGAACAGTCTAAGCAGGAAAACGCCAGGGCCCTTGCACATCTCACTCACAAAGGAAAAATCCTTCCTGTTTCTCTGGCAGAGAGCTGGAGGCTTGTTTGGAAACCATGTGAGCTACTACCAAAGTGATGGCAGGAGTGGGTTCCCCCAGACATTCACCACCCAGAGACCTTTGCACATCAACAAGTCTGGCAACAACCACGGCGACACCGAGTCTCCATCTCACGAGAAGCTGGTGGACTCCACCTTCACTCCCAGCAGCTACTCATCTTCAGGCTCCAATGCCAACATCAACAACGCCAACAACACTGCCCTGTGTCGCTTCCCCAGCCCACCCAGCTACCCCAGCACTGTCAGCACGGTGGAAGGCCATGGGACACCCTTGTCACCCACCATATGCGTGCAGGAGGCTCCCTGGAAGCTCCCCTCCAAAAGGTAAGTGTCCCAGCAGAGAGGGAGCCAAGGGAGCAGGTGTGGGAAGGTGCATGCAAACACCAGAGCACTGCTGCCGAGCCAAAGTCACTCCCAGGCATTGCCCAGCCTGCAGCCTGGATTGAGCCCTCTGGTGCTCCACTTGTGCCAAAGCCCACAGATATGCACCAATTGGCCACTGCAAAGCACCAGCACTCTTACTGACCAACACACGTGATTTCTTTGGGATTTATCAGGAGAAACCTTTGTAAAATCCAAAGGGAACCTTATTTATCCCTCTTCACCACAGGGAGGTGTTTTATCAACTGGTAACTGAAGGAGACTGCTCTTCATGTCCTAATAGCCCAATAGAGAGCTTTGTTGAAGTCAGTGGGTTTTCATTTAGCAGGTCACATCCCTACAGAGGTCACCAAAGGCATTCTGGGAGGAGGGAGGCAAGGTTTTCAGAAAAGAAGTGAAGAAAATCCCCTTCTCTGGAGAGTTTTCAGGCTCTCTACACACAGATGACTAACACAAAAGGAATATAATTTTTCTCAGTGGGGGATTTCTTTTAATACTTTCAGAAACAGCAGGCAAGAGGTGGATTTTTTTTTCAGTGCAGAGAGTGAACAGTGTGAAAAGGTGGCCAAATGCTGCCCCCAGAAAGGACAGAATAGGACAATGAGACAGAGGAGCTTCAGTGGGTGCAGAATTGCCCAAGTGAAGAGTCCTGTGGTTTTTCTATTTCATGCCTTCCTGAGGGAGGCCATGGGGTGTTGCACAAGATGTGTTCCCTCTGCCCTCCTCCCTGCTGAACTCGTGCTGGTGTGACACTGCTAACAGGGTGTTCTTTTCTCTCCTTGCTTCCCTGGGCACGTTCCTTGCTTTAGGACACATTACTACGAGACACTGGCACGGTACGTGTTCTTCATACCCCTCTCATCCTGCCTGGCTGTAAGACCCACTGTCTTCATCCTGTCCAAACTCCAAATTCCCATTAATGCTGAATATGACCTCTC
Source organism: Molothrus ater (assembly GCF_012460135.2). Lineage (NCBI taxonomy): Eukaryota > Metazoa > Chordata > Aves > Passeriformes > Icteridae > Molothrus > Molothrus ater. The sequence continues at coordinate 68,028,867 of NC_050482.2, forward strand.
CTTTTTGGTGTCAGTAGGGCTGGAATAGAGATACTGAGCACCATGACAGCTCCAGAAAATACTCCCCACTCGGGGCAAGTAGTGGTCCATGTTCTGGCTATTTTCTCGATTTGGGGTTTTTAGAGATTCTAGCTGGGGCTCACACATTTATACATCCTCTGATCACAACACAGTGAAGTACACTCTGGCATGTCCATGCAAAAATTCTGTATGGTTTTGGCTAAACACAGACAGTTGAACAGGAGGAGATGCCAGGTACTGATTTTGTTCCCCTCTGCACCTCAGCAGTTTTACTTGCCTCCCATTTCAGAGGAGGGTCACTGCAGCACTGTCCTACAGGCTCTTTCACACAATGCATACCCACATTTCTCCCAGTGGTTTTTGCTTTAACCACATGACAAGATAATGTTGCCCCTCCAGAACCTAAAAGGTAAAAAAAAAAAATATGCCACCTTGCTCTCTTCTGCAAATGTTAGTAAGAAACTGAAATAGTTTCAACTACCTCCATGTCCATACCTCAAAGATTCAAGCTACCTCCAGATTTTACTTTACTCCTTAGAAAAAGCAAAGTCCAAATGAAGCGAAATTCTAGTGCTGAAATGTGAAACAGGAGGACAGAGAGGAGGCAAGCAGGGAATTAAGGGCTGGCACACCTGAGACTTTGAACAGATCCTGAATTCAGTAGAAGCACTCTGCAGTAAAAAAGGGACAAAAGGTGGAAAAGCCAGCAAGGATGAGAACATGACCAGGAGGCAGAGGGCAGAGCTGGTGCAGACTGAGGGATGTGGGAGGCAAAGGCCACACATGACAGAGATGAGAAGGTTGCTGTGAGTGTCCAGGAGGCTTCTCTGAAATCCATAACCAAGTCTTTGGCAACAAGGGAAAAAGCTTATTCCTGAGAGCCCATCCCAGATTTTACTGTGAGTTCAGTGAGATGTATCACTGGAAATGATCAGTGTGATGTGCACATTCACAGAGTGCAGGTAGTCACAAAGGACAAAATACATTTACAGTATAAGAAAGAGGACACAGACAAAGATTGTTGCCTTGTATTTGTGAACTCTGCAGCTCTGTTCAGTCATCGATTTTCCTATGAAGGCTCTTCAGCATTATAATAAACTGGGACAGATGGAGCCTGTCATTCTTGTCTTTGTAACACGTTGTCTTTACCATCTCCATATCTTGACTTGTCTTTTTTGCTCATTAGCTCCAGTTCCAGAGACAGCCAGCTGGCAATTGTTTGCCAAGAGGAAGTGTCTCAGGATGAGACTTATGATGAAAATTTGAATGAAGACATTGAGTACTGTAGTGAACCAAGTCTGCTCTCTACCGAAATGTGAGCTTTGCAGCTTTAGTCAAGGTGTTTGGGTGGTTCTTTAATTAAGGGGGAGAGGTGGGAAGAGGTGACATTTTTCTACAGAAATTTCAATTTATGGGAGAAGGTCAGAAAATTTTAGACAACTCAAATATGAGAAAATAATTCTAGTTCAGCCCTTGAAGTAACATTGGAAAGGTTATTTTTCACCTAGATTTTCTTTCTCTGAATGAGATATCTTCAGGGCTGCCCCCCACATTCACTTCTACTTCCTGATGTTCCCAGAGCTGGTTTTTAGAGTTCTCTGTCTCATGGTCTCTTGTTCCTGCTCCTGGACCAATAATAGTTTGAAGCTAGCTTGCTCTTGCATCCCTTTGCTAGCATGACCTTCCTGGCTTCCTTGCTGGAAGAGGGGCTTTTTCTGCCCAATATCAGCATTCCTTTTCTAAATCCCTCTGCTCTCCTCCCCAGGCTTGCATACCAAGATGATGAAAACAGACAACTCACTCCACCAGAACACAGCAAAGGAGAGGACACCCGACACTCTCCCAAGAAGGGGTTCCTGTGCTCCTCAGCTCTAGGTAAGCTCCCAGCAGGGCTGGGCTGGGTCTCCTCCACCTTGATGGAGTTCCCACATGTCCCTGAAGGAATCCCAGCCTGGGTGTTGCTGTTTGCTGCATGCAGCTCATGAGAGCAGGAATCCCAGGGCTTGCAGGCAATCCTGATCAGGCACATGGCTCTGCTGGCTTCAGCAGATGAACCTGTAGCTGTTTGGACAGTCCCTGGGATGTGTTTGATCAATCCTGCCTGTGAATTAGGACAGTTTATTTGAGAGCTGTAGACTCTCCAAACAATCACCAGGGAGTCACTGAATGGGTGAGCCTTGAGCCTACAGTGTTCTGCTCTGTGTGTATTCAGCAAGGAGAAATGAGAGATTGTCTCCTTTGGCTGCTGCCAGGAGCACACTGAATGTCAGATTAAGTTAATACAACATACAATTGCCTTCTGCTCTAATTGTACCTGGAGATTTTCAAGTGCTTCACTGGGAGATGAAACCCATGAATCATAAGGTTTTATGAAAGTATCAAGAGTCTGTGACAAAATGAACTCTTAAGTATAGCATTTTTCAGGCTTTTTCTGAGTATTGGTGTGGTGAAAAGGGGCATTGAAGGGAGAAACTAAAAAGAATTGTGTGTATGAAATACATTTTTACAGAATAACAGTGAGAGACTGGTAGAGTCATGTTTAAAGTGAGGCTACTGAGCCTTCACTGAAATTCTTCAGGATGCTTCACCATTCTAACAACATTTACTTTATTTCAAATCTTAAAATATTAGGCAATGACAACTTCTATATCTATCTGTAAGGCAGTCAGCCCTTGATACAGTGCTTCACCAACTACATTCTAGTGAATATTTATATACTGATGTCATACTCATTTTAGTAGTTGAGTTTTTTCTCTAGAAAGAGGAAATACTTTTAACCTGCATTGTAACATTCATTCTCTGGGTTATAACATATTTTCTCCAAGCCTGAGAGGGCTTTTTCTCAGCAATCCAATATTATAGATACTTACTATTTTCCGAATTCTGATTGCTTTTCCTTCTTTAGAAAAATGTCAACAAAATGAAGAAGACCACAAAATATTTTAGTGTGCCATGAATCTTTAATACTGAATTTATGTGCCATTTTTCAGAAGTAAAGCACTTGATCATAAACATACTTTTCAGTAGTTTTAAATTTCTCATTGGGAGTACTTTTCTCATATTTAGAGAAGTAAAATTTAATATAATTTTATTAAATATATTTAAAAATATGAAACATATATTATATATTATATATTATATATTATATATTATATATTATATATTATATATTATATATTATATATATTACATATAATATATGTATTATATGTGATATATGTGATATATGTGATATATATTATATAATTAAAGTTTTCATAGTGAGTAAACAACTGTGACTGTTTCAGCAGCTCCCTCTAAAATGTTTTTTTCTCTCTCCCCTTCCTCCCAAATTCCAAAAATGCTTCATTTCTGTCTAAGTCACCTTCCATTCACCAGTAAATTCCCCACTGATGGATTCAGTTGCACTTGACCTTGCTATAGGCACAGTCTCACAAAGTGTGGTGAGCCTGGCAGCTGAGGGACACAGATCACATGCAAGCAGGGTGCCAGTGTCACCTGAGCAGCAGCACAATGTCCCTGCCTGCCCAGCACCAGAGTCTCAGCTGTCACATCCTGCTGAGGGCTCTGCCTCAGCCACAGAGGTCTGAGAGCACTGCACTGCTTGGGAGGGAGATCAGCTGCACGTGCTCTAAAGGAGAAAAGTGTTCAGAAAAAAAGTGCTCAGAATCTGCCTTGCAGCAATCCTCCCTTGCAGCTTGCTTGGGAGGTGGAGTTGATTGGTTTGTGATGCCTGAGTGCTTTCTGTAAATACATTTGCTTTGGAAAGGGCTCAGTGTTGAGGGGAAGAGCCTGAAGTATGTGTGTTTGCTGTGTGTCCAGTGGGACTGCACTAAAAGAAACTGAAAACAGATTTCCTGTAGTGTGTTATGAGTGATGGACACATTGTGTGTGTTGCTGTTTCAGGTCGAAGAGCATCTTTTCACTTAGAGTGTTTGAAAAGACAGAAGAACCAGGGTGTGGATGTCTCACAGAAGACAGTCCTGCCTTTGCATCTGGTCCATCATCAGGTGAGTGTTAAAAACCAGTCATGGCCCCTGCCACCTGCAGTGCCCCCCAGAACATCCCAACCCATGGTTTAAAAACCATTTGAGATAGATTCTCACCCATACCAAAGGCCCAGGTTTTAGCAATCAGGATTTTTATCATTCCCAGAATGCTACAGGAATATGTCCCTTGGAGTCAGCCACAGTTATCATTGTCTGATGCTCATGAATGAAGAAAATTCTAGCAAAAAGATGAAAATAACTACCCACATTGCATGCTGCAGTGCAATTACACTGCCTTTGATGGCAGTATGCACATGAATAAAGTGTGCACAGTCTACTTTAATATTAGTTAAAGGTAACCAGTAAGTGTAATTAACCATTTTAAAACACAAACTGATTACATGTCATCAATCAGCTTCTAAAGCCCTTTGTAACTGTGTTCAGCAGCCTAGCAAATGCATGCCTAAACACTACTGGATGATCAGCCAGCTGTCAGGCTCCAAAGGAGAGCTGTGTCTTCTGGTTTGATGATGTCTCTTTTTGTCACCATAAAAGAAACAGGTGCAGATGGCAGTGCCAGCCTTGCAGGTGTGGCATCCTGCTCTGTGCAGTCCCCCCAGGCAGGGTAGAATGGCCTTGCTGCTTCTTGAGGCTGCCACAGAGGCAGAAATGCCACACAGCAGGACTGGGAGGAGTGAGAAGTCTGAGGAGTGAGAGAGGGGTGGGCTTGAGGCTCCCTGGCTTTCCCCACCTCTACTTCCAGACAGTTATCCTTTAATTCTTGAGCTCCAGAAAGCAGTGGTCTGCAGAGAGTTACAGCTGTGGCAGGGACAACCAGAAAACATGTTGGAGCAGGGAGGGTTGGTCAGGAAACAGATTCCCACACTCACCACAGCAGCAGCAGCCCTCCTGAGACTTCCTCCCTTCCCATGGCAGGCCAGGCAGAGGGAACACAGGGAACACAGCCCTGCCAGCCCACACAGCTGACAGAATCACCTCCCTCCAAACCTCTTCACCCTTCCCCATCCCACCATGCAGCCCAAAACCTGGAGGGACGGGGCTCTGCCCGCACAAGTGTCACTCAGCCAGGCTGAAGGGCTACCCTGAAAGAGGCATCTGGCTGCCAGCTGACAACACTCAGAAATGTTCCTGTTTACAAAAATATTAACCAACAACAGGACCCAAAATAAGACCACAGAATGGAAAGATTGCCTCTGCTAAACCTAATGGATTCTGTTGCTGTGAAGGCTTGAAGAGGTGTTCCCATGGAATACCTGTACATCATGATCAGTAAATGTGTTCAGCTGAAGTTCAAAGCAATCTTACAGAGCTTCCTTCACCTTCCTGATAAAACATTTTGTGTAAGTTTCTGGCAACAAGCTGGAAAATTGGTTCTATTGTCCTGCCTGACAGATCCAGGTCTCTCCTTGAAGTCCTGGCAGTTTAAGGGATGTGCTGAGGCCATCAGAGCCTGCAGGGTATGACTTATTCAGAAGTTTTAAGGGCTTTCTTCCTCACTGAAATTTGATAGGAGTCTGACATCTAATTACTGAGAAAACCTCACTGAACTTGCAGGTGACTAAGAATTAATTATTTTTTTCAGAATGAAAATTATTTTTTTCTGACACTGAAGTCACCAGCACAACATAATTATCAGTTCCCAAGGACTTCAGTGGCAGATGGACTGAGCTTCACTGAACATTAGGTAGCTTTAAGTGAGCTAATTTAAATTAGTCAGTTCAACCCCACTGTGGTCAGTGGAGGGAAGAAGCATCACCAAAGGGCAAATTAAGTTTAAATCTTGTGTAAGTTATGTCTTTGAGGCAGTGTTTTCAGGCAGGCATTGAAGAGCAGGGAGGCTTGCCAGTGCCTTTCTGCACAGTTAGCTTAGACTACACACAGAGCTTTGCCCCAGCCTGAACACAACACAATCCACACCCTTTTGTAGTTTCTATGCATTTATTTCATTGCTCAGCCATGAGCTCTGTGAGATGAGTTCATGACTCTGACAGTCTTGCTTATAGAACAAGGAAACAGTCACCATCAATAAGGCATCACATCAGCCCTGTGCAACAAGAGGAATTCATTTTAAGAGGAGGCTGAATGACTCAGAGGTTGTGTATATGATTACAGGTAGGACTGGATGGCTGAAAGTATAATCATCAGATATTGATCCTCCCACCAACAGCAGATGCCTAAAATCCAGTGGTGGATTTCAAGCTATTGCCAACTGCACACACATCTAAAATTCATATCTGGTATCTATCTCTTCAGGTTCCTCAGGAGACACTTAAAACAGCAACTGGCAATAAAAGCCTGTGCTGTGTGTGGTATCAGTGGTGGGAAAATGACTTGCTGTCTCCCCCACTGGAGAAGAGGTGGTGTTTCTGGGACAACTGTGGGGAATGGGGCTGCATCCTCCTGGCAGTGCTGGGACAATGGGGCTGCATCCCTCCTGGCAGTGCCATGGCAATGGGACTGCATCCCTCCTGGCAGTGTCGTGGCAATGGGACTGAATCCCTCCTGGCAGTGCCATGGGGATGGGGCTGCATCTTCCAGGCAGTGCCATGGGAATGGGGCAGCATCCTCCATGCAGTGCCGTGGCAATGGGGCTGCATCCTCCAGGCAGTGTCATGGCTCCCAGGCTAAAGAGCTGTGGTTCTGATAATTTCCAATCCAGTGCTTGGCACTAGCACAGGGCACACCATTTAAAGGAAAGCTTGCAAAATGAGTTTGCAGCACACATCCAAACCCTTGAAGGAGCTGGCAGCTGTGTTCACAAGCCTCGAGACTCTCCAGGCCTTTCTCGGATGGTTTCTCCAGCACCTCCTTGTGTAGCCACATTTCTCTTCACAGAGAAAATCTGAACCTCTGAGAAAGGAAAAACAATTCTTATCTCATTTGCTGTGCCTGTGTTGTGCCAAAGAAGAATGCAATACGGAGATTGTTTACCCAGAGTGATGGGGTTTTGTTTCCTTGGCCTGTCAGGGCCAGGTGTGTGTGTGAGTTGGGACTGTCGGGTGACAGTCACGAGATTCAGGCAGTTGTGTGCAGAGTTGAGTGCCTGGCAGATTCAGTTTAGATGTAATGTAATAGAGCGTAATGTAATACAGGATAACATAGTATAATAAAGTAATTAATTAGTGGAGATGGAGTCAGATGCATCATTCTCTCCCTCTCATCGGGGGCGAAAGTACCTACTATATCCTTGTTCCAGCCCTGCAGTCCCTCGCTCACGCTGTCCCTCTGTGTCCGCAGGCACTGGCAGTGGCCGGCCTGAGTCCCCTGCTGCAGCGAAGCCATTCCCCCACCACCTTCTCTCGGCTGTGTGCTACGCCCCCGGCCACGCCCTGCAACCGGGGCTGGCCGCAACAGAGCATCCCCACGCTGCGCCTCGACGGGGCGGACTCCTCGGAGAAGCTCAACAGCAGCTTGCCGTCCGTGCACTGCGGCTCCCGGTACCCCGAGAGCGGCGGCAGCCCCAGGAGAGCCCGGCCCGTGTCCCTGACCGTGCCCAGCCCCACCGCAGGGAGCAGCCGGCAGTTCCACGGCAGCGCCAGCAGCCTGGTGGAAGCGGTAAGAACGCACGGGCACCGAGGATGCTGGGGCACGGCCAGCTAGGAACATGGCCCTGGAAGAGCAGGGCGGCAGATCCGCTGCTGCTCGCAATGCCGGGAGTAGGAGAGCCCTTTTCCCGGGTTTAGAAGCATGAATGGGAGGAGGAAACACAGCAGTGAAGAGGGTTGTGTTGGAGGTGCGGCAGCGTTGGCGCTCCAGGGTACTAACATGTGTCTTTGTGTTCTGGTTCCCCACCTGCTTTTGAAGGTCTTGATTTCGGAAGGACTGATGCAGTTTGCTCAAGATCCAAAGTTCATTGAGGTCACAACCCAGGAGCTCGCAGACGCCTGCGACATGACGATAGAAGAGATGGAAAATGCAGCAGACAACATTCTCAATGGTAACAGCAAGCAGAGCCCCAATGGCAACCTCTTGCCTTTTGCTAACTGCAGGGACCCAGGGCAGGACAGTGCAGGAGAGGAAGAGGAAGAGGTGCAGAACCCGGATTGTAGGATAAGTCAGGAGGAGCTCAAGGACAGCAGGATTTATATCAGCAGCCTGTAGTTGCCAGGGCTGGAAGCGATGCTGGTTTTTTATTTGTTTCAATGTTCCTAATGGGTTTGTTTCAGAAGTGCCTCACTGTTCTCGTGACCTGGAGTAACCGGAACAGCGTTCTTCATTCATTTCTGTTGGGACGAGTCGCAGAGTTGGGTGGTGTAAGAAAGCTTTTCAGGAGCGGATATAACCCCAGCACGTGTCCATGAGGGAAGAGTGAGGAGGAGGAGGAGAAGAAGAGGAGGAGAGCCAGCTCCCTCTTTTTTTCAGTCCCTGCACAAGGAACGACGGCTGCCTCCGGAGCACGAAGGGGAACCTCAGCTTCCTGTGGATCGCCCTAGCCAAAAGGACCCTGCGCCAAACGGGTGTCTTTCAACCTTGCTTGTAAAAATCATTTTGCACATGTTCTGTATGAGCCTCACCGTCTCCATAAAGCCAAGGCCCTTTGATTCGGAAGGAGAGGAAGACTTCTGCTGTGGATTCCCACACGGCCACGGGGAGGAGGAAGCAGGAGAAGCCCGAGGCGCGGCCCAGCCCTGCTGAGACTCCGGCAGCGGCCCCTGCCGGCCAATCAGAGCTCGGGCGGTCACTCGCCAGCCAATCCGAGTTTAGGCGGTTTTCTGCTGGCCAATCAGAGCTAGCGCGCCAGCTGTGCCAGCCAATGGGAGAGCAGGCATGGCGGCGGGGCTGAGAGGCCGCCAGGCCTGTGCAGAGTTCTTCTTGTTTCGCAGTTTGGTATTTTCTTGAAAGCATGTTGCAGTTTTTATTTTGACTATTTTATTATTATTATTATTATTATTATTATTTTGAGGGAGAAGGGAGTGTTTACAGCGTTTTGTAATCACCTACCTTTTTTGTTTTGGTTTATTTTCACCTTTGCAGATGTTAAATTGGTTTGATCATGTTGTATTATTATTTAAACCGGGGTAGGGGTGGTTTCTCCATTGGAATTTGGTAGAAGTATAATGATAGATGAGTTTTGCCAACCATTATGTACACCGAGGATTTGTAATTTTATTTACTAGCAACTGAAACCTTTTGTTGTTGTTGTTTTATAATTTAAAGATAGTAGGCAATGCACTTGATATAGTCTTGCACATTTGAGTGATTGATTTGGGTTCTTTTTAGTGCTAAGTGTATCTGTGAGTGTGGGAGCAATAGGAGCCGAGTGTGAGCGCATGTGTGTGTGCGCGTGTGTGTGTGTGTAAGAGCAGTTCTCCACGTCCTGGTTTGAGCTGCAGGAGATCTGTATCTGGGGCCATTCGAATGCAAAAACAAACCACTGTCTCTGCTTTCGAAAAGGGAATCAGTAACTTTGCATTTTCTGTTCCACAAGATATGCAAAAACAATGCAATAATATTAATTTTAAAATAAAATTGTAAGTTGTGTCGGCATTAAAACTGTATAGAAAAAGAAAAAAATTTACGGGGGTGGGGGGGAAACAAAAAAAGAAAAACAAACCAGAAGACGTTACGCTTTGATATATTCCGTGTGATGTTTTATTGCATTGATAATGTTTCTGTTGAAGAAACCGTTATACTTGAATTCAGGTCAGTTTCAGTATTTTTCAAATATTTTTTTAAAATGAATTGCAATTGTGCCAAGCAAAGATAATGAATTGAATTAAGTTTGTTTAAAAAAAAAAAGAAAAAAAAAGAATCACTTCTTGTATATTTTGCTGCATGTCAAGTGAGTCATTTCGTATTTGGAATGTGCCAAGCTTTACCTTTGAACTTTTAAGTGCTTTTTTACGTGTGGTTGGGGAAAGGGTACTACTTTTTTTTTTTTTTCCTTTTTTAATTTGTACGATGAACAAAGTGTACCTGGTGTAAGTAACTATTCTGCAATCCACTGACAGGTTGAACGTTACTGATTTTGCATATCTTGTGTTCATTTTCCTTCTTCCTCACTCCCTTTTAACGTGCACGATGACTTTATCGGTAGAGAATCTTTCTTCCCAAGACTGGGACATTTTATTCAGGCTTTGTTTTCTTTCCTTTTGCTCAGTTCCTCTAAAGGTCTTGTCCCACTCAAGGGTGACAAGACCCCCAAAGCCCATTTGGCAGATCCATCCTACACGTTCAGCTGGCACCAGCAATTTAAGGAGCGGGGCGGAAAAAATCTGGCTTCGAAATTATTTTATTAAATAGCTGAACCCTGATCAGTTTTAGCAGGATCCTGGGATAAGAAATGCAAGAATCAGAACAGTTGGCAAAGTAAAGTTACCTAACCCTGGTCTGGGCTGAAAGCAGAGGGAGAGGGAGAGAGCTGTGGATCTTTATTAGGAGAATTGCTGCAGGCTGGTCAAGATGCAGGTGCCAAGTGACTTTTTGGTGTTCCTATGCATGGTCTCAATCCTCTTCCCAGACTTTAGTGGAGGGTACTAAGTCACAAGACATCTGGCAGCACAGCATGTCCCAGCCACAATTCCTGACGAGTAGGTGTGAAACTCTCACACTGACGGTTGGCCCTAACCCTGAGAGAGGCTGAAAAAACAGGCAGGTATTGTTAGATTTTATGCAACCGGTTTTTGTCTAGACTACTGCTGGGTTTTTTTCCCTCCTCAGGATGATTCACAAACTTGCAGATCAGTTCTGAGGTGTGATCTGACTCAGAGCTAAACTTTGATTCAAATCTTGAGCTTCTGCAGATGTCCAAGAACACCCTTCACTGCATACATTGATTACATTATTTTTGTGACACTCTTGTTTTTCTTCTCGATTCTCTGGGGCACAAAGGAGAAATAGCAAAGGGTGTTTTTTGTCTGTACTCTTTGAACTGGCCAGTATCAGCTCAAGATACCTTGGAAAAAACCAAATAGTAGAGAAATATGAATCCAGTTGTACAAGCATCTGTCATCAAAGTCATAATTCAAGGCTTCCCTGAGAAAGTGACCAGCTGGTGTGGGTCAGTCTCATCCTTTCATCCCTGGTGCCTGTATGGAGATGGGCACACACGTGTGTCTCCCTGTGAGTTTGCTGCTGCTGCTGATGTGCTCCAAAGGAACTCGAAAGGGAAGAATGCCCGTGCCTGGCTGTTCCTGAAAATGCTGTGTAAGGGCTCCCTAACTCATTTTCTTTCACTGCAAAGTCCATCTGACCCTCCCAATGGAAGACAGGGGTTCTTCACTCCTGAAAAACAGTGCTTACCTAAATTAGTGGTGACAAGGAATATTTTGGACGCTTGACAGCCCATCTTTTAGGATTTTTCTTGATGGGAAGGAAAATGACAGGAAGGACTATGCCCCAGGCAGTGAAAGATATTGCTCCCTCGGGGGTCAGGGCCTATGGCCAGGGAAAACCCCACTCTCTCCTGGAAGACCCCATAGGTGCTGCAGAGTGGAAAATGTATGGCTAGCAGAGAACGCAAATGACTTCTGCAGTTTGAGAGGTAGGTGTTAAATTTAGTAATTGCTGGTGCCAGCTGTGCAAACTTCTCTTTCTGGGGAGGGTGGCTTTTTTTTCTATTCTTTTCATTTGAGGTACTTCCAATGTGCACATTGTGACAGGCCTGAGCAAAGAGCTGCTGCCTCCTGCGAGTGAGGCAGAGTCTGGGGGACAGTGGGAAGGAGGGGGCAGGTTTAGCTCCTGGAGTGTTTCCCTGTGTATGGGAGTGGATGGTGGGTACAATCCCTGTGCTGTGGATGGAAGCTTTGAAGGAACCAATGGCTGAGAAGTGGCGTGGAAGGAAAGAATGGGGAAAATGATCTGCTGTTTGCCTCTGAGCATCTCTGACTCACGAGAGGACACTGCAGACTAAAGACATTTCTTATAAAACAACAAACCTCCTCCCTGTATCACTCCTGCTCATTAGTCCAGACAGTACTGGGTCAGCCACATCGGGTGCATTTCTTTTTTTCTTCCCTATTTCTGTGTGGCTGACGTGATGGGAAAGCAAGTGGAACTCATGATCCAGAGCTGGAGTTTCGTTGTCCACAGACCTTTTGTGCATCATCTGCCTCTTCAGCTGGACATGTGGACGATGATGGTGTGTAGATGCTGCTGCTACTGCAGGGGTCCCGCCTGTTTTCTTGCCCTGCCCACCCCACCCCAGCACGGAGGGACAGCCAGAGAGGCGCCATGTACAGAACCGCATCTATTTCTGCTTTGTTTTCTGACTCACAACCCTGCCCCAGTGACTACGACGACAACAACAACAAAAAAAAAAAAGGGCAAATGCATTTTTTACATTTCTTGATAATTTCCAAAGCAATGTATCATTGCTTTCTTTAGACTGACGCCAATATAACAGTTGTATGGGTCTCAGCCAGGCTCCTGTGTCTTTTCTGCCTGAGTTTCAGATTGCTGTATGAAATGTATGCGCGTTTGCACACAGACACAACCAGACGAGGTGGCAGCACCCAGAGCCCGTGGGGGTTGGTCACCTGTGTCACAGGTGGAGTTGGAGGCCTTGCTTTGTGTGAGTAGATGAGAAACCCCAACCCACTGGTCCAGGGAGCTGAAGTGAAGCAGCCCTACTGAGACAGAACTGAGTATCCTGAGATACATCCATGGTCCTGCTGTGACTGTCCCCACAGCAGGGGCACTGGGGGGGAGAGCAACACTCGATGGGGAATTTGGAGCACAACAATATTGAAGCAGAATCCAGTTGGGGGTTTCTGGTAGCAGTGAGATTTTGCCAGTTCTCATAATGAAAACTGTAGTGCATATAAAGAAAACATTCCAGGCCTTTAGAAGCCTCGATTCCCATGTTGCTAACGTGAGGGCATTAGAGGCCAAGGAGGTTGTATTGATGCAAAGGATGTGGAAAACAGAATTGGGCCCTGAAAAATTTAATTACATCTTTCTCCCATTTATTTTCTTCTTCAAAGGAGTCTAAGAAATACAATCCTCAATAGCTGCACAGGGTTTCTTTTTTTCTTCTTTTGAATGTTGTGAAACTTTTAAAGTTTTACTCTGGGTGAGCAAGCCCAGGGATGCAGAAAGTTTCCAATGGGATCTCAGTCCGTGGAGCTTTTGTCTCTGTTCCTGCTTTGTTTCTGGAAAGCTGAAACCACTCTGGCCTTGCTGCTACAGCTCCCTGAGGTTGGGTGGGTGAGGGCAGAAGCACAGCAGGAGATATGTCCTGTCTGAAGACAGATTGGGCTCCAATTGCTTTCAGAAAACTCAGTAGCATGACACTGGAATGAAAAAAAAAACCCTCTTCTGATACAAACTTTAGTGTTCTAGTTAAATTCTCCATTCTTCTCCTCCCCCTTACGGGGAGCTTAACACTTGAGCATAAAAACCAGGCCTTCTTTGGGGGCACAGGGCTCGACTCAGTTGCCTAAACGTGGGTGTCCACTGCCATTTGAGATACCCTACAGAATCCTCTGCCAGGTCTGCCACAGCTGGTGGGGAGAGGCACAGCTCTGGCCCAGGCAGGGCTGGTGTCACAGAGCCCCAGAGGACGGCAGAGATCTCAGGTGGCAGGGGACAATTGGGCAACTTAATCAAGTCCCTTTCTAAAGGGCTAATTGAGAGGAGCAGCACCAATGACTGATGTAATGAGGGAATCTTCATTAGCATTACCAAGGGCTTAGTTAGGCAGGATCAGGAGCTTGTCTCCACACTCCCATGCTGTTGTTTTTCTGCCCCGTGTCAGGCACTCTGCCTCCACTCCTGCGGCCTGAAGTTGGCAGTGCTCTGCCTGGTCCTTTCCTTAGGCCAGGATTAGAGGCTGCATCCCAGGCCCAGGGGAGCTGGGACAGGCCCAGGCAAGAGCAGGCGTCACTCCACTGAACCACAGATTTTTCTGCCAGCATTCCAATAGCCCCTTTCCAAAGCTTTTTCCTATTTGAGACAGAACCACAAACTCTGACACCATTTGCTGGCATCATCATCCAGGTGATTAAATACCTGTGTTTTTCTGTTAATTCTTTCCCAATTAGGCTGAAATGCTTTCAGTATTTTAAACATCCTAAGTCAGTCTGTTCCCATCTCAAGCACCTAGGTAGACTGGCAGCCAATACTATCTAAGCATCATCAACTTTATGATTGCTCATAGAAATGATTGTTTCAAGCTTATTTAGTCTTAACAGTTTGAATGTGGGAAGATTTTGGAGGAGGAGGAGTGACATTGTAAATATCTCTGACAAACATTGCTGCATCACACACAAAAAAAAAAGGGGAGATACTTATAAAACTGCCTTAAAAATCAATTCTGAATGATGAATCTCCCTCCAAACAATTGCCGCTTGATAGAGCAAGGGATGAGTCACTTTGGGTGAATTGTGGCAAGAAGTGGTTGGAACTAGTCCGGTTTCAGGAGTAAAGTGTAATTGAGGAGCTGATCTCTCACTCAGTCTGAATTCACATCAGCACCAAGGACTGAGCACTGCAGGATCCAAAGGGTTTAAGGTCTGGGGGGTACTGTCTGTGCATGGTTTGGGTCTGGCCCAGCAGGTACTGCATACCAGTGTCTCCCAGTGACTTCAGGGAAGATGGGGTTCCTCAGCACCTCTTCAGTTCAGGCCCTGGAACACCATTTCCTGCTCTGATCATCAGCTATAAATGTTGATAAATATAAGTGTTTTGCCTTCATTTGAATTGCCCAGAGCTGTAAAATGACCTCTCTCAAGTATAAATCAGTCCAGATATAAACCTCCTCTCCTACTCTTCCCTACGCTCCCTGCCCACCTTCCCAGCCCTCCCTTGCACCTCCACCCAAGCCCTTCCCTGTCTCAATTCTTTACCTCCTTCCACACTTTTATATCTAGTTTTCATGAACCCACAGAAATGCTTTTGTAAATACTGCTGTACAGTTTGTAACCGTCATGTAAGCCTGTCATCAGTGCCAGAGTCCGTCTTGCCCTCTCGCACGTTTTAAAATCAACAGAGGAAAGTTAGAGCGAATGGCCCTCAGTGAGCTATAGGGTCATCTCTGTGTGGGACAAATGTATATTCCTGTAAGATTGCATTTTTATCTAAGGAATGATGTTATTTTAAAATTGCTAATAAATTTCTAAACAATGTCCAGATTTGTTCAATATTGTAAATGGTATCAAAACTCCTTTGACATTGCTCCCTCCTACCAGCAGTGGCTGAAAATTAAAGACAGCTTCCTGCAGCCCCTTATTTCCCATCGGTGGCCCTGCTGCCATTCAGGGGCTCTTGTCCCTGTTTAAGGGGCTGCAGAATGGTCTGGACAGCCACAGCCTGCCCCACTAAACAGCAGCTTAGGAAATCCAGCCGCTGTCTGTGCTGCTGTCACCACAGAAATTCTGCCGTGTCACGATGTCCAGCGTGTGACTCATGTGCAACCACACGCTTAACATTTTCTCTACTGGATTCCTTCTTACCAAGCACATGCAACAGAAAATGAATGCCCTCAGCTTAAATACAGTGTAATTAGTATATACATAAGCCATGAAGCTAATGGGATGATAACAAGTAACGTTCCACGCATTTGCTTGTCGATTGAGCAAATTCGTTCTACCACGGTTATCAGGAAATTACACTGCAATGCCAGCTGAGCACTGTGTTTGTGCTGCAGCATTATAAATCACAGCGTGCTCAGCCCAAGTACATCAGTCTAAGATTCGGTAAAATAATGCCTAAAGAAAAAAGAATGTTTTTTTTACAGTTACATGTGTATATATAAATATTTTTCCCTGACTTGCACACAACTGTCAGAACTGCAGGCTCTGCTGTTACTATTAAATATCTGGTGGCACCAAACGTTAAAAATCTAGGGGGTGATGGAAACCTGTAGGTGTTATCAGTGCAGGGCAGAAGGCTCACCTCATTATCTGCAGGCTCAGACTGGCCACCAGTTAGACATTTGCCACCACAAAACCATAGGAAACCACCGTGCTCATGGCTGTTGGTCAATGCCCAGCAAAGGGCTCAGCTTTGCTGGAAAACTCCCTGAGCTGGCAGCTCAGCTGAGTTACAGCTCTGTGTGAGACCATTAGGTGAAATCCATGGCAGAGAACAGGTGAAAGTGGCTGTGGGCGTGCTGCAGTGTGAAAAGAGTGCGAAACCTGGAGCGAAACCTGTGAGACAGCTGAAACGGGGTGAGCCTCAGGAACGAGTAACAGGTTTGCAGAGTCCCCTGTGAAGTGGATGCATTTAGAGCAGCCCCACAGCTGGAAAGGCAGAGCACACACCTACAACGCTTTTTGTTCGGCAGCTGCAGAGCACTGCTGATGTCAGTTTTTAAAGCTCACGCCATTTACCCGAAGCCAGAGAAAGAACTTCTTTACATCCAGGGTGGCAGAGCCCTGGGACAGCTGCGCAGGGAGGCCGTGCAGTCTCCCTCTCTGGAGACACCCCGAACCCACCCGTACCCGCTCCAGGTGACTCTGCCTTGCCAGGGCTGTTGGCATGGATGATCTCCAGCGGTCCCTCCCAACCCTGGCGATCCCGTGACGAGCACGCAGACCCCAGGAACGTCCCGCCGACCCGCGAACAGGAACACGACCCCCAGCTCGAAGCAGGTTTGGCTCTTTAACCCCAAGCTCAGCGCACGACCGGCGCTGTTCCCGGCGGGGAGGAGCCGCTCGTTGCTCCCGCGGCCCGGCCCGGCCCAGGCCCCACATGGCGGGCGGGCCCCGCTCCGCGCCGCCCCGGCCCCTCCTCAGGTGCGGCCCCGCCCGGCCCGAGCCCGGAAGCGCCGGGCGGCGGTGCGGGGGCGATGGCGGGCGCGGGGCCGCGGCTGCTCCCTCCGCTGCTCTCTCCGCTGCTGCTGTTCCTCCTGCCGCTCCTGCTGCCCCGGCCGCCCGCCGCCGCGGCCCTGCGGCTGCTGCTGGACGCCGCGCCGCCTTTCACATGCTCGCAGCCGGTAAGCGGCGCCGGGAGCGCCGGGCCCGGGCGGGAGCCGGGGTGGTGGGACGGGGCTCGGGGCCGGCCGGTGTCGCCGTCCCGGTGTCGGTGTCCCGGAGAACACCGCACACCTCTCTGGGGTGCCCCGGCCGGGGAAGCGCTGCTGCCCCCGGCACCTCGGAGCGGCCGCGGCTGAGCCGTGCGGGAAGCGGCCGCAGTCCCCGAGCAGGATGTGAGTCTGTGCTAAGAACTGACGTTGCCCAATGTCCTAAAAGTTTTAACCAGTTCCTTGCAGAGGAGGAGGTTTTAGGAGTGCGCGGGGAATTGAACATTGCATGTGCGTGAGGTTTCTGAGCAGGCGGGTTTTGGTTGCCTTTTCTCCCTGTGAAACCGGCCAGACAGGAGCTGCCAATGAAGCGGCGCTGTAAAAAGTGAACAACCAACATGAGCGAACTTTGAGTAGGAACTCCGAGCTGGTCACTCTCTCTGGTGGTTTTTGAGGATTGCTTTGGATTTGTTTTGTTGATCGTTTTTTTTTGTTTTGTTTTGGGGTGTGGGTTTTTTTTGTTTGTTTCAGAGTGTGTAGGAGGTGGAAGAGATCTGCTTTTGCTTTTTAATTCTGTTAACAATAGCAGTGAGGCAGGAAAATGGGCAGTTGTTGTCTAAGCTTTATATGCCATGGTGCACTTTCAGCAGTCTGGAAAAGACAGATAGTCAGGTACAGCTATGGACTATATAGACAAAATGTGTCCTTTGGGGTGAAAGCTTCTATAATCTTTTCCTGTTCACATTTCCTGTCTTTTGTCTAGTCTTGCACTTCTCCTAATGTTTGACTGTATCCTTACCCCTGTTTTACCAGACCTCTGCTCTGCTGCTTTCTCTCTTATTCAGAGACCCCAAGAAAACAGACCAGTTCTGCAATTTTACTTTAGGCTGGACATTGTAGAGTTACAAAATGTAAACTTTGGCAAAGGGAAAATTATAATATTGCTTAGGCATCTCACAAAACCATGATATCCCAAACCTTGTTAGTCAGAGATTGACAGTAATATATTAAAGAGTCTCTGCAAGTCCTTGGATGGTTGGGCTCTGACTGACTTTGTCTTGCCTGTCCCTCTTTTTTTAGGAAGTATGACCACAGTAACTGGGTGGAGGGCTCACCAGAACATCACCAACTTTCACAGAGGAGCTGTGTTGCCCCGTGCTCTGGTGTGCACACAGAGCAGTGAATGCTGGGCTGTGTGAAAGAGCTGCTATGTTGGCCCTTTCTAGCAAAAAGCCAATTTCCAAAGTGCAGATAGACTGAAGAAAAAGGAGTCAGCTTAAGCCCAGGAGCAGCCTCCTGAAGCAGTTTTGAAGCTGCTGACTCACGTAGGAGAAAGCCCCATCACCAACTGAAGCTGTGACAGTTGAAAACAGTTCTCCCTTCCCTTTCTGTGGGCTGTGCTGTGTTCAGTGGGTGGTTTGGTAACCCTCCCTCCCAACGTGTGGCTGTGGCGTGGCTCAGAGGCAGAGCTGCAGCTGAGCAGGGTGGGTGAGTGCCTCTTCCTTTGTCTAACCCACCCTGCTCACGCTGCTCTTGCTGAGCTCTGGAGCAGGTCAGGCTGAGCCATGGCAGCTTCCTCAGCAAAACCCTCATGAGGCAGGGCCTGCTTGGGAGATGAAGTGGTGGAGGGAAAGTGTCATATTAGTCAGTATCAATGGACACCTCTAAGGAAAAATAAATGCTTGTCAATAGCTCATCTTATTAAAATGCACTTAATGGGCCTTATTCACCACCACTCCATCAAACTAGGGCTGAATAGCACAGCTGCAAATCCAGTTCTCACCAGTAACCATTGCTTGTATATGTCATCTGCAGGGGCTTTTTTCCTATGTGCAGGGGGAAAAAACATCCCACAGCTTAAATACCCATCTGTTTTTTCACCATCAAGTGTTAAATCACTGTGTTCAGTTGTTGTGCTGTAGCTGTTGTGGGATGTGGCATGCCTGGGGGTCCTGGAGGAATGCAGTGGTTGTAGCCCTGCTGTCTTTGAGGGGCTGGATAGCTGTACATAGTTTGGTCTCTGAAATTTATCTTGCCAGCTTGCTTCACTGGAAGTCTCTGGAGAAGAATTGATGTAACATCTTCCATGAAGATGTTGCCATGGTGGTGCATGTGAGGACAGCTTTTCCCTGCTCTCCTTTGCAAATTGTTCATTTTGCTGTTGACTGACTTCTGTCCTTCCCCTCTGTGGCATCTTTCTGCTGTAGGATGTTAACAATAACCCATGATCAACCCATGAGTGCTGGTAAAGTATTTCTGGACTCCTTGGCATGAAAAGGGATTCAGGATCAAAACTATCGAACTTCAGCATAAAAAGGGTTACCGAGCAAAACTATGAAAATATTATAAAGACAACTTTAGAACTGATTGTTATGAAGAAATTTTAACTTTTGAATTTGGATTTGATTTTGCTGAGAATTGATATGAGGGCAAGATAAAAAGTTAGAACCTGTAGAGAAAAATGCTTTAAAAAATTAAAAAGTTTTCTAAAAGATGCTGGTTTCCTACAAGCCTTAAACAAATCATCCTTCAGCATTCATGCCTGTAGTGTGTTAATCTCTGCTTCTTTTTGCTAAGGAGTTAGAAAAGGGAAACTGCAGTAAACTTCAAATCATCTAAGCCTCAGAAGATACATAGAATGGTTCAAAGGTGAAAGGCAGATTTTGGAAAGCTGGAGCCCTTCCCATTCAGCAGCTACTCCTTAAAGGAAAACTGGACACTTGCCTGGCTCCCAGTGGTTTCTTTCTAGTTACCACAGCATCCTGCTGGGAAATCTTTGCCTCCCATTACTTTAATTGAATTGTTATGGGATGATGCTGTTAATCAGTTTCCCAGGTTTATTTCATTCAGATTCTTAGAATTCTCCACAGCATATAGTCTGTTTGGGGTTTTTTTTTATGTCAAAAGCAAAACAAAAATCATTTAAAAAGAGTGAAACAGTTGCTTAACTTTTTGTGAAAATACAGCAAGTAGACAAGAGTTGACCGTGCCTGTCCTGCTGAGAATAGTTTCAGCATCACCTCAAAATCATCCCTTCTCATATTTATGCCTCCCATGTCTGCAGCTTTGATTTTCAGCCCTGGTTTCAGCTCAGTTAGTAAGTAAGCCCCACATGGCCACTCACTCACTCATTTCACCATGGAAGTGGGGATGAGAACCAGAAAGGTGAAAGTGAGAAAAATTGTGGGTTGAGGTAAAGACCATTTAATAAGTAAAGCAAAAGCCATGCATAGGAGAACAAGGAGTTGTTTTTCACCACTTCCCCTGGGCAGGCAGGTGTTCAGCTGCCTCCAGGACAGCAGGGATCCATCGTGCATAACAATGACTCTGAAGACAAACACCATCACTCTGAAATCCCCCTCCTCATCTTTCTTCCCCCAGCTTTAGATGCTGAGTTTGATGCCTTACAGTGTCCCTGTGGGTAGCTGGGGTCAGCAATCCCAGCTGTGTTCACTCCTGATTCCTGCACCCCCAGCCTGCTGGTGGCAGGGGTGTTGGAGAAGCAGAAATGGCCTGTGCAAGCCCTGCTCAGCAAGAACAAAAGCATCTCTCTGTTATCAACACTGTTTCCAGCCCAAATCCGAAATTCTGTCCCATACCAGCTACTGGGAAGGAAATTAACTCCATTACAGCACACTCAAGTAGGGAAACTAGGTTAAATATTTCTGCTGTCCAGAGCCTTGTTAATGTACTCTGGATGAGCCAGTGCATCAAGTAAGGTTTTGTGTTGGTTGGACCTTTACAAGGAGAAGCCAGCAAGTATTCCCTCAGGTGCTGAGGAGGGAGCCAGTGCAGATCTGACAGTGGATAACTTAGTGTGCTGCAAACCAAACTGGTCTTTTGCTCTGATTGCTTCCTGGCTTTTGAATGTCATTGTCTGGAGTTACACGTTTTGGTATAAAAGTGTGCCCTCAGCTATGCCCAGACCTGTTCACCTGGGTACTCTGCAAAAAGGAGATGGGGGTTTTCATGGCAAGTGCTTTCTAGGACTTGCCTTTCCTTGAGCTTCTGAAACCTCTGCCTGCAGTGTGCCTTTATCTTTGCTTCTTTATGCCAATAGTGAGGACATCCTGTGTGGAGGAGTTGTTCTTAAAAGCATTTTCAGCTCTTGGGTCATCCCTGTAGTGCTTGGGGACTGGGAAGGGAGAGGACCAAGAAGTTAATTGGTGCCTTGTAGTGGGAGAATCCTTTCCCTCTTCTTGTGGCAGACCTGCTAAATGCTTGACTAACTGATGGCAGCTTAAAACACTTCAGTATAATCAGCTACACAGAAAAAAAAGTTGCTGGCACAGCAGGTAAGCGGGTTAGTACAGGGCAGGAAAAGCACTTGTGTAGGTAGTCCCTTGAAAACTCTGAGTGGGGCTGGGGAAAGGTGATAAAATACTGTTGGTGATAAAATACCAGATAAAATACTGTTGTTTCCCCATAGAAACCCAGTGTTGAAAAGATAAGAAAGGCTTTAATTAGCAAGTGTCAGTTCTGAATCCTCATCAACAGACAGATGGCTCCTCACTGGGCTCTGGAGTTTTTAATAAATGTCAGAAAGGGCACAACAGCCTCATCAAAGCTGGGAACATCCTTGTGAAGGCTTCACCTGGGATAATAGACCTGGAGGAAGAGAGGATCCCTTTGTACGCTCTGCTGGATCAATATTCATATTGATCATTAATAAAAAGGGGGAAATGCAGCATTTCCTCACTTGTGTTGTCAGCTCTGACACAGAGCACCAGCACTCAAATGAGAGCAGCTGTTGCTGCTTTTCAGGCTAATAATGCCTTATATTTTCTATAAGGGCTTTGTTGTGATGCCATGTACAATAATTACTGATGACTGCAGTAGAACAAGGACAAAATGACTGAATATTAAGTGATAGGCTTTAACAGAAATCATTACATTAGAAAAAATCCCTATGGTTGGTTGCCAGTTATTTTTGTTTCCTTTTGAGGGTTCATCCCAGAGCAGCCACTCACTCTTTGCCCTCAGTGGAAAGCACCGTAGCAGTTGCTGTGAAGAAAATTAACTCCATCTCAGATAAAACCACTGCACCTTTTCACATAAGGGCTTTGTCAGGCCACATAATTTACCTTAAAAAGTCTGATTGAGGGTCTGTTTTTTTTCATAGCTTAATCTGTTCTTCCGTACAGGTATTCACAATTTTTATTTTTCTCTTTTCCAGTGTTTGTAGTTAGCCAGTTTGGTTTCATCAGCATTTCCTTCTTTGCTTTTAATTTCTTTTATTCTTTCTTTCTTTTTTTTTTTCTTTTCCATTACTGAAGGATTTAGGTTGCAGGTGCTGTTTTTCAATATACCTCTATCTTGGCTGCATTTGTGGTGCAGTAATTGGAGTGTGGATGTGTTTCTTGTGAAGGGTGCCTGAAGGCTGGATTTATACCTGTGTGTATTGTTCTGGACTTGTGTAGCAAAAGCCTGGAAGAGATTTTCAGGTTTTATTCTTTATATAAGCATGAGGATTAATGGCAAATCTTCCTGCTTTCCTTCCAAGGAACAGATACATGAGCAGAAACGTAAGCATTGATCTCTGAGGTATTTTCATTGCCAAAAAGGCACAGCTGGCTTGTTCAAGCACCCTTCCCTAAAAATGGAAATATACCCTTGGACATAGCCCCAAATACATTTGCAGTTGACATTAGGAAGTTGTAGAGAGCTCAAAACCCAGCTGCCTTCCCTGCTCCACTGAAATGAATTATATGGTGGCAATGGTTGACCATGATACCCAGCTTTATTTGTCATGGCACAGGAAATGAGTGAGAGCAAACCTAGCCCTCCTCTTGATTTTCCCTGTCAGTGGCAGCTTCAGGCTTCCTTCTCACACTAAGCAAGCAAGCTGACCCTGCTTCTCTCTGGTGACCATGGGGCCTTCCAGTGTAATCAAAATATAACTGGGAGAAGCCAGGCAGAGCCCACATAGCTTCTGGTTGCTTCTTTATGATCAGGGCATCTTTATTCTTAATAAGAAAGTGTCTAATTCTGATGAGTTTTTCTTTCCTCAGCACAGTGGTGTTTGGTCATGGGTTGGACTGGATGATCTCAGAGATGTCACATAAATTGTGCCCAAGTTTCATGCTCTGTGTCTTTGGTTGTTTGATTAGCAGCTCAGCCCAGTGTTTCCATCATGGTTAATTCTTCTAATTTGTGTGCATCACTGAAGTGCTCTTTCCTGCCCCTCTCCCAGCACTGAGCACGAGCAAGTTGCTGTCAGTTTTATTCTGAGAGTAATATTCTTGTTTCTTTCCCCCACAGGATTTAAACTGTATCGTAAGAAATAGTAAGTAATTTTTTTCTTTGTTGCAGTTTTCTCATCAGATCATGCGCTTTTTTTCTTTTTTTTTTTTTGTTCTTTTTTTAACTGGGTTCATACAGCATGTTTTCCTGCTAGAATCAGAGAGTTGTAAAGGGAAACACTGCTATCATGCCCTGCTTTGGGAGTTTACACTTTGATCCATTATAAGCTCCAGCTAGAAGAGGAATGGAAAGTTATGTCTTTTTTGGGATAGAGTTTGGGGGAAGGAGTGGCATGAGTAAAACCCAACCCAACTTTTTTAGTTTCTATTTAAAGCTGGAATCATCAGTTTTTAAAGAAATGGGGATTTAAGGACAAGTAAATGTTCATTACAAGCCACTATGATAGTACTTGATGAAAAATTAGTGTATGAAGTAGAATTAAAAAAGGGGCATAGAGGGGTGCAGTTGAGAGCAATTAATGTAAATTATTGGGTGTAAGGGGTCAAGTCTTAGCAATGGCATGCCTCTACAAGACCTTAATATAATTATGGGTAATGTTGTGAAAAGTGTTCTGTAAAACAAAAGGAAAGTGTTCTGAAATTGTCCCTTTGGAACCTGGAGGCAGCTGGGCAGCACTGCAGAGCTCCTTGGCTTTCCCTTTCAGCCCTTGTTCTAAGCAAGCTCATTCCTGCCTCCGTGCCCAGCCCTGTGTCATACTGACACAAGGATTTTTGTACCAGTGTGTTTGTGTTTGGCTCGCCAAATCAGGGAGAGGACTATGCTGAAAATAACTAGATTTAAAACTTCCTTGGCAGGAGAGGGTTTGGGTGGGATCAGGTTGGATATTTCCCACTGGCACACAGCCACTGGAATACAGCTTGACAACATGGCTAAGCCAAACTGCAGCACCAGCATAAAAATGCTGCCTAGGTTAAAAATTTAGTTTAAATTCTGCTTTATGGCTTTTGCTATGTTTTTCTGCTCTAGGGGAAATCTGGGATTTTTTTAGTGTTTAGTACACTCTTTACTGAAAGGTACTTTATTCTTGTCAGGCTTTTTGTAGATTTTTTTTTGTAAAATGAGCATTTGAGGATTGTCTAATTACTCCTAAGCCTAAAGCCGTACTGTTTGACTGAAGTGCCCACTTTCCCCTGTTTCCATCACATATCCATCAAAACAGACCCAAAGTGTACTTTAGGGGGGGCCTGACTGCTATTTTTAACATGCTCTGAGAAGTCAGATGTGTTACAAAAGCCTAAGTGGATCATGTCTGTCTGATGCCTGTCATACCTGATTTCACTTTCTGATGATGCTACAGGACCAGCTCTCCCTAACTCTCTGCTGACAACCACAGTTTATTTTTCTGTCCAGGGACCTCATTAATTTAGGCAAGGCATAACAGGCAGTTGTTGGAAGCTGAATTCAGATGTATATTCAAATGTGAGGAAAAGCAGTTTGGTAATTAACTATTGGAGCAATTTCCCTGGGTATCTGACAGGTTTCTTATCACTGGAAGGCTGGAAATTAGCACTAACATAGGCCTGTTTCAGCAGAAAGTTTAAGGAAATACTGAGTAAACTTACTTGATCTGTTTTGCCTGACTACACTGATAGTGACAAGTACTAACAGATTTTAAGGAAAAAAGGAAGTGGAAGTTACTAGAATAAGTTTAGATTATTACAGGCAATTTACAGAGAACTTCCATACAGAAAACTAATTTTCTGAGCTGGAAGCAGTCTGTCACCCAGTTTTCCCCTCAGATTAAACCTGACCCAGAGAGCAGATCATAATTGCAATTAAGCAGAGGTTGCTCAGCCCCAGTCTAAATGTGGGTTTCCTTTGCTGGACAGGCACTTGCATGGAGTCGAGCTGGCTGCAGGTTGCTGCCTGGACTCCCTCTGCTCCAAGCAGTCTCCACGTTTCTTCTGATGTTTTCCGTAAGGAGGATGGAAAACTGGTCCCTGTGCTTCAGATAGAGTGGAAAGTGGCCACAGATGGTAAGTGGTGGTTGTTTAATCTGAGCCTGGAGCAGAGGAAAAAGGTGGGATCTAGTAAGGATAGATAATGGTTTCTCTGGGTCTGGATTGAAGGCACTTGAGACAGTAATTCATGTTCAGACTCAGGTGTTGATTATCTCTATCAGTAAAACAGTTTCACAACCATGAGTTTGGCAGCTTTTCATTAGCAAGGCACAAAAAGGCTAACTACCTTTTGTTACAAGGTCTTTTAAGACTAAACTATCCAGTTAAGAAAGGACACCTAGATCATTTTCCCTTTTAACCCAGTAACTGATCCCTGGAAGCCCCAGTGCGGACTTGTCTGCCCAATTACAACACCTCACCCAAACCCATGAAGAAGAAGGTAAGAAGAACAACCTGCCTCCACCCTAAAACCTCCATTTTGCTTCATATTTATTTCTATATTCTAAAATCCCAAGCTCTTAAGTTTCCACCCTGTCATATCACACACTTCTAACCAACTACACACCCCTGTAATTCCAGTGCTATCAATCAATTTTGGAAGCCTTCTTCACAGCCTCAGGTCAAATGCAGTGTTCTCTTGTGGGTCTGTGCCTTTAGGTACAGAAAGTTTAAAATTCTCAGCATTCAGGATTCCAACAGATAGAGAGGAGAACTATGATTTCAAGTCATGAAAGCAGATCTTTGGAAGTGGAGAGGTTGGCTGCTTAATTTTGTTTGGTGGGTGTAATCTCGTCTTTGTGCGCCTTGGTAAAGCAATAATTGTCTCATTGTTGGAGCCTAAATTACTGTCAATAAGTCACATTTTCTAACTCCCCAAAAATCTTGGACTGTTTGTCTGTAAATGATACTTCCCTTGCATACTCTTGTCCAAAGTTTTGCACTGCTTTAAGACAGAATTAAACACATTCATTTCTTCCTTCTGCAGGGGCTGTCTGAGGGCTGTAGAGTTATGGTCTCTAGCTAGGGTGGTGTAGAAGCAGGTGTGACTCAGGTAACCCAGTCATTGAACTCACCTGTGCTTGTCTGCTCTCTCACTGGGACCGTGTGTACCAAAGCAAAGGCATGTTTGCTTTGGCACCCAAGCTGAACAAGGCAGCTTGGAGAGAGCTCAGCACAATACCACATCTGTGGAACTGCCAGGGTGTGTGTGGAGAATGCAGTCACCTTCTCCTCTGCTCCTTCATTCGCACAGATGTAGCTCTGCCATGCAGGACATCCTTTAGGCTGAGTGCTGTTAGTCAGCCCTGCATGCTCCCTTTCCCATGGCCAGTTATCTTCACGTTGGGATCCTCAGCCCCTGAAAGCAGTTAAACTGTGGCAAGGCCAGACACAGCAGTGCTCTCTGTGGGGGGCTGCAGCCTCTCCATGGGCAGAGAGAGAAAGGTGAGCAGCTTTGTCCCTCTGTCCCTGCAGCCAGCATCCGCTCTCTGGAAGGGGCCGAGCTCGCCGTCATGCAGGTCAGCAGCAACCAGCAGATCTGTGCCCAGTTTGACTTCCTGAACAATTTGCCCCTTCAGGTCCGTCCAGATGGAGGCCGGGTGAGTGCAGAGGGATCCAAATTATGTTTTCTAGTCTGTGGACTTGTTCCTGCTTTCACTGTTTCATGGCAAGGTTGTTGATTAAAAAGTACAGGCTGCTTAGAGTCTGTGTTGGACTTGAGACCTGCTGTCATTTCCCATTTCTCTGTCACTCTGCCCATCCTTCAGGATTTAAGAATTGCTGCTTTTAGTTGCCTGGCCTGTGTCACCACTCGGGAGGTTGCTTAAAGCAAATCATTGTAGGGGTTCTTGTGGTGGTGTTCGCAGGGGTCCCAGGACCAGGGAAGAGATGAGAATCTTACTTCATGTTTCAGAAGGCTGATTTATTATTTTATGATAAATATATTATATTAAAAGAAAACGATATATTAAAACTATACTAAAAGAATAGAAGAAAGGATTTCATCAGAAGGCTTGAAAGGAGAGGAATGGAATGATAATAAAATCTTGTGACTGACTGAGAGTCCGAGACAGCTGGACTGTGATTGGCCATTAATTAAAAACAACCACATGAGACCAATCACAGATGCACCTGCTGCATTCCACAGCAGCAGATAATCATTGTTTACATTTCGTTCCTGAGGCCTCTCAGCTTCTCAGGAGAAAAAGTCCTAAGGAAAGGATTTTTCATAAAACATGTCTGTGACAGGTTCTTGCATTCTGCTTCAGAGCATGATATTTTATAGCTTTTAAACTCAACTCTTACTATTGCTTCCACTTCTTTCTTGTACTCTCTTGTTGTTGAGGAAAGCACCAACCTTGGGGATGGTCATTCAGATTACACTCCTTCTAGGGAACTCATCAGAAAAGTGCTAAGCATCTACAACAGTAAGGAATATAAACAGTAAGGATTCCATTCCTTAACCACACAGAATTTGGCCATAGTTAGCTTGCCACTTACCAAATACCACTATCCCAGAGTGCCTCTCCCAGAATTTGCACAGCATTGCTGATGTAGAAGACAGTGTAGATTTAAGAATATATGTATGGAATGGCCAGGTACAGAACTACATATGTATAAGTGCAATTCTAAATGCTTAGCACTTGCACAGTGCTACAAAATTCATACTAGACTGAAATTTCCATCTTGAAACTGCATATTTTATTCTGGTCTCTTTTCAGTTCAGAATGTAGTTTGGTGGAAGTTCCACACAATGGTTTGGCGTAAAACTGTTGTATCAGCGCAAAGATCCCAAGAAAAATTCTAATTCTAAACAGAAGAATTGAGACAGAGAAAGAGACAAGTGTGTTTAATACACTTGAGTTCCAATTTTTCATAGTCAAGCTTCAGTTAAAGGGTTACATGGGATTGAGGGAACAGGGCCAAGTCAGCTGTTAATTTCAGTGCTTAAATTGTCCTTTAAAGTCCTTGTGGATGTGTTTTGTTTTCAGTGGAATTTCACTTTTGACCGTTTTGAAGTAGAGCCTGGCCAGACTTACCAAGTGACTGTGTATCACCTGCCCAAACTGGGTGTAAATGGAGACTACAATTGCAAGTCCACGTCTCTCACAATGCCTGGTAAGAGGTGATTTAGTTCACTTAGGCCTTGAGTTTAGGAACGTGGTGGTTTGTGGACCTCTGGCAGGAATGTGGGGGTTTGTGGGCCTGACATCACTGCTCCTTCTACTTCATTTAAAATCTCTCAGAGCTACCCCTCTGCTTGATGCAGCTGGAATTACAGGTCAGAATTTCCAAATCAGAAGTTTGGCTTCTAGTACTAAGTCCTAGACATGTGAAGGTCAATTTCAAAGGCACAGTTAGGCATAATTTACCAAGAAATTTGGTAGTGCTGGGTGTCTGACCCTTTCTTGTCGATGTGAAAGTTTTCCTATCACTAAAAGAATTTTTACTGTGTTCCCCAAGGTTGCTGAGCATCTGCAGGTCCCTCTGGCTGCACTGACTGCTTCATAAATATTTAGTGCTTCATACAGATATTGAAAACTGGTTCTTAAGTTTTTTCTTAACTTGCTCATAGTTGTCAACCTGACTTTGTAGTTATAAAATGGCAAAGTGTGGAGTGTGTCAGCCAATGTGAGCTGGAAAAGGAGAAGAGATCACTCAATTTTCAGCCTTCATACCCTTTCTTCTGCCTGTTCACACTAAGAACTTCCAGGCTTTTATCCTCTACTGTTCTTCAGAAACCTGATGCGTGGTGTTAAGCTCAGCAGCTGCAGGGAGCTTTGCTGGTTAGAGCTTACACATGAATTACAGAGACACTGTAAATCCATAAACTTTGTGAAGTTTAAATTGGTAACTTTGCAAGTTGGAAATTTGAGATGTGAAATGTTTTATGTCAACTGTCTAAGCAGGGAGTTGTTACTTTTCCTTTGTCCAAACCCTGGAGGAGAGGCATAATTTAAGGCTGAGAGTTGTAAATCCCCCATTGCTAAATGTTGAATATGTAACTCTGGATTTAACTGTGAAGCAAGTCCCAAAAAGCAGGGCCAATCTGCTAAATAAAGGGAATTAGAAATGTGGAGGAGTGTTTCAGGATAAGAAAGATTCCAGCCTCCTGATTTCCTGTGTCAGAGTGCCTTTGAAAGAATCTATTGCTGAGGTGTGATTACAAGGTGTGGGGATGAATATGAGGTTTTAATTCCACTATTGTCACCCTTTTTGCACCAGTGTTACATTATTGCTGTAGTGTGGTATGTTTTTGGTTCTGAGAAGAAAAAGAACCAAACACCCCATGACATCAGTGAGTGGACTGGAAACCAGTACTGTTCTTCTACAGAATTTTGTCACTGCTTTAGAACAAAGGTGTCTGCTCATTTAGGAGACCTTGGTTAGGTCTCTGACTTCTGATAAAAAATGTGATTTTTTCCTAAATGGAGCTACAATGTTTCTGACTGACTACTGATGGTCTTTCTTGCAGACTGCAGCGATTCTCTGATGAGAAGAACCATCCCGTGTATCAAGACAGGTAAAAATACTTGAGTCACATAGACATGGGTGCTCTGTTGGAATGTTTGACAGCTGAGAAACACGACAATATCTGCCCTACTTCCAGGCAGCTTGTGGGAGCCCAGGATCCAGGGTGAAGTTCTAGATGATACAACTCTGCTTGTGAGCTTCCACCCATGGATGGAGCCAGCCAGGTACCGAATCCATGTGGCCAGTTACATGCATGAGAAGAGGTGTAAAATGACCACACAGGATTTCACTGAGGTAAGTCCCTTCCCAGGTCACACCTGCTCTGGAGATTTGGGCAAACATCTTAAATGCTTGCTAAACCAGGACATGTGAACAACAATTTTCAAGGAATTATTTTTTAATTGCTTTTGGAAAGGGGAATTTGGTAGGTAAAAG
Organism: Molothrus ater; assembly: GCF_012460135.2. Lineage (NCBI taxonomy): Eukaryota > Metazoa > Chordata > Aves > Passeriformes > Icteridae > Molothrus > Molothrus ater. The sequence continues at coordinate 68,058,875 of NC_050482.2, forward strand.
ATCAAAAAAAGAGGTTTTATAATGTATAAAGCAGCCTATAAACACCTGCAAAGTCAAATTTTATATTTGGCTATCTGGGCTTTATTACTTTTTTCAAGCCAGTGCCTGGGGAGCTAAGACTAAGCAAATTAACCAAAATTGAGATGCAAAGTTTCAATAAATCATTGAAGTACTTTATCAAAGATGATCACAGGAAGGTGTTAATTAAATCTTTTATATAAAGAATGAGTGATTTACTAACAGATGCTTCATTCAAGCTGAGAATCAATTTCTGTAGGTCTTATAGTCTGTGTTGCTGAGAATCTTAAAGTGTCCAGACTGTGTTCTGATATAAAAAATGTTTCCCTTCAGGCATTTGAGGGAGGAGAAATACTGAATATTTGGAATCACTCTCCACCCTTCCTTGTGTGAGGGCAGATATGTTGGCATTCAGTTTGTTTAGTCTTTCTATTCCTTAACACTTAAAACCCTTAGTACTGCCTGCACTGGTAAGTTTAAGCTGTTACTGACACAGATGGGACAGCTGTGTGAGTATTTCCCTGGTGGAAGGGAATACACCTCATTTTGGAGTTTGTATCTGCTAATCACTGTGAAGAATTAGGTTATCATGATATTGACTGTGTACAGCAGGTAGCAAGGGCAACTTACTTGCCTGTTCTAGTGTCAGAAGTAGTGTTGGCAGCTGCTTTTAATTAAACAAGGAGGCTTGTTAATGTTTACACATTACAGAGCTGAAGACATCTACATTGTTAAGAAAATGTAAGTTTTAACTCCTTTGAAGTTGTACCAGGTACATCCCTAATTATTTCCTGTTACCTGTGCAATCTTGGCCTGTTGTCTTAATTGCATTCTCACACAGGACAGCTGCAGAGGTGGGGCCAGAACCTTTACCCATTCTCTTCTCTCTGGGCTTCTTGTTCAAAAGGAAAAAAAGATAGCTTCTGCTTCTTTGGACCACTCCATTTTTACATGTCAGCTTTTTCTTTTTTCCCTGCTTTCATTTGGTTTTATTCCTTCCCTTATAACTTGCATCTGATTTCTGCAGGATGGACTGCAACAGCAAGTGAATGTCACAATCAAAATAGAGAACATAAAAGCTTGCTGCAGATACAAAATACAGGTGGGATCACACTGTTGTGCCTGTGTCCTTCCTTCCCAGTCAAGGCAGTGAGCACCTTAGGAATGTCAGGAGTTTTTCACAGTGTTTTGTTCTGAGAGTGGCTAATCTGCAATTACCTGCATCAGGGAAATATTATGACTGAAAGAATTTTTATATAGGTATTTGTAGGGGGATAGAATCTAAGATAATAAAGATGGTGTAGAAAGCAATCTTACCCCTAAGGAGCTGCAGCTGGGCCAATTATCAAAGATTAGAACAGGCCTGAGTTTAACAGGCCACAGCTGTGACCAGTGAGAAGAAGATGCTATAAAAGAGTGGGGTCGGGCCCTTGAGAAGGGAACTGGAGTCAGTTGCTGCTTTGTGAAGGAGAAAGAGTCAGTGCTCTGAGGAGCTGCCCACGAGAAACACCAGGAAGGTGTGAAACTTTGTGATAAGGAGACAACAGCATGGAACCCCTGCCATAAGATGACAACAGGTATTCTCTGTAGTCAGTGGCTTTTCCTTAGTGCAGGGCTGCCAAGTCAGAGATTATGGGAGTGAGAATGGCAAATGTGCAGCCTCAGGAGCTGACAGCTTTTGTCATGTGTGGTGTAAGAATTCTTGATTAATCTTGTTTTCGGAAGGGAAATGAGAACTCTGTGTCTCTGTCCTAAAATACAAGGAACATTGAGGCAGGGAGAAAGTAAATCAGGCAGCAAAATTTCTTTTAAGAATAACTGCTGTTTTCTGGATTCTTTTCAACTGCAGATTCAGCCATTCTTTGCAAACTGTGGCACAGACTGTCTGAGACACTCTGCTTCCATCCCATGTGAACCACTTCCAAGTGAGAACCACTTCTCTGTGAATTAGATTCCCATTGTTTTACAGCTGAGAACTGAATTTTTAACATAACTCTTGTCTTTTGCAGGTACAGAACCATCGGGTAAGAAGTTCTTGCAACACCCTGAAACTTTTTTTGCTGCTCTTCTGTTGTGTAGAATGAGAAATGATCCTTCCTGCAAATGACCCAATGGGCAGGAAACATCACTGTTGAAAATTTTATATTATTTGAAAATAGTGGACAGCCCATAAGTGGTGCATGAACTGTACCAACCATAACTGGAACCCTACCAAAGCTCCCACTGAAACCTCAGAGAATGTGAAAATCAGCACGTGGCAACCACTTGGTAACAAAGCACCAAACCAATGAAGAGCAGGGAGCCCCCAGAGCCTAATAATGCTCTTGGTCTGGACTGTCATGTGAGGGATGGAGAGTTTAGGTCATAAGGGTTTAATTGTTCAGGGATTTCTTTGTTCAGGGTCCCTCTTTGAGCCACCAAGCTCACCCAGCCAGGTATATATATATCATAATCAATATGTGCAGTAAATCTCTGATGGAGATGAGAGCCTGGTGTCTAAAATTTCTTTAACAGTCCCCTTGTAACACTGAGTTCAGAATTAATTGTGCTAAGAATGACTTCACCATGATTTAATGAGGCAAGTATTTGTATGCAGTGTGAACCTTAAAGAGCAATTTTTTGAGAGACACTTCACTTGCATAGAATTCTTTGAGAAGCAGTTTTGACAAGAAGAGTCTTAATATAAAATACTTTCTGTCACTTTGCTCAGTGTTAAAAAATTTGCATAATATAAAGCAGCTTTTGGAGAGAATAGCATGCATATATTCATTTTTATGAATGTCAAGATAACTTGTGCATAATGATTTGACATCTTTTTTTTTGGCTGCAACACCTGTAAGGATCTTTTGCCCAAAATTAATTTTTTTTTTAAAAAGGAAAAACACCTGCAAATTGAAATTCTTGACCCAAAATAGGGATGTTTTATTTTTTTTTTAAGCTAGATTACATGAACAGGCAGGACATGGGCGGCATGCCTGTCAAAGCTGGGTAAACATTGCTATTTAGAGGAAGGTTCTTGATCTGTGTTTTCAGTGTGCTGCACATATGGTTCTTTGTGTGGAGCAAGTTTATGGTGTACAGCAGCACCATGCAAGCAGGAATTGGTTTGGAGAAGTGGCTGTGGGTTGTAAGGGGGAAGTACTGGTCTGCTCAGCAAAGCCAGGCTCCTCCTCCCTTGGCTTCTGCTGCTCTAGGACCTTCTGCTCTTTGGTGGAACTGTGTCTGAGGAGTGTTTTTGTTTTGCAGATGATATGATGATATGGCTCTACTGGTGTATCACTGGGATCTCTGTGTTGCTGGTGGGGTCAGTCATCACAGCTGTGCTGTGTATGACTAAAAAACGAGCAGGTGAGACTCATACCAGCCAGGAAGAAAAAATCCAATGCTAAAGAATATTTTTTCTCCTTCTGTACCTATTCCTATTGTGGTTTAGTTCCTTTCTGTTCTGCTGCCTTGCCACTGAGATAATGCCTAACATTATCTCATCTTCTGTTTTACATTATGGGACTTGCAATGTCCTTATTCCATCCTCTAGATAAGTAAAGCCTTCCACAGGTTGTCCTCTCTCATGCTCCACGTTCATAGCACTTCAGAGGTCATGAAGGGAAAAAGGAATTTTGTAGTTCAGCCCTTGGTTTCCTGCAGATTTTTGCACGTTTTTTCCCCCTGCATTGCATAAGAGTGTTGTTGAACAGAAGCTTCCTGTTTGTCCACACTGTAGTCTTCCCCTTGTTCCCCAAAGTCTCTGCAAAATTAATTTTATACTATTGTGAGATTGGATAAGGTTTTTCAATTGAAGTGGAAGGGAAAAAAAAACAGGACAGAGGCATCAAGCAACTTGGAAAATTGGGTACTTAAGGGCTAACTCCTAGTTTTCTGTGCTGCAGCCATGAGGCAGTTATCTCAGGGAAGCTGTGTAACTCACTGCTTGTTTTGTTTTCTTTTTACATGAAAGGAAGAACTGACCATCTTTTGGAAAGTTTCTTAACATCAAATTCATCTATAAGATGCAGCTAAGGACATTTTAGTCACCCCTTCAGAGAAGCTTCTTAAGAAAAAGCCGTATTTTAAAAGCCTCTTCTCCTTAAAGAGAGGTCACAGGACAGTTGGGGGTTCTGTACTTGAGACTGCCACGATTTGGGGAAGAAGCTGAAAGTTCATTTTGAGTGCATTGTCTCCTCTCAAAGGAAAAATTTAGCAAGAACTGGCTGTAGAAGAGTCTTTAATCTTTCAGTATGTTTTTTTTAGTAGGCTTCTCCCTCCTTAAAGCTTTATCTCCCTACGCAGTTAAAGATTTATTTTTTTAACCTAATCTATGGAAGGTGGTGTGATTTTAAGCATTTAATCTTACTTCATGCTTTCAGAACTGACAGTGACTCTCTCTCTTCCAGAGCGCCGGCGAGGGAAATGCAACCATGACCATTTGCAAGCTGGTAAGATGCAACTGTGCTTGGTCAAGCACTTCTCATGCAGGTCTCACACTGTTGCCCAGAAGGGGCTTTTGTCGGCTCTAACTACTCTGTAGATGCTTCTCAAAACCAAAAGTTAGCCTGTTTAGCTAAAAGGAGCTTTGTATACGGAATTTGAAATGCTGTATTTGTGAGATGGGAGGTAATTGCTTTGGAATGTGGGGAGACTTTTTACCCAGCCAAGGCTGTACTAGCAGAAGGAGCTTTGCTAATCATCTAGGCCATAGCAACAGCAGATTGGTTTGGGGTGGGTGCACTCAGCTCTCCACCAGAGAATACAGCAATATTTGCAAACCTCTTGAAGCTGCTGCAGTGTTTTTGTGAGGTGAAAGTTGATGAATCATCTGGGCATTATCATAAATCACAGCTTCACTGTGCCTGTACTTTCATATTAAATTTACTAAATGAGATGTTGTCCACATACCTTGCCAAAATGGCATTAAAGCTTAAAAGTTTTGTTAATAGCCTGCTATGCTGATTAGTGCTGACTCACACCTTTACAATTTGGGGGCTGTGGCTGTAATTAACATTTTCCTGCCTTCCATCAGCACCGTACACCGAGCTGCCCCTGCCACCCTTGAAGCAGCGGAAGGTTTGGATCGTGTACTCCGCTGATCACCTGCTCTACGTGGACGTGGTGCTGAAGTTTGCTGAGTTCCTGATGACAGTCTGTGGCACTGCTGTGGCCCTGGATCTGCTGGAGGACCACCACATCTCAGAGCTGGGGCCCCTACCCTGGCTCACGCGGCAGAAGAAGGAGATGGAAGAGCTGTCTTCAAAGATCATCATCCTGTGTTCTCGGGGCACCCAGGCCAAATGGCAGGCCATGCTCGGGAGTGAGCCTGTGTGTCTCAAGCAAGATCAGCAAAAACCAGTGGGAGACCTGTTCACCCCAGCCTTGAACCTGATCCTGCCAGATTTCAAGAAGCCAGCCTGTTTTGGGATGTACATAGTTTGCTACTTCGAGGGAATAAGCAGTGAGAGAGATATACCTGATCTGTTCAATGTCACATCCAGATACCAACTGATGGACAAGTTTGAGGATATTTATTTTCGGATTCAGGATCTGGAGAAGTTTGAACCTGGGCGGATCCATCGAATCCAGGAAATCACAGCTGAAAATTACATCGATACCCCCAGTGGGAGGAAGCTGAAAGAGGCCATAGAGAAGTTCAAGAACTGGCAGACTGAGCACCCAGACTGGTTTGAGAGTGAAACCATCTGCCTGGATAGTGATGAAGAGTTGCATTCCCTGAGCAGAGAGAGCCAGGTGGGTTCACTGCTGAGTGAGCCAGGTGGAATTGTGAAACACCAGCTGCACCTGCGTGAGCCTGACCCCTGTTACACCATCAGCCTCCACGTGCATGAAGGTGAAAGTACAGGCTGCAAGCTGCAGCCTCAGCTTAATCCATGTGGGGGCCCAAACTCCCAGACTGTGGTCCTTCCTATGGATGTTCCTCCAGTTCAGGTAGTGGAGCCAGTCTCTTCCATGGAAGGTAGAAATATACTCAGTCACCATGTGCTGAGCAATGAGGACTGTATGGAAGGAGTTCCTCTTCTGGAGACAAGCTTTCCAATGAGGAATAATCTTATCCTCCACGAAGGCTCTGAAGCTTCAGCAGCTGACCAGAGTCCTGCAAACTTGTCAGATGAGCTGAGTGACCATCTGGATGGACTCATGTGCCCTCTTTATCAGCAGAGTGTCATCCCTTCAGAGCCATATCTCTGCCAGGGGGAGGCTGACCAGCAGCACCTGCTGGTCTTTGATGACCAGAGCAAAGACCAGAGACAATCAGTGCAGTCAGACCAGGGCTACATCTCCAGATGTTCCCCTCTGCCTCCTGAGGACCTTCTAGAGGAGGAGGAGGAAGAGGAGGAGGATCAGGAACAACAGGGGGGCTTCCACGAGCTCTCTCCAGAGGTTTTGAACAGTCTGAAGAGCCTCCAGAAGCAGCTGTTTTTCCAGGACATTCAGAGGCAATCTAGCTGGAGCTATCCAGCAGAGGTGATGGACATTGACCAGTCTTTGGAGGACTCTTAGGCTCTGCCTGGGACCTGCCCTGTTTGAAATACAGGGATGGAAGGTGGTCCCATGCAGAGCAGCACTGAGACTGCATTTCCAGCACTATCCTTGTCCTTGCATTGTAAATGGCTTAGTGCTGGGACCTTCCTGTGCTGCTGGGATGCAGCACTGCCCAGCACATGTGGAATGTTGCTCCTCTGTGGAGAGAAGCCAGGAGTATTGGCCACCCCTGTGAAAGAACAGGCAGTGCTTCTGTTCCTTGGGGAAAAGCATTACTCTGAATTCTCACTGATGGATGGCAGAAAAATTACTGTGGCTCATCCACTCGTGCCTTCAAAATGCCCTCCAGCTGTGCTGATTCTATTGCACTGGATAAAAGTCACAGGCATGGTTTAGAAAATAGGTTTAGATAACATGGTGACATTTGCATTGCCATTTTAATACACATTTTGAACATTTCCTTGTAAATACTGCATTAAAGACATATGCCTTAAATTTCGGCTAGATTAGGGCTGTCTCTCCCTGGTTGATAAATGTGCCTAAGATTTTCTTTTCCCCACTCATCATTCATTTGCAGCTGCATTTCCATGGTCATTTGGAAATCAAGTGGAATAGCTGAGAATAAGTAGGATAAATGTTTAAATTGAGAGTCTCCATAACTCTTCCTGCCTCTCTACTGGGAGCTATGTGCTTGAAAACCAGCAACAGTAGTGAAGGGGGAAGAGGAGACCAAGAAATGGAATTTGGGATTTTTTTTACAGTTTTAAGAAATGTGGAGCTGAATACAGAATCAGGGGAATCTGGTGTATTCTGTGACACACTGCTGCAGTGCTGTTTGCTTTTGGATATCTTAGCACCAGGAAGATGTGAAATGAAGATATAGATAGTGACACACAAGGAAATAAAGGACTGTTTTGGAGGAGGATAAAGTGTAGCCTCAGCAGATGCTGTTTTAGAGTGGAAATTAAATCTGAGTTAAGGGAGGCTGAGCAAAAACCACTGTAAGATGTACTTGTGTGGGTTTAAGCTCAAGCACAGGTAGCTCAGATTAACCACAGTGGAATGCTGAACAGACTAAGGGATTGATCTTCCAGGAGCAGTGATGGTAAGGCTGGCATTTACCCTGTTTCTTATCACTGGATAACAACCTGTGAGATGTAAACACATCCAGGCCTTTTTCCTTTGTTGTTTTCTCATCCATCTAACTTGTCGAAAAATCTTTTATCTCAGCTTTTTTAAAATCTAATGTCTTCGAAAGAATCTATTCTTTCTCTTGCAATTTATTTTGTATTGTGTGTATTTTATAATTTTGTGTCAAACCTGTGGGGTTTTTTTTCCTTAAATTAAAAATGAAGAATACTTTTTTGGATATATTCAGTTAAATACTTCTGTGTCCTCAATTCTGCCTAACTCCTTATGTTGAGTTCTTAGTATTTGTTACAGGAATCTGAGGCAAAACTGAGCCAGAACTGAACTGGCTCATGAATGTCAAAATATTCCTGCAAATCACAATATGGAGATGAGCTGGACAGAGCTGAGGGCCTGCAGCCATGGGAAGCATCCCTACATCCCTTCAGAAGGAGTGGTAAAGGAATTGTTTGTAATTTCCATGCAGGACTCTTAGGACAGCTTAATAACAAAGGGACAGTCCCTACAGGGATCCAGGCCTAAGGCTGGGAGCCTTCCTGCTCCAACAGGAATCCAGTCTAACCCAACAGAGCTAAGCAAGAGGCAGCTGTGATCTCAATGCTTCTCTAGTGAGAACCCATTTCCCAGATTATGTCAGTAATTGCCATCTTGATGATCCCACTTCTAAAAGTTTCTTTTATCTTACAGCAATTAACATGTAAATCTGATTTTTTTTTCCCCCCGTGAGTCTTTTTCAAGTGGTATAAATTCCTATAAATCACTTAAATAGGAAGCTCAGAAGTGTCATCAGAATTTCCTTGCCTTAGTCATTCCCGTCTCAAATAACTCCCTTGGTGTTACAGCACTTAGAATTTGCTTTCACTTACAAAAAGTTTGTTTGAAGGGAGAATCCAGACACTATTTTACCAATCCAGTATGAGGAAAACAAGTAACTTTAACACATCTGTTGGTCCCTATTCAATACAAAATCAAATAGCCCAGCAGGAATCAAAGGAGGGGAAAAAAGGAACAAAATCAGTCACAAGTTTCTAATTTTATTTTAACAATCTTGCTTTTTAAAAAATACAAGTTCTGATTAATGCCAGGGGGATGCCAAGTGTCCATCAGCCACAGGCCTTATCTCTCACTTCCATTTCCCCTCCTGGGAGTAGTCATCTCTTTTGTCAGGATAGCAAACAAAGAGCAGTAAAATGCTAAATAACTGAGTTGTGTAACAGAATCCCAAGGGACCTGTGTCTTAGTATGGCACAAATTCGTTCAGCAAAGTGTTACTGACCTGGGCAGTAACTGAATGTTGGCACAATGTACGGGAGTTGTGCAAGGTGCATCAGGAGAGGTATTGTTTGCACTTCCGTGGTACCACCAGCTCTCTTCTGCAAACAGAAAGGTTTAAGGAAGCAAGAGCTCAGTTACCAAAGGGGAGGGAATTCAAGAGGAGGAGCAAATTTATAAACAAGACATTGAAGATCTTTAAATGTTTTTTCGTAGTAAGTAATTGCAGGAGCAGCAGAGCTGCCCTTTTAGTTGCAAGGGGGCTTCAGTATAGGCAACTACAAGAGCTTTAACACTCTCCAAACAGCACATTTCCTAACAACCTAGAAACCATGGCACCACAAAGAACAACTTTTCTACAAAGGAATTCTATGCAACACAAGTGTCATTTTGCAGGGTCGTGTGTCCCGGGCAACCTTTTCATCCTTGGAAAAATCTGAACTGTGAGCTCACTGCCAATGGGTTAAAAATGCCACGGCCAGATAAATTTCAAATATGCCATTTTTCTCAATAACGTCCTAACTGGAAAAAGGCACTCACTTTTGAAACAGCAACTTTGTTATGGGCTATGAAGGGGTACTGAAGTAAGACTCATTAATAATTGTGCTGTGATTCTTTTGATGTCTCAACTATGCTCATGCTTGAGTGTATTAGGGATTAGCACTTTGGTGCTATTGGGAACTTGGCCATAGGAGCAGCCAAACATAGTTGGTGATGAAAAGCTTTTTTTCTCCTTCAGCTTCTTTTTAGCAAAGTTGGTTGGGGATTTTTTTTTTCCTTTCAGCTGTGTGACTGAAGAATGGATTAGTCCTAGGTTTGGGTGTCACCTTATTCTCTCTTGAATAATTATTTCTGAGCTTCCACTACCTATTTAATGCTGAGAAAGGAAGGTGCAAGGAAACAAATATCTGTACAAGCGTAATATGCCTGTAATTACACCTCCTTTGGCCAGGAACTTAGCATCCCCTCAACACATTTCACATCACATAGGAAAAGTTCACAGTACCAAGTTTTACAATCACAGTCACTCACAGCACCAAGATTGTCCAGACAAGAAGAAGTTACCGAAGAGAAAGGCCACTGGCCAAAATTCACACAACTGCCCATGTAAGGGCTCAGGTTAAAAATAAAGCACTGGTGGGAAAGTTAAGCCTAGCTTTTGCCAACTCTCCATTTGGCACGAGGAGAGCAGCGAGTCACCCATCCTAGCTGCACTTCTGAACAGAACAGCACTATTGACCCATCTTCTCATGGGGCTTTTCCAGCCCCTCAAAACCCATCAGCCACCGAGAGCTGGGGGAGAAGAGCCCCATGGCAGCCCCACTTCTGCCTCTGGGAGCTGGAAGTCACCAGACTGTAAACATTTTGTTGTAGCAGTCCACCGGAGCAGGCAGTTGATCCCACTCTGTGACAAGGAAGGTGGGGCAGAGGCTCTGAAGCCCAAGCCCTGAAAGAAAGAATAAATGTGTGTGCGGAAGAAGTCTGGGCTGCACCTGCAGTCCTGCTGTGGGTAGCAGTTGGTTGTGCTTTATTTCCCCTTCCCATCAGGACAGCTTGAAAAAAAAAGAAAAAAAAAAAAAACTTGCAACAGGAAACTTGTTTTTCACAATTATTGCAGCCTTGCCCAGATAACAAAATATAAGCCTGGGAGGGGCAAAGTCCTTCCTCCAGACGTGGTCTGTGTGCTCCTCCTTCCATGGGCTGGTTTCAGGAGCAGCGGCAGCCAGGCAGAAGAGCAGGCCTTAACCCCCCAACATTCATGGAGCTTAAAACCAAAGAAAACTGTGTTCCTATGAGAGGTTACTAACAATTTTTCCCCACCTACCCTAAACCACATGCACACAGAGGACAGGATGCTGATCCATGGGCTTTCACCAAAGCTCGAGAGCCCCTCTGCCCCGAGAGCTCCTGCAGCACTTTGCTTTCTGTGCTGAAACGTTTGGTTCACTGAGCATGGAGCCCACCCCGAGCAGTGCCAGCGTCCTCTGCTCTGCTCTGCCCTTGGAGAGGGGGCACTTTGCAGGCTTAGCCCCATCTCTGCTCTCTCAAGCAGGCATAGAAGGGGGCCAGAGGAAATTTTCCAGCCTTTCTGGCTGTGTAAAGGAAGACCCTACGCTCCGTGTAAAAGAAAACCAACGCTGATTCAGTAAACATGCATATTCACAGAGAAATGAGAGCCCCAGCACCTGGGGATGCCAGCAGGAGGCTGCTGTAAACCCTGTTCTCACCAGAAATAAATGTCTTGGTGGTTATGAAATGGGGCCTAAGCCCTGGTCTGAGTCCATGCTGGACTGGTTTCTTTAGCGTGTGAAGTCAATGTAAGATGCAAAAGGTTGAAGCACAGAGGTAGACATTTTGGCTAGGAGAAGGTGGCTCATGGGCTTGAAGTGACCGAGTGGCCAGCGTGCTTCCAGAGGTTCCTTAGCTGGCACACAAAGGCCTGGGAAACACAGGCAGCAGCTTTGCAGGACCTAGGGAAACCAAAGCGTGCTTCCTTCTGTCCTTCCCACACCTGGAGGCAACACCTGCTGGTCAGGCCCCTCTTGCATCTCATTATTGTGGTCAGCAGGAGTTCTTAAAGGAGGGGACAAAATGGACTGGTCCCTGTTGAGGATGAAAGGAAAAAAACTGAACCTTTTCGGTGACAAAGCAACACAATGTCCTGGGGCAGGAGGGGGGGATGAAGAGTGGGACTCTCCAGACAGTAGAGATGCAGAAGCACTGGAAGAAATCTTGTCATGAAGGACCGGTGCGTTTTCTGGTGACAAGCGTCATCCGTAGGCTCCTGCAGGTAGTCGGGTTTGTGCGGAGCTTCCGCTGCTGGGTTTGTCCAAAAGGAAGGGAGGAGGGGAACGGGAGTCTGACAGGGAAACCCACGTCCCCTTCCCCTGCTCGGCCACGGCGGAGGGAACCTGAGCAGAACGCAGAGACAGAGCCTCTGCCGGGAGCGAGCCCGGGGGGGCTCAGCCCTGGGCGGTGACCGCCAAGGCGTTCACGTACCCGTGGGGACCCACGTCCACGTCGGAGAGCCCGTGGGCCAGCGGGGCGGCGGCGGGGGCGGCGGCGGCCGGGCCGTACTTGGCGGGCGGCGGGGCGGCGGCGGGGCGGAGGAGGCAGCAGGTCTCCAGCGCCTCCAGGCCGCGGCAGGTCAGGAAGAAGAGGTTCTTGAGCATGAAGAGGGACAGCGGCTGCTGGTAGCGCAGGAGCAGGAGGCAGCGCAGCGCCAGCAGCGGCGCGTCCAGCAGCCCGGCGGGCAGCAGGAGGTGCAGGGCGAGGCGGGCGGCGCCGGGCGGGCGGGCGGCGCTCAGCTCGTACAGCCACAGCACCGGCGAGGCCAGGCAGAGGAAGTAGACGGCGATGAGCAGGTAGCGCAGCGGAGCGGGCAGCGGCGCCGGCCGCCCGGGCTGCAGCACCAGCTCCAGCAGGGAGAAGCTGTCGAGCAGGTCGAGGCAGGTGGCGAGGAAGGCGGCGGCGGCGCGGTGCTGCGGCGGCGGCTGCGGCGGCAGGAGCAGCTGCCCGGCGCCCTCGGTGCCGATGGCCCGCAGCAGGCAGTACAGCAGCGGCGCGGAGAGCGCCAGGGTGATGCGGAAGCCGGTGGTGCCCAGCGGCAGGCGCAGCTCGATCAGCTCCAGGATGGAGGTGCCCAGGATCAGCGCCGCTTTGGGCGTGAAGGCGATGGAGTAGATGAGCCAGGCGAGGTGCGCGTAGGCGAAGTCGCCGCCGCGGGGGGGGACCCCGGCCCCGCGGCCCCCGGCCCCGCGGCCGCCGGGGGGGCCGTGCAGCAGCAGCGGGTGCGGCGGCGGCGGCCCGGGGGGCGGCGGGGGCCGCTCCCGGCGGCGCGCCCGGCTGTTGCGGCAGAAGAAGATGCCCCAGCCGGCCGCCAGCACCAGGTCGGTGGCGATCCAGCTGCACCAGTACAGGTCGGTGACGGCGATCAGGTAGAGGTCCAGCAGCGCGCCCTGCCCCAGCAGCAGCACCAGGGACAGCGCCTGGAAGCCCCAGCGCCGCCCTCCCCCCGCCCCGCCGGGCCCCAGCAGCGCCCCCGCCGCCGCCCCGCCGCCCCCCGCCCCGCCGCCCGCCGCCGCCGCCCCGTACAGCTCCGCCGCCGTCATGCTGCGGCCCGGGCTCCCGCCGCCGCCGCCGCTGCTGATGCTGCTGCTGCTGCTGGGGAGCGGCGAGGCGGCGGCGGGCAGCGGGGTGGCGGGCGGCGGCACCAGGGGCTTGCTGATGCTGCTGCTGTCCTCCTCCTCTTCCTCCTCCTCCTCCTCCTCCTCTTCCTCGGCGCTGCTGCGGGGGCTGCGAGGGCGGCGGGCCCGCGCCGAGCCCGAGCTCGACCCCGAGCCCCGCCGGCTGCCGCCGCTGCTGGAGCCCCGCTGGAAGAGGGGCTGCCGGTCGGCGGCGTGCGGCGGCAGCGGCGGCGGCGGCGGCGGCGGCGGCGGCGGCGGCGGCGGCTGGAAGGAGCCCGAGGAGGAGGAGACCGAGCGCTGGTTGGAGGCAGCGCGGTGCATGGTCCTCCCCGGCCCCCGAGCCGGCGCGCCGGGCCCGACGGCCGCGCCGCGGCCCCCGGCCCGCCCCCGGCCCGCCCCCCGCACCGGCCCCGGGCCCGGCGGCGGCGGCAGCGGTGCGGAGAGCCCGAGCGGCGGCGGGCGGCGGGGGAGCCCGGGGGCGGCGCCGAGCAGCAGCCGCAGCAGCTGCCGGAGCCGGGGCGGGCGGCTGGCGGCGGTGGGTGGGCTGGGGCTGGGGCTGGGGCTGGGGGAGAGGCTGCGCGGCCGGGGGAGGGGAGGAGGGGGGCGACAACGGGAGGGTGAGGAAGGCGCCCCCGCCCTGTCCCCCGGGATGCTCCCCTTCCACAGCTCGGGGAGCGTCCTGCCCCGCAGGAACCCCGCGAGCCGCCCCCGTGGACGAGCCACAGCCCCGCGGCACCTGCTCCGTAACATCGGGAGTGCCTCAGCCTCCCCTGGTCTCTCCAGGCTGGCCAAGACAAAGACCAGTTGGCCTGGCATAGAGCCTACAATGAAGTGCTCATTTGTGGCTCATCTGTGCTGCTGGACATTCATCGGCCCCCACATTTGGTCTGGTGTGTTTGTTCATCAAAGTAGTGTCTTTTATCCCACCAGCTTTCCGAGTTGAGCCAATCCACATGCTGAGGGCCCTGCCCAGTTTGCCATGATGGGACAGAGCCTTTGAATTGATATGAATAGCTCTGGAGTTCTTACTTCTACTGAAAGCAACAATTGGGACCTTTATTGACCCACGATTAATGGCCTCGAATTGAGCTTAATAGCTGGCTGCATCTGTTTATCACCAGCACTAATGACTTGGGACACCAGTTCCTCATCTGTACCTGTGCCCACCAGTGATGAGCCGGGTGCTGCCTGACAATGATGTGCAGCACATCAAATAAACTGTCTCCACAAACATCTGTATTAACTACACTTTGTGATAAAGATCCAAAATAGCTTCACGTTTTCAGCATGTTGCTGAATCAACACATGGCACTGAGCAAATGCTGCTTGGTGCTGAGGAAAGGACATCCAGGACAGCAGTGACAATCATCTAATACATGTTATTGCAGGCTCCCTGAGGAGCCCTGCTCCAGTCAATGTCCCTGGCTGCTCTTGGCTACAAGGAGAAATCAGTCTGGAGTACAAGGAGAATTCATGCTTAAACTTGAAGCAAAGAGATAACTGAGTAAGGGAAAGGGAGAACTTGGGGTGGATTGACACAAAGATTTCTTTGGCCACACAGCAACAATCAGGGGAAGGCTTTCTCTCTTTGACTTTGCTGCCTAAGAAAAACCCCTGGCCAAACAATTGCTTAGACTTTTGTCTACAAAAGTCTAGAATTTTTGTACAGCCCCACAAAGATTTCTCTGAAGGCTCTGTGGATGGGCTCTGATGGGGAGCAGGAGGCTGGGGTCCATGGCCATGGAGGATGATTACTCTCTCTGGTGCTGTTTCATGTTCCTTGGCTGGTGTTGGGAGCTGCCCAGCTCAGGACAGCTCAGAGTGATGTGAATGGCACCATCTGTGCCTCCTCATGTGGTTTCCACATAAAGGCTGGGTTGGATGGCAGTGTAAGCCCGTGTGGCCCATGGTAGAGGGTAAAACCACATCCTTACGTTCCGGATCCTGGCTTTTATCCAAGGTGGGTGAGTGCCTTCACCTGACTCTTCTCAGGTAAGCCATGATTCATGTGTGGTCAGCCCTCAGAATTAAATTTGTCTTGCTCTTGCCACATTCTGCTGCAAGGGGAGTTTCCCACTCCTACAAGAGGATGTGGAGTGAAAACCAAGCATCCATCTGTGCTGCTGGGGGCAACAGCCCTCAAGCAGAGAGGGCTGTTCCTGCCCTGCCTGGGCAGCAGACAGTGACAGCTCTGCTCTGGGTTTCCTGAGCAGTGCAATTCCCTGTGTGCCACGGGCTGGACATGCCCACATGCTGCCCTGGCAGCCTGCCACAGGCACTCACAGCTCCGCTCTTCATCCAGGCACTCATTTCACAAAGATTCCCCAAAGCTTTGGGAGGCTGTGTGGTGTCCCCCCTGCTGGGGTGAAGGGACTTGGGTGGGGATCCCTGGGCTTTGGGAGGGCTGCCACCCACAGCTGGCGTGCAGAGCTGGGAAATGGGCTCTGACCCTGCCACCCAGGTGATGTGGGGAGCTGGGAGCAGGGAACTGAGGCAGCTGGGAGGGAGCTGGGTGCTCAGGGGGCCTGCTGGGCTGAGGCTGTGTGAGCAGGGCAAGAGCAGCCTCGTGGAAATGGTTCTCCAGACACCACAGGATGCCTGCTGGGGCTGTGAAGGATCCTGCATCCAAGGTAGGTAGGTGGGAACAGGGAGAACTCATGGTGGCACAGCAAGGGGAGCTATGACAAGGAATGGGGGGACAAAGGAAGGAGGGTGGAAGCTCAAGGGCTTCCTTGGGCTGAGTATGGGCTCCAGCAGTGCAAACACAACAAAAACAAAGAGGTGAGGATAAGAAAGGAGCTTATTTGTAGGAAAGGAAGCAGAAATTGTGCCTCTGCTTCAAAACGGGAATGAGGGGAAAAGTGACTTCTACTGAAGAAAGCACTGAAGAGCTTTTTGTAGCACACTGTAGGATGGGATATGACAAGATGATGCTTCCCATGTGATCCAGTTATTTAATGCAATGTGCAGTCCTTGGATGTGTTAGTGCTTAACCATTGCTGTTAAAACATTAAAAAGCTAAACTATAAATAGATTCTACTCTTTAGTAGCTCCCAAGCTATGTTTTTGGCTTTTTTATGTATTGATGTGTATGCACAGAGATGTGTGTGTATACATATATTTAAAGGGAAACAGCAGACAGAGTTTTGTGCAATAGTCATACTGAATATCTAAAATGCTACCATTTTTAGTGTACACTGCAAATGGAAACAAGTGTGCCCTCAAAAATACCCCTGTTGGGGGAAGGCAAAACTTTCTTGAGGGCTGAACTTGGGAGGAAACAAAATAATGACTCAATTTCTTGGGGGAAGGAAAAAAAAAAAAGAAAAACAGGGCAGATACATGCCTGAAAGAAAGACCAGAAACTAGATACCTAATTATACCCTGCAGTAAGCTGTCAGAAACTGGCAGCAGTGGGAGGGAAAGAGGCAAAGCTGATCTCAGGGAGTTCGAGCATAATCTGCTCCAACCATACTTAAAATGCCTTTTGTGTGGGAAAGGAAGCTTCTGGGATTCTCTGACACACACTTTGTGCTGCACTTATCTAACCCATTCAAATGGTCAGGGCTGAAGTGACAGATAAATGTAAAAAAGTTTCACCTGGCCAGCACCAAAATTCAACGATGCCTTGGCTTCCAAATGCAGCCTTTGTATCTGAACTGCTGATCCTGGTGTTATGGTTCAGGTAAAGCAGATCCTCTTCAAAAGGATATTGAAGTGTTAACAGTCTATTGCTTGTAATTACATTTCGGTTCAAAGAGCTTTCAATGCCTGCAGAAAGTGCCAAGACAGTTCTTTTCGTGCTTGTAGCAGGGTAGGGGGCTTGGAGAGGGGATTTGGGGTTTGCTTTTGGTGTTTTGTCTTTACTCAGTCTTAGCATATGAGCTGACCTTGAGGAGAAAGTGAAAGCTCTTCATAGTTTAGATGACTGAAAAGGAAAAGTATGTGTGTTACAGTGAATTAAGTGTTTTCTTGATGGAGGCTTGGTTCCTAGAGAACACATCGCTGCCCTGCTGGTGCAGGGTTTCAAACTGTTGCAGACTGGGTCTCTGCAGGTCTGTAAGTGCATAGTGTTCATCAAATTAACTGCAGCAGTAAAAAAAAACATACAGATTTGTGCTTTTATAATTGGGGTTAGGAAGGCCTGGCAATAGAAGGGTTTGGACAGGCCCCTAAAGGTATCAGGGCAAGCAGGGACCAAGCACTTCCCAAGGGTTACCCTGGCAGGCATTTCTCACAGCATTCCCCTGGGAGCAAACTCCTAAACTCCTCCAGGGCTCTCAATCCTTTCTTCAGGTTGGTTCTTCTTCAGTGTTTAACTCTGCACCTTGGGCTGGGTAAGGATTTCTATGGGGACTCCAACTTCCAGCTCAGCCTCTCCTACAGGGGACACCCTCACCCTAGGCTGCCCTTGTGCTCTGACAGTAGTGATTAAAAGCACCTGGGAGCTTCAGGTTGTGATCTCTCCCTGCTTAACTAAACCTTGATTAACCCTATCTTGGGTGACTGCTCCAACTACCAAAGCACTGGATAAAAGGAGGAGGCTGATTAACACTTATCATTATTTATTAGAGGCTGGGGCTGTAGGTCACTTCTCCAGGATGTAGAATATAATTCAGTTATATTCTGAATATATATATATCCTCTCTCTGCTGAAATTTGGAATCCTAGTCCAGTCCCTCCAAAACTGCTTTATGATTGTTGCTTTCAACACCAAGTTCTCAGGATCTGCCTCGCACTTGTTTTGCTGTCTAATGTGCCTCCTGTGAGCTGTGAACTTTGTAGATGGGAAACTTTCTGATAAAATATAAAAAACAATGCAAGTTTTTATATTGGCTGTTTCTAGATTATTAAAGATGATGGTTTCACCTAGCAGGATTTTGAATTTTCTGTTGAAATCAGGGGAAGCTTTTGGTTCTAGTCTGAAAGTTTGCCAGTTAATTGCTGAAGGGGTAACTTTCAGGGTGGTTCCCTCAAGAAAATCTGGTAATATCTTGAAGAACAGGGAGAAAAACAAGAAAAAGTAAACATAATTTGCCCCAATAATCTTCTAGGGCAAAGATTAGAAAGAGAGCAGGATAATACCCATTAAATGTACACACAGGAAGTTAAAATCAATCTCAAAGAAAACATATTTTATTATTTTACATATGTGGTTGAACAAAGCAGCAACTCTGTAACTGCATTGAAATTAATATGAAATCTAAAATAATCACAGTTTGTGATTTCTCTGAATGATATATAATCACTCTTCTACAGTGCACATGACACAATCTGAAACATTACCATTTCCTGGAGGGGGAAAGACATGGCAGGGTAAGGACTGGAAGGAAGGGGACAGCAGTGTTATCTGATGCCCTGAATGCCAGGTTAGCAGCTGCATGTGTCCTGTGGAAGAAAGGAATTGACTTCTCTGGCCACCATGTTATTGCATGCCAAAAAAGCTCTTGGTTTCAGATCCAGAACAAGGTCTATCCCTTGGTTCCTTCCTGCTAGCCTCAGTTGCAAGCTCCCTTCTGGCTTGACTAAAACCTGTTCATCTTTGGAAGATGGAGTTGCTAGGATCAGGTCTTTGCCCTGCTTGCTGTACAGGGCAGTGCACCATGTAAATCTTAAGGTACTGGATCAGCAGTGAAGTCCCCTCTCCTGCTTGGTCCCTTGCACAATCTGCACAGAAGGATGACAGCTGCAAAGAACAGAAATACTGCTTTGGAGACACCTCATCTGAGCAATACATGAGACAAAGGAAGAGTTTCCTTCCAGCCACGCTGGAAGCTAATTCCAGGGAGCTGCAGTTCCAAGGAAAAAGGATTTCACTGAATTCTGGCAATAAGAGATGTCCATAAATGAACTGGACATAAGTTACAAGCCTGTACAACACTCTAGCACAACTCATGGAACAGAGGAGACCTGCCAAGCAATGCCATTAACAGAAACCTTTCAGAATCAAGCCAGTGTCCAACAGCAGCTGGAGAAGCCAGACTTCCTACTCCATCCAGTGGGTCCATGCAATTCCCAGGCAGGGACTTGGACAAAGTGCACTGTTTCAAGGAGCCAAGAAGGGGAAGAGGGGAAAGGTCTTTGCATTGCTCAGACCAAGGGCAGCCTATCTGGCTAATTAGTGCAGAGAGCAGCAAAGCAGAGTTTTTTATGCAACCTTACTTGGTATGAATCAGGCAAAGGGTACAAGATATTTCTAGATTCCTTCTCCTCCCTTCTGTTCAATTTCAACTCGCAAGCAAAGCATTTTTTTAAAATTCCTTATCACTGAAGTTCCTCCTACACATTTTTAAGACTGGTGGGAAAAAAAACCTAAACTGATCCAGAGCTAAAAGCAGATTTGGAATCTGAAGCAGATTCACATCAGTCAGCTCACCTCTGCTGCTATTCCAACGATGGAGATGCCTGGCTCCCTCTCTGTGCAAAGGCAAACCTCTTCCTTCCTTGGAAGAGGTGCCACAGCCCTCAGGGCACAGTGGTTCAGCAGCACCTTTTCTCTGAGCAACTGGCACCACACTTCCAGCAAGGAACAAAGGGCTGGCTGCAGATGGACAGACCTCAGCATTTCTGCAGTCAGCACTCACCACGCTGGAGGTGTGGCTCCTTCTTCCTGCCAGCAAACACCTCCCTGAGGTCTGGCTATGAGCACCATTCCCAGGAATGCCAGGAAAGTCAGCACCCAAGTCAGCAAGCACTGCAAGGAAAGGGAGTGTTCCTCTTTCTGCAGTGGATGGCACCCCTGGAAAGGGAGGCTGAGGGACACTGGAGCCACCCTGTGAGTAAATGGGGTTTAGGCTCCAGTTTCAGGCCTTGCAGGCTGGGTGCACAGTACAGCTGTGACTCTGGAGAGGTGCTGAGCTAAAGGACCTTCCTGTGTTATATCCCAAGTCCTTCCCTGTGCCTGCTCTTCTGGGAACTGGAGACAAGCCCTTATTTTGTGCAACGAGATGAAATGGTAATTTCCTTCTCTCTGCAGTGAAAGGAAAAGGATTCAAATCTGTGTTCCTCCCATTACAGCTGCTTTTAGAAGCAGCCAAGCAATTCTTGTCTTACCCCAAGTAATGGTAAGAGCGGAAGAAACTGCTTCCCATTGTGGATTTCACTGAGGGAAACACATGCAAAGAGGTGTTTTTCTGCTCCTATTCAGGAAGGGAAGGATAGAGAAACAGAGAAGGAACTCTTTTGCCTGGATAACTGAAAGAGCACCTGATCTGCCTCACACACAGAGCCTGGCACAACTTAAGAATTGAGCCTAGGCTGCAATGACCTTCCTAAGAAGACAGATGGGTATTGAGAGGATGGAGAGCAGCTGGAGCAGAATCTCAGTGCACATGGATGCTGAGACTTGAATCAAGAACTCAAACTTCTGTGCAGAACATGTTTGCACCCTGTGTATGGAGCTGCCTGGAAAAGCAGGAAGGAGGAAAGAAGAGGCAGAGCAGACCCATTTCTGATACCTCAGTGTGGTGTGAGCTGAGTGTAATTAGGAAAATCAAGTCAGTTGTGTTGGCTCCAAGGCATTTCCTCATATACACAGGCTGATTTGTGCTTCTAAAATCACAGTGCTCCTCTGGAATTAAGACACTCCTTGCTAAGCCCAATCTTCCACATTAATTTCTCATGCAAACTTTGCTTATTTTCTTTGGAATGTCTATGGAGACACAAGTCTTATCTTTCTCTGGATAGGAGAGCTAGGAGAACAGAGGCAATAGAAGGTGCATGGTGTTGGGGAAATGTTCCTGGGCAGGCAAGTCCCAGCTGCTGATTCATGTTAGGGGGACTCTACCTGCATGTTAAAGAAAGAGGAGGGACCAGAGGTCAGACTGTATGAGGTATCCCTGAGCTGCAAACCACATGAGGGATGAGAGGAACAAAAGAACTGGAAGACACAGACATTTGTATTCTAAAAGATCAGGCCTGGGGATCTGGGGCTCTGGTACCATCCTGGCCTGATTGATCTTCTCTTTGAATCTTTGCATGCAAGGAAGGAGCAAAGGTGGACTGCGACTCTTTTTGTTTGGCCCTTGTTCCAAAGAAGGGCCCCTCTTGGAAGCTGTGCCAGCTGGAGCAGGTGGATGTTCCCTGCAACAGTTGGGATCAGAGTGGGTGCCAAAAAAGCCTCTTGCTGCAGCACTGAGTTCTGGGCAAAGACAACTCTGCCAATTCAAACTCTGTGGTGGTTTCCTCTGCTGCTGAGCACAGGCTGCTGGCTCCCTGGTGGGATGTGAAAAGGCAGGGGTGTTCACAGAATGCTAAATAGGGGGGAGGGAACAATATAACTTTCACCTCAGCCCTGCAGCAAGTTGCTCTGGCTACTGAAGCTTCCTTTGAGGGGCTCTGCCTCTCCACAGCTGCCAGATGACTGCAAAACAGAACTTTGTTTCAGGCTGACAGTGATGCAGTGGCAAATCCCCAGGCAAAGAGAATTTGTTAAAGTCTGTAGGCACTTACTCTTCACGAGGAGAATGTTAAGACTTAAAGCCTTCTCTTGGCATGGAGCCATCACAGCCCAGCTTTTGGTGTGCTCGAGTCACAGCCTGGACAAACAGCACATTCTACAAATGGCTGATGCTGGCTCCTTGTGTGGGGAAGAGCTTTGCCCTCAAACACCCCACAAAGAGGAGGGTGGGCTCCCCTGATCTTTGCACTCAAAGTGTGGAAAAGAATGAGCTGTGGGAGCTGAACAAAACTGGGATTGCTGGGACAAGCCTACTCCTTATACCCTGTTTCCATTATGGCTCAATTATGGCTGGCAGCAATGTGCAGTCACAGTTGTAAGTCTGTGGGCAGACTTTCTGTGGGCAGACGAGTATTAAAAAAATTAAGGGGCTTTTAGTGCTGCAACAGGGAGTTTTCTTAAACATTAGCTAGATTAGAAAATCACCCCAGGTCCCTCCCCGTTCTTGCCCTCTTTCCGGTACATAAAACCCCTTACAGCAGATCTTGAGGCACACCTGTCTGAACCCCTAGCTCCAGTTTTCTTTCTTAAAAGCAAGTTGCACAGCCTCATCCACATCCTGCACTATGTGGGATGCCTGCAGCAGGCTGGGGTCGAAGCAGAAGTCCCGGTGTCCATGGAACACTGTCTCCTCTGTTTCCTTGGGAGCGGCGCCGTCGGGGCGGTACACCCCAGTGCAGACCAGGATGGACTCACAGCTCTCCACTGAGTTGTTGCAGTCATTCCTCAGCTCCAGGGAAAACTCAGCCTGGGCACTGGCTGCCTGTGGGCTCCTCCTCAGCCCAGCCTGGGCCTGGTTCTGCTGAGCTGACTTGAGGTAGTTGTTGTAGAGGTTTGCCCCATAGACGTCAGACATGGGGTTATCCCTGGATAAGGTCACAGCGTGAAACAGAAAGGAGAAACAAGCCCATGAGAATGGGCTCAGAAATGATAAACAAGCCCTCTGGGTCTGGGGGACTGAGATTGAGACAGCACTGAAGGAGGAAGGGGTGGGAGATAGTTGCTAACATCAAGAGGAGCAGCTGGAGTAGGCCAATGAGCCCTGCTCAGGACATGTGCACCTTTCAAAGGGGACACAGCACATCCCAAGCACCCAGAGCAGTTTCAGCCATGACTGGATCATATCCCTGGATTATTTGCCCAAAGTGTTTGGCCAAACTGAGCTAACAGTGCTACATCTGGGTCTCTTAGTTTTGTCTTCTTTGAGTCACTCTTTGTGCACTCTGCATCCTCTAGTCCACAGCTTTGCTGTGTAGGATACAAAAAGCCAGCAAGCCTCTGTTCCAGGATGCGAGGCTCCAGAAATACCATTGGAATTTTGGTATTAACTTTAGAAATATCCAGAGAGGAAAAAAAATGGAAGAAAGTCAGAAAAAAAACCCAAACAACCAACAAAACCCCACCACCGCTAAAGAGCAGTCAGTTTGCAACTCCCTAAGGAAACCAGCAGGAAAAAAATCTCTTACCCAACTGCATAGAGGCGTCGGATGGGAGCCTTCCAGCCCTGCTTCTCTGCCTGCTGCTGGATCAGGTACTGGGCATAGCGGTAGGTGATGGGGCTGGGTTTGCCAATCAGGGCCTCATACTTCAGCTCCTTGCCTGTCACCTTCTTGTAGATGCTCTCCAAGCAGAGAAGGAAAGTGCCATGGCCAAACCTGCCCCAGAAAGGAGGTCATCAGCATTGCCAGCATTGCTTGCACTGAGGCAGCAAGCACTCCTTGGTTATTGCCTGTTGTGGATATGGTGCCCACACGCCCCTCCACAGACAGTGGTCTGGCTTTTGCTGCTCTCCAGGTTTTAGTCTTTATTTCTCATACAGCTTTCATGTTTCTGCTGCTAATTACATTGTACAATCAAGCTCTTAAAACATTCAAATGCTAAAAAAACACAGTAGGAAAAGATCATCTGCACGAGAGGCGTGTGAAATGGGCTAAACCAAATCCCACACGTGCTTTTCACCTGGGCATCTTGGCTTCAGCCATCCACAGGAGGTCCATGTTGCAGGCCAGGATAGGCAGATGAGGGTATGGCACATCCTGCAGCTCTGCCCCAGGGTTCCCATTGCTCAGGAGTACATCAGCAATGAGTTGCAGGCTCGTCTCCCACCTCACTGGCTCGCCAAACAGAATCACCCCTGCAAGATTTTGAGAGCTGTTTGGAAACTCACAGCATCCAAAAGCCACCTGCTAACAAAACCCCTCCTGTGCTGGGCTGCCCTGGTAGGTACAGCTACCAGTGGAACGTGGCTGGTGCCAGGGCTCCAGTCTGCACATCTCTGCACCATGTGCACCTCTGGTTCCAGATACTGGCACACGGCACAGGGAAAAGTTGCTTTGATCCAGCTTTTCCCAGCAGTGAGGCTGCCTCCTGGCTGTGCCCTCTGCATGTGCTGCCCATGGACAGCAGTGAGCTGACAGCACATCATTAGCTCCCAGCCCAGCTGGCCTGCCTTGCTCTTAGCTCTGCTTGCTGCTCATATGTAAACACAGGCCTCTGCTTACCTTCTATAGTGGGGAAGCCAGTGGGGGGAGGAGGAGGCTGCCAGAAAAAAAGGAAGGCTGGATTAGTAATGCAAAACCTAATGCTAATATTTTCCGCCTCCCTCATCCCAGATGGGATTTCACAGATCTTGTACTCCTGTCTCAGAGCTGGAGATGCCAACCAAACCATCTTACCCCTCACTGCAAGGAACAGCAATGGAGGGCAGAGACAGGGAGGGGAGAGTCACTGCCCTTCCTGCAGGAGCCAACACTGGGAAGAGCAGAGGGGCTGCCTGCTCAGTGCCAGTGCCAGGCTCCTGCTGAGGGACCTCAGTGACAGCTGCCCTGTCCCTTTGCTGTGTGCTGTGACCACCCTGCCCCAGATCACCCCTTCTGCTGATGCTTCAGGAAATTACCAGCTCTTTCGGCCTGCGGCTCAGGTCCACCATGTCCAACAGGGGATACGCCTTCCTCAGGGCCTCTATGGTGACCACGTGCTTGAACCCCAGGCTAGTTCAGACCATCAAGGAATGTTGTGGAGACTGGCTTGTTTGGTTTTGGTTTTTTTTTAAGTGACAGTTTTTCTGTAAGTTACTTGCAGAAGCATCTGCAGGATTAAGGAATGCAAGTCCTAGTAACAGAGCAGTGTGGTAAAGTATAAGCTTTCAGCCAGACAAAAACACCTTCCGTTAATTACATTGTACAATCAAACTCTTAAAGCATTCAAATGCTAAAAAATCACAGTAGGGAAAGATCATCTGCACGAGAGGAGTATGAAATGGGCTAAATCAAGTACCACACATGCTTTTCACCTGGGCATCTTGGCTTCAGCCATCCACAGGAGGAGCAGACTGCTCAAAGCCCCATCATATTTCAGTTCCTTCAACTGCTGTCAGATTCTGGGGAAAACCTCATCCATGGGACAGTTGGGAGTGACCTTTAATGGGTTTTGCCATGGAAGAACGGGAGGAGCACAACTTTTATCTCAAAAATGAGACACCTAAAGCTGACGGAGTCCTCATGCTCACATCCCATCAAGAGAACAGCAATCACAGCAGAAGTCATGAGCGTGAGAAGCCAAACACCAAACAGGTGGGCCAGGCAGTGACCACCATGGACATCAACAGCACCTGAGCCTGTCCATAAGGACGCTGCCCCATAAGGTAAGCCCGGTGACCTTTGTGTCTCCTTGTGCTTCAGAAGCTGAGCAAGAGCGTGCCAGGGCTGGGGCTGGGGCAGGAGCAGCAGCCTTAGCAGGGCACACAGAGCACCACCAGGCACAAAGGATACTTGTGGGCGTTCTCCTGCACGGGCCCCTGCCCGGCCACCAGCATGTACCTCTGGTGGAACTGGCTGAAGAGCTGCAGGGGGCTGTGGGACAGGATCACCTGCTCCGGAGACACCTGCGGGACGGAGGGAGCCCGGCTGGGACCCGCAGGTAGGACCTGTCCCCTTCTCCCGGCGGTTCTGGAGCTGCCCCTCTGCAGCCCCTGGGCCGCGGCCAGGCCGGGCACTGGCGGTGCTGCCCTGCCGGGATCGCTCGGGCTCCCTCCCGCCGCCCCGTCAGCGTTACCTGCAGCCCCAGCGCCTGGGACAGCTCTCGGGCCTTGTCCGAACGCAGGCAGTTCCCGGCGTTGGTCAGGAACACCACGGGCACCCGCAGCCGCCCGCCGCCGTCCGCCAGCCTCTGGAAGGCGCGGCGGGCGGCGGGCACGGGCTGGCTGCCCCGCACCAGCACGCCGTCCACATCGAACAGGAACCCGAAGGCCGGCGGCTGCAAGGCGAGCGGAGGGCACGGTCAGCCGGGAGCCTCCCCGCCCGCCCCGCGCCCGCCCCGCGCCCCTCCGCGCACGCACCCGGCCGCAGAGCCCGCGGGCGGGCGGCCCCGGGGCGCGCAGCAGCGCCCGGCCGGCCCGCAGCGAGCCGCGCAGCGCCATCCTCCCCGGCCGCCTCGGGCTCCCGCCGCGCCCGGACTACAGCTCCCGTCCGCCCCTGCGGCCCGGGCACGCCGCCGCTGCCGGCCCGCGGGGAGCGGCCGGAGCCCTGCCGGGCTGCCCACACGCGGCTGCGGGCAATGGTGCTGCCAGGGAAGGGCTCTACCCCTGGTTCGGGGCAAAGCGGGTTCGGTGAGAGCTGGAGAGAGGAGCGGGTGTTGGAAGCAGCGGGACCCACCGGGAAAGGGAGTGCGCTGGCCACAAGCAGCCCTGCCACGCTAGAGGCGTGCAGAATCCCCGGCGAGCCATGCTAGAAAGAAGAAGGCTTCTGATGTGATGAATAAGGCTATTCCTAGCGTAGTCCTTTTCGTACAGTGGGAGTACGGTGGCCTTGGGATGTGCTTTCTTGTACAATGTCACACCATCATTGGAACATGAGAACAGTGGAGAGTAGGCCTAGAATAAGGAGTCGAGGGGAGTTGTAGTGGAATCGTATTGTTAGTCCTGAGGTGGTTAGGAGAGCAGCGGCTGCTCCTAGGATAGGTCAGGGGCTAGGGTCTACTATGTGATGAGAATGTGCTTGGTGTGCCATGGAGAATTAGATATTTTCTTGTAGGTAGAGATTTGGGCAGGAGGGAGCCAAAGGCTTTGAGCCCTACAGTGCAGTCACAGTGGGTTTATCTCAGCCCTTCACAAAGTCAAAGAACGGGAGGCTCTCGGTCTGTGAGGGAAGTGCTCCGGAGCTGCTCCGTGATGACGGAGGCGTGGGCCCGGGCGCGGCCTGGCCTCAGTCGGACTGGTGACTGCTCGCCCTGCCTGCCATCTGCGTGCCCGGGAATGGCACCGCAGCCTGGCACCTCGGCCAGCCCACGGGCACAGGGATCGTCCCCGTGTGCTTGGCACTGGGCATGTCCCGCCTCGAGTGCTGTGTCCAGGCCTGGGCTCCTCCCTACAAGAAATTCAGGTGTGGAGCAAGTCCAGAGAAGGGCAGTGAAGGTGAAGGGTCTGGGGTTCTATGAGGAGTAGCTGAGGGAGCTGGGGCTAGAAGAGAAGCTCAGGAGAGACATTATGGCTCTCTACAACTCCCTGACCTCCCCCTGAGATGAGGGTCGGGCTCTTCTCCCAGGCAACAGCAACAGGACAAGGTGTGCCAGGCTGGACATCAGGCTCAAGGTGTGCCAGGCTGGACATCAGGAAGAATTTCTTCACTGAAAGTGTGGTCAGGTATTGGAACGGACTGCCCGGGGAGGTGGTGGAATCAGCATCCCTGGAGGTGTTCAAGAAATGACTGGATGTGGCAATGACTGCCGTGGTCTGGTTGACAAGGTCTATTGGTGGTCAGTCAGTTTGGACTTGATGACCTTGCAGGTCTTTTCCAACTTTAAGAATTCTGTAAGTTGCTGCCCTGCCTTTGCTCAGCCTTTTCTGTGCAAACCCTTTTTCCTACAGATAAATAAGGTTCTCTAAAACTCTGGTCACTTTTTTTACCCTTTGACAGACTTGCATCCCTCTTTCCTGCACCCTGGAACAGAAATCTTGATGCTGAATTCAGCTGAGGCCTTTCCAAACGTGGGGAAAGTAAAAGGTTCATTTCACATCTATGGAGATGAAGCAATGTTTGTTTGCTTTCTGACTGGGCTTAGGATCTCCTGAGTCCCTCGACAGGGCAGGTTTAACACGTATGACTTTAGGCATCAATTACACACTGTAATTGTTTGTTTTTACGCTTCCATTGCCATGAACACCAACCTTAATTTGTTTTTGACCCACTTTAACACCTAGAGCCCTATTTGCTGAGCTATTAAAGCAGTGGCAATTCAGAGATATACATTTGTACAGATGGTTATTCCTCCTTAAGTGCTTTTGCCTTAACTGAATCACCTACTGTTTATTTTTTGTAATTTCCTCAATTTGCCAGGATCACTTTAATTTCTCAGAAGTGTTTGCAGCTCATCCTGCTCTGGCAAAATTTATGCTGGCCTTGGAGACATTACTGAAAGTATTTAGCTCTGTGAGGAACTGGGTTTAAAACTTTCTTCCATCAACACACTACAGCTATTCTGAAGTGTGCCTTCCCAGCTATGTACAAACCAGAGGCCTCCAACCCTCACTTTCCCTGGCTGTCAGTGAAAAATAGTCAGAGAGAGAGGCAAAGACTTTCTGAAATTAATGACAAACACAGGAGCCTTGTCTCGAGTGCTGCTCACCCGTCCACCTGAGGGCGGTCCCTCCTGGCAGAGTGAAAATGTGATGGATTTGCTGTGATTTCTGCTTAGGGTATTTGCTAACGTGGATTTATGGCCTTTTAATGATACAGCCACTCACAAGTTAGACAGGTTGGGTTGTTTTGCTTGCTGGTTTCGGTGCATCTAGACTGAACTGCATTGAGGGGGTCTCTCAGTCCCTTTTATTTTAAGTGTAGGGATACTTTTGCATCTTTCTTCCTGTTCCCGAGGCATAAAAAAGAGCTGGGAGAGACATCCAGCCTGTCCCCTATCACAGAGATTTCATTGCTAAAAAAAAGAAAAAAAAATTAGTGTATTAAATATCCAGGAGTTACAGTGGAGGGGAAAGAGGGGGATGAGGCAGGGGTTTTTAGGGGTGGGGGTTTTTGGAGAGAGGGTTTTTGGGGGTGGAGGGTTTTGGAAAGAGGGTTTTTGGGGTGGGCGTTTTTGGGGGTGAGGGTTTTGTGGGTGGAGGCTTTTGGGGGTGGGGGTTTTTGGGAAAGGGGGATTTTGCGGGTGGGGGTTTTGCGGGTGGGGGTTTTTGGGTTGGGGTTCCTTGGGCTGGGGGTTTTTGGGGGTGGGCTAAATGGGGGTGGGGTTTTTGGGGGCTGGGCCTAATGGGGTTGGGGGTTGTGGGGGCTTTGAAGGAGAGGGATTTGTGGGTGGGGATTTTGGGGGTGAGGGTTTTTGGCGGTGGGGTTAATGGAGGTGGGGGTTTTTGGGATGGGGTTTTAGAGGATGGAGGTTTTGGGGCTGGGGTTAAGGGGGTGGGAGTTTTGGAGAGGGTTTAATCCCCCCGATGCGGGTTGTTACCCCGGCGCATCCCTGCGGGCGGCGCTCCTGCTCCACGGCACGGGCGGGCCCGCAGCGCTCCCTGCGCCCCGGCTCGGGGGCTCCGGGCACGGGGGATGCGGGTGGGGACGCGGAGGGAGGGAAGGGAACCCGTTGTTCTGCTCCCAGGGGGCCTCTGGGGGTATCCGCCCTTGGAGAGGTGTCCCCAAAGTGTGCGTGTGCTTTGCCCTGCGGGCTGCCAGCGCTGCCGTGTTTATTTTTCCAAGCAAGGCTGTCCAACAGGCTGGAGCGCTTATTTTTAAACCGACCCGGGGGGACTTTGCCAGCGGGCGGGCACAGGCTGAGCCTGGCACCGACAGCGGCAGGGCTGCCAAGTCCCGCGCTGTGCAGAGCCTGCCGAGCCCCAGCCCTCCCTGCACCCGCAGGCAGGATTTAGCCCATCATCCCTGTGCTGAATGCTCGTTGTGTCTTTTTCCCTTCAAGCTTTGGGAATTTTTCTGTGTCTGCTTGGAGCTTCCCATTCCGTGAGCTGTACATGGACGGACCTCGTGATGTCCTCTGCAGGCACATCTGGTAACAGCTGTACCCCAAATACCCCTAGGGATCGTCTGTCTGTCTGCCCTTCTTACACCACCCACAGGAGACTCCCTCTTCTTCCCCTGTCCATGCCGTGCTTGGATGTCTCCCATCTCCTTTCACAGCTCACTATAAAGACAAGCAAAACAGGCAGTTGCCCACAGCCTTCTCCCATGGGTGCCTGTGTAAACTTTGCAGCTCTGTTTTCCCTGGACTTACAGCCCTGTCATCACCCCCCTCTTCCTGACCTTCTCACACCCCCCTCGAATGCAGCCCTACCTTCCATCTCTGTCCTTACTGCAGAGGCTCTAATGGCCTGAAGCAACCCTCCCCCCACAGTTTATCTCTCCTCTTCCCATGCTGCAGCCTGCTCGTGGAATGATGGACAAGCTAAAGGTTGAGAAAATACAGTAAAATGCCTTTCTTATCCTGTAATGACCAAGGGGGAGGACACAACCTGATAAAAATGACAAACCAGGAGAATTGAGAGCCAGACCCTTCACCTGCCTGTCCCTCAGTGCACAGAAAACACTTGATAGACCTGCTGTGATTGCAACTGCTGCGAGCCTGGAAAGAAAGGAATGAAGGACTGAGCCAATTAGAGCCACAGGTTTCTGACCAAAGAAATGTCCTTCTGCTACCTGTGAAGAGGCTAATTCAGAGACTTAGATAGGAAGAAAACCTGAAGCAGGCTGATCATTTGGAGCTGGTGGAAAAAAACATCTGCAGCCCCGTGTTTTATGGCCAGAGGGCTTTGCTTAGCATCTGGCACCTGCATAGTCCCACTGCAGTGATGGAGGCTCACATGACAGATAGATCCAGCTGCTTGCTCAGGCCCATCTCTGTTTTCAACCACTTACTTTGCTCCTCTGTTTTTATTGGCATGATTTTTGACAGCAACCACTAGTGCTGGATCAGCCATTTCCTGGCAGGCAGTGACCAGGAGGCAAACATTTCATCCTCTAAATTGCCCCAAAGGCAGAATAAGATGCTCTGCAGCGAACACTTGTGCTGCAAACAAAGCTCCATCCACCTCCCATTCAAACAAATTGAACCTGAAGAGGCCACAGGGAGTGACAGATGGGGGAGATAACAGGCATAAAGCTTTAAGTATTGCTATGGCTGCTTGAAGTAACTGTAATAGAAACTTCCATGGATTTTCTACTCTCTTTCCTTCCTCCTGAGTCTGGATGGAGACTGAAGCAGGCTCCTTTTGCCTCTATGTTTGCTCTACTCAGCCTCCCACCACCCTTGTGGCTGCCTCCTCCTCTTTCATCTCAGATATTGAAGCTCTCAAGGTGGCACTTTCTTCCCATGCCCACCAGCAGCACTTTGGGCAAAGAGCCTCACCGGTACCCTGGAGTCACCTGGTGCTCCACAAGGCAATTATTTGAAAAGAATTCACTTTCTTTGAAAAGAATGGGCTGATCATTTAGCCTTCTCCCCACTTCCCTTCCTAAAATCATGCTAAAAGGAGGTTAAATGACCTCCAGTCATTCCTTTACTTTCCCGTGCTGTAACCGCCACAGAGATGGTACAAAACTGTAGTGGGAGGAGAGGCAGCACGAGCAAATCCTGTCTGTCAGGTGGTCTCTGTATCAAAACACAGCCCTGAGCTGGGTGCAGCTGCTGTGGGGCTTGGGGAAGGGGGAACAGGGGTCCTGGGGAGTGTCTTGGCCAGGTGACTCAGGCTTAACACTGTGTTAGCTCTACAGATCAAGCTGCCCTCTGCAGCATGCTGAGAAGGCATTTCAGGCTCCCTGATCACTCCAGGCTGAGTGATGTGAGACATCCTCCTCCACTGCATGTTCCAGATTAAAACACCCCATCAAATCCAGGTATCCTCTGTTCTTTTTAACATGGAGACAAAAAAAAAACCAAAAAAAAAAAAAAAAAAAAAAAAAAAAAAACCCATGATTAAGACAGGTTTGAAAATTTAATTATAGACTATGTTCTGAAAGAGACAAGCAAGGGA